>NW_026522049.1:2430000-3645000 GCF_021234435.1 Artibeus jamaicensis | reverse complement strand
ACCTGCAGTGACCCCAGCCCTGCCCCTCACTTGGGGCGCACAGAGGAGGGAACAGGAAATGGGAGAGGCCAAGGGCAGCCCAAGGTCACAGCTGCATTTCACACCCGTGGAGTTTCACCGGAACCTTCCGGCTCCCAGCACTCACCAACCATGAGGGCCGTGGACTTGAAATTGGGGTCAAAGGGACAACGGCCCTTGCCGTCTTCCAGAAGGATATTCCCCGCCTGGTCCCGTGCCAGCGTGAAGTTCTCCACGTTCTGTAGGGAAACAG
Organism: Artibeus jamaicensis; assembly: GCF_021234435.1. Taxonomy (NCBI): domain Eukaryota; kingdom Metazoa; phylum Chordata; class Mammalia; order Chiroptera; family Phyllostomidae; genus Artibeus; species Artibeus jamaicensis. The sequence goes on along the minus strand of NW_026522049.1, from coordinate 3,644,729 downwards.
ATGAGGGGGCTCAGGGGAGAAACAACTCTGAGGGGGCGGGGGAGAGGTCGGGTGGGGGGGAGCCCAGTCTGGCAGCAACCTCTGCGGTGGGCACTCGCTGCCCCAGGAGGCAGAGGGGCAATGCAGCTTAGAAAGATGGGAGCCAGGAAGGAGCAGCCACAGGATTCAAACCCACGTTTGGCCGGCTCCGGGCGGGAGGCCCAACCCACAGCCTCCGATAAGGTGAGCACAGGGCAGAATCCCGTGGGTGTGAGAGTGTGGAGGGGTGTACAGGCGGGCTGTGAGGAATCTGCAGGGTGTGGAGTTGCGGGTCAGCCGTGAGCCCACCGCCACCAGGGGGCCTCGCTGGGCCCTGCCTTGCACCAGGGGTCGGTGCTGGAGAACAGCTCCCCGGGCCGGAAGTGGGGAAGCTCCCAGGCCGGCTGGGCTGAGGAAGGGCACTCACGATGTAGGTGCACAGGGGACTGAAGGCCCCCGTGCCGCAGGTGAACAGGTGGCTGCTGTTGAGTGGCAGGAGGATCTTGATATAGTTTTGACAGTCCCGCTGGGGAGAGACGAAGAGGGTGTCAGGCCCAATCCAGCCACCAGGGGGCACCGCCGAGACCCAGGGCCCTGGAGTCGGGTGGGGGTGGAAGGGGAGACCCTGCAGAATCCAGAAGCAGAAGCCAACCAGGGACCACAAATGTGTCATGTGCGCTGGAGGGGGACCTTGGGGCTCCGCTCGTGCTGTGGCTGGCAGCCCTCTCCTCAGTCTGGAGCGAGGGCAGAGAACGCCTCCTTTAGGCTGTCTCTTCAGAAGGTCCTCTTCAGGACGCAGTGTGAACAGCGGGTCCCTCCCAGCCCCCTTGGGGAAGAAGCCACGGCCCGGAGCCGGAGGAGACACGCAGCCGGAACCCTGGCTCCAGACTCACACAGGCTCCGCCGCCGATGGCGGCTCCAAGCGAGATTCCGCTAGTTCCCCCAAACCTCCCTGGAGACCTTCCTCTTTCACTCACACAACTCCACCCTCTGTTTTTTAAATGAAGTGTGTAACCTGACTACCTTTTAAATGCACCGGTTTTTGCCTATTGTTCGTGCTTCTTTATCGCAGTGGGGGCCCCCAGTGCCTAAAAATACCTGGGCACAAAGCAAGTGCTGAACGAAAACTACCTGTACGGCTGGGGCGGCCAGGGCTTGAACCTGTGGCTTGATCCCAAGGCCGGTGCTTGTCTGCCTCCACCTCAGCTGCCCTCCCCCAGCCCCACCCCCACTGGACTCAGGACCAGGAGGCTTCTGGGAATGGCGGGGAGTCCTCCAGAAGAACCCCGGGCTGGATCGGACCCACCCCCATGGGTCAGGCCCCCAAAATAAACAGGATCTGTCTGTCCCCACCCAATTGCTGCTCCTGCTGGAAGCTTGCGTTTATTCCGCACTTATTTTGTGCCAGGTGCCTCACCCCTATCGGCCCATGGAATTGCCCCTCACAGTCAGCCCGGGGACACAGGCACCACCAGCCCCATTTCAGGGGTGAGGACCCTAAGGCTCAGACAGGCCCATCTATTTGTCCAAGATTCAAAACCAGGTCCGGCCACCTCAGCAGCCTAGGTCCCGCCCAGCACAGCTGGCTGCGGCTGCCGCTGCCGTCCTGGGTTCAGGTCCACCCTGCACCCCACCCGCAGCCCAGGTGCCGGCTCACCTGTGGGTCCTTGCCCTTGAAGCTGCACTGCTGTTTCCTCTGGGCATCTGCGCTCCACAGCAGCTGGGGCGGGCGAGGGGGCAGGTGAGTGTGCACGAGGCAGTGGAGGGTCCCCAGTTCTTCACTCCGTTCCCCTCTCCGTGTGCCTCAGGCCCGGGCCCAGGAGGTCAGTCCTCCCGCCCTCCTTCCGCACTGCCATCCTCCCTGCCCAGCTTACCCAGCCCCGGCCATCGTCTCTCACCTCCTGGTACCCCCCGCCCGGCAGGAAGCTGGCGCTGCTGTTGAGCGCAAAGAGGACCTCTCGGGCACCCACGTAGAGGGTCCTCCCGTCACCGCTCAGCAACAGGGCCGTGTAGTTGGAGATATTTTCAGCTTGGAATCTGAGGAATGGCCGCTCTTCAGAGCCTGGGGAGAGGAAGACGGACATTACTTGGGGGCCACCCCTCCCACACAAACCCAGCCTCTAGGATGGACCAATCAGAGTGAAGGTAGGTCAGTAAGACAGTGGGTGGTGAGGGGCTGGGGACAGGGGGGTCGGGCTTATGGGGGGCGCAGCATTCCCCCCTTGCAAACATTCTGTGTGAAAGAAACAGAAGCACACAGATGAATGGAAAGGAACATGAGTTCATCACAGCACCATTCACGGCAACGAAACACCGAGACCTAAATGTCCGCCCACAGGGGACAGAAGGCGACCACTGGACAGGACACCAGCAGCTCGTAAAAAGGGTGTTTGTGTTTTTTTTTTCCAGAAGCCCCAGAAAAACAAGCAAAGTGACATAAGAAAAGGACATGGTCGAAATATGAAGTGAAGTAAAACACAAAGGGATGGTTTCGGAGCCCATGTCTGAACGTAGGAAAGTGGAGGATGTTCACACGCGCCCGAGTGGCAGCAGGCCCCAGGAGAAGGCTTGGAAGCACCGCCCAGCCCTCGGCCCTGCAGAGAACAAGCCTCCACCGGCACAGACATGCGGACAGTGGTCTCCAACCCTTAGCACCACTCCGCAGTCACTCGTGAAACAGTTACGGTTATTAAACAGGATGCTCACCCTGGCTGGTGTGGCTCAGTGGACTGAGCACCAGCCTGGGAACCAAAGGGTCGCCGGTTCAGTTCCCAGACAAGGCACATGCCTGGGTTGTGGGCCAGGTCCCCAGTAGGGGGCACTCAAGAAGCTACGCACATTTATGTTTCTCTCCCTTTCTTTCTCCCTCCCTTCCTCTCTCTCTAAAAAGTAAAAGAAAATTTAAAATAAATGAACAAATATTCACGTTACAAACCTTGACCTCGGGGAATCTGAACGCACCCCCACACCAACCCGAGGAGAGGATAAGGAAGAAAATGGGAATAAACGCACACCCATGCACCGGGGTCCAGGGTGGGCTCTGGGCGGCAAATGGATTTGGAGAGAAATCATTCTGAAAACTCTATGCAGCTGATATGAAAAGAAAAACAAGCACAAGGCAGCTGCTCTGCCCAAGCTCAGCTGTCCCCTCACTGGCCAGTGGATGGTGACCACGCAGACGAGCATCATCTCCTGAAGCAGAGGAGGCGAAGGGTCACACGCCAACAGAGAGCTGTGAAGACGGCTTCGTGTGTGTCTCCACGGTGAGTGATTTTACACGCCCCCAGCCCGGCTCCACAAGAGTGAAGAAACACAAGGGAAAGAAGGTAACAAAATATAAACACTAAAGTCAAGAGCAGGAAAAAAAAACCTCCACATCTATGGAGAAAACACTGAAACCAAAAAGGAAGAAAAGGGAACTATAAGCAGGTCAGAGATCCCCACTCATTTAGCGCTGAGCCTCCCAGTGACCAAAGAGAAAAGGGAAATGAGGTCACCTTACTGTCCAGATTTGGAACTGGGCTGCAGTGGGAATTCACAGGGAAAATCCTCCCTGAGGTCCGCAGCCCGAAGTCTGCCGCTGCGACCACAGGGCAGCTGCGGTCGGAGCAGTTAAGGCCTGTCTTTGGACCCGAACGTCCAGAATCACAGGAGACTCTAGGTCTTCTGCCTCAAATTCCCAACTCCTCCGCACTTCCCATGGACACCCCGTGAGGCTCCAGGACATTTCCAGCACAAACCTCCCACCTCTCCCAACCAGAAACCTCCCGACACGCTGGCTCCCCAGCAGGTTGCTCCAGCTCTGTGCGGCCGACGAGCTGGCCTCCTGTGCTCAGGCCCGCTGGGGAAGAACCACCACCCTGCAGAGAGCCCTCCACAGCCGCCACAGGCCCACTGGGGAAGGTGCCACACAGAATGCATCGTGGAGACCAAGTCCTTGCATGCCCACAACCACGCCGGGAGGCAGAGGCTGCTGTTCTCCCCCTTTACAAATGAAGAAGTCAAAGCTCAGAGAGGTGAAGCAACTGACACAAAGACACACAGCAAAAAAGAGGCCGCAGTGGGAGTCTGGCTCAAGAGGTCTCCTCCCTGAACCCACAGTCTGCAAACAGCAAGGTGCCGCAACACCGCCCGGAAGACCTCAACTCCGGATCCTGGGTCTGCCGACCCTGGACGGGGCCTAAGAACGTGCAAATGGACAACCTCACAAGTGATTCCGGAGTAGAAGGTCCAAGGACTGTACTCTGAGAAGTGCCCCGTAGGTGCCCTGTAGGGCAGTGGCCACGTCATCTCTCTGGGCTTTGGTGTTCTCCTGCGCATCACGGGGGATAACGCACACCCGGAGCCCTCACAGCAGCCCCGCGGGGACTCGCTGAGTCCAGGGCAGGTGGCGATGGCGGTCCCTCCCTCCGTTTCCTGCAAGGGCAGGTCCGAATCTGCCCACGCCTACCTGCCCGCAGAGGGGCACTTGTGTCCAGGCAGGAAGCTGTCCTTGGAATCTGCCCAGATAATACAGAAACGCCAAAGGTCAGAGATAAAAGCTAAAGTCCAGGTGGCGGCTCGGCCCCACTCGGCCTGGAAGGGAGTGGGGACCTGCCAAGGGCCAGGCAGGCTGAGGGCAGCCAGGACACCCCCTGTGCACCCCACGCACAAGCCAGACACTCAAGGGTCGCCCTCTGCCCCCTGCAGTCACACTGGGAGAGAACTGCCTTGGAGAGCTGCTCAAAGGGCCCCTCACACCACGCCTTCCATTCTGGGGACACCCCTCCTGCTTCCCCCTGTCCCACGTCTCTCCGACTCAAAGCCATGGTGTCCTGAAGGCCATGCCTCCGACGAGCTCTGCCCCTGCCTGGCGGACGTCACCAGGGCTGGCTTCCCCATCGAGACAGATGAGGAGTGCAGAGAGAGCCCTGGGTTCAAATCCTGTCTCTGCCACCAGGACCAGCCGGATAACATCTTGGGGCCTCACTTTCCTTATCTGTAAAGTGGGCCTAATAGCCCCACGCCTCCTGGGCTTGTTACCAGAAGGAACAAGATTACGTATGTAAATAATAACACACGGAACCAGCCGGGTCTGCCCAGTGCTTACTCCACACAACCGCACACACGCCCCTCCGCCCCCCGGCGCTGGCACGGCGTCTGGCACACGCTCAGCGGCTCAAAAACAAAACCCCAAGCCCTGCAGGAAAATCCAGCCCAGCCAGCACGGCCGAGGAGCAGGGCAGGGAGGAGAAGCCGAGCCTGCCCGGCCCTCCCGCTCAGCCACCACCCGGGGGCTGCTCACACCAGGGTCGCAGGCCAATCGCAGAGCGGCGGGAAGGTGACCTGGTCCCCCGAGGTGCTCGGAGAGACAGGTGTTCTCTGCCTGAGCAGCCAGCGCCTGGGGTCACCCTCAGAGTCACACACGGCACAGGCGTCTGCGCGGGCCCTGCCCGAGCCTGCCCGCCCGTCTGCGTGTGCGTGAGCCCCACAGCCGGGCCTGTCTGTGCTTGTGTGCGCTCCGCTCCGGGTGCTCCTTGTGCAGAGGTGACAGGGAGGGGGGCTGGTGCTGAGCGTGTGCCGGCACACACCTTGGGGTTGGTCTGGGCAGGCGCAGGAGAGGGTGCCTTGTTTGGCCACAGGCATCCCCTCCCACTGCGTGAGTCCAGGACAGAGAAAGCCAGGCCGCCTGAGGCTGGGGCCACTTTCCCAGGTGGGGTGAAACTCTGGTGGCTCGTCCAGGGCTCCGGCCTGGGGCTCGGGGGACACAGAAGTCGGGTGGAGATACCTGCGGGGCCCCAGGATACCAACAGGAAGTGATGCGGGATCTACTCAGTCCCCAGCCTCACCTAGAGGTTCTTGCCTCCCCAGTGACTCAGCTGGAAGCTTGCAAGGAGCTGGAACAAGACGGGAAGAGGGCTCAGCGCCGTCCCCATCCCCCACCCGCAGGGAGGTGACTCAGAGCCTCACCCTACCTTTCTCTCCCTCTCCTCCGTGGCTGCCCACACAACACCCAGGCTGACCTGTCCCTGACAGCCCGCCCTGCACAGGCCCCGGCAGGATGAGGCTGAAAAACATCAGCTTCCAGGAGAGTCAGAGCCAGGACGCGGGTCCTCAGCAGGGGTGGTAGTGCCCTCACTCCCCTCCGCGGGAATCCCCAAGTCCCAGGGAGGGTCTGGGCTCAGGAGCAGCGCCTGCTCCCCGGGAGTCCCCCTCCCTGGACCCTTGGACCCGCTGGTGCCTCCCGGGCAGGGTGCTGACTCAGTGACTAACCAGGGCAACCGGCGACCTGGACACACACCGTCTCTCCGCACCGCCCAAGCGCAGGGCAGGGCAGCCCGACGGGCCAGAAACAGCGGTCACATTCTGCCGTCAGCAAACCAGTGCCGGGGCAGAGTCCCCAACAGGGGAGACGGGGTACGTGCCAAAATCGCCCTCCCCGCCCCCGAGGCCTGGGGTGGCCAAGAAAGAGGCAGGAAGGTGAGGGAGCTCAGCCTTGTAGCATCTGGTGCTCCAGGCAGGTCCCCGCTCTGCCCTGCTCCGCCCGGTCAGCAGCCCCCTGTGGCCCCCACCCCTCACAGGCCTCCTGGTGCCCACCCGGCCAGTAGAGCCCTAACCAGGTACCTGCCCTGAGCTGCCATGGCCTTGAGCACCTGACCTCTGACCCCCACCCCCAGGACCAAGGGCAGCTCCTCCAGCCCCTGCTGGGTGGGTGGGGTTCGGGCAGATCCCTAACGCCCCCTCCTCTCTCCTGAGGCCCCAGCGCCCACCTTTCTCCTCACAGGTGCCTCCCCATCCTCTGAGGAAAGTGGGGCCACCAGGCCAAACCACCCCCGACTTCCCACTGCTCCCCAGGGCCCTGCACCGTGTCACGGAGCCTCGGTCCTGGGTCCACAACCTCCGCCGCGCAGAAAGCACTGTTCTCCTTCCCTGTCTACCCTAGAACCACGCGTGCCTCCCCCTCCTGCTTCTCGGCCAAAACCGTGTAGAGAAGGGCCGTCCCCATCTCTGAGCTCCCACTCACTGGAGTCGGGCCTCAGCCAGCCCCACGCTCGCCCAGCCGCCGGGGGCCAGGCACCCACGGGCTGCCAGACCCCAGACGCCACGGGCGTGTCCTCGTGGAGGTCCCTGTCCTCCAGGTGTCTGCCACAGCAGCCTCAGGGCCGCTGCACTCCTCCCTCACGCTCCCCTGGGGCCCCCGTGCCCCCAGCGCTGAGGACCTGCGTGGCACTCGCTAAGCACCTTGAGCGATTACTGCCTGTAATCCTGGCAAGGCTGCCGTGACGTGGGCATGACCACGTGGGATTTTCAGGGGAGAAGACTGAGCTGCCAGTAAGGTGAGGGGCGTGCTTCCCGAGCTGGGAAGAGCTGGGTTTTGAACCTGACCCCCTGCCCCCGGTTCCCAGGTATCACCACATCCCCGGCCGAGGCTGCTGGGTTGGCCCCTGTTCCCTACCATGGCGCTACGCTCAGGGCCTCAGCTGGACCCTTGTCCCATCCAGGGAGTGACCTCAACAGATGTCTTGACCTGAAGGAGAGAGACGGCCAGCCGATTACGCAGGGTGGGCTGGGGTCCTGTCCACTCCACAGGTGACGCAGGAGGCAGCTGCAGCTGCAGTGCTTCCCTGGGCAGACGGCTGCGCCCCGAGGCCTGGCCCCCAGCCTTCCTAGCTGTGTGACCTGACTACGAGGCTTGGCTTCTCTGAGCCCCGGTCCCCTCACCCGTGGGAGACAGAATGACCTGTACAGCCAAGGTCCCCCCTGCCTGGTACATGGGGGACCCTCCTGGGGGGTTTGCTCCCTCTCGCTGTGACGGCCTGTCTCAGAGGACAGGTGGGGGGCACGGGGACAAAAAAGCAGCAGCAAGTGGGTTCACTTGGCCCCTCTGTGGGAATGCTGGTAAAATGAGACCTCTGTCTGCTGTCCCCACTGAAAACCCCTCGCCACAGGGCCGCCCTGGAAGGGCTTCTCAGGGACCCACAAGTGCAGAGACCAAAGGGGAACAGGTTGGGCCGCAGGCTTGGGAGGCCGAGCTCTCTGACTCGGACGAAACCTTTCTGCTCTCTGAACCTCAGGGACCTGAGCTGGGAAACGGGGTAACTGCAGTGACCAGGCAGGGGGAGACTGGACGACGGACGCCTGGGGCCCCCGGGCAGCGCTACCCACACCTGTTCCCGGGCGCTGAGTGCTGGGCACAAACGCCAGGAGACTGGCAGTGTCCCCTGACAGTGACCCCCGGAGGGCTGACTCCTGCCTTGTAGTGGACATGGTCAGGTGGGAGCGGTGGCTGAGGAGTGACCAGGGAGACCGCACAGGGCGAGGAGCAGAACACAGGCTTGTGGGAAAGGCAAGAGGTGCCTTTATGTCCCAGGACAGCCCCCCCTGTGCAAGCACGGTCTGCTCTGGACACAGGGGCGCGCTGCCAGGATGGGGAGGTCACCACGCAAGGACGGAGGCAGGGAGGGCTAGCGGGGGGGGGGGTGACAGCCAGAGGAACTGCTGAAAACAGGCTGCCTGCGACCTCGGGCGTCTCGGGTCCTGTTTGCTCCTCTCACCCCCGTCGCCCAGCGAGGGCCACCTCAGAGCCCTCTCCACCAATCCTGAGCACCCGCAGGGTGAGGGGCACCACAGGCCCCAAAGGGGACGTAGTGCCCTGGCTGGTGTGGCCCAGTGGACTGAGCACCGGTCTGCGAACTGGAAGGCCGCAGGTTCGATTCCCAGTCAGGAGGGCACGTGCCTGGGTTGCAGGCCGGGTCCCCAGTTGGGGGCGTGCAAGAGGCAACAGATTGATCTCACGCAGGTTTCTCTCCCTCTTTTCTCCTTCTCTTCCCCTCTCTCTAAAAATAAATAAATAAAATCTTAAAAAGCAGAAGAAAAAGGGGACATGGCAAGGAGTGACCGACAACCTGACCCAAATCCAGCCTTTTCTCCCGGCCCGATGCCACCCTCTGTCTCTCTAGTCTGGAGGACGACCCAGCAGGTGTACCCAGGTGTGCCCCAAAAGTTGTGCAAGCTTAGAGCTCTGTCGGACACCCGCATCACAACACCCAGCTGAACATGGGTCACACAGAGGGCAGAGCGGAGCCAGCGCGGTGCAGGGAGGAGAGGGGAGCGGCCCAGCCCCGGGCAGAGGAGGTTCTCTGGGCACAAGAGGGCTCTACACGAGCCGAACCAGGAGCACTGGAAAGGTGCGGGAGCCCTGGCCGGGCGGCTCAGCTGGTTGGAGCGTTGTCCCGGACACCAAAAGGTCGTGGGTTCAATTCCCAGTCAGGGCACATGCGTAGGTTGCAGGTTTGATCCCTGGTTGGGGCCCGTGTGGGAGGCAACCAATCCATGCCTGTCTGTCTGTCTGTCTCTCCTCCACACACTTTCTGTCTCTATAAACAAACATATTTTGGAAGAAAGAAAAGAAAAAAAACAAAAGAAAAGAAGGCTAAAAGAAGCGGGACCACGGGGCCTCCTCCAACCACCTTTGCCTTTTCCCCCGGGAGATGGGTCCGCACCATCTCCTTCCTTGACCTGGAGGTCTTGGCACCTCGCCAAGGGGCCACATACAGCCAGGGCTCCGCCAGTGTCTCCCGAACAAATGTAGGCAGCGCCCCCGCCAGGCCGGGCGGGCGGGACAGCTCCGCGCGGAAGAAGAGAAGCCGCTGCCTTCACTGGGGGTGCTGCGGCTGCCAGACCCAGCCAGGTGGTTCCGGACACGACCCCCACCTCGCCGGCGTGGAAACGGGCCCGCGCGGGCTGTGCCGAGAGGGGGAAGGCAAGCCCCTCTTCCACGCCGCGCCACCAGCACCCACACAGCTCTGTCCACGTGGCCTTGGGCCAGGCAGAGGCCAGCTCAGGGGGCAGCGTTGAAGACCAACGCTGGAGGGACAGCAGGGACCAGCCAAGGAAAGGACTTTGAAAGGGGACTGGCCCTGGACGGGAGGCTCAGCAGGTTGGAGCGCCGTCCAGTACACCAGGAGGCTGCAGGTTCAAGTCCCAGTCAGCGCACGTGCCTGGGATGCAGGTTTGGGTTTGATCCCTGGTTGGGTGTGTGGGAGAGGCAACTGACTGATGTTTCTTTCTCACGTCAATGTTTCTCTCTCTGTCTCTCACTTCCTCTCTTCAATAAACATCCTCGGTGAGATTTAAAAAAAAAAAAGCGGCCTGTACAGAGGGGGAGGGCGGGGGGGGGCGGCTTCACCAGGGGCTTCTCAGAGCAGCCATGACCCCGGATGCCCCTGGGGTCAGAGGTCACATGGCTGATCCCTGCCTGGACCGTGTTCTCCCAGCTCAATGGGGTTTTGTTTGGTTGCAGGGCCCAGGCCTGCGGATTTATTTCAACCTGGCTTGGAAACACTGTGTCGGTCCACAACCTCCCAGGCAGGCACTTCTGGTCAGAGGGAAATTAGCAGCTCCCTTTAATTGCCCAAATAAGGGGACCCAGTAACACGTTCAGGAGTGGGAGGGGCAGGTTTTGTTTCTTCCCTCATGGCAGGGCTGGGAGGCTCGGGGGGGCCCCCCAGCTCACCCCCTCAGCTGTCACCTCCACGCAGCGCCTCTCCAGCCCCTGCCACAGGGGACCCCGAGGCCCTGGAACACCAGACCGCCCAGCTTGCCACGCAGCGGAACCCGAATTCCACACACAGCTTTGAGGCGTCTCTTTCAAACCCACGTTACTTCCCCTCAAGGGCTCCATCTGCTCTGCTTACCCTACGGCCCCACCAGTCCTCCTGCCTGGCCTGGCCACAAGTGGGGCGCCCCCTCCGGGTGGCCCCGGGACTCTGATGGACAGCCGTGAGGGTTCCACAGGAAGGACGCCCCACTTCCAGGGGCTTGCTTTGAACCACAGACACAGCCCGCTATCTCCAGGCTTCCAGACCCTGGGGGGGCGGGGCAGGGGCTCGGATGAGCATTCCCTAGGGGAGGGAAGGTGGCAGGGAAGGGGGTGTGGGCTCTAGTTCCTGGCCTCGCTCCCTGTTCTGTGAGGAAGGGGCCTGGGGGCCAGTGGCCCATGGTGACCATGGGCCTGCCCGGATGGGCAGGCTGCCAGGAACATCTAACGAGCCCCCAGAGATGAGGCAGGAAGCAGCCTCCGGCTGAGCTGGGAAGGTGAGCCTGCTTGGTCACCAGGACATTCCCCTCTGGGGCACCCAGCCTGCCAGGAGAGCCTGCACCGAGACCAAAGGGCAGGGGCTACCCGGGCCGGGGAGGAAGCCCAGGGCAGCTCAGGGAAGCGTGGACTTGAGCTCCGCTCCCCCGCTCCAGTGCCCGGGCGCTGCCAGGCTAGGCCAGGGCACTGGAGGAACCGGAAAAAGACACCCCTCTGGGCAGACCCAGCCTCGAGAAAAGAAGCAGCGGAGGATCTTCTCCTCTCCAGGATCCACGACCTGGAGAACAGAGTGTGGGCTGTGTTTCCAGCCCCGAGTGGCCCCCAAACCTGGGTCACGGGGGAACCCAAGCGTGTCGGTCCTGTGGGGGTGAGGACTGGCAGATGTGAATTTTGGAATGACGTAGAACCCCAGCCTACAGCACCCATGGACATGAACTGGGGGGGGGGGTGGACAACAGGTGTGTGGGCTCGGATTTGAGGAAGTGGGCCGGGTCTCGGGGCTGCGTGTGTGGGTGATAACCACAAAGTATTATTCTAGGTGCTGTCAGAAAGTAGGTCCTCTCGGTTCCTCCTCGGGGCTCCCTCATCGCGTCACGCTGGGGAGCAGTCCCCACCCAGTGCTCACATCTGACATGCCCCCGGCAGTAGCCCAGCTTTTCTGGGGGGGGCGGCCGTCCGTGGAGACCCCAGAGCATTTGTCTCCACCTCAGGTCACGCTCTCTCAAAGCTGAGAGGGTTTCAGGGCACCAGGGAGAGCAGTGGTCACAGCAGGAAGACAGCGAAGCAGCAGGCCGGGGTCTGGATGCGCCTGCTTACCCTCTCTGACCGCGCCGCAGCACCCAGGCACCATGGTCAAAGCTACACACCAGCTCCGCCGCCCGCCAGGCAGAACTGCCCCCGTGATCTCGGGGGATGACAGCTACGCTCCCTGAGTGGTTTCTATGTACCAAGCCCGGTTCTTTTCAAACACAAACTGGACGTGCTCCTCACAACCTCCAGGCAGGTGCTCACAGTGCCCCTATTTTACAGATGAGGAAACCAGGCCCCTGAGAGGACCGGCAGCTCACTCCAGGTCACGTGGGTACTCAGGGGCTGAGGCCAGACTGGAGCGGGGCCACCTCCTCAGCACTAACCGGGCTGTGTTTCGGAAAGGGTTACTCCGGGCCAGGCGGTTAATGGAAGTGCTGATTCTGCTACTCTGTCCCTTTGTAAACTAGAACGCTTTTCGGGGTGGGGACGCTAAGAGAAGGAAGTCCGGTACAGTTTCAGGCTTGTACCCTCTAACTCCTAAGCCCCTTTTTCTAACTCGCACAGTGTGACAACCAGGCGTGTGTTGGAGAATCAGCATCCCCTGGGCACACACAGACGTGTTATGTCCACGTAACACACCTAGTTGCACGAACTCTCTGAGACCCGCCTGCAAGGGACCCGTGCCTGGGCCCATTCTGCAGATGAGCAAACTGGGGCTCAGGGAGAAGGGGCTTACTTGCCCAGTAGTAGAAATAGGCTTGGCATCCAGTCCCTCAAATTTCAGAGAGGAATTGGAGAAGCAACCGGGAAAAAGCGGGGTAAGGAGAGGGGAGAGCAGAAGTCAGCGGGTGGGCTACAGAAGCAGAGTTGAGCCTAGGAGGGGGACCTGGCCCGTGAGGATGGTCCTTCTTGGGTGGCTCGAGGACCATCCTGGCTTCCAGGGCCTGGGAATCTCTGCGCCCAGACTGCCCCCAGCCCTCGTTTGGTAGCTCTCCTCGGCCCTGGGGGGGATCCCGCCGTGTCTACTGGGGTGACGGATGGGGCGCCGTCCTGCGGCGGCTCCCGAGTGACTCGCCGGAATACCAAACCCCAGTGTTTACGGGCAGCAAGCACGGCCCCCTCCACCCGCGCTGCCCTGGGGGGCGGCACCGCGCCTGGCTCTGGTCAGCATCAAAGACAAACAGATGCGCAGGCGGAGGGGCGAGGCGCGGCGAGGGGGGGGAACCACCACCGGCCACCACCGAAAGGGCGCCCACAAGGGGCGACAGAGCAGGCGAGGGCCCCCTCCCCTAGCATTAAAAGAATGGAAGAAAGGGGCCCGCGGCCCCGCAGCTCCGCTCTCCCGCTCTCGCCTGGCGCAGCCCTTTGAAAGGAGGAGGGGGTCTCAGGCAACCCCCCCGCAACTCCGAAGGGCCCCCTGCCCCCTTTGTCACGGCAGCGTCCGAACCGGGCACTTGGCCCGCCCTCCCCGGCCCGCGCCCCCGCGGGGTCGTCCCGCACTCACCCAGCGGCAGGCTGATCCGAGGGACCAGCGCCCGAGCGCCCGGCGGCGGCGGCAGCAGCAGCAGCAGCAGCAGTGGCGGCAGCAGCGACTGGGTCCCCGGGGCCATCGCGGCGCGCGGGGCTCGGACAGCGGCGGCGTCCTGCGGGCTCCGGCTCAGGTGGCTCCCCTGCACTGGCGGACCTGGGGGTTGGGGGACGGGTCACGTGGCCGCCGCGAACGCGCCCCCTCGGCCCCCCGCAGCGCAGCGCGGTCCCGCCGACCCAGCTCCGAGGAGGCTCGCGGGGCACAGAGGGCGGCGCCGGAGGAGGAAGTGGGCGAGCGCCGAGCCTCTCCCAAGCTCCTTCTCCCTGCCCTGCCCTACCTTCCCCCTTCCTCCTTCCTGCTCGCCAGCTGGGTGCGAGCCCGGAGGTGTCGGGGGTCCTCCAGGCGCCGGGAGAGAGCGCAGCAGCGCACAGCCGAGCCCTAGGTCCCCGCCCCCACCGTCAGACCCTCCCACCGCAGCCCCGGCCCCCTTCCGGCCGCTCCGCGACCCTCTGCAAACTGCAGCCGGAGGTTTGGGGAAACGTGTGGGTCTCTCCGCTGTGCGCCTGGTGAGGGTCTGGCCTGGGTCTTGACCCTTTATCCCAGCGCCCCCCCCCCCAGCTAATGCGCCTGGCACCCACTTGTCCGTGACCACACGAACTGTGCCGAGCTCCAAGCGGACGCTGGGCTGGTGGCTTCGGAGTCTAATTTCTGCACGGGTCAGCCCACCTTGGGTCCTGGCTGCGTTCCCTGCAGGCCCACCCCTTAGTCCGGTACCCTGAGGGGCGTCTACGCTTAGAATTCTGTGCACGCGAAGCCAAGCCTCGGACAGGGGGGCGGGGGGGGGGGCGCTGCAGGATTAGCTTACGTAGAATAATAGGATTCGTACGCAGGAGAGGAGGTGAGACCTTCCCCACGGCCTGCGCGTGGCCAGGCACGAGACAGCACCGTTCTCCCTCAAGATGGAGGGAGCCCAGAGGCTCCCACTCAGAATCAGGGCCCAGCCTCCCTCACCACCCTGCCCCCTGACGTCCCCAAGGATGGAGCTCCGTCCTGCTTACAGCACGGGTTTCAAACTGCAACCTGCAGCAGCCCTCCGTAGATCCTGAAATCAATGCCCCCTTTCTGGCATTTAAGAAAGAAGTAGAAACGGCGGAAAGGAAGCTGTGGGAAACACGTTCCAACTTTTCCCAAGAGGGCAGGGGACCACAGGGAAATGTAATTGTTCCTGCGGTTCGAGGCCGAAGGAGTTTCAGAACCCGGCTCGTCATTTCCACCGCAGGGGGGAACGGTTGCTCCCGGAATGAGCGGCGGTCCTGGGAAAGCCCGCCTGCCCCCGCGCCAAAATCAGCTCCTCAGCGCCATCACCTTGTGCTCTCGCCCGCCCCGCCCCCCAACCCAGGCCCGCCGCATCCCCTCCAACAGGGCGGCAGCCAGGGTGGGCACAGTGCTCACGTGGTCCCAGGTTCCCTCTCTGGCAGCCCAGCTTCCCCAGGTCCCACGACTCCTGTGCCCCTGCGCCAGCCTGACACCCTTCTGTGGGCAAGGGCGAGGCTCGCAGCGCCCGTTTTAAAGGGTCTCCCGAGACAAAAGAAAGAAAAATAAAAACAGAGGGGCTCCCAGCACTGGACACAGCATTGCACGTGGGACGGGGGTGGCGCCAAAGCACCCCAGTTCTAGCCTCGCCCAGGCCTTGGGTACCACTTTTATTGGCGGCGTCCATCCATCTTCAGCCAAGGGTGCCTATGCTTCTGTCTGCAGCCAGGACCTCTGCCCTGAGTTCCAAGTGGCCTCAGCATTTCCACAGGCCGTCTGGTCTGCCAGCCATCCAGCACGTCCCAGACCGAGGTCCTGGCCTCTCCCACCTGTGCAAGCCTCTTCCCGTCCCATTCGGCCGCGAGTCCCCCTCAAAGCTGCTCAGGTTAAAAACCTTCCTCCTCCTTGCTTTTCCACATCCAGCCCATGAGCAAATCCATAAGCCGAGGATCCTCACCATCGTCCTCTTCCTCATGGTTAGGGCAAGGTCTCCCTGCTTCCACCTCTGTGGCACTGAAATTGGGGCTCAACTCGGCAGCCCACGCATGGGGCTCAGAGACAGCTGGGTCACAGCACTCGGCCACCCAGGCTCCCTTAGCCGAAAAGCCCAAGACCTCAAGGAGGTTGCAAGGCACAGATGTCATCCTCACCCCAGCGGCCACTGCCCTTCCCGCTCTCTCTCCCGCAGGATGACTCAAAAGTACTGCACCGGGACATTTGCCCTGGCTGAGACTCCCGAGGCCCGGAGCCTTCCTCCCAGAGTCCTTTGCTTCCTCCAAATCCTTGCTCAGACGTTACTTTCCTGAAGAACCAGAACTTCCCCCAATATTCCCCTCCCCCCGAGAGTTTTCTCCCCGCAAAGTACTCATCCCTTTCTAACATAATATTTGATTTGCTTATTTGTGGTGGTTTTTGCTTGCTTGTCTGAACTTCCCACCTGCCCCTCCATCCCCAAAATGGAGGTGGGCAGGGGATTCTGCGTATCTGCCTGACAGTTAGCCCAGGCCTCTAGGACAGTGCCTGGCGTGGGGCAGGCCCTCAGGAGATACTGAGGATGGTTGGATGGATGCAACCTGGGGATCATGCGATGCTACGGGCTCATGTCCACCAACAACCTGTGTTACCTTTGGATATCACCTTCAGTCCAATACTGCGTTCCCCCATGGCCTGACCGGTGTGGCTCAGTGGGGTGGGCGTCACTCTGCAAAGTGAAAGATCACAAGTTCAGCCCTGGCTGGTGGAGCTCAGTGGCTTGAGCGCAGCCCTGTGAACCAAATGGTCGAGGTTCGATTCCCAGTCAGGGCACATGCCTGGGTTGCAGGCCAGTTCCCAGCAGGGGATGCACGATATTTACATTGATATTTCTCTCCCTTTCTCCTTCCCTTCCCTTCTAAAGAGAAATGAATAAAGTCTTAAAAAAAGAAAGAAAGATCACAAGTTCAAATCCCACTCAGGGAACATGCCCAGGTTATGGACCAGTCCAGATTGGGGGGGGGGTGCGTGTGAGAGGCCTCGGATGGATATTTCTCTCTCGCATCAATGTGTCTCTCCCTTTCTTCCTC
This sequence comes from Artibeus jamaicensis, assembly GCF_021234435.1. NCBI lineage: Eukaryota > Metazoa > Chordata > Mammalia > Chiroptera > Phyllostomidae > Artibeus > Artibeus jamaicensis. Next base: position 3,628,261 of record NW_026522049.1, on the reverse strand, counting down.
CCTTCCCCCCTCTCTAAAAATAAGGAAATAAAATCTTTAAATCAAAAAGAGTTCCCCTCAAACCCGAAATTACGCCATTCTCCTTTTCACCCCGAGCACGGCACTTCCTACTGACATCTTTGAAATCTGTTGGTTCTGGTTCAACTTTCGCCCTGTTAAGGTCATTCTGCGCGTTGATTCTATGATGCATTTTGCTTCTCCTCCCAGTTTCGAGTCATCTGTAAATTTGATAAGCATTCCTAATGCCTTTAGTCAAATCACTGGTGAAGGTGCTAGGTGCGAACACCTACCACCCAGTTCTAAATATCACTGTTTAATAAAAGGTTCCAGGATTCTGGGAAAATGAAAAAGAAAGTGTAAGGTGAGCCTGGGACTTTTCGTTGAGCCAGAACACAAGGGAGGGGTTAAAGATTAATAGGATCGTTGCCAAACGACAAAGAGCCAGCTCGATGATAAACTTGAGACAAGCTGAGCATCACAAAGGGTAATGAGCCCTGGCTGATGTTGCTGAGTGGATTGAGCATCAGCCTACAAACCAAAGGGTCGCAGGTTTGATTCCCAGTCAGGGCACATGTCTGGGTTGCAGGCGAGGTCCCCAGTAGGGGGCATGCGAGAAGCAACCACACATGGATGTTTCTCTCCCTCTTTCTCCCTCCCTTCCCCTCTCTAAAAAGAAATAAAATCTTCCAAAAAAAGCATCATGAAATAATGGATTCTAATGCATGAAATGAAAAGCAATCCATCCATCCACAGTGACGTTCAGAGAAACACAGGACGAGAAGGGACAGGAAGGAAGCGCCCTGCCTGGTACAGAGAAGTGTGAGCAGATAAATATGGAATAAAATGATAGACCTGGAAAACCTAGCCTCCAGCCGGAATGACCGCTGGGTGCCCGACCACCGGCAGGAAGGCGGTTGGGAGCCTGCGTGTTAACGACGTCTCCGAGTCAGCCCCACAGGTGACTCTGTGCCTCTGAGCTGGCTCTGGCTGCGTCACCAGCATTGAGAGGAGCAGCGCTAGCGATGGGACTTCCAGACAACATTTCCGCCCTGACGTGATGCAACGCACAGCCAGATGCATCCAGCATCCTGCTGACGGCTGGCTGGCATGCTTGGTAAAGTCCCCTCTGATGAAAGGCAGGAAAGCCGGGGACTGTGGAAGGTTAAGGAGCTAAAATGAGCTGAGGATCAAAGGCAACATGTGAACCCCCCATGCACCGGGGGGGGGGGGAGAAGAGGAGGTGCGAGCAGCTGGGGGGGGCGTTCGCCCACCCCAGGTATCAAAGGCTATTGCGGTGATGCTGTGCATGTCTTAGGTATGGTGGTGGCGTGCGGTGGCAGGAGAACATCCCTGTCCTTCGAAGATAGATGCCTGCTGAAGTGTCAGGATGTCAGCAAACTTGCTTTCAAATGATTCAGCAAAAACCTGTGTGCATGAGCATGCATGTGTGTGTGTGTGTGTGTGTGTATTAAGAGTGTGAGTGTGTCTGTGGCAAAGTTTTAACAATTGGTAAATACAGAAAAGCTACGGGTACTTTCTAACTCTGGGGGAGGGAGGAATTGGGTGATACAGGGCCCAAAACAGTCCAATGCCTTGTCCAAGAGACTTCCATCAAGCTTAAGACTGACCCATATCCACCCTGGCCAAGTAGCTGAGTCGGTCGAAACAGCGCCCCAATCTGCCAAGGTTGTGGGTTTGATTCCCAGTCAGGGCACGTTCAAGAATCCACCAATGAATGCATCAGTAAGTAGAACAGCAATTCAATGGTTCTCATTCTCTCTCTCTCTCTCTGCCCCTACACTTCCTCTCTCTCTCTCTCTCTCAAAGCAACAAGTGAAAAAAATTTTTAAATGATCAACACCCTTTGCAGGTGGAGCAGCTGGCGAGGTGGGCTTCCCCTGCTCTCGTCTGCCTCCGTTCCTCCATGTTTCCCATAAATCTGATGAAAAAGTTGCAAGAGATCTCGTTGCAACCAGGGAGCTGGCTGTAGCCCTTCCTCTGTCCTGTGCCTTCGGCTGTCACCTAGAACAGGGCCGGATGAGGGACACCGGCTAGTGCCCGCATCTGTGCAGCGGGTAGGTCGTGAGGGGGCATTGAGGCTGCCTTGCCCTGTGTTGTGGCAACACCTGGATTGTGTGTCTGCCGGGCTCACCCCGGAGGAGCAGAGGCAGGGGCTGCTGCAGCCTCGCTGGTGGGTAATTACATCCCGCTCACAGCCGCTCTGATGCGCTGACCATGCCCCGTGCCAAGTGGGTGACAAGCCTCTCCAGGACAGTGACAGGTCTTCCGTCTTCCAAAGCCCCACTGCCAAGGCCAGGGGGCAGACCAGGGAACTTGAGGGACGGTGAGAACCTTCTGCACCCTGATCTGGGTATTGGTTTCCCCAACTGTGTGCAAATGTGAAAATATTCCAAGCTGTATGCTTCAGATGTCTGCATTTTCCTGGGTCTACGTGTGTACTTTATACCTATTATGATGGGGAAAAAAACCATACAAAGAAGCTAAAAGGTACCAAAAAAAAAAGTCACCAGTAGGATTAGGTGGAAGGTTAAAAAACAGAAGAGCCAGAGAAGGAGGGAGAGAAGGAAGAGGCACAAAGAGAAAACGAAAGGGAAGTGTGGCCATAAATATGAGGCGGACGGAAACCTGCATCCGCCGCCTCTCTGACCAGCTCAGCACAAAGGGACAGGCAGTGGCCGCGGGCAACGGCCGAGGGCTGGCAGCGGGGTGGTCAGTCCAGGCCGTCGTGAGCCGCGCCAGCAATCAATACTCACTAATCATCTCTAAGGACAGCCCCTGCCCAGATGCGGGCTGGCCACGGTCTGGGGCGCCGATGGCCGGGCCTGCCTGCTCTTATCCCACTGGGGGAACCCGGCCCTGCCGCTCTCACAGGGCTGCTCTGGGAGCCAGTGCTTTGTCTCCTGGCCGTGGGGGAGGGGCCTCCTGCCAAGCCCGGTGGAGCTTGAACCCAAATGTCCCGCCTGCCCCCTCCTGAAGTAGCACTGCTCCTCCTCATTCCCGGGTTCCGGCTGGCAGACTGCCCGGCAAGCCTCGCAGACATGCACTGGCCCCGGCCCAGCTCCCCGGGGCCGTGGCCCCCCGCCACCGTGCCCCCGTAGCCCCGAGCCCTCCCTTATGCCAACTTGCAGCTGCAGCTCCCCGCCCTGCCCTGGCCGGGCGCCCCACCCCCACCCCGGTGTTTCCTCCCTGGGGTGGGGGGGCCGGGCATCAATCTGTGCTGCTGAGGAAGCGACAGCCCCTGGCACGCCCTGTGTGTGCTTTTAAACCAGCCAGTGACTTCCAGACCCTGGTGGCAGAGCGCCTCCTGGGGCAGTGGCCTCCACAGCAGAGGGCATTCCCAGGGGCGACGGTGAGAACCTTCTGGACTGACACGGCCTCTGGTCGCAGGAGCCGCATTCGCCAGCTCTGGCCATAAGTGCGCCTGCCCTCATCCCAGGTCCCCAAACTCTATTCGCCTCCAGAGTGGCCCTGGGACTTCCCGTGCTGGTTTACACGCAGGAGCAGAATCTCAGCATCACTGTCGTCACTTTGTGGACTGGGGGCAAGCCACACCACCTGTCTGGACCGCAGCTTCCTCGTCCGTGACTTGGGACCAGACAGACTCCAGGGCGGACGGGGGAGGCGATATGAGTGCCCATAAAGGGACTAGCACATGGCTCTGGGGACAAAGCTGATGTGCTCATGCTGGTGACCGACAACTCAACCACGTGGGCCCCCGACCCCGAGGACCCCCTTCTGGGCTTTCCCTCAAACCAAGTGCTGAGGCTGCAACTCCCTCACCGGGAGAAGGAACCAGCCAGCCTGGCCCCAGCCCGGGTGCGCCTGCCGTGGGCCTGTCGGGGCCTGAGCCGGCCGCTCCCTGGGAGGGGATCGCCAGCGCCCAGGGGGCCGTGGTGCAACCAGCAGGGCTCAACCTGTCCCTGCCCCGACAGGGCAGGACACGCAGTTGCTCCTGTCACTCCCCTACGCCCCACACAAGCTCAGGAGCCGCTGTCTGCCCTGGAGCCTGCTCACCTGGGGGCCTCAAGGGCCTGGGTACCTGGCCGGGGTGACACTGGGCACAATGACTGTGTAGTGATGCTCTTGCCCCTGAAACCACTACAGCCAGGCACTGTGGGGAGGTGGATGTTCTCGGCCAGGTGGGGGTGGGGAGCAAACGGTGGAAGGGGCTGGGAGGAGGCTCTAGCTTCCAGGTGGGCTCAGCAGACCTGAGGCCCCTCCGGCTCTAAGATCCTGAGAAATCAGGCATCTGCATTCCCATTTTCCCACCAAGTTTTTCCTCCTTAATTCCCTCTCTGAGCCCTAGGCCACTGCCCCAAGGAGGAAAGAAGGCCTGGGCCAGGGCCCTTCCCCCACCTTCCTTTCCAGACTCCCAAGGTTCTCCTCTCAGCTCCTCTGACCTCTGGAGCTTCCCAGCCACCTCCGGCCTCTGGTGGCCGCCACTGCCCCAGACAGAGCCTCGCTCTGGGTTCCGGCTCTGCCTGCACAGGGTGGGCTGAGCAGGTGAACCAGCGGGGTGATGGGGAGGTTGTTCCATTGACTTCCTGCCCCTCCAAGGACTGCACCAGCCGCCTGCTTTGCCACTGTGTGTGGCAGGGCGCCCACCTGCCACCCTAAAGCCACGGCATCAGGAGACACCCCCTGCAGAAAGCTGGAGTGAGGGCGGCCCCAAGGAGCCCGGCTTGGGCAGGGATCTTGCACACTGGCCAGCGGGGCCCCAGGCTCCTCCGGAGTCTCGGCATCTGCACTGAGAGAACCCAGAGCTGGAAGCTGCCGTGAGGCGCTAAGTGGTCCGAGGGGCCCCAGCAGATGAGGGCCTGGACCTGGGGTCTGACCCACCCGCTGTGTCAGCTTTTCTCCAGCTTCTCCGCCTAGCGGTCTCCACAGGGACCCCACAACCCCCCTGAAAGGCCATGTTCCCGCCTGGCCTCTCCCAGACCCTTCTTCCGTGACCGCTGCCTCAGTGTCCTCATTGCAGCCTGTGAGCAGGGAGCCCCTGAGCCCCAAGGGTGGGCGTCAGGGAGCTGCGAACTGACCCCTGAGAATGATATATGCTGCCCCATGAGAGGGATCAGAGCTTTCATCTGATCTGAAATGATCAGAAAGATCACTGTCCTCGTCCCCGACCCTCCCATAAAAAAGCGGAAAAGCATTCATTTAAGGTTTTCTGCAGGCACGGGGCACTTCCAAAATTAGCCTGTATCAGGGTTAAAAAGAAATTTATTCCTCCTTTTGGAGCACTTCTATAACTGTGACCTGCCTTACTTGGAAAACTTTTCCACCTAAATCAGAGCGGACGTTTATTTATAAGGCCACATCGATGCAGCGCTTTCGGGGAGGCGCACGCTCCGCTTTCTACAGCCCATCAGCGATTTCGTTCTCGCGACAGAGGGAGACAGGAATGGTCCGTTCCCACTCTCCCACACTGGAGCGCGGAGCGCTTCGGGGACTGGCTATGCTTCCCCAGGCACTGAGTCCGGGCTGGGACCAGAACCCAGGTCGTCCATACTCTGCCTACAGGTGGACTTTATGTCCAGTTATAGCGGTCCTCCTCCTGCTGCTCCTCCCTCCCTTCCTTCCTTCCTTCCTTCCTTCCTTCCTTCCTTCCTTCCTTCCTTCCCTCCCTCCCTCCCTCCCTCCCTCCCTCCCTCCTTCCATGCAGCAGCACCTCCTTCTGGTGCACAGGCTGCCTCTGCAGAACTTATACTTGGTCAGCATCCCTTACCACATTCCTTTGGATTCACTCCCTCCCTCCTGTCTCCAGCACAGGTAGGGGCTGAGGCCAGCCTGGCGCAGCCCCAGCCCTGCTCCAGGCTTCCCAGGCCAGAGTCATGCTGGCTCCCTCTGCGCTCTTCTCGGATTCTGCCAAGGCGCTCATTACGGGGAAACACTCGCTGACACATCGCATCCCTCCCTTCCCTTCTCTTCTGCAGGCTCCTGGCACCACGCAGGCACCGGGCCAGCCTCGGCCAGGTTTGTCCTCTCCAGCCCTCTCTGCACAGGGCTTGCCGAGAGCCAGGCCCCCAGTTTAATATTCACTAGACCAGTACATGAGTTTTCTGCTCTAGCTGAGTGCCTCGCACCATTGCCAAATGATTCCCTCCAGGGTCCTTTCCCTGGGCCTCTTTTCCCACCCCCCTCTCATCCTTTTCACAGGGAAAGGCACCTCACCAAGGCGGGAAGTCCCATTTCTCAGCTTTTGGGCTGCGGAAGGGTTTCTTGTTCCTATAGTTTCAACAGATAGGCTTGGCTTCAGAGGAGAGGGGGCCCTGGCTGGTGTAGCTCAGTGGATTGAGCACGGGCCTGTGAACCAAAAGATCATGGTTCGATTCCCAGTCAGGGCACATGCCTGGGTTGCAGGCCAGTTCCCAGCAGGAGATGCACGAGAGGCAACCATACATTGATATTTCTCTCCCTCTCTCCTTCCCTTCCCTTCTAAAGATAAATAAATAAAATAAAAAATTTAAAAAAGAAGAGAAGGTACATGCAGAGCTGGGAAATGTTTTGGCTCTAGGGGATTTATTTACAGGGAGCCCCTAGATGCTTCGGGAAAGCGAGCCCCAAGGCGCAGGGGCTTTTTCCGAGGTTCTCCCTGAGACTCCGGCCTCCTTCCCTCATCTTTCTGTCACCTGCCGCCAATGTGCCTGGCCTTGGGGGACCTGTCACCCAGTCCCCCAAAGCTTGAACCCCAGCTTCCAAGGAGAAACTTCACTGATGTTCCTGCGTTTCACTGAGAATGGTCATCAGAGGAAATAGCTCCCACCTGGAAGTCGGGGGACGAGTTTCAAATCCTGACCGTCCCAACCCCCTGTGTCATCTCAGGAAGTCATTTACACTCTGGGTCCAGTTTCTCCTGTGAAAACGAGGCAGGGGCCCTGGATGGTGTGGCTCAGTGGATGGAGCCCCGGCCTGGAAACCAAAAGGTTGCCGGTTCGATTCCCGGTCAGGGCACCTGCCTGGGTTGCGGGCCAGGTCCCCAGGAGGGGGCGTGTGAGAAGCAACCACACATTGATGTTTCTCTCCCTCTCTTTCTCCCTCCCTTCCTCTGTCTAAAAATCAATAAATAAAATCTTTTTAAAAAGAAAGAAAATAAGGGATGGAACCCTATGGATTTCCACATCTCTTCCAGTTCTAAAGCATCCATGGGGAGAAAAACACTTTTTAAAAATGTGTGCTTCTTTGTCCTTATGACATTTCAGCCTTATAAGAGCCCCATGGTTTGTAAGTCAAAGGATACACTCATATTACAGGTGACAACATGTGAGCAGAGGTTGATGACCTTCCCCAGGTGACCCAGGGCACCAGGGTCCTTTTGCCAAACCACACCTGCCCCACGGAGGCCACCAGAGCTCCCTCACCGCCAAGATCCTGTCTTCCTTTTCCTCCCGTCTCCTAAATCCACCAGTCATTCAAAGAGAAGCAACCGAGACAAAACAGCTTAAGTCGAAGGTCATGCCCACGACGATTTGGAGAAGGAGCCCGGGACCTGCCCAAACTCCAAACCACACCCCTCCAGAGCCGGGATTCCTGCCTCTCTCCGTTTCAGGTGTGGCAGGGGGCGGTGAAAGGACAAGGTAAAGGGACTGCGCGCAGAGGCCGCGGCGCCGCGGGAACAGGGGCCCAGCCTCCCGCGCTGCGGAGGCGACAGGCTTCCCCAGTGGCGGGCACCGTTGCCCATCAGAACTTGCAGGTGGCGCCCTCTTGGAGACCGCCCGGCGGGAAGTGGGGGCGGTGGCATTCCCATCGGCCTCACCCTGGTCCGCCCACTCCTGGGCGAGGCTCCCGCCCACCCTGTCCCCTTCGCTCACCTGGGAGTGTCCCTGCCTGGGCGCGCGCACGAGACCCCCGTCCCCGGCGAGGTCACCTCTGCGGCGCGCCCCCACTTCCTGCAGCGTCCCCAGCTGCTCCCAGCTGCCAGGCCAACCCAACGCCTTCCCTGGGGACCTGGAGTGTCGCCACGAACACCCTCGGTCCCGCGCAATGTCCCCGGAAACGCGGGTCTGCTGCCAAGTCCCGCCCCGCCTCGCCCTTGTTTACTGGAACTGTCGGGAGGCGCCCAGCAGGCCCCCCCAACTACCACACGCCCCGGGCGTTGAAGGCCACTCTGGACTCGCTGCTGTCCGCCCTTCCCCCAGCCGGAACCTGCCCCCACCGGGGCCGTGCAGGCCGGGTCGTCTGAGCCGGGCTGAGACGGCTGAGCGCTCCCTGGCCCAGGGGACAGTGTCACCAGCTGGACTCCCACGGGCCCAGGTCGCCAGTCCCAGAACTACCACCACCTGTCTGGCTGTGTTACTTAGGGCGAGTTCCTTAACCTCTCTGAGCCTGCAGGTTCTTGATCTGCAAAGTGGGCATCAGGAGAGCTGGGACCGCACAGGGTGAGCAGTGCAATTAGGGAGGCACACACCTGGCACCCGGTCAGCTCTCGGTAATAATAGACCTGTTTACGGAGGGGGGGGGGCGAGAGTGGCGCAGAGACACCCTGCACGAAACCACCCGCGTCTCCACCCGCGGTCATGGATGGGCCGCGCGCGCAGTCAGAGTGAAACGAAACGAGTGAGATACGGTTATAAATATCCAGCACGTATCCAGTGACCTTGGCTCGGCCCTCCCCAGGGCTTGGGAGCTGGCTCTGCTATCTTCCAGGAAAGCCACAGCGGCTCTCAGGGCGGTTCCTGAAACAAACGAGTTCTGGGTGTGTACGCGGCTGAGCTGGCCCAAGCTGGCTGGAGAAACTGGAGGCCACGGCCAGCATCGCCCAGGGCCGGGGCAGGCCCGCTGGGCTTCTGCGCCTCCCACTCGGACCGGCTTGAGGGCTGACCACGGTCCCCGGGTGGTGCTCCCAAATAAAAAGAAAGAAGCAGCGACCTGGTTGTCTCTCTATCGAAGTGAACACATATTTACTACAAAAAGGTTGGGAAACAGAAAACCTATTTTAAAAACAAAAGCATCACCCATGATTTCAGTCTACCCGGAGACCGCCAGTGTCAGTATTTTCTAAAACTTTTTTTTAAGATAAAATGTACATGTAGAGTACCCTAGTCTTCAGGTTAAGGGTGTTAATATTTTAGCGACTATCCTCCTGTTTCTTTTTTATGTAGTTATACATTTATAGTTTTTATAAAAAGAATAATAATTCGGGGCCCTGGCCTGGTAGGTCAGTCGGTTGGAGCATCGTCCTGATACACCAAGGTTTCAGGTTCTATCCTGGTCAGGGCACCTACAAGAATCAAGCAATGGAGGCATAAAAACGTGGAATAAGCCCTGGCTGGTGTAGCTCTAATCGGCACAGGGGTGGCGATCAGAGGATTGAGCACGGGCCTGCGAAGCAAAGGGTTGCCGGTTCGATTCCCAGTCAGGGCACATGCCTGGGTTGCAGGCTAGGTCCCCAGCAGGGGACACATGAGAGGCAACCACACATTGATGTTTCTCTCCCACTCTTTCTCCTTCCCTTCCCCTCTCTCTAAAATTAAATAAAATATTTAAAAAAATGAAATAATAAAATACAAGTCCACATCACCCCCCCAAAAAAACAAACCACAAAACGTGTAACAATAAGTGGATGTTTCTCTTTCTGTCTTTCTCCCTTCCTCTCTCTCTAAAAAAACAAATCAATCCATAAAAATTACTTTGTACATAATTATAAACTTTCTCTAGAACAGCAATATATTCAACATTTTTCCATAACATTAAAATTTCTCACCGCCCTGGCTGGCATAGCTCAGTGGATTGAGCGCGGGCCTGTGAACCAAAGGGTCGCCAACCAAAGGGTCGCCAGTTCGATTCCCAGTCAGAGCACATGCCTGGGTTGTGGGCCAGGCCCCCAGTAGGGGACGCATGAGAGGCAACCACACATTGATGTTTCTCCCCCTCTCTTTCTCCTTCCGTTCCCCTTTCTCTGGAAGTGAATAGATAAAATCATTTAAAAAAAAACCTTCTTGCACACCTTCATTTTAAATGTATTCCAGCATATATATATATATATATATATATATATATATATATATATAAAATTTTCAACCAACTCTCTACTCTCGGGCCCTTGTTTCTAACTGTTCGTGATACTAAGTCACGTCCAGGTGTACATCCTTATCATTAAGCCTCTAAGCACTTCCTCAATCATTTCCTTTCGTTCCCAGTATTCTTCCTTCCTCTTCACAGTCAGCCAGTTGGGACTCTGCGTTTCGCAGCTGAGGCAGTGCCTCCGACTCGTGCGAATGACTTTAACAGGCGTGCACTCATTTCGCTGGCTCTTGCTCGCCCACAATGAAGGCAGGAGGCTTGGCGGAGACTCAGCACTGCCAGTCCCCCGCACTGAGCACAGGCTGCTCTCGAAGCCCCTGGAAGCCAGGGCCAGGGAGCTCCAGGGCCTTCAGCAGCCAGGACCTGAGCTTTCCTCAGACCAGCCCCCAGCCTGCAGTCCCCACGGCCTTCCTCCCCTCCCGTCCCCTTCCCTACACGCTTTTTTCCTCCCTCTCTCTCTACCCTGGGGCATCTCTTCTCCTTGCCTTTTTCCCTGCTTCTCCTCCTCCTCCAGCCTCCTATTGAATGAAGCAGAAAGCTTTACTCTATGGAGAAAGGGTCTTATCTTTAATGGTATTGATCCCCGTCCCACTACCCGCTTCCCTGGCTGTGGACCTCAGGTGCAGAGAGGCTACGCTTAATCACCCTGTCAGCTCAGCTCACAGCCCTGGAACCACGGGTCTGGTCCCCTGATGCATGTGGCTGTTTATTCCCTTTTGTCCTTGCCCACTCTCCTCCCACGCCCTCCCCCCACCGGCGGCCACTCCGAGGCACTTACTATGCAAGCTTTTGTTCCTCCGAAGTTCCCGGCCAAAGGTGTCTTGTATAAGGGTATAGCTGTGCTTTTCTCTACCTTCTTGTTTTGAAATAGCTATCGATCCCCGGAAAGTTACAAGACAGTGTGTAGGGGCCCGTGAACACCTCCCCCATGGCTTCCCCCCATGGCGACCTTACAGAACTGTAGTTCAGAGTCACATCAGGTGATTGACAGGGGGATAATAATACTGTCACTCTGTTTCACTGGTTTTTATACGCCCTTGTGTGTGTGTGTGTGCGTGTGTGTAAGGGTTGTGCCGCCCTGTACTAATCAATCCCGTGAGTAGATTTGGGGAACCACCGCCACAGCCGAGATCCAGAGCCGGCTCCCTGCGGTGCTCACCCCCCCCCCACCCCGAACTCAGGTCTCCTCTGTGTCTGCGGTTCTGCCGTGTGGATGGACCATCCCCGGAAGGTTCCAGACTGCAGCCGGAGGCCCGTCTGCCCTGCAGGGCCTGCACCTCCTCCACCTTCCCATCCATTGTTGCCCACCCCCTCTTCCTCCCCTGATTTACTCCTCAAAGCGTTGAAACATGCTCAGTTCTCTCCCACTTGGAAAAAAAATGTTTCTTTACATACACAAACACACAAATATGCCACGACCTCCCTCCATATCCTGCAGCAAGCTCCTTCCGGCCCCCGGGTCCTTCCCCACTTCCTCCACTTCCAACCGCACCCAGGTCAGCCCTTGGCGCTGCTCCTGGACCTTCATACGTGCACATACGGGGGAGCCTGTGAACAGGCATGTTTGGATGCTGCAGGCCTGGGGTGGGGACAAAGGTTCTGCTTTTTTCTTTTTTAATTCTGACCCAAGGCTACGTTTCTTGATTTTTGAGAGAGGAAGGGGGATGGGAGAGAGAGACAGAGAAAGAGAGAGAAACATCCATCAGTTGCCCCCCCCCATGTGGATCGACCCCGAACCTTCTGGTGCACAGACAACACCCCAAGCGAGTGACCCGATCGGGGTGAAGTTCTGCATTTTAATGAGCTTCCAGAGGCAGACGCTGGGTGCTATTCTCCATCAGCAAAGCTGGACATCCCGGCCGAGACGTCTCCCCGGACCTTCCTACCTGAAGTGCCCCCCCAGAGGCCCTCTCAGCAGCAATGCGGTGCTCGTTCCAGCCCCACCCCCGCTGCGTTCATGGCCACCCCTGTGCCGATCGATCCGATTCGTCTGCCCCTCCAGGGGTGAGTGTCCCCAGAGGCTGACATAGTGCCTGGCACTTAGCCGGTGCCCCATACACAGCTGTAGGATGAAGAACGGAATGCATCGCTCAGTCGGTCAGAGCAGCATCCGGATGCGCCAAGGTTGTGGGTTCAATCCCCAGTCAGGGCACATCCAAGAGTCAACCAATGAAAGCATAAAGAAGTGGAATGACAAATCAGTGTTTCTCTCTCTCTAAAAAATCAATGAAATTAAGCCCTGGCTGGTGTAGCTCAGTGGATTGAGCGCGGGCCTGCGAACCAGACAATCGCGGTTCGATTCCCAGTCAGGGCACATACCGGGGTTGCAGGCCGGTTCCCTGCAGGCCAGTTCCCGGCAGGGGATGCATGAAAGGCAACCATACATTGATGTTTCTCTCCCTCTCTCCTTCCCTTCCCTTCTAAAGATAAATAAATAAAATCTTTATAAAAAAATCAATGAAATTAAAAAAAAAGTCTCTTCTGCGCCCCCAGGCATGACCTACCTCCCCCAGAAAACCCGAAGGAGGACAAGACCGACAAAGCTTTCTAGCTCCCTGGAGACGGGCCTCGTTTTCTGTTTTCTTGTTCAGCGCTGTGGAAAGGGTTAAAGCGCTTACGGAGAGCGAGGTCCCCCCTCACCCGCCCGCCCAGGCCCCTCCCCGACAGCTCTTGAGATGCTCTGCAAAGGTCAGATGTTTCCAGAATCTCAACAGACTGCCTGTGTCTGTTTAAAGAGAGAGACCAGTCCTCGGCCCCCAGCCAGCTCCCCAGGCAGCCCTCGTGGGCAGCGCCCGCCTGGCTCTGTGGGCAGCGGGCCAGGGGCCCGGCCGAGAGCACCTGCCCTTCCCCCTCCTGAGGGCCCCCGGGGGCGGGCCTGAGTTCTCCAAAGTCCAGCCTGAAGTCCGGAGTCTGGGGAAGGTTGGCATGTCATAAACAGGGCACAAGTATCTGGGCCTGGGATGCCCCGGGGAACAGTGGGGGAGGGGCAGCTCCCCGTGGACACGAGATGTATTCAGCTGAAAGGGACTGTATTCTGGACCGTCATGGTAGAGATGAGGATCATCAGAGGGGTGGCTGTGCTGTCACGTAGAAAATCCTGGGCCCTGGCTGGGCGGCTCATTTGGTTGGAGCATCATCCCGTTCACCAGAATGTTGTGGGTTCAATTCCTGGTCGGGGCGTACAGCAGGCAACTGGGCAATGTTTCTCTCTCAAACTGATGTTTATCTCTCTCTTCCTTTCTCTCTCAGATCAATAAAAACATATCTTTGGGGAAAGATTAGACATAAAGAAATAGAGAGAGAAAGAGAGGAAGGAAGGAAGGAAGGAAGGAAGGAAGGAAGGAAGGAAGGAAGGAAGGAAGGAAGGAAGGAAAAAGAAAACCCTGCTTTCTCTGAGATGTATCCAAATTGTCAATGTCACTACTCTCCAGCTACGGGACTGTACTGAAGTAAAATCAGGGTCACCTGAACACAGGCATTGCGGCACCTCCACAGCCCATCTGATAACAGAGCCAGCTACAAAGTGGCTACAGGGTGGAGACTCTGGACCGGGCGACAGTTCCCATGGGGGGTTGCCCGGTGGGAGAGTTCATCTCACTGCTCAGAACAGCGTGCAATTTAACCCTTGTGAATTGTTCATTTCTGGAATTGCCCATTTAATGTTCCAGACTGAGGTTGCCCATGGATAAGAGGTAGAGTAATATATATATATTTGGGGTAGATATATAGGTTTATAAGATTGGATTCAGACCTAGTCCTCTCTGACTGCAAAGTGTACATTATGTTTTGGAGTTGCTACTAGGAACGTCAATGTGAAGAGAAGGGCCTGCAGCGGATGGCTGTCTCCTTCCCAGGGCTCACCGACATTTCCAGCTCCCCTCCCTCTGGGCACATGAAGGGTTGGACATCCACATGCTCTGGAAACTAGATGTCACCACGTGACTGCCGTTGGCCAGTGAAACGTAGGGGAAAGTGGCATGTCTCCCTTGCACTGGTGACCCCTGCAGTCTCACGCTGGGAAGGTGGCACCCTAAGATGACAGCGGTGCTATGATGACTCAGGTGCTGGCTGCCTAGAGCTGAGCCCTTGCCAGCCATGTTGGGAATGAAGCCAAGAAATATGTCCTTGTTGTTTTAAGCCACTGAGATGCTCAGGGGTGTTTGTTACCACGGCATACCCTAGCCTGTCCTGACTGATGGAGGAGTTCCATGTCCAAATCTACATTTTCCTGTAGTTTTCATCGCTGCACAAGGAGAAGAATCCATCCGTAATTCTGGGAGCATAACACACACACTGCTGTGCAACGTCCCTCTTATGCTTAAAACCCACCATTTCCTAGATCATTTTACATAGATCTACTTCATTCTTTTTGTCAGGATGGACAGGGTAGGACAAAATGGCACTGGACTACAATCCAAAATGGCGTCTGGACTACAATCCAAAATGGCGGCTGAGGTTAAACCAGAGAGGTGAAAGGGTGGGCTTTGCCAAAGCGGATATCCGCATAGCAACCTGAGCCTGAGGAAAACCACCAATGATGTATTTCCGCTTTGTTCAAAGGGGACCAATCCCCAGCTCCCATGGAGAGCCAACGAAAATAAAACCCCGCCACATTCCCTGCTCCAGCAGCGACTTCTCTGGCTCCGCACTTTGAGGACTGTAGAATCTCACCCGGGTGCCCAAACCCCAATAAAGCTCTTTATTGCCTGACTTTGTGGCTGATTGGCATTTCTTTCTCAGCAGAGCCTGAGAAAACCTTTCACTTTTTATTTTTTATTTATTGATTTTTAGAGAGGAGGGGAGGGAGAGAGAGAGAGTAAAAGTAAAAGAGAGAAACATCAATTTGTTGTTCTGTTTATTGATGCATTCACGATTCTTGCCTGAGCCCTGACTGGGGATCAAACCTGCAACCTCAGCATGTTGTGATGATTCCCTAACCAGATGAGCCACTAGGCCAGGGCCTTGTCCTATTCTTTTTAACAGCTGTATAGTATTCTAACCCTCAGGTATACCGTGATGTACTGTAACTGACCACTGTGGAGAGACTTCTAGGTTCTTTCTGGTTACTCACAAAACACATGCTCTGAACCAAGGCTAGTCTGTTGCAACATTTGTGGGAAAGGAAGTACCAGCATTTACTTGTTCTTTGTTGGTTCTTATCTGGGAGTTTACAGCTCAGCACTCCAGAGGGTGCACAGATGAATAAGCCAAGCATGCCCTCGCCCTTCCCCGCATTTACGCTCAAGGGGCTGGGGAGCGCCTGCGTGTGTGTTCGTGTGTGTGAAGCCGGGGGCCGGCCCCAGAAGAGCAGGCAGGGCGGGAAAGCAAGTGTAGACGCAAGTTGGACTGACCCGAACTAATGGGTTCGGGCAGCTCAGTTAACGGCCTGGAAACCCCAGAGCTCTGAGTAAGTTCTGACTCACAAACAATCATCCATAAACAAGTCATCTTCCGCTGGTTCTCTCCCAGCACAGGGCAAAACCTTCGGGAAGGGCTTGTGATGTTAATCATTAGCACCCTGAGACACAGGCAGGAGGCCTCCTTCCATTTCTTTATTTCTATTCAGGGGCTTTTTTTCTATCGCTTTTCAACAGGAACATGGCTTTTATTATTGTCGTTGTTCTCGTTGTTATTATTACTATAAAGGAAAATGCTTCTCATTGTGAAAAAAAATCAGACAGTACCAAAATGCATAAAGAAGAGAATAGAAATTACCTGGAGATGCCACCACTGGCATTTTAACGTGTACCCTCCCGCAGGGTCCCCGTGTGCCCAGGCACGCCCTCCCCGGCACACTGATAGAGATTTCTGTTCCCCCTTAGGGGGGCAGCCCGGCGCATCTCGCCTTCTCCCTCCTGCCACAGGTCCAGCAGAGGTCATAGCAGCCCTGGCTGGTGTGGCTCAGCGGGTAGAGCACCAGCCTGCAAACCAGAAGGTTGCCAGTTTGATCCCTGCCCAGGGCACTTGCCTGGGTTGCAGGCCATTTCCCCAGCTGGGGGCATGTGAGAGGCAACCACGCATTGACGTTTCTCTTCCTCCCTTTCTCCCTCCCTTCTCCTCTCTCTAAAACTAAATACATAGATAAACAAAGTCTTTTTAAAAAATAAAACGTCTTAGCAAGACTTAATAAGCCCTTAATGAGCTTCATAAAGGCATTTAAACGTGGCGTTATGATCTCAACAATTTACGGCGGGGAGAACTCCACCTTCCGTGCAGTTGGGAGTGAATTTGTGGACAGGTGAGTGGGGTCGGAAGGACCAGCTGGGTCAGCTGGTGGACTTGCAGACCTGCCTTTGCCGCTTTCCTGCTGGGCCAGTCCCTGCCCCCGCTCTGAGCCTGGTCCGCAGTTGAATACGTGTAACACCCAGTGGGACTGACACTGAGTGGGGCCCATGGCTCTTTGGAGCACTAGGTACTCAGTACCAGGGGCTGAGCAGAGGGGTCCGAGCAGCAGGAGAGGGAAGCCGCTGAGACGGCTCAGCCGTGGAAGAGAGCAAGGAACACGGCATTTTCCTGGGTGAGACTTCAAGGGGACGCCTATCACAGAATCCCAGAAAAACTCAGAGCAGGAGAGCGGGCCTCGGAAATGAGGGTCCTGCCCCCCACCCATGCAGCACTTTTGCATATGTGTCTGTCGCTCACACCACCCAAGGGGCCAATGGGTGGGAAATGTGAATTTTCACTTGAAAGGCCTTCCCACGTCTGGCCCGGAGCCTTGGGCGGAGCCTCGGAGGAGGCTCTGCACTTCTGACACACAGGGCTTCAGACAACTGCTTCCAGCCTCCGGCACCTCGGTTTTCTCATCCATAAAACGGAGCGTGTGATCTCGCTCGACCGGTCGGACGGGCGGGTCAGCGTGAGGTGGCGGTGAAGCGCCCGAATGTGAAAGTGCGTTGGGAATCTAAAGTGTTTTCACTCCAGGAATACGCTGCCTCATCACAACCCGGTTCGCTGCCCAGCTCTGGGGGGCTTCACGCCGCGAGGGACTCACTGCGGCTTCCGGGCAGGGGGTGGTGTTTAGCCAGAGCCCCGCCCCCCCCCCCCCGAGAGCGCCAGGCCCTGCTTTGGGGCTGGAGAGACAGTGGAAGGAAAGACAGACAGGGCCTTTCTCACAGAGCTTAGATGTCGGTGGAGAGAGAGACAATGAAAAGGGAGACAAAAAACTGGCCCCGGATGGGTGGTCTGTGGGTCAGAGCATCGTCCTGATACACCAAGGTTGTGGGTTCGATCCCCAGTCAGGGCACCTAACAAGAGGCAACCAATGAGTGCATCCATCAGTGGAACAACAAAAAATGAATTTAAAAAAATAATAAAATTTTTTGAACCTTCCGTAGTTCATAAACGTGATGATTGGATGTTCGTGCTTTTGTGTGACATGTGCCTCCCACGAACCTTGTTACCACATTGGCACATTACCCGTGTGACATGAAAATAAACAAATAAATAAATAATAAAAAAGAAAGTTTTTAAAGGGGCGACACAATAGCAACAAGATCACTTCAGAGAGAGAGGCACGAGCCCTGCTCCAAACGAAGCAGGATGAGGTGGGCACAGAGGGACCGGGCAGGGGCTGGTCCCCCTCGCTCAGGGGCAAGACTTCCCTGAGAAGGTCACGCCAAGGCCCTGAGACCTGAGCGACAGGGACAGCTCCCTCCAACACCTGGGCACACAGTGTTCCAGAGCAAGGAGACAAGCGCAGAAGCCCCGAGGCCGGAACACACTCCTGTGCAAGGAACTCCGGGAGGTGAGCGGCAGCCAGAGAGGGCGTCGGGCGGGGCCGCGGGCGTAAGCACAGGTGCCACGTGATGTAGTTCGTGTTGTACCGAGATAACCCTCCACTGGGTTTGGGTTGGCTGGGCCACCTCCCACAGGCGGCGCTGGGCGCCCCGGAAAAATGTTAGGGCCCACCGGAGCTCTATCTATGAGCCAGCCCAACCGTCTGAGCTACACCCTAGGCAGACTAGGGCTCCGAGAGAAAGGTAGCTTGGCCATGGTCACTATTGCTGCTGGCATTCAAGCCCAGGTGTCGGATCCTGGCCCCAGAGCCCCCGCCTTCATCCCCAAGGCTACCGCTCCAGGGGGGGCTGGGAGGGTGTTTTTCCGAGGCTCCAAGGCTGGAAGGGCACCCAGCCCCCCCCCCCCCAGCTTCCTGCTTGGGTCTCACTCACTGAGACCCCCAGGCTATAGGCTCCAGAAAGAAAGGGCATTGGCCAGCTGAGCCCTGGCCTGCATCCCCAGCCCAGCCCTGCCCCCTCAGCGGTAGGGGCAGGGAGGAGGGGCCGCTCCGCCGGCCCAGCCAGCCAAGAGCAACCTGATCGCCCAGGAAACCAGGAAACACGGCCTTGAGCCAGACAAAGCGCCAACTGAGCACCTGGAGCTTTTGTTCCCTTTATTCCCCCTGCAAACTTTCCCAGGCACCTGCAGCGGGGCCTCAGGAGCACCTGGGCCTGGACGGGGCTCCCACGAGATCTGGTTCTCCCGCAGCAGGGAGTGGCCCGCCTGGTGACCCTGAGGGAGGTCCCCTGGTATCACAACAACAACCTCCACCACAGCGTCCGCCTTCGGAGCTCTTGCCACACATGGGTGTCATGTCATTTAACCCTCACTCCCAAACCCACGAGGCAAGTACTATTGTCGTCCCCACTTTACAGATTAGGAAACAGAGGCACACGGAGGTCAGGTGACCTGTGCAAGGTCACACAGTAGAAGGAAGTAAAACGGTTTGGGCTTTGGACTGAACCGTAGCCCATCCCTCCCTGTGTCTTTGACCTTGGACAAGGCATGTGCATGTCACTGAGCCTGTCATCTCATTCTGACCTCAGCAGATGACTTTGCGGAGGGAATGACTTGGCGTGTACGAGGTCTCTGGCACATGGCTCCCAACCCAGACACATCCCGCCACCCTCTTCCCCACTTCCCACAGCTCTGTGCCCCTGGGCCCGTGCCCAGCGCCCGGCCTCAATTTCCTCGTCCAAGAAAGCAGCACATCACCACCTAACAGGGCTCCTCCGAGCTCTTCAGAGAGGGATGTCTCATCTTCAGAAAGGGCCACATGCCGGAGACCATCCAAGGAAGGCGGCGTTTCACAAAGTTGCCTGGTCTGCTTTCTCCCAGAATAAACACAGAAACACAAATAGGAACGCCAGCCTTCAAGGCATTTTCCATTCGAGAGAAAAAGCCAGCGTTAACTCACACTGCAGGGCTTGGCGGGTTTTCTCGGAAGGAAACCCGGGAGACAATACGGCCGCAAGTGTTCTCCCTCGTCCCACCCCTGAGACAAGCCACGCACACCACCCAAGGTGGACAGCTGCAGGCTCACGCCAAGTGTGGGGCAGTCCACCAGGGGGTTTCTGCCACGGAAACAATGACAACCACCAGTCGCCACCAGAATCTTTTACTGTGAATCGGCCAATATTTATCAAGTTCTTGTCCGCAGAGGTGCTATGGGCATGTTCGGTCCCCAATAACGAAAAAACGTAAAAACGTAAGTACTGCATCTGTT
Source organism: Artibeus jamaicensis (assembly GCF_021234435.1). Taxonomy (NCBI): domain Eukaryota; kingdom Metazoa; phylum Chordata; class Mammalia; order Chiroptera; family Phyllostomidae; genus Artibeus; species Artibeus jamaicensis. The sequence continues at coordinate 3,608,718 of NW_026522049.1, read as the reverse complement.
GTAGGTAACGCGTCAGGGTGGGGTCCCAGCTCTTCCCAGAGGCCATGTCAGTTTCTCTGATCCATGTTTTGGGCATCAGTTGCTCCCTCTCTAGTCTAACCCTGCTATTTAAATCGGGGCTGCCAATCATCCTACATCACTGCCCCCAGGGCCACTGCGATTGGTCCAAGGGAAGAGCTTGTCATCCAGGAAAACCATGCCTATCAGAGGTTTCACCAGGATTTAAACACTGCAGCTGGGCAGTTGGTTGGAGCACCATCCCAATTGTGGGTTCGATCCCCGGTCAGAGCACATGGAAGAATCAACCAATGAATGCGTCAACAAATGGAACAACGAATCGATGCTTCTCTCTCCCTTCCCCTCTCTCTCTCTCAAATCAATAAATAAATTTTAAGACATTGGACCTGCAGAGGAAAACCCTAGTCATCTTGGATTGCTGAGCTCAAAGGAGAGGATGTGGACCAGCTGACGGGAGTTTTCTGGGTGGAGGAGGCCTTTCTGCAGAAGGAGGGGGTGCACACACGCTGAGTGGAGGCATGTCCCCACGTCACAACCCCTCATGCCTGTCCCACCCCCCCCCCCCCAAGGCAGGCTCAGCCCTTCCTGCCCATCCCCTGGTGGTACGGTCCAGTGAGCCAACACATTCCTTTCTGTCCCTTGCAACTCAAGAGCCCGGCATGACCCAACCACCACGCATCGGTCCAGTGGTCAGTCACGAACACGCCCACGCAGCGGGAGAGATGCCATGGGCAGGCCTGGAGGACGTGCCAGGTGAAAGTTTGAAGCAATCAGGTTGTGAAGTCACACACAGACAAGAACAGCTCATTCAGCCACGTCAGCGACTCTTGACTCAGCCCCTGCTTTCGTTACCCACTAGAACAGGGGCTGAGGCAGACGAGGTCCCTCTTCTCCCTGGGGAGTAATGGGAAGGGACTTCCTAGAGCTGGAGAGGCTGGGAGAGGTCCCTGGGGGATGGGAGAGTCTGGCCCGGCAGAGCAGGGCGGGGAGCGAAGCATGAATAAGGACACAGAAGCATAAGAGTGTAGTGCTCCCAATGTCTTTTTTTAATTATATTTTATTGGTTATGCTATTATAAGTGTCCTGATTTTTCCCCCTTTGCCACTTCCTCCCAGCACCCCGACTCCCCCAGGCAACCGCCCCCCACCCTCGTTCCTGTCCATGGGGCGTGCATATAAATTCCTCCGCCCCTCCCCTTCCTATACTGTACTGTACGTCCCCGTGGTTATTCTGTAACTACCTGTTTGTGCTTGGTCACCTGTTCCCCACACCACGCCCCCCCATCTGGCAACTATCAAAATGTCCTCTGTATCCGTGATTCCGTCTCTGTTCTCCTCTGCTGAGTTTGTTTTTTAGATTCAACTGTTGATAGATTTGTGGGTTTTTTGCCACTTTATTTTTCAGAGTTTTGATCTTCTTCTTTTTCTTAAATAAGCCTCTTTAACATTTCATATAATAAAGGCTTGGTGATGACGGACTCCTTTAGTTTATTTCTGGTCTGGGAAGCTCTTTATCTGAATGACAGCTTTGCTGGGTAGAGCAATCTTGGCTGAAGGTCCCTGCTTTTCATGACTTCGAATATTTCCTGCCAATCCCTTCCAGCCTGCAAAGTTTCTTTAGAGAAATCAGCTGACGCTCTTATGGGAACTCCCCTGTGGGCAACTGTCCTTTCTCTCATTGCTTTTAAGATTCTCTCCTTATCGTTAACCTTTGGCATTTTAATTATGATGTGTCTTGGCGTGAGCCTCTTTGCATCCATCTTGTTTGGGATTCTCTGTGCTTCCTGGACTTGCCCGTCTATTTCCTTCACCAAATTAGGGAAGTTTTCTTTCATTATTTTTTCAAATTAGATTCCCACTCCTTGCTCTTTTTCTTCTCCTCCTGGCACCCCTATGACGCAAATGTTGGACCTCTTAAAGTTGTCCCAGAGGCCGCTTATACTAACCTCTTTCTTTTGGATTCTTTCTTCTTATTATTATTCTGGCTGGTTGTTTTTTGCTTCCTTATGTTCCAAATCATTGATTTGAGTCTTGGCTTCATCCAGTCTTCTGTTATTTCCCTGTCAATTGTTCTTTATTTCAGTTAGAGTATCTTTTGTTTCTGCCTGGATATTTTTTATGCTGTTAAAGGTCCTCACTCAGTTCCTTGAGCATCCTTATAAACAGTGTTTTTAACTGTAATTGAACAACAATAAAATAATTTATTTAAAAAACCCAGCGTTTTGAACTCTGCATCTGGTAGACTGCTAACCTCCATTTCATTTAGCTCTTTTCCTGGAGTTTTGATCTGTTCTTTCAGTTGGGCCATGTTTCTTTGTGTCCACGCTTTGGCAGCCTCCCTGCATCTGTTGCTATGTACTAGGTAGAGCTGCTTTGATTCCCTGTCTTGGAAGTGTGGCCTAATGCAGCAGGTGTCCTGTAGGGTCCAGTGGCACAGCCTCCCCTCTCACTCAAGCTGGGTACTCAAGGTGTGCCCTTCATGTGGGCTGAGTACACTCCCCTCTTATAGATGAGCCTTGATGGCTGTTGGCAGATCTGTGGGAGGGATTTACCCGGGCCAGTCGGCTGCAAGGACTGGCTGTGACCACTGACCACTAACCTCCACCCTCCACGGAGAACCAGCTGTGCAGGGGCAGGGTGGTGGTGCTCCGACATGGTCTGTAGCTGTCCACTGGGTGCACTGGCCCTGGGGTTTCTCAGGTGGTGCAGGCCAAGGTCAGCTCCGACTTGTGTTTCACTTGGGGCCACCCTTGATTGATCTATAAAGCAATCTGAGATGGCTGCTACTTGTGCTGGGCTTGGGGATTCCCAGGCAAAGCCAAGCTGTGATGCAAAGCTGGTTGCTGCTAGCGTGGAGCCTGGGGCTCACTGGGGCCAGCTGCTGCTGGTTTGAGAGGATTCAGGAAGTTGTGAAGGATGAGCCAAGACCAGCCATTCAAATGGAAAAGCAGCTTAGGTGGGCTTGTCAATTGGGTGAGGTGGAGTCTCAGGGGATCTCCGAGGCGGGCCAAGCCGTGTTAGCCAGATTGATGGAGTCTCAGATATGGCACCAGCTTGCAGGCTCAGTCTGGATGGATGTGGTGTCTTTAATTCCGTAAGTGTCAGGTTTGCATTCAACTCAAGATCTGACGGTTCTGAATGATGGTTGTTCTGTACCACCGCCTGGTTGTAATTTTGATGTGGTTGTGTGAAGAAGACAGCCATGTTTTCCTACACTGCCATCTTGACCAGAAGTCTTTTTTTTTTTTTTAATCCTCACCCAAGGCTATGTTTATTGGGGAGGGAGAGAAACATCGATGAGAAGGAAAAATATCAATCGGTTTCTTCCCATATGCCTGCCGACTGAGGATCAAACCTGTAGCCTAGGTGGGATCGAACCCACAACTTTTTGGCGCATGAGATGACGTTCCAACCAACTGAGCCCCGCCCCCACCTCCCGCACCGGCCAGGCCAAGGCACAATGTCTTGTGTCTTCGTCATACCTGGCTACAGCGGGCATTAAGTGTTTAATGAATGAGTGAATGAATGAAGTAAAGTACCAGTTATTTGGGAGAAAGGCAGGTCATCATCTAGCTGGGCTGGAGAAGAGCTGCTTTTAGAGGAGGTACTGTGCAGGAAGGGAGACTGAATCCAGGCCACAGGGGACCGCGGGGGAAAATGTGAACTTTGCCTGAGCCACATCACACAGCCCCAGGGAGGCGACGTGCTGGCCGGGCAGCAGAGGCCCCCAGCTCTATTGTGGTCGCCGCACCCAGTCGGGCTCCACCCGGCCCCCTAACCAGCACCACAGTCCCCGAGGTCATGCCCCAGCCAACGCCGCCTTCCTGGCTGCCGGGCACAGCTGCCAGCACAGCAGTTCTGCTCAGTCTGTAATTTCACCAAGATCTCCTCCCCAGCCTGACCACTCCTGGCCCTCTGCACTTCAGACAGAGCCGCCTGAGTCAGAGAAGAGGTCTGGCGTCCAGGCCCAGTCCTGCACCTGGGCTGCAGAGCCCGGGCTGAAACGCGCTACCTGGGCGCAGCCCCAGTCCCCTTCGTAGGCTCCTTAGAGCCCAGCACTGTGTAGATGGCGCCCCCTCGTGGCCAGAAGCTGCCATGCACCTTTGTCTTCCTCAACACTGAACATTTGTAAAAAAAAATTTACTTTTTTATCTTTTAAGACTACCTTCTGAAAAGCCAAGCACACAAATAAATTATTTAAATTACACAGCTTGCCATTTCAAGGAATCTCGCAGTTGAGGCTTTTGGGGAAAACGGTTTTAGATTTTTCCCGAAGCCCAAGCAAACGTTCCTGACTCTGATTTCTTTGACTGCGTGTGCGCGGAGGCAGACAGCCGCGAAACTGTTGTTTTCGTTACTTGCCAGCTCTGTGAAGAGTCTCCCCGGGTCAGTATGTTCCGTGTGGTTTACGCAACAGGCCTCCCAGTGTGCTGTGGTTCTCCCAGCTCTCTCTCCGGCCAGACCTCGCCTGCTCCGTGAACTGTAGAAATAAGGAGGTTCCTGTATACACATTCCTCGGCTCTGGAAACTCAGCTTTTCACCTACAGAGAGAGCACTTGTTTACGGCGTAACGCTCGCCCGTTTACCAGCGTTTTTGCCCGTTAGGTCATGCCTTATCTAGTTACTGGCAGTGGCCGCGGTGGTGGTGGTATGTGATGAAGGAGATTCCAGAGCAACACAAGACAGATTCTGCTCTGAGGGGCCTCTCTCTGCCTCAGACACCACATCCACACATGATACAACGTGCAGGCAACCGCAAATCCACGGCAGAGCCCAAACTGAACACGCTCAGGCTGAGAGCAATAATCAGAGTGGGTACAAGGCAGATGGCAGGAGACCTGCTGGACGTACAGTTTTTTTAAAAATATTTTATTTATTAGAGGGGAAGGGAAGGAGAGAGGGAGAGAAATATCAATGTATGGTTGCCTCTAATGCATCCCCTGCTGGGAACTGGCCTGCAACCCAGGCATGTGCCCTGACTGGGAATTGAACCATGATACTCTGGTTTACAGTTCCCGAGCTCAATCCACTGAGCTATACCAGCCAGGGCTTAGACATACAGTTTGAGAGGAGTGTAGAGAAATGCTAGAGCCACAGATGCAGGCCTTGACAGCTGGACTGACGTCCTGGAGGAGGCCAACACCCACACGTCTTTGGAGATACGACCATTCTACCCTGCAAGGCACGGTGGCCCAGCTGGACCTCCTCTGCATGTTGTGTCCATACCAAAGACCCCACACGCCTCACACCTTCCTTTTGGCTGCTGCACGATCAAACATGAACCACTACCGGGGTGCTGGGCCCCCCTGTACACTCTCACGGCTCCTAGCAGCCCTAAGACGTGTGAGGGGAGATCAGAGTACCGCCTGCCAGCAGAACCCTGGGGAGGGTCCCCTGATTACGCCTTTGCCCCGGCCATGCCTGCATCTCAGGAGGCAGCAAACCAAATCCTTCAGATCCTGGTTGCCAACTCCAGAAATCAGGAATCCTCCCTGTCACTGCAGACAACTTAGGCAGGGTTGGCGCAGACCTGCATGCAGGTGGGGCTGCTGTAGACTGGTGCCAGCTGTCCACTGCTCTGACTGCCACCACTCCGGAAGTCTGTCCCAGCCCCGGGGCTCAGCGCAGAGCGCGTGGGTGAGAACACGCCGCACCTGAAACGGTGCTGCCGGGGAGCGGGAGCCAGCTGTCTAACCGCTTCTCAGACAAGGAAGGAATGCTGGGTGTGCAGACTGTGGGATTCCAGGATCCCGCTGGGCCTGTCTGGTCCTCACTGGGGCTTTTTCGAAAGCCAGACAGGAGGCCGATTTACTCACTGATAGCTGGGTGGAGTTCACGGTCGCCGCACAGTTTGGGGCTACTCAGGAACCCTCAAGGGGCTCTCTGAGCAACAAATTCCACAGAAGACAATCAGAAGCACCCAATAGCTAGAGGCAGCGGGACCTCAGGTCAGGTGAGACCCAGGCAGCGTCTCCTGCCAGGACACTGAAGCCCTCAGAGGCAGCCCCTCTCATGCCCGAGAGGACCAAAAATCGCCCTGGGTAGTGCTTTCAAACCTTAGCTCCCTCGGCTGGCCAGTTCCCAGGAGGGACTCTGCCCTTAGGGAAATCCTGTGCCTGTTTGCATCTGGTTCAGCACTGAATAAACCAGGGAGACGCTGTCATAGGGCTTCCGGTTCCCGGACAGAGCTACTTGGCTCTAGAGCTTTGGGGGTGGGAGGGACGTTATTTGGTTCCAGGTAACAGAAACCCTCGGGACATTCATTGACATTCACTAGGAAGCCCCTTCGGCTTCAGGTCACTCGATTCAGCATCGCCATGAGGACGTAAAGGGATTGTGCCGGTTTCCCTTGCAGCATGACAGCGCCTGCTTCTCCACCGCCTCTCCAACAGAACACCTGGTCAGACAGTTCCATTTTTGCCAGTCTGCTGGGTGCAACATGGCACCTCCGAGCTATTTCCCTTTCAATCACTCTTATTATTATGAGAGACGTTAACCATTTTTCCATCTGCTTAAGGGCAGCAACTTTTTCCCCCTTGTCTGTGAACTTTTGTCTCCACCAACGTGGCTCACGTGTCGTTTGGGTTGTTGGTCTTGGGTGCGGGTTCTCCCTGGGTCCCTGCCCTCAACAGAACCAGGGTGACCGCACTGTCCCAGACGTCCAGAGCCCCGGACATGAGGAGCGTTGCTTTCTGTTTGTAGCCGACTTCATTCCAGTTCCCAGCCCCCTGCTCCCTGGCCTGCGTCTTCTACAAATAAGAAGAGATAAAAACTCGCCACCAAACCAAGGCCAGGAACCACCTACCTCCTGGCTTTCGCACTGAGCTCATTGAAGATCTCCACTCCAAAACCGCTGCTGCTTCTCAGGGTGTGGGCCGTGGGGCTGGGGTGGCCGCTACATGCTGATAACATTTCTAACTGACAGTATGTGCTTCAGGACATATTATCTCCTGAAGTCACCCCTTCGTCTCCCCAGAATATTAATCGCCCTGGGTGTGCTCTTTTCTGAACCAAGTGCCCTCAGGGGGACCAGTCCCGCCTTAGGTACCTCCTGGGGTGTGGGGGTCAGCATTCCCTGAAGCATATGGATGCAAGGAAGGGAGGAGGTACCTGGGTGTGGGGGATGGATCTGAGCCTCGGGGAGCAACTTGGGGTCTCACCTGCATGAACCAGTTGCCCAATCATGTGGCCCTAGGACCACACCTGTGCTCCAAGGTTAGAAAAATGTCCTGCCCCTGAGGCAACTGTCATTCACACCCTAATGGATCGTTAGTTATTGATAAGTTATTGATACACGGTCTGTATCTCCCTCAGTGAGGTCAAAGAGATACCTATAGTCCCATAAAGCAAAAACACACTGTCCTTGATGAGCACAGGTGACACTGGCTTCCACACTCCACAAGCACAGGGTCTACCTTTCCCATCGGAGGTATCGCTGATCCCCAGCACCTGATGAGAAATGCTGGCCAGGACAGAGCATTGGGTCTTAGACCTGGACACCTGCTGTCACCTTGACACCCACCCAGTGATCGGGAGGTGTGTGGAGGAGGGGCCTCTGTAATTCCATCTGCTCCCCTCGGACCGGACCGCAATGTACTGGCATCTGCTTCCTGTTTCCTCGCCTCCAGGGCAAGAAACCAGTGTCATGAGGGTCGCGAGGCGGGTCTGGAGCTGGGGCTGTTGAGCCCACGCTGGTTCCCGAGAACCACCACCCCCTTTCCTGGGGCAGCCCACATCGCCGCCACTTCACTCCCGCTCCGCCCAGGGTTGGAGGGCTCCATGGCCTTTTGACCCTGGCCAACCTTCCCGCTCTCGTTCTCCACTGTAATTTTGCAAGGACCGCTGCCCGTGACTCAGCACCCTCTTCCTCGGTAGCCAGGGTATAATTAGTCCGGGCCCAGGGACCTTAATCTTAAATCGCCAGGAGATCCTTTGCAAACGCTGCGGCCCCTCTGGGACCAAGGGGAGAGCGGGCTCCTTGCAGTCGGTGCGTGCGCATGCGCGCAGGCACGCAGCCCTGCTTGCAGGTCCGAAGGCAAAGCCCCATCGCTGACAGGCTCGCATCTTCTGTTGCCTCCACCAGCGTCCCAACCTCGGCCTGCTCTGTCTTTCATCTTCACGGTCAGGCCTGAGCTCAGCGTTCCTTTCAATTTTCCTCCTGGGCGGGATTCCATGGCAATTTTCTATTTCCCCCATTATAAAAAGTCGTATGCGCTCATTAAAGACAAGGTAGAAAATCCAGTTAGGTAGGAAGAGGGAGTAAGAAAACTTAACTCCCTGCCCCATTACAACTCAGCTTAGTTAACATCGCAGCACTTTATGGAAGGTGTTCTGGCAGGTCTCGGTCTTTTTTTTTTTTTTTTTTTTAAGATTATTTATTTATTTTAGACAGAGGGGAAGGAAGGCAGACAGAGAGGGAGGAAAACATCAGTGTGTGGCTGTCTCCCGAGCGCCCCCTACTGGGGACCTGGCCTGCAACCCAGGCATGTGCCCTGACTGGGAATCGAATCCATGACCCTGTGGTTCGCAGGCTGGTGCTCAAGCCACTGAGCCACACCAGCCAGGGCTGTCTTTTTAAATAAATTTATTTAATTGATTTTTAAAGGGGGGGGGTGAACAGGAGGGAGAGAGAGGAAGAAGCATTGATTCATTGTTCCACTCATTTATGCACTCATTGGTTGATTCTTGTATGTTCCCTAACTGGGGATCGAACCCTCAACCTTGGCTAGTGAGACAGTGCTCTAACCAGCTGACCTACTGGGCCAGGGCGCTCATTCTTCTTTGAGTGCCTTCTGTGTAGAATTCCCTTCCACATCTAAGCTCTGTTAACCTTTTGTAGACCCTTCCACAAAACAACCCATTCAATTTGTTCAGAGATTCTCACCTTCGTTTCTTCATTTCTAAGTTTCCCAGCTTTCTATAGGGAACATGAAGTTGTTGTGTTGTCGCAAAAATGCAACCTGGGTGTTATGGGCTGAAGGGGGTCCCTTCAAATTCATGTAACACCCAGTGCCTTGGAATGTGACCGTGTATTTGCAGACAGGGTCTTCACAGAGTTTGGGAGACTGGGTTCGGGGTCCGCGCTTACCTGGGCATGGCGATTCGGATCCCAGCTCGGCTGCTTAGCATTCGCTCGTCTGTAAAACGAGGATAACAAAGCATGGTTATGGGGGCTCAAAACATTAGTGTAGTCAAAGGGCTCACATATTGGAGGGACATTTCTAAACTGCTCTGCCCAGTAAAGTAGCCACATCCAGAAACAGAACCCACCTGATTCAGGGGGAGCGGAGCTCCGAGAAGTGAGCATTCACGTCAGACTTTGAGGACGAGACGGAAAGAGAATGTAGAATAGCTCACTAATAATTTCAAACATCGACTGCATGCTGACATGATAATATTTTGCATTGAGTGGGCTACATAGAATACATTTTCAATTAATTTCACCTTAATTTTTTTTTAATTGTAGAAGAGTTATGCATTTTCCCCCTGGGTCTCTCCCATGTCTACACATGAATAAACTTCTGTTTCATTTTTTTAAAAATATTTTATTTTTTAATTACAGTTGGTATACAATATTATATCACGAAGTGATCACCCCGGTCAATCTAGTGACCATCTGACACCATAGTTATTATGATGTTATCGACTATATCCCTTGTGCTGTACTCTACAACCCCGTGACTATTTTTGTTTTCTTTGTAAAAATAAAATAAAATAAACTGTAGCTAGTAGAATATTTATCATTGCACCACGGCTTGCATTTGTATCATTGTGCATCGGTTAGAACAGTGCCTGGCACGCAGCAACAGACGGAACATTGCCAGAAGGGGCTGCTGGCAGGCTGCCAAGAGGCTGCCCACAGCGGCCTTGACCCTGATACATCCACTCCTGCGGCCCCCAGGTCTGTCCTCAGCCTGGCAGCTGGCCCAGCAGGACCAGGAGCCTGCGCGGCGGACTCGGACTTCTCTGTGTCTCAGGAGAGCAGCGTGAGCACCAGATGGTGAGTGCACAACGCAGTTAGCAGGGTGAGAACAGTTTTGTTTAGGAAAACATCTCCGTCAGCCGCGTGGCTGAGGAAGGGGAGGTACCAGGGGCATCCCCGAAGGGAGGAAGTTAAACACGGGAGGAGTTAAACAACTGTGCAGGGGTTGTGATCAGGAGAGAAGCTGAAAGAAATGAAGGGGAGGCAGGGAGGCCAACATAGTGCGGTACAAGGCCCACAACGCAAGTGACCGTCCTAACCACGTCTAGGGGTGCAGCTCAGTGGCACCGTGGACAGTCACAATGCACCACTATCTCCATCTCCAGAACCGTTTTCACCCCCCCACATGAAAAACCTGTACCAGTGAAACAATGACTCTGCATCCCCTCAGCCCCTGGGGGCCACCATTCTGTCTCCCATGTCTATGAACTTGACTTCTCCAGACATCTTGTACAGGTGGAATCATACAGTGTTTGTCCTTTGGGTCTGGCTTATTTCTCTCGGCAGGATCGCTATGGCAGCCCTGCAGCATCTATGCTGTTTGTATTCACTCGCCGATGAGGCACACGACATCCAGTTTCTCCGCGTCCTCGCAGACAGGTGTTTACTTTAGGTTTCTTCTCTTCTTTTTTTTTTTTTTTTAAGATTGTATTTATTTATCTTTAGGGACAGGGGAACGGAGGGAGGGAGAAAGAGAGAAAGAGAAACAGCAGTGTGTGGTTCTCTCTAGAGCGCCCCTAGAGCGCCCCCTACTGGGGACCTGGCCTGCCACCCAGGCTTGTGCCAGGACTGGAAATTGAACTGGCGACCCTTTGGTTCCCAGTCCAGCGCTCAATCCACTGAGCCGCACCAGCCAGGGCTGCATGTCTGTCTTTACAGCAGTAACACATTGCTTCGATTACTATAGCTCTGCAGTACGTTTTGAACTCAGGAAGAGTGAGGCCTCTGTCCGTGGTGTGGTCTTCCTTCCCAAGACCCTTTTGGCTGTGAAGAATCCCTTGAGATGCTTTATGAATTCTAGGATGGATTTCTCTAGTTCTGAAAAGAAGTCCTTGGGATTTCGGTACCACAGGACTTGCCAAGACCAGGCTCTGCAACATTCCATTCTAAATTCTTCGTTTCCCTGCTACAGACACTCCTCTATCGCCTCAGGCTGCATCCTGGGCCAGGAGAAGTCCCAGCTAAGAGGCAGATGCCCAGGGCAGTTGGGGAGCAGGGCAGACGGAAGACGCAGGGCCAGGGCATGAGAGGCTGGGGCTCTGGAGGTGAGCAGTGTGTGGTTCCGGCTAGGGGGACTGGAAAATGAGCCCACCGGAACCCCGCAAACGGTGAGGAGGGTGCTCGGGGATCCTTCCGCATGTGAGATGGGGTGGGGGCGGGGAGATTCCACTTAGATCCAAACCCAGGGCCTCCCCATCAGGCACATAGGCCTTTGACGTGGCACTTTGTCATGGGCAGACCAAGCCGGAGGCCCAGCCAAGGGAGGAAGGCTGGGTGGGCTTGGATGGTGTCGAGGGACCATCTGGAGCCATCTGGCGACTGGCTTGGCCAGGTGAAGGACATCTCAGCCCGAAGCCCTGCCCCATGGCCCTGCCTGGGTAGACACTGCCACCTTGTGGCTCATTGTTGACTGACCGCCCCTCCTGAAGAAGCTATTTCTCCTGTACCTGCTTATAATCAATCCTACCTTCCCCCAGGGTGCCCGGGGCCGGGGAGGGGGGGGGGCGGAGGAGAAGGAGGGGTGGCGCACAACCAAGACCCCTGTGCTAGAGTGTGGCTGATCCGCACCATTTCAACCCTTCAGTCTCCTCCCACCCACCACCGACTTACCACAACCGTCACCATAACGCCTCTCCAAACACACTCCAGGGTTTGGAGGGTTTGTCTGCCCTCCTTTGCAGGGGGGCCTGGGCTGGGGCCTCACTGTGGCCAGCATATCACTGGAACAAAGGCACCCAGCCCTGTTTCCAGACCTTGTCCACGGTTTCTTTATTTGATGGTCGGTTGGTTTTTTGGGGAGACCCCCGGCCCCTCCCCAGCTATCGTTCCCTCTCATCTGCTAGGTCCCTGTAAAGAGGAGAAGGAGGGGGCGGGTGTCTGTCTGTTTTATCTCAGTGGTTTTTCTCCGCTTCCTTCCCTTCTCTTTCTCTCTCTCTCACCTGAGCTGTGAGCAAACACTCTCCTGGCCCGGGAGAGAATCGCTCTGGTCTGGCCCAGTGCCCTCCATTGGAGCCTCAAACTCAGGGGTGCGGCCCCAATTGTCTGCACCAGCCAGCAGGCACCACCAGGGGCTCCTGGGCGTCTCCTCCGGGTCTCCCCTGCCCCGGGCCCAGCCACGCCCACTGCGGGTCCTCCCTCCGCAGGCCCCCTTGCTGGCTTGAAGACCCCCTTAACAACTCCATGTTTCCGCTTCCACCTTCTCCACAGGCAGACTTGCCCATTGGGCACCCCAGCAATGTGGTTCTTCCCTCCTTGTCCCCCGCTGCCCTGTGCCGTGTGCTTCCAGTTTGGGGTCTGAGGGCCTCAGAGGTCCCCAGGAGCTGAACTGTGAGCTGGAGGCCAGGACTGCTCCCTGCAAGGAGGCGGGAGCGCGTTGGCGGCTGTGCAGCCGGACCCTGCAGGGCTCCCAGACAGCTCTCTGTCCTTGCCACCCTGTCACATATGCTGGGTGCTCGCCCCTAAGGAGACCCGAGGTTGACTCAGGACTTCCGAAGCCGCCCAGACGCATGGATCCCAGCAGAACAGACACACATGAGCCCCTCTGTTCTCACGCTGCTCCACGGGGTGACCGTGAGTAAGTGGGGGTGAGGGGGGAGGCTTAGCAGAGAGAGCCTCCATGGAACTGGGAGGAATCACCCTCTGTCCTGGTGGCTGTCTCCCCAACGGTCAGACCTAGAAGGACCCCGTCCTAGTGACACCCTCCCAGTGGCTGCGCTTGCCAGCCCCTCCGCCCACCACACAGCCTCCCTGGGACGCCTTCCATGGCTGCCCACAGATCCTGCAATAACAGTGCCCTCCCCAGGCCTTCTGGGCCCAGGGTGGGGGGCCCAGCCCTGCCCGCCCCTCGGAGCTCAGCGCCCCAGCCCCGACCCTGGCTCGCCCATTTAAGCCCCAGAATGCTCTTCATGCAGAAGCGGCCTCTTGTCATTCTCTCTGCAGCCCAGACGCCCTCCTCCCCGGGCTCCTCCCACCTTCAGTGGCTTCCCCTGCCCTTTCTGCCCGATCCAGATCCTCAGCCCACTTTCTTCTCCACACCTCTCCCTTCCCGAAGCTTCAGGGGCCCTCACTGGCGTGGGACCCTTCCAAGCCTCCATGCCTAACGTTGTATTCTTTTCTTTAAAAAGCAACCCTCCACCTCAACCTGCCCCAGCCGGGCCAGCCTGACTCTGGGAGCTCCAGGCTGCAGAGGACCTAAACCCATTTGTACACAGAGCACAGGCCCGGCTGCACTGGGGACGTCCTGTGCCTGCCTCTGGCAGGAAGACAGGCTCAGCGTGGCTCCCGCCAGGCTATTTTGACAAGCCCCCACCCCCCCAACCCCCCATCTCCTCAGGCCTGAGTGCCAACAGGGAGCCTTGCCCAGAAATCTCGGTAGCTGCCCTGCTCACCATGCCCCGAATTCAACAGGGGGGGGGGGGGGGCGGTGCTGACTCAGAGCTGGTGTTTGTCCTTCTGGATGCCCCCTGCCTTGACTTCCCCAAATAGACATAAGCATTCCCAGTCGGCAGCCACTGCACTGGGAACTACTCAGCGAGGTCCCTGACCAGGCGGCTCAGTTGGTTGGAGCATTGTCCTGATACACCAAGGTTGTGAGTTCAATCCCCGGGCAGGGCACATACAAGAAACAACCAGTGAAGGTGTGAATAAGTGGGATGGCACATTGATGTTTCTTTCTCTCTCTCATTCAAATCAATCAGTATATATATATATATATATATATATATATATATATATATATATATATAAAAGATTTTATTTATTTTTAGACAGAGGGGAAGGGAAGGAGGGGAGAGAAACATCAGTGCTTGGTTGCCTCTCACACGCCCCTCACTGGGGACCTGGCCTGCAACCCAGGCAGATGCCCTGACTGGGAATTGAACCAGCGACTCTTTAGTTCACAGGCTGGCGCTCAGTCTACTGAGCCACACCAGCCAGGGCCATATATATATATATAAACGCCTCAGTGAGGAGACTAAAAAACCAAGGCGTCTGCAGAGTCTTTCATCTCCTCCCTTTCCAAGCTTTTCTGCAGGGCCCACCCTTCTGTCTACCAGCTTCCTGACACTGACCAGCCCGGCAAGTGCTCACAGCACCCAGGGGTAACTCCCGCCCTGCCCTGTCCTCGGCAGACCCGGCTAATTGATCACAGAACTCTTCCTAGGTGGCTCCTGTGTCACCGCTACCCAGAGATCAGAGAGGAAACCTCTTCCTCCTTCTGAAACCCAGGTCTAAATTATGGAAGAGAGACATCAAGTTCAAAGGCAACGGGCCGATGCTTGCCGTGAATGTCTACAACTAAGCTGACTCCACAGAGGCCAGTTCCAAGGCCGTCTTTTCTGTTTGACCAAGTCAGGGGAGACCTTAGGAGACCACGGCGCCTCGGGGTCCATCACGTGACACAGCAGTGGAGAAATTGCTGACCTGGCTCTGGGAGTCCAAGATCGAGGTGCTGGCTGACGCTGGGTCTGGTTTCCAGGGTGCAGACAGCTGGCGTCTTGAACCCTGACGGGCTGGGAAGAAATCGAGACACCATCATGCAGCTTTTAATGGGGGGGTCAGGGTGAGCTGTCCCTCGAACCTGGAAGGTTCCTCCTGGTGGCAGGAAGGGACGTGAGGAACGAGCCCCATGGCCGCAGAGGGAACCAGCACCCACACTGAAGTCTCAGGATAAGGCTTCTAGGGCAATGGACGCCTGAGGGGACTGTCCCCTTCATAGGTGTCACGTCCTGCTTCAGCTGCCTGTCTTGGCAGCCTCCTCATCCTGTTCTCCCAAACTGGGTGCTACACCCGCCACTAACCTGCTCAGGGGCCCCCACAACCCATCCCCCTCCCTCTCTGCTTTCTCCCTAGAGGCCACCAAGCAGCGACCTCTCTCTGCAGCTTGGACGCCCCAGTGTGTGGGCTCAGTCCCCCCCCCCCCCCCCCCCCCCCCCCCCCCCCCGTCACTGGCACCTTCAGCCTCACCTCTGCCAGCTCCCCTTCCTCCACATACAAATTTGCTAAGGGTATTCCCAGCTCATAAACACAACACAAGACCCCCCAAAAATCCAACCTAAAACCCAGATCCCAAAGCCCTCCCTCTGCCTAGTATCTCTGTCCTGCGTTCTCCTTCTTTTTTAAAACCCTCACCCCAGGGTATGTTTTATTGATTTGAGAGAGAGAGAAATATCCCACGAAGTGACCAGGGATCGAACCCACAATCTTTTGCTGTACAAATGACGATCCAACCAACCGAGCCAGGTGGCCAGGGCTCCTTTCTCCTTGGAAGAGGTCTGCTCCGGGGGACCCCCAGCCCCCCTTCAACCTGCTGCTCTTGGTTCTGCTCCCCCTGCCACAGCCTCCTCACCATCCGGCAGAGAAATGAAAAAACAGCCCCTGCTGGGGCCCCGGACAGCCCCGGGGTGGCTAACTCCAGGGGACATCTTCTGATTTATTTGTCCCTTTTGTAGCTTCCTCACTGTGTTGTGTCCCCAGACGTCTCGCACTTTCTATGACTCTTCTGGGTCTGCTCTTCCTCAGGGGCTCTTAGGGGCTGCTGGTCCCCAGGGTCACACCGAGGATCCCCGCTCCCTCCCCCTCCATCCTCGCAGCCCCGCCTCTCCTTGAGCCGTCTTCTCAAACCCAGGGCTCCCACCACAGCCTCCAGGCTGAGAACACCATGTTGTGAGCCCCGGGTGGGACTAGATGAGTTACATCTATGTCTGCTGTGAGGAGACCATGTGAAGGAAGACAGCTGAGAAAAAAAGGAAAAACCCAGGGCCTCCCACGGGCCTGTGTCCAGGGCTTGTCATCCACACAGCTGGGGTGAGAACAGTGCCCACCTTGGCGGGCTGCGGGGACCCTGCAGCAGGTCCATCCAGAGTAAGCACCCAGTGCGCGTCACCCTCAACAATATGACTGACTGTCTCTGTTATGTGCAAGGGGACAGCCACTGTGAAAAGAACAAGGTGACACTGGGGAACGGTCCTGTGGATCCAAGCTTTGGAGCACACACGGGGGGAGTGGATCTCAGGGTCCAACTGCCCAGGGCTCTCCTGCCCCGAGAACGTGGCTGTCCTGAGACCCAGAGCCCGCAGCGGCCGCTGCCCCGAGGCTGCTGCTCCCCTCTGCCCACCCTGGGCGCCCTCGGCAGAGCCCGGGCTGGAGTGGGGGCAGGTGCAGGTGGACTGGCATGAAACGCAGCTCAGAGCCAAGGAGGGAAAAGGTCACTTTTGGGGCTGTGTCCTGGGCGGGGGAGGGGACACAATTACCAGACACACAAGTGTCTGTCCTGAAGAAGTACCCTCAGCCTGTCCGGGTGCTTGTCCCCCTGCCAGGTGCTGAACTGAACACAAAGGTCACCAGTCCGAGGTAACAGGCTCTAAGAGAGGATCCAAGGGCTGGTTCAGCGCTGGCTGGAGGAGGCTTATCCAGGTGCAGGGAACCAGCTGCCACAGTCTCAGGAATTTTGCAAGCCAGTTGCTAAACACAGCCATGATTAAAAATTTGGTAATAGCCCTGGCCGGGGAGCTCAGTTGGTTAGAGTGGTGTTCTGATACACCCAGGTTTCGGGTTTGATCCCCGGTCGGGGCACCTAGAAGAATTAACCAGTGAATGCATCAGTAAGTGGAACAACAAGCTGAGAATTTAATTTCTAAACAAGTAGAAGTAGAATGTATAATTTCCAAATCGCAGAAGGGGGTAGGGGAGATTAAAGAAATCTTTTTAAGTAAAAAGGAAATCTTTTTTTAATAATATATATTTTGAAGATTTTATTTATTTCCAGAGAGTGGGGAAGGGAGGGAGAGAAACATCGATGTGTGGTTGCCTCTCATGCACCCCCTACTGGGGACCTGGCCCACAACCCAGGCACGTGCCCTGACTGGGAATCGAACCTGTGACCCTTTGGTTTGCAGGCCAGCGCTCAGTCCACTGAGCCACACCAGCCAGGGCAGATTAAAGAAATCTTAATCGATCCAACAGAAAATGGAAGAGGATGTGAAAAGAAGCAAAAAGAATCGTGTCGTATGTAGTCACGATGCTGTACACATTACCTTTACACTGTGTGCCCATGATATCCCAATAAAACTAAGAAAAAAGGAGAAGAAATGGGGGAGAGGTGGGTGGAAAGGGCCTGATACAGGGTGAGAGAAGGTGTCCTGACTCTGGGTGGTGGGCACACAGGGCAACGTGGAGACTCGGTATCAATGTCCACCTGATACCCCGGCCGGTGGCTCAGTTGGCTGAGCATCGTCCCACAAAGGGAAAGGTTGTTGGTCTGTTTGATTCCCGGTCTGGGCACGTGCCTGGGTTTCAGGTCCAGTCCCCGGTCAGGACGCACACGAGAGGCAGCTGAAGGAACTTTTCCTCCTACATCAACGTTTCTCTCGCTCTCCCTCCCTTCTCCTCTCTCAAAAAAATAAGTAAATAAAATCACTCAAAAGAAAAGAAATGAATGTACACCTAACACCTGTATGATCCCATTCACTAGTGCCATCCCAACAAATTTAATTGGGGAAAAAAAAAAGAAAAACATGGCAAGTAGAGAAGGTAAGATGAAGCGATTGAAGTAAGTAAACAGTGTTCGGTGACCCCCTATCCATGCGGAGAGTTTCAATGCGTCTTCAAAGCCAGAGACTTTCAAAGTCTGAGACAAGCTGGGCAGGCCAGCTGCCTTCCAGAGTCTGTTACGGAGACAGCAGCCGGCTACCGGTGGACACAGGCGCCAGAGGAAAACGGAAGCGAACAGCATGAGAAAAGGGGTGTCAGGCAAACACCCACCCAGACAGAGCTGATTGGGCAGCATAAATGTGGTATAAAATAAATCGTAAAGCAAAAAGCACTATGTGTTAGGTATACAGATGATCATTACTTCATGAGAAAAGGAATACTTCACTAGGAAAATATAACAGACGGGAATCTAACACAACAAGATAACTTCAAAATATATTCGGCGCTCCTGGAGGGAATTATCGGACAAAGAGCAGCCCCCCCTGCAACTGCATCGGGGGATTTAATTTCCTTCCTCCAAAACCAACAGATCTCCGGGGCTTGTAAAGACATAAGAACGTCGGTTTGAAGGACACAGTTGACGAGCATGATAATATGAAGGGCAGGGGCCCAACTCTGCATCTTACAACTAGGGCGCTATTTTTTTTCCCGTTTATTTTCAAGAACACACAGAACTCACACGTTTGACCACATGCTGAAACCACAACGGAAGAGTCGACAGTTGCAAAGAAGGCGAAGTCTACAGACAGAGCGCCATGAGACATCCAGTCACTCTGCAGAGGACAGTCCCCAAAACAAGTTAGAAATACCAAGGACAGGACAGACGGACACCTGGGGCCCCATAGTGCCACCCAGCAGAACGACGCAGTCCGTGGAGTCGCCCTGTTAAGAACGTTCAACTCAAATCTAATGATGGAAAAGAAAAGGGGGGAAGTCTTTCCCCAGCTTTTTAGATATTAGGACAGTCTCCACCCCCCTTATCAGAGACCATCTCATTGTTAAAGATCAGCAATACATACCAAAAGCATAAAGTGGAGTATAAAAAAACCGTTTTAATGCATATGAATCAAAGCTCTTTATAGTTCTTCTCTCAAATATCAGTTAAGCATGAATTTAAAATAAATAAGAGGCCCTGGCTGGTGTAGCTCAGTGGATTGAGCACAGGCCTGCAAACCAAAGGGTGGCTGGTTCGATTCCTAGTCGGGGCACATGCCTGGGTTGCCAGACAGGCCAGGTGCCCAGTGGGGGGAGTGTGAGAGGCAACCACACATTGATGTTTCTTTCCCTCCTTCCTGTCTAAAAATAAATAAATAAAATCTTAAAAAAAAGAGAGAGAGAGAGAGCAATGTCCAGAGGGCTCTGAGCACAGGAGCTTCTGTCCTGATGCTTATGACTAATGAGGGACATGGCTACCACTCAGGAAAATCCACGGGTGGTAGGAGCTCTGGGCCAGGAATATGGGCAAAGACCAACTATACTCCTACAGCTCAACCTTCTCAGGAGGTAGGCGTGGCAGGGACCGATAGGCTTGAGTCTCAGAATCACCTTGACAGAGCGTCAAAGCAGTTCTGTTTCAGGAGACAACATGTTTGTTCACTCGGGCTACAGCTGAAGGACGGTGAGAGCCAAGAAATGCTGTACGCTGTTCAGATGGTATTGTATCAGGCAGTGGAGACCTACTGCAAACACCTGACTGCAAGCAACTGCTGGGGGGGAGGGGGAGGGAGGTGGGGAGGGAGCAGCCGAGGGCTGGCCGGGAAATCACTGTGGAGACGACCACAAATAGCTCCGAGATCAGCACCTTCCCCACAGCCTGCCCTGCCCCCTAAGGCTCTGATTTTCTAATAATGGCAACACCATTCTTCCTGCCCCAGGGACACACCTCTGAGTCACGAGGCACAGGCTTCTCCCCAGGGATCTGCCCATTCCATCTCGATGCCGTCTCTGAGTCTTGCCCTCTTGGGGTCCTCCTAGAATGCTCTGTCCGGCCCCCCGCTCCTGGCTCTGGCACACTGGCCTTCCTTTCTTCCCCACGCCTGATACCCCAACGCCCCTGCACTGCTGCTGCCAGATGTTACCCCTGCCCACAAACACCCCACACAACGAAGGCCCTGGAGTGTCTGTCTTGATGAAATGCCAGTCCCGCACCTCTCCTGGCTGCAGACCTTAAAGATGCTTGAAAAGCCAGCCTGATGGGCGTCCCCCATCAGGGGTGACTTTCCCTTTGCCAGATGCCTGACGTGTTACCTAAACTCCTCCTGGGACACGTGCCTGCTCCGTGCTGACCGCGTGGACGTGCGTCTGGCTCCTCCAGGGGAGGGACGGAGTGACGGGCGTCTTTGTGCCTTCCCAGGGGACTCACCCCTGACCCAAACTCAGTGACTGGTTGGGATTTGATCGCGAAGGTGGAAGGCAGGGACGTTCCCATTCTGCTGAGCACACCGGAGGATCCAAGCACCTTTTCTTTAAACTCCGTCTGTCTCTGGAGTGGTTTTCTGGGCTGCCACCCCCAGGAATTCCAAAAAGTGCATTACATAAGGGCTCTGGCTTCCCTCCCTTTCTCTGTCAAAGAGCAATGATTTGTCCTGGCTGCTGTGGCTCAGTGGATCGAGTGCCCGCCTGCGAACCAAGAGGTTGCTGGTTCAATTCCCAGCCAGGGCACATGCCTGGGTTGCCAGAAGCAACCACACATCGATGTTTCTCTCCCTCTCTTTCTCCTTCCCTTCCCTTCTCTCTAAAAATAAAAAATAAATTTTATATATTTATATATATATTTTTAAAAGAGCTGTGATCTAGACTTCTGCCGAGATGGAGGCATAGGTGGATAAGCCGTGCCTTCTCACTAAACCAAGTTTAGAGACAACTAAATATTAGCAACAGAAAACACAGCCAGAACACAGAAAATTGAACTTTTCGGAAGTCTGTTAACAACAAATGCTTCAGACTGACCGGTAAGAGGGGCGAAACCAGCAGCTGGAGGAGCGGGATTGCACAGGAAAACTTGGTCAGACGGACTCAAGCGTGTGGAATCCAGGCGCAGGGTTGGACCTAGTGAGAGACCCAGCGACCTCGGGGAAACAGCGAGGGAGCAGGGTTGCGGTTGACTGTGGTCTCACATTTGTGCGTGGATAGACAAGAGAGGGAGTGGGCGATTGGACGGGACCCAGCGGGTCCCCTCAGCGAGCAGCAGCGGAGGGTGCCGCCATTTCCCCGCTCTGACCCCGCCCCCACATGCAGCGTCACAACCCAGCGACCTGGGAGTCCAAGGCGGCGCTCCTCACACTTAAAGGGCCCGAACAGACCAAAAATGGCTCAAGAAGATCTCAAAGCCCCAGAGCCTATAAATCTAAGCGATGAAGGAATAGCAAAACTCTCAGACGCACAGTTTAAAACACTGGTCATCAGGATCCTCACAGAACTGGTTGATTATAGCCACAAATTAGACAAACATATGAAGGCAAAACTAATTGAAATGAATGGAATTGCACAGGAAACCAATAGCGATGAAAAGGAAACTGGGACTCAAATCAATGGAGTGGACCAGAAGGAAGCAAATAATGGCCAAACGGAAAAGAGTCAAGAAGCAAGAATTCAAAAAAATGAGGAGAGTCTTAGGAACCTCTAGGACATCTTTAAATGCTCCAACATCTGAATTATAGGGGTACCAGAAGGGGGAAAGGAACAGCCACCAGTGGAAAACTTATTTGAACAAATAATAAAGGAGAATTTCCCCAATCTGGCAAAGGAAATAGACTTCCAGGAAATCCAGGAAGCTCAGAGAGTCCCAAAGAAGTCGGACCCAAGAAGAAACACACCAAGGCACATCATCATTACATTAGCCAAGATTAAAATGAAGGAGAGAATCCTAGAAGCAGCAAGAGCTAAGGGGACAGTCACCTACAAAGGAGTTCCCATCAGACTGTCAGCTGATTTCTCAAAAGAGACCTTACAGGCAAGAAGGGGCTGGAAAGAGGCATTCCAAGTCATGAAATCCAAAGACCTACATCCAAGATTGCTCTATCCAGCAAAACTTTCATTTAGAATGGAAGGACAGATAAGGTGCTTCTCAGATAAGATCAAATTCAAGGAGTTCATCATCACCAAGCCCTTATTATATGAAATGTTAAAGGGACTTATCGAAGAAAAAGAAGTTAAAGAAACATGAACAGTGAAAGGACAGCAAACTCACAGTTGTTAACAACCACACCTAAAACAAAAGCAAACTAAAAGGACAGCTAGATCAGGAGTGGAAATATAGAAATGAAGATCTCAAGGAGGGTTAGCAACCGGGGAATGGGAGGAGGAGAAGGGGGGAGAAGGTACAGAAAATAAGTAGCATAGACAGTAGATAGAAAATAGATGGGGGGCAAGAATAGCATGGGAAATCTAGAATCTAAAGAACTTGAGACACATGGACATAAACTAAAGGGGGGGTAATGGTGGGGATGGGGGGTAGGGTGGAGGGGAATGAAGGGGGGGTATAGAATAACTGTAACAGCATAATCAATAAAAAAATTTAAAAAAATAAAAGAGCTGTGATCTATATATGGGTATGAAGGAGAGATCTACTATTTGTTAGCTGTGTGACTTGGAGCAAGTGTCCTGACCTCTCTGAGCCAATGGAGCTGACACCAGTTGCCTCGCCCAACAGGCACTGTATGAGGAAGGCCGGCTTGGGACTGGAGCCCCAGGAGGTAGGCAGTGAGGGGCAGTTTAACCAGGACTTCGCTTCTTCTACTGCCCTGGGCTGCTGCTGTGCCTGCAGAGAATTCACGTGCCCGCCCCACCCCCCCACGCCTTCCCCTGCCCCGCCCCCTCCCGATCCCTCGCAGGCAAAGGCCAAAGGTCAGATTCTGGATCACCCTGAGGCTTCGGTACTGCCTCCGATATACCAGGCAAACATGTGGAGGAGCAGATGCGCCCCTGGGGATGATGGGCGGCAATTTCTTTATGAACGTTTCAGAAGTTGGTCGCGCGGCCCTGGCCCCTGTGCTTCAGTGGGTTGAGCATCCTCCTGCGATTGGAAAGGTCGCAGGTTTGATCCCTGGCCAAGGCGTATGCCTGGGTTACACATACCAGAGGCAACTGCTGGAAGTTTCTCCCATTGAGGTTTCTCTCCCTCCCTGTCCCTCTCTCTAAAATCAGTAAGCAAAAAAACAAACAAACAAAACAAAAACAAAAAAACACAACTCCATAGTATGACAGACACAGCTGACCCTCGGAGGCCTGTTCTCCCAAGTACTGAGAATACAGGATGGCATGAGAACACATTCCAGAAGCTTTCATGGTCTCTGCTTGGGTTTTGAGCAAGAGAATTGGGAACAGAGTGGAAGGGATAACAGGTCGTTCTGGGACATTCTGGCCCAAGAACAGGCACTGGAGGGAGGCCTCGGACTTTGGGGGCGGGGGTGGCGGGGGCAAAGGCAGCCTCCCCTTGAGCCGGAGCAGGAGCTCCGCCTGGTGGGGATCCGGAGAAGGCAGCGGTGAAGTCAGACTGCCAAGGTCGTTTCGCTGGGCCCCCTCCATCTGGGGATGTTAACTCCAAAGAAGCCTAAACAGGTTGGGTGTATGGGAAGCGCGTTTGTGACCGGGGCAAAGACGGAGTGGGGGGGGGGACTGGGGGTCAGATTTTTCTACATAAAACCCCCGCCGGGTGGGTGTCTCCTTCCAAGAAAATGGGTGGAGGGAGACGGGGATGGGTTCGGGGATTTAGGATGGAACCAACCACTATTGTCTTTTCGATGAAAACGGGCACAAAACGGAAGCGTTTACCAGGGGGAACGCCGAGTGTGTCCAGCCCAGGCTGCGCGCCGAGTGCACATCTGGAACCGGGCACGGCGCGTGTGCCCCAGCCTCGCAGGCCGCGGGGGGCGCGCAGGCCTGTTGCTGGGAGAATCCGTCCCCCTTCAGACCCGAGGAAAGTCATTCTCCGGCTGAATGACTTCGGGGGCGGGGGGGTGGGGGGGAATAGCAGCTGGACCTTCTGGTGAGACGCGGAAGGGGGCTCCAGTCAGTCTACACAACCCCTGGAGGGGAAAGGGGGAGCCGAGAGTGAACCCGGGGTCCCCACGGCCTTAGTCCAAGAGCGCAGAATGCGCACTTGGTTCACGCGCCCTTGGGTTTCAGCCCCGCAAACGCGAAGGGAGCAGGTGTTCCCTCAGATTTGCCGTTTGGGTTTAAGCTGTGTCAGCCGTTGACACCCCAGTTTTAATGGGGTGTCCTGGAGAGAAGGTTGGCTTCGCTAGCGGCTCGCCTAATCCTCCAGAGCCTACCCTCGCGCGCGGGTCCGGGTGGGTCTCGCCCGCCTCTGGCGCAGGTCCAGCGGTGCTTCCCGCCTCGCTGATGGGGCTCCGGCTGCGCGCAGGGGCGGGTTCGGCCCGGCCTGGTCCCGCCTAGTCCCCGCGAGGCCCAATGGGGCAGCGGCCCCGGCAGCCCCGCCCCGGCCGTGCCTGCGCTCCCCGCGCCCAGGTCTGGGCAGCCCGCCGCCAGGCAGCCGAAGCAGCGGCCGGCGCTTGGATCTCGCCTTCCCGCTTGGTTCCCTCGCCTGCTCCGGATGGCTGGCTACCTGCGGGTCGTGCGCTCGCTCGGCAGAGCCTCGGGCTCCGGGCCGGCCTGGGCGCCGGCTGCCCTGACAGGCCCCAACTTGCAGGACCAGCCGCGGCGCCACTGTGAGTGCCAGAGTGTCCGGGCGGGTGCGCGCCGGGCTCCGCGACGTGGCGGCCTCCGGGTGGGGGATCCGGGACGCTAGCGGGCTGGGGACACCGGGATTGGGCGCACAAAGAGCTAGGGACCGCGTCGCTCCGCCGTCCCCTGCCTCAAGCTTCCAGGCCGCGCCAGGAGCAGTGGTGGGGACTTGAAGGACGGTGGCAACTGGTGGCCCGGGCGATGCCAGCCCTGCGGCCGTGCGCGGGGGGAGCTCCGGGCTGCCTCGCGCCCCCAGATATAACCGTAAGGGGCGCTGGAGGTGTCCAGGACCAGGAGGGGATCCTGCCCGCGCTGGCGGGAGACGAGCAACCGACTGGGGGTCGGAGCACTTCACGAGCCGACTCTGCTCAGACAAAGGCGGGAGGGAGGAGGCGTCCACTTCCCGTTCCTTTTTAGCCTGGCGCGCCGTAATCCCTGCTCGCTGCCAGGCCCTCGTCAGCTATTTTGGGAGCCTTTCGCGCGACAGCTGGAGGAGCGTGCTTTTCATTTCGCCCCTTTGTTTGGGCTCCCTCCCCCCCCCACCGCCCTTCTCCTTGTGGCTGTACTTGAGGCTCCCTCCGAGGCCTGTCCTTGGGTTGATCGGCCTTTTCTCGCGCGCCCGCGGCCCCTGCGATGCTCCTTGGCCCTGCTTCGCTCACCGGTGCGGAGACTTTCCGAATTGTTCGTTGTTTACAGCTTCTGTGGTACCCTCAGCTCCCGCCTTAGCAGAGAGAACAGCAGTCAGGTCTCGAGAAGCAGGTTGCAGCCCGAACCCCCGAGATCAGTGCAGGCTGCCCCCGCTGGGCCGTGGGCATTGCCCACACCCTGCTTCTCCATGCCAGGTGCAAACAACAGAAAAGGGTGTAGGTCCTTTGGCCCTGGCTGATGTCTGTTGTCAAGGAAACCCCTATCCTGACCTGGCCAGGAGTCCCTGGAGGAGTGTGCAAGGGGGGTGGGCCCCAGGCGGCCTGGCCTTCTCGCTGTGGTAGGTAATCGTTAACTCAGTGTTGGGAGCAGCTGACTGGAGCTTGGGCCCTGGCACTCCGCCCCCGCCCCCACCCCAAGGAGAAAGGGGCAGTTCTGTTTTCCAGGGTCCAGGGTTTGCCTCTACAGGGTTAGCCCAGCAACCCCAAAGTTTAGAGTGCCCCCGAGCCCCAAAGCAAGTTTCCCATCAGGCACCACCTTTGGCAAAATATGGTACAAGTTAGATATGTTCGCCAGTTTTCCCTTGGATTCTGCACTGATGACTTAAAAAAAAAAAAAGGAAAGAAAGGGAACATACCCTCCTCACCCCTCACTCCCCCCCACAGCACTTTGAGGGGCCTGAATTTTGGTAACACAAAAAGAGCAGATCCTTCTAGAAGGCCCCAAGGGAGTTGGTTATTCCTGGGAAGAATGCCCGGTGTTTGAACTGGACGCGAGACCACAGGGCTGTGTTCTCTCCTCGCTTGTCCCCTGGCGGCGCTGCCGGGGACAGGATCGTGGGCACTCCCCTGAACGACAAGGGGAGAGTGTTTTGGAGCTGAAACACCCTGTTCCTTTGCTGCCCGGTGATTCCCACACGTGTCTCTTTGCAGCTTTGCAACTCACAGGCCTCCAGCCTTGGCTGCCGGGGTTCTGACCAGTGAGCGTTTGGGGGTGTCCGCTTGGACCTATCGCTCAGTGGGAGAATTACCTACGGAGCCTTCCTAGGCTCCACCCCTAGCTGGGGAACAGCCTCATTTTCTCAACTGCCCTTTCATTCTTCAGATCTTGGCGGCGGGCCTGCTTTCGTAGATTCCAGGGCGCACCATTTAATGATTGTACAGGGTTTTGCGAACCAGTAGAGTTCTTAGGTGTTCTCCACGCAGCCTGGCTTCAACCACATCGCATAAGCCTGCAGCTGCGCCCCCCGCCAGCCTGCCCGCTCCCTGGCATCAGAGCCGGTTTGGGTGATGGCGTTTAGGCCCCGCAGGCTTTGAGGAAAACCCGGGGACGTCTCTCTGTGAGGATGAGGCCTCCTGTGCTGATTCTGTGCAGGGTATTTGAGGGCTGGAATCTGCTCTCCGGTTCCCGGACTTGAATGCTGCTGTAAACCCAGGTTTCAAATGCCAGCAGAAGGCAAATGTTAAAACACTGTATATACAGTGTGAGCTTGTCCAGAGCGGGGAGCCCGTTGCCCGGCAGACTCGCCAGCCACCGTGTCCGGTTTTTGCTGGTCTGATGGTGTGGCGTCACCAGCCTCCGTGTGGGTGACTGCATCCCAGCAGGGTGGGGGTGGGGGAAGCGCACTTCATTCAAACGGGAGGTGACCGCGTTGACCAGAACAGGACATTCATTCATGCCTTCAGCAAATACCGGGCTTCTGCTGCGCATCGGGAACCCGGCGAGGTGCTGGGGGCAGAGCCGGGGGACAGAGCCGGGAATGAGAGGCAAAGACTCCTGTTGTCAGTGGAGTTTCAGTTCCGACACAGGGACAGACGGTACACAAGACAGACGTGGGCTCGTGGGGCGCGGGTGTGCCCGAGAGGTCGGACAGGGTGGCCCGGGAAGGCCGCACTGAATGCAGCCCCGAGCGAATGAAAGAAACAGGCCCTGCTATTATCAAGGGGCGAGCGAACTGCAAGGGCCAAGGCCAAGGTGGAGGAGAACACCTTCACCTGAGGGACCCCAGCTGCGTGAGGCCGGTGGGTCAGAGCGCAGGATGGGGAATGAGAGGTCAGCCAGCTCGTGGGGGCCGGCGGACACTGGCAGGCCATTTGTGAGGACCTTCGTTTTCGAGGGAAAAGAAAGGCTTTTCAATCCACTGAGCCACACCAGCCAGGGCTGAAAGGAGCAGCTTTGCAATGTCATGACCTGATTTCTATTTTAACAGCAGCACCCTGGCCTCAGGGATGGCTGGGCCGTGGGTGGTGGCCCTGGGGGTGGTGAGAAGTGGTTAGATTCTGGACGTATTTTGAAGAAAAAATTAGTAGAATTTTTTTTGTGATGGGTTGGATGTGGGTATGAGGAAAGGGGAGGAAAACACTAAAATGTCTTCCAGGATCGCTCCCCAAAACTGGGGCTCCACGTTCTGCTGGGCCGAGCTGGCTGAGCAGGGGCAGGAGTGTGGTGGGGGCAGTTAATCCTGGGTGCGGCTGCCTTTCAGGGGACCTTGAGCCTTGTGTTGGGAGCAGCAGGCAGATCCTGACACCGGCAACAGGTTTTGAAATCCTGACTTGGTGTTGGGTGCCGCGAGCCCCAGACGGAAGACGGTTGGCCTCACCGGCCTCCTGTGACCACTGTAATTCCACCCCGTGCCCTGGCCACGGCGCATGTGCAACGCCTCCCTCTGAAGATGTCACTGTGTCCCCTGGAGACCTTCAGGGAGGCCCAGCCGCTGTTCCCTGGATTTCAGGTGGCTTTTCACCTCTTGTCCCCAGGGGGGCCGACGTTGGGAGTGTTTGCCACCGTGTTGGCCAAACCACAGACAAGATCTCAAACTCGGACACCTTGGGGTGCCCTGGGGGGGCACATGGCAGGCCTGGCGGGAGGGGACAGGCCACCTCGGCCCTGCCCGTCTGGGCCACGAGCCAGCATCGGCTCACCGTGCGGAAGCAACGGATTCTTCAAAAGAAGCTGGATTTTTTTCTTATTATTTTTAATTTCATTTTGTAAATTAAAAAAATTAATTACAGTTTATAATCAATATTATTTTGTGTTTGTTTCAGGTGTACAGCACAGCGGTTAGGCAATCTCACAATTTACAGAGCGACCCCAGGTTTCCAGGACGCCCCCCGCACGGTCCAGAGTTACCACATATATGATGGACTGTGTTCCCTCAGCTGCACTCACCATCCCTGGGACTGTTTCATAGCTGCCCCTCTGTCCTTCTCAATCCCTTCACAGAGGGGCTGGGTTTTTATGTAAAATCTCCTGGCTTTTTTTTTTTTTTGACTGGTTTAATTTTTTTTAATTAAATTTTTATTTATTTTAATTGGACACATGCATCACAAAAATTTACATTTTACCCACTTTTAAGTCTGCAGTTGAGGACTGGGAAGTATTTTTACATTATTGCGCAACCAATCTCCAGGGCTTTTTCATCTTGCAAACCTGAAACTCTACACCCATAAAGCCCTACCCGCCCCCCC
Source organism: Artibeus jamaicensis (assembly GCF_021234435.1). Lineage (NCBI taxonomy): Eukaryota > Metazoa > Chordata > Mammalia > Chiroptera > Phyllostomidae > Artibeus > Artibeus jamaicensis. The sequence goes on along the minus strand of NW_026522049.1, from coordinate 3,580,213 downwards.
ATTCCCTCTCCCTCCAGCCCCGGCCAGCGCCGATCTCCTTTCTGTTTTCATGGCTGACGGAGTCCTCCAGGCACCTCACAGAAGGAGAATCTCACAGCATTTGTCTTTTTGTAACTGGCTTGCTTCACTTAGCATAACGTCCTGAAGGTTTGTCCATGTTGTGGCTTGTAACAAGATTTCCTTCCTTTGGAGGCTGAATAATAGTCCATTGTAGGTGCATTCTGCCTGAAAAATATTCAAGTCAAAGTATATCGGTCTTCTGAGTCAGGTAAAGGAATCGTGCAAAGATGAGGGGATAGAGGTATTAAATCTTTACATACTTAATACTGCTTCTAATTTGTCATAGGAGTTACTTCCCCAAAGTGGTCATGGCGGCTGGGTTGAAAGAGGGTTGGGAAATGTGGCAATGTTGTGTCGATAAGTATACTGCCTTGTAGTAGACACTTTGTGGAAGTATACTATACATTGTAGCACGTATCGTTTATATAAGTGTACCACATTGTAGTGAAATTGCCTGCCTGGAACTGAAACAAAAGAACAAGAACGAGCCCTGCCCTGGCTGGTGTAGCTCATTGGATTGAGCACGGGCCTGTGAACCAAAGGTTCGAGGTTTGATTCCCAGTCAGGGCACATGCCTGGGTTGTAGGCCAGTTCCCGGCAGGGGACTCACAAGAGGCAACCATACATTGATGTTTCTCTCCCTCTCTCCTTCCCTTCCCCTCTAAAGATAAATAAATAAAGTATTTTTTAAAAAAGAACAAGCCCTGAAATCTGTTGTGTTTGTTCCAACGTCACTAAAACACGGAGACTCTTCCTTCATTAGTCTCAAAGCAGGTACATCCGTGGTTACGAGGTGGGTGCCTAGTCTTTAAAGACTTCGAGTAACCGACATTGTTTAACCTTCAGGAGAGTTTCTCTTGCCTTTCCTGGGTTAGGTTCCAAAGTCCCGTTCTTTTCTTGAAGGTTCACGTCGCACTTGGTTTATCCATTCACCTGCTGATGGACAGGGGTCATAGTGCGTCATGTTGCCGTGAGCCCGGGTGCCCAAGACCCTGCTTTCAATTTCAATATGCTCAGAAGTGGGGTGTGGGGATCATACGGTGGTTCCAGCTTTAATTCGTGGACCATACATGGCAGTTCCAGAGAAAACGGTGCAGAACCTCTACATGGTTTTCTGCAGCAGCTGCCCCAGTTTCCGTCCTCACCTGACGGGCACAACTTCGGGTTTCTCCACATCCTCACCCACGCTTGTTGTGGTTTTAAATTCCCCAGCGATGGTGATGTTGAGCATCTTTTCACGAACTCTTCGGCCTTCTGTTCATCACTCTGGAGAACTACCGACTCAAGCCCTTTGCCCATTTGTTAACCAAGTTATTGTCATTATTACAATCTCCTGATTTTTAAACCGTGGCCACCACTTGCAATTTGAGGAAAGCACCGTCTAGGTCAGACGGAGCGAGTCTCTGCCGCTTTGGTTCCCATCGCCGTCCCCGGCTCCTCTGAGGAGTTGGCTTCCAGGGAGGTTGCACTGCCGATTTTTTAAAATATTTCGTTTATTTAAAAACACTTTTTTTTATTGTTTAGTTACAGTTGTCCCCATAACTCTCCCCTGCCCTACTCCTGTCCCTGTTTGTATGTTTAGTTTTAGAGAGAGGGAAAGGGAGGGGACAGAGGGGGAGAGAAATATTGGGCAACTGGAGACCGGGCCTGCAACCCTGGCCTGAGCCCTGATGGGGAACAGAACTGGCGAGCCCTGGGTTTGACACCCAGTGCAGGGAGCCCCACCAGCCAGGGCGGCCTAGCTGACTTTGCTAAAGGCTCTGCCTGCCTCTGTTCGTCTCCGCTGGGTCTTCTCTTTTACGCACCCTCCCTGGGGGCAGCCCTGCTGTGTGTCAGTGGTTTCAGGAAGAGGCGCTCAGCACCTGATTGTAAATGAGGGGGCCCGTAGCCTCTGAGGGTTCGACTCCTGTGTGCACAGCGGGCAGGTTGGCTGCTCTGACCTTGACCTTAAACTCCCTTGCAGAGGAAGTGTGGTGTCCGTAGGCCAGAGGCAGCCAGCCTGACGCCCAAAACGTGAATGGAGGTCAAGTTTGAAACCTTTATGACTTGGCCCCTAAATGAATCTCTCCTTAGGGATCCTGGTTAGGGTTCAATCTATTCTTTAAAAATTGGATTAGCAAGTAACCTCACAGGAGGTGCTCCTAGAAGCTAAGCTAGCCCTGCCGCTGCCCCCTTGACGTCCTTCAGGTCCCGAAGCCCTTCTGTGGACACTGTGGACCAAAAAGGTGAAGGAGTTCCGTAGCTTGGATCCCAAACCCCTGTAAGGAGTAAGGTCTTTCCAGTCAGTGTTGCTTTCTGCTTCTCTTTCTTTTACATTTTTATCTATTAATTTGAGGGAGAGAGAGAAACATCAATTGTTCCACTTACTCATGCATTCATTGGTTGCTTCTCGTATGTGCCCTGACTGGGGACCGAACCCGCAACCTTGGTGCCTTGGGACGATGCTCTAACCCACTGAGCTGGTCAGCCAGGGCGCTTCCTGCTTCTGTGTATTTGACCCACAAGGGCATGGAGGCTGCACTTGAATGAGGGGGCCTGTGTTCTGTCCGCCACAAGCCATGCTCCTTGGTCTCATTTGTCTTCCCGAATAATCTCTAAGATTCTTTTTTACGTTAGAAAAACGAAACAAACGAGAACAGCAGCAACAACCTGTTTGTATACCTTTGGGAAGGGGGTCATTTTGCTGCGCATGTCAACCTTTTTCCTAGCGGGTCAGGAGGTCACCGCGAGTCACGGCTGTGGTTTGTGTTCCCGGCGCTGAGGTGCGGTCTGCTGCGCTTTGTGGCCCCTTCCGCCTGAAGCGGGCTTCGGCGGTCATGCTGTTGTAGTTGCCGGGCCTGCTTTGCATAGGGTTCTGTCTCAGGTTGTCAACCGAGCAGATGTCCCTTCCCCAGGGTTGGTGGTGTTTTCAAGTGAACACCCTCTTTGGTCATCTCTCATGGGGGTTAGGGGGAGCCCTCACTGCATCTGTGCGGATCGTGGGGGACGGAAGAGCACACAGTGGGGGGTGCTCAGATGCCCTCTCAGAGGGTCAGCAAGCCTCCTTTGAGGCAGCCTCTGCCGATTAATCAGACAGGCCATTTTCCTGAGTTTTCCCTGGAATTCGCTCCCCAGGCTGTTGGTTTTTCTCACGAGTCAGGATTTCCTTGAAGAGCTGCGCCTGGCTCCGGTTCCCCCTCCACCCTCCCCCAGGACCTGGGTCAGCCTCATGACCGGTCCTGTGATGTGTCTCTGGCGCGGCCAGACTGGCCCACCTGAGCCACTCGGAGCCGGAGGTCCGCGCCCCATTCCCAAGTGCCCTCAGCCCGAGCTTCCCATGGTGCAAGGTGTGAATCTCCCCGGGGCAGGAAGCCGGGAAGGAACCTCAGCCTCCCCACCTTTGAAGCGGAGGAATAATCCTCCCTCAGGGTGCGGTTCGAGGACTGAACAGAATGATGTGAAGGGCAGTGTGCACTGTGGGGCGCGGCAGAGGTGCTAATACGGTCCCTCTCACTCACGTAAGTCAGGGTCCGGGTTGCAAGGGACACACCAAGTGAGTGACAGGCTGGCTTTGAGAGGGCATTGCGGCAGAGGTTATTGGAAGGACGCAGGGTAGCTCTGAGCACCGCTCGGACTGGATGAGAGGGCACTGCCAGGTGTGCTGGGCAGCCAGGTGGCGGGGCAGCCTCTCCCGGCTTGTTGCTGGACTAGGCGGCCCCCTCGGGCTCTGGTTCCCTGTGCTGTCTCCTCTGCCTTCAGATCCCAGGGGAGGAGATCCGACTGGTCCTGGCCAGCCACGCTCAGTGGGGGATCCAGGTCCCCTGCAGGAAGGGCATGAGCACTGGGCAGCTGGGTCCTGGCTGACTCCTGCTCCTTCCTGGATGGGAGGGTCTGGTGGGGAGGAGAGGGGCTCCCCTCCTGCCTCCCCAGGGACGTCATGCGCTGTCTGCCCCCCGTCCTAGATGCCGACAAGAGGATCAAGGTGGCCAAGCCGGTGGTGGAGATGGACGGCGACGAGATGACCCGTATCATCTGGCAGTTCATCAAGGAGAAGGTAGCTCCCTCCCAAAGCTGACGGCTTCGCGGAGGTCCGCCCCAGCCCGGCTCTCCCGGCCCCGCTTCTGGCCCCGCCCCGCTTCTGGCCCCGCCCATCCGCCCAACTCACCTGTCCCCTGGTGGGCAGCGGCGTTCTGTCACATTTCTGTTGTGTCCAGACCACTCTCGGTTCTTTGTGATGTCTGGCTGGGGTTTGTCCTCATAAGTCTGTGTCTCATGCTGGTGCCAAAGTCTGCCTATCTTAAAACTGTGTGCAGATTCAAGGCTGACGCTGTACCCCACCCACCATGACCCCTCTACCCCTCTGTGCGTGGAGTTAACCTTTCCTCAGTGGTTCGGGGACGTCACCGTGCGTGGTGGCTGCCGGTTGTGTTCTAGGGTGGTGATATGTTTGAGCCACTGCAGCACATGTCCCCAGGGTGGCCTCTTGTCTTCTCCCAGTCACGGGGGTCTCCCTGGGAGACAGTGCTGTCCGTGGGAAGACCCCACAGTCTGTGTACATCCACAAGGAGGTCAAGAATCACCGCTTGTGAATGGGGAAGACGAGGGAGCCCCGCTGTTTAGGGAACATAGATGCAGCTGGAGTCGGGGTGTGGCTGAGCCAGTGGGCCACCTTGGGGAGCACCTGGTCTGTGCTCCGGGATGAGCCCCCCTGAGGGGCTGCATCTGGTCTGCTGGCTGCCCTCCAGCGGTGGCTGGGCACTGAGCGATGGCGACGCCAGCTCTGAGCTGTGCTGCCCCTCCTCCCACTGGCCTTACCGCCTCCCAGCCCTGACTCAGTGTCCTCTGTCATAGTCTGTGCGTGGCCCTGAGTCAGAGTCCTCCGGGCTGACGCCTGACCCTGGCTATCTGTCTCTAGCTCATCCTGCCCCACGTGGACGTCCAGCTCAAGTATTTTGACCTGGGGCTCCCACATCGGGACAAGACTGATGACCAGGTCACCATCGACTCCGCGTTGGCCACCCAGAAGTACAGTGTGGCTGTCAAGTGCGCCACCATCACCCCCGACGAGGCCCGTGTGGAAGGTGCGGGGGCTGGGATGCCTGGAAGACAGTGGTCCCTGTGGGTGGGGCTGGGGTGGCCTCAGTGTCCGTGGTCAGGGTGTGGTAGAGCGAGGCCAGAATCCACTCTCTGGCTCCTGTGCCTTTGGTGCTTCTGCTGTGCTGGGTGGCTCCGGCCAGTGGCCATGCCACTGGGAACCGGGAGCAGGAGGAGGAAGCTGATGCTGTCACCGTGAGACCGGCCTCTTGGGGCAGCCACCCCTGTGGCCCCCTGGACTGTGTTGCAGGCAGGTTGAGAGAGACCTGGGGCCACCTCTGTCCAGAGGAGGGCTCTGTGTCAGGCCTGTATCCTTCAGAGCCTCAGGGGTGGGGGCGGAGGCTCTGGGGGGGTATCACTGGTACCCTGCGCAGTTTTGGTATTATTGCAGGACTGACCCTGCTGCCTGGAGGGGTCTCAGAGAGGTGTCCCCGCTGGGCTTGGATTGGCTGCTGGTCCCTGGCTCTGGGGGCTGCTCTTGAGGCTTCCGTGACATGGCTCTGTGTGGATAGAAGAGCCCGGTTTGGAAAGTTCTGAGAAAGGGTGGGTTAGGCGTTTGCAGAGTTCTGTCTCCCTACTTCCAGCAGCATCGGGGGATCTGGATGGAAGCATTCCAGGTGGACCCCCCGGTCCTCCTCCTTGTCTTTCAGGTGTGCTGTCCTTAGCGTATTAGAATCATTTGAGTGCTAAGCTCTTCTCTCAGGCATTTTTTTTTCTCTCCCAAACCCTGGGGTTTATATATCACCATTTTCCAGATAAGAGAGTTGAGGGTCATGGTCTTAGGCACTCGAGGCGACTCGGCTGTTAGTGGCTGTCCTGGGCTGGAACCAGAGCATCTCGAGGGAGGTGGGGTGTTGTCAGGGATGGTCCGACTGAGCTAGACATCCCAGCGTGATATGGGCATAAGAATAGTCACCCCACAGGCCCACCCGGGACCGGGCACTGGGCTAGGAGCCCCTTTCATCCTCCCGACAGCACGAAGGGCTACGTATTCCATCAGTACTTTCATTCCGTAACTCTGGTTAAACCACCTGCGCCAGATGCACAGGCAGGCGGTGGCGCTGGGTTCTGAAGCCAGGGTGTCTGACCCTGGGGCCCACACATGCGCACCCTACACTCCACCCGGCCGCGGGAGGAGTGTGAGGACCCTCCTTCGGTTGCGTGCTTGCTTCAAATTCTGCAACGGGGCCACCCCATCTCTGCCCTTCTAGAGTTCAAGCTGAAGAAGATGTGGAAGAGTCCCAACGGGACCATCCGGAACATCCTCGGTGGGACTGTCTTCCGGGAGCCCATTATCTGCAAAAACATCCCCCGACTTGTCCCTGGCTGGACCAAGCCCATCACCATTGGCAGGCACGCCCATGGCGACCAGGTGGGCCCCTGCAGGAGACGGGCTCCGCTGGCCTGGGGACTCCCACATCTGGAGCCCTTGGCCTGAGCCACCCTCTCGTCTCTGCAGTACAAGGCCACAGACTTTGTGGCTGATCGGGCCGGCACCTTCAAGATGGTGTTCACCCCGAAGGATGGCAGCAGTCCCAAGGAATGGGAGGTGTACAACTTCCCTGCTGGCGGCGTGGGCATGGGCATGTACAACACCGACGAGGTGAGGCGGGCACAGCGCCTGAGCGCCTTTCTCCCAGCCTGGCTCCCTGCTGCAGGCTTATGCCTGCCAGCTTGGCCGGTTCGGCAGCCTTGCTTGCCTCACTCACATGACCGCCTCTGAGCCAATCACAGAGGCCCGGAGAGAGGGGAGCGCTCTGATTGGATAAACCAGACACAGCCCACTCTAGATGACAGATCCCATTCCCATCCCCGCCACAGGGTCTGAGAATTGTAGAGAGGGAGCTCACTTTCCGAAACAAAGCTGGTGGGCAGTTCCCTCCCACCAGTGGGGGAGAGGGGGGATGGCGACAGGGCCTGGTGACCCTGTCGCCAGACAGGGTCATGTGCAGGGAAGGGTGCCGTTCCTGGGCGGAGCCTGGCCACAGCGGGACCATGCCAGGGACCTCTCTCTCCCCCCCTGCAGTCCATTTCGGGGTTTGCGCACAGCTGCTTCCAGTACGCCATCCAGAAGAAGTGGCCGCTGTACATGAGCACCAAGAACACCATTCTGAAAGCCTACGACGGGCGCTTCAAGGACATCTTCCAGGACATCTTTGACAAGTAACAGCCTCTCCCTTCACCGCGTTCCCTGCCGACACAGCCCTTCCTCCTTGTCCCCCTCCCGAACCCCTGCCCTCATCCTACCTGGGGAGGTCACTGTCCCTATGCACTTGGCCTAGGAAGGGATCCCCAACCTGTCAGCCTCCCGCCCTCCTGCCACAACAGGCGCCTTTGCCTCCAGGCATTATAAGACCGATTTCGACAAGAATAAGATCTGGTACGAACACCGGCTCATTGACGACATGGTGGCTCAGGTCCTTAAGTCTTCCGGCGGCTTTGTGTGGGCCTGCAAGAATTACGACGGCGACGTGCAGTCGGACATCCTGGCGCAGGGTATGCCGGGAGCACCCTGCTCCCTGTGGGGGTGGGTTTTTGGGTCATTTTCAGACCCTTTTGGTGGAAAACTTTAGCCTTGCCGGCTCGCTGCAAGGTGTCCCCCACCCCACGTGGATGGCAGCGGGTGGGAGGTCCCAGGCAGCTGAGGAAGGCTGAGGGAGAAGGGACCTCTCCTGGGTGTGGATGAGTGCACTAGGGCAGCTGCGGATGAAGAGAAAGGAGGGCACAGGAATTCAAGTTGGTGCTGAGGTTTCTGTGCAGGGAGGCCCCAGGTGACTAGGCTTGGCTCCAGTGAAAGCAGACATGGCATGGAGCACAACTGGGAGCTCTTCAAAGTACAGAGCATTTGTTTTGCCCAGGGAACCTTTAGGATGTGGGAGGGTACCAGGGAAGATGGAAAATCCGCAGGCCCTCGAGCGTCCTGAAGCGTTGATCAGAAAGCCTGGGCCAGCCCTTAGAGAGGAACCGTGAGAAAGAGCCCAGCGTTGGGGAGGGGGGCAGGAATAAGGGGAGATGGTGGGAGGAGGCTGCATGCAGGGCAGGGTGGGGATGGGAAACAAGGGTGAGTGAGAGGGGTGAGGTCCAGCTCCTGAGAAGGAGAAAAGAGGAGCCCAGGCCTGGCTGTGGTGAAAAGGCAGAGAGCCTTGAGGCTTTATTTTGCAAAGTTCTTTGGCGGGAACAATTCCCACCTAGACTAGAAGGATGAAAAGCCAGAGCAGTGAGAGACAAAGGCATGGGAATTACCCCTGAGGAGATTGGGGGTGGGTGAGGGAGAAAGCACAGGTAACAAACAGACCGACATCTCAGCCGAAGAATTTCCTTACAGGAGTCGCCCACTTTTTCTTTCCTGGGACTTTCTAATTCTTATTGTGGTGTCCAGTGTGCAGTCCGGGAGACCTTGTCTCTAGGAAGGGTTCACAGGGGCCTTGGGGAACATTGGAAAGACCTCACAAAGCTTTCGAGCAGCCGCTGAAGCGGTCACTGTGAGGGGCTGCAAGCGGCTATGTTCTCTCTGCTTGAATGTGCCTCTCGGCCTCCAGCCAGATTGGGTGCACAGAGCTCTCTGAAGTCTTGAGTGCTGAGGACAATGGGCTCTGGGACACCTGGAGGTGGGGCCACCGATACGTAATTTCCAGGTGCTCTCCTGCCCTGTGTGGGGCCCTGGAGACCCCCCCCCCCACCAGGGCAGACAAACCAGAAATGTGTTCCTCCCAGTTACAGTTGGGGGTGGGTGGGGACATGAGTTGAGTGACAGCAGGAGGGTGGGCGGTCTGAGTCCAGCTGTTCTGAGGGGAGAGGGGCACCTATACTTAGAGGAGGGTCTCCTCGTGCTTCAGGCTTTGGCTCCCTGGGCCTGATGACATCCGTGCTGGTGTGCCCGGATGGAAAGACCATCGAGGCTGAGGCTGCTCACGGCACAGTCACCCGCCACTATCGGGAGCACCAGAAGGTCAGTGTGGGGGGCCCGCACAATCTCTTGTGGGGGCCGAGGCCCCGCTGGCCCTGAGGGGTGGGAGGCGGTGTCCAAGCTGTCCCCTTGTTGCCTTGTTGGCTCTTAATTCCCCTGCAACCCTTTCCCCTAGGGCCGGCCCACCAGCACCAACCCCATCGCCAGCATCTTTGCCTGGACGCGTGGCTTAGAGCACCGGGGAAAGCTGGATGGGAACCAGGACCTCATCCGGTGAGTGCAGGGCCCAGCTGGAGTGAGCCCAGCGTGGGCGGGGGCTGGGCCCTGACCCTGCTGTGGTTTTTGCTCTGCCCTGTGCTCTGCAGGTTCTCCCAGACCCTGGAGAAGGTCTGCGTTCAGACGGTGGAGAGCGGAGCCATGACCAAGGACCTGGCGGGCTGCATCCACGGTCTCAGCAAGTGCGTGGCCCGGGTAGAGGGCAGGGCCGGCCTTCTGGGCGGTGGAAAGAGGCTAAGGCCCCTCCTGAGTCAGCTTTGCTGCCAGGAGCCCGGGGCAGGACAGGTGCCCACCCCTTCCCGTACCCATGTCCCAGCTTCTCCCAGGACAGTTTGTACCCAGGGCCTATTCTCCTGGAAAAGGACAGACATGCCTTCCCAGGTTCCCACTGACTTTGCTGCGGCCCTTTGGCCATGAGCTACTGGTAACCTTTGACCGGTAGCCTGGCCCTGCCTCCCCTACAGGGGCATGAGAGACAGAGAGAAGGGGCTGAGCCTCTCACATGCACGGTGTTCTCTCCGCAGCGTGAAGCTGAACGAGCACTTCCTGAACACCTCGGACTTCCTGGACACCATCAAGAGCAACCTGGACAAAGCCCTGGGCCACCAGTAGCGGGGAGTGCGGTCTGGCGCCCCCGCGGCGGACACCGATCCTCGCGCATGCGCCGGAGGGTGAGCCTCACGGCCCTCTCTGGAGGCCTTGCTAGGGGACACTTTTTATAAATGTTTTTAAAAGAACCTGCGTTTCCCCCCCACGGTGACGGGAAGCAGGAACAGTGTGTTTTACCTCAGCCCGCCAGTATGTTTTGCATACTGTAATTTATATCGCCCTTGGAACACATGGTGCCATATTTAGCTACTAAACTCTCTTCACAAAACTGCCTGCTGTGTGCGTGTCCCTCGGGAAGGAGGCAGTGGGGGCCTAGAGGTGGAGGCCGTCAGGGGCCTGGGGTCTCCACCAGGGACAGACCGGACCCCTGTTAGGTCTCTGCCCCAGGCTCCATCCAGTTGGGCCCACGATGGGGGGAGGGGACGAGGTAGCATTCGGGCAGAGCCACCTGAGTAACCGCCGTGAGTCTGGAGTCGCAGGCCTATGGGTTCCCTGGAGTTTCCTACCACAGTTCGTGTATCATTTTAGGGCTACTGATTCTGGTTACGTTTTCACTGATTTCTTTCTCTGTTGGTTTTAACGTTCTAAACATCTCCAGACCGCTTTGCCCTTTTCTTGGTACAAAAAACAAGCCCTACTCGGCAGCTGGCTGGGGGCTGGGGGCTGGGGGCTGGGGACTGGGGGGTGTGGACAAGGGGACAGTGGGTCCCAGGCTCTGGTTCATCTCCATTCTTCAGCAAAACTGGAAAAGTAAGGTTATAAAGTTGCTGGAAAGTTAAATAGATCCCATTTACAGGGCTACTCTCCTATTCCTAGGGAGGAGTTGTATCCTATTCACTCACTAAAATAAATATTTGGCAGCCCTAAGTCCATTTCCCAAATTTGGGGTGGGGGACCCTCTCACAGCTCCTAAAACTGAACCCTTGGGAAGGCGCGTCAGGTTTGAGGTGGGGCTGTAGCGGCCGCGCACACTGGCGCCCCCTTCAGTTGGAAGGGCTGCTCTGCTGCCAGGGCTGTGGGAAGAAAAGCTGCCAGGCTGGCGCTGGTCTGCCCAGCTCAGGGTGGGGAAGGGGAAGGGGAAGGGGAAGGAGGGAGCTCAAGGTTTCCAGCCCCTTCTCGCCCATTAGTAGCAAAGACCTGCAGCTCCCCAGAACACACAGCCTCTGAAGTCCAGTGTAGCATGGTGAGCTGGCTCTTTAACTGGTGCCCTGTTGGTGGGTCAGGAAGGGAAGCGGCTTTTCTGCTGGGGCCTTGGCCTGTCCCCTTCTCTGGGGCTCGGAGCAGCTCCCTGTAGGCACCTGGTGCTACAGGTGAGCAGGACGGTCCCTGGAAGGGAGAGCGAAGTTCTGGGGGGGCGGGGGAGGGCGTGGGGAGGGTGGAAGGAAGCACTCGCAGTCGTCGTGCTAAAGAATATTCATTTATTTATAATTATTGCTAAGTAAACTTTTCTCTTAAACAGGAACGTGGAAACACAGTAGGGCTTTGCACAAGTGGGACGTTCTAAACGGTTGGTGTGTATACACGTCAAAATAAGTTAGAGTGGAATTCGTTCAGGAGTTTCCGAGTCGCCCGAGAGGCCGCACACCTCTTTTGCAAAGGCTGGGGGCCAGGGGGGAGGACAGGAGCCTGGCCAAGACCACTCCCCCCACCAGCTCAAATTGTGAGTTGTGCTGTCTCCCTTCTCTTAGCTTCGCCCAGGCCCAAGGCACAGGGCGGGGGCGTTCAAGTATCGAACCTCGCAGAGGGCCGGAGCTGACGGTGGGGCTGGGGGAGGAGAGCCCCACCCTGGGGCCCGCACCTTCTCCCTTGGGTTCCCAAGACCAAGGCCACTGCGCTGGCAGGAGAGAGGAGGAGGAGGAGGAGGAGGAGGTACAGGGTTCTTTTTGGTACCAGGGGAGAAAGACGTCGTGGGAAGAGGTAGTTTGCAGGGGAAGATGCTTCTGCTCAGCAGGAGAAAATGTCGTCTACAGTGACAGAGTCACTGCCACCTGAGGGTCATCACGGCGGGCACCTGGGGGCGCTGGTGGCCTCTGCCCTCTCACCTGTTGCTTAGCATGCGCTGTAGCAGAGAAGGAAGGTGCACCTGGCTGCCTGGTCCCAAGGCCACCTTGTCTTCCCCTCAGTCCCAGCCACAGCCACCCTGAGGCCTGGCCTGGTGCTTCACTGGGGGTCCAGCCTTGGGCACAGCTGCACCTCAGATTCCCCTCCCTGCCCCCCGCTGTGCCCTGCCTACCCCTGGCTTCCAGGCTGTAAAGTTGGTGGCTTCACCTTCTTCCATGCCTTTGGGGACAGCCCTGCCTGCCACTCCCCACGGAGGCCTCAGGAGCCTGGGAGGCGGGAGTCTGGGTGCCCTGTCGTTCCTGAATGTGCCACCCCCCTGCCCTGGGCCTGCAGCCTATGTTCCAGGGGCAGAGGACAGTGTGGGGACAGCGGTGAGCAGAGCGGGCGGGCGAGGGAGCGAGCCTCTGGCAGAGCGGGGTCCTCGGCTCCGGCCTCTGGCAGGAGATGCCACCGGCCCCGGTCCTGCCCGGCCGGGCTGCTCTAGGTTGGGGGCACACAGCACATGAGAAAAGCATCCGCAGGGAAAAGAGAACGGCCTCCATCAGGAAAGGTCATAGGTGACACAGTTGGAAAGGAAAATAAGTAGTAATAAATTACCTTCCAAATACCCCCATGTGCTAAAAAAAATCCTTTGTTTTTTCCCCTCTGTGGTCTTCACTTTCCTTTTTCGGTGTTGCTCTTTCCGGGAGCCTGCTGACTCTGGGCTGTCCCCATCTTCAAAGGGGATACTTGTTACATTTTAAATGAGAAAGATGCTCTAGCTCCCCCGCCCCAGGCAGTCCTGGCCTCCTCGGAGGACAGCTCCCTTGGGTCCCCGTGACCTCTGCACTGTGCCCTGCACCCTTGTTCATGGGGCCTCCCTCTGTTAGTGTGTGCCCAACACGAGGCGTGTCCCGGCTCTGTTCACGGGGTGGGGGTGGGCGGGGACCCTGGCCTGGAGTCCCAGATCAAGAGAGAGTTGGATGATGTTTGTGGAAATCCATCTTAGGGCTGTAAGATGCAGACCTTCTAGGGGTGAGGGGGTGGCCGGAGGGGGCGCTCGAGGGGGGATCTGAGCTGCACCTGCTCTCCCGCCAGCCAGGCCGGCCCGAGCACGCTGGCTGTGGGGCGGGGGGGTTGGGGGCCTTGGGAGGCACCAGGAGGTAGACACCAGGGGCCCTGCCTGGCTGTCCACCGACAGGGCGGGAAGACAGCTCTGGGGCCTGGGCTTCTCGAAGCCCGGGGGCTAGCAGGCAGTGGTGGGCGGTGCTGACCAGCCCAGGAGCTCAGACACCCCCTGAAGCAGGAGCTGGTCCAGAGGAGAAACAAAACCTGGCTCAAGCAGCCTCTTCTTCCAGTGTCAAGACCCCTGTGGGGCCAGCAGGAGGGTTGCCCCAGCTCTGCTGGGCCTGGGAACGCCCCGGCACCTGTGCCCTCGGGACCCGTCCCCAAATGGCCCCTGTCCACATGTCCCCCACTTCCCACAGCAGCAGGCTCAGAGACCCAGGCCTGGGCCCCTGTGTTGCCTTCCCTTCCCCGGGATGCCTGGGGCCTGGTTCGGGTTCACAGCTGAGGCCAGGGGTGCAGTCCATTTGGTCTCCAAGTCCCTTGTGGTGCACGCGACTCGGTGGGGAGCAGGGAGGGCTCGGAGCCGTGGGGCAGTAGTCGCTCGCGCCTCCACGGCGGCAGGCGCAGCCCGAAGCCCGCGGGTCTCACCCCCACGCCCTGGGCCCTCCTCGCCCCAGCCCGGGTGGCTCGGCGTCGGCTAGAGCACGTTGTAGTAGGCCATCTCCTTCATGGCCTGCTCGGTCAGGACGCTGGCCTCGGCGCTGCCGTCCACGGCGGCGTAGGTGAAGGCATTCTCCTCGAAGTCCTCCATCTCCTGCTGGCCGTCCAGCTCGGAGGGGTCAGTGCCCGTCAGTTCCATCATGGGGTCTGCAAAAGAGGCGCACAGTGAGGCCCAAGGGCTGCCTCTCTGGGGAAGAGGTCGTCGCCCCCACACAGGAAACCGGCAGCTGGGAAGCGGCTTCCCAGGCCTGAGCTCTAGACCTGTGTGTGCAGGGCTCTTCTTTGGGTCCTGCCTCTGTGGTCCCTCCTGAGTCACTAAACTGTCTGCAGTGTGGTCCCCTTTGCCACACGAAAGCCAGCCTGCTGCCCTCTGCCCTGTCTCTGCATCAGCACTCATTTGGCATCTACTGCATGCCAGGCATGAGCTCATCCATTTGCTCCCAGCAACCCCACTTAGGAGACCAAAAGGCAGCTGGGAGGGGTTTGGCTGCTTGCCAAAGGGCCCCAGCAAGTGCAGCTGTCTTCATTCACTGCGCTGCTCTGCCTCACCTGGTGGGGGCGCTGGGGAGCAGTGCGGGGGACCGGACCTCTGAGCCCCTTGCAGCATTGGTGCTGGAAGCCAGTTCTACCCAGTGGTCTCTGGGGCCTGGCTCTCCAAGGACAAACACCCGAGGAAGGTTAACACAGAGGGTAAGGCAAAAACTCTTAATCAGAGAATGTGCCCTCCTCTAATTTTATCCAACAGACATCTTACTATAATGCTCTTACTGTTGGATCAAAAGCCAGAGAGAAAACTCCGCACTGGAGGCCTGGGCTGCCTTCCAATGAGTCACAGGAGGACGGCAGCCTCTGAGGAGATCTGGGGACCCGGGAGGGTGGCCACCAGGGACTGAGGCTAAGCCCCAGTGTTCATTCTGCCCCGTCCACCCAGGACACACAATGCGTTTTGGGGAGAAATGGATCCCAGACTGGGGGCAGTAGCCCTGGTAAGGGTAAGGCAGGGACTCCAACCCTGGCCCTATTAACATTTGGGGACATCTTACTTGCTGTGGGGACTGTCCTGTGCCTTGTGGGATGTTTCACAGCATTCCCCCCTCCCAGTGGGGACAACCAAAAATGTGTCTAGACATGGCCAAAATGTCCTTAGGAGACAGATTCACCCCCTCCATTGAATACCACTGGTCTAAGAGGAAAGCCCACTGCTGGCCAAATGAGTGGGACCCACTTCTGGCCAGTGAACTATGAGGAAAGGCTAGTTTGTGAATTCTTAGAATATTCTTGTTGGTTTCATAGAGCAAAGGGGAGCAGGCTCTTAACACTCCCACTGGATGTGGACAAGGGAGCACATTGCTGCTGTAGGTTACTGGCAGCCATCTTGTGCCCATGAGGACAAGCACACTCCACCTTGGCTACTGGGAAGGTCAGAGGTCCCCTCTGCGTGCCTATCAGACAAGTGGCACTATGACCTCACCTGGCTCTCCCTTACCTTTCCAGTTGCCATTTTCCCATTTGATACTTTCTTTCCCAACCTTTTATTTTCATATCATTGCTCAGTAATGAGATAAAGTGTCTTTCACCTCCTGTCTGTCGTGATTTTGCGTGAGTTACCTAACTCCTCGGTCTTCGAGTTTCCGCCTCTGTCAAATGGCGCCCACCTCCCCGTAAGGGTCACATAAAGTTAATGAAGGCCTGGCACACAATTAGCATTCCATAGGTTGTTATTATTTTTATTATATAGTTTACGTGAGCCCACTTAAGTCCTTTGAAGAGTACACAAACATCCCATCATCAGCACAGTGGCCCTCCAGCGTGCCCCCTCTCCAGACCTGAGCCCACCCCAGTGAGGTCTCAGGCCTGGCCAGCCTCCCGGTCCCCCTCACCGGACAGGAGGCTCCTGCACGTGCCGTGAGGGCACCGCTCCGGCTCCGTCCGCTGCGCGTGGCCCACCCACCTTGGCTGTCCAGACCAATGTCCATGACGCCGTGCTTGACCTTCATGTGCCGGCTCAGGTTGCCCTTGAGGTTAAACTTGCTGGAGCAGTAGGGGCACTTGAAGGGCTTGCTGCCTGCGTGCAGGTGCATGTGGCCCAGCAGGTTGTACATGCGGTTGAAGGACTTCCCGCACACCTGGAAGACACCATGGGCCCCATCAGCCCGCCCTCCAGGACCCCGACCCCCTCCCACCTCCATGGCTGGGCTGCAGCCCCACTAGCTATGGACAGCGCTCATTCTACTCTTTCCTGTGGGGCCCAGAGGTCCGAGAGGCAGAGAACTGAGGGGCTGCACGGGTCACCAGTTCTGTGGGGCTGCCCCGCACTCCCTGAGCCGGAGCAGTTGGGAATCCAGGCTCGGATCTGCTGCAGCACTGAGTCCGGGGCCTGGGTGCTTTCCCTGTGGCTGTGCCAGGATGCCCCCTGACTCTCAAAAACCCCAAACAACTGCAGCCGCTGTGGGATCTGAAGCCCCACCGCCCACTCCAACTCCCTGAAGCCCAGGCAGCTCCCCTCAAGCAGGCCAACCCTGTGTACTATGCAGTGACTCGCCCGCTGTGGCCAGGCCTTTCAGGGGACTGCCCCACTGTGGGGCTGGAGGGCCACGTACCTTGCACTTGAATGGCTTCACCGGCGAGTGTACAATCATGTGGGTCTTGAGGGTCTGCTTCTGCACGAAGGTCTTGAAGCAGATGTGGCACTGGTAGGGCCGGACACTGGTGTGGATCAGCATGTGCCGCTTCATGTTCGCCTGCAGCGTGAACTCCCGGCCGCACACCTCGCACTTGAACTCCTTCACGCCCTGTGGGGGTGGGGACGAGCGAGGCTCAGGGCCAGACCATCTGTGCAGCTGCAGGGGAGTGACTTCCCAGGGGTGTCCCAATCACGGACCACGAGTTCAAAACCATGGGGAGAGTGCCAGGGCAAGGCCCCCTGCTCCAGGAAGCCCTGCAGTATTAGGCAGAGATGGGCTGGGCCTTCTGGTTCCTACCTACATGCCTGCTATCTCCAGCTCGCCAGGCAAATGTTTTAGTTCATTCATTCATTCATTCATTCAGCAACCACGGACCAGGCACGTGGCTACAAACCAACATCACACCAGGCGTGAGGGGCCAGCCTGTGGCCTAGAAGGCGCAGGTTTAGCCTGGTGGCCACGGATTTACTTCCTCGCATCCAGAATGTATCTGAGTGTTTCCCTCCTCAGTGATCTTTCCCACGGACCCCTTTGAGAGTATGATTCACGTACAGGTGCCCGAGGAAACAGTGACACTCGGGTCTGTGTAGAATTTAGGCCCCTCAAAACTCGGAGCCCTTCACTGACCTCCCAGAGTTTTCCAACCTTCCCTGGCGCTAAGGACCACATGTGATTCTTGATAGAGGAACAGCTTCTCGGGCCGCTCCTTGGAGATTCCCATTTGGCACGACTTAGGGGCTCAGCAGGTTCCTTAGGTAATTCTCATTATTGGTGGGGTTTGGGGCACTCAGCGCCAGGAGACAGAGTCTGTGGTTTGGACTCTCACTGGGCTTTGCCACAAAGTCTGGAGGTGGCCCCAGAGCAAGACAAGGTGCTATGGGCACAGATTGTCTGGGGAGAAATGTTAGAGCAAAATTTGGGAACTGAACTCTTTGCTAGAACCCCAGTCAGTCAGTAGAGTCCCAGTGGGACACACACACACACACACACACACACACATTTCTGTGGTTGCAGCTGCCATCCCTGTCCCTGGTATAAAGTGTTGGGTCGTAATGGAACGGTTCCAGTGTCTATTCCTCTTAGCAGGCCTCCCAGGCTCGCTGGAGGCGCGGAGACATGTGTGACCACCAGGGGGCCCTGCCCTTTGGGAGCGCACCCGGCAAGCGCCTGACACATTGTACAAACTTAGGCTGACGAGAGGAATGTTTCCAATCGGATTAGCCTTTGATTTTTGCCTTTCAGCTTTTCTTCACTGCATTATGTATCTTTTAACACTTTGCAGACAGGTGGGGAGTTTCGGCAGAGGAGAAAGATGGCAAATAAATAGCCTGCGAACTTAGCACTCTTCACTCGCACTCCCCACAGACACAATCAGCGTCTGGTTGGTGCTTCAGGCACGTTCTGGGGTTGGGACTGAGCCCAGATTCTGCTGCAGAATCCTTCTTAACACGGTGCTCTTGGCAGCTACACCAACCGAGCACAGGAGCACCTGGCCCGAGCCTACACATCATGTCTGCTCTATTGGAAATGTCCCAGCCCCGGGGCGGGCGGGGTCCTTGGCCTGGCACACGGTTGCTCCCCCATCACCGTGCAGTGTCCACGGTGAGAGGCAAGGGCACCGGTTTGCCCTGGGGTGTCTCTAAGGCCACCCCTACGAAGAGAGGACACTGTCTGCACGGTGCTTCAAGGTGTGCAGCTGGCTGGGTTTGGGGTGGCAACCAGAGCACTGGCCGGGTGCCAGAGTGGGATGTGGGTCCCGAGAGGCCTCGTTCCACCTGCCTGGTCATCAGGGCCTCTCAGAGGAGGCGACGCCGGCTGAAAGGTGGGGTGGCGACTGGCCTGAAAGGGGAGGAGGGAGGAGGAGGGGGAAAACACCAAGGTTGAGAACAGTACGGTCCACCTTCCCTCTCCATAAACCACTTCTAAACTCAGCTATACTTTTCCACAACTAATATTCTTCCTGACTGTATTCTCTTTTACATGAAATATATTTAGGTTTTTCCTAAAGGGAAGTTGCAGGTTTTGACATTCTTTTGTTACGAGGAACAAAGGAACCCATCTGTAGGTCCGTCCGTCCAGTCCGTCCCTCCCATCCATCTATAAAGCAGGAGGGCAGGTATATGGTTTCTCAAACGTTTCAGGAAAAAAAAAATTTTTTAAAGTAAGTCAGGTTTGATTATTTAAGACAACTAACCTAATTGCTATATTTTTCATAGACGTCGCTAAAAAATAGGAACTGTTCACCTGCAAACCATGCCTAAATGATCTCACCCAGCTCTTTGGGAAGCGCGGGGGCGCGCAGGCGCACAGGGGTGCACAGGCCCGCAGCCGTACCTTGTGGGTGAGCGAGTGCTGCTTGAGGTGGTGGATCTGGCTGAACTCCATGCCGCACTCGGTGCACACGAAGGGCCGCACGTTCTGGTGCTTGAGCATGTGGTTCTGCAGCTGGCTGCGGTAGTGGAAGGACTTGTCGCACTCGAGGCACTGGTAGAGGGTGGGGCCCTGGTGGGACGCCAGGTGGCGCTTGAGCTGGGTCAGGGTGGAGAAGTCCAGGCCGCACTCGACGCAGACGTGGCAGCGGCCGCTCTCGTGCTTCACCTCGTGGGCCTTGAGCTCGCTGGGGTAGGCGAAGCCGCGGCCGCAGAAGTGGCAGCTGTAGGGCTTGACCTCCGAGTGCAGCAGCATGTGGCGCTTGAGGTGGCTGGTCTGCGTGAAGGCCTTGTGGCACACCTGGCACTTGTGGGGCCGGGTGCCCTGGTGCGTCAGCAGGTGCGTCTGCAGGTGGCTGGGCTGCTTGAAGAGCTTGCTGCAGTGCGGGCAGGAGTGCGGCTTGATGCCGTTGTGGCCCAGGATGTGCGTCACCAGGTTGTACTTGGACGTGTAGGACTTCTCGCACATGCGGCACTGCCAGCGTTTCTGGCGGTCGCCCGCCTCCACCAGGTAGGAGTCGTCGATCTGCACGTTGATGTCCAGCCGGTCCAGCTGCGCCTTCTTGTGGCGCTCCACCGTGGAGCCCGCCGCGTCCGCCTCGAACTCGCCTGCCTCCTGCCACACGAAGCCCTGCTCCGGCTTCACGGGCTCGGGGGACTCCATGGTAGGGGCCTCGGGGTCATTCAGGGGCGCCAGCGGGGGCGGCTCGAAACCACACTCCGTCGGCAAGGCCTCGGGCCCTGGCAGCGCCATGCCAGGCTCCGGGAAGCCGTCCCGGGCCGGGTCGGAGAAATGGGGGTCGTAGGGGGCCACATCCAGCTCTGGCCGCGGGGCTCGGGGCAGGGGCCGCAGTGTCCGGGGCTTGCGGCTGAAGGCGCTGAGGTCGATCATCTTGACGGCGCTGCTCTGCACCAGCGACTCGCAGCCGCCGCCCGCCACATCCGCGGGCACCTCCACGGGGCCTGCGTCCTTGTCGTCCCCAGGCACGGACACCTCATAGACCTCCTGTTCCTCCTCCTCCTCCACCTTCTCAAACTTGACCTTGGGCACCAGCCGCACGGGCGGCCGTGTCTTCCGCCGGGTGTGCTTCTCGAAGGCCGCCTCCACCTCCAGCACCTCCTCCTCCGCCGGCTCCTCCAGGGCCCGCCCGTTGCAGGCCAGCTGGTAGACGTCGGGACCCGGGGGGCCCGGCTCCCCCATGGAAGCCCCGGACAGCTCGGGCCCCAGGTCCGGGTAGAAGGCTTCGGCGCTTATGGTGGCTCCGAAGAGCTCATTTTCCGAGACCAGGCCCAGCACAGCAGCCTGAGCCAAGGACAGCACCACCACGGCGTCCGTCTGAGTCCCTGAGTCCATGAAGCCCTCCATCCCTGGGCGGCTGGCTAGGAGGGCATCGCTGCGGGGGAGGAGAGAAGGGTGCATTAGTGCTTCAGGCTTGCTGCTGCACAGACAGACAGACAGACACGCATGTAGTCACAGCAAGAAATTGGCTAATTTGAGGTCTGTGAGTGCCCCAAATCACTCCTGCCTTGAGCACAGGGCACACATAATCACAGGGAACAGTGACCACCGTTCCAGCCCCTCGAGTCTCTGCCCATCCACTTATCTTCCTACAGATCCTGGGCAAGCCCGCCTCCCCCCTCCCCCGACCCGCTGGCCTCGGTCTCCCCATCTGTAAAACAGGGAGGTGGAGCGGTTCTCAAAGCATGCCCGGCACAGCCTCCTGATTAAAAAAAAAATCACAAGAAGGAAGGACTCCTCTATTTTTAAAAGCCGATTTTAGAAAACCCATCTGCTCCCAGGTATATGCAGCACACCTCATTCCATCACGCGCTGTGGCCCCTCCGGCTTTGTTGCCAAGGTGATTGATTTTGCCCGGGCCTTGAGACCACAGCGAGGTGTCACACAACCGTCACCACGTGCGACAGCCCGTCCATACGAATGAGGAGGGGCTTCGGTGTTGCAAAGAATGCACATCGGGCAAAAACCAGGTGACTCGCAAATGTACATTAGGGCCAAGGCCAACCTCACAGTGGCTCCCACCGGTCACCCTGACACTAAGTGACCAGGTCCCCCACAGGTCGTAGTTCTCAATTGGCTAAATGTCACGCACTTAAGTGTCCAAACGTATACCGGCGAAAAATAAAGTTTTGTTTTCTGACTTGCGGATTGGGATTCCATGCGAGATCTGATTTGAAGGCAGGGCTCAGCAAAGGCGAGCCTGTTTGAGGCAACCGTCCTTTAAAAAACGAATGTGCCCACCTGTCCAGGTCCAGACCCTGAGTTCGTGGGCATCCTCTAGGGGCTCCCACCCTTCTCACCTGTTTCCAACCCCGCTGAGCTCCTGGCTCCTCCCACCAGCAGCCTCCCAGGCTGTTCTCAAATTCCACCTGTTCCTGGGGCTCTGCTGCCCGGCTTGGCTCACGGGCCTGTGCCTTCTGCCGGCCTCTCCTGGCCTGCAGTGCCCGGATGTGGGAGGGCCTCCTCCGTGGCCTGAACTGGAGACTCACAATCGAAGCCTCCACTCCCGGCTCAGGGCTGGGCGCATGGGAGGCACGCCATAGGAAGGCGGACATTCCTGGGGTGGCTCCTGCCTGCCTCGCCCACTCCCCCCAGCGGGGCTACAGTTGGTGCACAGCTCAGCGGCAGCCCTTCCTCAGGAAACAGGCCCTGGCCTGGCGTCTCCCCTCCAACCCCCCGCAGGCCAGCAGAGCCTCCCCTTCCTGCAGCCGGCTAAAAATAAAATCCCCCAGACAGGAATTTAGCCTCCTTGACACGGACTCTAAAGACTTAACTATTAAGCCTAAAGCAGGGTTCTCGTGGAAGGGGTCAGATGGAGGGGACCTCTGACTCGGGGCTCCGGCCCATCTGGGACAGGCTGAAGGGGCCCACCCCCAGCCCCGTGAGGAAGTCGGGGCCGCTTAGCCTCAAGTCCCAGCTGTCACATGCAAGTGACTAAGCACTGTTATTTCAAAGTCACTTCGCTGCCTGTCTCCCCATCTAAAGGTGGGGATGAAAACCCTATCCTTGGAAGGGCCATGGCCTCAGCTATCTCTCTGGGGAAGGAGCTCAGTTCCTCAGGGCACCCTCACAGATACGAAGAAGCACTGTTCTCCGCTGCCCAGGTCTCTAGAAGCAGCCTTTTCTGACGAAAGCCCCAGAGATGAGAGGAATTGCCATTCTGGGGCCCCCAGTTCAGCAAAGGTTTGGGTGACTGCAGACAACCTCTGGAAACGGAGAACTCACCTGTTCGTTTGTGGGACAAATACTATTTGCTAAATTTCCCTGCTCCGGGTCGGGCCCTGTGCTCCAAGGTGTAGGTGGTGAGGTGGGGGGGAGGGGACCCTGCCCTTACGGAGCTCTCAGGGGAGATGTTGTGCCCGCCACAGCCACTCTGCGGGCTGCACCACATCGACTGGTCTCACGCAGCACCCAGCACCGCCCAAGGCCACCCTCATGTCCGTTGTGGGTTTGAGCAGACTACGAGCTCAGCTTTTTTTTCCAGACTTCCCCAGGGGTAAGGCCAGTGGGCAGGCAAAGGGGAGGAACTGACCCTCAACAGCAGATTCTATGAGCTTTGAGTTGGCCCTGAGCTTTGAGTTCAGTCTGCACTTGGTCCTTCTTGTAGCCCAAGCAGATCCCCTCACATCAAGTCTCAGTTTCCTCATCTCTATGGTCCGAGGTCCCTGTTCTGTCTCTATGGACTAAAGTTTCTATTCCCTCTCTATGAAATGCCTGACTCGAGGGGGGAGTGAAATGAGGTCAGTGTGTATGCCAGTCCCCTTCCCTGTCCCTTCTTCCTGGGCCCCAGTCCCTGGCACCGCCCCTTCCCTGGCAACCACCTCTAGGGAATGGAGGCAAAGACAAACATTACTCTACCGGCAGACAAGCCGGGGACAAAGTGGGCCAGCACCTGCCTGTGGGGGCCAGAACCTGTGTCCCCTCGAGGGAGAGTCATCCCTCCTGTTAGAAGGGACCATCTAGAGTGAAAGGGCTATTTCTACCGATGACACCAGGACCTCCCCCCCACAAGCCAAGCCTGCCCCCCCAACCAGGTGTCCCCTTCCTATGGTGACAGGGAGGTGGCGGTAGCTTTGGGGCTGAGGATGAGAAGGTGTTTCTGTTAGGACCTATCCCTGGGTGTACAAGGGGATGTGGCCAAGTGTTGGGGGTAGGGGAGAGGACACAGAGCTGTCAACTGTCGGCCACAAACACGGGTGGCAGTGCCATGCTAAGTGAGCCCACTTAGTCATGAAACAACCCCAGGAGGTGGGGGTGCGTGGACCCCATGTCACAGCCCAGGGACGGGGACCGATTAATGTGTTTCAGGGGGCCCGCGAAAAGCAGGCAGATCGGGCAGAGCGGGCAGAGCCGGCTCCGCTGCCCGGCTCCATAGCCTGTGCACCCTGGAACCGCACGTCTAGGCCCGAGGCCCAGTCTCGGCTCCCAGCGGCCACCCTGCGTCCACATCGTCCTGCGTGCAGGGGGCAGCCGCTCGCGCGTGCGCACATGCGCGTGCTCACGTGCTTGCGCGTGCGCACAGCGGGGGCGCTGCTGCTGAGACAGACGCCACGAGAAGGCAGGCGGAGGGCCTCTTATTTGCCCGCATTCCGCATGCGCGGTTCTTTCTGTCACACGTGGAAGTGACTAGTGGGAAGCTGGGGGTTCTGCAAACGGATGTCACGCTTCCTCTTCCTGCTGGGCCACCTTTCTGGTCCCCCACTCTCCCCTTGTCAGGCTCCTTCTCAAAGGCTACAGCACCCCCCGTTTGAGGCCATGGAGAGTCTGCCACATTCTCACCCTCTGCGTGGCAGGGCGGGCTTTGTCCTCCGCCTCGGGCTACCCTTGCGACACTGTCCTCAGGGCACGGCCTCTCCTGGCCACCGGTGCTGTGGGCTCAGAACAAAAGCTTTGCACAGTGTCCAGGGCAAGGGGAGCCCAGACTGGCCCTTGGCTGTGAGGGGAGGGGTGTCATCGGGTGCAGCTCTGTCTCCTAGCGGGGCACCCACCGTCCCCTGGGCACAGAGAAAGGAAATGGCAAAGGCAGGGAAACAGAGGAAACGGAACAGGCGCCTGATTATAGTTTAAAGACGTGCGCTAGGAATGGGGGAAGGGAGGCCACAGCAGAGGGAGAGGGAGGGAGGGAGGGAGGAAGAGAAAGAGGCTGTGGAGGCCAAGAAACAAAAGCACGGGCAGGGGGAGGATAAGGAGAGAGCGGAGAGGGAGGAAAGGCCATGTGGTGTGACCCCGCAGCCCAGGGCTGCCCCGTTTCTCAGGGCTCAGCATCGCCCCCTTCCCCCTCCAGCCGGGCCTGAGGTCCGGCCAGCCCCTGGGGAGGGGCAAGAGGCGAGGTCAGGGCTGAGGCCCAGCAGAGAGCCTCCCCCACCCAGGCAGGGCCCAGAACTCCCGCAGCTCTTTCCTCTCCTGCTGTAAACACTGACAGGCGCTTGTCAAACGAATCCATGACTGGCTGTGGGGCCTTGGACAGGTTGCCTGGCCCATCAGGGTTTCTGCAGGTGACCACCCCTCTTCTGACTGAAACCCCTGGCTCTGACGGCAGGGAGGGCCAGGGACCTGTGGGGGGCTGGGGTCCCCAAAATGTGAACAGTGGATTAGAGTGCGGGTGGACTGCACACTCCGGCCCTGGCTGGCCTTGGGGCCGATGGGACAGGAACCATTTTGAAGGCAGAACCAGAAGGTTCTGCCCATTCTTCGACTAACTCCCACCACCTGCTGGAGACATGGGAAGTCTCAGGGCCACTGCCAACCCAGCCCTGGGATGTTACCAGGCACACTGTCATGGATGTCCTTGGAGGGGCCCAGCAGGCATCGGGCTGCTGCGGGGAGGGCAGGGTGGCCCCTGGGCCCCTCATATTGGCTTTGACTCCCCCAGCGACCCAGAGGGTGAGATGACCAGTCCTGCCACCAGATCACTGGTTCAACACGCATTTACTGGGTGCCTGCTGGGTGCTGAGGTGCTAATCTTGGTTGTGCGGACACGGCAGGGACCAAAATAAAGTTCCCTTCCTCAGGGAGCGGCCCAGAGTGGGCTCAAGCAACAGTTGAGGTACCGGGACCTTTGGGAGGCAGGAGGTGCAAGTGGGGTCGGCTGGGGCCTGGGGGGAGGCAGATCAGGGCCCCACAGAGCTGACAGCAGAGGGGCCCCCTCCTCTGCCTGTCACGCAAGACCTGTGGGATCTGGCTCCTGCTTCCTTTTCTGCCCTGGCACCAGCTGTCCTGCTGGTGTGCGTGTGTGCGCGTGTGTCTGGGTGTCTCTGGGCCCTTTGTCCCCCGGAGCCTCAGAGATGGTAAGATGAGTCTGGAGTGGGCGGGGCAGGAACCTGAGCCCAGTGAGGGGAAAGGAGGTCCCAGGTGTGGACATGTCTGTAAAATCACTCGTGGGACTTCCACGTGCTGCAAAACCGCCCTACCCTCCTTGTCCCCTCAGCACAGACGTAAAGGCAAGCTCTGCTCACGTGCCCAGACTGGAAGAGGAAGCGAAAGCAAAAGCCGGAGGCTTGTGCAAACCTCAGTCTCACTTCTGCAGTGGAAGGGGCCGTGTGGGGTGGGGGGTGCCCCGGGGGAGGGCGTGAGTCTCTTCTTCAGAGGACTCTCTGCCTCAGCTTCCCCTTTTCTCTGTAGACAGGTCTGCTGAGCCACCCATGTGCCAGCCTCCCACACACCACACAGGGGCCTGCGGTTCCTTGTGCCCCAGGGAAGGGAAGAGACAGGGCCAAGGCCATATCTCTTGAGATGGCAAAGCAGGGACCGACAATGCCCACTCTCAGCCGCATGTCCAGTAGGGTGAAGTTTCCCCAACTAAGCTCCACCTGACCCCTCATTAAGTCTCCTGCTCCTCTGTATGCCCCATGGGTGTTTCCTGCCTCAGGGCCTTTGCACAGGCCGATCCCTTTGCCAGGACTGCCCTTTCCTGCGGCGGCGGTGGGGGGGGAATCCTCACGCCAGAGGATCGGGTGCAGCTCCTGGGGCAGGGTGAAGGCGTCCTCCACAGCGTGGGAAGGTCAGGTTAAAATCGTGTGGGACTTTGCCAGGCTGTGGTGCCCGGCGGTTGGTCAAACACTCACCTAGATGTTGCCCCTAGCTACTGTGTAGATGTGATTACCTCCTGCCACCAGCCGACTTCAAAGAACAAAGGCCACCCTTCCTAACTCAGACAGGTCTCTTTCAAGCAGTTGACGTTCGTTTTAAGAGAACAACTGAAATCTCCCAGATAAGAAGGAATTCTGCCTCAAGACTGCATCCCGGAAATCGCGCCCAAGTTTCTAGCCTGCCCTGCAGATTTCGGACTTTCCAGCCCCCACAATCATGGGGGCCAATTCCTTAAAATAAATCTTTCTCTCTCTGTGTGTATATATAAATCTACTGTTTCCATTTCTCTGGAGAACCCTGGTACAGTCCCACTGATTCACAACTGTATCTGTTTCCAGGTCAGAGGTCAGCAGAGTGGGCCCTAGGAGACGGAAAGGGGAAGGGAACCGACGCACTCACTGAGGCCTAGGATGAATGGATGGGTGGCCGGCCCAAAAGCACCTCCCATCTCCCACCCAGGTTCACTACGCTGGATCCAACTTGATCCAACAGGGGAAAAACCCACAAAACCTGGGCTCCCAAGTTCACGGGACAGAGACAAGAAGCACAGTGAAGGAGCACCAGGCGCCTTTATCAGGCTGGACCTCGGTCAGGTGCATGAGGAGGCTTCCAGGTGACCCTCCGCGGTGGGGAGCCCCACTTCCATTTCCCAGGAGTGGAAACTGAGGCTGGGAGAAAGGATATGCCTGCAGGCCCCCCCAGGCCCCAGACCCAGCTCCCTGCACCCTGCCAGGTCCAGGCGTGGTGGATGAGCTTTCCGGGTTGTATCTTCCTCCCCCGCCAAACTCGGTTTCCCCACAGTGGGGCCTGGTTCAGCCCTGGGAGCCAGCCCTACGTGGCTTCCCTCCCAGCTCCATCAAGCCGGTCTCCAGCCCCGTGCGTGCGTGCGTGCAGCGCCCTCAGCCTTCTCCATCCAGCCTCCCTCTCCCTCCATTCCTCCCCTCCTTCCGTTTCCGTGGCAACCCCATCCTCCGCTCTGCCGCTCGCTTGGTCCTGCGTGCCCATCGTTCCCCTCTTTCATCTCTCCCCTCCTCGCAGTGCACGGTCCCAGGGCCCCTCTGTCCTTTGCTTCTGGGCTCTCGCTCCCTTTTACTCTGCTTTCATCTCCTTCAATGTTCTCTTGTCATCTCAGGGCGACATTTATTTATCTCTCGCTTAAAAAAAAAATGGAAGGAAGGAGGGAAAACACACACACACACACACACACACACACACACACACACCGCCATTTCATCAGCCGGGCCTCTCTAGCTCTCAGTCCCAGCCTTCTTTCTCTCGGGTCACCTCCAAGGGTCAAGCCAGAAATCCTGGAATGGACCCCCTGCCTGCCACCGTGTGGGCTCTCGACTGATCTCACCTGCAACCGGCAGAGAGAAGCTACAGGGCACCCCAGGGGGCGACGGCACCCTAGGGGGCTGGGCTCCCTTCCCCAAGCCTGGGCTGAGGACCGGAGCTACAGGCCCCTCAGGATGAAGCCAGAGCAAAACCTAGATGGTGGATGTGAGGCCCAGCCTTACCCCTCAGTGCTGCTGCGGCAGGAACTCCCTGCAGTCCAGGGAAGCCCACCCACCTGCAGCCCCCGCAGCCCCACCTGCCCGGTGGGGGTGAAACACAGGCCTCAGCCTGCGGCAGAGGGTGAGCGGCTGCCCAGGGTCCCCGGCTCTTCTCACTCCAAACAGGACTGTGAGATCCGCCTGTTCTTCAAAAGTCACTCTTTGCCATGACCCTAAACTGCCTCTGAGAAAAGGAAGCACCTCGAGCGGGATCCCCCCCCTGGAAGTCCTGGCTCCCCACCCCCACACATCACGGCCCAGCGTCCAGACCTTCGGAGCCCACAGACGTGCCAAGGACCCAGCAGCCCGGCTTCCCCCCTAAAACCCTGGCTTAGCACCCCAGGAACCCCAGGAACAGGACAGAGAGGAGAGAGACCCAGCTCTGCCCCAGTGAGCTGAGCGGCCCTGGGGAGGTCCCTCAACCGTCCTGGGACTCAGTTCCCTTGCCTTGGAGGCGGGATCAGTGATGTGCCAAGGACCCACCTTGGATGGAGCTCGTCCATCAGGCTGGGCCTGTGTCCGACGGGATCGCAGCTATAATGCATGGGATCTTGGAAAACAAAACCCACTTGACAGGGAAAAAGGGGAGACCAAGGCACAGAAGGCAGAGCGGCAGATGGGCAGAATCCTTGGGCTTGACCTAGACACTTTGCCTTTCATATAAAGGCGATGCAGGAAATAAGGAGGCTGGTGTGCGGCAAGGGCTCCGTGACCGGAAGTCACTATTATTATTACACTATGATTATTACTCTTGTCACTCCCAGGGGCCAGGCTGGGGCTGGCTGCTGGTGGGACGCAAAGATCCCCGTGCTCGGGGACCTCACATTTTGGTCAGAGCAACAAGAACCACGGAGCAGCAGAGCACACACCAGACAGGAAATAAGCAATACACATGCGGGGTACCACAAGAGAACCAAGTCACTTTGCTGCTTTTTTTCTTTTTCTTTTTTAAGCATTAAGGAAGGGGTCAGAACATTCTCGCACGCCGAGTCTCAGCGTGCATTGTGGCCTCTGGCCCCGCCCCTACACGTGTGTTTGTGTGTGCCTCAGTCTCCCCTTCTGGGGCATGGGATCGTGGTGCCCACTTCCCACTGCTGTTGGGAGGCCGTTAGCCCAGGGAGCATGATGGGTGGTGTTCCCTGCACCCAGGCCGGGCGGCAGGAACACAGAGGTGTGCCCAGGGGGACGCGCCGGGCGAGAAGTGGGGCCTGGGCGCGGAGCCTTCTCCCCACCCGCCCAGCAGCCAGCGTGATTCATCCCAGGCCTCAGTCCCAGCAGAGCCCCTGGCAGCCGCCACCGCCACCGCCTCCTGAAGCTGCCGCTGTCGTAATCAACATTGATTTTGCAGTCACCCACACACCCGAGGCGAGGACGGATTTATGCCAGGAGAGGAGTCCAGAATGCCTCTCTCATTCACGTAATGCCTCCGTGAATCTCCGGGGGGAGGGACAGCTGGCGTAGCGTTTAGGCTGACAGTGTACACACAGGCGCACGCACACACAGACACAGCCGTCCACACAGGCTGCCGACGCGAAGAGGCGGGCCTCAGTCACCTCCCAAACGCTACTTTCACGGAGTGAGCGGAGGGACAGGACGCCCAGGAGGGGCGGGAGCCCCTGCGTGCCCACCTGTGGGGCGGTGAGAGCAGGGGCCTAGTCCAGGTGCAATTGGGGCCCAAGCGCTCTAGGGGACGCCAGTTCCCCTGGGACTCAGAAAGACGGGCCGGGCAGGGCAGGGAGCATGGCCATTCACCTGTTTACAAAGCCCTTCCCGGGCACGACGCCACCAAGTGGGGGCAGCGCTCTCACTCTCGTTCCCCAGGTCACAGAACCCCAACCCCAGCACACAAGCTGGCTGTCTGTCTTGAGAGTTACAGCGCCAGCCTAGGCCAACACTACAGGCACCAATTTATCACAGGCCGTGGTCTGTGTGGCCTGCACTCCCGCCCTCACCGCGGTCCCG
Organism: Artibeus jamaicensis; assembly: GCF_021234435.1. Classification (NCBI taxonomy): domain Eukaryota; kingdom Metazoa; phylum Chordata; class Mammalia; order Chiroptera; family Phyllostomidae; genus Artibeus; species Artibeus jamaicensis. Next base: position 3,550,724 of record NW_026522049.1, on the reverse strand, counting down.
CAGAGGAGGAAACTGAGGCGGGGACAGGTTAAGACCGCTGTCAGGGCAGGCTCCCTGGGACTGCTCTCGACTTTCACGGCAGTTGGACATTGCTCTTGGCATCCAGGAGGGTTTGATAAAAGACTGGTCTGCAAAGATTACAAACAGTAATTTAGGAAACAGGATGAGAAGCACCGGTTTAGAGCCCTGACTCTGGAATTCGAAGGCCCGCAGTTCAAATCTCACTAAGTGCACGGGTGGTGCCTGGGAAAATATGCCAGGTGCTCACTGCAGAACCCGGCAGCATCGGAACGTGCCCGGGCCACAGAGCTGGTCACAGGAGGAGCCAGCTTTCCTGATGCCCGTCCTCAACGGGGACAGACCGCCCCTGGCTTCTGTCCTCTGCCGCCCTGGACACGGAGCCCCAGAAACCTGTCTGCCTCCAAAGCCCGTTCCAAAACGCAGACCCAGTCTGCCCCACACCCCCAGAGTGGGGCTGCCTTTCATCTCCAGGGCTGCTGTGGGTGCTTAATGGGGTGTAAGGAGGCGTTCTTGCCCAAACCGGAAAAACCTGCTGGGCAGCCAGGCCTGCTCCAGCAGCCTGCAGGTTTGCCAGCAGGTGTCTGAGAAGCAGGTAGGGCCAGGAAGGGTGGTGGTGGCCTGCCCCGTCTGGCGAGGCCGAGAGGGTGCACCTGTTCCCCAGCCATCCACGTCCCGTCCCTGGAGAACAAATCCCCAGGCAGCCAACCACACCCCCAGCTGCCCTTACCCACCGCTCACCCCTGTCTCAGCACGGCCCTTTCCCCAGCCTCTTAGAGCCCTGGCTTGTCCTCTGAAGAGTGTGTCATCCTCCAAACAGGCACACAGTAGGTGCTCAACAGGGGTCCCCTGAATGGATCTCAACTCTTCATGGGGGTTCAGATCTGCTTCCCAGACCCTCTGCCACTCCCTGGGCCCCAGTCGCCACCTGGGAGCCTGCGCACTGTCCCACCTGTCCCGTGTCTGGCTGGGCCGTGCGCTGCTCTGTATCCTGTCCATACCTGTGGACAGATTCAATTCACACTCCGACGAATACTGCGGGCAGTGCAGGGCGTGGCCGAGGCTGGAGATTCAACCTTGCATGCTCCTGGGAGCCCAGACCTCGAGGCCCGGGACTCGCGCTCCACCCCCCCCAACCACTCACACCCCAGGGCCCCCTCTCAGAGATGCTTCCGAGGGACCCTGGGCGATTCCGGGCTAGACTGTGGCTCCCAAGGCTGGGGGCCTGGAGGCACAGACCTGGCCCTCTGCCCTGTGCTCCAAGGAGGGGCAAAAGGCCTTCCAGACCTGCAGCCTGAGGCCCCTCCCGCCCAGAGAAGAACCGGGTCCGGAACGGGCCCTCTCTTGTCCAGGGCTACCCTGCCCCTATTCTGCTCACACCCGGGGGTAGCCCCCAGCACTGCCTAACTTTTCCCCTTCTCTCCACCCCCTGAACAACGGTGTCCAGTCCCACATCCACTGCCTCTGTGGCCTCTGCTCTTGGTCCCCTCCACTGAAGCTCAGTTGTCCTCTCGAAGGTTACAGAGGCTTAGATTCTGCCCCTCCCACTCCCAACTGCACTCTCTCTGCCCCTCTCCTCGTCCTACAGGGGGGGCCCCCTCCAAGAAACCTTTTTCCCGTGGCTTCCTCTCTCCTCTGTGCTGGTCTCGGCCCAGGGCCTGCGACCTCTCCCAGCTGTCGAACCTTCCCATCGACCATCATCCATCTCAACTCCAGGCATCGCTCGCCTCCTCAGAGCCCTCGCCACTTCCCACTCCTCCTTCCCTCCGCACCGTGGGGGCCTGGCCCGGCCAGCCTAGCGCCGCGTGTGAACCGGGCCTTCTTCTTCCCACTCAGCTTCATGGCCACAGAGGCCTGGCTCCCCAAGAGGAGGGAGGTTTTGGGGACCTGCGCCCCCCTCTGACCTTCCCCCTCCTGTCAAGGCTACCCTAAGCCTGGACCGAAAGGGAGATGGCCCCCAGGGCCATGTCTGTATGCGGCTGGTGCACCCCAGGCCTTTCGCCAGCTCTCCTGGTGACCCGTGTGGGGTTCCTCAGCAAGGACCCCCTGGCCTGGGGTACAGGGGCCTCTCTTGTCCAGCGAGACCAGTTCCCTTCCCTCTCAGCACACGGGCCACAGGAAACCAGCTTCCCGCGTGGTGATTTTTTTAAAAACACATTTAGAGCCATGGAGAAAAATGCAAACATTCACATTCTCCCTTCCTCAAACAAACCTACTTCTCTACTCGGCCAGGCCCTGGAAAACAGAAGCACTATTCAAAAAGAAAAAAGGAAAAGGAAAAAAGAAGTTCCAGAAAAAGGCAAAAAGGAAAAAAAAGGGGAATTGAAAAGAAGAAGAAGAAAAGGAGGGCTGGGGGGAAGAGAGGAGAGGAGTGGTCCCGAGGGACCAGGCGAGAGCCAAGAATAAAAGGCGGGAGAGGGAAGGGACAGAAAGCAGAGATACAAAGGGGAGAGGAAGACAGGGGCTTTGGAAGAAAGCGCGTCCCGGAGTGAATGCGGCGGGCAGGGGGAAGGAGGGCTTGAACAGGAGCAGCCCCCGCGCCGTGACCCCGCGTTCCCGGGAGGTGCCAATCACGGTGACAATGTGGACCTTGCCTTCCTTTCTCCTTCTCTCCTTTCTGGGGAGAGAGGGAGGGAGAGGCTGAGAACGGCACGTGAATTCCAGAAAACACAGAAAATACGTTCAGTTTCAAGGCAGACGCCTCCAAGGGCGGCTTTCAAGGCTTCTCCTGAAATCCGCCACATGTCCAAGGGAAGGGCTGCCCCTTGGGGAGCAGGGGACAGAGGCTGGCGGCCATCAGCTTCATGTCAGGGTCCTGGCCTGGCCGTGGCCTCGCTCCCGCTGGCCCCGTGTGAGCCCAGGAGGAGAGATGCCGCCCCGCGGGGACACTGTGGGCGAGCCGGGCCGGTCCCCCAGGGGCCTGGCCCTCTTGGTTCTGTTCCGGTGGACAGCCCAGCGCCCAGTTACGGGGGCGCAGGGCCTGGGATGGGGTGTCCTCTCCAGTGACTGCTCAGGCCCCAGGCCCCCGGCCCAGGGTTGGGTGACAAGCTGCAGACTGGCCTGGTCATTTGCCCTGGCTGCCAACTGTCCAATCAATGTCCTTACAAGGGAGGGGCGTCCGTGGACACTGAGGCTTACTGTCACCACAGGTCGGCACTTCCCTGAGTTAGCAAAGGCCCCAACGATTACAAGACAGACGGGTGTCCCCAGAGAACCCCAAGCGCCTCTTCGAGGACAGGCCTGGATATGCATGCCCACCCTTCTGACATCAGCTGTCATTGGTATGTCCCGTGGGCTGGGCCTGGTGCACAGGACAGACAGCCCCTGCCCACACTCAGCCCTCAGCCGAGCCACCTAAAGGCTCCCGGGACGTCCCTCTGGGATCCCCAGTGAACAACCCCTGCCCCCGGGGCCTCTCCTTCTCTTACTCCTCCCGTCTTTCAATCCTCAGCGAGTCAGGACGGAACCTGACACGGGGCCACCTTCATGCAGAGGGATCTTCTTCCTTCTGATCGTCTGAACGCCGGGCTGTGAGAAGAGCCTGGGAACAGAGAGGCTGAGTGGGGGGGCGGGGGCTGATCAGCTGATTGATCGACTGATTGATCGAGCAGTCAGTCTGTGCCGAGCGCAGCGGCCTGGGCTGGCATTTTAAAGCAACGAGGACCAGTCTGCAGCCGGAGCCCTGAGCGGCTAGAGGCCAGTCTAGTGGGGGATGTGTGTGGTGCCAAAGGGCTGTGGACACCGCAGATCCGGACAGGACACCCTGCCTCGGGGAGCTGCCTCTGGGAAAGGGTGCCCTTAAGTTGGACCAGGCCCAGGACGGCCTCCAAGCCCAACAAGGAAACGGAGAGAAGGGACCCGGGGAAAATGCCCCGGAGCACAGCGTCAGAAATGTCGCTGGACCACTGGGAGCACGTGGCTCTTGCATTTCAACCCAACAGATGCAGGCTCCAGCCAGCACGCTTCCTGCGCCCGCCCGCTAAGGGCCGGCCAGCTCTGTGCCTCCCTCGGCCTGAGCAAGACCCAGCCCTGCACTTGAGGCCTCCCCGTGCGGTGGGAGCCACAGGCAAGGAAACAACGAATACAGTTTAGTGTGAGCTGGGCTGTGTGAGGAGACCTGAGAAGTGGGGGCGGGGCCCAGAGGAGGGGCGGCCTTGGGCACCTGGGAGAAAGGGAAGCCTTTGGGGGGGGGCGGCACATGGAGTTATCCTACAACTCGGCGCTGGGGGTGCCGACCCCCACATGCGGTCAAAAACCTGTGTATCACTGTTGATTCCCTAAAAACGTAGCTACGAATTGCCTTCTGTTGACCAGACACCTTCCCGCTCACATGGCCGGTCAGCCTATTCTGTGTGCTATGTGAATTATAGAGCGTGTTCTTACAGTAAAATGAGCTAGGGGCCAAGCGCATTGCCAGTACTGAGCTGTATTTATTGACGTCTGTTTACGGCTACGCGGTTTCTGGCTGGCGTGCGGGCCTGGGCCCTGGGCCCCCATCACCACGGCCCAGCTCCAGCCGTGTGGTCCCCTTGCCCCCGAAGTGCCCTCCTTCCTGCTCTGATACTCCCACACGCAAGCACGCACGCACGCTCACCAGCCTCGCAAGCTAGATGTTACAATCCCCCCCCCAGGGCTTCCAAACTTGACAAAGGTAACAGCAGCAGCACCCCTCTTGTGCCGGGGGGCGGGGGGGTGGCGAGGTATTACAGCCAGTCTTTCCTCGGTGGACAGAGCCCCTCCCCCTCTGAGCTTTGGGACTTGTTCCCCTGGCTTCCCTGACCACAACCAAGGCGTAAGCAACATGCAAATTGGGAGGAGGAGCAGCAGCGAGGCGGGAGGGCTGCTGGAGGGGGCCGTGACAGCTGCCCCCTCGCTCTCTCTCAGGCAGGCGCAGGATGAAAAATGACCAAATGGCAGCCTGGGAGCTTGCAGGGCGGAGCAAGCTGTCCCAGCACCTCGGGACATGGTTCAGTGGCTAAACTCATCACCGTGACTCGGAGTCACCGAGACAGGTTAGAGCGCATTCAATATTCTCAGTCTAGCGCTCAGCGCAGCACAGGTTGGGTGCAGGGCTTCCGGGACTCCGCCCTGTGATCAAGCCAGCCCTGGGGCAAGCACCGCCCAGGTATCTGTTCCCCCCCCTTCTCCCAGCTGCCGCTGCAGCGAGGCTCAGGGCAGGTACCGAGGGTCTGAGGGGCCAGGCTCTGGTCCGGTTCTAACGCCACAGACCAGGGCACGAGCCCAACCTCCCAGGATCCCACCCACCCACTGGATGAGGAGAACGCCTGCCCAAGCCGAGCAAGGGCTCGGATCGCTGTGCGGTCAGGTAAAATAACCCTCCGTCTGCTGTAACATTTTATAAATAATGTTACTAAGGCCTCTAGGCATCCTATGACTCACTCAGGGGACAAAGGAGATACTCTCAACTGAACCTGTCACTTTAGGATTGTTTCAGACACAATGAAGCAAGTTATTGGGGGAGTTTCCCTGGGCTGCCAACTTGAACGTCCTCAGGCAACACCAGGGCCCGTTCTCTGGCCTCCTCAAAGCCAATGTCCCACACACAAAGCAGGGGCACCGCTCTAGAGTAGAAGACCCTAAGGAAACGCAACCACCCAAATGCCGACTCGTGAGCCTTTTCGAGTCAGGCCGGTTCAAGAGAACCGGGGGGATCGGAATAGCGCCATCTCTTAGATGGTGTTCTCAAATACAGGTCCTGTTTTAGGTGTGATGGTCAGGTTGTAATTCCGTAGGGAAAAGTCCTTGCCAACGTGTTTAGGGGGTGAACCATTGCACCCCCCACCCCCCGAAACTTACTTGGAAGTGATGCAGCAGAACCATTGGAAAGAGAGACAGAGCAAACCCGGCAAAGTGGTAACAACTTCAGAATCTACACGAAGGCTCTGTTTTGCTGTCACACCTGGCGTTTTCCAAATCAGAAGTTATGAGGAACTGGACCTCGCCGGTGGGCCGTGACTTGTTTTTGCGTGCATGGTGGGCTGGTCCTCGGATGGTTACCAAGAGGCCCAATGTGGAAAGTGACGCACTGGCCGGCAATCCAGCCTCGGGCTCCTCTTTTGAACCGGGTCCCTTCCAGCTGACTGTCTGGGGGCCCCAACTCTGCTTGGCACCGCTCACTGGGCTCACCCTGGCCCAGGGCTCCAGGTGGATCCAGCGGGCAGCCTTCCCACCAACGGAGAGGGATGCCAACCCACCCCTGCGGTGGAAGGCCCGGCAGCTGCTTCCTGCCGCCTTCCTGAGGTGCGTGCGGGTTGGGGGGGGGGTGTCCCTGGGACTGGGGGGCACAGAGGGAACAGACGCTAACACACACAAGGTGGGCCCACCCCCAGCGACTTTGGTAATTCGGGTAATTGGCAGACGCACCAGGGTTGGGTACTACCTCCCACAGGCCAGGGCCTCCAAGCACAGCTGGACTTGACCAGGGTCACACTGTCCCCCTCCTCCCAGCCGTTGCAGATTTCCACCTTCTGGCTGGCCTCTGGGCCGCCCCTCCCTTGCAAGGGCCCCACCCCCTCTCCACCTCCCGAACCTCTAGCATTCTTCCAGGTGGGGCTCAAGTGTCTTTTCAGCAACCCCCTGGCCAGCCTCTCTGCAGGAGGGCAGGGCCTTGAAGGCCTCACACAGGGCTTGGGTGCCCTCACGGGCACAGGGAAACCAGAGGAGGGTTTTAAGCAGAGGGGACGTGCAGTGGCTGCTGTGGAAATCCTCTGGTGACAGTGTGAAGAGCGTGGGGAGGGCCGGGCAGGGCCCCCCCCCCTGGGCTTATCTGTTTAACCCCTTCGCAGCCCCTGGCTCCGGCCCCAAGCCTCGTCACTGGGAACCGGGACCAGGTCTGTCACCCGGGCTGTGTCACGAGGAAGACCGAAGCCAGCTTTCTTTCCACTGTGGCCAGGAGGGCTGGCAGCTGAGTTGGGGGGGGGGGCGGTGAGTGACAACGGCTCACAATGAGAATTCATCCCAGGCTCCCAAAGGACAGAGACCATCTGGACAGAGCCGGAGGCCACTGGAGGGGCGTCCCTCACGGGGCAGGGGTGGGGGGAAGGTGCTTGCTTGAGCCACTCCAGCGAGAGGCTTCGGTATCGGAGGAGGGTCGTGAAAATCAAACAGGACCCCGCAAATGGCTGAGAAGTGCCACACAGGGAACCCAAGAAGGGTTTTTCTCCAATAAGCACCGAAGGAAAGAGGAAGAGAGAGGTGGAGAAGGAGGGAGGGGGGAAGGAAGGAGAAGAAATTGGCGGGAGGGCCTGGCTGAGTTCACAGAAAAAGGGAGAAATGCGATGGAGGACAAAAAGGAGAAGCAGAAGTCACTCCAGCCCCGGACGAAAGCCGCCCGGGGTGGGGGTGGGGGGTTCGGAGGGTGCGTCTCCGGACTCAGCTGGTTTGGATGTTCGTCCCTCTTTTACCAAAAAGAAGCCCCTTGTTGCCGCTGGGTTTTCACGAGGACACGCAGAGCCCTGGGGTGCCGTCCCTGCACCCCAGCCCCAGGCCCAGGAGGACCCGCCTGGGTGTCGTGGCTCTGCTGTCCCCATCTTCAAATTCTCACTCCTTGTCAAAGGAGAGGCCTCGTTTTCATTCCGCCTCCCGCCTCCCACGCGAAGGAGCGGGTCCCGGTGACCTTTGCAGAGGACGTGTTGCTAGAAAGGCGGGAGTGGGAAGGCAGTGGTCCGGCTCTGCGGTTGCGCCCTGTTTGCTAACCAAACACGCGTCCCCGGTGTTGTTGACTCAGCCATTAGGGCTGAGCAAGCGCCTGGCTTCCCGCCCCAGCTGCGGAGCCGGGCCGACTCCGAGGAAATGGATGCAACCCGTGTGGAGCCGGGAGGGTGTCCACGCGCTTGGCACATCGGGGCCCTGGCCGTGTCCCCGCGCGCAGGAAGCCTGGGGCGTGCTGAGGCCCGAGGGCCAGCCTGAAAACAGCTGCCCCGTCCCGGGAGACCTGGAGGCTCCGGGTCCATGTCCTCCGGTGCCTGGGCCCCTTTTGTGGGAGCCTCGGGGTCTGAGCAGGGACTTTCGGCTCCTTGCCTACAGTCTGCAGTGGAAAGTGAGGGTGTTGCGTGGGGCGAAGACCGCGGCCTCATGGCCGTGGCAAGCCCAGCCCCCTCCCCTGCCAGTGCACCGCTTCTCTGCCGGTCCTTCGCAGGCCAGGGGCCCCAAATCCCAACACTCCACTGGCCTCTCTACGCTCTAGAACCTTTCTTCTGAAGATCAAAGACAGGGGCCCTCTAGACTTGCAGAGAAATCCTGGGGTCTGCTACCCCAGTCTGGGGTCCTTCCTGCCTTCAGGCCTCTTCTGAAGGGGCGGAGGACCTGACCGCATCCTCTCCCAGGGCTTACGGTTCAGGCGACCAAAACCTCTTAGGCCCAACCCGGGGGGTGACTTGAAAGAGGCCTAAGTCCCCGCAGGTGCCAGGTGTGCAGAGGACACGCACCTGCCGGCAAAACCTGAGGAAGGCAGAACCGAGGGGCCCCAGGCAGGGCCAGAAAAAGGCCGGGCCCCACAGGCCAGGCCCCGCTGGCTGTTCTAGGGAGGACCCTCCGGGAACTGACTTAATCAGCAGGAAACCAAGGGCTGTTTCCTGACAGCAACAGCAGCAGCAGCAGCACAGGCGCAGAAAACACACACACACACACACACACACACACAGTAATTGGGAAATGGGAGGACAGCTGGCAACTTCCTGGATACACACAATGCAATCCACTCTTTCAAGTAACACAGACAAAGCAACCCAAAGAACCCTTCCTTTCTTCCCGGGGCAGGCCGTGGGCTCCGAGCCCCTGGTGTATGTATCTCATTCCTCTCTCACGCGAGGGCACTTCCGGAGAGAGGGAAACAGCGATCCGCCGCCTCTCTCGAACGCTCTCGGACGTAGGACCGAACCCACGACCCCGGCGTGCATCTGACCCGGAGACCCACCCAGGACCTTTCAGTGCGTGGGATGACGCAGCCACCAATGGAGCCACACCGGCCAGGGCTCACTCCCTGTTTTGAGTCCTCAGGCACAAAGACAGAGAGTGAGTGGACCAGGCCACGTGCTAGAAGGAGCCCCAGTGATCAAGACCAGGACTAGCTAGACCCCAGGCCCAGGTCTTGAACCACCTCCCTGCACGGCAGGCCAACACATCCCTCCCAGGGTTCACAGGAGTCCTAGGGGGCACGAGGTGGAGGGGCTCAAAATAGAGTGGCCAGCTGGCGTGGCAGCTGACTCCCTTCTGCATGAACAGGTCTGCCGGGATGGAGCGTGAGGACGCAAGTCCTCCACCTCTCCCCTAATTCTTCTGTCGCTCAAACTCCCGCGGCTTTTAGCACGGCCCGGGGCCCCCCAAACTCCCTGCGGTGGAGGATCAGTTTTATTTGAATCCCTTGAGGCAGCTCCTGGCCCCAGGAGGTCGAGGACGCCCACACTGGTCCCCGCATTGTTCAAGACGCAGCTGCCAATCACCCCACTTGGGTGTTGTCATGGCAACATCAAACTATAAAAGTCTCTAAGCCTTATTCTCAAGGGCCACACCCAACTCCTGTTGGCCAGGTAACACCAGGCAGAACAGTTCTGGTCCACGACACCCATACTTTTGTATGCTCCTGGCTTAAGAATACACGAGAGTGTTTCTAAATTTAAGATTTTAAAATGCGGATGTATCTATTTCCTCTTGGAGGTGGATCCTACTCATAGGTAAGAGAGCCTCAAATTTGCCTTTTGCTAATATTCGAAACGTGATTTCTTAATTGCCACTTTTGGTGGGGGGGGGTGTTCAATTTTCCACGGTCATCACGCCTTCCTCTCCTCTCTCCTAAAAACAGAAAATAATGCTTTTAAGTTTCTCAAGTGTTCTTGGCATTTACATTCAACGACATGCAGCCTGCGGGGCTCCGGGAGGCTGAGGTTTGTTTACAGTGCTCTGCCCCTGGGAAATTCGCAGGTGCTCAGGAGAGAGAACAGAACCCGCAGTTCTTAACCACCTTTGAAACACTGCTGGCTTCCCGCAGATGGAAATGGGCTTCCCTTTATACCAGCCCAAGCATGGGCAGGTTTAATCAGAAGAAAAAGGCCACTGTAGCCCTGGCTGGTGTGGTTCAGTGGATTGAGCGTGGGCTGCGAACCAAAAGGTCGCCGGTTCAATTCTCAGTCAGGGCACATGCCTGGGTTGCAGGCCAGTTCCCAGTAGGGGGTGTGCGAGAGGCAACCACACACTGATGTTTCTCTCCCTCTTTCTCGCTCCCTTCCCCTCTGTCTAAAACAAATAAGTAAAATCTTCAAAATAAATAAACAAAAGGTGAAATTGGTATTGTACTTTGAGAACTTGCATTGCATTCATTCACGTGTTTAACAAATATTAATTCAGGATAGTATCCACCATGCAGTGAATTGACTTGGTCTTCGACCTCATGGAGCATACCTTGGCCTTCAAGTTTTTTACAAAAAACTTGATATTTTCAAATACACACACACACACACACACACACACACACACACACACACACAGGGTTGCAGATTTGATTCCTGGTCAGGGCACATGCCTGGGTTAAGGGTTTGATCCCCGGTCAGGGTATGTGCAGGAGGCAACTGATCGATGTTTCTCACTTTGAAGTTTCTCTCTCTCTCTCCTCAATAAACACACCCTTGGGTGAAGATTAAAAAAATAATAAACAATTTTGGAAATTCACCTCTAGCTCCGGGCTTGGTATAAACTGTACCTACTAAGGTTACCCTTACTCCCTCTTTATGATACATTTCTGATTCCCTAGCACCGTGCTGACTAGTATTTAAAAAGTAACATTTAAGCAGAGGAGGGGCCGGCCTGTGCTGTCCCTGGTTTGGGCAAGAATCCCTCCGCTGCTTCCCAGTCAGCCTAACAGTGGATATTGGTTTGAAATAGATATTCTTAGGCATGCTAACAATGCACCCTTCTGTTCCCTTTTTTTGGTGTATTGATTAGGCAGAAATGGCTGTTTGATTTCAATCAGTTTCCCCCATGCATATATCGGAATCAATGGGTTTTGCTTCTGTAACCCATTAGTATGACGTAGTTGCTATATTAAGCTTCCCTCATATTGACAAGCCCCCCTGCCCCCGCCACCTGGCCCCACTGGGTTATGGTGGATGACTTATTGAATACAGTATTGAATTCTATTTCCTACACCAGGTTTTCATTCTTTAATGTGGTCTCTTTGTCATGTTTAATACCAGGCTTATTTTGCTTTGTAGGATGAATCGGCAAGCTCTCCATCTTGTGCCGAGGCATGGAACAGACCAGCGTTATTAGCATCGTCAAATTGGGAATAATTACCTGGCAAAAAACACTTGGGACCAGTGTTTTGGGGGGTAGAGGAGGCAATGCCCTGATAATGATCACAGATTTTTTTCCTCAACTGGCAACATATACACACACTCAGAAACACATTCATGTAACCGAGGTTCCTGTGTATCCATTTTTTTATTTTTAAAAAATCCACCTACTGCAACGTTTCATTTCTATTTTTCCCTCTTTTATTTCTCAAATAGATTTGCCAGAGGTTAGTCTACGTTACTGTTTGTTTAAAACAGAACCAGCTTTTAGATATATTTGCTAATTTCACTGTGTTTCTATTTCCTAATTCATTTATTTCTGCCTTTACTGTTTATTTCCCTTCCTGTTTTCCTGAGGGTCTGTTTTTTATTCTTCTCGCTCTTTTTTTTCCCTCCCTAAGATCTCAGGCTAAATGCTTCATGTATTCTCTTTCTTTTTTAATAATAAAAGCATTTAAGGCTATGAGAACAATACCAGCTGTCCCCATAGGTTTGATTATGTGGCATTCTGGTGTTCAAACGTCTTCTCAGTGTCTGTCCCTATATTCTGTCTTTCTTCCTTCACCCAACAGCAGTTCAGCAGAGTGTCTTAATTTTTTTTTTCAAGTGGTTGGGTCCTAGTTTCAGTCTGTTTACATGTACAGATAGTTTGGTTTACTGCCTGGCGATCAAAGACCTCGCAACTGGCACGGCTGCTGTCTCGGGGAGAATGTGCGTTCTTACAGCTGCGCACTGGCGGCTGACAGAGGTGTTTGCAAAGCCCACGCTCACTTGCAAAGCCCAGGTGCTTTTTAAAAGTGTTTGCTTGCCATAATGTTATGGCAAAGGAAAAGGAAAAAGGATATGAAGTTTGGTGTGCTTGTAACCACGTTTAAGATGGAGTATATTCACATATGAGTGTTGAAAACAGACAGTGAGGAAATATATATTACATGAAGGTACTAAACAGTGTTGGTGATTGTTTTTAAAGGTTTTATTTATTTATTTTTACAGAGAGGGGCAGACAGGGAGAAAGAGAGGGAGAGAAAACATCCATGTATTTGAGAGAAACATCCATCCGTTGCCTCCTGCATGGGACTGGCCCACAACTCAGGCACCTGCCCTGACTGGAATGGAACCAACCAGCCACCTTTTGCTTTGTTGGGACCTAAACCACACAGTACATTTTCTCTCTGTGTCTTTTTAAAGATTTTATTAATTTATTTTTAGTGAGAGGGGAAGGGAAGGAGAAAGAAAGGGCATCCATGTGTGGTTGCCTCTTGCTTGCCCCCTACTGGGGACCTGGCCTACAGTCCAGGCACGTGCCCTGACTGGGGATGGAACTGGCAACCCTTTGGTTTGCAGGCTGCCGCTTGATCTGCTGAGCCACGAGGATTGGTGTGTTTTCAACCCCAGGTCAACTGCCAGAGCCCCTCTGAACTGAGACGACCGCTCACCTTAGACTTGGATAAGGCGCTGATGTTCACCTCCGCTGTTCCCCCAGCCTACACCAGGACCAGCAGCTCCGGAGGGAGTGTGGCCGAGTGTCCCCAAAGCTGTCCCGTCAGCCTACCTACCTGACCAAAAACTCCAGAGAGATCCAGGAGCTCGTTCTGTGACTGGCCCCTTGGAGAAGAGAGCAGGGATGAGAAAGGACGAGAAAGAGCGAAGAGGTATGATAGGAACTACAGATGAGGGAGTCCACGTGGTCCCTGGGAGATCCCTCATTTAACTAGCATGTAACTAGCAGACATACCTTGCAGGCAGACGTACCTTGTAGACACGTGCCACCTGGGCTAAGTGCCCCCCTGGAATTTTTTACCACGACCAGGAGTCAGCTGCACCAGGGTCTTCCCTGTTCCACGACCCTCATCCCCACTGACCTGAATCCTCTGCGCTGGGAGCCAGAAGCAGAGAGGAGGAAGGAAAGGGCACAGGTGGGCCTTCAGAGACCTCACCTGCTGGTGTCCAGGTAGCTCAGCCCAGCCTGGTGGGGAGTCTGAGCCACTGAGTCAGAAGATGACGACCCTCTTAGAGAGTCACGGAAGAGAATGTTGACCGAGGGGCCTCTTCCCACAGGGGATTCTTAAGAGATAGCCAAGCAAAGATGGGCAGAGCCGCGAGGAAGGGCAGCGATGGGCAAAGACACATGGGCTGGGTGCTCAGCTCCTCAGCAGGGCGCCTGGTCCCTTGAAAATGCTTGCTGCCTGGGCACCAGGTGGAAGAGTGGTCCAATGGACGGAGTATGAACTTCCGACTCAGCGGGGTTCGAATCTCACGACCACCCCTGACAGGTGCCAGCGAGGCCTTGGGAAAGTGGCCACCCTCATGACCCCGGTTTTCCCATCTCTAAAATGGGACAGGAATGCTGCCCCTTGCAGGGTCACTGAATGAGGGGTGTAGCCCAGAGCTGGCCCTGGAGCCAGCGGTCAGCAATCACTGGTTCCTCTTCTCTGTCCCTCGCCCGGACTGGGAGAAACCCAGCCTGAAGATCTCACGCGTGCATGTGAAATTTCCAAAGAACTCAGCCATTCTGAAGTCCATGCAGTAGCTATGTGTATGTGTTAAAAAGCACACCCTGGGCCCTGGCCACGTAGCTCAGTCAGTTAGAACATCATCCCAATATGCCAAGGTGGCAGGTTCGATCCCCAGTCAGGGCACATTCAAGAATCAACTAAAGGAATGTATCAATAAGTGGAACAACAAATCAATCAATCAATCTCTCTCTCTCTCTCTCTCTCCCCAACCCCCCCCTCCTAAAGTCAATCAATTAAAAAAAAACAAACCCTGGCGGGAACATTTCAGTTGGAGTTATTTATTTCTTGGGGAGTTTGAGAAAACACGACCAAGAATAGAAAACGGGCTTTTGCAAATTATGTGCAAACAGCGGGTGCAAAGCAGACATGTCAGGTGAAATGAGAAGGAATTCAAGCAAAAACGTTCTATTTATTCCTCTGAGGGGTTCTCCACTCTCAGATCAACACTGCCGAGGGGGTTCCCCACGTAGATGCAATGACAGCACAAGCCCCCGGCCCCGTGGGATACGCCAGAGCGAACTATCGCCTCTTTGCGCAGAACCCACCAGCGGCTCCCAATTGCGTCTGGATAAAGCCCAGACCTTCGGACAGATTCCCAGAGCAGCCCCTACCCACATCTCCAGCTCTACCATCCTCCCTCCCCACCCCATCCAACCACCACTGACGGACTCTTCTTTCTGCCTGTGCTCCCCTTGTCTGCTGAGTCTCCGCTAAATACCGCCTCTACCAGGCAGTCCTCCCTGCTCTCACCACATTCCCAGAACTAACTTCCTGTGCTTCTGTTAACACATCCGACATCCTTTCCGGCGGAGGACTTGCTGGGGACAGAGACCATGTCATTTTCCTTTATGTCACAGAGCTTAGCACACACAAGGTGACTGATCAATATTTGCTGATTGAATAAAGAAACAAAGAAAAGACTAAGAGAGAGCAGTAAGAAAAAAAAAAAGAGGATTCAGAATGACCTGGGCCTTGGCCCTGACTTCACAGGTAATAAGGTTAACCACGCATTACACAGCACAGAGCAAAGCTGAGGAAAGCGGGTTCACGGACCCATTTCACAGGCCGTGAAACTGAGGCTCGGACGGCAGGGCTGGGGCTCATGTGGGCTGGGAGGTGGCGAGCCAAGATGGAAAGCCCTGGCTTACAGTCCCCTGGCTAAGAATAAGATCCGCCCCTTGCTCTGGAGCCACTTCCGTGGGGAGGAATCTTCCACACCCATCCCCGCCTGTGCGGAAAGGGGCAGCTCTCGGTTCCCGTGTTTTGCACACTTCTCACCCTGCAGAAGCCCCCGAGGCCGAGCCCCCAGGCTGGAGGCTGGAACGCACACTGGGCTCCACCTCAGGCCACCCCGACTAGACGCCCTCACCCTGGGACCCAGCCCTCTCCACACTGCTAAGAGTGGGTGCCTCTCACGAACACCAAAGTCGTCCCCCCCGCCTGTGCCCTTGGTGGGTGCAACACCATTCACAGTGGACCCGTTTTCTCCAAATCTTAACGGCCGAGGGAGCAAAGTGACAAGTGTCATGGGAATCTGAGGCTGCAGCGTGGGATCTCGGACACTGTGTCACAAACGGGGTGGGGCGGGGAGGGGGCAGGAGGGTATGGGACCGCGAGGACGGGCCAGGCAGGGAAGAGGGGCAGGCCGGGCCGATGAGCGACCTCACCGGGCAGACAGACAGATCACCCGGCGAACCTGACAAACCAGCTCGCAGCCGCCGTCGCCGGCAGGTTGAGAGAGGAAGAGCGTATTAAATTTTAAACAAAGCCCACCCCAGGGGAACCTGCAGTCTCCCTCTCCCAACTGCACCTTTCGTCTCCAACCCACGTGTCGCCTGGCGTTAGGGACACGGAAGCACCTCTCGTGGCAAGGGGCTGGGCTGGGCATTTTGGTGTCTGTCCCCTGATGGGCAGCAGCTGGCACGCCGTGTCTCTGGGGGCTGCTGGGGGAACAGCTCGGGCCTCCACGCGCCCGTGGCCCTCCCACCAGGCCTGGGCCCGGGTCCCTTCCCCCCAGTTCCTCTAATCCAGCATAAGCAAAACCTACAACCAAGTTTTTAAAAAGAATGAGACATGACATTCACCCAAAAGGAATTAAAAAAAAACCCAACAAACTAGATCACATTTCCTGGAGAGCAGTTTAACCCCCTAAATCCAGAGTTGTTAGCCCTGGCCAGGTAGCTCAGTTGGTTAGAACATCGTTCTAATACGCCAAGGTTGCAGGTTCGATCCCCGGTCAGGGCACATACCAGAATCAACCAATGAGTGTGTGAATAAGTGGAACAACAAATCGATGTGTGTGTGTGTGTGTGTGTGTGTTTCTCTCCCCCTTCCATCTGTTCTTTCTGTAAAATCAATCAATAACTTTTGATGTGTAAATCCAGAGCCTTCAGAATGTGTCCTTGGGTGGGTGGCTAAAGCCGTGGGCTCTGTGGGCGGCAGACGCCTGGCTTTGACCGCAGGGGGTCCCAGGCCCAGTGACTCCCTTCTAGAAACACACCGAGGCCCAGGGCAGAAAGGACAAGGGTGCCAGCACAGCACCCTTGAAAATAGAGGGGACACGACCTGCCCACGGGAGGCAGCTCAGATACGGACAGTCCATCTGTTCAAAAGGCCACCAGCACAGCCCTTTGAAGTCACTTGCAAGAGAATGTTTAACCTAATGCAATTTTTAATAACATAAAGTAAAAGCAAAAAAGAAAAATCAAAAAAGGAGTAAGAGCGTACATCCACGGTGACCTCATTTTTTAAAATTAAAAAATACATTTTGAAGGTATCTAGAAGATACTAAAATATTAATAATTATAGGTGGGTGTTTTTTTTGCTTGTTCCCTAAATTTTCTGCAACAATCACAAATCTCTTTGTAACAAGAAAAGAAAATCAATAAGAGCTATTTTCTCAAAAACAAAGGGAAGAGATCCAAAATCCCAGAGACGGTTCACTCCTTGGACATTCAAATCTGAACTCGATTTGGAAAAAAACTGCACAGAACGGGACAGAGACATCTGAAAACCACCTTGGGCTGTTTCAAGGACTCAGAGGTGGTTTCCAGGGGGAAGTAAGGAAGTGACATCCTCCAGAAGGTACGAGTCAGTGCCGGACGGAGGGACGGATGGACAGATGGACAGGGACAGCCCTGGCGGAGGGCTTCATCCCCAGGACCCAACCCGGGGTGGGGGGTGGATACGGGCGCCAAAGAGGGGTCCAGGTGTGAAAAGGCAACACAAATGGTACTTTTGTCCTCGGTCAACCAAAGGACAAAGGCCATCTCTTCTGACAATGAACTCCAAGGGGAGAATAACAGAGGCCTCCTCCTGACTGGAGATTTCGACGCTACCTGGCGACAGGGAGTGAATTCTCACCATGAAACCATAAAGGCCTGAAAACAGACATTTGAAAGAGAAATGGTGACAAGGTCTACCGCAGGACACGAGGTGGTGACGGAGTGACCCACACGGGACGGCGTTGTGACGCGTGGGGAGCGCGCCGGGCGCAGTGCGTGAGAGAAGGCTGGGAGCTGGAGGGAGGGGAAAATCCCACCGGGCACGCGCTTCACTTTGCCGGCGACGGGAAGGAACCAGGAAACAACAGGGAACGTCTGCACTGCTCCATTCCCCTTTCTGATCCCAAACTTGAAAGCCCAGCTCAGATGTGAAAACTCATCCATGTGGCCAACGGTTACTGGTGCCCCCCCTCCGTGAGCGCATTCGGCACACAGCTGGGCGCGAACCTTCCCCGGGTGCAGATGGCACCTGCAAGCACTTCCACTTCCGTCAGTGTGGGTCACCGCGCGACAGATGCCAGTCCTGGCCCACGGGCCCCAGTGTCTTCCTACCCCCATGGGCATTCCTTCCTTGGCCCCAAAGGGCCCTGCCTCTTTCTTAAGAGACGTTGACTCCAATGTAGAAAATATACATGACACTGCACGTGAGGACTGGTGGTGCTGGGTGACATTCTGTCTCTTTAAGGACATCAGATTCTCCCTCCGGGTGACGCTGTATCCTACACATCCTAGCCTTGTATTCTGTATGGCCCACACCTCTAGTCGTGTTCCCCCTACAGCATTCTGCTTCAGCAAAGAGAAAGCAGCCGAGACCCTGCTTTGAAAAAAGCACAGGTGTTCTTGTGAGACAAGTAAACAAAAATACAACCCCCCCAAAAAAAAAATAACCACTTCTCCCTCCTTCAATGAAAGAGATGTCATTGGATCGCAGGTGGGGGAAGAAAAATAGCAAGTTATTCTTCCAGAATCTTCCAAGTACCTAGTGCCTTGAGCCTTGAAAAGTTCACCGTAACACAAAGTGAAGGCACTGGGCCATGCTGCTCCCCTCGGCACCTGGCACCCACCTGAGGCCAGTTCACAGGCAGTAATAAAAGCTCCCTTGAATAAATGTGAAGGTTCAGACACTCTGATAAAAGCTGGGAACTTCAAATGCAGGACTCAAAGCCCATCCCCAACCCTCCTCAGTGTGTCTGATGTGGCTGCCTGGGCGCTGCCGGGCTGGCTGCCCCACCTGCTGCCCGAGCAGCGCCCTGTAGGTGCTCAGCGAGCCAGCAACCCAGCTGGTGAAGCAGAGGGAGCTTCACACTCGCTTCCCAGGGAGGGGCGGGGCCAGGCGGGGGCGTGCAACCATTGGCCCTTAACCTATGACGTGGCGGCTAAAAATAAAAGAAGGAAGCAAGAAAACACTGATCTCCAACGCCAGGTTCCAGGGCTCTCTCTCCACGAACTTGGGCAAGTCATTCTAGACTTCAGACCGTCCTTTTCTCGGCCTATGGAAATGGTCACCTCTCCGGGGTTGCAGAGGGGAGTACCTAAAGTAGCCTGTGTGAAAATGCAGAGCGAACGTGAGATCCTCCTTCCCACCCTAACCTCCTCTCCTTCTTTAAAGATAATTTATTAGATAGTACACGTGTAAGGCACAGAAGTCAGAATGTAGAAACAGATAGCGTGAAAAGTCAGCCCCGCGGTGGGAAAACCAGTTACTAGTCTCCGAGGTATCCCGGCAGAGCTCCGGCACAGCCAGCCGTCCGGTCCCTTAATATTCTCACTTAACTGCTCAGTGACCACATGGGTACACAGATGGCTTCCCATTCTGCCGTACAGCTGCACACGACTGCGTCCTACGGTTGTACAGTCATTTATTTACCCATTCTCTAAGGATGAACGTTAACTTTGCTTCCTCTTTTCTTTTTGCTTTTACAAGCAATGATGCAATGAAAGATCTTGAAAAATGCATTGTGTACCCTGGCCGGGCAGCTCAGTTGGTTAGAGCGTCGTCCCGATACGCCAGGGTTGTAGGTTCGATCCCCAGTCAGGGCACATACAGGAGTCTACCGATGGATGCATCAGTAAGTGGAACAACAAATTGATGTTTCTCTGTCTAAATTCAATTAAAAAAAAACAAAACACATTGTGTTTCATGTGTGCAATGCATCTGTGAGAGGACTTCCCAGAATGACTCAGGCACTTTTAATTTTAATACATATTGTCAAAGTCCTCTCTAGGCAGGTTGTACTGATTGGCACTGTCAGCAATTATGAGCATTGTTTTCGCTTTCATTTCTTCATAGTCAAGTTCCCTTGTGTTTCCCTTATTACTAGTGGGCTGAACACGTTCTTGAATGGTTAACAAGCACTTATATTTTCTGTGCACCATGTTCATACCCATGTTAAAAGTGGGGCTGATGGTCTTTTTCTTGTTGATTTGTAGGAACTCTTTAGATATGAAGGGAATTAGCTCTATTTCTACTGTACGTTGCAAAAATGGTTCCCTAGTTTCGAGAACTAGGAGGCTCTTTGACTATGAAGATTTCTGTCTTGAGCAGAGTTGAATGTATCAATCTTCCTCCCCCCCCCATGGTCTCTGGGATTTAAGTCATACTTAGTCTTTTCCCGAGTTCCTTGTTTTATATTCATCATCTTTGATCCATCTGAAATTTAGTTTGTGATAACGTGCTCTCCTATTGTTTTAGACAGCCATCGAGTTGCGCCTCAGGTCACAACTGGTTAAATGCCATCTTCGTTTCATATTAATTTACCTTTGAGTCCCTTCTCCTTTCTCTCTTCCAAATCATGCCCGGTTACCACAGCATCCCGTTCCCCCTCTCCACAGCCCCCTCGGCCCTCCGTTCCATGTGTGACCCGAGAGTGGATCGGTGTCGTTGTGACTGACAGCCACACGCGTTACTCTGAATCTCAGTATCTCACAGCGAGTCGAGATCTCGGAAGCAGCCCTTCCATTTCCAGCTAAGGACACTGAGGTCCAACGAGGCGAACTGGACCTGGCCCAGACCACGGGGCAGGTTAGTGCGTGCGATTTTTTTTATTACTATTAAAGAAGAAGAGAATATTGATTTTGGCATAAATTCTGTTCGATCGATAGATATCTATTAAGCAGCTACTCTGCCCAACAGTGAGCCAGGCACCAGGGCTCCAGGAATAAATGACACAGCCCTGGGCTTTTAAGAAGCTCAGAGTCCGGGGGCTGGGGAGGGAGGCGAAGGGAAGGGGGGGGATAATGGTGATGGAAGGAAGCTTGACTTGGGGTGCTAAACACACAATGCAATAAAAAAAAGCAAAAAGAAGCTCCGAGTCCAGTGTAGGTGAGCCTGAGCGTACACACCTACAGCTTACGAGGTAAGGCAACAGTGGCCAATGGGTGTGGAAGGGGAGGCTCATTCTTTTAAGGGGTGACGTGGGGAAGGCCCAGGAGAGACAAGGTTTTTACTGGACCTGGAGAGACTAGGACTTTTTTCAAAGATGAAGGAAAGGTGTTTGCAGTATGGGAACAATGGGCCGAAGCAGGGTATCAGGTGATTTGGAGTCAGGAAGAAAGTAGTCCGGACTAGTTAGCTGTAGAAGGAGTTTTTAAAAAAGAAAAAAGTCTCCTCTGAGAATCCGTGGTCAGAGGAGGCCCTCAAGACCGCAGCTACGAATTATAAATACACGGGCCGGCGGGGCCTGCAGGTATCTGGCCAAAGGAAATACTGCCTCCCTAGAGGGACGCACTCTCATCTGTTACTTCAAAGAATTCTCGCAGATGGAAGTCTAGCAAACCTAAGCTCAGAGTCAGAAACCACCCTGGAGGGTGGGAATCAGCGGGAGCATCAAACCACAGAAGTGTATCCTGCAAATACTTCAGATCCCGGAATTGCCAGATGCAGAATGCAAAATAAGTATGTTTAATGTGATAAATGAAATGAAATAGGGAATTCCAGACATACGTAAAGAGGAATAGCTAATTTTTTTTTTAAAAAAAGGACCTTGAAAAAGGATGAAGTAGAAACACAGAAATAAAAAATATCATCATCCAGCCCTGGCTGGTGTAGCTCAGTGGATTGAATGCAGGTCTGTGAACAAGAGGATCAAGGTTCGATTCCCAGTCAGGGCACATGCGGGAGTTGCAGGCAGGTTCCCAGCAGGGGACGCACAAGAGGCAACCATACATTGATGTTTCTCTCCCTCTCTCCTTCCCCTCTAAAGATAAATAAATAAAATCTTAAAAATAAATAAATAAATAAAAATTAAAAAAAAAGAATCTTTAAAAAAAATATATATATATATCATCATCCAGATTAAGAATTCCAAGGATGAGTATCAAAATAACTGTAATGGATTAAAACACATCAAATATATTAAAATCTGTGAGTTAATATTGACATTAAAAATAACTTGTGGAAAGGCTAAACAGAAGATTAGGGAAAACTAAAGAGAGAATTAGCGAACTGAAAGACAAATAAGAAATGACTCAGAAAACATCACCAAAAAACTAAATGATTGGAAATAAAGCCCTGGCCAGTGTGGTTCAGTTGGTTGGAGCACTGTCCCATAAACTGAAAGGTCACAGGTTCAATTCCCAGTCAGGGTGCACGCCTGGGTTGTGGATTAGATGCCAGTCGGGTTGCATGAGAGAGGCAACTGATTGATGTTTCTCTCTCACACTGATGTTTCTCTCCCTCTCTTCTTCCCGTCTCCTCTTTATAAAATCAATAAGCACATCCCAGGTAAGGATGAATGGACAGATAAAAAGGACAGTAAGAGACGTAAAGGATGGAATCTCACATACATCTCACTGGAGTTTCCAAAGGAGAGGCTAGAGGGAGATAATGATGGAGAGGCAACATTCAAAGAGATCATGCCTTTAGACTTTCTAGAACTAATAAAAAAGTCACCCATCTTTGGTTTCAGAAAGCCCGATGAATCACTAGCCAAATAAAATAAAATAAAATACACTTCTAAGTACATCATAGTGAACTGCAAAGTACATACACGTGCATGTCTACACACAACTGTACCACCATCACTGCCAACAGCAACCACCGGAGAGATTACAATAGGAAATACCTAGGAAGAGATTACCTAGGAAATATAATAACTGGGTCGCCAACTTCTTAACATCAGCAGTGACGGCCAGAAGGCAGCGTAATACTATCTTTAAATACGATGAGACAATAACGGTCAAGCTAATGTTTTATACCCAGCAGAACAATCCATTTCAGCCAAACAGGAACTGAGAGTTGATGATTACAAGACCTTCACCCCACGATGTTCTGATCCCCGGAAAGAAAGCCTGAGATGCAAGGAGAAATCTGAGGAAGCAAAAATGGTCAGTATGTGGAAAATCAGAGCCAAGATTAAATGCACAAAACATCAAAAAATAACGCCCAGTGTGTAGAGTTCAAGAGAGAAGGTGCAGTTAGCCTGCTGTGTGGCCACTGAACGTGAGCAGGGGCAACAGTGACTTCACATAAAGCATTCTGAGGTTCCCGTGTTACTTGAAAAATAACACCAAAAGTCACCAACCTGACTTTAAACCTTATGCAGTCTGCATGCATCAAAGAACAGAAATAGAGTGTGTAAGTTCTGAAGCAGTACAACAAAAATAAAAAATGGAGTGAAGAAAAAGAAACACCTTTCAATCAATTTAAAAGAATGAACAGAGATAAAAAAAGAACCAGAAAAAAGAAGACACAGAAAACAGAAAATAAGATGGAGAGAAATCTGTGTCTATCCAAAGCTCTACCAAATGTGAACCTAGCCCTAAGCTGCTTACAGGAAATGTGAGGACAGGGATATAGGTCAAGAGTCCCTGTCATGCAGGCTGAAACCATAGACAAGGGAAGCAAGCAGCAGAGCATGGCCCTGGCCCCAGGGTGTAGCCAGGAGGGGAGGGAGGGGTGGAAAAAGCAGATGAGAGACCCAGAGCGAGGAGCCCGAACCCATGGGCGGCAAGATTCTCCACAACAGTACCTGCCACAAAAAAGTCAGGTAAGCAGAGGCCACAAAAGGGGCCACTGGGTGTGACCAGGAAGTGGCCAGGGACCTCTGGGCGAGCAGGCAGGAGTAGGGGGTGACATCATCTCTGGAGAGGAGAGCAGGGACAGACCGGGTGGGCTCTTCCTTGTGAAGCCCTAGCAGGGACGTGATGCGCCATCCTGGGGGGTCAGGGAGAAGCAGGGACAAAGGAGAGGCAGACAGGTGTGTCGTAGCTGCAGTGGGGAACTGGGGCGCAGGGAGGCAGCCAGGGCAGGAGCAATGGGTCGGGCTGATGGTGGGCACGTGGCCCAAGGGAGCAGGCGTGGGTTTCCCAGGGCTGCGTGGTAAGGGAGGGCAGAAAGAGCCCGGAATTTCGGAATAATGGCAAGTCCACGGGGGTCTTCGGGTATGCAGCTGTGTAGATGGTGAATAGCTGGGAGGTGAGGCTGGAGGGCGAGGGCGGGGCTGGTGGTCCAGGAGCTGACGTCACAGGCTTTGGTTAACCAATCACCAGCCCCGGAGAACGCCAGTCGCCCTGGGGCAGGCCAGCTTGCACACGGGCCTTGGGAGGTGGCTACCAAGAGGCTCAGCAACAGTAAACCTTGGCAATTGTTTCTTTGTTCTGTTTTGTTCTGCCAAACACAAGCACCACAGCAGTCCCCACCTGGAAGCCCATCCCACTGATGGCGGCCCCTCCCTCCCCGCCCCGCCCCCAGGGAATGGGATGGGGTCAGGGTAGCCCTCAGGCACCACAAGGGTCATCACAGAAATGACAGCTCCCCGTGCACACCCAGGAAGTGGACACTGCTGTTTTCTGAAGTGAGCGTCCTCACCCGATTTTCATTCTCCACTTATTATCTACCTGGGGTGTGGGAGACCGCAAGGCGAGATGTTTTTATGCTCCGCTTCCGACCGCACCCTGAAAAACCCTCACATTTCCGAGCGTTCTCTCGATGTTCCCAAAATACACGTAGTACAGAGCACAGATATCTAATACCAGAAAGTCCTTTATGAGGACGGTGACGACGACGGAACCAAACCCACCCTAGAGGTCAACCCACTTCTAACAGTCTTTTCAGTCCACTTACAACTTTATAGATTTTAAAGATAATACACCCTGATAAAAAAAAATTCCGATAGCGCAGAAATGAATAAAAGACAGACAAAAGGCCTCTGTACTCGGGGTTAGGCACTCGGGATGGGGGAAGGGTCAGGTCTGCGAGCCACACACATTAATTAGTAGGTAATAAAAACCAGTTATTTTACCTTTTGAAGCTGCGGATCCCACATACATTTGGCCCTGCTTTGGCCTCTAACCTCCTTTAATCCCCTTTCAGAATCCACACCAATTTCCTGTCACCACCTCACCCGCCTCACTCGACAGTGCAATTCTTTCGGCACCTTCTGTGTGATACCAGCATTGTTAATCCAGCTTGCAGGACCGCATCTGTCTTGTTTTCTTTTTTTTTTCTTGGCTGACGGGCACGAGGTGGGCCCAGCAGTGACCCGGGCTGTCATGGGCTAGTCTGGCCACGGGGTTCTATTCCCGACAGGTTTCCTTGGGGAAAACCCTTCCTGTTCCTTGTCAAGCAGGGGCCTCTCTAAGCTCAACTTCCCTTCTACCAGCAAGAGCTCACCATGAGTCCCACCTGCCCTGTTCCGAAGGTAGGTTCTGGGAGCAGGGCCTTTGGGTACCATCCCGCTTCTGACACTTCCTAAGGGTGTGACTTCTGGACAGTTATTCAACGTAAATGAACTAATATATGGAAAGTGCTCAGAATGGTGCCTGGCCCATAGGAAGCGCTGGGGGAGACTGGTCAAGACAGGCACTGGTGCCCGGGTGCCCTGGCTGGGCAGCTGAGCGGGTCAGAGCACCCTCTCCACACGGCAAGGTTGCCGGGTTCGACGACCAGTCAGGGCACATGAGAATCACGCAATGAATGCATGAATGGGTAGAACAACAAATCGATGTTTCTCTCTCTTTCTCTCTCTTCCTCTATCTCTAAAATCAATAAATAAAAACTGAAAAAAAAAAGGGGGGGGGGCACTGGCCAGGCAGCTGCAGACAGACCCCTCTGAGGCTGGCGAAAACTATGGGTCTTCCCCTCAGAAAAGTGCACACACACAGACGTAACCCTCTGCACGGTGGTAGCTGGGACTGAAGCCCACACACAGACTGCAATGCTCCTGGATCCCCAGGTTCAGACCTTGGGTCCTCGCTACAGTGACAAGAGAATCTCGGGGACAACCAGGCCATGGCGATTCTTCAAGTATTTCACCCACACGGGCAAACTGTTCTGCAGATTCCTTCCACCCTCCTTTTGGGTTCCCCTTTTCTGCAAAAATGTTACACTTTTCTTCCCCAAGGCCCTTTTCGGCCCTGGCCAGTATTTCTTTTGCCTCAGGCCAGACCCTTAAGACAATCTTCTCTGTGTGCAACCAAGCTCCACACGCTTTTTGTGAATCGTTCTGTTCCTTGTCCGAAGCTCTCAGGGTCTAGTCCCTCTTCACCACTTCCCGAAGTCAGACCAGAGCGTGGCCGAGAGCTGCTGCACCAAAGGCACCTCCGAGGTGGGTGCTGCATAAGCCTAGGTCCTCAATAAACCTGGAGGCTGAACCAACCAGCAAGAGCCCAAGATCCCCAAGGCCAGAAGGAACCAGTGAGTTGACCTGATTCCCTCGTCACCCACAGCAACAACTTGCCCGAGGTCACTGGGCTCGTTCACAGTGAAGCCTCTCGGGTCTGAACTTTGATTCCATCAGCATTTCTCAGACTTGACCCTGCACACAAGTCTTGCTAAAACGCAGGCTCAGCAGGTCTGCCCCGGGGCCTGAGAGTCTGCATTTCCAACCAGCTCCCAGGAGTTGGTAATGCTGATGGTGCGCAGACCACAAGGAGCTGCAAGGGTTTAGGTCAAGGTTAATGGGCTGTCCCACCCACCTTGGCCCGTAACTGTTCAAATGCCCTTTCTTCAGACAGGCCTCCCTGCCTTTTCCTCCCCGACTGTCAGCTCCCATGGCCTCCACACTCCTTCCTTTGAAGCACTGGCAACAACTGTAATTAAAGAGCATTTGTGTAATTATTAGTTTAATGCCTGTCTCCCAGGGAGACTGCAAGCTCCACGCGGACGGGACTGGCTCAGCGACTGGGAAATCTCACTGTTGACAAAAGGATGGCTGCTGGGGTCTGGAATGGCCTGGGCCCACACCCTGCAGGGGGTGGGTGTGGTGTACACATGAGGAAAACAACTTCTGTTGGCCTCAAGGACAACAGTGACGTCGTACCAGCTTTAAAATTCCCACCTGCTTCAACCCTGGCCCTGGCTGGTGTGGCTCCGTGGACTGAGTGCGGGCCTGTGAACCAAAGGGACACTGGTTCGATCTCCAGTCAGGACATGTGCTTGGGTTGCCGGCTCGGTCCCCAGTAGGGGACGCATGAGAGGCAACCACACATTGATATTTCTCTCCCTCTCTGCCTCCCTTGCCCTCTCTCTAAAAATAAATAAAGTGTTTAAAAAAATACGATTTTCACCAGTTTCAAATCCATGACAACCCTAATTTAAGCTGAAAAGCATACTCCCCCTGGCCCCCCCCAAAGTTTTCCTAAAGCTTTATCAGGTGGAAAATAGTCTCAATTGCACTAATCACTCTGCTTGGAAAACAGTTAAGCCCCCCAAATAAACACCCCCTAGAGTCTCCCTGTAAGGGCCCTGGCAGCGAAAGCAAGGGGCACACTCCCTGACCAGCCTCACTCTTCCCCTGCAGACCAGCTGCTTTCTCTTCCAGCTTTCCCGCTGCCACCCCTTTGAGGAGCCCCAACACTCCGAGTGCCACCTCCTCGGTGTGGGCAGAGATGTCCGACCTCGCCATCCCCAACCACCTCCGGGAGGCCACGTTTGCAGTCAGCCTGCCTGGGTTCCAACGCCAGCTCTGTGCCCTCAGACGAGCTACTCGACCCCCCTGTGCTTCAGCCCACCCCCCCCATCTGCCAAGTGGAAATCTACATCGTAGCTGGCAACTGCAAGAACTAAGGGAGATGATATTCGTAAAGTGCTTTGCCAAGCCTGGCCCAAGAAATATAATTAGTATCATTCTCCCATATCCAGTCCTCGCTATTGTCTTGCACAAGTCCCCACCCTTTGGCTCCACCCCACTCAGGGTTTACTCTTCCTGGCTCCTCTTGCCTCACCTGTCAGGAGCTTGCATAAAGCAATGACTCACTGCAAAACTCGGCGGCTCCCTCCATCAATCACTTCCCTGTCCCTGCGTCCTTGCATCAGTCATAGGTCTGTCCCTTCTGGGAGGGAAATCTCTTGCCGAATATCCAGTACATTTATTCACAACAAGTATTTACCGAGGGCCCTCTACCTGCCAGGCCCTGTTCCGGGCACAGGGGTGGGTGTCTTGATGCACGAAGACAGACTTTGACCCTCCTGAAATGATGTTGTACAAAGGGCTCTAATCCACCCAGAGAGGTCAGGTCCTTACACCCCCACCTTCTCCCCAGACCAGTTGCAAGTACCAAAGGATAAAGAAAGAATTCCAGATCTTAAAAAAAAAATAGCGCTAAGTGTGACTTGAGAACAGCCTGTTCAACTGGTAGACTTTGAAGAAGTCTGTGTGGAATCAGCCGGAAGCACCCCTAGCAGTCACGGGGCCCGTCCAACCCTCGGGGCAGTCTGCAAGTAACACACTAGGAAAATGAGGCTCCCGTCACCCGTCTCACGCATCACCTGTCTCACACGCAGAGCATCTGCCCATGGTTTCATGTTCGCAAAGCCAGGAAGGGCTCCCCAGCAGGCAGAGAGGCAGCAGCCTCATGGAAAGAGCACTGGAAATGAACTCGGAAGGCTCGGGGTCAAGTGCTGGCTCTGCCGTTTACTGCGGGCCTCCAGGCATCAAGCTGGTCTCCTGCCTCAGTTTCTTTTTACACAACCTCTAAGCATCTCTTCTGGCTTTAAAACCCAGGGGCTGGGATCAACCATCACCGACAGGCCACTCGGCAGACTCACAGCTCCCTTAATTCCACAGAACCAGCCCCTGCCCTGGGACTGGGGAGGGGGGTACACAAGCCAGATGGGGAGCCTGCGGGGGGCATGCTCCGACTCCCTACACCCCCAATTCCACCTGCACTTACTTATTCCCTGCTAGGGTCAGGATCCAGCTTTCCAAGCACAACTCCGGGAGAAGCGTCTCCAAGCCGAAAGGCAAATCTAAAATAGAAGTTGTACGAAATCTCTGGTGGGCCCATTCGTCTCTCTTCCTCCAACTTGAAACCCACTCTCCAGACCTTGCCTGTCTTCTTGTCTCTAGACATAAAAATAAGGCTCGCCAGTGGGAATGGAAATGACCCTCAAGTACAGAACCGATGACCTGCTGGCCACACACCATAGAGCAGACTCACCCCGGGGATCTGCTCTGAGGAGAAGAGTGAGACTCCAACTCCCACTTCGCCTCACTGTGTCTATCACCAAAGGCACACAGGAGAGCCTGGAGGGAGGACTATACCACCCAAAGGCCCCCCACCCAACAGCCAGCAGCCTACACACACTGCCCTCGGGCCAGAAAGCCAAGTTTTGCAGGTTACTGCAGCCCTAATTCAGTGGAAACTGCAGGTGACCGATTAAGAGGTCCCGTTCCAAGATGGGCAGGCGCCTGGCACAAGGTGACACTTGGCCGGAGCGCCACCTGATGAAACCACCAGAAAAGCTCTGGAAAATAACATTCACTTTAAAACAAATGAGAAAGGGACAGCCATACTTAGTCTCCAAGATGAAAACCAGACAGGCCCACAGCTTTGATCACGAACACGAAGGATATGTATGTCTCCCGGCACTGGGGGTGGGGGGGGTTCTTGCCCTCCCCACCTGGCCCAGCAGGTCCTTCGAAAGCTCTCTACTTGGCAGGCACGAACTCTGCCTGTTGTTACTTACACGTATTCAAAGGCAGGGCTGAAAGAGTAGCTTCAAAGTTGGCTGGGTGACCCTCAAGGGTGCAAAGTCCTTCTCCGAACACCTGTGGGAAAATTTGGCAAATTTCCCAGGAGCCCACTGAAAATGGTTATATTCCCCTCCAGATCGCAGCCGGCTGGGATTTAGGACACTCGGCAAGCAGCACCAGGGAGGTCCTGGAGAATGGTCCCTCCCTGGAACGGCCAGCACCTCGCAGGGTCCCCACGGAAAGGCGGTGAGGCTAAGGCTGCGCCTTGCCCCAACCATCGCGGAGCATAGAGAGACATTAATGACTGTTTTGGGTTAGTTAAAACCCACGCAAGCACCTCTCTGGCCTCTTAAATCTTCCCAAACTACAGCTCAGACTGGAGGCAAACAGTGGCAGCGACCATAAAAGTCATCTTAAAAGGCAAGTTGGAAAAAAAAACAAAACCAAAAAAAAACCCCCCGATACGCACTAGTTAGCAAGTCCGCGGTTAGGGGGACGGTGGCAGAGGGCCGGATCTGCGGGATCCGCGCGCCGGGGTAGAGACGCAAGGCTGCCCCAACGGTCCCCCGGCCCCCCGCGCTCAACCTGGCAGCCTCGAGGCCCCCAATCTGACGCGGAGGATCACACCCCCATCTCTGTCCAATTAGGAAAATGACCGCGAGGAGACGTTGAGAGTGGGCGACTAGGAAGGAGGACTGAGACTCGGGGGACTCGGGACAGGCCCGTGGGGACCCGGCCAGCCGGCGAGCGTCTTCAACAGGTCCCCGGCTAAGGCGCCCCGACGCCGTTCCGGCGGGGGCGCCAGGGCGCACGGCTGCCCTCGGGGACCCCCGAGCCCCCGGAGGCGCGCTCCGCCCTCCCCCACCCCGGGTGTCGGGGACGCGCGGGCCACCCCACCCGCCCGGAGAGTAAAGTTTGTGGGCAGCGGAGGGGCGGGGCGGCGCGGCTGGGGGGTGAAACTTTGAGTCCCGGGCGGGCGGCGGGGGGGAGCGCGCCGGCGCCGGGACACCCACGTGCGGGCCCCGCAGCAGCAGCCGCCGCCGCCGCCGCCACGGCCCGGGCCTCCTGCGCGGCCGCCGCCACCGCGGCGCTTTCCTTTCATTTCTGCTTCTCTCTCTCTCTCTCTCTCTCTCTCTTCCTCTCTCCTCCGTCTCCCGTTCGCGCGCTCGCCTCCCTCCCTTCCCCCTCCTCCCAGCTCCCGCCCCCCCCCACCCCAGACGCCATCTCTCCCTCTCTCCCTCCAGCTCGCCGGCAGGAGGGAATGTGGAAGTGAAAGGGAAAGACGACATGTTTGCGGCGCTGCGCGGGCCTGCGCGCGGCCGTCCCCGGGGACAGGCGGGGGGCGGGCCGGCCCCGGCCGCAGCGACCCACCCCCGCGCCCCCCGCGCCCCCGCCGCCGCCCGCCTGCCCGACCGCCCACCCGCCCGGGGCTGCGGGGCCGGGGCCGCGCGGGACACTCACCCTGGTCCGGGCGCGGCTCCTGGGCTGGGGCCCTCGGCGGGCCGGGGGCTCCTGCTACCCACCGCCCGGGCTGCTGCTGCGCGCCCGCCGCCGCCTCCACGCGCGCCCGCCGCCCGCTCCGCCGCCCGCCCGCCCTCCGCGGCTCTCCCTCTCTCTCTCCGTCTCTCTCTCTCTCTCTCCCCTCCTCTCTCTCTCCGTCTCTCTCTCTCTCTCTCTCTCTTGCTCTCTCCTCTCCCTCCCTGGAAGAAGGGAATGAGGCAGGGCTGACGTGAAGGGATGCAAAACAGCTCCTCCTAAGCCAGCTCGCAGAGGAAGAGAGACAGAAAAGCAGCCCTTTTATCTCTCTTTTGTTTTCTCACTTCCTTCCACCCCCCCACCCCCTCCTGTCAGCCCAAGTTTTCTTTTCTCTTTCCACCGCAGACAGGATTTTTTTCTTCCTCTCTTTCTCTGCCTTTCGGTTCAACTCTCCCACTCAAATGGAAAGCCTGGAGGGTTTGCGGCCCCCCTCCCGTTTCTTTTCTTCCCTCTTTTCTTCCTTCTTCCTCCTTTCTTATTTCTCTAAAAGGGTTTTGTTGGCTGTGGGAGTTTCGTTTGAAAATCAAGTCACGCCTTTTTTTCCTCCTTTTCTTTCTCTCTCTCTTTTTTTTCTCCTTTCAGAAAAGGGGAACAAAGATGAAGTGAAGCGGGGGAGAGGGGCAGCGGCAGCGCCTCTCATGGAAATGGGGGGGGGGCGGCCCGGCACAAAGGGGCCCCAGGGACTGCGCGCCCCCTCAGACCCGGGGAAGCCTGGGGCGTCTTCAGGAAGGGGAGACGGGAGGTGGGGGGCGCGGCTCCGGGTGCCGCCCAGTCGCCCCTCCCCGGCCCCGAGGTGGAAGGCTGGGTGTGTTCTTTACTCCTGTATTTTTAAAGTAGGCAGATGGGCTCGGAGCAGGCGTCCCCGCACCGCGCTGAACTGTAAAAGAGCCTTGAAACAGCTGTCGGCAGAGCCCTGGACAGCCAGGCTCGAGGGAGCGGCGCGGGCGGCGAGCGCGCGCCCTGCCCGCGTGGGGACCGGGCGGGGGGGAGCCGGGGTCGTCGTCCTTTCGTGGAGCCTCCAATCCCAGGGCCTGGGCCTCGGCCCGGGCCCCGCTCGCACTGCTGGGGGCGCCGAGGCGTGGCCGTTCTCCGCGCAGGGTCAGGCCCTTGTGCCTCCCTGCAGGAGGCTTGGCACAGCCTGGCCTCCCTTCAGCTCCCCCGCAGGCTGGACCCTCGGCCTCCAACCAGCAAGGCCCACCCCTCCGGAGCCGCGTCTTGACGCCCAGGCTGTCCTCGGAACGGAGCGGGGCAGAGCCACCACGAAGGGTCAATTATTCATGGGGCGCCTGGGCGTGCTCCCAAGACCTGCTCTGCCCTTGGCTTCTCTGGGGAAGTGGGGAGATGACAGGGGAAAAGTTCCCAGAGCAAAGTTGGCCACATTTCTCATTTTTCCAAGTAAGTATTGAGCACCTGCTGGATGCCTGGGCCTCGGACTGGGGCTGCCCCCAGGGGCTGGGGAAAAAAAACGTGAGGTCTCCGTGGGTGCCCCCTCTCGCCCCCGCCACTCAACCCCCCAGAGTTTCCGCAGGAAACAATGCCGGAGAAGGCTGCAGCTTCGAGACCATGTCAGGGAGAGGAAGGAAAGCCTGGATCCTTGCCTCCTGCCTCTCTTCCTTCTCTTCCTTCCTCCCGGCTGCATCTCCTTGGCTCCACCCCTTCTCATCAATTCCTCCCACACTTCCCTGCTTTCCCTGGCTTTTCACTAGAGGGTCCCTTCTCCCAGCAAGGAGCAGATGCTGAGCCCCATTGTCTCTCCCCCAGTGACTGCAGCCTCCCCGGACCGACCTGCTGCTCTTCGCCCCTCCCCCGCAGCCAGGAGGCCTGGGCCTTCTGTGACTGGGGAGCCCCAGAGCCATGCCCCTCACCCCACCCTAAACCAGCTCCTGGGGATGACTTTAGTCACTCAGAACATTATTTGTTTCTGACTGAGAGTGAGAAAACAGGAGCGTGAGACTTGGCTTGAGTGAGGAGGACTCAAGACCAAGGTGTCAATGTCAGCGCCCTGAACATTCCCCCCTCTGTGACCCCAGAGCCTGCGCCCACTCTGCCCTCTTCCTAGGAAGCCACGTTTCCGTCGTCGTATGTTCTCCCGCTTAGTGTACCGAAGCTGCATCCTTCAAACAAAGCACGACGCAGCTCTGACAGGCAAGCGTTCATTGAACAGATGCCGCCTGAGCATCGACTGGGTGCGTGCTCTCGTGCTGGGTGCAAGGGACCCCCAGCGCCCCTGGCCCTGGATGAGGCCTTGCAGACCCAGGAAGCAGCAAGAAGACAAGCAGCCACAATACCAGGGAATGTACGTCAAGAGGAACCAAGGAACATGGAAGCGGGTGCTCAGGGGTGGCTTCCTGGAGAAGGTCACATGTAGATGGGCAGGCCTGTGCCAAGCAAATGTGTGGGCCGGCACAGCGTGTCCAAAGCCCCCAGGGCAGGAGAGCACATTCTTCCTGATGCTGGGAACTGACACAAGTAATCTCTGCGGGGTGGGTGCATGTGGGGGGGCAGGGAGTGAGGGCAGTGTCAGGGCATGTGTGTGGGGGGGGCAGTAGGGAATGTGACCCTGAGGACCAGGCGTCAGGGGAGGAAGGAAGGCAGCAGATACCAGGGAGACATTCCCATTTCAGCCTCTCCCACTTGCTAACTTCATGCACTTGGGTTCCTAAAGCCTCCATGAATAACTTAGACTCAGTTTCCTCACTTACAAAACAGGGGAAAGCAGGTCAGTGGACTGCAAAGGCAGCGACTTCCGATGAAGGGCCCAGGCCTCCTTGCTGCATGCCCCCGGGCGATTGGCCTCTCTGAGTCTCTGTTTTCTCACCTGTAAAATGGGTATGAAAACACCCGTCTCCCCAGGATTGCTGTGAAGCCAACACGAGCCCGTGGGCAGGGTGGTATCTGGTGAAGAGTGTCGATACATGGTAGCTTTCCTTCATTAGTTTTATAAATCAGGGCGTGACAGGAAGGTGCCTTTACTACCTTAAAATGAGATTATGCTCTGGGTTGAAACCAGAATGACTCACCAAGTCAGAAACGGGATGAACCCTCTGCGGAGGAAGCAGTCATTGAAAGATGCTGTGTGTCCGGGATGGGGGACACCTACGTCTCATCCCGGTGGCCAAGGTGTTATCTCAGGGAGTGTGACTGGGGTGTGGAGACTGATTACCAAGGGCTGGCCACATCTGTGGAGGAGCAGCCTGCCGAAAGGACGAACGGGGGTCAGAAAAGAGGGACCCTGGGAGCGGGTACCTGGCTGAATTTGCCCAGTGGAGAGAACGAGACTGTGGAAGAGTGAAGGGGAGAAAGGATTATTGACTCCTCTGGAGTCTGATGTAAATCTTAGCCTTTTGCTTGGGTTCCTCATTCCCCGAGGAACATGCAAGTGAACTGGGCACCTGCACCTGCCCCTGGATCTGGGCACACCGGTGTTCCAAGTCCTGTACTGTAGTCATTTTGCACGTCTATTTATTCTTTACAACACAAGTTCATTGTGAAAGAACAGGAAAGTCAGCTGAGCAAAACGGAAAAGGGACCCCCATAGAGCCATTATAGTTTGGTGTGTGTCTGCGGACATTTATACCCACGAATTCACATGGAAATGCACATAATAAAACTATACAAAGTAAACGTTGCCCCACAAAGGAGTGACTACACAGGTAGATACGTTATTTTTAGAAAACTAACAAAAATGAAGCAACCCTATACCTACTGCATTGCAGCCACTTTCACCCAATGCTATGTCACAAAAATATCTTTCCCTGTCTCCAAACATGCTCATTATTGTTCTCATTATCTTTCTTAATGAACACCATTTCATGACACGCTTGCATCTTAATTTGTGTAAATCCATTGTCGGGCTTGTGGGATGTTGCCAGTTTTTCACTCTTACAGGCCATCTGTGATGAATATACTGTCACCTTTGTGACAGGTAGATGTCATATTGTGAGGGGACCAAGGCACAAGAATCTGAAAAAGGAGTCCCAAGGTCACGGCCATGGGGTGGTGAGACAGGATTTGCAGCCCGTGTCCAGTTGGTAGTTCCTGTGAGCATGTTTTCTCTTTAAAGAGGCCCCTCTCCCTCCCCTTTATCTTCTTCTAGTCCAGGTCACCGCCCTGGGAGAACCTGTCTGGGCAGGTGACCCACTTCCTTCTCTGATTTACTATTTTATTTATTTATTTTTAGAGACAGGAGAAGGGAGGGAGAAAGAGGGAGAGAAACATCAATGTGTGGTTGCCTCTCAACGGCCCCCACTGAGACCCGGCCCGTAACCCAGGCATGTACCCTGATTGGGAATCAAACCGATGACCCTTTAGTTTGTAGCCCATGCTCAATCCACTGAGCCACACCCCGCAGGGAATCTGGCACCTTTTTAATTTACTAATCTCAGCATCCTGGGACTGGAAGGAATGAAGGCAGGTAATACAGAACAGGTAATGCATGAGAGCGTATTTTGTAAATTGTGAAACCGGTGTGAACATTACTAGGCCTGAAGTCACAGTGAGGCCCTTCCAGGGTTTAGCCACATCTGACCTGCGCAAGCCCCGGAGAAGCCTCCAGATTCTCACTAGAGAGAAAGAAGTGGGCAATTCTTATGCAGAAGCAGTCCAGGGGGTCTCCCCTGTGCATTTCAGAAACCCGAGAGTCGCCACCCCTCCAGCTGAAATGGGCAGGGGGGGTTGTTACTAACCAGGTTTATTAATCCTCAGGATTTCCCCCAGTGAGGATGTGTGCATGCCACAGACTGCCCAGAATGTTCCTCTCCACCTCTGAAAAAGCGGAGGCGTATTGTAAACCGAGAACAGGGATGAAGTACCGCTCTTCGGTGTTGCAATGGACGTGCTCACCACAGTGACTGCGGGGAGAATAGCGGGGTTTATTCCGATCTGCGGCTCTCGTGGACGGAACCAAACATTTAAAAAACCATCGGCGGCATGGCACTACTTCATGTCCGCTGTTCAGGAGGGCTAACCCTCCCGACTGGAATGGGCCAAGGAAAGGTGTCGGGCCCCAGGACTGCACTGAGAGGAGTACTGCAGAAGGCAGGCGTTTCACAGATCTCCTTCCTTCCAGAGAAACGTTCCCATTTCCCCTTCCCAGCGGAGGGGCGCCCAGGGCTCCCCGGGGACGGCGGGGGACCTGGGACCGATAGCACGTCCGTCACGGAGAACTGAAGTGGCGACACAGCGCCACAGGAAATGTGTGGGGCAGCCACCCAAAATTCTGAGAAGTATGAAACAATCTAGGAATAATCCGGGCTTCGGGTGGAAAACCCCAAGGACGCAGAAGTCTGTGTGGGGTGCGCATCCGGCATTTGGAGATTATTTTCCCAGAAGAAGTGACAGGGGGCGTCCATGGATCCACCTCCAAGAGCGCCCCCCACAGCCTGGGGCCGAGGGTGCATAGTTGCGTGGATTGATTCCCAATGACGTCACCGGCCTTATTTGCATACATATAAGAAGGACTAAAAATAGCGCCCAAGGAAGCATAGGCGTGGACCGTAAACAGGAAACTGACAACTTCGCCAGTTAAAAACAAATACATACATGAAAGCTCACTGAGACAAAGCCTGGACTGTAACCGAATGTCAGAGATCAGGGGAAGCCTAAAAGTTTACAGCTCTCGGCTCCGCAGCTTTGGTTCTAGAAATCTATTCGTAGGTATCAGCAGTGTGGACAAAGATGTGTGTTAAGGATGTTTATCAGAATATTATTTACGTTGGCAAAAATGACAAACATAATAGGAAAAGGGAAGTCAAGGAAGAAAAAACTGAAGTATTCACAATAAGGAAATGGTTGGAGTAATGGTCTGATATCATACAGCTATCAAGAAAACGTGTTTTTGAAGACTATTTAATGAATTGGGAAATGTTGGTAATATACGGAGCGAGATCCAAAATTGCATGTGCAACAGAACTATATTTTTGTGCAATGTTGTATATGCTTGTATATTTATCCCAAAAAGTACATGTAAAAGAAAAAGCCTTAATTCCCAGTCAGGGCACATGCCTAAGTTGCAGGCCAGTTCCCAGCAGGGGACTCATGAGAGGCAACCATACATTGATATTTCTCTCCTTCTCTCCTTCCCTTCCTCTCTAAAGATAAATAAATAAAATATATATTTTTAAAGGCTTAGAAGCCCTGGCTGATGTAGCTCAGTGGATTGAGCACGGGCCTGCAAACCAGACAGACAATCGTGGTTCGATTCCCAGTCAGGGCACATGCCAGGGTTGCGGGCCGGTTCCCTGCAGGCCACTTCCCAGTAGGGGACGCACGAAAGGCAACCATACATTGATGTTTCTCTCCCTCTCTCCTTCCCTTCCCCTCTAAAGATGAATAAATAAAATCTAAAAAAAAATTAAAATAAAAAAGCCTTAGAAATGCAAATAAGTTAAAACTCTTTCTGGGCTTTTTTTTGAATTGTAGGTGATTTTTATTTTCTTCTTTCTTATTTAGCATATTTACCAAATTTCTATAATGATTGTATTATTATTTAAAATTTTCTTTTTAGCCCTGGCTGGTGTGGCTCAGTGGATTGACTGCTGGCCTGGGAAGCAAGGGGTCACTGGTTCAATTCCCAGTCAGGGTACATGCCTGGGTTGTCGGTCAGATCCCCAGTAGGGGGTACGTGAGAGGCAACCACACATTGGTGTTTCTCTCCCTCTCTTTCTCCTTCCCTTTCCCTTTACAAATAAATAAAGAAATCTTTAAACATATTTTTAAAAATTATTTTTAGAGAGAGGAAGGGAGGGAGGGAGAAAGAGGGAGAGTAACATCGGTGTGCGATAGATACATCAATAGGTTGCCTCTTGCACGCCCCCCACTGGAGACCCAGCCCCGCAACCAGGCATGTGCCCTGAGTGGGAATCGAACCAGCGACCATTTGGTTCACAGGACTGCACTCAATCCACTGAGTCCCACCAGCCTGGGCTGATCATATTATTTTTAAACAGTAGCATACAGTTAGAGGACAGACCTAGGGTTCGAGTTCACTCCACAGTCGAAAACTCAGATCAGGCCTTCAAAGAGCTTCCAGTCGGAAACAGCTGAGCAAACAGGAAGTTCTGCTGCAGAATGTGTGAAGGGCTGGGAGGAAAGAGGAACCAGTGTTTTGGTTGCTGATGATTTGGGCTCTGAGGTTGAATAGACTCTCCATTGTGAAAGTGTATTGTGCAAAAAAAAAAAAAAGGAGAAAGAAAGAAAAAGAATGGGCTTTTTGTGAAGGGAGATAAAGAGTTGCAGGGTGGGAACTGGGAGGATCAGGGAGGAGAAGGCAGGCCTGGATGGGGGAGGGGGGGATTGTGGGATTATGGGTAGGGCCGCCCTGCAGATCCCTGCACAGGGTCCTCCCCAGCCTGCCCCTGGGTCTCCGTGTCCAGGGCCTGCGAGTCAGGTGCGTGGGGGTGGGGCGCTCAGTAAATGTGTATCGTTCATAAAGACAGATAAATGCATCAGCATGTAACCTCGGGGATGACTCTCATGAATTTCCTTGACGGCATTCATTAAAACATGTGGTCTGGGGGCGGGTGGCAAAAAAAGACACTATTGTGTGTGATGATGACTGAGATGACAGGAGTAAGGCAGGTCTGCGCATCTGCGCGTCTCCGCTGTAACGTCAGGAGGGGCCTGGGTTCACCTTGGACTGCAGCAGGGACTGGAGTCGAAGGAGCTCTGGACCCTTTTGACTGGCGTGACCTTGGCCAGACTCCCGCTGCGAATGCTTCACTCCCTAGGCTGTGGGCTCGGGGTGACCTGCGTGGCCGAGGTTAAACAAGATCGTGCACGGAGGATGATGCTGCGGGGACTCTGCACGTGGGTGGAAGGAGCCGCGGATGTCACTGTGTTTGCCTGGAAACCCCCGGGTCGCACCTGGTTGGCAGAGGTGCGGGAGAGGTGCCGCAGGGGGATGGCTTTGCTGTGTTGAATTTCTAGATACCAGTTCTTTTTGGTCTCCTCCCTTTGTCTTTCTGCTTTGCTTCATCACCACACATTTATGAAGCACCCCTAATGTGCTAGCCACCTTCCAGGGTCCCCCAGGCAACCAAGGGGGCCAATTGTAAGACTAGAGAACATGCCCGGGCTGGTGTGGCTCAGTGGACTGAGTGCCAGCCTGGGAACCGAAGGGCCGCTGGTTGGATTCCCAGTCAGGGCACATGCCTGGGTTGTGGGCCAGGTCCCCAGTAGGGGGCGCATGAGAGGCAACCATGCATCGATGTGTCTCTCCCTCTCTAAAAAATAAGTAAATAAAATCTTTAAACAAAATAAAAAAGACTAGTCAACAGAAGAAGGGTACCCAGCTCTCACTTTTGGGAAGCCTCCTTAGAAGAGGTGATATTTCGTGAAATGGGTTTTGAATCCTGGCTTGTGCGGCTCAGTTGGTTGGGTGTCATCTTGCAAACCAAAAGGTTGCAGGTTCGATTCCTGGTCAGGGCAGACACCTAGGTTGTGGGCTTGGTCCCCCCAGGCGGAACACGGGCAAGAAGCAACCCATCGATGTTTCTCTCTCACATCAACATTTTCTCTCTCTTCCTTCCCCCACTCTGGAACCAATAAAAGAAATAGAAATAGTGAAAATTAGGTCTCGAAAGGAAAGTGGGGACCTGCTCAGCAAAGCAAGGACAGGGCCCTGAGCAGGGCGACGGAGTTTAGGAAGTTACTTAGCCTCTCTAAGCCCTGGTGTCTGGCCCCTTCAAGGAGACGGTGCCTGCCGGGTGCCCGCAGCGCGGCGCCGGGCCCGTAGTCAGTACTGAAAAAGGCCAGTGCTGTCCCTTTGTATCTAAATCGCTTCCTCTCTGAAGCTTACTTCCTGTTCACATTTTGTTCTCTCTGCCGGTTCCTGGGGACACAGTGACTGTTGGCCTGGGCCGTCAGCTATTCCGCCCACTTTCCAGGGTCTGCAAAATCATTTAAAGAACAGATCCTATTTTTCGCCGTCAGGAAAATCCCGTTACATTTGAAATGCAGATGACCTAGGGCCCAGTTCTCTGTTCACAACACGCTGAAATGAGAAACTCATTATTAGAAATCGGCGATTGAAAATTCTCCAACATAGCTTTTGGGGAAAGGAGGGAATCAAGA
The DNA here is from genome assembly GCF_021234435.1 of Artibeus jamaicensis. Classification (NCBI taxonomy): domain Eukaryota; kingdom Metazoa; phylum Chordata; class Mammalia; order Chiroptera; family Phyllostomidae; genus Artibeus; species Artibeus jamaicensis. Next base: position 3,511,077 of record NW_026522049.1, on the reverse strand, counting down.
ATTAACTGTTAATTAAGAAAAATAATAGAGAATTGCACCTATGAAAATCAGCAAGACATGTGTTAGGTTTTACCCAAAAAGTTCTGTAGCTTTTGTGATGATGTTATTATGAAACCGAGGAAAAGTTAAACAAAATACCCATGAAATCATTTAGAAATATTTTTTAAAAAGCAACTCCCCAGATAAAGATAAGGAAGGAAGGAATCAGGGAAAAAAAAGCAGAAAAGAGTAACTTAGAAACTAAAAAAAAAAGAACCAGTCGAACAAATAATACCTATGTTCTTGAGCTGGTTCTTTTAGTAAAAACAAAAGTCAAAATAATACAATGGACAAATGTAACGGAGAAAAAAATAAAACAAACAAACGCAACTTAAGGTGAAGTAAATGGTGGCAATCACGACAGACAGGAGCTGAAAATATAAAAGGATATGATGTGAAATTGCTGACAGATTTGAAAACTTGAATGAACTAGATAGTTTTCTGGGGTAAAAAAAAAAAAAAGAGTGGCGTTTCCTCCCTTTGAGAGACTCAGAAGTAGAAAACGTCAACTACCTCCTTGGGTTTCTGTTCAAAGGCTCCCTGGACAGAGAAACCCCCCTACAATCCCCCACTCCATCAGCTTTTAAAGCGACACCCCCACCCCCTTCCTCCCCACCCCCACTTCCATGTTCTCAGCAGCTGATGCGACATGTGTCCGATTGCTGACGTGTTTCCCTTCTCTCCCCACTAGAATAGGAGCTTCCTGAGAAAAGAGAACTTTCTTTAAAAAAAAAAATTAACCATTTTGTAATAATAGTGGGGTTTTTTTAATGAAATGTTTTATTTTGAGATCATTGTAAGAAATCTGGTTTGCATGCTGCTGTGGCGCTACTAGACCCAACTGGGCTGGTCACAGAGCAGGCATCTGAAATAAGTACTTGTTTCATGAATCAATGAGCAGAAGAATTTAAGAAAGCTATCAAAAACACTGCCCCCAGAAGTTCTGTGTCCAGATGGTTTTACTGGGGAGGAGGGGTGTCACTGGATGTTTTGAGGCATGGGTAACTCTGAGTTATATAAATTAGTCCAGAACACAGCATTTTCCATATGAAGAAAATTAGATTTTTTCCCCCTAAGGGATATAAGAAAGGAACTTAATAAGGAAAGACATGCCGTATGTCTGATGCCCTACGTCTAATGTACAGATGGAAAGGTCAAATTAATGTACAGGCTTCGTGCAAATTCAAATGTGATTCTTTTTCAAACTTTTTAAAAAGAGATTAGAAAGAGCTTGGCCTTCAGCGGCCAGCAGAGGAGCCTTGACCTCGGCTTAGCTTGGTTGCTGCCCCCAAACACGGAAAGGTCTCGGGTTCTACACGGTCGGCATGCATCTCACGGCTGTGATAGACCGGGGTGAGTGAGCATGGCTGTCTCACCTACTCCCTCCAGCAGGTAGTTTTCTCTGCAGGTCCTGCCTCTCCCCTGCCGCCTCTGGCCCAGGCGCTGACAGATTGCCTTCTGCTGTGCCTCCTCTCCTTCCCTTGTGGGTCCGAAATGACTGGTGACGCTGTGGAGTGGCAGAGACTCACGCCTTCCTGGTACCCTTGTAACAAAGCAGATGGAAGAGGGCGCCCTCCTTGATACACTTACATCGAGCAAGAGGGAAACCACACCTCGCGAAGGGAAATTCACATAACAGAGTCCCTGAGAGGCTCACGAGCCCGCTTCCCACCTGCACCGGCGCCTCCATCGGATTCTCTGTCACTAAACTTGCTTTTTCTCAACAACAACAACAAAAAAAACAGCACTCGCAGTGAATACAGACAAGGTTTTCAGATCCAAAATCTTTTTTATTTATCACCCACGGTTGTTGAGTTTTTGCTTTCTGTTTCATGGCTAACATCCAAGCCTTTCCATTAGATCACGAATTAAATAAGTGTTTTCAGCGAGCATGGGAAATTGACAATTAAAAATCCCCCTCCCTTCCCCTCCCTGCATGGAATCCTGCCCTCGCTCCGCAGCTGCTTTGGTGCTAGGAAGGCCCAGTAGGGTGGTCCCCAAGGGCTTGCTGCTTAAAGAGGTGTGCAACCCCCCAGGCTCAGTGCATGAATTCATTACAGTGTTAGTGAGGCTGAGGCCCCCCTTGGAAGCATCCTGTACCAGTTGGCTTTGCTACGTTTCTTTATCGGAGCAGGAATCGGTGTCCAGCTTTTAGATGAGATTTCTAGAACTCTCCATTCTTAAGGAGCAGCTTCCAGAATGACCAGGAGCTCCAGGGGACTGCCTGATGGGCCACCCTGAGGATGGGCTGGGGCAGGGGAGGGAATGAAGTCTCAGGCCGAGCAGCAGAAGGTGGAAAGGGTCCAGAATCTTTGAAAAGTCCTTTTTTTTTTTTTTTGGTGGGGTGTCAGGGGGACCCGAGGCCTCTGGGACAGAGAGCTCTGTCCTGCATGAAACCTTAGGTTGTTATACAACAGGCTGTAATTAATATCACCCAGGCTCGAAAAGACATCCCATCATTCTAATAAAAAATGAAAGCCAACTGGGCCCAATGCCCAGAGCCGGCAGACACGTGCCAGGCCAGGAGCCTCCAGCAGAGGGCGCTCACAGGGACCTGAGGTGCCCCCATGCCAATCAATGCCCCTAGTGCCGGCCACCTGCAGGGGAATGCGGCCCTGAGCCACCCGGTCCTGTTCAGCCAGCCAGAGCAGGACAGGTATCAGACGTCCTGCCGCCCCTGGGGATATGAGTCATTCAGAGGGGAGGTCTGGGAGTGTTACAGGCAGGAGGCCAGGCTCCACCCCGGTGCAGAGCACAGAGGTGCAGCCAGGACTCGCCCCACCTCGCAGAGGATTAATTAGAGAATATGCACGAACCACACGCCCCACATGTGACAGGCACTTGTAATGGATGTTTGTGATAATGATAATGCTGCTGCTGCTGAGCTAACTCCTCCCTTTGTAACTTCCCCCTCCTCACCCAACCTGAACATTTCCACCCTTCACCGCCCAGCTTCCAGCTCTCTTCCTCCCAGAAGCCATCCAGGATTGCTTTGGGTCCATGGATTACAAACCTGGGCCACTTCAGATTCAGCTAAGAAGGTGAGAAGGTTTCTTTTTTTTCTTTCTTTCCTTTTTCCCTTTTTTTTTTTTTTTGCATGGTTGGAAAAAAATCTTTTTGTGTGTGTGGTAAAAACACACATAACAAAATTTGCCATCTTCACCATTTTCAAGTGTACAGTTCAGTAGCATTAAGTGTATTTTGCTTCGTTGTGGAACAGATCTCCAGAACTTTTTCCTCTGGCAAAACTTGAGAATGTACACATGAAACAAAAACTCCCTATTTCCTATCCTGGCTGGGTTGCTCGGTTGGTTGGAGCGTTGTCCATACACCAAAAGGTCACAGGTTCAATCCCCTGGCTGGGCACATACGTAGGTTATGAGTTTGATCCTCAGTTGGGGCGTGTACAGAAGGCAGCCAATGATGTTTCTCTCCCGTATCGATATTTCTCTCTCTCCCTCCCCCTTCCTTTCTTTTTAAAATCAATAAACATATCCTCAAATGAAAATTTTAAAAAACTCCCCATTTCCCCTTGTCCCAGCCCCTGGTGACCACCATTCTATCTTCTGTGAGTTTGATTGCTTTACGTACCTCGTATAAGTGGAATCTACACTATCAGTTTTGTTGTGATTGACTTATAGCAGCATAATGTCCTTAGGATTCACCCGAGCTTAGCAGGGGACAGGATTGCTCTCCTTTCTAAGGCTGAGTAATATTCCCCTGTAGACAATGCACCATGTTTCGTTTATCTGTTCACTTATCGGCGGCCGTGTGGGTTACTTTCACTGTTCGGCCACTGTGATTAATGCTGGTGTGTACTGGGAGTGCAAACGTCCGCTCCAGTCCTTGCTGTTGTGACAAAATCGGTGTCATGAGGCTTCCCCCCCTGTGCTTTTTTTCAGGGAGTTTTATAGTTTTGGGTCTTATGCTTAGGTCTTGGGTCCATTTTGAATACATTTCGGTACTTGATGGAAAGGTCCAGTTTTACTCTTTCACCTGTGGATTTCCACTCTTCCCAGCACCATTTGTTGGAGAGATTTTTCTTCTCCCATAGAGTGACCTCGGCACACCCTTGGGGTCCCTGGACTTGACTGACAGTATAGAGCAATCGCTCTGGCCAGAACTTCCAGGACTATGTTGAATGACGGGCAGAAGCAGGCCTTCCTGCCGTGTTTCTGCCCTTTGGGGCAGAGTTGTCTGTCTGTCCCCCACTGAGTGTACTGTGAGCTGTAGGGTTGGCCAAAAGGTCCGTATGCTTTTTTCCTTAAAATAACAGACATGTTTTTCACTTGCACCAATCACTTGATGGGTTTGGATATCCTGAGTATGTTGGCCACCTCCCGTGTGGTATAACATCGATTGTGCTCAATCTGAGCGCCGTCGACTCGTCGACCTGACTGTAGGGCATCATCCAGCGAGAAATCTCCAGCAAGAAACTTCGCAGCTAACGACTTTTGATGCGTTCCATCAGTCACAGCACCTTCTCTGCACACTGCGCAAATCTTGTGTGTGTGTTTCAGGTGCATCTTTACCTTTCTTGAAATAATGAAGCATAATAATATGCCAAACATGTTGCGTATTTTCTTTCATTTTAAATACTAGAAAGGCTACACAAAAATTCACCTGTTTTGAAAAGTTTTTTTTTTTTAAATACGTGCTGATATGGCCCTAGCTGGTGTGGTTCAGTGGATTGAGCACGAGCCTGAGAACCAGAAGATCAAGGTTCTATTCCCAGTCAGGGCACAGGCCTGGGTTGCAGACCAGTTCCCAGCAGGAGGCGCAGGAGAGGCAACCACACATTGATATTTCTCTCCCTTCTCTCCTTCCCTTCCCCTCTAAAGATAAATAAATAAAATCTTTAAAAAAATACATACTGATATGGTAGCTGTCACAATGCAGGCCAACAAAATTATTTCCAGTGAACTTAAAGACCTCTAAGCACTGCTACAGCCATGGTAGGAAAAAAACAACAAACCAGTGAACGAACTTCTTGGCCAACCCAACATATGGCCTTTATGACAGTAACCCCCCTCCCCAACCTACAGTTCCACACTCCAAGGCTTTATTTACCCATGTCCACAGTGGTCTGCAAGTATTGAATCGAAAATTCCAGGAATAAATAATTCATCCATTTTAAACCGCACCTGTTCTGCCTAGTTTGACGAGATCTCGAGGAATCTGGGGCTGGAACCTTCCTTTGTTGGGTTCTTCACAGGGAGGACGCTGCCCTGCATCCCTCACAGCAGCCAGTATGGTTATGGGAGGGACCGTGAGGGCACCGCAGGGTGGGTGTCAGCGTCACCCTCGTTTTACTTATTAAGGACCCTAAAGCACAAGAGTAGTGACGCTGGCCATTCCGATATACTGGAAACAGAAGCTGGGAAGTGTGTGTATGTCTAGGAAGAAACAATGTGTGTGTGTGTACATATATGTGTGTGTACATACATGTGTGTGTATATATATATATATGATAGGGGGACCCCCAAAAAACCGGAATTGCTTTCTGGAGGGTGGGCCCCTCATACTCCAGGCTTCCCCTGCCAGGTGAGTGTTCTGGGAACCCATCCATATCAGTGTACCAGCCGGTGTTGTTGTGAGAGGCTGGGTTCAAGCTTCAGTGAATTTTTTCTGAAGACTCTTTCAAGGTGGTTGCTCGTTTCACGATGGGTGACTTTCTAGCACACCTGCCCACACCGTGTTGAGTGTTCCCCAGTTTTTGACCCAAAATGGCCATGCCCCCCGTGCCCCACCCTCCCCATTCACCTGATCTCTCTCCAAGCGACATTTTTTGTTTGTTTGTTTTCCCCTGATGAAAAAAGCCCTCAAAGGAAATCGCCTTGCCAGTGTGGAAGAGGTGAGACAAAAAATGGCAGAAGCGCTAAAAGGCATCAAAATTGACGAGTTCAGAAACTGTTTTGAGCTGTGGAAAAAAATGTCTCCATCGGTGTGTTTCGTCAGATGGAGAGTACTTCGAAGGTGACAGAAGTTTAAACATGTAAGGATAAATACAAATGAAAACTCTTCACACAAACATAGAATAAACACACAAGTTTTTATAAATAAATTCTGAGGGTTTTTTGGGTCCCCCCCTTACATATATAATAAGGTGAAGTACTCTCCCTGGTTTCAGGTATCCACTGGGGGTCTTGGGAAATATCCCCTGTGGATAAGGGGGAAAGTACTGTATGTCGAAGTAGTTCCCTTCTTTTTTTAAACTTTTTTTAATTAAGAAAAATTTTTATTGATTATGCTGTTAGTTGTTCTATTCCCCCTTTCATTCCCCTCCACCCTACCCCCCATCCCCACCGTTACCCCCCCTTTAGTTTATGACCATGTGTCTCAAGTTCTTTAGATTCTGTATTTCCCCTACTATTCTTGCCCCCCCATCTATTTTCTATCTACTGTCTATGCTACTTATTTTCTGTACCTTCTCCCCCCTTCTCCTCCTCCCACTCCCCTGTTGCTAACCCTCCTTGAGATCTTCATTTCTATGTTTTCACTCCTGATCTAGCTATCCTTTTAGTTTGCTTTTGTTTTAGGTGTGGTTGTTAATAACTGTGAGTTTGCTGCCCTTTCACTGTTCATGTTTCTTTAACTTCTTTTTCTTAGATAAGTCCCTTTAACATTTCATATAATAAGGGCTTGGTGATGATGAACTCCTTGAATTTGATCTTATCTGAGAAGCACTTTATCTGTCCTTCCATTCTAAATGAAAGTTTTGCTGGATAGAGCAATCTTGGTTGTAGGTCTTTGGATTTCATGACTTGGAATACCTCTTTCCAGCCCCTTCTTGCCTGTAAGGTCTCTTTTGAGAAATCCGCTGACAGTCTGATGGGGACTCCTTTGTAGGTGACTGTCCCCTTATCTCTTGCTGCTTCTAGGATTCTCTCTTTCATTTTAATCTTGGCTAATGTAATTATGATGTGCCTTGGTGTGTTTCTTCTTGGGTCCAACTTCTTTGGGACTCTCTGAGCTTCCTGGATTTCCTGGAAGTCTATTTCCTTTGCCAGATTGGGGAAATTCTTGTTTATTATTTGTTCAAATAAGTTTTCCACTGGTGGCTGTGCCTTTCCCCCCTTCTGGTACCCCTATAATTCAGATGTTGGAGCGTTTAAAGATGTCCTGGAGGTTCCTAAGACTCTTCTCATTTTTTTGAATTCTTGCTTCTTGACTCTTTTCCGTTTGGCCATTATTTGCTTTCTTCTGGTCCACTTCATTGATTTGAGTTCCAGTTTCCTTTTCATCGCTATTGGTGTCCTGTGCAATTTCATTCATTTCAATTAGTTTCGCCTTCATATATTTGTCAAATTTGTGGCTATAATCAACCAGTTCTGTGAGGATCCTGATCACCAGTGTTTTGAACTGCGCGTCTGAGAGTTTTGCTATTTCTTCATTGCTTAGATTTTTAGGCTCTGGGGCTTTGAGATCTTCTTGAGTCATTTTTGGTCTGTTCGGGCCCTTTAAGTGTGCGGAGCAGAGCCTTGGACTCCCAGGTCGCTGGGTTGTGACGCTGTATGTGGGGGCGTGGTCAGAGCAGGGAAATGGCGGCCCCCTGTGCTGTTTTGTGTCGCTGGGTGAGGAGCAGTGCCTTACGTGGTTCACCAGGGCCGGGTCACTCAGAGTCGCTGGGCTATGACGCTGTATGTGGAGGTGGGGTCAGAGCGGGGAAATGGCTGCGCCCTCCGCTGCTGCTAGCCGCGGGGACCCGCTGGGTCCCAGTCCAATAGCCCACTCCCTCGCTTGTCTATCCACGCAGGGATGTGCGACCACAGTCAACCCGCAGCCCTGCTTCCTCGCTGTTTCCCCGTGGTCGCTCGCTCAGTCGCTCGCTCGGTCCAACCCTGCGCCTAGATTCTGCGTGCCTGAGTCCGTCTGAGTTTTCCTGTGCAACCCCATTCCACCAGCTGCTGGTTTCACCCCTTACCGGTCAGGCTGAAGAATTTGTTGTTAACAGACTTCCGAAAAGTTCAGTTTTCTGTGTTCTGGTTGTGTTTTCTGTTGCTAATGTTTAATTATCTCTAAACTTGGTTGTGTGAGAAGGCACGGCTTATCCACCTATGTCTCCATCTTGGCGGAAGTCTCCGAAGTAGTTCCCTTCTATTCTGAGTTTATTGAGTGGTTTTTTTTTTTTTTAATATTTTATTTATTTATTTTTTGAGAGAGGGGAAGGGAAGGAGAAAGAGTGGGAGAGAAATATCAATGTATGGTTGCCTCTCATTTGTCCCCTGCTGGGAACTGGCCTGCAACCCAGGCATGTGCCCTGACTGGGAATCGAACCGCGATACTCTGGTTCGCAGGCCCGCGCTCAATCCACTGAGCTACGCCAGCCAGGGCTGAGTGGTTTTTTTTAATATCGTAAAACTTCGTTAAATTTTGTCAAAGGCTTTTTATGCATCATTTGGGATGATCATGTGGTTTTGCTGTTTGTTCTATTCATGTGGTGTATGTATTATGAGGATTGATTATTGTATGTTAGGTCGTTCTTGCATTTCAGGAGCAAACCCCATGCGGTTATAATCCATTTAAAATGCCACTGAGTTTGGTGGCTAGTGTCTTGTTGAGGATTTTGGAGTCTGAGTCCTTCAGGGACATTGGTCTATGGTTTGCTTTTCTTGTGTTTTTGTCTGCCTTTGGTATGAGGGTGCTGCTGGCCTCGGAGCATGAGTCTGGGGTGTTCCCCCCACCTTCGGCTTTTTTGGAAGAATTTGAGGAGGTTTGGGGTTAATTCTTCGTTCAATAGTTGGTAAAATGCTCCAGTGAAACCATGTGGTTCTGTGTTTTCCTTTGGTAGGAGGTTTTTGGTTACTCATTAAATTTCCTTTGGGGTCTATTCAGATTTTCTTTTTATGGAGATATAAGGGACACCTAACGTTACATCAGTTTCAGGTGTACAACATTACTGATTCGATGCGCCTAAGTATTTAGCAACAATCACCACATTTGGTCTAGATAACATTCATCACCGTATATAGTTAAACATATTTTTCTTGTGATGAGGGCTTTTGAGGTCTACTCTCTTGCAACTTTCAAATATGAAATACAGTATTATTTTTTTTTTAGAGAGAGAAGGGAAGGAAGAAAGAGGGAGAGAAACATTAATGTGTGGTTGCCTCTCATGCGTCCCCTACTGGAGACCTGGCCTGCAACCCAGGCATGTGCCCTGACTGGGAATCAAACCAGCTAGTACCCAATCACAAGCTAGTACCCAATCCACTGAGCCACAGCAGCGTGGGCTGAAATACAGTGTTATTAACTATAGTCACTATGCTGTATATGATATCCCCCATTTTTTTTATTTCTTCATGTTCCAGTCTGGTAGTGTGCATTTCTAGGAATTACTCATGTTTTCTAGGTTATCCAATTTGTTGGGGTACAATTGTTCACGATATTCTCTTAAAATCTTGTTTTATGTCTATAAACTCAGTTGTAATGTCTCTTTCATTTCTCATTTTAATTGCTTGAGCTTTCTCTCTCTTTTTTACTTAGTTCATCTCGATCAGGGCTGTCATTTTGGTTGATCTTTTCAAACAGTAACCCTTAATTTTTGTTGACGTTTTTCCATTGTTTTTCTATGCTGCGTTTTGTTTATCTCTGCTCTCATCTTTATTATTTCCTTCTTCTGCTAGCGTGGGTTTCGTGTGTTCTTGTGTTTTCAGTTCCGTGAGGTACGAAGTTGGGTTGTTGATTTGAGGTCTTCCTTTTTCTTTTTCTTTTTAAAGACTTTTTTTACTTGTTTTTAGAGAATGGGGAACGGAGAAAGAGGGAGAGAAACATCACTGTGTGGTTGCCTCTTGCACGCCCCTCACTGGGGACCCAGCCTGCAATCCAGGCATGTGCTCTGACTGGGAATCGGACCAGGAGCCTTTGATTCGCAGGCCCGTGCTCAGTCCACTGAGCTATGCCAGCCAGGGTTGAGGTCTTTCTTCTTTTTTCATGTGAGCATCTATAGCTATTATAAACTTCCCCTTAGCTCCGTATTCACCGCAACTCATACGGTGTGGGATGTTGTTTTCCTTTTCATTGCTCTCCAGGTATTTTCTAATATCCCTTGTGATTTATTCTCTGACCCACTGGTGGTTTAAACGTGTGTCATTTAATTTTCATGAATTTGTGGATTTTACAGTTTTCCTTCTGGTATGGATATCTAGTTTCATTGCACTGTTATTGGAAAAGATGCTTTCTGTGATTTCAATCTTTTCGTATGGGTTCGGCATCAGCAGGATGGAGTGGGAAGGGGAGGGAGGGGGTCCTGGGGACCCCAGTGAGGAGGCAGGAGGGTCCCCCATCAAGGCATCCGGGACTTACTGGGCCAAGCCAAAGAGTCAGGGCTCTGTTCTCAAGGCACTGGGGAGCCTTTGAAGAGTTTATGTGGGAGAGTGAGTCTCTCAAATTTAATTTTAGAAAAAAATTAATCCTCTAGTGAAAGTTCAAGAAGAAGAAGGAGAAGGAAAGAAGAAGCCGCAGCCCTGCCCTCGTCCCCTGACATTGCTGCCACCAGCCGCTGCCAGTCCTGGGCCGACCACGACTATAAGTTTAAGGGCGCATTTGTAATTTAGGAAGGGACGTCACCCTCAAATGGACTGATAACCACAAATGCAGCTCCCGCCAGCAGCTCAGGGCTCAGAGGATGCTGCTCCGGCTGGGGGGGCTGCCCTCTGGGAACCAGGGGGATCTGGGTGGGGAGGGGGTTGCCAAGAGCTCACTGCCAGCCTCAGGGCGCCCATCTGTGCCTGCAGCACCCTCGGCTGATTGGAGGTCAGCATGGGGGCACCTTGGGGCTAAGGAAGCTGTGGGGGGGGAGGGGCCTGTGTTGGTGTGAGAACAGAGTGATGCTTGAATGGGGCGGCCTGGGGAGGCTGCAGTTCTGGTTTTGGGGGGCACCACTCAGGGTCACTGACTTCCCCAAGCACTTGCTAGCCACCCACCGTGTGCCAAGCTCTTGGCAAACATCATGGGATTACTCCCTGCCGTGACATCTCCATACAGTGGGCAGAGGCTCAGATGGGCAAGGTCACCTGCCCAGGCCGCACAGAAGAGGCAGCAAGTGACAGGGGAGTGATGGACGTCGGGGCTGAGCACTGGCCCTGGGAGCTGCAGAATCTACTCTGAGATAAAGTGGGGGACCCTGGTAGGTGGTGCTCTGGCTGCTGGTGGCCCCAGAGTCCCTGAAGGCACTGTCATCTCTCTCTCAGAGCCCGTGAGACACCCTGAGGACCCTGTTGGACCACCTCGGGGGTCTCCTTTCTGCAAGACCTGCTGGAGGACTCACCGGCGTTGGCAAGCCGTCTAAGTGGTTTCTTTTCAGTCTCGCTGGCTGTTGATTTTTATTATCTTAGCTTTTTTTAAAAAATCATTTTAGTTTATGTTTTATCATTCTGACTTGCCTCTTGACTCAATCGTCTTTCCGCATTTTAATTTTTTAAAAAAATTTTAGAGACCTGGCTGGTGTAGTTTAGTGGATTGAGCACGGGCATGCGAACCAAACGATCGCGGTTTGACTCCCAGTCAGGGCACAGGCCTGGGTTGCAGGCCAGTTCCCAGCGGGGGGGCGCAGGAGAGGCAACCACGCATTGCTGTTTCTCTCCCTCTCTCCTTCCCTTCCCCTCTAAAGATAAATGAATAAAATCTTTTACAAAATTTTAGAGAGAGGGGAAGGGAGGGAGAAAGAGAGGAAGAGGGACATGCATGTGAGAGAATAGCATCAACTGGCAGCCGTGTCGATACCCTGACCTCAGCCCGAACCAGTGACCTTTCGTTTTAGCCAGAGCCGTACTTGGCAGGGCTGCCTTTTCTTCTTAAAGGTTCTCCTTTTACCTTCTACCTTTTCAAGCCTGTTCAGCCTTCTGGTTTCCTTTCATGTCTTCTCTTTAAGTATCTGTTGTTATTGTTGTAGCTCCCTTCCACTTAAAAAAAATCATGTTTTTCTGACTAGAAAAGTATCATGCATTTTTATTGCTAAATGTTTGGAACGTATAGGAAAAGGTGTAAAGAACACAATTAAAATATCCCATTAAGCCTCCTCCGGGAATAACCACTGTTGATATTTTATTCTCTTCTCTCCAACTACCTTTTCTATTCATGAACACTTAGAGATATTGCTTTAACCCTTTGTCTCACTTATGTGTTGTAAATATTTTCCTATGATCTATTTGTTGAAAAAACTTCTTTTTAAAAAAATAGCCAGCGTTGCCTATGGTTGCTGCAAAAACATCAAACATTAACGGGTCTCCAGCAAACAGTGAACATGCCCCCATGCCTGTCCCCAGGGACACCGGGCCGGAGGTAACCGCCACTCACCTTTCAATATATACATCCTTGTACACTTTGCCAATGCATTTTCCTGTGTGTTTCCACAAAACAAACGCATGGAACACAGTTTCTCCTTTGGCTTTCTCACTCAGCGGGGAACTTTTGACCCCAGCCCCGAGCAGGGGGCGGTGGGGTGTTAGGGTAGGCAAGCTTGGGAGGCTGCACTTGGCCATGGTCTCCATAGTTCCCAAAGGAGCTCCAGTCCGTGGGTGGGTCGGCTGCGGAGGGCCGATCACAGCACATTCACCTGCTTCACTGTGCACTGAGCGAATGCCTGACGCCAGAGAGAGCTGGGGTTTGAGCACCAGCACGAAGCGCGTGCCCTGATGCTTTCCTATTGTAACAGTGTCATTGGCTGCAGTTAGCGCGCATAAAGTGGGGTTCAGCCGGCATTGGCCAGGTGAGGACGGGCTGGGGGCTGTGGTGTTAGGAGGTGGCTTCTTCAGGTGCCTGGTTCCCTCTCAGGAGAGGTGCAAGGGTAGCTGGGCTGGGCAGGCTGAGCCCTGACTGTCTGGGCAGGGGTTTCTGAATTCTTTAGATTGCATTGTAATGATGGTGACAATTAACACATAGTATTCTGTGCCACAGGTCTAGGTGTATTTTACACGTACTAACTCATTTAATCCTCATTAAGAGCCCTGGAAGCTAAATATTATAAGACTAGTGTTTTAGTGTAGTAATAGTTTGCAGAGGGAAAAAACAGAGGCACAGAGTGGTTAAGTAACTTATCAAAGGTCACACAGCGAGCTAGGCATAGAACCTGGGTTTCAATCCAGGCAGTCTACAATCTGTGTTTTTCTTTGTTTTGTTTTGTTTTGTTTTAATCCTCACCCGAGGATATGTTCATTGGTTTTTTTTTTAGAGAGAGAGAGGAAAAGAGAGAGAGAAACGTTAATAGGTTGCCTCCTATATGCCCCTAGCCCAGGGATTAAACCTGAAACCTAGGCATGTGCCCCAACTGGGGATCCAACCTGAAATCATTGGGTGTGATAGGATACTCTCCAATCGCCCGAGCCATCCGACCAGGGCTAAAATCTGTGTTTTTCACCAATATGCTGTTCTTTCTCCCTAGCTACTTTGTTTATCATGGCTTCTGGCTATTTACATCACCCGGATCTCGCATCTGGATGCACGGGACTCTTCCTACTGCGCAATGCCACGCTGCTCTAGAGCCCTCTGGTTACAAAGCAAGGCTAGGCGTGGCCTGTCCAGGTCACGCAGCAGCCATATGAGCACATATTGTCATTTGTCTCCTGGGTCAGGAGGCCCAGCAGGCCTGGCCTTGTCCACCACAGCCTCGCTCAGTCCTGGAGCCTGGGCTGAGCCTGGGAGTCTGGCCAGCCCCCAGGTAAGGAAGGGGAGGGGAAGCTGGCCAGCAGCTCCCAGTGTGAGGGCAGAAGGTTGAGGCACGGCCAGGCCGCCCTGAGGCCGCCGCTGCTTGATGACCATGGTGGGCATGGAGGGGCAGCAGCGTGGAGATGCAGCGTGTACGGGTCCTTTTAACACCATGACCTCCTCTCTGCTAAACGGGGCTTTTCAAAGCCCACCAACTCCTCTCCCACAGGCTGGCCCTGCGCCAGAGGAAGCGACAGACCCATCTTCCCTCCACGTAAAAATACATGCAGGGGTGCACATTCTTTTAAACCCCGGCACATCACGCAGACAGAAGATTACACTATTCACAAATATTTAGATTATCTCTCTTTCTCTCTCTTTTTAAATATAAGCAAAGCTGCAGCGGAGAAGTCCCGATCCCTCTCCCAAGCTCTCCCTTTTTCCAGGTTTTCTTTAACGTCGTCTAGTAAGCTTGCACGGTTCTGTTGTCCCGCATTTCTTGCTAAATTTATTCCTAGGTACTTTGCAGCTGTGGTGTATTGTGGTGTTATAACATATATTTCTATAATAGTTTTATATCTTTATACTCTTGAATCTGTCCACCTTTGTGCGTGCCCATTTTGAATTGAGGTTAGAGAGGCCTTCTCTGCTCCAAGATAATGGAACTATTTGCTTTTATTTTCTTCTAAAACTTATGTTTTTACTTAGTACGGCTGAAAGTTTTTTGTGTGCATCTAAATAATATAGGGACTTATTTAGGGGCTTATGGTGTGAGGTGGAACTCACCTTTATCTTCGAAACTGTTAGTCATTTGAACCAGTGAAATATACCACATTACCTGTCTTTTCCCCATTGATTTGAAAGCCCGCCTTTATCACCCATCCAACTCTTATATCTATTGAATCTCTTTCTCAGTTTTCTATTCTGTTCTATTGATCTGTTAGTTTATTGCCGGGCCAATCCCACAAAATGACTTTATTTCTTATTAGAAAAGCAATAAAGGCTTATTACAGAAAAATGAGAACATAGACACAAAGAAACCAAACATAAAACGCGGGCGATCGCATCCAGGGATAACTACCGTATTCCCGCGGCTTCTACCACCTCAGCTCATTTAATTTATATAAGCATGTGTAAATATATACTTCTCCGGCCAAACTAAGACCATGCCACATAAATCGTTCTGCAAACGTTTTTCCACTTTATGCGGCTTCAGGATCATATTTTCCTTGCTGGTAAGTCCTCTCCTTTCCAAAACTCTGTTTGTTGTAAACTCGAACACCCATCCAGAAAAAGCACACAAAAGAAGCAGGTGCAGTTCAACAATTTATCACAAAGCGGGCGCCCACGGAACCTGGACTCAAGGTGAGAAACACAATCCAGTGAGGCAGCACCCAGAGGACCTCATCTTGCTGCTCTTCTGGTCACTGCTTCCTCCCACAAAGATAACGCCCTTGCTTTGCTTTTAGAATTGTGTGACTTTTAGCCCTGACTGGTGTGGCTCAGTGGATTGAGTGCCAGCCTGTGGACTGTGGCCTTTTCTCATCTCGGTTTAATTCTACTGAATTTATTTCCATCAATTTTTTTTTTCAGTTATTTCCTCCTCTCCAATGTTTCCCCCTTTTTTTGAGGGTTTCATTTTTTGTTGGTTTAACTGTGTTTTCTGTTGGCTATGCTTCTTTGTGGTTGGCAGAATAATGGCCTCCCGAAGATGTCCTTGCCCCGGCCCCCAGAACCTGGCTGGTTCGATTCCTGGTCAGGGCACATGCCTGGATTGCAGCCTGGGTCCCGAGCTGGGGGCGTGCAAGAGACAGCCCAACGATGTAGCTCTTGCACATTAGTGTTTCTCTCCCTCCCTTCCCTTCTCTAAAAATAAATGAATAAAATCTTTTAAAAAAAGAATTGTGCGACTTTTAGAATTTTACAACTTGTATCTCTTAACAATATTGCTTAATCTTGCCTAATTTTTAAACTGTGTACCAATAGAGTTATACAGTCTACAAATCCTTTAGCGACTGGTTTCTTTCATGCAACATTACATTTATAACAGCCTTCCAAGCTGTTGTAGACATAGTGCATTCATTTTTATGGCTGTATAGTATTCCGTGATAGGACTGTAATTTATTGATAACTTCTACTTTCTGTACATATTTGGTTGTCTCTAGTTTTGAACTGTTATGAAGAGAGCTACCATAACTCTTCTTGTGCGTATCTTTTGGTGAATGGATGCATACATTTCTACGGTTGTGTACCTGGATGTGGGGTAGCTGGGTTTACATATGTTTAGCTTTCAGAGATACCAAAGTAATTTTTCAAACAACTGTACCTCCTACCAGCTGCATATGAGATATTTAATTGTGGCTGAGGATTAAAAAAAAAAAACTAAAATGAAACAGATAAAATTAATTTGAATAATATATTTTATTTAACTCAATACATCAATATATTATTTCAGCAATATACAAATTTTAATGAAATATTTTACATTCTTCATTGGTATTAAGTCTTTAAAATCCAGTGTGCATTTTATACATAGAGCACATTTCACATCAATTTAGCCACATTTCTAGTGCTTGTTAACTACATGTAGCTAGTGGTGAAAAGCATTTTTTGTCTTGTCTTCCATATTTCGATCTAATCTACTTGAAATACAGAGTCTAGCACAAATAACACCCCTTTTTATTACAGAATATTTTATTTAAGATTTTATTTGTGTATTTTTAGAGGGGAGAAGAGAAAGTGAGGGAGAGAAACATCACTGTGTGGTTGCCTCTTGTGCGCCCCCTACTGGGGGCCTGGCATGCAACCCAGGCCTGTGCCCTGACTGGGAATGGAACCAGTGACCCTTTGGTTCACAGGCCCATGCACAATCCGCTGAGCTACACCAGCCAGGGCTACAAAATCTTATATTACGAAATCATAAGCATGCCATTCTGTAACATAACAATATCACACTCAAGCACACCATATGACATGATAGGTGAAATGTTCAAATTAAAACTATAAATGATTATACCCATATGACTGTCCGACCAACCACACTCAAGCAGGCCTCACTTCTGCTGGACCCTGTAGTTTTTTTTTTTTTGTATATTATGGAGGTCTCTCCATATTATGGAGCTGAGTCTCTTTTTATTTTCCTTGCAGATATGCTGTCAACCCCACACCTTTTGTTAAGACTACCTCTTCCCTGCCGGTCTGTAGTGTCGTCATTGTCATAAGTCAAGGTTGCACAGCGAGAATTCTTCTGCAGGGACTTGCACACGTAACCAGCATTGCACCAGAGAGAGGCCGGAGCATACTCTCGTCCACAGTGAGCATCTCATACAGGACATTTCTTTCAACATTAACGACTAAACACATCAACCAGGTGGGGAATGAGTCTCTGAGAGTCTCTACCAAGCATAAATCGTAAGTTATCAGAACACTATCACTTTTAATGTGAAACTAAGTGGGGGACAATTGGATCAAGCTATGCACGTGTTTATTTCGATCCCAGCAGAATCAGAAATTATTGCCAAGATGGGTGGTCAGGTTGATGTATTCACCATATGACTGCTGAAAACAACCACGATACCGAATCCCGTTATGCATTCAGGAGTTATATCATCAGGGCTGACATTAGATTTTATCTCGGGATGTGACAAATGAGCCATTATAGTTTTTGCCAAGGTTCTTAGTGAAGGCTCACCCCTGTGTAAAAGGAAAAGGCTAACATTTCAACGCTGACGATGGAAGCCTTCTGAAGTACCCGCCCCCTCGGTCAGGATGCACTTGACCATCGACAGCCACAGGGCCCATGATAAAGGAACTCTGCACCACTCTAAATAGGCAGGACCTCTGGAATGCAAAATAGAATTTCGAAAAAGAAACTGGACACATTTTGCACAGAAATCTAATTTGAGTGGCCAGATGCTCTGTCACTCAGTCTCCGAAAAGGTGGGCTCTCCCACTGCAGAGTCAGGACCAGCCTCTTTGATGGTCTCTGCAGGTGCTTATCGACAGTAACCAGATGTATCGATCTATGGAGCGCGCTCTGCCATGCATTTTTTTTTTAAGATTTTATTTATCTTTAGAGGGGAAGGGAAGGAGAGAGGGAGAGAAACATCAATGTATGGTTGCCTTTCATGCATCCCCTGCTGGGAACTGGCCTGAAGGGAACCGGCCTGCAACCCATGTATGTGCCCTGACTGGGAATCGAACCGCGATTGTCTGGTTCACAGGCCCACACTCAGTCCGCTGAGCTACACCAGCCAGGTCTGCCATGCATTTTTGAAAACACTGAAAACTTTCATTGGGGAGTATGGGTTATATTTGAACACGGCTATATTCACAATGAATCTTAAATCGCCCCTATCTGAGAAACACAACATTCCTTAAAGCGATGCTGCGGCTGTATTCACTCCCTCTGTATTTTCATATGCACAAATATGGAAATGGATAAGCCACAGAATAAATAAAATGATTCCCTATAAGAGAGAAAGGAGACAGGGTGAAAGCGACCTGGATGGAAATCGTATTTCTCTGAAGGTACCTGGTTTTGCAGATTTGACTCTAGAATGACGTGAATGTTTAACAGAGTAAAACAAAGTTAAATCAGAACGCATTGGCAATTTTTGTCTCCCTTTCTTTTTTTTCGCACTTGTCTATTTAAGGTTGATCAATTTTATCGATCTTTTCAGAGAACCCGCTTTCGGCCTCATTGATTTTTCTCTAATGTTTGCCCGTTTTCTATTTTATTGATTTCTGCTCTTATCTTCTTTCTTTTTTTTTTTCTCTCTACTTACTTTGAGTTTAATTTGCTCTTCTCTTCTAGTTACCTCAGATGGAAGGCTGATTTAAAAAATTTCTTCTGTTCTAACACACATATTCACACAGCGATAAACTTCCTCCTAAGAATGCGGCATGTGTGTGTGTGTGCATGTTTGAGAAGATGTTGTTCTTAAATGATAAATCCCATTTCCGGAAGAGATACAGGCGTGTTCAGATTGTCTGTTTCTCCTCCTGCCGGTTTTGGTCACGCGTGTGTTTCAGGGACCCTCCCCACCAGGGACCGTGGTGGGTGTTCGCCGAGGCCTGTGCGTGCAGGCCACCCAGCATTCACACTCCTCCGGGCCCGGAACGAGCTGCAGGAACTGGCCGGGCCTCCAGCTCCCGGACAGTCTGCCAGGGAGTGTATGTAAGTGTAAATCTATACACAGGCTTCTTGTGTATCTCTATCTATTTCTTTATATTGAAAACCATGAGTTCACAGGACAGCTGGTTGTAGCCCCTTCTTCCCCTTGCATCTTTTAAGTCCCTTCTCTGACCTTGTGAAACTTGGTTTCCATTGTCTTTCATAGATGAAATTAGATGACTCATCCCTTTGTGCGTGGCTGTTACTGCACTAGCCACCTGTCCTGTCCCCCAGGGACACCTGCCTCATGCTCTCAGGCTCTATCTCCCCACGATGGGTCACCTCCCCCATCGCTCACCGCACACACCAGGTTGCGCCACCCCTCTGTGGCCCCCGGTGTTGCTCCTGTGAGAAATGTTAGGTTTGTCTCTCCGACTGTTTAAATACTTTATTTCCTAGTGTGGCTCTTTCTGTGGCAAACCTTCTCAAGCCTGGTGTATCTTGTGACATTTCTCGTCAGATCCTTATATTCGGAGGAAAGTTTGGCTGGCTATAAAATTTTAGATTTCCAAATCCTTTTCCTTCAATCGTTTCTTTAAAAAAAAAAAAAAGGTCCTGCCTTTTTTGCATTGTGTCCTGCCATCGAAAAATTGATGTCAGTCTGATCTTAGTTGCTTTGCTAAAACCTGTTCTTTTTCTTGTCAACGTCAAAGCATCTCTTTGCCTTTGACATTCTTAAACTTCACGGTCATTTCTCTAGGTGGGAGTTTCCCCTTTTCTCATCTCAGTTTAATTCTACTGCATTTGTTTCCATCAATTTTTTTTTCAGTTATTTCCTCCTCTCCCATGTTTCCCCCTTTTTTTGAGGGTTTCATTTTTTTTGTTGGTTTAACTGTGTGTTCTGTTGGCTATGCTTCTTTGTGGTTGGCAGAGTAATGGCCTCCCGAAGATGTCCATGCCCTGACCCCCGGAACCTGGGAGTGTGTGAGGTCATAGGGCAACGGGGAGAAGGCTGTAGAGGAAGTGACAGCTGCTCATCAGCCGACCTTTAAACACGGACCACCCTGGACTCTCCGGGTGGGCCTGTGTAATCACAGGGGTCCTTCAAGGGGGGAGGGAGGCAGAAGAGGTGTCAGGGGTGATGTGACCAGGGCAAGCAGGACACAGGTGCCCTGTGGCTGGCTTTGCAGGTGGAGGAAGGGGCTGTGAGCCAAGGAGGGCGTGTGGCCTCTTACAGAAGCTGGAAAAGTCAGGGAGACAGTGTTGTCCTGGTCTCGGCCCAGTGAGACCCGTGTCGGATCCTGACCAACCGGATGGTAAGGTGGTAGGTCTGAGTTGTTTTAAGCCACGCAGTTTGTGATACCTTGTGACAGCAGCGTTGGGGAACGAAGGTCGTTTTTAAACAAAACAAATGCACATCTGAACATTGTTTTTCTTGTTCCTTGTCTTAGCGTGGGTTGAATTATTCACCTTCCTTTATTCCATTTTTTCCCCTCACTGATGGGTTTGTGAGCTCTCGATCCTATTTTTGATATTCTGGTGGTTACCCTTGATGTTTTCCTCTTTCTACAGTGCGATACGTGCCCTTCATGTGAGAGGCTAAGTCTTGTTATGAAAAATCACATCTTCTTTCTCCACCGCCCCCCGCCATTTCCTCCTCCCCAGCGAAAACTACTTTCACTCCTTTAGCAGGTTCTTCTCATATTTACCTCCTTTATCTCTAACCGATAGGCATGTACTGCTCCGTCTTGACTTTTCTGTTTTAGTCATCGGTTGATTTTCCACTGGAAAAGGTGAAGAATGAACTCTCAGCCTCAGAGCACACACACACACACGCACACACGCACACACGCACACACACCCCTTTCTGACCTGCCTGAGATGGTCCGGGGCAGGGAAGGAGTGGCTGAATAAAATTCCTCATGTTCAAACCGCAGGACAGTGTACAGCTGTGGCAACGAAAGGACCTGGCTTCGGGCTACAACCACCATGAATCTGGACAGTAGAATGATGAGCAGAGCAAAATAATGTACTACTGCTCAGGCCCCCGTCTATGTGATAAAACTCTTTTTTAAAAACCAAAAGAAAAGCAAACCCAACATTCAGGATGGCGGCTGCCGTCAGGTGGGGGACGCAGGTCATGAGAAAGGCAAGGGACCCGCAGGTGGTTATTGGCTAGTTGGGCGGTAGATTTACAGGAGTGTATTATATAAATAAATACATACGTAAGTGCAAATCAAGATGAATAAAGTAAGAGAATGTACATGGGCTATACAACGATCATAGTTTTTTGGTTTTTTTTTTTTTTCAGGGAAAGAGAAAAAGGGAGGAAGAGAGAGAGAGAGAGAAACATGAATTTGTTGTTCTACCCATTTATGCTCTTCACGGTTGCTTCTTGTACATGCCCTGACTGGGGATCAAACCCACAACCTTGCCGTAACTGGATGATGCTCTAACCAACTGAGCTACCTGGCCAGGGCCTCTCCCCTTAACATTTTTAATACATATACTTAGACGTTTCTTTATATATCACCCTCTAGAGTTTAATCAGAATTTATATCCTGCCTTCAGACAGGGCAAGAGACCCCTTCTCTTCCCTCCCTTATTGCTCCCCCTCTTCCCACCTCCCATGTTGAAATAATCAGAGATTCTCATTCTAGAGTTTTCTTTTCACCAGCAGCTTCTTGGACGTACCACAAAGTTTTACCGTCTTCTTTGCCTGCTGGTCTGACTTGTATCTCACATTTTCCTCTTGGATTCAGTGATGATTTTCTATTGCTGTATAACAAATCGCCACCCCCTCCTCTGCTTTTAAAACAGCACACCTGGCTTATCTCTATTTCTGTGGGTTAGGAATCTAGACAGGGCTTAGCCGGGCCCCCTGCTCGGGGGTCTGTCACCAGGCTGCAGTCAAGTGTCCGTGGGGCAGGGATCTCATCTGGAAGTTTGACTGGGTAGGGACCCAGGACGTAGTTGCTTTTGGGCTGTTGGGCTGAGGGCCTCTGATCCCAGCTGCAGGGTGGGTGGAGGCCGCCTTGGGGTCCTTTCCCAAGTGGGTGTCGCTAGAGGACAGCTCACAGCATGCCGGCTGGCTTCCTTGGGCGAACAGGAGAGAAACCTGCCAGTAAAAAAGATGCCGGAAACTTCTGTGCTCCTGTGGTGACAAGCAAGTCACACAGGTCCCACCCCCACTTTCGGGGAGAAGGCTGTGCAGTGAGGGAGCACCAGGAGGTGGGGATCCCTACGGCCCTCTTGCCACATGTGTCTGTCTCAGATTTGCCATTTCTTCTTGTTGGAACGTGCTCTCTCATAGTTCTTTCTGGGGAGGTTCCCGGGCCGTAAGACGTCTTAGATCTCCAAAGTCTGAAATGGATTTATTTTTTTCCCTCCCGCTTGACTAGAGTGCAGACGAGGCTACACATCTCGGCTCAAATGTGTCTTCTCTCCGAACTTACCAATTTTCTTTTTGCATCGCGTGTTGCCGAAAGAAAGGCTGATGCCAATCTAACTTTTTGTCGCTTTATCGTTGACCTGTTTTGGCTCTCACAGAGGTGTCTTTTTGATCCTTGGTGGTGTACAATGTCCCCACACTGGGCCGAGGTGCAGATAATTGTTTTTCTTTCTTCCTGGTTGGTTTATCTTTCCGCTCAGTGGTTTGCAGTCCTCCCTTTAAAAAAAAAGTATTATCGACATCCAATTGTCTAGTAGCCAGATTCTCTAATTAATTATTGTTGTTTCTGAATGCAAGCATCTCTTTTATCCATCTGAAGATATTGTATGTAATTAATCTGAAGTCTTGTTGCTTTCTGCTTGTTGGGTTTGGTATCTCTGTTTCAAGGTATTAGCACTCAAATGTTTTTTGATTCTTGGGTGTGTGATTGTCTCTGTCTTTGAGTGTTTCTGTTATATCTTTCACAGACAATGCTGGCAATGGGCCACTGATAGGTATTTCTCACTTCTTGCTTCCTATCAGAATGCCGATCGTTTTTGGGTAATCATATGCCCAACCAGCTCAGGTGACAAATGATGGTTGTACTAAGTCAACTGTAATTCCAGGACCTCTCTTTCCCAGCCTCCCTTGCAGCTAGGGCTAGCATGTGATAAAGTTCTAACCAATGAGCTATAAGTGGAAGGTTACAGAGAAACTTCTGGGAAATCTTTTACTTTATTATAACAGGAACACTTGAGTGAGGAAAACTCAGTGATGTGGCCTCTTCCCCTTTTTTTCTTTTGACATAGAGGTGATGTCTGGAGTGCAGCAGCCGTTATGTGACCATGAGGCAGCTGTACACTAAAGATACTGAAGTGGAGAGGTAAGAAGTCTGTTTTTTGGATGGCTTTAATTGAGTCAGAGGTGGCAAACATGAAGCTGCCTCTACACATCTTGTGATGTATTTTACTTCAAAGTCTTTCCACTGGAGTCACTATTAGTCAGATTTGCCATTGCCTGTTAAACATTCCTGACAAATGTGGCCACTGTGTGAAAATTATAACTGCTCATTACATCCTGAATCCCATCACTGTGGTGGAAGAACGGAAGACTTGGCTGGGTGGCCTTGTTTTCCAGGCTCGTCTGTGTGTCTGCATGTCTGCCTACCTCACCATGGAACTATGATTTATATTCATGAAAAACATAGTCAGCCTTATGTTTAAAAGTATCTACACCCGCTTCTAGGAATCTCTCTGAAGAAACAGCAGAATCAGATTCAAAGGCTTATATTTCAAGATTGCCTTGTCAGTGTTATTTGCGGACTAGGATTAACGTCTCAGAAAGGACCGGAGTCTTTCCAAGGACAGGACTTCCCTTCTGTTGGACTTGAAGCGCCCACCTGCCTGGGGATGGAAGGGGTGTGTGTGAGTGAGACGGAGGAACAGTAGGGTTTGCTCTAATGCATCATTTCTTTGAAATGGGGGTGCGTCCGACAATCAGTAGCTGTCGGCTGGGCAACCGTCATGACGTGGTTGTCTGAACATGTGCACACTTGGTCGGAAAACCTATTAACAGCTCCTGAAAGACTTTTAAAAGTCTGGGGAGGTGTGAGCAATTTGGAAGAAAATCCCAGAGGCTGTGGCAGATCTCTGTCTTCATCTCCGGGCTAAGAGATCCTGTGTCAACAACTCTTCTTCTTCTTTTTTTTTTTTAGATTTTATTTATTTATTTTTAGAGAGAGGGAGAGGGAGGGAGAAAGAGAAGGAGAGAAACATCCGTGGGAGAGAGAAACATTGATTGGTTGCCTCTTGCTCAAGCCCACAACCCCAGCTTGCGCCTTGACCCGGACTCCAGCTGGAGACTTGCCGCTTTGCAGGACGACGCCCAACCTACTGAGCCATGTGGGTCAGGGTGTGTCAACCACGCTCTGGACCCACCGACAACACTGTGGAGAAAGACTCGATCTTCCTCCACTCGGGGCTGAAAACAGATTCCAGAGAATCATTGTTCTGCGTCAGCCTCTTCTGTAAAGAAGTTTTAGGAACACCTTCCGAGTCATTTCCCTTCTGTTGTCCCCTTTTTGCCTGTGCACAAGAGTGAGATATCATAAAAAATATATGTCTGAATAAGTCTGAAAAGAGCTCTTTCAGTAGGTACAAGCCAAAATGTTAAGTGATGAGGAAGCATTGTTCCTGACTTAATTGGCAGCTTGCTTTTTCTTTCCCCCTTGGGAGCACCTAAAATAACAGTGCATCCGATGACTGATGGCGTTCATTTCAGCGAAGGGCAAAATTACCGAAAGAATGAAGAGAGAAAGGAGGAATTAATACCCGTCTTCTGACATTCAAAACAGGATTATGCAGCGAGACATCAGCCTTGCAAAGCGGGTGGGTGTCTGTCTTAAAAGATCTTCTAAATCATTTTCTCTGGGTCCCAGGCACACTTTGCAGACCCGTAGCAGGTCCACAGCTAAGCCCGGAAGACTCCGTCTGTGGGGAACCCACTCCCCAAAGCGGAGAAGGTCATCCTCCCCGCCCTGGAAGGCAGGCCACGGGCTTGCTGGCCGGTGGCACAGACCTGGGGCAAGGGAAGGAGGAGGAGGAAAGCAAGTCAGGAGTCAGGAAGAAATGAGACCCCCTCAGATAAGCCAGTGACCTAGTGACGCCTGTGACAGAGAGGGCTTGGCGTCTCTTTTGGGACCCCTGGAGGAGGCCACCCCCTCAAGGGTAGAAGGGCCGGAGTTCCTGCTCCCAAGCTGCCGCCGCGGTCTGTGGGTGGATGGCATCGTGGTGTAGCTGGGAGTGAGCCTCGGAGTTGCCAGAGGGGACCAACGTGACACCCTGGATTCAGAAGGGACCCGAGCAAACTCATAGCCAAAGACCCCAGGTCTCCTTCCCACCCCCCACCCCCGGGGGATCCCAGAAGCCATGCTTCTCCCCGCTTCGCTCCTCAGTCACCACCCGGACGGGCGGGGAAGACTCACCTTCATTCCTTAGAGAGATGGAGCCTTGCCTGTAAAGATTATTGCGAAAGACTAAGACTTTAAAGGTAACTTCATTTTTCCTACCCTAGCCAGAGACAGGGACGTGGGAGGACCAGGACAAGTGAAAGAGCTACATGTTTCTGTCACACCCCACGCACAGTTTGCGCTGCATTTCGAGAACTGCTACGATTGTGGAAAGGAAAACGTGGGGATCGCTTAAGCACGCTGCAGTGGAAGGACATAATTTTACCCCGTTATTCAAATAACCTTTATGGATTGTGAACTATGCAATAAGTGGGAAGCAGGAAGTAAATGCGGAAGATGTCGGTGATACACACAAAAATAGAAGGCAAGGCACCGACCGCCATGTTGACAACAGCTACTTTGAATGGAGGATTCTGGGTGCTTTCACTTGTTTGGGCTCCTCTGTATCTTCCGAATGTCCTGCAGTGAGTGTGGGGAGCTAAAACCAAGCCGAACGGAGCAAACCTCACACATGGACTGCCGAGGCTCCTGGTTCTTCTCGAACCAGCTGGAACAGGGTGTGGATGCCTGGGCTGAGGGACAAAAGGTGGGAAACGGTCATTGTCCCCTGTTCCCCAATATCCAGTCCAGGTGTGACGGTTTGCAAGGAGAAGTCGACCGGATGCCTCTATGACACCAGCCGTCAAAGACAAAACACAGCAGCAGAGTCTCCCCGAGGTGGTTCCCGAATTGCTCCCATTTAACGCTGCCCGTTTTTGGGTGACCTCGGACTGTGCACGCAGTATTGAGCTGTTTCACTCATTCTTTATTTCTTGGGAGTCTCAGTGCCTCTGACGCCCCAGCTGCCTCTTGGCAGATCTGTGCCCAGGGATGTATCAGCAGAGAAGAACAGGTCTGATCCTTTCCTAGAGACAGGGAAGGCCTCGGGTGCCCCGGGCAAAGCAGTCATGCGGGGTGAGCAAGCAGAGACCCATCTGTTGAAAGAGGGCCCTCTTGTCCTGGCCGGTGTGGCTCAGTGGATTGAGTGCCGGCCTGTGAACCAAAGGGTTGCCAGTTCGATTCCCAGTCAGGGCCCTTTCCCGGGTTGTGGGCTGGGTCCTCAGTAGGGGTTGCATGAGAGGCAACCACACACTGATGTTTCTCTCCCTTTACGCCTGTCTAAATAGGTAAAATCTTTGGGGGAAAAAAGAAAGAGGACACTCTTCGATATTCTGGAAGGTGAGCCTAGGAATCCCCCCACAGCTTGCTTTCCATGGTCAGTCGGTCGATTGGCAGGAGTCACTGTCACTCAGATTGGGCTTCAGCACGGAGGTCCCTGCTGGGCAGGGAGAGACCCGCAGGAAGGCCAGCACCCTTATGCCCTAAGTCCTAAAGGTTCATTGTCACTCCAGGGGCTCTAGCTGGTCTGGAATAAATAGATACACCTATAAAAATAAGTACAGGAGCCCTGGTCAGTGTGGCTCAGTTGGTTGAGCATCTGCCCATGAACCGAAAGGTTGCTGGTTCAATTCCCAGTCAGAGCACGTTCCTCAGTTGCAGGATTGGTCCCCCCTTGGGGCACATGCAAGAGACAACCAATCGATGTTTCTCTCCCTCTCCCTTCTCTTCTCTCTAAAAAATAAATAAGTATATTTTACACATAAGTGCAGGAGAGAAGATCAAGGTCAAATTAAGAAGAGTGACAAAGGGGAACTTGCCCTGTCAGTTCTTGGAAAATCTCATAGAACTACAAAGAAATGAAAAAACTATGGTCCTACATGGACAGAGGAGTGGGCCAGAATAAATATTTGCAAGGAGAGTAGCCATGTGGGGTTTTTTTTTTTGTTTGTTTGAAAGGATTTGACAAAGATGGCATCTCAGATAACCTTTTAGGAATGCACTTAGTTCTGAATATGACAAATCGGGAAGGGGTTGGGAGAGGTTAGGAGGAGCACTTATAGATTAATGAGCATGAGCTCACATTCAATAACCGTCCACTGCACGGCTTACGTGTGCGTTCATTTTCATGAATAAAACATACACACAATTCAGCAACTCCTTTCCTCATAGCCTCGTCAACTTATGAGCTTTATTAGTTTTTAAGTCCTTCCTAAAAAAAAACCATGTTATTTCCACGATGGTTTAATTTGCATTTCTCTGATTACAACTGAGATTGAATATTAAGATGTTTCCACCGTTTAAAAAATTAACTAGTTTCTAATTGAAAAAGTAATTCATGTACATGGTGAAAATATCAAACGGCATAAAAAGATGCACCAGGAAGCGGTAAATCTGCTTCCCGCCCCCCGGGGCTCCAATCCCTGAGGCCACCGGGACCAGCTTCTTGCTTCTCCTTCCAGAAATATTATGTACCGAAACGAGTACATTGTGCAGGAAGACATGCATTTATGTACATCTGAGAACGTCTTTATTTTATTTTATTTTTTATCCTCACTGGAGGACATGCTTATTGACTTGAGAGAGAAGGGAAGAGATGGGGGCAGGGAGGGAGGGAGAGAGAGAGAGAGACATCAATCGGCTGCCTCTTGCATGCAGCCTGACTGGGGACCAAACCCACAACCTAGCCATGTGCCCTGATCAGGAATAGAACCTGCCACCTTCTGCTTTATGAGACCATGCTCCAGCCAAGTGAGCTACACTGGCCAGAGCCTGAGAACATGTTTTTAGAGTAAAATACAAGTTCTGAGCCCTGCCTGCTGCTCAGACGCCGTCTGTCCAGCTCCCTCCACAGGCGGGACTCAGGGGCATTGCAGGTCTCGGCACTCTAAGCTCTTCCTGGTCTCTAGCCCTTTTGTCTTCTGCCCTGTGGCCGAAACTCGAATGGCACCTCGAGAGAGGTCTTCCCCGACCCCCAGTGCTAAAGCAGAGCCCTTGGGCCTGGAGTGTCCCTGTCCCAGGTCTTTGTTGCATCTCCTTCCTTGCGTCTACCACTATCGAAGATGATCTCCCTTCTGGTTGTCTTATCTCTTCACGGCCCCTCTCCACGACCAGGATGTAAGCTTCCTCCTGACAGCTCGGACCTGAGCCGTTCTGTTTGCTGAGATTTCTCCAGCACCTAGGACAGCTCCCGACATGAAGAGAATGCTGGATTCGTTCAGTCGTCCCTGGGTGGTCGAGGGCAATTGGGTCCAAGACTCCCCACACAGATACCAAAACCCGAGGATGCTCAGGTCCCTTATATAAAATGGCGTGGTACCTGCCTATAATCTGTGCACCTCCTCCTGTCTCCTTTAAGTCATCTCTGGATTGTGCATAATACCTAATACAATGTAAATGCAACGTAAGTAGTTGTGACACGGTCCTGTGCAGGGGTGTCCAACCTGGGCGCTGTGCGTGGTGAGGAAGGCAGGTCTTAGGCGAAAGAATTCGTGCAAAGTCATCCACTTCCAGTGAGGTCCCCACATTGTCCACTAAGTAGAGGAGGGGCTGCTTGTGCTGGCCAGGAGAGTTCAGGGGAGTCTGGAGTTCAAGGTTTTCAGGCTCATCCACCCATCCGATGTCCCCACCCCAGGGTCCTAGAGTTCCCCAGGGGGGCCCTGTCAAAACTGCACATTCAGCCTCCTTGGCAGCTCTGTCTCCCTTCCTGTCAGTGGCTGCACCTGACGTTGCGTGGTTTGCCTCGCAGCTGCTGGAGACTTGGGTCTGCTTAGGGACTGCCACACACGCCCAAGGCTTCTGTGTGTCCCAAAGTTGGTTGTTAGCTGCCTTGATCCTATCTTTTAGGGGGTGGGGGAGAGAGACACAGACAGACAGACAGACAGACAGACAGACATTACTTTGCTGTTCCACTTTCTTCCATCCAAGTACAAACCAGGCCCGACCCTGCTTAGCTTCTGAGATCAGAGGAGATCAGGCATGTTCGGGGTGGTACGTCTGTAGACTGCGGTTCTACTTTCTAATGCATTCACTAGTTGATTCTTTTTTTTTAAAGAGGGCAAGGGAGGAGGAAGAGAGGGAGAGAAGCATCAATGTGTTGTTGCCTCTCACACACCCCCAGCAGGGGTCCTGGCCTACAACCCAGGCACGTGACTGGGAATCAAACCAGCGGCCCTTTGGGTTGCAGGCCAGCGCTCCGCCCACTGAGCCACACCAGCCAGGGCCACTGGTTGATTCTTGTATGTGCCCTGACCAGGGATCGACCCTGCAGCCTTGGCGTGTCAGGATGGCGCTGTAACCAATCGAGCTACCTGGCCAGGGCTTTCCTATCATTTACTTTTCAGCAAGGTTTCCTGTGCTGTTGATAAAAGGCAGCGCACTGCACATCTGTTCCCATTATGGTTTGTGGCGCCCATGCAGATCAAATGCAGGAGGCACGCCGTTTCCAACTCCGTTTCACCGACGTCTCAGCCCCAGCCACCAGTGGCAGAACCTTAACAATTGTGATGCCGTGAACCCATGCTTATCGCCACCCAGTTACCATCAGCAATAACGTCCCTCTTGCCATCGGAACAATAGGCAATCCAATTTCACAGTCCTATCCTCGCCATAGGGAGCACCCTGGGGACCAGCTGTCTTAGGGGGCCCGTGGTGCGGCGTGGCCATGAGACTGCTTTTGCCCCTGCGGACAGACGGCTGGAGCCCAGGCAGAGTGGGTCACTACGACACAGAGGCCGGGGCAGGACCTGTCACAGGCCCTG
Organism: Artibeus jamaicensis; assembly: GCF_021234435.1. Lineage (NCBI taxonomy): Eukaryota > Metazoa > Chordata > Mammalia > Chiroptera > Phyllostomidae > Artibeus > Artibeus jamaicensis. Next base: position 3,481,243 of record NW_026522049.1, on the reverse strand, counting down.
TGGGGACGAGAGGCCCTGATGCGGCATGAAATGATGTCTGATGCAAAGACGGATGACAGATTTTCCCTGCCAACAGAGCTGGCCCCATTTGCATTTATTGATGTCACATGATGGATAGGCTTCGTTCGTATTCTGGCATCTTATTTTCCATTGTGCTTTCCCTCCTGAGTGCTTCCTTTGTTTCGGGTCTTTGGCTGTCTGCCGTGGGTGTGGGTGTGGGTGTGTGTTTTCTTCGGGTCACTGCACGGCGATTGTGGCGATCGGCGCTCTAGTTCTGGAACCATCCGGGGTGGTTGAGATAAGATGTGTCAGATAAGTGAGGACGGGATCTGGTGCATGACGCCTCGGACCCTGCACGCACACGGGCTCCTCCTTTATTTTCTGCCTTCATATCTGTGCCCTGCCTGGGTGCTGATAAATTCTGTGTTGCCCAATGCCCATCAAAGGAGAAGAATAAGCCCTGGCTGGTGTAGCTCAGTGGTTGAGCACAAGCCTTCGAACCAGAGGGACGCTGGTTCAGTTCCCAGTAGGGGCACATGCCCGATTTGTGGGCCAGGCCCCCAGTAGGGGGCACACAAGAGGCGACCACATATTGATGTTTCTCTCCCTCTCTTTCTCCTTCCCTTCCCCGCTCTCTAAAAATAAATTTATAAAATCTTTTAAAAAGGAGAAAAGTAAATGTCGATGTGTTTATAATTATACATACAGCTTTAGCAAGAACATTCCTGAAAAAGCTTTGATTTTGACACAGGTCAATGAGAATCAAATCTTCCGCTTAGAATTTGACCTGCCTGATGAAGGGGAAGGAGTTCTGGCACCACTGGCTGGCCGTCTGTGTTTCCCGCCTTGTTCCTCCTCCAGTCTCCACAGCGTCTCTGCACCAGGCCCTGCAGGAAGGACCCTTCTCCACCAAGACGAGACCCCTGTCCCTGCCCCTTGTGCCCCAGGCTTTGTGCCAAACACCAGACGAGTCGGCTCAGAGGGCGCTAAATCACTCCGGCACCCACACAGCAGGCGAAGACGGAATTGTAGGTGCGGGAGACTCCAGACCAGGGAGACCTGTTCCAGGAAACCCGATCTACCTGTGTCCCGCGTCCCTGTTCCCTCGCTCAGAACCGCCCCACCGTCATCTGACGTGAGATGAAGAAGAATTCCAAGCAAAAAGAGACAGTGACCTTAACAGACGGCACCCAAAGTGCCTTAGCTGTGAAAATGTGGCGGAGTCGTGTGCCCAGGTGAACACACTGTTGGGACTCTCCAACCCCGAGCACCGGGCAGAGCTCTGGTTTACGATTTGAAAGAAACCCAGCCGAAATCTACAGATACGTATAAGAAACGCCAAGAAAGTTCTGTTTGATACTTACGATGATTTGTGAGTTTTAGGAAATAATTATCAAAACCTTTTCAAACAGGGTTTGCTTGTTATTTAATGAATTAATGTTTTTAAACTCACCCGAGGATATGCTTATATCAACTTTACAGAGAGGAGAAGGGAAGGAGAGGGAGAGAGAGAGAGAGAGAGAGAGAGAGAGAAGCGTCGGTCGGTTGTCTCTCAGGGGAACTGAACCCACGACCTACACACGTGCCCTTTCCCGAGACCCGGACTTTCTGGATGACGCTCCCACTGAGTCACACCGGCCAGGGCTGCTCCTGCCTGGCGCCTGGTCTGCTGACCGTGCTGTGCAGATGGGGCGAACGTTGCACTCATTACAATTGAAATCCGAGCAGCCACGTGTGGCTTGTGGTTACCATGTAAGGCAGCAATGGTTTGGCCCTGTTTCAGGGGGAAGGTGGCCCCACAGAGGGGAAGAGGAGGGGAACCCCAGCCCTGTGGCTACAGCCAGACTGGGAAGTTTTTGAGTTTGTTTTTTAAAGCATGTTGTGGAGGTACGACTGACAGACAGAAAGCTGTGCGTGTTCAATGTGCATGACCGGATGGGGCTGGACACCAGTCAGCACCCACGGCACCGTCACCGGAGTTCGAGCCGTAATGTCAGCCCTCCTGGTAAACAACGTTTAAGCACCTGACGCAGTATCGTGAACCACGGGCCCCATGCCGTGTGGTGGCTCTCTAGGCCTTGCTTACCTTGTCTACCTGAACCGTGGTTCCCTTTGACTATTACCTCCCCATTTCCCTGCCCCCGGCCCCTGGCCCCCACCATTCTACCGCCTGCCTCTGTGGGTTTGACAATTCTAGATTGCTTATGCAGATGAGTATGTGCGGTGTTTGTCCTCCTGTGTCTGGTTTCTTCCACTGCCAAGTTCATCCCGTGTTCCTGTATTTGCCCGGGCTTCCTTCTCTTTGAAGGCTGAATAATAGTATTCCACTGTATGCTTACACCACATTTTTTAATCCATGGACTCCCTGATGGGCATGCAGGCAGCTACCACATCGTGACTATTTGAATGATGCAGCGAGAAACACGGGCTGGCGGTTCTCCCTCCAAGGTTCTGATTTCAATCCCTTCGCACCAACACCCAGCAGGGAGATGGCTGGATCGGGAGGTGGTTCCATTTTTCATTTTCTAAGATACTTCTGTACTGCTCTCCATGGCGGCTGCGCCAAGTCACACCCCCTCCAACGGCGCACGAGGCTCCCTGTTGAGTCCTCACGAAGGCCATCGACGACAGGTGCGAGGCGATATCTCCTTTCGGTTTGGGGCTGCCTTCCCCCGATGATGAGGGACGTGGAGCGGCCTGGCATGCACGGCTGGTCATTCCATGTCTTCTTGGGAGAACTATCTTTTCAGGGTCTTTGTCCATTTTGTAATCGAGTTATTTTATTTATTTGTTTGTTTGTTTATTTATTTACTTTTTGCTATTGCATTATAGGAGTTTCACTGCCTGGGGACTCCAAACCATCGTAAATCCTTAATCTGACACCCCAGCGTGGGCTCCTCTGTCACCGGGACATCGGACACTCACTATGGGACTTTGGACAGAGCAGAAGAGCAGCTTCCGTGCTCAGCACGGGCCCTCCCCGAAGGCTTTTCCCTCTCTCCATTCTTGTTCTCTGGAAGCCCATTTTCTCCAAGCTAATCTTATAGGCCCTCTGGGCCTCAGTTTCTCCTCTGTGCTTGTGTCGGGGCAGGGGTCTCTGTCCAGTAGACCCTGGAAGTGCTAAAGCCCCAGCCCAGGGTCTTCCCGGAAGCCCCCCTCCCTCCTCGGGTCCTGCGGGCAGGACTGAGGCTCGGCCCCTTTAAGTCCCGCCCAGGAACTCCGGGGCCACCGCGCTTCCCGGATCTGCAGCCGGATTCCCGGTCTCAGCGGTGGCGCAACTCCCCAGCGCGTCCCCTCGCGGTGTCCCGGGTCCCAGCACAGCGGCCTGCGGAGAATGAGCCGCATCTACCAGGACAGCGCGCTCCGGAACAAGGCGGTGCGGAGCGCACGGCTGAGCGCGGCCTGGGAGCCCGCCGCCCACCAGGGGTAACCCGGCCAGTCCCTCGCGGTGCCTCGGCCCAGCCTCCCGCCCGGCTCGGATCCCGGGCGCCTGGATCCGGAAAGGGCGCCACCCGGGGTGCGGGCGGGAGGAAAGGCAGGCGATGCCAAAGCGCCCCCAGCGCTTCCCTCGCCCTGGAGCCCGGGGGTTGCAGCTACTAAGACACCGATGCATGGCTTCAAACGCCCTTGCTCTCTTCCCTGTCCAGTCCCTTTGGAGGGGGTTAGGTCTCCACCCCCAAACAGGGTTCAAAGGACGGAGCTGGGTTCTCAGGGCCTTTGTCTCCACCCCGCCCCTGGGGCTGTGAACTCCCGCCACTTGCACAAGCCGCACTACTCCCCTCCCCGAGAAGGGACAGTGTCAGGCTCTGACCGGAAGCGGGTGACAGGGCTGAGGGGCGGGTCGCCGTGGGGTGGGAGGGGCAGAGCTGCCTCCGGGACTGGAGGTCCGGAGAGCCAATGGGCCGCCGGATTCGCAATTACAAACACCAAAGGCTTGAGGGTTGAGGCGGTGGCTGGGAGCACGTAGGCACAGCCCGTTGTCACGGGATGTCCCCACTCCCATTTCTGTGGTTCCAAGAAAGGAAGGCCATAGGTTCTGCTTTCCTGAAAACTGGAACCAGGAAGTGGGGCCCAGCTCCTCTCGGTGGAGGGCTGGGGGGCGTGCACTGTGGTCCTAGGGGGTGGGCTTCTCCACCTCCCTAGGGGCTGTGACCGACAGGAATAGGAAAACGCTTTAAAACAGGAAGGAAGGAAAGATACTTTGTGGCAATGGAGACACCCCTCCTAATTCGGTTCAGTAAACAGCTAAAATCTGTTTCGTGTATTCAACACTGACTAGTTTACCAAACACTCTCAGTACAGGGTCTGTCACCCTCACAGAAGCAGGGTGACACGGCTGTCACTCTCCCACGTTGCAGCTAAGAACACGGGGGCTCTGTCAGCAGACTCTGCGGGAGGGGCCCCAGCTTAGTCTTGCAGCCTGGCCAGCTGCCCTGCTACCCCACCCGGGGCAGCGCCCCAGCCTTTGGGACCCTCACAGGGACGGAGGCCCCCTGTGGGAAGCACAGAGGAGGGGGCTGCTCAGTACCAGTCCTGCTTGGGCGCCCAGGGAACAGGAGGTACGCGTGGGAGTCACTTCTGTCCCAGTGCACACTCTGACGCCCGCCGACCAGCCGACGAGGTGGTGGCTCTTCCCTGAGGCCTGGCAGAAGCAGCCGACCCCTCCTTCTGCTCTCACCCCAGGGGAAATGGCGTCCTGCTGGAGGGAGAATTGGTCGATGTGTCTCGGCACAGCATCTTGGATGCCAATGGCAGGAAGGTGAGGATTTAGGGGCGGGAGGGGGGCCCACCCACCAAGGCACGTCCCTTTGCGTGGCTGAGCCAGTGCCAAGCCTTGGAGTCCAGGTCTTCAGGGGATCCCTGGGCAGGTGGGTCGGGAGAGTAGCAGCCTAAAAGGGTCGCTGGGTGGAAAGGGAGGGGTCATGTGCAGCCTGAGAGACCGAGGACAGATGGGAGGGTCCAAGGCCTCAGCAGGAGTGTGTTTGGGGCAGAGACTGGAAGGGTTGAGAGCAGGAAGGGGTGAGGTGAGTGGTCGCGGACGAAGGCTGTGGCTGCCAGGTGGGCTGGCAGAGGTCCCGTGGCGTTCGGATGGCACAGACCTAGGGTGCCGGGTGCCTTGCTGGGGTGGGCAGGACGGGTGAGTATTCTGAAAGGGCGGTGAGTTCAGCGTCCTGTCCGCTGGTCTGGTGGTCCCCTCTGCTCGTCCTGAAGGACAAGGGGTATCAGCCTGTGTGGGTGCAGGGTCAGCAGTGACCTTCTCCTTTCTGAGTCTCAGCTCGGTTCCCGGGAAGTCCTGGATACTTTCAATTTTTTGGCGTTGAATTACTTTAAAAGCACCGGTGGAGTTGGCTGTGATGAGGAGCTTTGGAGTGACTTTGCCAAGTGGAGGATCTCTTGGTGTGGGTTCACTCATCTTTTTTTAAAGCTGATCTCAGAGGAAGGGAGAATGAGAGAGAAACATCGATTTGCTGTTCCACTTACTGACGCACTCACAGGCAGCTTCTTGTACGTGCCCTGCCCAGGGATCGAACCTGTCACCTTGACATATCTGGGACGATGCTGTAACCCACTGAGCCTCCCAGCCAGGGCTGATTCATCTTCTGAGGAGACTCTGTGTGGCCGCACATTCTGGAATGTTGTGGTTTTATACAGTGGGTCACCGCGGTGGACCTGGCCCTGCATGTGTGCGCGGGTGGGGAGCAGGAGGTGGCAGGAGGTTTGTTGTGTCCTGGGATCTGTGCGGCTTGAATGTATTTGGAGCCGAGGTGAGGGGTTCGGGGTAGAGAGCGAGGTCGGGGAGGGCTGTGTGCAGCCCCGTGGGGGGGGGAGAGAGAGAGATGTGTGTGTGTGTGTGTGTGTGTGTGTGTGTGTGTGTGTGTGTGTGTGTTGGGGGGTGGGGGCCCCTCACTCTCTCTGCCCGCCCCCCCAGGAGCGCTACTACGTGCTGTACATCCGGCCGAGTCTCATCCATCGCCGCAGGTTCGACCCCAAAGGGAATGAAATCGAGCCCAACTTCAGCGCCACCAAGAAGGTCAACACGGGCTTCCTCCTGTCCTCCTACAGTAGGTGCCTCCGCCCTTCCCCCTCGGCCCCGCCCACACCTCCGCCCTCTTCCCTCCGCCCCGCCCACACATCCGCCACGCCCACAGCCCCGCCACGCCCACACCGTAAGTAGCCTGCCTTTGTCTCCCGGGGTTTCGGCCCCTAGAAAGTGTCTTTTCGGCCCTGACAGGACTCCTTCCTGTGTCCCATTCACTCAGGGGATCCCAGTGCCCCAGCTCAGCCTGGCACAGTTGTCCACAAACCTGGCTCGAGGCTCTGACTGCCTTTGTGCGGAGCCCAGACCAGGGCCCTGCTGCTTGGGCTCCGGGACTTCCTTTCTCTTCCCGGTTTTGGTGGCAGAAGGACCTCTCCTGTCTGCCCCCCTGTGAAGAGGTTTGGAGGGGGCGCGGGGGTCCACCCGTGCCTCTGTCGTGGCGTCTGTCCATGGTCCCCGTGACTCATTCATTCTCAGAACATGTAATGAGCCTCCGCCGTGAGCTAGTCCCAGAGCCCACGCTGGGACCGCCTCTGCCCTTGGATGAGCTCTGGAAGAGTGGGCTCTCGCCCCGCCTTCAGGGGGTCGTGAGTGTGGAGGACACGTGGCCTGCACCTGGCGGCCAAGGCCCTCCCTGGACGCCGCCCTCACCACGGGACTGACCCTCTGGTGCTGTGTGCCTGCAGAGGTGGACGCCAAGGGGGAGACGGACAGACTCACGCCCGAGGCCCTGAAGGAGCTGGTGAACAAGCCCGAGCTGCTGGCCCTGACCGAGAGCCTCGCGCCCGAGCAGACCGTGGGGTTCTGGATGCCTGAGTCAGAGATGGAGGCGCTGGAGCTGGAGCTGGGGGCCGGGGTGCGGCTGAAAACACGAGGCGATGGCCCGTTCCTGGGTGAGCAGCGCGGCCCTCATCACTGTGGCCTTGACTGAGGCTTTCCGACCCCTGCTGCTTAGAACTCGTGGGCACAGGCCAGGTCTGGCCTCCACGGGGACATAACCCCTTGAGATTTATTCCTAAGGCCCTGGATGGGTGGCTAAGGCAATCCCATGGTTCCCGTGGGTGCTTTTCCGGTCCCATCCCGGGTCTCCTGGAGGTCCATACCCAGGCCCGAAGAGAACAATGGCTTAACCCAGGCCTCAGAGACCCCAGCAGGATGGGCCAGCCCCGACTATGTTTCCAGCACAGGGAGAGAGGCCACTCAGCTTCTTCCCTTCTTTCAGATTCATTAGCCAAACTTGAAGCTGGAACAGTGACCAAGTGTAATTTTGCCGGTGATAGACAGACAGGGGCGTCCTGGACAGACAACATCATGGCCCGGAAGTCTTCTCAGGCGTCCACGGCGGAGACCCGCGAGCAGGGGGACGGGGCGGAGGACGAGGAGTGGGTAGGTCAAGGGCAATGACCGTGGGCCTGGGATCCGCCTGGTTTGTCTCTCAGCAGGAGTTTTGTTTGTAGTGGTGGTGGTTGTGTGTAGGACAAGGAGAGAGCGGCATAAACTTGACCATCACCACCACCACCCCAGTCTTGGGGGAATTTCGAGGCATGCCCGAGGGTGCGTGAGCACCGGGGAAAGTGCCTTCAAGGTGTGAAGCCACTGCTCAGAGTGGCTAGGAAATGGGTGGCTTTATCCTTAGCAAGTTTTTCGTTGTTTTTTTTTTTTTCATTTCTGGTTTTGTTTTGTTTTGTTTTGTTTTTTGCTATGGGCCAGCCCAGCTCATTGACCTCAGCCTACTCCCAGCTTATATATTTTTCTGAAGTATATTTCACCTCAAGATTTTAACTGATGTCAAAATGCCCCACTTTGAGCATTTGAAAACAAAGTCACAGAAAAATGGGCTGTTTGTCTAGGTGATGCAGATGATGACCTTGGCTGGGGAAAGCAGGGGCCGGGAGAGCAGAGGGTCTGGATTCCCCTGTGTCTTAATAAAGGGAGGCTTCACCCTGGCTGGTGTAGCTCAGTGGATTGAGCACTGACCTGCGAACCAAAGGGTCGCCGGTTCAATTCTCAGTCAGGGCACACGCCTGGGTTGCAGGCCAGGTCCTCAGTAGGGGGCATGTGAGAGGCAACCACATACTGATGTTTCCCTCTCTTTCTCTTTCTCCCCCTTCCCCTCGCTCTAAAAATAAATACTTAAAAAAAGGGGGCTCATTGGATTGAGCACCGGCCTGGGAACCAAAATGAGGCTTGGACTGAAAAACACCTGGAGACACTCGGCTGGCCCCCTGGGCCACCTCTCAGGAGGGGAGGCCGAGGCAGGTGGCTGAGGGCCCCCCTGGTGCCAGGCAGCTGAGCCCTAGTTGTCCGATGACTTGACTTCTCTGAAACATGCTCTGTTCCCTCTCTTTACTTTCTCCCCAGGATGACTGAGGCTTTTGGGAGATGCAGCCTCCCTGAGGCGCATCGGTGCTGTTGAGAATTTCCTCCATCAACCTCCAGTCCAGAGCTCCAGGAAGTGGCCCCCTTGGCCTTGCCTGGTTCTTCCCCACCGGCACCCGGGAGCACCCTTTGAACCAGCCCTGCTAAGATCAAACCCATGATGTTAGCCACGGGGCGCGATGCCGCGGCTCACGGCAGGTCCCTCCCCGAATGTGAGTTTGGCCTGCCTAGGTATTTTCCTGGCTGCAGCCTCGATCCTGGAGGCAGGTGGTGAGCGAGGGCCCCAGGGTGCTCAGAGGAACTGGGCTTGGTCTCTGTACCAAACTGGGGAACATCCCTCACCTGCATGCAGAGTGGCTCCGAGAAGAAGCCAGCGGCCTCCTTCTTTCCCTCGGGTCTCCCCTTTCCTTGCACACCCTCCCCCACCCTGGTGCTCCGTGCTACGGTCTCTGCTCTCCTGCCCAGTCCTCCTCGTCTCCTGTCCCCTTTTCTTTCCCTGAAGCTGCCTCTGGTTCTCTGCCACCTGGTTGGGGCGGGGGTTCCTGCCTCTGGACCTCTCTGGCTGCTTTCCTGGTGATGCTGTACTCAGGTGCCACTGGCTGGTCCCCCTCTCTCAGATGCACTTGCACCCAGCCAGGCCTCATTTTTGATAACACCTTTTTTTTTGTATCATTGCTGTTGTTTTGTACCTTGAGACCTTTTTCGTAATGAGTAAATCTTCAAAAAAGGACGGACTGGGTTATTGTCAACATAAATAGCCTTCCGGCCAAGCAAGATCCCTCTAAGCAGGAAACCATGTCTTTTTTGTCCAGGAGTGTGCCCTCACCCAGATGTGTGAAGAGACCTCGAATTGAAATTTACGTTTCCTAAGAATAGGTAGGGACTTGGTGGTGCGTGGATCTTGCTTCCCTAGGGAAAAAGGGGTGAACTAACAACCATCAAGTCCCCTAATGTGTCAAACATTGTCCTAGGTGCTTTTCAGGATAACCACTGACTGTTGAGCACTTCCCGGTGCTAGTACTTGTGCTGAGAACATGCAACATCTAACTTTGTCGCCATGGCAATCCCATGAGGTTCGTGGGATTATTGTCCCTGCTTTAGTGCAGAGACTGACTTCTGGACCTCCTCTCCAGAGGAGAGAGCCCTAGCAGTCAGAGTTCAAAGTCCACATTCTTTTTTTTTTAATGTATTATTAATGTGAGAGAGAGTGGAAGGGAGAAAGAGGGACAGAGAAACGTTTACTTTTTGTTCCCCATATCGATGCATTCATTGGTTGCTTCCTGTATGCAGCGCCCGACCAGGGATCAACCGCACACAAGGCCTTGGTGCATCTGGAAGAGGCTCTCACCACCCAGCAGGGCTGAGAACCCTTTTTCCGCTGTTACGTAACCCCTGTCCGTGTGGCTGCCTGGTCTTCATAACCATTGTTTTTAAGATCGACTACCATTTAACAGCTGTATTGTCCAATTTGGGGCTAATTAATTGGTCCTTTTTATTTATTTTATTTTTCAGAGAGAGGAGAAGGGAGGGAGAAAGAGAGGAAGAGAAACATCAATGTGCGAGAGATACATGGATCGACCAGTTGCCTCTCGTTAGCCCCCAGCTGCAGACCTGGCCTGCAACCCGGGCATGTGCCCTGAGTGAGAACCAGCAACCTCTCAAGTTTGCAGGCCAGGGCTCAGTCTACTGAATTACAACAGCCAAGGCTTTTTGTGATTTTTTATTGTTTCTAAGATGTTCTCTATTCAGATGTTACTCAACTTCATTTTCTTCCATTTTGGCTATTATCTAGTTTTATAGTTAACTCTTTAATCCACTCTGCCTGTAATTTGTGGGAGGATATGAAGGGAAATAACTAAATTGCTTAATTTCAAATTGCTAACCAGTTATCTCAACACAGTCATTGAAATTTTTCCCTCACTGTCAACTTATAATGTCCCCTACGTCACATATTAAATTATTTTACACTTAGCCCTGGCTGGTGTAGCTCAGTGGACTGAGCGCGGGCCTGCAAACCAAAAGATCGCAGTTCGATTTCCAGTCAGGGCACATGCCTGGGTTGCAGGCCAGTTCCCAGCAAGGGACACACAACAGGCAACCATACATTGATATTTCTCTCCTTCTCTCCTTCCCTTCACCTCTAAAGATAAATAAATAAAATCTTAAAAAAATTATTTTACACTTAAATTATCCATTATACTTCAATAGGTCTCCCTGTGAAGTCAATTTGTACTATCATAGTAGGTTTCGATGGTAGTGCTAGGTACCCCTATTCTTCTGTTTTAGAATTTCCTTTGACATTCCTTGTCAACACTGAAAACACTTTGTCAAGTTTCCATGCATATTGCCTGCTTTTGGATTATTTTAAATTAAAATACCCTGGCCGGCCCTGGCCGGGTAGCTCAGTTGGTTGGAGCATCTCCCAGATACGCCAAGGTGCAGGTTTGATCTCCAGTCAGGGCATGTACAAAAATCAACCAATGAATGATAAGGAAGTGGAACAACAAATTGACGTTTCTCTCTCTCTCTCTGAAACCAACAAATAAAAAAATTTAAAAAACCAGGCTATTAAGAGTAATACATGTTTATTTTAGAAAATTTTTAAAAAGAAAAATAAATAATTCTGTCTTTTAAAAAAATCACTTAGGTAGCTCTCAGGTATTACCATGTATTGCTCCAAGTGCTTGCAGGCCCCTTTTGTATTCATAACAGCTGCCTGAACACTTTTTTTTTCCAGGTAGAAAACCCTCAGTTTTACAGCAGAAGAGACTGACATTATGAGTTTTACGAATGCCAACACTGGCCCAAGCCACCCAGTCAGTCAGCAGAGCCAGGGCTTGAATCAGGGCACTATGGTTCCGGCCACCTGATACCTTGACGCTGCCACCCCGCCTCACACAGGGATGTGTGTTTTGGTGTATCTACTAACAATTTTTACAACGTGCAGTGTCCCTATACATATACTGTGTAATCTTTTCACTTACAGATAGGCCATGACACATTTCCCTATACCATAAACCTTACCCTACTTGAATTTTAACACCTACTGAATATTCGTCAGATGCATGTGGATGGATGCATCTGAGAACCAATGTCTCATTTTGGAATAATTAGTTCGTTTCCTATTTTTCCCTGTAATTACACTCCTGCGATGTGCATTCTTACAGGCGAATCTTTTCACACATCATTTTATTATACATTCTATAACTGCAAAGGCTGGACCTAATATTCTGTGTATTTAAAAGGCTTTTGATACATATTGCCAGTCATCTGGGTAGGTGATTCCAATTTGCCGCTCTATCTACAATATAGGGACTTGCTCCACTTCACCCCAACTGAGACATTAAGTGAAAAAAAAAAAAAGTTACCAATTTGGGGTCATCAGCACATTTTAAATGGGACTGCATTAGAGATGTCTTGGATTCCAGCATTCACTATTTACCACAGATAGAATGCCGAAAAATGAAAGTGAACCTTAATGTACCCCAACTGGGGAATGGCTAAATCAGCAGGCATCTCACACCGGGAAAGCAGGTCACGATATTTTGGCGCAGACGGTGATTGAAGGAGGTCTCTGCAGCCCCTGAGCTGGAGCGAGGCTGGTGGGCAGGAGTTCCTGCGTATGGAACTGCTCTCCCCACGTGCTCGACTTTGCACCGGGTCCGGAGTTAGCGGCAAAGCTGTCGGTCTGGGCGAAGGACGCAGATCCCGGCTCGCGTCCTGGCCAGGCTCGACTCGCCAGTCGACGTTGACCGATGTGACTACCCTCCCCAGCCTTCTACTCGGCGTGCCGGGAAACCGGACTCTTCGCGGTCCGGCCCCTGAGCGCCCGGGAAAGTTTCCCCCGGCCACTTTCAGAGGCACACCCACCGGAAGTTCCATGGTTGTGGCGGAAGTTGGTGTTTTTAAGAAATAGCCGTGCTTAGAAAAGCTTGGCCGGCGAAGATGATTCAGGCGATTCTGGTTTTCAACAACCACGGGAAGCCGCGGCTGGTCCGCTTCTACCAGCGTTTCGTGAGTGCGGCCCAGCTTCGTTACGTCCCTTCCGCGGACCCGTGTCCTCTCCCCTCCCTCAGGCCCTGACGGCTCACGCGGCCACCGCGCGCTGATCATCTCAGGCTCTTGCACTTTGCGTGACCCTCACGCTCCTTCATCTTCCCCGGGACCGGGGCTAGTGTCAGGCCTTCTGTCCCCACGCCCCGCTGCTTCCGCGCTTCCTAACCCGTTCCTGGGCCCCGGCGTTTCTGTGTCAATTTGTGACATTTCTTCTATGGTCTCAGGCCTCTCTATAACTGACGGGACGGGGCGGGGTGCGGGGAGGGGGGGATGCCTCATTGAAAACATGAATGATTTAAGCCACTTTCAACTTGCTTAAACTCAGTCACACGAAAAGGAAGAAATACGCAGCTTCTTGAGGTGTTTTTTTCTTCAGCCGGAGAGTCTGGACTTCATTTCCATAGAATTTTTAAAGCTAGATTACATTTTGTTAATTATATAGAAGTAAAAACATGGACATTCAATATAATTACTTATTTTGTATATGTGTGTGAATTTTCCCCTGTTTTTTAAAAGTGTTATTGAGACCATACAGTTCACCTTTTTAACATGTATAATTCAGTGGTTATTAGGGTTACAAAGTTACGAGACTGTCACCACAATTTTAGTACATTGTCATTACCCAGAAAGGAAATCCCTACCCATTAGCAATTATTCTGTTTCTCCCTCAAGTCCCCCAGCCCTAGGCAACCACTAATCTACTTTCTGTCTCTACATTTGCCTGTTCTGGGCATTTCGTATAAATGGAGTGATGTGGTCTTCTATGACTGGCCTCTTGCACTTAGCACAGTATGTTTTCAGGGTTTTTCTGAGCTGTAGCTGTATCAGTTCCTCATCCCTTGTTGCTGCCACAATATATTCCGTCACATGGACATAGCACGTTTTGATTGTCCTGTATCAGCTGATGTTTCCACCTATGGCTCTTGTGAATAATGTTGCCAAGAGCATTCATGTACTACCAGCCATTATGTGGGCATGTGTTTTCACTTCTCTTGGTTTTACACCTAGGGGTCAAATTGCTGGGTCAAATGGTAACTTTATGGTGAACATTTTGAGGAACTGCCGATCTTTTTCAAAGTGGCTGAACCCTTTCAAGTTTTCTTCAGCAGTGCATGCATTCCAATTTCTCCACCTCCATAGTCACTTTCATTATCTTGTTGATTAACGATGTCTTAGTGGGTGTGAAGTGGATTTTCACTGCGGTTTTAGATTCCATTTCCTCGGTGACTAATGATGTTGAGCAGCATTCATGTCCTTATTCACCAGTTGTAGATCTTTTTTGAAGAACATAGGATTTTTGTAAGAACCACGTTAGTTCATGAGTGAAAATTACCTTGAAAAGTACAGAGTACTGAAAGATAACAAGGGGTTATTGAAAGGATTGAGGTCTATAAATAGTTGGTAGGTTACCTTTTTGATGAATTAGAAATCAGGCAGCCTCACCCTTTCATACTGTGTCCCCACTAATCCTGCCACTTCCCCCCAGAGTCAGATAAAAGGCCTTAGTTTGGGAGAGGGTTTTGTCGGTTTAAAAAAGTGCTGATGCTTGGCATGTTTTGTGTTTCCAAGTACACAGTTAATCCTTTAACTCGTGAGATCTTTAAATGGAAACCAGGAGAGGAGTGATTGATTTACTTGAACTCACAGGGTCTGGTGATGAGCAAGTTTTCATTCATCCATTCAGCAAATACTGTACTCCTACACTGAATTCAAGTTATGAAAGATGGTTTGTCCACAGTGACATTTTCCCCATTTTTACCTCTATTTCTTTTAGATGACTAACCATTTCAAGCTTAAATTAAATGCTGCAGGAAGAAAGGGATTAACATTTCTTGAATCTTTCTAACTCTTCAGGCAAGTCTAGTCTGAAGGTTTTCTTAAGCCTTGCCGCTCAAAAGTGTCCCCAGACCTGCAGTGTCGGTGTCACCTGGGGGCTTGCTAGAAATGGTCTCAGGGCTTACACAGACCAACTGAATCAGAACCTGCATTTTAATGACAGTCCCAGGTGATTTATTGCACATTTATTGATATTGGAGAGCACCAATCTGGAGCTTTTAATTCTATAATGACTTACTCTGATATACATAAAAATCAAATGTGAGTTACCAAGAGATTCCCTCACAGTTGAACGTTCTCATATGTAGTAAGTGAAAAAAAAAGTATTTGAAGCTCTGCGATTACTCAAAATGCTTACTGTAAATGGAACTTTCCCTATCTTTTTCAGTAACACTGTTTTGGACATACAGCATCTTAAATGCAATACCTGTATCACCAGCAGAAAAACAGCCAGCTCAGTTTTTTTTAAAACATGTGCAAGATTCCATCTCGATCTCCTTACGGTGTTAACACTGCTTGACATTCCTGCCCTGGTTTGTCTAGGCAAAGACAGTATTGCGGGGCCAGGCCTTCTAGCTAATCTTTCACCTTGCTTGAGAGTTGGTCAGTTCTCATTTCCCTGGGTACTAATTTATCGGCTTACTTATCCAGGGGTACTGGTTAGTGACTAGATATCTAGTCACTAGATACACCCATTCTTAATTCCTGTAACAGAGCCTTGCCCATTTTCCCATGGACTTCCCTTTTATTTTTTCTCATCAGTTTTATCTTTTCTGGAAACTGGTACCAAACAGTTAGCTCGTTCCCAGCTGGGAGGCACTTCGCTCCCTGTCCATCTCCATCAACGGGATGGGTTTTCAGACGTTCTCTCTGAGTCACTTTATTTCTTTTATTCTGTAGCCAGAAGAAATTCAGCAGCAGATTGTTCGGGAGACCTTCCATCTAGTTCTCAAACGGGATGACAATATCTGCAACTTCCTGGAGGGCGGGAGGTAAACGATCAGCTCCAGTTTTCTCCCCATCTGTGCACTTTGGGGGTGGCCTTCATCATTGTTGCTTCTTGGGGCAATGCTGCTGCCCCTAGTGTCGGGTGGGCACCCAGCACCAGTGGAGCTGAGGGAGAGATCGGTTATGCTCCACATGTTCCCCACCTAGATGGGCACTTCCTGGGAGGGTGGGCAGAAGAAAAGGTGAGGCAAAGTGGCATTCGGCTCCGCTGCCAAACATGGCTGCCTCCGCCGCCTGGTCCGATTGGCCTGTGCTTCAGCCCACCCTCCCCTGCTCTATGGGGCCCATTCTTTCTTCCTGGCGCATGGTTTCTCTTTGATGTGTTTAAGATACAAGCCTTTAAATGTTTCCCATCTTCCACAGTTTGATTGGTGGCTCTGACTATAAACTGATTTATCGACACTATGCTACCCTCTACTTTGTGTTCTGTGTGGATTCATCAGAGAGTGAACTTGGGATCCTGGACCTCATCCAGGTACGTGTAGTCAGCCAGCAGCAGCCGCTTAAGAGTGAGCACTGGACTTCGAGTGACCGTCCTGTACGCTCTCCAACCTGTGGCCCAACACGAAATCGTAAACATACTTAAAACATCATGAGATTTTTTGTGTGTGTGATTACAAGTCATAGTATATTTAATGGGCGGCCCAAGACAACTCTTCTTCCTCCACTGTGGCCCAGAGACGCCAAAAGGTTGGACACCCCTGCTAGATCCTTTTGTAAGTCTCTTTATAGACATCTGTGGAAGTTGCCAGGTGTCCACCAGGTGGTGCTACAGGAGAGCTCCTTAGCGACCCTGAAACACTCTAGTAAGAGCTTGGATTCATTGGTTTCTACCCAGCCCTCTTGCTGCCCCAGATTTTCAGGTACTATGCTAACACCAGTTCTAATGTATGTGTTTTCCCCTGCCAACTACCAAGCAATTAACTCCGTTCTTCGTGGACACTGTCCAGGTGTCCCGTAAACTTAACTCCGTTTGGACACTGTGTGCAGATAGATACCAAACCCAAGACCAGCCTGTCACCTGCGCGTCTGACCGACTGGCTGTAGCTCAGAGGCTCCTGTGACTGCCCCCGCAGGTTTGATTCATTTGCGAGGTAGCTCAGGGGACTTTGTGGAGAAGCCCTGTACTTCCTGGATTGCCAGTGGGTTGTGCGCAGGTGTGACAAAGGATGGCCAGACCAGACAGTGGTGTAGATTGAGGTGTGGGGAGCGGGCACCCCCTCTCCCCAAATCTCCTGGGGCTCATCAACCTGGAAGCTCTGAACCCTGTCCTTTTGGGGTTTTCTGGA
This sequence comes from Artibeus jamaicensis, assembly GCF_021234435.1. Taxonomy (NCBI): domain Eukaryota; kingdom Metazoa; phylum Chordata; class Mammalia; order Chiroptera; family Phyllostomidae; genus Artibeus; species Artibeus jamaicensis. The sequence continues at coordinate 3,464,638 of NW_026522049.1, read as the reverse complement.
GGCTTTGTCACAGGGTATGGTTAATTAAATCATCAGCCGTTGGTGACTGATCCCTCCCTTCCGGGGAGGGGGGGGGGGCGGGGGGGCACTGAAAGTTCCAATCCCCTGGTCACATGTTTGGTTCCCCTGGCAACCAGACCCCATCCTTAGGTGTTTTCCCAGAGTCACCTGAGTGGAAAGTAATAGTTTCCTTTTCTCTCAGTGGAGCCGAGAGAAATGAATCATCCAAATTAATTCCTCAAATTGGAATAGGAAGCACTTTTATTTCATTATTGAGTGCAAGTTTCTTTATTTAGCGTTATCGTTAAAGAAATAATACATTTATGTTCAAATTTCAAAAAGGACACCAAAAGTATACAGTGACAAACTACCTTTTTTTCTTCCCCAACCTGCCTGTACTAGTCACCTCCTTTGTTTTCCCAGAAGCAGCCGGTTCTAGAGTTTTTTTGTTTTGTTTTTAAGATTTTGTTTATTTATTTATTTATTTTTAGAGAGAGGGAAAGGGAAGGAGAAAGAGAGTTAGAGAAGCATCGGTGTGTGGCTGCCTCTAACGTGGCCCCCACTGGGGACCAGGCCTGCAACCCAGGCATGTGTCCTGACTGGGAATTGAACTGGCGACCTTTTGGTTCCCAGCTCATGCTCAATCCGCTGAGCCACACCAGCCAGGGCTACCGGTTTTAGTTTTCAAGTCTCCAGAGCCAGTGTTATCTCTGGGAGGAAATCTACAGAGATTTGTGTAAACCAGGTGTGTCTTACCGTTCACTTCGATTTGAACAAATACTTGTAATGAGTGATAAAAAGAGAAGTGAAGAAATAACATTGTAAAGGAAGAGAAATCAGTTATCACTGTAAGGTGGCCTAAGTATATAGTAGAAAACCTAAAAAGAAAAATGCATAACATATTACAAGTAATGAATAATATAAGCAAAATAGCAGAATATGAGATGAAGTCATCAAAATCGAAATTTCTGTGAACACAGAGAATTTATAATTAAAGAAATTTCACTTGTGGTAGTGACAAGGGATATTTAGTGTTTAGAAATTAACTTGTTATGGAATATTTGACATTGATTCCAATAACACTGTAAAACCACAAAGGAAGTAAATGAGGCTCTGAGCCTCCCCCTTGTTGGGCAGAGTCTAGCAGAGGGGACAGCAGTAGCCGACAGACTGAACGGGAAACCCAGGTATAGTCCCGTCAGGAGACTTGCACAGAACTTGGTAAAGGGAAGGTTTGTCAGGCAAAATGAAAGGCCAGGAAATGCAAAAGTATGCTTTGAGGAGAAAAGGGCAATAATGAGGTGTTGGCCGTATGAGCCCTAAGAATATGTAGTGTTTGCAGATAAAATCATCTACCTAGAAAATCCAAAACGACTGGAAAACAGTTGTGAGTGTGTGGCTCCGTCTGTGTACATTGAGAGTGAGGCAAAGCTCGGCTGTGATCGTAGGAGTCGGGGTGCTTTCCTTTGGAGGCAGGGTCTGTGAGGGGACATGCGGGGGGCTCCTAGGGAGCTGGTGACATCCCGTTTCAGAATCTGCATGCTGGTTGCGTGGTGTGTTCATTCTCAAAATTCATTAAGCAGTGAAGCATACCTTTATCCTTTGTACGCTTCTCTGTCTTAGTGTGATGGTGGAGAGCTAAACTGTCATCACGTTGATTAGGTTGGGCCAGGAGACGGTGTTTTGAAATTAGTTGCTATCAGCAGGACAGAACTGTGTTCACACGCTAATTGCAGGTGTTACATATGTGGCGTTTCTGTGTCCTTAGTGTTTCCATTGTTGTTTCATGTAAATCAGCATCTTACAAAGGGGGAAAGAAGGCCACATGTGTCTGCTGGTTGTTTTGCTGTCTTTTCTTTTTAAAGATTTATTTATTTTTAGAGCGAGAGGAAGGGAGGGAGAAAGAGAGGGAGAGAAGTTACATTTTACATACACTGGGGACCAGGGCTGCAGCCCAGGCACATGCCCTGACCAGGAATCGAACCGGCCACCTTTCGCTCTGCGGGACGACGCCCAGCCCACTGAGCCACACTGGTCAGGGGCTGACTGAACTCTTAAACCCACTTGGTAGCCTTGCTCTCAGTGCTTCCAAGATACGAGTGAATGCTGTAGAAATTGCAGGGGAGTCCAAAGGGCCGGGCTTCTCTCCTGTGGCTCAGTCTTATTTCCCACCTGCAACATCTTAAGAAAAATGAAAGATTGCCCTGTTCTATAGCGTCCCCTCCAAACTGGGACTCATAGGGTCACCAGCTCATGGTGGTAGGTTCTGTTTTGTTTGAGATTTACCATGAAGTAAGTAATATGACTACCTCTTGACCTTCAGATGTGCTATTTATGAAGATGTGAGCACTCCCTATTTTTCTTCTTTACCTATTTCTTTTTGTTTCCTAGGTGTTTGTGGAGACCCTGGATAAATGTTTCGAAAACGTCTGTGAATTGGATTTGATCTTCCATATGGATAAGGTACCTTCCGTCCGCAAACCGGGGATGCTAGGAAACCGAGGGCCTTGGACGTCTCTAGCCACCTCCGCCGTCATGTTCTTCCTTCTGTTTGACTCTGGGGACATTCCTAGAACCTGTTTTTGCTTACTAACGTAACAGTGACTGTTTGGGGTGTTTTTGCTGAGACCTGTACCTGCGCTCGCACACAGACTCCCGCGGGGCCTCCTGGTGTGCGGCGCTGGCGGCCCCAGGGCGACTGGCTCTCTGGCCCTCAGTGAGATGAATGGTTTTATGTTGACTATAAATAGTTTTATGTTTCTCAGGCAGCAGTCCAGTGAGAGTAACTCTTCAGAATAATCATGACACAGGCTTTGACTAGGCCAGTAAAATGTATTTATTTCCTTATGAGTAATGCCATGGCTAAGACATCAGTAATGTAGTTTAGAGCCGGGTGGTGCTCTGCAGGGAACTGGCCTGCCAGGCAGAATTGAAGTGGTTCAAAGTGCATGTTCTTAAACATGACCTGTGTCCTCATATGCCCGATTAAACTTGGGAGATAGCCAGCGGGGGTCAGGGGCGGCCACGTTCATTTCATCCAGTCGGGCACATGCTGTTCCCGACAGCATGGGGGCTGCTGAGTCTGAGGTCTGCGTGGTGGTGGTACTTCCTTACCTGGTTGCTGTCGCTGTGGCCCCTGGTCCTCGGAGAGGTGCTGGCATGTGGGACACCACCTGTGGCCCTCCTGGGCCCCTTCTTCAGTCTGTTGTCACCCTGACAAAACCTGCACTCGGGAAGCGCATCACCCAGCTGGACAGATGGGTCACGTGCCACACTTTGAAAGGCACCACAGGGGGCGTGCAGGTGCCCCGTAGGCACAGCGGTCTGTGAGGGGCCCATCGGCAGCTCTGGTGCTGGGACATGTCAGCCAGCACGGTGTGCAGGGGCCCTTGTGTGCTGAGTGTGGCCCAACCCGGGCGGGCCCCGCAGGGGTGACGGCGGGGTGATGGCAGGGTGCGGTAGGTGGGCGCCGAGGGAGGAGCGCGAGCAGGGCCGTGTGCGTCCCTGGGCACTGCCTTCTCCGGGGCAGGGCCGGCCCGTGTGGGGGCGCCTGGGTGCTTTGTACCCAAGGGCCTCATACAAAGTCAGGGGCTAATATCCCTGTGGAACAGGTCCGCAGGCTGAAGCTTAGGCTCAAGTGCCTGAAACTTAAAACGTTCGTGTTTTTTTCACTAAACTATAGAATTGGAGAATTTTGAAGCATGCCTATTATAATAAATATGGCATATACAAATTTACAGAATCTGTCAGTTTCTACTTCTAAAACCAGAATCCCAGGAGAGTTTAGGTTTTCAGAATTCACACCCCTGAAGCAGTAGGAACACAGGTTGTGTGAGGTGACGGCCAGCCACCGGAGATTTGGGACTGTGCACAACTCTGGCTAGACAGCGGGGTCACCAGAGGGGGCGCTGGTGGCACTCTGGGCAGTGCACCTGTTCGTCACTGCTGCTGCGCAGCATCCCTGACCCCCGTGCTGCACGCCAGCAGGGCGCCGCCTGATGCATCCGCAGGTGCCCTCAGCTGGGAGCAGTCCCGTCCCACACGAAGAATGCTGAGTCGGGTGCAGGGTACGCCTGTGGGGTCATTCGGAGCCAAGTTTGCAGAGGCAGGGGACAGTCAGACTGGAGAGCCTTGTCCTCCACATCTGACTCCAGTGGACCCTTGAGTGTCCCTTTAGCCAAGCAGGTTTGACACTTCCTTAAAGCATCTGTGTCCCTAACCTTCACCGGGTATTTTCTCTTTTCCTGGCCATTCCATCCGGCCTTTTCTTACCTTTTACCTGGTCCCTCTTCTTTTTCTTCTTTAGACATTCTTTTAGGAAATTTCATACAATACCGTGACTTCAGTTCTCTGTCTGCTGGCAATTCTAAATTACCATGAAAGTTCACTTCACTTCAAATTCAGTTACATTTAAAACAGTCTCTAGCCCCTGCCTCTCCAGACTGAGAGTTCTGGCCCACCCTTCAGGGAAATGAGCCATCACAAAACCTCATATGACATTCCTCTCGGTGCCAGCAAACTGAAATAGCGGTTTTTGTCTTGTTGTGCCCGCCCTGCGCCCCCAGCTGCTGTAGCCATGGCATCTCACAGCAGGCTGTGGGGCGCGCCTGCCTGGTGAGAAGCCGGCACTGGAGCCCGCCCGGCTGCCGGAGTCCCGGCTCTGCCGCTCGGGAGCTGCAGGTGGCCAGGGCGTCGTGATGGCCCAGGCCTGTGTGGTGGACGTGTTTAGGACAGGGCCTCTGTGGAGTGTGTCCTTTTACCTGTCCCCACCCCAGCCTGCCCTCCCCCCGAGACACTACTAAGGGAGGGATCGAACTGTCCTCGTCCCCACTGCTTGTCTAGGTGTCAACACAGTCCCCGGCACGTCCTGGTGCCTCACTGTTGAATTCAGTTAGCTGTCTACTATTGCCGGTGCTGTCTCCATGAATCACATCCTCTGGGGGGGGAACAGAACAAAATAAATGGTAGGTGGTGATGAAGGGTGATGAAGGTGATGAAGGGAGGAAATAAAGCGGGCCATGGAGTGGGTAGGTGGGGCTTGGTATTTTCCATGGGGCAGTGGGGAGGGCGTCTCTGAGAGATGGCACTTGAGCACATACCTGGGGGAAGCTAGCATGGCTGGTTGGGAGGGCGTCCCAGGGGGAGGAAGACGTGCAGAGCCCCAGATGTGAACAGGAGTGCGGAGGGTGGGAAGGTACCGGACGGGGGGAGCCGGGCAGGGGAGGGATCCGATGGGCCATCGCTAGGTAAGAAATCTGAGTCCCTGCGTCCCAGGAGGGAAGCTCGGTAGGCGTGGGGACTGCCTTTCTGAAATGTACCGTGTGCATAGATTGTCTGCTTATCACCCTGGGTCCTTTCGGCCCACTGCACGGAAGAGACAGGAAGTCCTCCCTCTCTCTAAGCTTTATTGCCTGGCACAGTAAACAGTTGAAATCTCTCGCTGCTGCTCTGAGGCGGAGTCCGAGCTGGTAGCCAGATGAGTTGATAGATGGTCTGCACGTTATCCCGCACTGTAGCCTGGGAACTGGGCTCACTCCTGGTGTCCAGGTGGGGAAGGCCACCGGAGTGTGTGCTCAGCGACAGCAGTGGCCCAGTGTCGGCCTCGGGGAGCATTTATGAGCCTGAATGCAGATGGGTCTGTTAGCTTGGTGAAAACACACCACATTCACATCTCTGTCATCGATCAGTCCTGGTGACCACGTCTGCCTGTGACCTCGAGAGTGAAGGTTTCCATTCAGTAGAGAACAGGTGGCTGAGGGTGTTTCTGGGGTCAGCCAGGCCTGCACCACGGGAGGAGACGTGTCCGCAGCCTCGGCCCGGGGTGCCCAGGCCCTCCGCCGTGGCGCTGAGGGGAGTCGCCCTGCCACAGCCGGGAGCCGAGTGCCTCCTGCATTCCCCCCGTCACTGCACAGTGTGTCCCTTTAGATTCTTGGGATCCACTGCCGGGATTTACCCGTTAGTGCCATGTTTGCTGCTGGCTGTGGAGCCCCCGAGGAAGGAGTGGGAGATGCTCCGCCGGCTGGGCCTGACCCCTGGGCTTTCAGGCCGCAGCTCCTTCTCCTGCCCTGAGTAAGCAACGTGGGCACGTTCACAGGAGCCCTGTCCCCGGCTCCTGCTGGCACTTGGTGCACTCGCCCTGGGCACGTCTGCACCTCCTTCTGACCCAGGTGGAGGCTTGTGCCTCCAGGAGTGGGCGGCCCCCTTCCACCTGGATGGCCCTGCCCTGTGTCCTGCTCAGTGAGCACCAGCTGCTGCCTCCCCCAGCCCATGTCTTCTCTTCCACCCTCCCCAGTTCCGTCGGTGAAAACCAACCTTCCTCCGGGGCAGGAAATCTCAGGGATGCCAACTTCCCCTTCTGCCTCCAGGTGATCACCAGATGGTATCGGTTCTTCCCTCAGTGTTTGCTCCTGGTGCCCCTCTTCCTCTGCTGTTCTGTTCTTAAACTCCCTTTACCTGAATCCAGGTAACGAACAGATCAGCTCTAGGTAACCACAGCAGCTGCATCCAGTCTGTCTCCCACCTCCCTCACCTGGTCTGACCTTCCATGGGGAACATCCTTCCCATTTTCCCTTTCCATCTACATTCCTCCCTGCTGCCTCCAGAGATCTCTAGATGGCAGCCCCTCTGGGTCCTCGGCTCCCGCTGCCTGGGACGCGGCCCCTCAAGCCCGTCTGACATCTTCCTCTGCTTCCCACGCATGCCATGCCAACCCCCACCTCCCCGCCCTGGTGTCTGCCCCATCCCCACCCAGAGATGCCCTAACCGGGCCCTGTCAGGCGCCCCAGACTCAGGCCTAGCCCGATCCCCACGTCCTGTGAGGTCAGCTCCGCTCTGCAGTGCTGCCCTCCTCCAGCCCGCCCGTCCTCTTGCTCACGCTCCGGGTCGCTCAGCCTGTTCCCACGGATGGCGAGCTCGGAACGGCATCAGCCTGTGATGCTCAGTTGGTGATCTGAACAGTACAGGGCACAAGTGCAGCTGGTTGCTTGTCCAACCTAAGTGTGCTTTTTCATTTTTTTATATTGTTATAGTGCTTTTCAGATACAACATCTGGTGCACATTTCTAAAAAACAGATTCTAATCAGTTCCTGACTTTCAAAGTGATGGCTCGCACATGCTCGCTAATTTCGGGGTGCTGAGGGAGCAACGTAGGCGGCCCCCATGAACACCTCTTTGGGTCTCATAGGTCATCAATTCCTAGACCCCCTGTTTTGTAATGTTCTTGATTTTGACTCATCAGGTTGAGGTTCTCACAGTTGCCGGCGCGTACAGTTGGACTGGCAGCTTTCTTGTTGGTGGCAAGAAAGCAGTGGTGTGACGCACACTTGGTGGGGTCTGGGCCTCGATGAAGCACGTTCATCTCCACCTCTCCTGGTTGAGGACAGCAGTTAGTAACTGCTCGGCTCAATAAATGGTGATTTTTATCTTTATTTTTACTTTTTTCTTACGTTCTCCCTTCTGCCAAATTCCCCCTTTGATCCACCTGTACACACCCTTCTGATGACACATCGAAAGTGGTTTCAACTCTCTGACCCTCGTCTGAACTGTTCTGCAGCTCGCTCTCCACCCAGCTGTCGTCCTTGCAGAGGAGGAGGACACGCCTCGCTCTGTCACCCACTGTCCAGTGGGACCACTGCCAGCAGGACGGGGCTCGGACTCCTTCACCTTGTTTACAGAGACCCGAGGACCTCCCACCCAACTCTCCCGCTCACCACCTGCCGGTCCCTCCCTCGCACTTTGTGCTGACGCAGCACTGACTTCTGGACCTTGTCTGTGGGAAGTCCGTGGCTCTGCAAGGTTTCGATTCAGCATGCGAAGGGCTCGTGGGGGCGGGGCACAGGCCTTCCCAGGAGCAGGGAGTGCTTCAGAGACACAGGAGCCTTGGGGACGGAGACCACCTCCTCGGAAACGGGCTTCTGGGTCCAGGCCCAGCGTTAGCACAGTTTTCTCAATGGCCACGTACAGTGTGGCTCACTCACTCGACACCTGCCGTTTGGTCCGACCGGGAAGAGTGACCGAGGCCCGGGGTGGCGGGCAGGGACGTGCTCTTCACTGCTCCGGGTGCAGGGTGGGCCGGCATGGGGATGGCTCTGTGCACATTGCAGCTTGATGCCGTGGAGAACTTGCAATGGTTCTTTTTGCTGCCCAGGGGGCTGGGCCGCGTGGGGCCGCGTGAGCTCTCTTTGCTACGTCAGCTCGTGGTCGTCAAGTGCTCAGGTGTCAGGCACGTGACAGCTGGGCACTTCAGGTGCAGTGTCTCCCTGTCCCTGCGTCGTCTTGTTCTACCTCGGAAGAGGCATGTCGGGGAAGGACTCTGGTTCTCCCTGTTTTACAGACAAAGAAAGTGAGAGTTGGAGCCAGAACGCCTGCTTCCTCAAGGTCACACAAGTAGGAAGTGGCAGGGACAAAATTCAGACTCTGGGTTCCACATGGCTCCATGGTCCTTAGTGTCCTCTCCTGCTTGAGCATCCTCTCCTGTTCAAGCATCCTCAGCGTGGAGAGAAGTGGGGGGGGGGGGGCGAGCTGTGTGAGCACGGAAGCGGCCAGGAGGGGGCAAAGTCAGGAGGGCCGCCGGACCCCTTCTCACCGAGCACCGGGCCAGCATCGGGGCCGGCACTGCAGACGGGGCAGCGTGGGAAGCGGGGGTGAAACAGGAGGGAAGCGTCCTGCTGCAGCGTGTTTGAAAACTGCTTCACAGAGACTCGGACTCGGACTCGGGATTCTTTCTGTCAGAGGCAGGGACGCTCCGCAGTGAGTGCGTTTGCTGCAGTCGGCGCCACGTGCGCTCAGCCTCGAGAGGGAGGAATTCCTGGCAGAACCGCAGAGGAGTTAATGAGTTGCTGAGGGACGGGTCACCCTCTCCTTCATTTACCAGTTACTTTACAACCTCCCTCCTCTGAACTTTTATATCATTTTGTCCTTGAGTTACGGTACTGACTGCAGTCTTCCTTTTATTACGGTTCTCCAAGTTCAGGTTCCGCACTTGAGTGTCAGCCCTGTGAGGACAAGGTCCACGTCTTATCTTCATTTCCTCCTTCCAGCCCTTAACATTGTGTGGGTGAAGGTAGACCTTGCTGCAGATCACACTGTCTCGGTGACAGTGAGGGGAAGCCTTTACCCTGACATGTGAGCTTGGGTCCAGTGGGTCCTGTGAGCTCACAGTTACACATTTAGCTGATACAGACTCAGCTCTAGCCATTCAGCACAAAGAAAGAGCATAAACATTCTAAGTATGGGAATGATTCTGCCCACAGTGGTCCTCAGTCCCTCAGTGTGTCCCCAGTGAGGTGGGGGGTTGGAGCTGGCTCTGCTCTGCCTCTGCTCTGTTGTAAGCGTCACAAGCAGCCTGGAGTGACTTCAGCGCTGCAAGTCACAGTGCTGCTTCCCAGTCTGTGTGGTCCCCACAGACCTCTGGCTTCATCTGGGGCTCACCTGGACAGAAATCCATTCATGCATTTGGGGGGAACAAAAATGAGCCAGGCAGCACCGCACAGGCGATACCGGGTCAGGGCTACGTCTCATCTCCATCTCAGTTGGTGATTTGGAACTTGGTCTCATATAAGACGAGACTCCACCAGATTAATTTGTCCTTCCTTGAAAGAATGTACGATCACGTGAGTGAAAGCAAAGAAAGAAAAGCAAGAGCTAGGGCCTGGGTCTTAAGGAGACATCTGGAGGAAGCTGTAAATTTCCGGTCTGAAGACTAAGGAAAGTCATAAAAGTGGTCCAGGAGGCAGCGATAGCAAGGAAAAGAGAAGACACAGAACCCTACTGAGCATGTTGCCTTTTTAGTTTTAGCAGAGCCGCTCGGGGCCAGACAGCCCTGTGTGCCCCAGCTCCCGAAGGCATCTCGGCACAGAGTAAGTTCCTTAGTCAGTATTGACAACAGTTGGCAAAGAAGAGGCTCAGTTACGTCCAGAGTGTTCTGGGTTCGCAGTCCTGGGTATGCGCAGCCCACTTCTGAAGGTTTTTGTGAACGCAGCGTGGCGGTGACTGAGTGTAGCCTCCCTGGATGGAGAGCCCCTCTCTTGGGGGCCGGGGCTGCTTCGCGCCCTGTGTCATGCGTGGTGGTTAGACCTGCAGAGGCACTCGGCTGACAGATGTGGAGTCTAATTGCCATCTGTTCATTTGTGGACAAGGCAGATAAATGGCAAGGCATGGGGATAGGCGGTCCCGAGCAAGTCCTAAAACACTGATAAAATTCGGGACTTTGGAACGAAAGTGGGGCTGAGAGAGAAGGCTTATTGCTGTCATGCACCAGGTTTCTGGAGGGCGTTTTTGTGCCTCTTCCGCTTCCATGTTTTTCCTCACACGGATAATACGGGAACTCGAGACTGACTCTGGGCCCAGATGACTCAGGTTTCTCTTCCCCCAGCACTGCTCAGTCCTCTTCCAAGTGTCCCCTGTGTCCTCGGGCTTGTCAGCCACCACATCCTCTGCCGGGCGAGGAGGTGCTGCCATCCCAAGAGTCCCCCCTCCCCGTTCTCATGGGACCCTTTCCTAGGAATTCATGGAACCAACCAGGCCAGCGAGGAGTAGCAAAGGTTGTCCACACTTAGCTTTTTATCTGGCAGGCTCGCTCTCTTAGTGGAAGTTACCAGCTCTGGTTTAAAACGAGAGGCTTGCCCCGTTGGCGTCCCCAGTCTCAGAGCAAGCCCTGAGCGGTGCTCTTCCGGTCTCGGTCTGTTTTATCATCTTCCGTGTGGTGACAGCTTTGAGAAAGATAGGACTGTGCGCATCCGCAGGGCTTGCGGCCCCCCAGGCTCGCTCCCTCCGATGAGAAGCACCAGGGGAGGGAGCGGCCGAGTCCGGAGGGTTCTGTGGGGGTGTGCCGAGCTCGGGCTCTGGAGCACGGCAGTGTGCTGGCTGCCCCCTCTGCCTGTGGAGTTCCGCCAGGCGGGTTCCTGCCGCCCCAGGATGGAAGTGCAGTCTCCTGCAGGGGCAGCGTTGTCCCGATGCGAGGCCGCGGCAGCCGCAGGGGTGCTCTGTGGCTCCGAGTCCTCACTGTGGCCCTGGGCCAGTTTTAGTGAGCTGCTAGGGTGAGAAGCTTGTCACACCTATAGAAAGATACACTGTGAGTTTAATACTTAAAAACGGACTTTTAGCCCGTGGCCAGTTGAAGACTGTTTTTACTGGAACTCTGTTTTTACTGGAGGAAAAGAAATGTTTGTTATCCTCTGGCTCCAGGTCACCCTGCTTCTGGTGACGGTCTCTGGCGACCTGGGCTTGGACTCAGCACTGTCCGACTCCGTGAGAAACATGAAGCAGGGCACTCACGAGGCCCCTGGGACTCTGGGGGGAATGACTGGTTGCCATCCCAGCAGCCCCGAGGCCGTGTCCATCAGGAGCACCTCTGTCCTTGAGGTGCCACTTGTCTTTTCCTTCTTAGACACTGTCCCTGCTGACATGAAACGAGCAGGCGCATTGGCACCCACCTTCACCTGCGGGGCTGGGCTCTGTCCCGGGCAGGAGCGCGTGTGTCTCAGTGACAGTGGGAAGCCAGGCCACCCAAGGGTGGTGTCTCCTCAAAGTCAGGGCGTCTGAACCAGAGGAGCCCTCTCACCCCCTCAGCCAGTGTTGGTGAAGGACCGAGCTTGCCGAGCCCAGTGCCCAGCACCAGGGGCGAGGTGAGTGTGCAGGGAACCTGCCCTCAGAGGAGGGCGTGGTTGGGGAGGGGCACAGAGGGGCACAAAGGAGGGCAGCGTGCTGAGCGAGGCGCCCGAGTAGAGATGCATGTGGGTGCAGAGATGTCACTGGGAGGGTGGCAAGCTGTCCTCAGTGTTTCTTGAGTTTGCTTGGCCCGAGCCTTGGGCACTCAGCACCTGGAACCCTGCGAGAATGTCTCCGACTTTTACAGAACTGCTGTTCAGCAGAGTCCCCACGAAGAGTGGTGGGAGGTAGAGGGTTAGGAGGAGCGTGGCGGCGGCGGTGCAGTCTGCCGCACTGCGGGCCCTCGTTGCAGTTTGGGGAAGTGCTTTCTTTCTGTCAGGAAGTCGCAGCAGCTTGGACAGTCCCAAGAGCCACCCTGGCCGCCCAGGGTGACCACTCCCTGTCTGTGCATGTGCAGCGGGGCTGCTGGCCAGGCCTGGCTGGTGCAGAGCCTCGGGGTTGAGCTCCTCAGAACAGGAGGTACATCCGCCCGGAGCCCCAGGGCTGGAGCCTCACCCGCTCATGCACTCCGCCCCAGGAGGAGGCCCAGGGCGCAGACTCACAGGTCCCCACCTTGGTCAGCACACTCACGTGCCTCCCAGAGGTGGGGTAGGGTGGGGTTGGGCTCCTGCACTTACCTTCCACCTTCCATGGATAGAAAAGAGGTGTGGGGCCCAGCCGGATGCCCAGGGGGTCCCCTTACAGAAGCAAGTACCTTGCCCTGGCTGGTGTGGCTCAGTGGATTGAGCATGGGCTGGGAACCAAAGGGTCACCAGTTGGAATCCCAGTCAGGGCACCTGTCTGGGTGGTGGGCCAGGTCCCCAGTAGGGGGCATGTGAGAGGCAACCACGCAGTGATGTTTCTCTCCCTCTCTTTCTCCTTCCCTTCCCCTCTCTCTAAAAATAAATAAATTTAATTTTAAAAAAAGAATCAAGTACTTATAGGGGAGGGAGGAGGTTGAGAGTTTTCTGCAACAGAAACATGAAGTAGACAGGCGCCCAGGTGTGTGGGCAGGGGGATTAGAGGCTGGGTCGTGGGTTAGATCCCCTTTGAGGGAATGGATACTCGCATTTTGGTAAGCATTGCTACTTTTTGACTGTTTTAAGAGAAAACTTTAAATAGGACAGGATTGTAAGCTCCCAACCTTCAGTCACGGAAGCGTAACCCTGAATGTGTGTGCACCTTGGTCTGGTAAAACACCAGTGTCCGCCCGGAACTTTCCCTGCTGACGTTCCTGACTCAGCCCTCCCAGTGTTTTCTCTGCCGCCTTCTTCGCACATCAAGATAAGCTGCGAGTTTATTGGGGTGGTTGAACTCTGTGTCTAGATGAGCAACTTCTCCTGCCTGTGAGGGTTGCCGGGTCGAAGTGCTGGTGGACTTGCCAGAAGCAGCAGCGCTTTCGGTTCTCTGAGCAGACACTCGCGACTGGGTTTTGCGGGCGTCGTTATTTCAGGTGGTTGCTGAAGTAGCAGAGCGCTGGGAGTTACCTTCCCCCGGCCATTCGTGCTTGTTCGGTGCGCCCTGCGCTGGGCTGGGAGTCGGGCTCCGGAGGACCTTCGTACCTCTGTGCTCTCTTCCGCTCGTGTGGCTTTTATTGCCGCCCTGACGGTTCAGATTTCAGACTTCATTCTCCCCTGCCTCCCCGTGTCGTGTTGGTCCTTGAGCTCTTAGGGCTCTCGGAGGGTCTGACCCACCTTGCTCTTGACATCCTCAAGACCACACTCCATCTGTCACCTCCCGTGGTTCAACAGAGTGACTCTTTGATTACGTCGTCCGTTCGTTAGGTGCGCAGTTCAGCATTGATGCGTGCCTGCCTTTCCCCACACCTGTGCTTGGCAGCCTCCAACTTCCTCAAGTCCCCTCGTCCCCACTCGAGGAAACGGTGTGTGTGTGCAGTGGGAGAGGTGGCTGTGCTCACTGAAACCTGCTGGTGCCGGTTACACTGGTCGTTGTAATTGTGTCATGTACTTAATAATGCACAGGAAACCACACAGGACAAAAGAGAATTGATCAATGAAAACACAGGCGGGTGCTTTGGAAGGCCTGGTACCTGGAAAGGACATAAAGTTGAATTAGGTGTCAGCACGGTGACAGGGGACGCGGCGGGGAGGGCTCCAACGTGCTGGCCGCCTCCCTGGGGCCCGGGTTCTCCCTCCACTTCCGAGAAACTGGGAGCTGTAGAGGGTGCGTGTGGGTGAATTGTATGCAAGAGAAATGGCACAGAACTCTGGTCAGCAGAAAAGGGCTTGCTGGCCCTCAAACAGTTTGGAGGCTGTCAAAGTATTGTTTATAGTGAATGGTTGTGGGCAGGGCGGGGCGGGGCGTCACAGTAAAAGTCAGAAGGCCTGTTTCTCAATGACTTGAGTTGTCAGTTTTAAGTGATGCCCATCGGCTCTCAGTCACTGAGGATGGGGAGCCAGTGGTGGTGGCGCTCCTGCCGCCCCCTCTCTCTCCCCTCGTCTTCCTTGTTTTTGTCGCTGTTTACTTTCTGCCACGTCCAGGCACAGCACTGACATTCTCCTGCCATCCTGTCCCCGGTAGTCTCAGTCCTGCCATTCCTCGGGCTGCGCGCCCCGCACCAGTCCCGGTGCTCACAGTCCCCGGCGGCACCCTGCCTGCCGCAGTGCACGGTCAGCGCCTGCCGGGAGGCCCGCGGAGCACAGTCCCCGCTCTCGCTCTCAGCTGACAGGCCGGGAGGCCCGCAGGAGCACAGTCCCCGCTCTCGCTCTCAGCTGACAGGCAGAGGGCTCTGCAGTGCTCCCGCCACATCTTCTCTCCTTGGGAATTTTGTACGTGTTGCTCTTTTTTTTGCTGGAATTTCACTGTGGAAATTTTCAAGATTTTATCCCTCTTCTAAGTGATTTGATCTTTTTGCCAGTTTGCAGAAACCTGGAGTCTTACCCTCGGGGTCTGTCTGGGTGCCGGCTGCTGAGGGTCAGCTTTCCCTGGGGCCCACTGTGTCCTCGCAGGCGTTGGGACGCTCTTCCTTTGAAGGCTGAATAGTGGTCCATTGGGTGGATGCGGAACGTCATGTCCATCCGCTTTTCTGTCGATGGGCGGCGATACTGTAATGATTGTTGAGAAGCCGGTGTGCGCCAGGCACTGGGCATCTCATCCAGTCTTCACCACTGTTCTGGAAGGAAGCTGAAGCATTGAAGGGATAATGTGTCCAAGTTCACAAGCCAATAGCAGAGCTGAAATTTAGCCAGGTCTGTCTGACCTCAAAGCCTGTGCTCTCAGCCACCACCTCGCTGCCTTGGGTGTAGCCGGGCACCTCCACCACGGCTGGTAGGAGACAGCCGTAGCAAGATGAGTGAGCGTGGGGGACCCCTGGTGGCCTCATTGGGAGGGGGTGACCTGGGGGCTGAGGTGGCTGCTGTGGGTCAGCAGCCGAGTCAGGTCCGGCTGCCCTGCTGCTGCCTGAGAGCCTGAGGGGTGGCCTTTGGGGCCACACTGGCCACCACAGAGGACTCTGACCCTTCTTTCTTTCGCTCCCCTTTAGGTGCACTACATCCTACAGGAAGTGGTGATGGGTGGGATGGTGCTGGAAACGAACATGAATGAAATCGTGGCCCAGATCGAAGCTCAGAACAGGCTGGAGAAGTCGGAGGTGAGCGCACGGCTGTCCTGGACCCGGCTGGTTCAGGAGTGCTTGGGCAGACAGGAGCTGGTACCTGGGTTGGTTTGTGTGCTGTGGCACCTTAGGGATGTCTTATACTCACTTTCTTTCTTCCTGGAGTCAATTGAAGCTCACTGGTTTGAGGGCCAGGTAAGAATGAGGCTGAAAGTGTGCATGGGAAAGCCAGGTGGCCGGGGAAGGAAGGCAAGCAGCTTCTCCGGCGGGGGGGTTACCGCCCATGTTTTTGGCTTGTAATTTTTCCTCTCAGAGCCACCTGTCCCCTGGGGGCCCAGTGTCCCTTTCTCCAATTCCAGTGTGGTTTCCTAGTTCATGCGCTAGAGGGGTCTGCTCTCTCAGCGGCCATTTCTCGAGGTGTCTGTCACACCTCAACATTGCCGGTTTCCTTATTTCCCCTGAGCCTTATAAAAGCTGCAGTGGAGTTTGGCCTGGGTTTGAAAACACCACACCCAGCCCACCTGCACGCTGCACAGATGCTCACAGGAAATCTGCCCCGGCCCCTCGGGGTTTCTCCATGGCCTTTTTCAGTCCTTCGAGGGCAGTGGGCGGAGAGGGGACGGGTGCACCTTTCCACGCAGGGGAAATCGCAGACCCAGCTGCCGCCTCAGCTTCCCAAGGGTCTGAAACGGCTTCCTCGCTTTGTGTGGTGGGACTTGGTCTTGCGAAACCAGGGATTCTTCTTTGAGGACTGGCCGTCCTGACAAAGAAGCTCTTCCAGACCACAGCTATTGTGGCAGCTATGGTTCTGGAAACACAGGCTGGGAAGCTTCCAGGAGCAGGGAGGGAGTCTGAGGCCAGGGGGCTGGAAACCACAGGGACCACCAGAGACCCGCTGCGAGGGCGGGGTTGGCGTCTGGTGGGAGGAAGGGAAAAAAGGAGCCGGTGAGGCTGAAGGAAGCCACCGAGAGAGTCAACTCCTCCCCTTGTCTGCACAGAGGTGCTCGCCAGCTGCAGGCACCTGGACCGGCCGCGTTTGCCGCCCGGCCCCGCGGGACTGGGGCCGCCTCACCTCCAGTCCTTCCTCCCACCGTGTCGGCCCAGCGTTGCGAAAGCCTGCTTTTCCCACCTCACATCATTTGTTGGCAAGCGGGTCCCCTAAGCCACGACATTCGTTCTCCTTTTAAAAATTGCCCTGTGACTGCACTTGTTTATCAGTCTTCAGTCCCTTGAGGAAAGGGTTTTATTTTGTTTTGTAATCTGAAAAACACCCTTGTATTACTTCCGCAGACACTTATTGAGCCCCGAGCCTTTGGGGGGCCGGCCCTGTGAGATGCTGGGGCTACAGAGCTGCAGCTGCCACTCCCCCTGCAGGGGCTCGGGGTCTGGGTCCCTGTCCGTAGGCCCCGCATCCAGCCCCATCCTGAAGACTGTTCGGTCGGCTGCTTTGAAGGGACGGGGAGGAAGGGTGAAACGGGCACCAGGCCCCCCCCCGCTGGCCTGCACATTGAGTAGATGCCACCGAGGCTCTGCCTCATGCCCACCTCTTCTCTGTCCTCAGGGCGGCCTCTCAGCAGCCCCCGCCCGGGCCGTGTCCGCCGTGAAAAACATCAACCTGCCGGAGATCCCTCGGAACATCAACATTGGTGATCTCAACATCAAAGTCCCCAATCTGTCCCAGTTTGTCTGAGGGCCGAAGACCGGGCTGGACCGGAGTCCTGGAGAACAGCAAAGCCAAGCCAGTCCCGAAACAGAACCACTCTGAGCCTCAGGGGAGATGCCTCAGGCCCTGACCCACGCTGTCCTGGAGCGGCACGGCCATCCTGTGTCATGCTGGCGAGGGCTCCGTCCTCATGGTGCAGCCCTGCCCATCTCTGACCGCGGGTGTGAGGGGTCCTGGCTCCCTCAGTGGGGGTCAGTGCGCCCAGGCAGCTCCCCCATCCCCCCTGCATGCAGCCGCTCCCGGGGATTGGGGGCCGTAGTGAGAGGCCCGCCTGCTTCCCAGGACCCCCACCAGGACCTTGTCTGACTGGAGTCTTCTTCTTTAGCCCCAGGAGGTGCCTCGAGTCTCACCTCGCTCCCCTTTGCTGGCCAGGTGCCATCGCTGCAGAGGGCCTGACCCTGCAGACCGGGCCGTGGTGGGCGGCAGGTGAGGGCCGGGCCTTCCGAGAACGAGCGCGGCCCACTGGCTCTCTAGGCTGTCGTCCCCAGAGTCCTCTCGTGTAGCCAGACTTCCAGATCACGACCTCCCGCAGGACTCGCCTCCCACTGCCGCCGTCCCAGCTCTGCCCCACAGCGGCTGCGTGCAGGACGCGGTCCGGGGCGGAGGCCTGGCGCACACCCTCCCAGTTCCTGCTGATCGGGGGAGCACCCCCGCGCAGCGCTCTCTCCGGCACAGCCGGACATGCCCCCCCCCAAGGGGACAGGCCCTGTGTCTGTAGAAGGTAGAGCTGGCACCATATGGAACGTGTCAGAATTACAGCTCTTTCTGGGTTTAAAATACATGCTCCTCGCAAGGAGCAGACAGGTCAGTTGCTGTGTCATGAATGGCGAGTCCTCTCTGCGTGGGAAACCCACTGCCGTCGTACCAGCCTCTGGAGCTCGAGAGCCTGAGCCGGGGAAGGTTGGGGACACAGGAAGCGTGCTGGCCGAGCCCGGGGGCAGCAGGCCACTGTGCGAGGGGTCCCTCCCTATGCTCCGCTTGCGGGCACGCCTTGTTCCCTGTAGGTGGTGTTCTCTCGGAGCTAGCTTTGGAAACGTAGATGTTTCTGTGCGGTCCGAGTCCTTCCCGTGGGTAGTTCAGAGCTGGAACCGCTCCTCGGAGCAGAGCCTGCTGCCCCTGCCCAGCCAGGCCAACAGCGGGGCATGGCGCCGGCTGGCCCGGGACCCAGACTGTTGCCTTGGCTTCCTGACGTGTTCACGGGGCCCATGTGGCAGGGTGCCCAGCCGGGCCATGTGTCTGCACTGCGGCTCTTGCCTCGTTGGCCGGTGCCTGTCGGTCAGGCCGCCTCTTGTCCCCAGTCTTTTGAATCCTCTCTGGCAGCCTCAGGTGGGCCATGTTAGTTAGAAGCCCTCTTCTGTCAGAACAGGGAGACATAGACGAACGTGTTTGACGTTGGAGCCTTCGGGGGGGGGGGGGTTAGTTTTCTCCTACAGACACTCAGGCACACACACGTCCCTTTCCCTCCCAACGGCTGGACGTGAAGCAGGAACAGGGGAAGGCACCGACGCCCCTTTCGCACCCGCTGCAAGGTGGCTCGAGCGGGCCCTGCACGGTCCTTCCTGCAGACGTGGTCATCTCCGTTTTCCAGGTGGAGGAGGCGGGCCCCCGGGAGGCCAGGTAACCCGCGTCAGGTCAGTCAGGGCCAGTGAGGGGGCCCACCTAACTCCAAAGTCCTTTGTTTTGTTTTTGCTCTTTCTTTCCTAATTTTGTCTTTTATCTTACAGATAAGGAAACTGAGACTCACAGAGTTAAATAGCTCCTCACAGTCTGATTAAAAACAGGCTTGGCTTTCTAAGGGCCGGGTGTAGGGTGGGCTTCAGGCAGCACAGCCGCAGCCGGGGCGCCTGGCTGGGTTTGTTCAAGGTTTGCTGCGCTGCAGCAGGAGGCCAAGCGTCCGGGAGCTCCCTAGGGTGGTCTCCGAGCCTCCGCCTGCCGGAGCCCAGGGCTTCCCACAAGCCGTCGTCTGGCCCCGCAGGCCCTGCAGTGCGCACGCCAGCAGCACCCGGCGCACGGCCTCCAGGACGGCACACAGCCTCAGCCTGGCGGGAAGATCGGTGCCGTGGGACAGGCCGCAGCCCTCGTCCCTCCACTGCTCGGGGTTGCCTGCACACGCAGCGAGCTTTCTTGCCCACTCTCAGCAAAACCATAAACTTTTTTTTTTTTATGTGCAAAGAGGAAATTCTCATTGGCCTGTGTTTGAGAGGGGTAGATACCGCTGCTGAGAGAGGTTGGCTATGAAAACGGTGGCCAGGCCTGAACGTGGGAGACCGGGGCCCTGGGTGCCCTCACAGAGCACGTCGTAAAACGGCGCATAAGACGGTGTGCGGTGCTCACCGACACTCACTAAAGTCTCGGACCCTGGGGTTTGTGAGCACTGGCGGGTGCCGGCTCGGCTGCAGGCGGGGAAGGCGGAAGGAGAAACGAGGCCTGCGTCCTCTCTTGCCTCCGAGGGCTCAGACCCCGTGGCCGGGAGTCAGGGACTCTATTATGGGGGAACGTTTCAGAGACCGCCCATTCCCCGCCCCCAGCTACCTCTCAGTCCAGGCTGCTGTCACAGTAACGCCGTAGACAGGGAGGATTCAACGACAGACGTTTCTCGAAGCTCTGCAGGCTGGTCGAGACCCAGGTGCCCCCAGCGCTGCAGTGTCTCGTGGCCGACCTGCTCCCTGTGTCACAGCTGTGGGCAGAGAGGAAGCTCTGTCCCCCATAAGGGCACCTGTCCCATCCTGGGGGCCGACCCCGGGACCCCACCCGAACTAGGCACTTCCCTAAGGCCCTGCCTTCGCTAACCTTCACACGGTGGGTAGACTTAAGCATACAACCGGGGTGGGGCAACATTCAGGCCATACAGTGCCCCGGGTGACCCACATTCCCTCTGGCCTGGTCACGGCCCTGTGCTTGTCACGTTGAGGATGAAGTCAGGACACCACGTCTCAGGTTCCTGTTACGCCTCTGCCACTTGGAGCTGGCCCTGCCTCCCTGCCGCCGCCTGCCCCTCCATGGAACCACCCTGGCGAAGCCTTCTCGGGCCCCAGCTTCACCAGAAAACAAACCGGGGGACTGTGGCTAAAACCAGGGTGCTGGCTAAGCCCTGTCTTGGGGCCCAGACTTTGGTAGGGCTGTCCCTTGGTGAGGCCACCTGCCCACGGCTCTGCAAGCCAAACGCAGCAGCGACCGGCCCTGGAAGGTGACAGGACGGAGACCCGGGGGCTCATGGGCGCCCGACAAGTGTCTTGGTCTTTGGCCTCCTGAGTCCTCTAACCAACTTCGGGGAAGGTGACAGTCTCGTGTGGCCCCTGTTAGTCGAGTAGCCACCTGCGTGGTCAGAACTCGGGCCTTGGAGCCCTGGGTCCCCCACCCGAAGCAGTCGGCAGATGTGCAGACGGGTTCTTTAAGGAAGTCGTCCCGTTAAAAACGATTAATGCGTTCTTTCCTCAGGACTGTTTACAGCTCTTTCCTGCTTCACTGATTGAATGCTTTGGAAAGGAAACGCTCATGTACTTCAAAGACGCAGATAACAATAGACTGTTCAGCTGCACCCGGCCCTCCAAACCACTGACCCCCTCCCCCGTTCCTGGTAGGAGTCCGTGGTTTCAGTGTAGAGGAGTAAGAAGTCCCAGGATTTTCATTATTCCCGAAACTTGAGTGCGTCTCCCGCTCTGCCTCCCTGCTCCGGGGACTTGGACATCCTGGGTGCAGGGCTGCATGCAGTTCCTGCCCTGTGCACGTCCCTGGAGAGCTGGGGCCCGTCACTCGCTGCGGCCCAGTCTGCGTGTGCAGCGTGTGGGGCACAGCATCCCATATGTAACTGGAAGGAGCGCGTGGCTGAGGTCCTCACAGGCCTTTGTGGCGACTCCCAGCCTGTGCTCTGCAGGCCCGTGCACTCGGCACTGTGGGCAGATGCCCTCCTGACAGCTGCGAACCCTGGAGTGGGCAGGAGAGGAAGTGGGTGTCCGTCCCAGAGAGTTGGAGGAAGCCACAGGGACGAGCGATGTGGCCGGGGTGAGAGGCGAGGGCAGACCCAGCCTGTGGGCAGGGGAAGTGAGAGGGGAGGCCGGACGTGGAGGGACTTCCAGCGAAGGGAGGGTTTGCAGGGGGAGGCGGCGCCTGCCGAGAGGCCAAGGGGCCGGGACTGAGGAGAGACGGCCTCTGCCGGGCTTGCAGTTGTCCCCACCAGGCCTCCAAGGCAGGCCGAGAGGGGGGACCTGGAAGGGTTGGTGCCGGCATTGGTGGTCATGCACATGTGTAGATCACCGTCCAGCTCTGGGGCACAGCGGCCATTGGAGCCTGGCCTCTGGGGCCGTGGTGAGAACCGATGTGGACCAGAGAGGCCTCTCTAAGTGCCAGCTACACCCGTCAGTCGTTGGGACGGCTGCAGAGGGGTGCGGAGCCGAGGTAGATGCAGGAAGCTGGGAGGAATTGGTCCTCAAGTCCTGGGGGTGAGGGGCCAGGTGGTCCTCCAAGGAGGCTGAGGCCGCCACTGGAGGGAGCTGCAGGGAGAGCAGTAGCATCTCTGAGGCTCCCCTCACCACAAGTTTGAAGAGAGAGGTGCTGATTCATGACTGGCAGGACCAGAAGTGTGGGGACGCCTCCTGGAACTTCCTTCCCTGGGTTCCGCAGCCCCGGGGAAGGGCCTCTGGCCAGGCAGACCTGGCTGAGAGTTGGGGTCCCGTAGAGAATGCCACACTTCCCATAAAAAATCGGATCTCGGGCCTTCTCAAGAGCACACCTGACGCTTTTCTGCAACTCGGGCATCAGCCTGGCCTCCTGGGAGCTCTTGGAAATGGGGGGGCCTGCCCTGCCCCCGAGGTGCTCCCCCCACGCCTTCAAGAGGGCAGGTGAAGGCACCTTCCACATGGACAAGAACGAGGACCTAACCTGTGAGCGCTGTTCCTGGCACAGGTTCTCCCCTGCAGCAGGCCCTCCCTCAGGTGACGGTCAGGGGCCCAGCTGCATGGCTCAGGCCCTGACCAGTCAGAGTGGAGGTACCGGGCAGGGCTACAACGGGACTGGTGGGCCTCGTGGGTTCTGCCCCCAGGACCCTGCCTCTCCTGAGGCAGCGAGGGGGGAAGCAGCTGCATTTGTTCTCTGCCACCCGCGGCAGGCCCAGATGAGCTCCCTGTGGTTGAATCTGTGGTGGGAGGGACAGGGGGCCTCCCAGGGTCCCACCTCTGGACCCTTACAAGCTGGCAGTGAAGCCAGGCCAAGAGATAGCACAAGCCCAAGGCACTGCCCGCTACAGAAGGCCACTGTCTTGGCCTGGGCAGCCTGGGAGCAAAGCTTCCCTCTGGCCTCTTGGTGCTGGGCACTGGGTGCCGTCGATGCCCCCTCCAGGCCTCCTGGGGACTCCGCCGCTGGCCGGAGGCACGTACACGAATCCTGCCCGGCCTTTCTGGCCTGAGGATGGCCGCACGGATGGCCTGGGACGGAGTCCTTTTTTACTGAGAAAGCGCATGTGTAATGAGGCAAGCTGGGATTCCAACTGCCAGCTGCTAAGCCAGTTTTTCCAGAACTTCGTGTGTGGCCGGGAGGTCCACCGAGGAGGTAGCTCCCACTCAGATGCTGGACCGGGTGCTTTGAGGGCACTTCCTGCTGAAATTCCCCTCCATAAGGTTCTTGGCCACCACCTGCCTCTTCCCCACCAGCGAAGAACACAATGGCCCTTTCAAGTTCACGGTGATGAAACAGGGTTGGATGGGAATCCCTGGGTCCAAACTGCCAAACATGTCAGCGTTACAGTGATGTTGTCTGGCATCGGTCAAGCCACACCCGGCACAGGCCGGCCGCTGGGTGAGGCCCCTGCGGACAGGCCCTCCCCGGGCCCCAGTACTCCAGGTCCCATCCAGTCCCCTCAGGTCACCCCCTGCCAGCCCCAGCCCAGCCCCGCTGAGTGTCTCCTCCCTCCTCCCTCCCTCCCCCCACCGGCCTCTGAGTGATGCCTGGTTCTCACGCTTCCTTGCTCATGATTCCTCTACTGAGCCCCCAGCTTCGTCTTGCGTGGGGTCACAGGCGTCCCAAGTGGCTGCATTGGGGAGACTGCCTGGCCGTGGAGGTGTGACCGCTGTCCTGACACTGGCTGGCCTCTCCCACCCACGGCCCTCCCAGGCCAGACGGGACCCGTGTGCTCAGAGCTGGTGCTGCAGGGCCCGGGGCTCTGCACTGGTTCGGGGGAGAGGGAAGGCCTGCGCTCAGCTCTGCCCCGCCCATTCCTCAGGGGCCGGCTGCTGCTTGGCCTTCCCCACACCGCTGGGAGGAGGAGTGCCGCTGCGGCCCTTCGTTAATAACTGTCCCCGCCAAGGTGCAAACCCCAGCCCTCGATGGCCACTGTCTGCACCCTGCCTCCCCAAAGTACCAGTGTGGGACACAGGGCGTGGCCTCACCCTTTCCCCGAAACCGCCATCCAGGCGGGGCCCCGGAGGCCTGGATGTGACCAGCGGGAGCGGCTGCAGTGACCAGCAGGCTCATTGCCCCGAGTCTGTGGACGGCCAGCCCTGGAGGCCGAGGTCCCGCACACCAGAGTACCCGGGAGAGGGCTGTCCACTCCCAGAGCAGGGGGGCCGGGCTGGGGGCTGGAGCACTAGGGCCACAAGCCTCTGGGAGGCTCCACAGACCAGACGGGGCAGGAAAGCTGCTGCCTGGGGCCCCGCTGGGCATTGGGGTGTGGGGTAAAGAGGCCTCTGTCTGTTGTCTAGGGAGGGGTGTCCACCCACGGGCCGCAGGCTGCATGCAGCCCAGCACGACATTGTACATTTACTTGAAATATTAACAAGGCTTTTTGTGATGATGTGTTGCCATGTATTTAACATGTGGCCCAAGACAACTCTTCTTCCAGTGTGGCCCAGCCAGAGACGCCCAAAGGTCGGACACCCCTGGCTAGGGTTTCAAAGAAGGAAATTCTACAGGAGGCCTCGGGCTGCCGGAGCAAGAGGAGGACGCACAGACGGGCTGAAGCACGTGTCCCAGGTGCTGGGCAGGCGGCAAGGACCCTTCCTGATTCATTCTGGAGCTGGAGGCCGGGGTGTGGGGTGTGGGCGGAGTCTGCCCTGCGAGAGGTTGGGGGGGCCACACCCTGCTGGGTAAAGGGGATTCCCCAAAAGATATGTCCATGTCCTCATCCTCGGATCCTGTGAATGAGACCTTATTTTAAAAAGGGGTGTTCAATGTACTTAAGGATCTAGAGATGTGATCGTCTTGGATTATTCAAGTGAGTCCGAAATCCAGTGACAAGGGTCCTTATGAGAGACACAAGAGAAGGTGGCCCTGTGACCACAGAGCTTGGAGTAAAGCAGCCACAAGCCGAGGACCGCCCAGAGCCCCCAGAGGCTGGGAGAGCCCCCGAAGGACCCTCCCCTGGGACCTTCCGGGGGTCCACGGACCTGCTGGCTCCTTGCCCTGACTCGGGGCCTCCAAATAGCAAGAGGATGCGTTTCTGTTGCCTTGAAGGCACCCAGCTGGTGGCACTGTCTCACGGAGCAGGGCTGCCAGGACTCCCCAGGTCGGGCTAGGCTGGTGGGCAGAGGGAAGCTGCAGAGGGTGAGGGAGGTGGGCACTGGCCTGCAGCTCAGGGCTGGGGGGAGGGGGGACGACCCAGGAGGAGGGCACTTTCAAGTGATGGCAGGGCCCTGGGAAGGGGCACAGGAGGGGTGGCTGAGGCGGGGGCAAGGGGACCACCCCTGGAACTGGGGACTCCTGGGCAAGAGGCTCACGCCCCAGGGAGTGGCCAGAGGGGACAGGGCGTGCCTGGCGGTCAGAGACACCAGTGGTCCTCGGAGGTGCCCCCGCAGAGGCCACCCTGCAGGCCGGACGCCTCCTAGCTCTCAGGACAGCTCGGTGGGGACCTGCCCCCACTTTACAGAGCAGGAAGGTGGGGACTGTGGGTGGCGCAGCTTGTAGGTGTCAGGCCCTGACAGGAAGCCACCGTCTGAGTGCAAAGCCAGGTCCCGAGCACCCTGCCCTGCCTGCCGGGGGCTCCCAGAGTGAGCGGTCAGTGCGCTGGGGGCAGGGGTCCTGCCGGGGTGCAGGGCCGGCTCTGTCCTCCTGGGCTGCCGGCCTGTCCCTCCCTCAGCCCGCCTCCGGATCGGGGTTGGATCCCTCCCACTGAGCTCCAGGCCCCACTCTGTCCCTTTCCAGCCCCTGTTCCACTGCTTGCCTCTCTGAGACGGCTCATTCCAATATCCGCTCTCTGGCCCTGGCTGGTGTGGCTCAGCGGATTGAGCGTCGACCTGCGAACCAAAGGGTCACCGGTTTGATTCCCAGTCAGGGCACAGGCCTGAGTTGCGGGCCAGGTCCCCAGTGAGGGGCGCACGCAAGAAGCAACCACATATTGATGTTTCTTCCCCTCTTTCTCCCTCCCTTCCCATCTGTCTAAAAAATGAAAAGTAAATAAGATCTTTAAAAAAATAAAGCATATCTGATCCTTTAAAAAAACTTCTTCCTTTTTTTTCTTTCTTTTCTCAAAAAACATGTTTTTAATCAATTTCATAGTAAAAACCCAAACCAAAGTCTTGAAAACAGCAGCAATTTTAAGGAATAATAATAACAACAAAATCGCGGTTCCAGGAGGCGCGGACCCCAGCAGTACCCTCTCCGGCTGGGGCAGCAGCTCCGGTGCCCCTCCTGCTGGCAGTGCCCCGTCGCCAGCCTCCCCAACATCCCGGGGCCGCCCCTCCTGGCAGCCCCCGGGTCTCTGCCCAGTTCTTTCACCTCTGCTGAGCCTCTGCCCCCTGCCTGCCCTCCCTGCCTCCCGTCTGGGCCCCCCCAGGCTGGTCGTCCGACTGCCCCCAGAGCTCCCTCTACCAGGACACCATCAGCGTCGTCCTTCCAACATTCACAGAGCCGCAGCTCCTGGGCAGGACACCCAAGGCTCCAGGGTCCAGGCCCCACCCGCCCCAGGCTCGCGTCCCCGCCATGCACCTGACGTCCTGCCTTTGCATAGAGGTTGGCCCCTCTGCTTGGGACAGCTGTTCCCCACCTGTCCACCCGGCTGACTCCTCTCAGCACTCGAGACTCAACCTGAAGAGTCCTCTGTCCGCTGACCCTCCCCCGGCCTTGCCGGGCACAGAGCGGTGCTCCTCCCCACCGCAGGGACAGTTCCTCTGTTCCCCTGCCACGTGACAAGCCTGTGCCAGGCACAGGGGCGCACCACCCTGGGAGCCGGCGAGGACAGGTACCGCCTGCACGCACGGAGCTCAGAGCAGCCCTCAGGCCTGCGGGGAGTGTGAGCGCCCTCAATGGCTGACCCGCTGAGCAACCAAGCGAGCGGATGAATACCCATAACCCTTCCCGCAACTGGGTGCGGGCTGTGCCGGACCCCGAGCCGAATCACCCACTTGCAGTCAGTGCTCAGCTCGCAGGCACCTTCCCCCCCGGGGAGAGGGAAGAGCGAAGGGAAGAGGCAGCGAGGGGCGAGGACACAGGGCTGGGGCTCCTCGAGGCTGGGGGAGAGCCTGGGTGTCCACGTCCCGCTCCTGCCTTGTGCCCGCACACCGTGATCTCCTGGGGAGAAGGAGGGAGGCGTGCAAACAAATGCCCTCATCCCAACCAAGGGACTCCAGCTTGGAGAGGGGACTTCCTGGAAAGGTCGCCATGAGGCTGGACTCTGCCCCACCCTGAAACCCAGCGTTGTCCCACCCAGGGCTCTGCTCTGCAACCCGGAGCCTGGGACAGGCAGGGCCCAGCCCCTCCCCTCTCCCCCTTCCCCAGGGCTTTCCTGTCTCCTTTTCCATTTCGAACAGGCCTGTGATGGTTTTGGGGGTGGCTGCTGCAGAAATTGTGTGTGTGTGTTCCAACGGTTCAAAGAATGCACAGGTGCATGAGGCTAAAAACAGCAGTCTGTCCCCACCCCCTCTACCTCCCCGACCCCACTGAGGCCCCTTAGGGTCACCATCTGGCACATGCGCCCCCTCCCTTCTCCCAGCACACAGGGCACCACGCAGGCGCGGAAGCACCCAGTGCTCTTGTGCGGGAGGCATCGTAGTGAATGCTTCACTTTGGCACTTGTGTTTATTTATTTATTTTAAAGATTTCATTTGCTTATTTTTAGAGAGAGGAGAAGGGAGAGAGGCAGAAAGGGAGGGAAACATCCATGTGTGGTTACATCTCACGTGTCCCCCACTGGAGACCTGGCCTGCAACCTAGGCAGGTGCCCTGACTGGGAATGGAACCGGCGACCCTTTGGTTCCCAGGCCAGTGCTCAGTCCATTGAGCCACACCAGCCAAGGCGGGCGCTTACCTTGAAACTTAAGGAAGAGGCTCAGGACAGCATGCCAAGGCACCACGTACAGAAGTAACTTGTTCTAAATGGCCTGTAATTGTTCCTGTCGGGGGCAGGGGCACTGGGGCCTCTAAGTTCTGGTGGGGTTCCAGGGTCAAAGGGCGTATGCACGGTCCTTTCCGAGGGGTCAGAGGTGCTCCCCAGGTCTCCAGGAGCCCCCCGCCCCGGGAAGGCAGCTGGCCCACACCCTGGCCAGCTGCAGGTGGGATCGGTCGCCTGGCCCTTTGCCAGTGTCTCGGGCAAGAACTGGCATTTCATTGTTCTGAAATTCTGTTTCCTGAATAGGAGATTGAACATCTTGTTCATCGGTTGATTGGCCCTTTTTTTTTTAATTTCCTCTTCCGTGAGTTTCTGAAGCTACGCCTTTGCCCAGTTTTCAACTGTGGTGTCTCTCTTTTTTTAAAAAAATCGCCTCGTAGGGCCTTTTTGAACGTTTACGGATGCTAACCCTCTCTTTCACGGGTTGCAAGTACTACAGGGCAGTGTGATGGTTGCCTTTGGCCATAGGGAAGCCCGTGTGTGCTTAAGTTCGTTTTAACTCTTCCTTTCAGAAATTTGAAAGCATACTCAAGAGTAACAGCAACAGGCCCTGGCTGGTGTGGCTCAGTGGACAGTTGGTCATCGTCCTGTGATCCGAAAGGTCACCCATTCAATTCCCGGTCAGTGCACATGCCCGGGTTGCAGGCCGGGTCCCTGGTAGGGGGTGAGAGAGGCAACCGACTGATGTTTCTCTCGGACACCGATATTCCCTCCCTCCCTTCCCCTTTCTCTAAAAAGAAAAAATTCCGATGAATCCACACTGTACCTCCTCTGAGCCCCAGCTGAGATCACGCTAGGGCAGGACCCCCGTGCCCCCCCAAGTTTTCCTTTTGATGTTGCTTGTGGTGCCTTTTGTGATGCAGAAGTTTTGTTTTCGTGTGGTCGCCTTTCTCAGTCTCTGTGTAGCTTCCGGGCTTCGTGGGATACTTACAAAGGTCTTCTCGCTCCACCATTATTAATACAACAAAACAGATTCCTCCAGTTCCTTGTAGAACATGATTTATTATCTTCTAACTGGCGGCATGGTGTTTGTTTTCTCTCCAGGACCACAACTGATTTAGCCAGTCCCCAGTTCCTGAGCGCTGGGTGGCTGCAGCTTTTCCCCTCCTCGAAATCCAGCTGGACGGAGCAGCCAGGTCCGACTTCCTCACCTCCCCTGAGTTGTTTCAAAGCAAAACCCGGTCATCAAATACTTTCACCCATAAACGTGAAAGGCTTTAAATTTCTATGTTGTAAACTCCGTTCATCTTCCCGTCTGTTTGTCCTTCACTTTTAATTGGACAAATGGCCGGTGGCCAGAAGAAAGCCCCTCGGACGCCCCGTGGGAGTGCAGGCCGGGAGACTGAGTTTGCACTTGACTTTCCGAACGGCGGGACCAGCCGTGTGCGGTGCCCATTTGTGGCAGCAGCCGTGGGAAAGGAACGCTGAGGCCATCTGGTACTGACCGCGCAGTGAAAAGGTGCTCAGGGAGGAGGAGGACCCTGCCCCTTCGGCAGGGCCCCTGGGAAGGAGACCCTGGGTGAAAAAGCAGGTCCCCAGGGCTCCCGTCACCCTGTGTGCTGGATCCAGTGTCTGAGGGCTCTGCCTTGTTTTTGGTGAGTCCCCAGGAATCACGAAAGTTAAAGGAACATCCTCACAAGTTTCTGTGTCTGGAACACCCATCTGTGGGGTGGGTGACATGTGTGGTTTCTTTTCCCGGAAGAGTGGGGCTCCCCCAACCCCAGCTGGAAGGGCCGGGGGCGGGGTGTCTGGCAGATGCTGACCAGATGTGGAGGGGTGGGGCCGGGGGGTGCAGCTTGGTGTGTGTGGGGTGGGGAGCAGGAGACCAGAGACTGGAGAGCAATTTGGTGCCGTCAGGGGGCGGGCGGCAGCCGCGGGAGGCCTGAAAGGGTTAAGCCGGAGGAGTAGTGGTCGGGTCAGGTTACTTCCCTTTTAAACGCCTGGAAAAGGAGGAGTCAGGTCCTGCTGGGGCACGCGGGTGGCTGGTCCGGCTCACCCTCCGGGAGCAGGCTCCGGGGACCTAGGCAAGTGGAGCTCGCCGGAGGGGGCGCGGGGGCTGTCAGTGGGACGCAGCGCGGGGAACCCCGTGTCTGCTGCCCACAACCCCTTCTCGGGCGGGCACACTGAGGCCCAGAGAGCACCAAGAATCCCTTTGGCCTTTGACCGAGACCCCCCTGGGATCTCTTCTTGGCCCAGTCGGGGCAGGGGACCTCTCACCTGCAGAGGTGGCCCTGGGGCGGGGAGGGGGCTGCAGGCGCCTCTGGGGGAGGGAAGGTGGGGAGACGGGACTGGGGCAGGGTGGTGGGTCTGCCCCGGTGGTGGGTGGGGTGGGGCTGGAGAGAAAAGGAATCCCTGGGGATCTAGAGCCACCGAGGAGGCAATGGGACCTTGGAAATTTCACCTCTGTCCCAAGCCCTTTCCTGGCCTCTGGACGAAGGGAAAAGGGCAACTCCTATTTATAAGCACGGGTTCCGCTGTTGTGGTCTCCCTGTCTCCTTACACCCCCCCCCCCCACTCCAATCAGGGTGCGGGTTTCCCGGGGGCCCAGCCGAGGCTCGGGATTGTGGGGCACTCCCTGGGGAGACAGATCAAGGTTCCCACTGCACCTGCCCTTGTTCTGGGGAGGGGTCCCCGCAAATGAGGCCAGTGGGGTCCTTACCCTGGGCCTGCAAACCTCCAGCAGTGCAGTGGGCAGGGGCCCAGGTGCGCCCTGCCTGGGGTTTCGAACTTGAGCCCCTTCCTCCCAGCATCCCAGCCTGTGGGGGGCCGCAGTGGCCAGTGTCCTCTGGGGGTCAGACCTGAGTGGGACCTCTCAGAGACCTCAGCATACCCACTTGTAAAAGAGGGCTCTGGGGGCAGGCGGGCACTCAGGCCCTGTGTCTTTTGTGAGGTGGGGTGGCAGTGGGATGACGGGAGGGCGTGGCCACATGCTGTGGCACTCACAGGTGTGCGGCCCCCCTCCTGTGGTCTCTCGCACTCAAGGGACTGCACAGCAGAGAGTGGGGTGGGGGGGCCAGATGGGGAGATGCTTTAGGGAGCATGTGTGGTTAAGCCTATAGCACCTGCCGCTACCTAGCTGTGTGACCTTGGGCAAGCCGCTCAACCTCTCTGTGCCTTGGTTTCTTCAGCTGCCAAATGGTGATGATTATCCTGGTAAAGCACATTGTAGGCGCTCAGTTAAACAGATGGGAGCTGCCAGGCAGAACCTGCAGCCCAGCGTGACTCCTCCAAGGCTGGTGTGCATCCCCCACACCCTCCCAGGCCCCTTGGCTCCGTCTGTACTAAGGGCCATGCCCTGGGCTCCACAGGCTGGGACGGGAGCTGACTTCCCAGCAGGGGGCCCTCTGCGGTTCTCACGGGGTGAGCAGAGTCTGAGGCTCCCAGAGGAAGCGCCTGGGGGCTGGCCCGGTCCCAGTCCCAAGCAGCTGCGGGCAGAGGCCTCGGAAGCCAGGAAAGGCCAGCGGCCAGAGAGGCCACAGTGTCCCCTGCCCTGAGGCCCCAGCCTCCCTCACACTGCTCCTTCAGAGCAGACAGATGGGCTTCCAGTCGCCCCCTCGCTCCCAGCTCATGGGTCCCCAGGATACGGGGGTGGGGGCTGAGTGAGGGGGAATAGTGGGGAACCCAAGGCCCCGGTGGTCCCTGAGAGCCTGTGAGGCACAGGCGGCCTCCCGGCTGCCCCTGCTCCCCGCCGTAACCCTTCCCAGGCTCCCGGCCTTTCCGCGGTTCAGTCCGAGTAACCTGTCCCCCACCTCCGACACGCAGCGCCTGTTCCCCTTCAGCCGACGTCTTCCACATGTGTGGCTATGCCTTAACTATTCTCTCACGGGATCGTTGTCCACCTTAATTTTTTTTTTTATATTTAGAGGAAGTTTTGTCCTCTGGACCGAAACATAGGCAGGGAAGAAATATGCTTTCGTGGAGCTGGGCGTGGAGGTGCCGGGTTTCTCCCTGTGCGAGGGGAGGAGGAGAGGGAACACGTTCCCCTGCAGAAAGGCTTCCACTCCAGAGTCAGCCGCAGGGGGGGCCACCCCCAGAGACACGAGGGCGCAGCAGTGAGCCCCAGTGTGGGGGCAGCCACACGAGA
The DNA here is from genome assembly GCF_021234435.1 of Artibeus jamaicensis. Taxonomy (NCBI): domain Eukaryota; kingdom Metazoa; phylum Chordata; class Mammalia; order Chiroptera; family Phyllostomidae; genus Artibeus; species Artibeus jamaicensis. The sequence continues at coordinate 3,433,299 of NW_026522049.1, read as the reverse complement.
CGGTTCGAGGAGAAAATGTAACCCAGACAACCGTCATTGTCTGCGGTCACTATTGCTCCGAAGGAGAGTAGGTGGTGAATGAATGTAAAGAACAATGATAAGTCATGTGCAGGAGGCCCCCAGGGGCAGCAGAAAGGGCAGTCCGTGTGCCCAGTCTGGGACCCCAGGAAGGAGAGCAGGGGGGCCGGAGGGGGGACTCGCCCCCCCTCGCAGGATCAAGGGGTCCTGAATCGCAGGGAATTCCATCTTTAACCGCTGCCTCTCATTGTCTCGTTGCCGCATCCATTCCATAAGCACCTGTCGCCGGCCAGTTGTGTACCAGGCGCCTGCCTGCCTGGGGGGAGGGTGCAGGTGCTCAGAGTCTCGGGGGCGCTCGGTGGGGGGGGGTTGTCCTGGGCCGGCACCACTGAAGTGAGCCTCCAGGACAAGAGGGTGGAAGATGAACGAAAGACAGAAGCTTTTCAGGCCCAAAGAGCATCTTCTTTGGGGCCACTGGAGGCGGAGGGGCCAGGGAGAGAGCCTAGTGGGCTTGATAAACCAACAGAGGCCAGGGAGGCAGCGGAGAGAGGGATGAGACCAGGGGAGCGAGGCGGAGTGTGGGAGGTCGGGGGGCTGGATCAGGCCGGACCCATAAGCCGTGGCAAGGAGGGTAGCTGTTACCACTCACTCAGCCGGCATTTCCTGGGCTCCTGACCCGAGCAAGGTGTGGAGGGGCACGGAGTCACCGAGCCTTCCCTCAAGGTGCCTGGATCTGGTGGCAGGCTCTGAACAGGTAGAAAGCGTTTTCATAAGCGCCGTGGCCACGGCGTGAACCCGAGGCCAGTGAAGCAAAGAGGGGCTGCCGTGTGTGAGAAGGCGGTGACATCGGAGCTGGGTTTTGAAGGATGAGCAGGAGTTTGACGGGCGGGAGAGAAAAGATGCTCCTGGCCGTGGAAACAGGGCGAGCAAAGCTTTTTTCATATCCCAAGATATGAAAAGCCTGGGGTGACGGGGGTGGGGGTGGGGAAATGCCGGCCCCCAGGGACGCAGTGGGCACTGCAAACAGAGGCCAGAGGGCCCGGGTCAGGGGAGAGCTCAAGGCGGCAGCCAGAGCTGAGGTTTCATTCCACATCCCACGGGCGGGCGGTGAGGAACCGGAGAGCAGGCCTGAGCAGGAGGGGGAGCTTTCTGGGCCGAGGCGTGTGGAGGGCTTGGTGGCAGAGAGGGACAGTGTCGCCGCCAGCCCGTGGGGTGTGGAGATGGCCCGGCCTGGGCCACAGTGGGGACTGTGGAGGGCGCCCCTCTCTGTGGTCTCCCAGCTGGGCCTGGCCTGCTGCCCAGAGCAGGGGTCTCTCACTATGGGGCGGTGACTTTGAAGACCAGAGGCCCTTTCGGACAGAGTCAGGGTTCCAGCCAGCTGGGCCCGTGGTCCAGGTCCAAAGCAAACAGGAAAAGCTGCAGTGGGCCAGGCAGGGCCTCTTTCTTTGTTTGGAGAAGGGATTAGGCCAAGTGGATTTACTGGTCTTTCCGAAGCAAAAGTGGGAGGGGGCTGCAGGCCCGGTCATGGGTTCGGGGAGATGCCCACCACTTGGGGGGCTGTGTGGGCCCGGGGACCAGCCTTCTGGGGTTCTGTCCAGACGGCCTTCCTTGGCAAATTCTGGCCCTGATGGAGGGGCCTGGGAACACACGTCACCTCACCCCTGGGTGTCGCCATGCCTTCGTCACCGTGACCAAGCTGCAGCCCTTACCCCCGGGTGCTTGGCTTTCCACTGGTGTCGCCTGACCATCAGCCCAGGACTGACGGGGGCGGCTGCCTGCCAGTCACTGCGGTGGGAAGTGCACACTGCCCAGGCCGGGGTCTTGAGGGCAGGCCTCTAGAGAGAGAAGGAGGGAAAGGCTGAGGGCTTGAGGGGCCACCTCCCTCTGAACGATGGGCACCCAGGGTCCCCTGAAGGCCCAGCACTCAGAGCCTGGCCCCTGCCAGCTAGGCAACGGGTGGGAGGCATTCACTCCTGCGGTTATACCTGAAAGAATTCACATCTGCGCCAGTTCACGGGCGTATTCACTGGCCAAGCCTCCAAGCAGACCTGGGGAGTGGGAGGCAGGTGAGTGAGGGCTGCAAGGAGCCCACAAGCTGATGGAACAGACCCATGGGAGTCCTCAGGTGCTTTTGGCTGTGAACTGACTCCGCCTGCCTGTGTGTCCTGAGACAAAGGGAGCAGACAGTTCCCCTGGGGCAGGAGTGGAGATGGGCTAGAAAGACTTTCATTCATTTATTTGTTTGACCTCGTGTGCCTTCACTCAGCAAGTACACGTTGAGCACCGACTGTGGCTGGGCATGCGCCCTGCCCTCCCGCGGCCTCCAGTCCGTGGGGGAAATAAGCAGGACTCGTATCATCAATCACACAGGTCGCACGGAAAATCCAGTGGGGTACAGGGCTTTGCGGAAGAGGTTGGTGGCGCCCATGGAGTTAATAGGGGCTTGACCTGGTCGGGGAGGTCAGGTGTCTTCTCAGAGAGAGACTTGCAGGATGAATTGGAAGTAGCCAAGGTGAGAAGGGAGGGACGGCCCAGGGGGAGGAAACAGCGTGTGCAAAGGTCCTGCGGCCAGGGGGTCAGGGGAAGGCCAGGTGGGCCGGGGAACAGAGGCAGGCTGATAGCACCCGAACTGGGGGTCCCTTTAGAAGATTTGGCCTGGATTCCAAGACCCAATGGAAGGTTTTAAGCAATGGTAGAAAATAATAATCCACCGTGTGGAGCCAGCCGAGAGGTTTGAGGGGCCCCAGTGGAAGTGGGGAGTTCATGAGGCTCCCTCAGTGCCCATGTAGACAATGAAAGTGTCTTTGACCAAGGACACGGTGAGGTCGGGGGTGGTGTGAGGGGGGCATTGGGTCGGGGGCGGGGAGGGTCAGGGGGTGTGGACGGGCCGGTACATGGGGAAGGTAATAACGCACATCGGTTCCCTCTGAGAACATATTTTATTGAGTATGATAGGTAGTATCGTCCTTTCCACCAAGGGCAGGAAAAGAAGTAGTGGGTGAGCTCCAAGTAAGAAAGGAGGGGTGATTTTGGGGGTTCTGCTAAACAAGAGAGGTAAAAGCTGTCATGAGGAGGAAAGAGGTCGCAGAAAGGTGAAGCTGCCTACCCAAGGTCATGGCTGGTCAAGAGGTTAGGCCTCCGCCAGCTTCCTCTCTTAAAAAGGCAGAAGAGCTTATTTCATTCTACTCGGGGAGCTGATGGAGGGGGGTGCGGAGTGGCGGGGGTGGTGCACCTGGGAGCCCGGCTTGCTCTGGAGGAATGCAGGCGAGGCTGCGGCAAGGCCCCCGGGGAGCCCGCACCTCCTTCCAGGTCCCCACCACAGCGGAGGGAGACCTGGCCTGTTCCTGACCCAGAAACCAGCTCCTCCCTTCTCTGAGTCTCCCACCTCTTGCCCCTGGGAAGTCCTTCCCTCACTCGAACCTGGGTCTTCCTGCTCCTGGCCCCACCATCTCGGCCTTCACACAGGGTGCCACCCGGCTGCCCCTCCCTGTAACGACCCTTTAGCCCTCAGGCGGCTGGGCGGGCGGGCGGGCGGGCTCCGGGGCCGCCAGCAGCATGTAACCAGACACTGTTTTCTTCTAGCAGGTGCACTGCTTCTGGGTGTCCTCACGGGAGCCTGGACAGAGCACGGCGCCCCTGCGCAGCACAGTGACCTTCGCCTCTCTGAACCCTGGTTAATCTTTGCCCAGTCTGAGGGCCGTGGGGCTCCTCCCCTGTGAGATATAAGCCCGGCCCCGGGCTGCCCGGTCTCCTGCCGGTCCTGAGCCTCCCGAGTGCTGCGCCCTCACCATGGCCAAGGGCTTCTACATTTCCAAGCCCGTCGGCATCCTGGGCATCATCCTGGGTGCGGGGGCCGTGGCCACCATCATCGCCCTGTCCGTGGTGTACTCCCAGGAGAAGAGCAGGAGCACCGAGAACCCTGTCACAACCCCCACCAGCCCCAGCACCACTGAGAGCACCACTGAGAGCACCACTGAGAGCACTACTGAGAGCACCACTGCGGCCACCACCTTGGACCCGGACAAGCCATGGAATCAGTACCGCCTCCCCCAGACGCTGGAGCCCGAGTCCTACAAGGTGAGGCTAAGGCCCTACCTCACCCCCAACCAGGACGGCCTGTACATCTTCGAGGGCTCCAGCACCGTCCGCTTCAAGTGCAAGGAGGCCACCGACGTCATCATCATCCACAGCAAGAAGCTCAACTACTCGAAGACCCCGGAGCAGCACATGGTGACCCTGCGGGGCGTGGGGGACGCCCCCGTGCCTGACATCGAGAAGACCGAGCTGGTCGAGGTCACGGAGTACCTGGTGGTGCACCTGAAGAGCCAGCTGCAGGCGGGCAGCCTGTACGAGATGGACACCCAGTTTGAGGGTGAGCTGTCGGACGACCTGGGCGGCTTCTACCGCAGCGAGTACACGGACGGCAACGAGAAGAAGTGAGTCGGGGCGGGCCGAGTCCCGGGGGCCGAGGGAGGGTTTGGCTGGAAGGCCTTTGAACCTTCTGGAGCCCTCGGCTGGCCCGTGGCTCCATCCACCTCTCGCGGGGAGCAGCTGCCCAGACAGCAAACCCTTTCCTGGAGGGCCTCCTTCCCCCACTTCGGGGAGCTGGGGGCACGTGAGGAAAGTGCCCCTGGTTTAGACAGGAAAACGGAGGCTCGGGGGAGACATTTGGTCTCCCTGACTGAACGGCGCTGGAGCCTGCCAGGACTTTGACCCCGAATCCAGAAGGAGCTCTGGTCTCCCGGAGTCGGCTGGCCGGTCGGGGCCCAGACGCTGCCCGGGCAAGGCAGGGACTAGGCCGGGCCAGCCTTCCACACCCCCTTCCCCCGCAAACCCAGCCACACCCTGAAGCCCCCCACCACGGGCACAGGAATTCTGCCAGCAAAGCCTCTAACGCTCTGGCTTGGGCAGGGTGCTGGCCACCACGCAGATGCAGTCTACAGACGCCCGGAAATCCTTCCCGTGCTTCGACGAGCCGTCCATGAAAGCCCAGTTCAACATCACCCTGGTCCACCCCAACAACCTCACGGCCCTGTCCAACATGCTGCCCCAAGGTGAGCCGGTCCGTCCCGGGGAAGCCAGCACCCCAAGGTTCCCGGGGCTGGGGTGCAGGGCAGGGGAGAGGGGGCCCGCCCTCACGCCTGCAGCCCGCTTCACGCCCAGGCCCCAGCGTCCCGTTGGCGGACGACCCCACCTGGAACGAGACGGAGTTCCACCCCACCCCCGTCATGTCCACGTACCTGCTGGCCTACATCGTGAGCGAGTTCACGTCTGTGCAGAGCGTGGAGGAGATGGCGCCCAACAGCAACGTCCTGGTACGAGGCTGGGCCCGCCTGTGCCCACCAAGACTGGTCTCGCCCTGGGTGGAGGGGGCTGTTCCTGCCTCTCTTTGTCCCCATCCCGGCCCCTGCATGGTCAGGCCACTGCGTTTGAGCCCGGGCTCGGAGTCCTCCGAGGCGAGTTCCCTGACCCTCAGTCTCTGCATCTGAAAAATGGGTTCCTTGTCATGAACGGGGTTCCCGACCCGTGGGTGCCAGGCAGACAGATGGTGGTTACGACCACTGCCCGTTACTCCTCAAAGGCCCCCCGCCAGGACGCCCGGCCCCTCAGGAACCCCCAGCCCTCCCTGCTGCGGCCCAGGCTGCCGGCTCGACCTCGTCCAGGCGCTGGGACCCGACAGGGGCCCTGACCCTCCTCTGTCCTCTCTGCAGATCCGGATCTGGGCTCGGCCGAGTGCCACCCAGGCAGGACACAGTGACTACGCCCTGAACGTGACCGGCCCCATCCTAAAGTTCTTCGCCGGTCATTATGCCACCGCCTACCCCCTGGAAAAGTCCGGTGAGTGAGCGGGTCAGGGGCCTTACGTGGAGTTTGGCGAGGGCAGTGGCGGGGAGGGCTCCGTGCCCAGAGGTCACCCCACCAACCGCCCGGCCTCCCCAGACCAGGTCGGTTTGCCTGACTTCAACGCCGGTGCCATGGAGAACTGGGGGCTGGTCACCTACCGGGAGAACTCCCTGCTGTTTGACCCCCAGTACTCCTCCAGTAGCAACAAGGAGCGGGTGGTCACTGTGATCGCCCACGAGCTGGCCCACCAGGTACCCCTCGGCATGGGTGGTACAGAAGGAGGTGCCTGCACAGGCCCCTGCAGCTGAGAAGGGACAAGGGCAATGAAGGTGGCGGCAGGGGGGGGGAGCTGTCACAATGCTGGAGTCACCTGCCTGGGACCTGGCACCCAATGGTGCTCCTGAAGGATGGCTCTGGGGATGGTGGGGGGCCGCAGGGCCAGAGGCACTGGCCGGCTGACCCCCCGCCCCCACAGTGGTTTGGGAACCTGGTGACAGTGGCCTGGTGGAACGACCTGTGGCTGAACGAGGGCTTTGCCTCCTACGTGGAGTACCTGGGTGCCGACTACGCCGAGCCCACCTGGAACCTGGTGAGCCAGCTGTGCCAGGGCCCTGGGATGGGGGAGCCGGGGTGGGGGTGGGGCAGAGCTGGGTCACCGCGCCCGGGACAGCCTACTAACGGCCGTTAGGGATTCGCAGAGAGACATGATCGTGCAGAATGAGGTGTACAGCGTGATGGCCGTGGACGCGCTGGCCTCCTCCCACCCGCTGACCACCCCTGCTGAGGAGGTCACCACGCCCGCCCAGATCAATGAGTTGTTCGACTCCATCTCCTACAGCAAGGTGCTGCCCCCAGTTGCAGAGACCTGGGTGGGGGAGGCTTCGGGAGGGCAGTGGGGACTCGGCCTGCAGGCTGGGAGCGCCTGGCCTGGCCTGGCCTGGCCTGCCGCGGCCACAGGGTCCTGCCGGCTGAGCACAGCTTTCTGAGCCCCCCCCCCCCCATTTCTCCACCCAGGGGGCCGCTGTCCTCAGGATGCTCTCCAGCTTCCTGACTGAGGACCTGTTCAAGACGGGCCTGGCGGTGAGTGCGCTTGGCCAGCCGGGCGTGGGGGTGGTGGTCTCCTCCAGCCCCTGCCCCGGGTCCCCAAGCCCAGCCCGCCACAGAGGTAGGGCCTGGGACACTGGCTCCGCCCTCACCATGGCCTGTCTTTCCACAGTCCTATCTCAGTGCCTTTGCCTACAAGAGTGCCACCTACCAGGACCTGTGGGTGCACCTGCAGGAGGTGGGTAACCGCCAGCCCCAGGAGCTGTTCCGTGGGGGTTCTGAGATGCTGGCAGCCCCCGGCGGTAGCGCCTGTGTAAGGGGATGTGCCCGGTGCCGCTGTCAGCCTGGGCAGGTCCTTTGGAGCCGAGGTTGGTCACATGCGAGATGGGCACAAGGATGGCCCCCGGAAGGCGGTTGTTTGAGAAACCCCAGCAGGCAGCCTGCCTCCCCCGTAGGGACCTCCGTGATGGGGGGTCTGCGAGTCCCCTCTTCTCAGCGCTGAGGAAATGGGCCCTCACGGCTCCCACGCCCAAGCCCGCCTCGGCCAGGGACTTTGGAGCCGGCCCTCCACCCTTCTTGGCAGTCCCGCCGCCCTGTGCCCGCCCGGCCCCGCCCAGGCGTGACTTTGCACCCCAGCACCCCCAGCACAAGCCGGGGCCCTCCCAACCGGCCCCACCCTGCATTCCTATCACCTTGCATCCCACAGCACCCCTGTCTCTTGGGCAGACCTTCTGTCCGTCCCCTCCCTCCCCCTCCCCCACCGCCTCTCCTGGACTAGGTCTGCCCGCTGGCTGCCATCTCCCATCTCCTCCTCACAGCTTCCCCCTCCCCCTCCTCAGCCCGACTGGGGTGACCCCTCCAGAGCCCCACGCCCCAGGCTTCCCTGCCAGCTGCTCCCCCACTGTTGCCATCATGTCCCTCCAGTCCCCGGGCGCCCAGGCTCCGAGGCCAGTCTGACCAGAGAGGGGAGACCCAGGGCTTTGTCACAGGTCACAGCTGGGCTCCCGTGTCCTCTTGGCCAACCTCCCACCCAGGTTCCCTCTGCCTCCAGCCTGGCCCACCTCCCCCATCTCCCTTTCCTCCCCAGTTGCCTCCGTCCCTCCCCTCCACCTCCACTGTCTGCCTTGCCCTGCCTCAGTTTCTCTCCTGTCCCGCAAGCTGAGCCCTTCTCCGTGCCAGACGCCCCTCCAACTTCATCCCTCCCTCCGGTTCCCTCTGCCCCTGAGCCCCCTCTTTCTGCAGCCCCCAGAGCTCCCCCCATCTCAGCCTGTACGCACCCTCTAACATGCTCTTCTGCCCGCTTTCTCGCCCTGATCTCGTTTTCATTTTCTCAGCCGTTAACGGGCATTGTTGGAGTTTTTTTTGTTATTACAAAACCAGTGCAGCCTTAGCTGGTGTGGCTCAGTGGACTGAGTGCCGGCCTGTGACCCAGAAGGTCACCAGTTCGCACCCCCGAAGCCCGTCCCCAGGCCCCCATCTGGGTGCTCGCACCTCTCCCCCTTGCCCTGACTGTGACCCTGGCTTCTCCTCACCTGGCCGTCCTCTTCCAGGCTGTGGACAATCAGACAAACATCACGCTGCCTCAAAACGTGAGCACCATCATGGACCGCTGGGTCTTGCAGATGGGCTTCCCCCTCATCACCGTGGACACCAGCACAGGGAACATCTCCCAGCAGTACTTCCTTCTGGACCCCGAGTCCGAGCCCACCCGCCCCTCACCATTCAAGTGAGCAGATGGTGTCCTGGGGCAGGCGTCCCGGCGAGGGTTCTGAGGGCCGGGCCTGCTGGGGCCCCAGCCCCGGGGGCTCTAGACAGGCTCTGCCTCCTGGGCCAGGAGGGTGGAGGCGCCTGGTGCTGGAGTCGGGCAAGAAGTGGGGGCCCGGGTGGGGCTGCTCGTGGCCAGCCGTCTTGCACTGCTTGACCTCGGGTCTCTTGTTGCAGCTACCAGTGGATTGTCCACATCTCGTCTCTGAAAGATGGCGTCCAGCAGCAGGACGTCTGGCTGGAGGAAGCCTCCAAAAGTAACCCCGCCCTACCCTCCTGGACAGCAGTCCCACCCCACACCCCCCAGATCCTGGCCCCTGTGCTGGGGCTGACGGCAGCCTCATTTCACTCCCCAAATCGAGCCGACGGCTTCGGTTGTAACCTCTGCCGCTGCTGCTGCCCAGCGGTGGGACCCTGGGCAAGTGACCATCCCTGTTTGGTCCTGACTTTTTCATCTATAAAATGGGGCCAAGAACAGTAGCTTCCCCCTGGGATTCTGTGAGGAGTAAAGGAGACAATCCACATGAAATATTTTAAACAGTGCCTGGCACTGGGCATGAGCAGCCCCACCCTGCCAGGCATGGAGGAAACCACGGTCCAGGCAAATTGTCCCCTGCCCGGGCCGAGGCTGCCGATGAAGGGAAGACAGGCAGTTAAACACTTTCCAGAGCTGTTCTGAGTGCTTTAGCAGAGGTGTGCATGACCTCTGGGCTGCTGGAAGGGCACAGGGGCCAGGAGCTGAGGGTAGGCGAGGTTGAACTTCATGGAGAGATCAAGGAAGACTTCCTGGAGGAGGTGACCTGAGTCTTAGAGGAACAGCAGCTTTTCTTTAGCGGTGGTAGAGAAAAGCATTCCGGGCAGAGGAAATAGCAGGTGTAAGGCGCAGAGGCAACAGCGAACATGGGGACTGAGTGGAGGTCCCTGCAGGGTGCGGGAAACCCAGCATCCTTGGCGCAGGTGGGAAGTGGGCAGACAGGTGCTTGGGTCTGACCTGCAGCTGTGGAAGGGTCCCCTCTGGCTGCCAGGAGACAGGACGGAAGGGTGAAAGATAGAGCAGGGGTGGGGGCACCAAGCACCAGGGACCCGATGGCCAGCGCCGGGGTGTGGACCGGAGGTCCGGCCATGAGAGAATGGAGACTGGTCCAGGCGCAGGCAGGCTGTGGGAAGCAGGCCGGGCACTGAGGTTTGACATGGCATGTGGCTTGTCTGAGGCTGCCAGAGGTGGGCCGGGCAGCCTGCTCGACACCCCATCTCCTCCCTTCCCTGGCATCGCCCCAGAGGCTTGTGGGCCAGCTGCGGCCGCCGCCAGGTTGCAGGAGGCTGCTCTTGCTGAGGCCTGGAGAGAGGAGGGTCCGGGGACAGCCTGGGGTCTCTGAGCAGCACCCCCCAGCTCTTGTCTCTTTCCCACAGTCGAGGAGCAGTTCAAAACCGAAACTGAGGACTGGGTCCTGCTGAACATCAACGTGACGGACTATTACCAGGTGAACTACGACGAAGACAACTGGAGGAAGATTCGGAGTCAGCTGCAGAGAAACCTGTCGGTGGGTGTCTGTCTGCCACCCGACCTGTCCCCTGCCCCAGGCCCAGCCCGAGGTCACACCCTGAGGTCACACCCTCTGTGGCCCCTTCTAGGTCATCCCTGTCATCAACCGGGCCCAGATCATCCACGATGCCTTCGACCTGGCCAGGTGAGCGTGCCCCCTCAGGCCCAGACTGGCCCTGCCAGGAGGGCCTGTGACTCAATCAAGCAGGTAGGTTTTCCAGAGGAAGAAGCAGCTGTTTGCTCCCGGAGCCAGGCCCAGCGCAGCAGGCTCCCTGGGCCCCGGGGGCGCCCAGCCCTCAGCCTCCATTTCCCAGATGAGGAGCCTGAGACTCCGGAGTTTGAGTGCCCTTCCCTGAGGCCAAGTGCCCCGCCCATGGTCCGCCCAACCCCTCAGTCACACTGCACTCCACAGCACCAAGCTTTTCCTGAAGGGTGTGTGCCAGGTCTCTGTGCTAGGTGCCAGGACATCTGGGAAGGACAAGACAGGCAACATGAAGTGCGGATGAACTGTTGTCACCCACAGATACGGGCATTTATGAACCCCATGTGCACAGACAGCCTGAGGAGGGGGAGGGAGAAAGACTGAGAGGGCCTGGAAAATCAGAGAAGAAATTGGCAGAGGAAAGAACACAAGCTTTTTTGTGTGTCCTTCTGAATCTAAGCTCTGTCTTTATGGGCTCTATGGCCTTAGGCAAGTCACTTTACTTCGAGCCTCAGTTTTCTCATCTGTGAAATGGGGGTAATAAGCAAAGGATTGTGATGGGAAGTGGGTGAGGGCCCGGCCGGGCTGGCCTTGTGTGTGGAGCCACCCTGCACCCATGTTCCGCAGCCCAGTGAACACTGGAGCTGGCTCAGCTGGGGCTCTGGGGCCTCAGGCTCCAGGAGGAGGCTGGGGTTCCAGAGAGGACTGGGCAGGGGTGCTTACTTGAGCCCCTCTGTTCGTCCCCAGTGCTGGCATTGTCAATGTCACCCTGGCGCTGAACAACACCCTCTTCCTGAGTGGAGAGACAGAATACCTGCCCTGGGAGGCCGCCCTGAGCAGCCTGAACTACTTCAAGCTCATGCTGGACCGCTCCACGGCCTATGCCCCCATGCAGGTGCGGAGGGGCGTGGCCGGGAAGGCGCCAGGGCGGGTGGTGCGGAGTTGCGGCCGCTGCTTTAGGCCGGCACCGTTAGGAAGTTGGTGGAGATTACTCCTGCCTGCGGTGGCGAGAGCCTCCAGGCTGCCCCCCACGCCGGGCCCTTTGCTAGCACGGGCTCGGCAGAGCGGTGAGAACAGGAGGGATGGGGAGGTGAGCCAGGTGAGAAGGGCAAGGGAAGGACCCGGACTTCCCGCAGAGCGTGTGGTTCTGGAAGTCAGCACTTTCAGAAAAAGCCACTGTGCTGGGGGGCAGGATACCTGTCCTCGCCCAGGTACATGCCTGTGAGGACCCTCCGTGGCCCCGGTGACCCCAATGTGAGTTGAGTATGCCCGTACCTGTGTAGCCCACCTGCCTGCAAGGCAGAAGGGGGAGATGCAGGTATGCACCGCCTTAAATGGGGGGGGGGGGCTCAGATTCCCACCAGGGAGACCAGCAGAGAGCGCTGCACCTGCAGGGTCCAGGGGTTGATAATAAAGGACCAGAGAACCCGAAACACTTGAGTGTCCCCAGTCAGGGTTCGGTGACTGGATATCCATTTGATGGGATGTTACGTCGCCAATACATCCCACTTGAAGAGATCTTCTTTTTTTTAATTAAACACGTTTCACACGATGAAGTTCCTATTATGATAAATGAGGTGTTTATGGTAGATGAGGTTTTACCTCATTGTAGCTCATTAACCTGCCTGCCTTGGACTCAGCTCATCTTGTGAATGTGGTTCCATCACCCTCTTGGGTCAGCGCCGTAGGCAGCCTTTACATCGTTGCAATTACTCACTGAACCCCGCAGAGGGCGCCCATGTGTATTTCCTTTTTTTCTCCTTCTTATGTAAATGCATCAGATAATATGGCCGTTTGGCTCCAGTCCCCCGAGCCACCCCTGCTTTCTTCTAGAACCCTACTCAGCTCTCCTGCTGGGAGGTCTCTGAGCCCCCGGGGAGGGGGGGTTCCTTAAGTTTTCTGTCTCTCTGGGCAAGGGGTGAAAGGGCAGATGGAGTGCACCTTCCAGAAGAGGTGGATATTCTGGGGTAGATTGTCTGAAATGCCCATTCCACCCTCACACCGGAATGAAAGCTCACCTGGGTCTACGAGTTTCTAGGTTGGAAGTTATTCCTCCAAAGTGTCCGATCTCGCTGCACTGACGTTTCATCTCTGATGAGAAACTCAGAGCCGTTCTGTTTTCCGGGTCTCTGAACAAGGCCAGTTTCCCTTCAGGAAGCGGGTGGCGGGCTCTTTCCTCAGTCCCGGAGCGCCTTTCTCATCCATCTGCTTTTCGGTCTGGACACGCTTACATTGCTCCTTTAAACGTTCTTCCTCTACTTTTTCCTTTTTCTTTTTTTGGATTGGTCCTCCCGTTTTCTTCCTCTCCCCTTTTCTAGCGTGTTGGCTTTTTGTTCTGCCCCCCGGGGTCTGCCCATCGCTCTCCTCTGTAGGTTGCGTTCATTGCTTCTGTCATATCTGTGAACTTCCGAGGGATGTTCCTGGCCCCAGCATCTCTGAACTCTTGCCAGATACTCATCACAGGCTTTTCTGAAGTTTTGTGTGTGTGTTTTAATTTTTTTTAATACTTAAGTTTTTTTAATGCTTTAAAAAATGTAAATTCGAGAGAGAGGGGTAAAGAAAGAAGAAAGAAAGAAAAGAAAGGAAGGGAAGGGAAGGAAGGAAGGAAGGAAGGAAGGAAGGAAGGAAGGAAGGAAGGAAGGAAGGAAGGAAGGAAGGAAGGAAGGAAGAAAAGATTTGTTGTTCTCCTTATTTATTGCCTGACTAGAGACCAAACCGGCAACCTTGGCATATGAGGATGATACTCTAACCAACCGAGCTACCCAGCTGGGGCCTGCAAAGAATTTTGATAACATGGGGTGGGGCTTACTGTACAATGCTGGGTAAAAAGGTACAGTGTGCAGAATCCTGGCACCTTAGGTAGAAAAGGAAAACAGGAGGAGGAAACGCACCAATCCAGCGATCATCCTTTAAGGGGCGGTGACACTCGGTGGGTTGGCTCGGCCCCGCCCCCGAGCGCTGTCTGAGCCCCGCCCCCGAGCGCTGTGCGAAGGCTTTTTGGCCATCCGCCGCCCTGTGCGTCCTGTGCACCCACCTCAGGCTCCTTGAGGCTCCAGCCGGGTCAGGCTCGTGTCTCCACTTCTAAGCTATTCATGTTTTCTGTTCCTCAGAACTACCTGAGGAATCAGGTCACGCCCCTCTTCGAATACTTTAGAAACATCACCGAAGACTGGAGTCAGCGCCCAGAAAAACTGATGGACCAGTGAGTACGACCTCCTCTGGGTCTGGAAGTCACGGGGGGCCCAGCCACCGTGACCTGGGGAGGCCAGAGCAGCACCCGGGCAGTGTCCCCCTCTGGCTCTCCCGGCTCCTGGCAGGACCAGGACCACCAGGCAGGGAGCTCCGTGCCTGGGAGCAGGAGGCCTGGCCGGAGTCTCTGTGTGGGGGCTGTGGGTCCATCTGGCCTCTTGGCACAAAGGACCAAACTGAAACTCTGAGGTCCCCTCCCCGACCCGGTTGTTGAGATTCTGGGTGTGGGAGCTGGGACTGGACCCTGTGCCAGCCCCTGCGGGCCCCTGGCTGTCCAAGGCACAGAGCCAAGGGAGACCCAGAGGACAGGGTGGCCTGCAGTCGTGGGTCAGCTGGAGAGTCTGGGCCCGGCAGCTGACCCAGCGCCCTCCCGGGGCAGGTACAACGAGGTGAACGCCATCAGCACCGCCTGCTCCAATGGGCTCCCTGCATGCCAGAGCCTGGTGTCTCAACTTTTCCAACAGTGGATGAACGACCCCGAGAATAACCCGTGAGTGTCCCCGGCTCCTCCCCAGCCTTCCTTCATCCCTCAAGCCCACAGCTCTGTCCTCACCGGGCCCTGATCCCACCCTACATGCTGCTGCTCCACTGCTAACTGCCCCCCCCAACCCCACACCAGAATCCACCCCAACCTGCGGACCACTGTCTACTGCAACGCTATCGCCCTGGGTGGTGAGGAGGAGTGGAACTTCGCCTGGGAGCAGTTCCAAAAAGCCACGCTAGTAAATGAAGCCGACAAGCTTCGAGCGGCCCTGGCCTGCACCAAGCAGGTCTGGATCCTGGACAGGTGAGGACGGGCCGGCAGGGTGGGACGAGTGCCCCTGGTGCAACCGGGATGCCAAGGTGGGCGAGAAAGAGCCAGTCTCACCCGTGCCTCTACTCTCTCATTCACGGGGTTTTCACAAGCCGAGCAGTGGGGCGGGGTGCTCCCATTTTACAGCTGAGAACACCGAGGCTTAGAGAAGCACAGCAACTTGCCCAAGAGCCAGAAGCTTCAATGAGTGGTAGAGTGCAGATTCGAATCCAGGTCTGGGCTCATGTCCTGTGCTTTGAACTGCCATGGCGTCTCAGCCTTTACTTGACAATGGCTCACTTTCCCTCTCTCTCTGAAGGGCGGTGGCCCCCCGGGACCTCAGTCCTTCTGCAGGTCCAGCTGGGTGCCCCCCGAGCCTTTGATGAGGGCTCCTGGCTCTAACTGGGTGCCTCATACACGATCTCCTGGACCCCAATAATGAAGGGCCATCCTTAGTGTCAAAGACAGTAGTGGCCACCCTACCTGGTGCGGGGCTTGGGGCTCTGGTCCTCCTTCCTCTCTTCCTTCACCATCAGATGGTTGTCACATGCCAGGGCCGTGTCAGGCATGACACGTGGCATAGCCAGTGACCCCGCTTAGGGCACTCAGTGTCCCATCCGCAAGTGGGAGACAGGACCACAGGGTCTTCAGCCCTCAGCATGCCAAAGGGCTGTCCAAGCTAGCAGGAGCTGATCAGGGGGCGAGGTGGGGGGGGAACCCTCTGCCAACTGGGCTTCTCTGTTGGATCATCGGACTGTGGCCCAAGCAGGTGGTCACCAGCAAGCATCCTGCCCCCACAGGTACCTGCGTTACACCCTGAACTCCACCCTCATCCGGAAGCAGGACGCCACCTCCACCATCAACAGCATCGCCAGCAACGTCATCGGGCAAACTCTGGCCTGGAATTTTGTCCAGGCGAACTGGAAGAAGCTCTTTGAGGAGTGAGTCCTCTGAGGACATGCCTGGGGTGGCCTGAGAGGGGTCTCTGTGCCCAGAACAGCGCAGCGTTGGGAGAGGTGGGAGGGGACCTGCATGGCCGGGGCGGGGGGGGGGGGAGGCGCAGGAATGAAGAGACCAGGTGGGGGATGGGCTACCCCTTCTCCCACTTGGAGGAAAGGAAAAGTCTGACTGTGGGAGTGATCTCTGGGGAGACGGAAGCAAGGACACTGCGGTGAAACCTGTGTTCCAGTCTCCGTTGGTGCGTCTTGTCATCTCATCTACAAGATGGACCAATCACAGGGCGGTTGTGATACGAGATGGGCCAATCACAGGGCGGTTGTGAGGCGTGTGCTTTAGTTCCCACCGTCCTCACTGCTCACTTCTCCTCTGGCCCTGCAGCTACGGTGGAGGCTCCTTCTCTTTCTCCAGAGTCATCCTGGCGATCACTCAGCGATTCTCCACTGAGGAGGAACTGCAGCTGGTAAGGAGCCCCGGACCCTGGGGTCACCCCCAATCTAAGGGGGTGGCCGCCTTTCAGTTCCCACCGAGTGCCCTCCCAGGGAGCGTGGGCTCAGAGGAAGCTGGGTGTCCATTCGGTCAGAAAAGTTTGCCTTGGAATTCTTGTACACGCAAAAGGGTAACGTTAGGAACCTCTATGCACCCATCACCCAGACTGAACAGTTACCCACGCCTTCCGGACACTTTTTGGGGGTTGGGTAATTTTCAGGCAAATCACTGCTATTATATAATGCCACTTCCAATTACTTTCATCCTATCTAAAACACAGGCATTTTTAAAACATGATTTCACTGTCATTAGCAAACTTAAGAAAATTAATAGTCATCTTATAGCCAGCCTGTTCTCAGATTCTAAGTTATGTTCTTTTTTAAATTCTTTTTCCCATGGATATGTTATGTTTGAATCAGAAGCCAACGCAAACTCATTGATTTAGGTTGATTTGCCTTTCTTTTTTCGATTTGAGATAGAGTTCATGTCTCATAAAATTCACCATGTGAAGTGGCTTTTAGTATATTCGCAAGGTTGGGCCGCCATCGCCATGGAATTCTAGAACAATTTCGTCACACCCGAAAGGAACCTCCCTGTTCCCTGTTTCCCAGCCCCAGGCAACGAACCTACTTTCTGTCTCCATCAGTTTGCATACCTCATACAATTGGCTGATAATCGGTGTCTGGCTTCCTTCACTTAGCATAATGTTTTCAAGGCCCATCCATGTTGTCGCACATATCATTCCTTCCTTTGAAACATGAGTTTGTCGTTCCCCTCATTGATGCACTCACTGGTTGTTTCTTGTATGTGCCCTGACCGGGGATCAAACCTGCAACCTTGGGCATAGCGAGGCCGCTCCCACCAGCCGAGCTGCCCAGCGAGGGCCAGTGGTGTCCTTTTTTTTTCAATTTTAACTAAATCTTTATTGTATTTTTTCCATTGCCATTTAGTCCCCTTTTCTGCTTTTGTTGCTGCTGTGGCTTGTGTTTCAGGGGCCCCATCTAAGAAACTGTGGCCTCATTCAAAGTCACAGAGGTTGACACCTGGGTGTGTACTAAGTGACTTTTCATTTTCGGTCTTACTTTGAGGACTTTGGTCGCTGTTCACTTAAATTTTGTGTGTGGTGTCAGGCGGGGGTCCGAGTTGTCCCAGTGCCGTTTGCCGAGAAGACCGTTCTTTCCCCCCATCAAACAGCCTTGGCACCCTCGTTGCAAACCCACCGACTCTCAGTTCTTTTTCATGGATCGACCGGACTCTCGCTTCTGCGTCATCAGTCTGTCTGTCCATCCACATGCCAACATCACTCTGTCTTGGTTACTGCAGCTTTGTAGTCGGTTTGGGAATCAGGAACATGAGTCCTCCAACTTGGTCCTTTTTCAAGACTGTTTGGCTCTTCCGGGTCCCTTTACTTTCTTTATGAATTTTAGGGTTGCATGGCACTCTCTGCAAAAGGGGGGGCATTGGTGCTTTGATATGGATTGTGTGTAATCTATAGATCAGTTTGGGGACTACTGCCACGCTGACACCTTCCAGTCTCTTGACACAAATTTATTTGGGTCTTTTTTTCTTGTACTTAGGTCTCCTTCATTTTTTAAAAAGATTTTATTTATTTTTAGAGAGAAGGGAAGGGGAGGGGAATGAGAGGGAGTGAAACATCAATGTGTGGTTGCCTCTCACGCACCTCCTACTGGGGACCTGGCCTGCAACCCAGGCATGTGCCCTGACTGGGAATCGAACCAGAGACCCTTTGGATCACAAGCTAGCGCCCAATCCACTGAGCCATACCAGCCAGGGCGCTTCTTTATTTCTTTTAGCAATGATTAGTTTTCACATAGCAGTCTCATACTTCTCTTGTCAAAGTTATTCCCGAGTATTTTATTCTTTTTGATGCTGCTGTAAATGAAGCTATTCTCTGAATTTTATGTTAGGATTTTTCATTGCTAGTGTGCAGACATACAATTGGTTTTTACACACTGCTCGTTGTCCTGCAACCTTGCTGAACTCATGAATTTGAATAAGATTTTTTTATAGATTTCCTAGGGTTTTCTATATGCAAATCATGTCATCGGCAAGTAGAAATAGTTTTACTTCTTTCTTGTCTAATTGCCTTAGTTCCAGCCTCTAGTACTAATACACCTTTTAATCTGTAAAATCTCCTTTAAAAAAACACCATTTATTTGTTGAAACAACTGGGTCATTTGCATTATGGTATGGAAATGGCCACGTGTGGGGTGTGGCTGGTTGTTCCCTGTGGTTCATGTCTGATTTGTCCCTCTGTCCCTCCCTTGATTGGGTTGAGACCGTAACTGAGTTAAATACTGCAAGTCAGCTCCGTGCAGAACCACACTCTGAGGGCTCACTACGCCGAGCAGCCAGGTTTAAACCTGGAGTCGCGGTCATCTTTGAGCTCTGCACTAGATCCGGACTTGGCCCCGGGGGCGAGGAGGGGAATCGCTGTCGTAGAGAACAGGCTGCGGTCCCCAGAATTCGGGCCCCCCCGCTGGAGTGGGGGGACACAGGCTGGGGCTCCCCTCCCCAGCCTGGGCTGAGAGTCTTCCTTCCTCTTCCTGGCAGCTGGAGCAGTTCAAGGCGGACAACGCGGACACAGGCTTCGGCACAGCCACGCGGGCTCTGGAGCAAGCCCTGGAGAAGACCAAAGCCAACATCAAGTGGGTGAAGGAGAACAAGGCCGTGGTGCAGCAATGGTTCACAGACAACAGCTAGTGGCCCCCGGTCCAGGCAGTCGCCTGGTCTGCACGGGAGAGGCCCACTCATGCCTCTGTCCCAGTAGCCCTCTGCGGGGCCCTCCACTCCTGAACGAAGCCGTAGGCCACGTTCTCCCCACTCTGTGCGTGATGCCAACCCAGCTCCCGATGGCCAGACCGTCCAAGCACCTCCCAGCCCCTGCCCCTCGTGCCGACAGCACTTGGGGCCCTGGGGCTGACCTCAGGGAAGCCCTCGGTGGACTACGGATGGCCTTGGGGAGCTGCCCTACACCCTCTCCTGCTTCCCCATGACGACCCTGAACCTGGGGACTCAACAGGGCACCAAATCTGTATATTTTTTCAAAGAGAAAATGTAGATAAAGGATTTCTATAGGAGCTTCCAGGCTCATCACCAAACCAGAGCAGGCATGCATCTGACCGCAGCTGGGGAGCTGGGCTGGAGGGAAGCGGGGAGTCTGGGCACACTGTGGGCTCTGGGGGGCCCCCCCCCAGGGAGCAACGGGTGAGAGGGGCCCCCCCGCCGGTCCTTCCTGCAGAACGCCTGCGTGTGCCATCTGCCCAAACCCTTGTTCGTTTTGCCTGCCTTCCCGAGGCAGGCCTGAGACGCTGGGTGCCACCCTGCCACCGCCCCGAGCCCCATGGTGGGTGGAAGTGATGTCCGTTTGCAACCCAGCTGTTTTCAAGAGCAGCATCCTGAAAAAGGCAGGGGCCTCCCTGATCACCGTGGGGAGGGGACCGCCTGGGACCCACAGGCTCCATGGCCCATGTTGGACTTACTGGGAATTTCCTGGCAGACACCAGGCGGTAGGAACCGCCCCTGGGCCCAAGCTAAGCGCTGGGCTGGTGGGACGGAGGGGGCTGGGCCACTGGCTGAGGGTCTGCAGGGCTCTAGCTGCTGGGGCCCGGAGTCCTGAGGCCTGGCTTCAGGTCATGGCTCAGCCACTGTTTCCTGGACAAGTGACCGAAACCCCTGGGCTCTGGTGTCATCACCTGCATGGTGGGGATGCTCGATTCTAGGGTTGGTGAGGGAAAGGAAGGAGTCACATCCTACCACTTGGCTGGCAAGTAAGAAGAGCTGCCTGTCACTATGGTCCCATGTCTGGCTTCAAGGCCCCACTGGCCCCTTCCCCTCACTGCCTGTCCCCTCTGGGAGGAAGGCTCCCCCTGTTCTCCACGGGGGTCTGCACTTCAAAGGGTGGGGCGGAGCCAGCCAGGGTGGGGCAGGGTCCCTCCACCAATCAGGTCCCCTCTGGGCCCGTCCTTCCTGTCGCCAGTGCCCAGCAGCAGCCCAGCAGCAGCGGCTGGCACTTGACCAGAGCATAGGGCCCCTCAGGTGGTCCCCACTGGGGGAGGGGTCAGCCCTGCCATCCAGTGTCCCCAGGGAGAAGAGCCAGCCAGGACTCCAGTCTCTGTGCCCGGCACTGAGCTCAATGTCTATGCGCATGTCTCCTGGGTTCTCAGCACCCCAGGAGATACGGACAGCCTTTATCTAGGCTTTGCTGATAAGGAAACTCCAGCTCTGGAAAGGAGGATTAGGTCAGAACTTGGCAGAGCTGGGAGGAGACCGGAGTCCTGCTGTCCTGCCTCTGCAAGAGCAGGGCCCGTCTCCATGTGGACCAGGGACAGGGTCTGTGACAACCAGAGGTTGCATGCTCAGGCTGACAGCTTGCAGCCCTAGCTCTCAGGAGGTCTGGGCACCTGGGCGAAGCCAGCTCCCAGGCTTCAGCAAGGACATGCAGAGCGCCATACCTGCCTGCAGAACCGGGCTCAAGGCCACACTCGGAGTAGGGGCCCACCTGCTCACTCCCGTCCAGCCCCAGGACACAGGGGAAGGCAGGATCTAAGGGCCAGCAAGCAGCAGCCCGGTGCAGTGCCCCCTCCCACCTCCCCAGCCTTCAGGAGGCTCCCCAGGAGGCATGCCCTCTACACGCCACTAAAAAGCCTAGATGAGGCGCTTAGCAAACATCCAGACTCAGAGGATGACTGGGGGCCCTGGGAAGGTGGGAGCAGATCGGTCACCCCAGTCCAGGCACAAGTGCCGGTTCCTCTCCCCTGCCAGTCAGTGAGCAGAGGTTCAGCCAGCGGCAGCACGCCTGGGACGCAGCCACGCACTGAATGGACGGGGGCAAGGGGCCACTCCCGAGAGGCAGAGCTGAGCCTTCCCTCCCAGAGGATGAGGATGGGGCTGGTGGTTAGTCCCGTTCCCCTGGGGCCTGCTCCCCTGAGTGCAGTAGTATCTGGGATGAATCTCCGGCCACCTCCTAGAGGAACGCCTCTTGAGGGGACCTGGGAGAACAATGCTGCCCTAGTCCACTGCCTGGAGTTCTTATAGGAAGAAGAGGCAAAGACACACACACACACATGCACACATACACGCACACATACACATACACACCCAAGGAGTGACCACGTGAGAACACAGTGAGAACGTGGCCATCTGCAAACCAAGGAGATGGGCCTCAAAGAAACCAAACCTGCTGATACCTGATGTTGAACTTCTAGCCTCCAGAACTGTGAGAAAACACATTTCTGTTGTGAAGCCGCCCAATCTGTGGTCTTCTGTTAGGGCAGTCCAGGCAACCAAACACGCTGGCTTAGTTAGTACCTGGGGCCACTCACAGGCATCCTTAGAAAACAATTTCAGGCCATTGTGAAGAAGCCCTGTGGGTCAGCAGGAATGCACCCAAAAGGATGGAAAGGGGCGACAGGATTGGGTGCGTGAGGCAAGTGCAGGGGTCCAAGAGTCAGCCCTGCAGGCCACTGTGCGCAGCAGGCCAGGTGGAGACCCGGCACCACACATAGGATCAGACTGGCAAGGGAGGGCCCGCATCCACCTTGACAGGGCACAATCTGTTCCCCGCAGGATGGGGACATTTTTCCTTCCCCAGGGGCCATAAGAACTCCAGTTGATAGAAGAAAAACAGACCAAAGCAAACTTTTGTTGTTTTTTTTTTAAGAAGCAAAATCAAAGCATATAGACTTCTGCCCTTCCCCTACTCCCCCAACTCATCCCCCCATTAGTCCCAGCTGCCAACTTGGCTCTTCAGAGCACACTGGCTGTTCTGGAGGGGGTCCAGGAGTGGGGGGGCCTGCCAGCCCCAACTCCAGCCAGGGATGCCTCCAACTGCCAGTTTCGAACACTGCCTGCATGAAAGACATCTCTTGGGAAAGGGGCCCTTAGCTACGGGGAAGCCTGAAAATCACTGATGTCCCAAATGATGAGGGCACCCACACTACAGGCCTGATTCCTCACTGAGAAGGGGACAGGCAAGGCCCTTAGTAGAAGATGCTCAGGTGGCCCCCCTCCAAATCTTCTTGCCAAAGTTCAGGGCAGCCACTGAACTGCGGGCCTGAGCTCTGGAGAGGGGTTTCATCGCTGAACTGGAAGGCGGGGCCTGGTCCCCGGTCCTCAGAGCTGGGCAGCACCTCTGCACTGTGGCTCCAGCATCCCCACTGGGCCTGAGGCTGGAGTCCCTGGCATGCTGGGCCCGGCAGGAGGGACGGGGTTTCTGGCAACAGATAGGGCTCCGGAGACACAGGAACACCCTGTGCAAGACAGACAAGAGCAGTGACTCCATGGACAGTGTCAAGAACGGTGCTGGCAACACAGTAAACATTCAATACATTTTGTTTATTAACATACTACTTTATGGACCATGAGTCATTCTTGGGCTTCAGGCATAACTGAAGCTTGAAGGAGCAAATGTCACCAGCTCAAAAGCCATTGCTCTGGAAGTCCCCAACCTTGGGGCCATGAGGCTTCCCGCCCTCCTCCCGGCCCTTTTTGGAGCACTTGGACCCTGGCCTCTGCCACCTCCAGAGGCCAGGGTGGAAGGGGCAAGTCTGAGGGTGCCTCCCTCATCCACAGGGGGTGATGACTTCTAGGTAGTGGTGAGGGCCTTACCTGTCCAGGGCCCCACCTCTTTCCCCACGGAAGTCAGCGCCCTCTCCACCCCCAACCAGGGCTGGATTAGATCGTGGGGATCTACAAAAATACGGAATCGTCTGCTGACTAGAGCCTACCCACCGCGTCCCTTTTCAAGGGATGCCTGGGGGACGGTACCTGGTACATTGCAGCGGAAGGCTCCGGGTCAGCAGGGGACGGCGCCCAGGACGTGGCCTGGGTCCCCGGCTCTGGGGGTGTCTGCGTTCCGGAACCCACGGGGGTCGACGTCCAAAGGGCAGCGTCGGGGACATTTCCTTGGGACTCTTGAGGAAGCGACTGCAACCCGGGGCAGTAAGGGGGTGAGACCCAGGGACCCACGTCGGGGACCCTGCTTCTCAAGTGTTCGGGCACCGCTGGGGCTCCGGGACAGACGGGGGGAGACCCCCAAGACCCGACGACGGGGGCAGCGGAGCCCAGATCCGGCCGGGGCGCCTGTGCAGGGCCGCCGTCGGGGCAGAGCGGGCAGCCCCGAGGGAGCGCCGCGTCGCTGTGGCGCCGGCGCCGCAGGCTCTCCTCGCTGAGGCCCAGCACGGCCGACAGGTGGCCGATGTAGCGGATGGCCAGGCGCAGCGTCTCGATCTTGGTCAGGCTCTGGCCGGCGGGCGCCACGGACGGCGGCAGGAAGCGGCGCAGCTCGTGCAGGGCGCGGGCGAGCGTGCGCATGCGCAGCTTCTCGCGCTCGCTGGCGCTCTGCCGCTGCCCGACAGCTGGTCCCGACCGCGAGCGTCCCGGCGCCGTCTGGGCGGCCTCTGGCGCGGGAGCGCCGCGGACCGGAGGTGCGGCCTGCGAGGGGCCGCGGACGCTGTCGCAGGGGCACGAGCCCGACGAATCCGAGGAGGAGGCCGGGGACGTGGAGTCCGATTGTCCGGCCCAGCCCCAGCCCTGGGGTAAGATCCAGTGGTCGAGGGTGCAGAGACCAGGGGACTGGGCCATGGCCGGGCCACAGGCTCGGGGATGCTGGACCGGCCGCCTCCGGACCTGAGCTTTTATCTGGACCAAAGGTGCGAGGTGGCCCCCCGCCAGGTTACAGAGAGGTGTCAAAACCCACAGAGCCCAGGGAAGGTCTGGGCAGGGGGGCCCTGGGAAAGAGGGCCCATTTGCGGAGGTGTGGATTCTGACTCCTCGGGGGCTCTAATGGAGGCCCCTGCAGCCCGGGAAGTGTGGGAGGGACAATTCGCATCTGGATGGAGCTGCTAAGCTTCTCACCAGGTACCCACCCACCCCGCCCCGTCCACTGCTCAGGGTGAGTGCCCGGAGCCCTATAACGCTGGGCATTGCCATCGTCCCAGGCGCCCAAACTGCTCCTGAAGTGACTCATGCGCCCCTGCATAGAGGGGCCGCCTCTCTCGTCACCAGTCCCCCCGGGTCGGGGTGGGTCTGTACCCAGTAACCCAGGGCCTACAAGTGTGCCTCAAAGACACGCCTGAGGGACCCGCCATCAGGGATAGGGAGTGGGGAGCACACAGGTGGACCCCTCCTGGGTTCTTTGGAACCTGCGCTTGCTATTTTGCTGAGTGACATGGAAAAAGGCGTCTCACTGCCCACAGTTAATTTCTGTTCCTGAAAAGCAGAACAGAGCATCCCGAAGAAGAGTGAATGAATGGCGGTATGCAGTGGGTGAAGGGGTGGGGAAGGAAGCCCCCCTACACAAGCTGTCCAGAGTCAGAACTTCTGTACTTGCTGTGTGACTTTGGGCAAGTGATTTAACTCGTCTGAGGCTCAAGTTTCCGCATTCTCAGCAATAACGCAAAATACCAGCACTTTGGAGGGTTCCCAGTACCAAGTGGAACAGTCTGCAGACCCACTTAGTGTGGACTTGGCAAGTGAGCTACATATTGTTGGTGCTATCATTTCATAAAGAAGGTACTTACATTTCAAGATGCTTGTAGGCATTATTCATTTAATTCATTTTTGTTTAGCAACTGGTAGGTGTCAGCCACACCAGTGTGAACAAGCTAGCTCTGTCCTCTGCTTTCATGAGGTTTTGGTTTTGTGTGAGAGGGGGGTGAGCAGGCCATTGTATGATTCGGGGAGCCCGCCACTCAACCAGCTGTGTGCCCTTCCCCTGTCTGAGCCTCCCGTGCTATAAAACATGGATACTAATATGTCTGTGTTTCAGGACTGTTCCAGTCTCAGAGCATGAACTTGGGACAGAGTAAAGCTTATGAGGTAAAACCTCTCGCCCGCCCCTCAGCAGGGATTACAGCTTTTAAAAGGCATCTACGTTCTTTGTGGTCTTTTCAAAAACAGGCCTGACTTGGAGGCGAAAGGCCTCAGGAGGGCCGGCGATGGTGCAGCTCTGGTCACAGAGGTGCAGAGCTCACCGCAGGGCCTGGAACCCGGCCAAGGACTAGGGCAGGGAGCGAGGCAGGTGGCATTCTGGAGGTGGGACTTCGCAAGGTGTTCCCTAGGGGCAGGAATAGGTGAGCTGGTATCAGCCCGACATCGTCAATGGCCTCGTGGTATTTTATGGCTGTTTTTAAAATTGGATTTTCAGTTATGTAGATTACATAAGGAATACATTCTGTTAGATGTGGAAGCACGAGAGAGAATGCTGGCGCCCCCGCAAGGTGACAGCTGTTGTTACAGGATTGTCAGGCCCTGCCTCCAGACCTGAGCCCTGCACTCCCGTGCATCAGCACCAATCCTCAGAAGACGCACAGCGGAGAGGCCGTGACACGGTGGCACGTCACACGTACCAGCCTGTGACTTGCTGCAGCTTCATTCAGCAGCCTGTTCCAGAGCATTCTGTCTGAGGACTGACTGGCTTCCTTCATCGTGGATTGCGGTTGATTTCAGCGTTCACCCCTTTCGGTCAGAGAGGATAATTGGAACTAGGGGGGACAAGTGGCAGGCGGTGCACAGACACCTTCCGTGATGAAATCCCACCACTTTCTCTTCAGGACTTGTTTTAAAATATACTGGAGCGGAGATGGCTCTGGTGACCACAGTGATGTCGAGATGAGGTGATACCGGCCTGGAGTAACTGTCTGTGGGTTTCTTGTAGCTGCTGTAGGAGAGGGCAGGGAACTAATTTACCCGTAACCCAAAGAGAAGATGGAGTCAGTTAGCCACGCCTGATTTCAGACCAGCTCTCTCTGGAAAGAAGCGGTTAGTCATGCAACATTTCACGACTTAAAAGGGTTTAAACCAAGGGTTAAACAAAGAACTGCTTTTTCCTGAGGGCAGTGTAGACTTTGAAGACATCTAGTCCTGCAGGTTTGAGGTTGAAATCTTGGCAAACACAAGTAAATCATCATTTGTTCACCCAGAGCTCAATACTATAAAGCCCTGATAAATTGTACTGGCCAGGAGTTTATTATATACATGGAGTTGACTGTTGGAAATAAAAGTTTCATGGGTGTATTTCTGGGTCTGGAATCTGAAATTTCAGATTTGCGTGCTGTTGACCTTGAGCTTTCCAACTGGTCCTTTTTGACTGCTGTGTAATATTCCCCAACACGCTCACATCCTAGCCTGTTTCTTATTGATGCACCTTTTGCATGTTTTTAGCTTTGGCCAGACAGCACTGCCTGGTGCCCAGGCAGCTAGGTTTGGGCCGGGGAGGTAAAGTAGCCTTACGATCTCCAGGAAGGTTCCCGACTCCGAGAAGTATTCCTCCTCGCTCCTGCCCCACCCCCACCCATCAGAGGCAGCCTGGAGGGGTTGGCTGTGAAAGGATTCGGTGAATAATGGGAGCCCCCATCACAGAGCCGGGGGTGCAGTTTTCTCTCTAGGATGGCCGGCCTGACCTTCTGTCTTGGCTTGGGCTGGCCCCAGAGCCCCGGCTTTTGACTGGGATGTCCCAGCCTAAGTTCTGGAGGGTGGAGCCCTGGCCTGGTTTGCTCTGGCCCCTGGCTCCTCACTGGACCTTGAAGCCAGGCTCTGCAGCCCTGGGGCACACCGTCTGCCAGCCGCACTCACCAGGAGAAAGCCAAGGTGCATCCTCCCCCGGGCCAGGCTGTGGGGTCACACAGACCTGGGTTTTAGAGTCAGCCCCACCCTTTACCAGCTGAGGATATAGAGGGTGTCTAGATCTAGGGAACTTGGTCAGGAGAATGTTCACCAGTGTGGCAGGAACTTCCGCTTGTCCACCCAGCCGTAAGTTCTGTGTATCCTCTATACTTCTTCCTTAATACCAGGCACCTGTATTACTGCAGATATTTATGTGTCCAGCTAAAAAAAAAAACTATGATTCCAAGACTCTCTTGCAGATGTAATGGCCACTGAAATGTTAGTGGAAGTATTGGATGGAGCTTCTAGAAAAGCTTTTAAAGCAGGGCTTTCTACCTGGAAGACAGATGTGATGGTTATCACCTCAGCAGCTATTTTGTGATCCTGAGGCAGTCTCAAGGGTGGAAGTCACTGAGGATGGTGGAGCAGAAAGAAGCCCAGGCAGCAGTGACAGCGTGGAAGTGCCACACTCGCCCAGGACTGTCTGCCCCTGACGTTTCTTTAATGTGGGAGAAAATAAATTACCATCTTAAGTTATAGTCATTTGGGGTGTTAGCTATGAGCAAGCAGCCAGACGCAATTCCTGCCCACTAAATAAAGAAGTCCCTAGGCATCCCTGTGAACCAACAGCGCCGGGAGAGCTAGGTGAGTGACTTCATGACAGATTCGTTGTTGTCACAGATGAATGAGTGCGTGTCCACCGGAGGAAAGCCCCTGGTGCTGTGTCCCCGGCTGTGCTCCCAGACCCGTGATGGGCAGCGGCATGAAGATAGGAACTGATCTAACGCCCGGTAAGATCCAAACCCAGGAGGGGAACTGGGTAACAGCCAGGATCTGAAGAGTTCCCGACAGGCTGTGAGAACCCATCAGATCGAATAGGGCGGAATCAATGGGGCCCTGTGTGTCCTCCCTTCAAGTTCAGGGTCCGGGGCATCGCGTGACCAGCAGCACGTTCGGTAGGGGCACAGCATTCCTTGCCTTCCAGGAATCCAGGGCGTGAGAAACAAATAGGACCCCCTTTCCATTCATGGCCAACAAGGTCTTCTGCCATGGAGGCTGGTCTCTTATTCCCCAGGCAGGGCGGGCCACACCCAGAGAATGTGGTCCCATCTTGGGGCCACAACTTATAGGGGACGGGGACAAACTCAGGGGAGGGAGGCCAGTAGGAGGGGTTGAAGCCAGGCCCCTAGGGACATAGCTAAAGGATTCAAGGCTGCTTTGCCCAAACAGAGAACAATTGGGAGGTGTGATGTTGCGTCCAGAACACTCCAGGGAGAGTCTGAAGAACTTGCTAAGGTCGGAGGTGTTGTCTAGGGAGTGAGAGGTCTGTTCCTGGAGGTGATCAAGGAGAGGCCAGGTGTGCCCGAGGGGTGCGTCCAGTGCAGTGAGAGGCTGCCCCGGCCTCGGGCAGCCCTGACAGGCTCCACTGAACAGGGAGCTGGGCCCGCCCATCCCAGGGGACTTGCAGAACTGCAGCCCAGAATCAAGGCGAGGCTGGGAGACCCTGCCTCTGGGCTCCAGGTGGTCTTGCTGAGGGGCCGTGGGGACAACAGTGAGGCCTCGCAGTTGCTTCTGCACTCAGAACACTCGCAGCCACCCCGGCCTTAGGCGCAGCCTGGCGCCGTGAGGCCCGCAGTGCCCGCGTCACTGTGCCTGTTACATAGGTGAGGGTGCCAGGGCCTCGGGCCTGTCCCCCCCCCCCCACTTCCCAGGACCTGCCCCTGATTGCAGTCAGATGAGGGGCATTCTGCCCTGTGCTGTCCGGGGCCGTGGGCGGGGCCGTGGCTCTGGCCTGGCCTGCTCTTGGTGGGCTGGCGTGGGCTCCCCATTTGTTCGCCGCCTCCCCCTGCAGTTCTGCACCTGCTCCTACCCCGGGTGGGCAGGGCCCCGGGAGCAGGGCCAAGACTCCAAGGCTGTCCCCGGTTACAGCCTGGCCTCTGCCCCACGGGTCTGCTTTCCCTTCCAGGCCCTGGGGGCGGGGCGGGGAGGCAGGCAGTGGAACGTGGGAGGGAAGGCAGGAGGGCGGCCGGCCGTGTGGGGGGCGGCAGGGGCCATGTGGTATTCCCATCACCAGCCGGCAGTGCGGCCGGCCCAGCCGCCCCCTTGGCCACTGTGGGCGCCTTCACACCTCCACTCCGCCTGCTGACACAAGGCCGCCTCCCCCGGGGCGGAAGGTGTCGACTTGGGAACGAGGGTGTGCCGGGGCCTCCAAAACAGCCGGGCAGCAGGCCCCCTCCGACTCCCTGGAATGCGCTTCTGGGGTAGGGGCGGGGGGCTGCAGGTCCTCGCCCCTGGGGGCCCAGGGCAAAGGCAGATTCTGCGTCCCTGGGAGGGTGAGAGAGGAGGGGTCCCTCACGGCTCCTCACTCCCGAAGCCGTGAGTCGGCCTGTGTGGAAACAGTCCTGCCCTGACCCAGGCACTGGCGAGGGACTCTGGGCACAGGCTGGGAGGCCCAGGGACTGACAGCCAGCAACACAAGGTCACAGAGTCGCTGCTGGAACTGGGGCTCCCTGACCCAGCCTTCCAGCCCTTCCACAGCGTGAGTGCCCCATGAGTCCCTGCATGGCCATGCAGAGCCTCGGCCTGCTGTCCCCCGCCTTGCCAAGGTGGGGAAGCCAGGCCCAGAGAGGCCCAGGCCTTTGCCTAAAGCCCCGTGGAGCCAGGATTTGAACCCACAAAGGCCGAGCACCACAGCACTGGGAAATGCCACCTGGGCCTGGGGCCATAGCCCCAGGGGCACAAGTTTGTTGCCCTCGGGGAACGAGGTGGAGGAGGAGAAGGGGAAGCAGATCGGCCTGAGTCCTCAGTGGATGGGAGCCCATCAAGGTGCCCCCTGACGAGTCTTCAGGGCAGGTTGCAGGGGCAAAAGAGGAACCTGAAAGTGTGGGTTTTCCTCCAGGCTGAGGTGAAGGTGTGACGTTCCTGGCAGCAGGCAAAGGTGTGAGCCCAAGGCTGGAAGTGGGGAGGCCCAGGGTGATGCCCAGCAAGCCAGGGCGTGGAGGGGGACCCTGCTGTCCCTCCAACGAGGAGGCTGGTGTGTGAGGGGCTGCACGGGCGCCATGGGCCTGGGAGGGTCAGCTCAGGCCTGGAGCCAGCGTGCCTGGGCTCAGTCCCCTGGGCCTCAGTGGTGGTGTCTGTGAAATGGGTTTCCTTGCCCAGATGGTTAGGTTTAGTGCCACATGTTCACATGGGATCCCACACGTCCTGCCTGCAGCCCTGCTGGGGAGCAGGGACCATCTGCAGCCCCCAGGAAGGAAGGCACCCACTCCTACTGCAGCACAATTCCGTTTTTGTGTATTGCATCTATAGTTCTTAAAATTGTGCTTTTATATGCATATGAATCGTTAAAACTTCCCATCTTGACCATTTTAGGTGTGTGACTCAATGGGTGTGACCATCACTACTTGTATTTCCAAAAATTTTGATCACCTCCAGTAAAAGCTCTGCACCCTGTTAAACGGCTGCTCCTTCCCCACCTCCCCCAGCCCCTGGGAACCTCTACGGCTCCCTGGTCATGAATCTGACTGTTGCAGGTGCTTCCCGGGAATGGAGCGCATGGTGTTTGTCCTGCATCAGGCTCGTTTCATGTAGCGTGATGTTTTCATGTTTTTCATGTCCGTGGGGCAGCTGTGTCCACACCACTCCCCTTTTCACAGCTGAGTAATATTCCACGGTGCAGACAGGCCACGGTGGTTCACCTGTTCATCTGTCCATGGACACCTGGGTTGTTTCCACCTTTCGGTTACTGCTGACCACAGGGGACTAATGCTGATACAAACGTCTCGCGGGTGTCTCTTCTCCACCCTGCGTTCAATTCCTTTGGGGAGTTAAAGACCACGCGACCAGTTTTTCTCTCTGACATGCTAAGGTCCTTTTCTGTGTCAGTTGATGTGCGTCTGAACCAGGTTTTGAAGGTCTGCCTCGTACTTCGTGCCGTGGAGGTAACACTTTGGTAATAGGTTCTCTAGCGTACACTGACATGCCTTAAAGTTTCCCACGCAGGCGTATCCTTACACCTGTAATTTATGAAATAGTTCCTCCTGACCGGTGTGGCTCAGTGGGTTGGGTGTCGTCCCACACACCCAAAGGTCGCCGGTTCGATTCCCCGTCAGGGCACATGCCTGGGTTGCGGGCCAGGTCCCTGGCTGGGGTCTGTGGGGAAGGCAACCGATCAGTGTTTCTCTCTCACATTGATGTTTCTCTCCTGCTCTTCTCCTGTCTCTAAAATAAAAAGTAATTTTTAAAAATGTAAACATTACAGGTAAAATGAAGATTAAAGCCTTCCTTGACCACCCCCGGAACCCAGAGCTGCCCCCTCCCGAATCGGTAAGTTCGGAGAGTCAGTCTGAGCTTTGACAGGGTGCGGGGTGTCGTTCGACGCTCTGTGCGGGTTTCTTGTGTGACTGTTTACCCATGTCTCTGCCGACACCGGTGGTGTCCTGCCTCGTAGTTTTCCCTGCAGCTGGATCTGTCACTTGGCAGCACGTCTTCACTGGCCCTTCAGTCTTTTCTGCTCCGGGTGAGTCCCTGCCCAGGGGAGCGGCTGAGCGGAGGGCTTACAGGGGCCGTGCTGAAGCCTCAGGCCGGCCCCAGGGAGCCCCAGAGGTGGGGACCTGGTGTGGGCAGTGAGCAGCATGGTGCACCTAGGAGCCTCCCCAGTGTGACCGTGTGCACCAGGCGCTGACCGGGCGCTGACCAGGCGTGCCCGGGGCCTGGCCTGGGGCGTGACCTCCAAGGGGAAGAAAACTCCCTCGTCTCAGGCCAAGGGCTGCACCCGGAATTTCCCCTGGTGGGGGACCCTCCGGAGCCAAGGACTGAGTTCATTCGGTCCTCAGTTTCGGGCCCATGGTCAGTACCGATCGTGTAAGACCCTCTCCTGTTCGATCTATTGTCTGGGCAACTACTTCCTCTAGATGCTCCCCACACGGTCCAGGCACGGCCCGGTCCCCAGCCTCCGGCAAAGAGGCCGCCCAGGGGCTCCTCACTCCCCAGGCCCTGCCCGAGCACTCCAGCTCAGTCTCGGGGCCCCACTCTGCTTTTCTTTGGGTCTGAGGTCAGGTACGCCTGGGCAGATGGGGAGGGGCGCCCTCCTCCCCCCGCCCTTGGGAAGGAGGGCCTGGGGCTGGCCGAGGGCCTGACTCATCCACTCATCGCCGCAGTGGGGGAGCCCTGGCTAGGGTTTCGAGCCCGGAGCCTGGGCTGGCCCTGCACGCACACCTCCCCCTCCTGCCAGGACTAGTCGAGCCGTGGCCAGCAGTCATGCGGAGTGCAGGGGCGGGGTTGGGAGGGGCGAAACCTGTGTGTCCTGCCTGGAGACAGCTGCAACCTGTGCTTGGGGGGGGGGGAGCAGTGCTGGATGCGCCCCAAGCTGGCAGCCGAGCTGGGCCTGCAGATCCTCACCAGGGAGCTGGCAGGGGCGCAGGCCTCAAGGTGTCCCCTGCCTAGAGTTTCGGACACCTTGCGGTTTGCCTGTGTTCAGCCTTCCCCCCACGGCCGTGTACAGGGGAGGGGAGAAGGGACCTGCCCCTGCCCGTCCCCAGCCCTCCTGAGCCAGCCCCCTCCTCCCCACTCCTCTAGACTCTGTCTTTTTATTTTAAAAAACTGTTTTATCCTCACCCGAGGACATTTTTTCACGCCTTTTAGCAAGAGAGACTGAGAAACATCGATGTGAAAGACATACATCAGTTGGTTGCCTCCTCGTACACACGCTGATCGGGAATTGAACCCACAACCTTTCAGTTTACAGGATGACACTCCAACCAACTGAGCCACACTGGGCAAGGCTAGGCTCCATCTTGCTCCGCCTCTCTGCACACAGAAGGGTGTTTTTCCCGGTGGACAGAGGAATAAGCTGGGGTCCAGAGAAGGCAAGTGGCCTGTCGGGGTCACAGAGCCCATCGCGCCAGCGCTGAGCCAGCTTCACCCACATCTTAAGCCGGCTCAGCCTCTCTGACACGTGCACTTGGCGCTGGTGCCCACCACTCCCACCCTGCCCTGGCCCTGGCTGCAGGCAAAGGCCCCTGTCTGGTTAGAGGTAGGGCTGCCCTTTTCGGATCCCAAGTTCCCAGGCGGCTGGGCAGCGCCCTCTGCTGTCTGTGGCTGGGAATGCAAGGGCACTGGGTGTGTCCTGTGTGCGTAACTTGGGTCAGCACGGTGGCCGGAGGCAGACGCCTTCTCAGTGAGGCGTGCAGATACCCCAGGGCATCTCAGCAGGCAGTCGGGAGTCCCTCCTCCTTGTTGCAGTTGGAGAAACTGTAGTTCAGTTGATGCCTCCGCCTCCCCGCCTTTCACCGTAAAGCCTAGACCCCTCCACGCACCCAGATGAAGCAGAGGAGCAGCGCAGGACTCCCTAAGGAGAGCGGTGCGACCTGCCGGCCCTACTTCTCAGCTCTGCTCCGCTCCGGGGCCTCACAGAGCTTGGCACTTCTCTTGATCCTTTCCCGGAATCCGCCCAATGTCCCTCCTTCCTTCCCAGCCCCTCCCTCCCCGGCACCCCTCTGCCGCCTGTGACTTCCACTGGCTGCATATCCAGCTGATCCATGGCCAAGATAATCAGATTATCGTGGTTCCAGAATAATCTATTCCATATGGCTTGCCAACTCAGTGGCTCCTGGAGCCAGAGGTGTGAGGAGAGGGGCTGGTCCCCGCGAGCAGGGGCTCCCTGGGAGCCTCAGGCTGTAGCTGGGAGGCTGCTGGGGGGGGGGGCAGGCGATGGAGGTGGTGGGGTCCTCAGTGCTGGGCCCCCGACCGCTCTGGGCTCCAGACAGCTGCAGCCCCCTCTCCAGCCCGAGCTCCTCCTCATCTATTTGCGACCCAGGGGATGCTTAGGATCTGGGGGCAGGGCAGGCAGTCCCAGGGCCTCTTCTCCTCTCGGCACTGGGGTGTTCACCATAGCTACAGTCTCTCAGACGTGGCCGAGTGTCCTGATTCTGGGACATTGTCCTTTTCAGACCCAGGCTCTGCAGCTGCATCCCCGGGTGCAGGGGTGGGCCTGGGACCTTTTTCTTTTTTCATCTCTGCAGGTCCCTTGGACATGGAGCAAGCAAGGCTCCACGGGGGCTTGTGGACCCCCAGCCCGGCACCCTCACTCTTGGGGTCACCCTCCTGTGGGACGGGGGCCACTCGAGTCCTCCCCAGACAGAGCCAGGCGGACCCAGCTCGGCCCCTTCCAGCCACATGACACGGGCAGCCCCTCTCCACTCCGTGTCCTCAGCTACCAGGTGAGGCGAGAACACCCGCATCACAGCATGGCTGTGCACTGTGACCCAGCTGAGTGCCAGCACAGTGCCAGGCCCCAGGCGGCAGCCGTGGGCATGTGGGTGGCTGTGCACAAAGGGTGTGATTTGGTCCTCACCATGCCAGCAAGGTCAGTGTCACTCACCCTGGGGCCCAGAGACAAGAGTGAGTGACACAGGTAGGACATGGCAGGACAGGGACTCCACACTCCAGGGGGTGTCCTAGGCTGTTTGAAGGTGAGGGCTTCATAAATAACAGTCACTCCCCGAATGGGCTTGCCTCTCGGGCTGGTGCAGGGGTGGTGGGAAGACCCATGGCAGTAGGGGACCCCCAAATTAGGAGCTTCCCAGGAGATGTGCCTGCTGACGCTAAGCAGGCTGGCAGTGCAAGAGCTGCTTCCTTCCCCTGGGGCCCTGGCTCCAGCAGACACAGGGATTAGGGCTGCTGGGGGCGTATTGACATAGCACCTTTGATTAGCACTCCTGTGTCAGAGAGGCTGGCGGGAAATGAGGGCACTGGGGCTTGGAGGTGGGAGGGGCAGCACCCCAGCCCCGAGCTCGGCCTGAGGAGACCGGCTGTTCCCCGAGGGAAGGCTGAGGCCTATTCCCCAGCCTTCCGGGGTGCTGCCCTGTCCTGCCAGCCCCCCTCCCCCTCCATGCTGTCCAAGGACCCCACTGAACTCGCACCTCTGCTCAGTGGGGCTGCCCCCAGGCCTCGTTTCCCAGCCTTACACTCTGGCAGGCGAGGGCAGCCGCTCGGGCAGGGGAGCAGCGGCCACCGGCTCGGCACTTGTCAAAACACAGGCCCCTAGGTGTGAAGGCCTTGCCCCAGCAGGAGGGAGTGCGAGCCCTGCTGCCTGGAGAACTCATTAACTCAGCTCCCAGATGAAGCCACCAGAGAGGCTGGGCGATAAGGAGATCAAAGCTGACAGAGGCTGGGGAAAAGGAAGAGGGAGGCTGGTGAGCAGGAGGTGGTAGAACCCAGGCTCCAGGTTGGGGTTCCTCCTCTGCCCCCACTTGGCTCCTTCAGGCCCACCAACTATAGCCTTTGCGCAGTCCGCAGTCCGGGCCCAGAGACCCCAGGGGCACCAGGGGAGGGAGGGACTCCCAGTGGCATCTCCAATTTGTTAGCCTTTACGGCTGAAAACCCCGCCTCTTTCATGCCATTCTTACGGGCTCTTTGTCTCTACACTTGCTCCTGGTCTTTTTAACTTTCACTGAGCCCTGACACCAGAGGCCCTCTTGTCACACAGCGCTCAGGGTGCCCCCTCCTGCTCCAGAGCTCTTGGTGGCTCCCCTGTAAGAACTCAGCGAATATTAGCTGTTCGGTCCCAGACCTGAGACCCTCAGGGGCCAGAACTGCGCTTGCAAGGTGGTCCTGTCCAAGCAAGTCTGGTTGGTTTTGTACACAACAAAATACAATTCACTTCAGAGCATTGTTGCCAACAAACTAGTGGAGGTCACGACTACTAGACTGTGGGAATGGAGGGGCTTTTTGATACTTGGGTTGGCAACATGGTGCCCAGCCCCTCAGAGACCCCGTTTCTGCCTGTGCAGCCTTTACCCTGCACGCCTTTCCTTGCCATGCACAGCACCCTCTGTGAAGCCTCAACCAAGCTCCTTCCCCTGGGTCCCACAGGATTGAAGGGGCCATCACTGGGCTCCAATGCCAGGTTCTTGGCTTGAATCTGGAGCCCCAAGAAGGCATCCACCAGCCAGGGCTGGCAAGAGGCAGACCCTGCTGCAGCTGCAGGCTGGAGGGCCCAGGCTCCTGTGGGAGTGGGTGGGTCCTGCGCTGTACGCCTGGGTGGGTTGGCACTGCCTGTCTTCTGTGACTGTGGGCATGAGCGCCCTGGGGCTGCTGGGACAAACTCTGAAGACGGGCACAGACGGAGTTAGAGGAGGTCACGTGCACACAAGATAAAAGAGACAGGAGGGGCGGTGGTGGCAGAGATGCCAGGGGAGAAGAGGCCAGGCCGTTTTGCTTTCTTTCCCACCAGCTCGCCCCTCAGTCTCATGGGACTGGAAGCACGGAGGATGCACATCAGACCCTGGCGCTTCTGAACACCCAAAGCCAGACACCAGGTGCTGCACAGTCCAGCTGGAGAGCATCATGCGTGAAGTAGCTGTTAGGACAGGGCCCAAGCCCCACTGTGAGGGGCCAGGCAGGCAATAGAAATTCTCTGTGAGAGTTCCTATGCGACAGTCATATGGTCTGTAAATAGAGACAATTTTATTTCTTCCTTTTCAATCCGTGTGCCTTTTGTTTTTTCTTAGTGCATAAGCCAGACCCTCCAGGGCAATGCTGAATAGGAAGGCATGGGTAGCAGCGGACATCCTTGCCCGTTCCTCAATATTAGGTCTTTCAGTCTTTCCCTATTTCACATGTCAGCTGTAAGTTCTTTGTAGGTGTCTTTTACGAGGTTGAAAATGTTCCCCTCTATTCCTAGTTTGCTGAGAATTTTTATCCTGAAGGGGGTGTTGAATGTTGTCAGATGCTCTTTGTCATTTCCGTTTTGTTGGTAAAGCCTGTTACGCCTGCCCCAAAGAGACAAAACACCAACTAGAGATCAGTGGTGGCAACAGGCCAAGCCCCCGATGCTCCCTGGCTGTGGGTGTCCTGGAGGTCAGCAGGCTCACCCTTCCCTCGGCTCAGGTGGTCCAGCAGCCTGACCGGATCCGGCCAGCTTTTGAGGGGCCTGAGGATAGCCTGCTCACTGTGGTTCCTCCAGCTCACCACCCGTTGGCAGGGTGTGTCCAGGACCAGCCAGCCTGCTTCAGCGGACAGATTACTGTTCCTCTCACCTCTAGCGGGAACCAGGGCGTCTCTCCTGGGCTCTAGTTGATTCCACAGATCTGCTGCAGCAGGGCCCGAGGATCCCATTATACAAATTAGAAATGAAGGTGCAAGAACATCCAATTATTTGCATAAGGACCCCAACAGTTGAAGGCAGCCCCAAACCTAGGCACTGGACTTCGGACTCTGCGATCCCTCTTCCTTTACCTGCTGAGCTGGCCCAACACCCAGGTCTGGGCACAGGCACTGACGGTGCCTGGGTGCCCATGAGACGGGTCAGGTGGGACCAACCTGGTGCAGGCAACTGGCCAGCACCTTCTTCCCCCAACAGCACCGCGTTGGTTCAAAGGGTCAGGCCCCGCCCCCTCCAGGCCCCTAACCGCTTTGAAGTGCTGATGCGGCCTGGAAGAGGCCACTTCACACCTCGGGCTTGGGATAAAGCTGTGGCTTCGGGGATAAAGCTGTCGCGCTGCCAGTCCCGAGACACACCGCCGCTGCCATGGCCCAGTCCCTGTGCCCACAGCTCTCCGAGTCCTGGGTACTGCCCGCGTGCTGGGGCGCAGCTCAGCCGCCTCCGCCTTCCGACACCGGCTGCAGCTGCTCCCCCGCCTCGTCCCCGAACTCCTGGGGCAGCGCCGCGGTCTGCAGCCCCGTGCCGAGCCGCGGGCGGCCCGGCGCCCACGCAGCCCCTCGCGCCAGGAGGCGCGGCGCCCGGAGCAGCCGCCTGGGCGTCGGGCAGCGGCAGAGCGCCAGCGAGCGAGAGAAGCTGCGCATGCGCACGCTCGCCCGCGCCCTGCACGAGCTGCGCCGCTTCCTGCCGCCGTCCGTGGCGCCCGCCGGCCAGAGCCTGACCAAGATCGAGACGCTGCGCCTGGCCATCCGCTACATCGGCCACCTGTCGGCCGTGCTGGGCCTCAGCGAGGAGAGCCTGCGGTGCCGACGACGCGGCGACGCGGTGGTCCCTCGGGGCTGCCCGCTCTGCCTCGACTGCGGCCCTGCGCAGGCGCAGGCGCGCGGGCCGGGCTCCAGCTCAGCAGTCCCCGCCGCGGGGGCCTGGGGGTCCCCGCCCGCCTGTCCCGGAGCCCCAGCGGTGCCCGCGCCGGTGCTTTACGACGAGGCGGCGTGCCCAGAAGCGTTGGCGTCGGGGCTGGACCCCTCGTCTCCGGTTAGTATCTCCTGCCCCCGCCGTCGTGGGGGCGTCCCCACTGTCTGCGCAGCCTCTGGGGAGGCGTGCAGCCTAGCCTCCCCACCGCACTCCAGAGCCTTACAGACGGTGTCCCCGGGGTCGCGAAGCGGGGAGGGGAGGGAGAGGATGCACATGCCACAGCCCCCCGCCCTGAGAGTGGAGCCCACAAGCGCTGAGAGCCACGCTGTTCCCTCTTCTCCCTCAGCTCTTTCCCGGCCACGTGCTGCCCCAGCTGGACACCTGGATGCCCCTTTCGCCCCTGGAGTGGCCACTGGCCTGAATAGTTGAAGTGACGCCTGACGAACAAGGAGTGCCTGGTCTGTGAGCACTGTGGCCTTGTTGGCCTCAGCACCTTGGAAGGGGTTCCTCTGAGACCCCCTGCCGTGGCCG
Source organism: Artibeus jamaicensis (assembly GCF_021234435.1). Classification (NCBI taxonomy): domain Eukaryota; kingdom Metazoa; phylum Chordata; class Mammalia; order Chiroptera; family Phyllostomidae; genus Artibeus; species Artibeus jamaicensis. The sequence continues at coordinate 3,395,162 of NW_026522049.1, read as the reverse complement.
GGGGCACCGAGCTAACCTGACTTGGGCATCCCCTCGGGTGAGAACCTGTCCCCGCAGGACAACCCACCCCAGCCCCTCTCGCCGTGGGACCCACAGAGCAGACACTTTGAGGCAGTCAGGAAGCTCTGTTTAGTATGTATTTATTTATTTGTGAATAAACTGCTGTTGTCGATTGGCAAGTTCTTTTTTGCGGCGACGTGAAGCGCTCTCCCTCTCCTCCAGAGGAGGTTGTAGGGGAGTTAGGAGGGCTTCTTGCAGTCTGCAGCCCCCGGAGCACGCCGCCTGGTTTCGCTTTGCCCCCAGGTTCCACCTCGCCCCCCCAGCACCTCCTGTTCAGCCTGGAACCAGAAGGCGCTTCACTGGGGAAAGTGGCAGAAAATGGAGACTGTCTCTCTTCTTTGAACCTGTTGTGGGGCTGGAAAAAAATCAGAGTATCTCCAGAAAGTACATCTCCATCAGTACTTATTGTATCAGATCCTTTACATACTTTATACCCAAATAACCATGTTGCAGAAGCCTAAACCCAGGACCAACACTCCAGCCCTGGTAGGATTCATCAGCTCCATTCATTCTGAGGTGGAGGAGGCACTACCACCTCCAAGGGGCCGTTTCTCTGTCCCGAGTCCCGGTTCCCTTGCGCTGGTGCATCCTGGCCTGGACCCTGGGGCTGTCCCGTCTCCCTTCCCTCAGGGTTCCCTCCCAGGTGGTTTAGGAACATAAAATATCGTCAGTGCCACAGTCCTGAGTTTACAGAAATGTGACCTCCCAGAGGCCCAGGGGAAGTGACAGACCCCTCGGGCTGCACCCAAGTCCCTATTGTTGACCTAGAACCAGGCCCAGCTGCACACTCCTCTCTACACTGGCTGGGCTCAGATTAGGGGAGGGATGTGTGGGGAGAGGGGCCTTAAGCCCAGGAACCTGACTTGGGTTTGGGGGGCCATGGTGAGCAGCTGGGCCTGGTGGGTGAGGTGGGCAAGGGGGCATATTCTTTCTCTCCAAGGGTTGTCAGCCTCTGGGGCTGCCTAGTTCTGCCCCCCAACCCCCCTGGGCTGCTTTGAAACACAGGCCTTGTTTGTATTTTTTCTGTTTTGTTTTAATAAGTTTATGGAGATAAAATTTACAGCCTTTTAAAGTATATTTGCATGGTTTTCTTTTTTTTTAAAGATTTTATTTATCTTTAGAGGGGACAGGAAGGAGAGAGGGAGAGAAATATCAATGTGTGGTTGCCTCTCATGCGTCCCCTGCTGGGAACTGGCCTGCAACCCAGGCATGTGCTCTGACTGGGAATCAAACCACGACCCCTTAGTTTGCAGGCCCGCACTCAATCCACTGAGCTACACCAGCCAGGGCTGCATGATTTTCATAGGCTCGTACAGTCATGCAAGCATCACCACTCATTTTAGAACATTTTTGTCACCTCCCAAAAGGAAACCCTCTGAAACTTAATATAATCTAATGAAGCAACGTTACCCCAGTAAATTCAGAGGAAACCATTTCCATTAGCAGTCACTCCCCACTGTTCTACTCCTGCACCCCCAACCCCAGCTCACTATCCTATTTGCTGGCTATGCATTTGCCTGTTACGAATATTTCATGTGAAGAGATCATACCATATATATGGGGCCTTTTGTGTTTGTTTTTTTCCACGTAGCATAAGGTTTTCAAGGTTCATTCGTATTGTCTGTATATCAACGCATTGGTTTCTTTTATCTTTTTTTTGCTTGCCCAGGAGTATTCCGTTGTATTTGTAGACCACAGTTTATTTATCGGTTCACGCCAGTGGGTTTGTCTGGAACCCACCTCCAGGATCCTTCCCAGGGGAGGGGCGGTAATTCATAGTGGGGCGTGGCTCGCTGCCCTGCACTTCAGGTACACCCTGGCCTGGCTTCAGAGAGTGGGGTCCCAAAGCAGAGGCCCTGGGGTGGAGGTGGGACCTCGCACCTTCACTGACGGCCCCACTTTCCTGTGCCTCCCCCCATTGTCACTCTCCCCTCCCAGGACCCTGAAGCGGGTAGATGGGAAGTTTTCGCCAGGAACCTAAGCAGGGTTAGAAAATCTGTTTGCATGGCAAAGGCCCCGTGGTTTAGGGGGGAATTAAAGTGATTAGCAAGTCTTTTCACAGGTAACTGGGGCTTGTTGGCCAGCCCCTCCTCTTCAGAGGCCCCCCCCTCCAGGTCAGAGCTGGGGGCCTCCCACCGTTTATTAGCACTTGGGTGTGATTTCCATTAACAGGTCTCTGCTAATAAGCAGGAGGACTGGAGATGAGAAGAGTCACCTCCCACTGCTCCTCGTCCCCACCCCTTCCTGGGCCAGCCCCATGGTTCTCAGCGGAAACTCTGCAAGGCCACTTGAAGGGACAGGAGAGTCACCAGCGTCCAGGTAGGCGAGCCATGGACACGTGCTCCCTCTCACCTCTCAGCCAACCTGTGCGGTGAGTCCCGGCTAACGCACCATCTTCAGGACGGCCATGTGGAGTGAGGAGGAGGGTGACTGGTACTGCGCTTGTATAAATGCTCAGAGGCAGCCTGGGGACTGGGCCCAGGTGTGACCCCGAGCCCGTGTGCCCACTCCCCAGTGCATGGCCACTCAGGGCAGCTGAACACCAGCCTATCTTAAGGACAGAGGGTACTGCCTGGCATGTCACCTCACTTGCGGCCCTGGCAGGGTGCCCTGGTCCGCAGAGGGGTGGATGGTGGGAGAGAGGGACAGCTCAGCACCCCAGGCACCCGCGGGGCCAGCCTGCTGACTCTGGTCATCGCCAGTTTGCACAGGTGTGAGCTCCCATGAGGGAGAAACAGACGCACTTAGAGCAGTTGCCGTGGGCCAGGCTCCGTGCGTAGGACGTGAAGTTCCCCATCTAAGTTCAAGCCGTTTTAGCCCCAGAGCCGGGATGAGGCAGGGAGGTATGTGCTGTCTTCCCATCCAGGATGTGGGAGTCAAGATTTTCACGGAACCAGTGCACGGCTGTGGGGGCGGGGACAGCTGTGGGTGGGAGGCAACAGCTCTGCCCTGGGGCACAGCCCCGGCAGGCAGGCACACGGGTGGCGTGTGTCTCCGGTGTACAGTATGGCTCCGTGTGCATGCGGGCAGGGGTCGTGCTTCTGCGTGTCGACCGCACACATTTGGGTTGAGACAGCTGTGCTGGGTAGATGCTGGCACTGGGGGGGGGCGCTTGGGGGGGGCAGCTAAGCAGCTGGCACTCAAGGACATGCCAGGGTCACACTGTGAACCTGGGTGGGAATTAGAGGAATGGGAGCGTCTTGGTTGGGGACCCCTTCATCCAGGGGGCATCCAGCTAGTCAGTGCCAGTACCATGAGGGCAGTGCCCCACCAACAAGGAGCAAACGTGTGCCCAGGGGAAGGGACACAAAAGCACCTGCCGTCACAAACCCTGTGTGCAGCCAGCTGTCCGTGGGCAGGTTATCCTGGAGGCTGGGACCTGTCAATGCCCTGCAGTTCTCAAACACGCCACACGGTGTCCTCAGAGAGGCAGGCGTAGCCCTTGAGCTGCTGGGACCCTCCGTCCAGCGTTCAGTTTTCCTGGGAAGGGCAGTTTCTGGAGAAGAGAAAGACATCTCTCTCTGCCCCTCTCCTGGGCCCTCCTGGGTCTTCTCTAGGGTTCCCAGGCCAGCGGCCGGGGGCAGTAGTGGTGCGGTACCTGCCTGCCACCTCACCTGGCACCTCTGCCTCTCACACCTGTGTGACCTCAGGGAGCCACTGAATCAGTCTGAGCCGCAGCCTCTCCAGAGCGATTCCATAAAGGTTGTGGGGCGGCACAGAGAGGGAGGCAAAGTGAGTGGAGAGAGAAGGGGCCACACAGCGGCCGGGGTGGGCTGGGTGTCCTGCTCCTCCGGGCAAAGTGGCCATCCAGGCCCGTGAGGTGGGAGGTCCTCCTCACAAGGCCTGGGACGCTGGTGGACACTTTGCCCGGGCCCTGCCAGGGTCGGGGCTGCACGGGAACAAGGGTTACACAGCACAGCCACCCTGGGGTCTGGCAACAATCTCGCTGTTTATCTGGGTGACGCATCTGTCCAGCTGGGGGCTTAGACAAGGGGCAGAGTGGTTGAACTGCCCCCGCCCCCAAGACAGTGCCTGTCTGTGCGGGTCGCTGTCTGCAACTCCAGGCCCCGGGACCTCCTGAGCCGAAGCCCTTTGTTGCGGAGTCTCTTCACCTCAGGGCCTCCTGGGGCGGGGGTCTGCCTGCCGCTGAGACCTCCTCGGGGAGCCCGGGGCAGTGGCCACGTCACTTCTTGAGGTTCTCTCTCTGGAGGAGCAAGGAGTACCTCCGCAGCCGGGTCCAGTGCTCCTGCTCCTTCGCCTGGTGCTCCAGCTTCTGAAACCTGGGGCCACGAGGTTGGGGATGAGAAGAGCCTGCTCTGTGCTGCGCCCTCCACCCGGCCCCCAGGTCCCCAGGGCAGACCTTCGTCACCCTGTGCTCTATATAGCGGGAACCCTCCAAATGACACAGGTCATTCCTTCATCTCTGTGTCCTCGGGACTCAGCCGGGGGCACAGTGGGCCCCCAAACACCTGGACTGAAGGAATGGGGGGGGGCATTCCCCACCACGGGGCGCAGTTCCCCACCACGGGGCGCAGCGGACTCAGGGGCTGAAGCCTGTGTGACGGACCCGTGTTGGGAAGCCAGCTCGCCCTTTCACAAGCGTCTCTTGAGCATCTGCCAGTGACAGGCTCTGGCGCAAGAAGACCTACGTGACCACAGCAGCCCGCCCCTGTCCCCAGTGGGCATGGGTGACAGAGAGAGAGAGAGAGCACTCAGGATGGGCGGTGTCTCAGTGCCACAGAGACCAAGTGCAGGAAGGCGGGTGAGATCCGCTGCCTGGGGGGGGGAGGGCCCCCAGGGGATGAGGAGTTTGAGTTAGATCTCTTAAAAAATAAGGGTGAAAAAAAATAAGAGGGTGAGTGTGTTTGAGTAGCGAACGCGTGTTCACCTCCACCTCACGTGCGTGGGACAGCTGCAGGCCGCCCCATCCACCACCCCCCTCAGGCGCCCCGGCACAGCCTTTGACTTCCGGGAACCTGCTGTGGCGCGACTGGGGTCTGCGCATCTGCGGTCCGCGCATCTGCGGGTGGTGTTGAGGGGGCCGCCCCTTCGTTTCTCAGGGAAGCAATGTCAAGTTGGGCGGTGCCCACCGTCTCCTCCCCAAGGACAGTAACAAAGGGGTGCCCACACAGCCCCTCGCCCAGGGGGCCACATGACCTGGGGGCCCCGGGTCTATTGCGTCCCCCCGAGAAGTCCACTTATGGCCAATAGCTGGGCAGGTAGAACCTGGACTGTGCTTGGCCCGTGTTCCACAGGGAATGAAGGGAGACAGACAGACAGACGAACTCTGTTTCTGTCTGCTTCCTGGTGTCCTGAAATTTCTCTCTCGTGGTCAAAGTTTGGCCCAGCCAGAGACAGCCGCGATGCTAAAACAGGCCTGGCATGGCACCAGATGGAGATGGTGCCCCGGAGGCCCGGGCGGGAAGGAGCAGACGCCAGGCAGGGGTGGGGTGGGGGCGGTGGCAGGAGGGTGTCGGCACCCTCGGCACCGGCGGGCCTCCTTCAGGCTTTGTTTTGGGCTGCTGCTTACGAAAGCCCGGGGCCGGCTGCCTGAACACGGCCGGGCGGACTGCGGCTGCGGGCCTGCACCTCGGGCTCCACTGCCGCGCGTACCCATCGCCTGGTTTTACGGTGATGAAATGTTATCACCGAGTTTTAGGGCCAGTGGAGAGCCTTCGGGCTCGGGCTATAACTAGAAAAAAGTCAGGCGGGACGGACATCTTTGGGGTGCACACGGAGGTGTGTGGTCGGCGGAGACAGGAAAGTAGCAACCACAGGTCTGGGCTGTGAGTGTGGGGGGTTCGCTGAACTCTGCTTCAAAGCCCCAGACCTCAGCCTCCCAGCCACTGAAACAGGAAAGCCTTTGAATCGCGGTGTTTCCCGGGTTATTGCGGGAGCCCGTTTGGAAGGTGGGTGGCGACCAGGGTTGTGATCGGAACGCGGTGATTAGGTCTGATTCAGGCGCGGCTGCTGCAACCACACAGTTCACCCCCCACCCCCGCCCCCAGCTCCTGCTGTGTCTCGGGACCCGGGAGCATTTCCCTGAACACCCGCTGTGTGGGTGACCCCGAGCCATGCCCCTGTCCCCCAGTGTCCACTTGGTCAGCCCCGCTGGCTCCGGCCCTCTTCCCTGCACAGTGTTCCCGAAGGGCCAGTCTTCCCACCCCACCGGCACTGGGTGCCTTCCAGGGCGGCTGGGTCGGGGACCTGGGCGCTAAGTGGGGTGCGAGGGAGGAGAGACACGTGGGAGCAGGGCGGTGCAAGAGACTGCAGACAGTCACGGCAGAAGGCACTGTCTCCTTCTCAAAAGTGAACACGAAGTTCGATCTCAACTACGCAGCCACCGGAGGGAAGCACCTAGCAGGACAGGCACTGACTCGTTAGTGGTGGTGCTGCGATTACGTAAACTTGCCACATTGTATCGCCCTGTTCTCCAAATGCCTGCGAGAGAGCGTAGGTAGAGCATATCAGCAATAATGAGCATTGCTTTTTCTAGCGGGGAATCACTCCCTTACAGGGGCAGCCCTGCCCTCGGAGCCTTGTGCAGGGGCCTGAGTACTCTGGGCCACCAGCACTGTGCTCAGTGGGGAGGAGGGCGTCCGTCCAAGCGCCTGACACACTGCGTGCACGGAAGGTGGAGGAAGGGAAGGGCGCTTGGACGTGGGCTCCGTGGGTCTTGTGGGCCCTGGTGCGGCTGTTCCCTCTCCGGCTGAGTGTGCAGCAGTGTGTGTGGGGGGAGGGCCGTGTGGACTGGGGAGGGGCTGGGGCCCGGCTGCCTTCTGGGGAAGCTTCCTTCGCCCAGACAGGCCGTGGGCTGGGGCTGGATGAGGTCCGCAGGCCCCAGCCTGCCGGCCCCTCCTCAGCCAGCCATCTGAGCTCCTTCCTCCTTTTCTGCCGGCCAGAAGGGGAACCAGAGTGTGAGGGGGGCACTGAAGGGACCCGGGACCCACCTCTTCCGGAGGAAGCTGTCGCATCTCTCCTCCAAGGGCAGTGCCTGGGGCAAGGCCACGGGGTCCGGCAGGTCAGCCTGGGGAATGCTGCTGTTCCTCACAATGTCCTCCAGGAGCGGGTAGGCGGTGAAATGAAAATAGAAGACAGATTTGGGGATGTCCTTGGCCTCGTCGGTGGCTTCTGTCCGATTCGGACGGTCTCCTGAGATGAGACCAGAGCACCGAGTTCTGTGTGAGGGTTCTGGCCTGTGTAGGGTTCAGCCCCCGGGGGGGCTGCTCTCTGCTGATGAAGGCTGGGTCCCCAGGGCCGAGCCAGGAGGGGCCACTGGGTCTGCAGGAGCAGGGAGAAGCCTGCCTGGTGTCTCCTCTGAGTGTCTGCCGAGGGCTCTGGGCTGCGGTGGCGGGGACGGAGAGCCAGGGCAGGCTGGGTGGGGTGACCCGAGGGGACTGAGGGAGTGAGGCAGGGAAGCGTTCCCTACCTCGGAGCAGGAAGTACGGGTGGTGCTCAGACAGCACGAACACCGGCCTCCAGGGGGCCACCAGGTGGAAGGGCCTGGGGGGAGCAAAGGCACAGACCGTCTGGGGCCCAGACACGTCCAGCAGGTGCACGGAGCCGTTCTTGGAGAAGACCAGCACCTGGGAACACAGACACTGAGGGGGCGCTCCGCTACCCAGTCACCACCCCGGTCTGGAATCAGAGCAGCAGCTGGCCATCAGAAGTGAAAACAGAGAGAACTTGGGTGCTCTCGGGCGCCCAGCCCCTGGCCCCTCTCCGGGACAGTGGCAGGGGTGTGGCGTCTGCCCTGGCGTCTCTGTCCCGTTCCCCCAGCTCCTCTCTTGCAGGGCTGGCCGACCCGTGGTCGGGGTCTACATCTGGACCCGTGCCCTTCCTCCACCTCCTGGGGGGCCCTGCTCAGTGCTCGGCCCCTCCTAACCCCCGCTGCAGACGCGCATCCGGACTCACCCCAATCTCAAACACCCTCCCTGGCCCCGCGTGGCCCTCCAGCTGCCACGCTGTTCCCCTCCCTCCCTCTCTGTCAGACTGTCTCCCGGCCACGCCTCCACCCCCTGCCAGCACTGTCCCATCAGGAGAGCACGGGGAACCTACCATGCCAGGTAAGGGTGGGACTGGGGCCACCGCACAGACGGCTTCATCCGGGTGCTTTGCTGGCCTGCAGGAAACAAGACCCACAGACGTCTACCCCGGAGGCGTGTCAAAGTTCTGCTGTCCTCTCCCGGGCGCACATCCCGGGCGAACTCTTGTACATGAGCACCAGGAGGTGTGCGGAAGGCTGTTCGCAGCCACCGTGGCCCAAACCTTCGTCATCAGAGAGTTGGTGTGAGCGCTCACTGAACAGAACCCAGCGCAACAGCAAGACGAGGGCTGGAGCAGAGGACGTCCGCACAGGGGACTCTGTGGAACAGTGTCGCAAAGCACGTGGCAGGATGAACCGCTTTAAAAACGGACAGAGTGCAGAGACGGCCACGTGGTTCGCCTGCTCCCTCCACGTCACAGCGGACAGCGTGCCGCTAGGAGACACGGGCCTTGGACGTGCTCCTTCTTCAAGCAAAGCCAAGGAATAAATTCAGGAAGACAGTGTTGGGGGCTTGAAAAAAAAAATAACTGCCTGGTGGTACCTCCCACCAGAAGGTGGAGTCTGTCTTTGCCCTGCTGGAATGCAGGTGTGTTCCCCACTGTGCGTGGCGGCTGCCAGATCCTGCAGGCGAGGCCACCAGGATGTGGACCAGTGCCCGGGCCACCAGCCACCAGCCACCAGCCATGTGAGCGAGACCAGTGCCAACCATCCAGCCCCGGCTGAGGACCTGCAGAGTCAGGGCTAAGCAGTGACTGTTCTCTTAAGCCGTGTCATCCTGGGGTGGGTGGTGGTCCCCTCGGAGGAGGAGAGAAGGCTGTGATTGGGGAGAAGTGCACAGGCCTCGGCTGAGTTGGAGGTGACCCGCTTCTCAAACTTGCCGGTGGCTGCTCGGGGCATGTGTTTTGTCTCTCTGCCCATCTCCCTCCATCTCTCTCTTCACATGCACACACGCACACACAGACACTAAATACACACTTGTTGTAGAGGTCGTTTGCATGCATAAACTATTTCACAGCTTTAACAAAACAGACAGAGGCCCTGGGGGAAGCTGGTAACAGGCCATTTTGGCAGAAATGACCGTCCTCTCAGCCCTGTGGGGTGTGAAGGCTGGCGTTTGGGCCACGCTGCCACTTTGTGAGGGGGACTACACAGGCCCTCGAGTCGAAGACAGGTGGTGTCAGGAGAACAGAGACTGGGGACAGAGCCAGCCAGTGTCTCCTGGCCACTTTCCCCGTCTTTCCCGCAAAGCCACCCACCTCTCAACCAGTGTGCGGGTGGTGGGCTCCTGCGCCCCGCTGGCGGCCACGAGGTGGAGAGAGGCGTCTGTGCACAGCACCACACAGGTCACTTGGGATGTCACTGGAACCTCGGGATACACGTTCCGTCCTTCGAGGACGAGGAAGTACTTCAGGAAGTGAACGCTTTGGCAGAAACGCCCCTCAGGAAGAGCGACCACGCCGAGCGGGGACCCTGCAGGGGGCGCCACACACCCCTACAGGTCAGGTCGCAAAGGGGGCTGCCGGGTGCAGCGCCGGTGGGGGTGGGGGCGGCCAGCACGGACGCCAGCGCCCCCTTCAGGGGGCCCTTCCTGGCGCAGAGAGCAGCTGGGTGGGGAGAACCAAACCCCCGGAAGGGCTGCGTCAAGAACATATCCCTCTCCAGAAAAATGAGAACGAGCGATCGGGCAAGGGGTTGTGGACTTAGGATCCTTCTTCTGTCCTTGAAATAGCTTTCGCTTTATCAAAGTGCTGTGGGTGGGACCAGCGAAATTCAGGGGGGCCGCTAGCGCCGCGGGGAGAAGGCCCCCTGGTTGAGACAACTGCTGACTCCTTGAGATGGAAATGGCACCGGTGGGGGAGCCACCCCGCCCACTGGACAGCGGATCCCTGAGAAGGGCCAGCTCCGCTGTCTGGTCGTGGCGCCAGGGAGGAAGGCTCTCCAATGACAGTCCACCGATTCATTCACAGTGTTGCAGAGGCTCAGTTCACGGGAGACGCTCCCTCAGAGGCTGATCAATTTGGGGCAAATGGATCCCATGGATTTTCAGCGCCTACAAAGCTGGACCAAGGACCCTGGGATCCACCAAGGTGCCCCACCTCCCAGAACAGCTGTTGGTCCCAAAGCGATCACTTGATAGGTCTTATAGCTTCAGTAGCAAGGAGGTTCCCTCTGTCGGGGTGGGGCTGGAAGAGCAGGAAGGGGGAGACTGGCTTGTTTTGAGAGCCGGGTGGGGGGAGGAAGGGGCTAGGCTGCGTGCTGGAAGGCCGGTGAGAACAGAGTGACTCCCAGTGCGCAGAGGCGCACGGCCCACGGGGCAGGGGCGGGGCTCACCTTGGGCCAGGTCCCACAGCGTGAGCACGCCGTCCTCGCAGGCCAGCACCAGGTAGGAGCCGCAGCCGCTGAGCTGAGACAGGGCGATGGGCGCGGCGCAGGGCCACACGCTCTCGGGCTCTGGCGGGGAGGACACCGCTCAAGGGGGGCTGCCTGCACCACCGGACGCCGCACCCCACGTCACCTCCCCCTGCACAGCCCTGGACATCTGCCCACGCGGTGCTGTCTGCCGCCTCAGAACCACACGACGGGCCCCCCCGGTTCACGCTCGGGGAGCACTTTCTCCAGTCACTTCATTTCATTCCCACAAGGGTCCTAGGAGGTGGGTCCTGCCAGCTGCTCGTTTACAGGCCAGCAGACGGAGGCGGAGGGAGAAGCCAGGCAGGCTTGCGAGGAGAGGAGCGCCTGCTCTGTGAGCGCTGCAGGGCGGCCTTGTGAGGGGGCAGCTCAAGGGGCTTCACGAAGTCAACTTGCTCCGGTAACTGCCTCCGGAAGTTTGTAAAAAACCAACCAACGGCCACCACCCACATTTCCGAAGTGCCTTTCCGTGTCCAAGAGCTTTCCCGCACAGAGGGACTCGGGGTTTGCTATTTGCCACGAAAGCGGAGGCGTGCAGTGGGCGGAGGACGGCGCAGTTCATTAGCTCCCCGCTTCAGCTGAGAGGGCAGGAAGGGGGGACTGCGGGTTGGGGGCATCGGGACATCAGGTGACTGGCCTGAGACCACACAGACCACAGGCGGGGACAGGGCCTGGTCTTCTGGGGCCAAGCCCACCTCCTTTGGGCCTCAGCTGCCGGGGGCCCTGGGGGCCCGGCTGGACTTTGTCCCTATTGACCTGGAATCTTTAAGGGACACGACAGCTGGGAGGCAGAGACCTGGGTCACAGCACAGCCACCACACAGGGCTCGGGTCCCTTGAAGCCACGCTGATGTGTAAGGCACGGGCTCTCGGCTGCACCAGGGAGGGTACCTACCAACTTTGTCCCTCTGGGTCCTGTTCAGCGAGTAGAGGAAGAAGTTGTGATGGCCCATCCAGTGCACGCCAAGGACAGAGGGCACCCCTGGGGACGGGAGGGGAGGCCGTCACATAGGAGTCGAGGTGGCCTTTGGTTTGTGCGGACAGTGTGCATCCACGGGAAGTGGGTTTGAAATAAAAAGCGGTTTGTTCAAATGGGCAGCACCTGATGCAAGGGTGAGCTTCCCGGGGAGGGGGTGCTGGGTACCCCCAGGAGGCCCGGTCACCTTCCTGGGAAGGGACCCTGGTCACACTGTCCTTGGCCACTTTCAGAGCTTCTAGATTGGGTGTGTGCATGTGTTCTAAGTGACATCTTCTACCAAACAGATGCACGTCCAGGAGCAGCCTGGCGGGGCGTGGGCCACCCCTCTGTGGCAGGTCACTCCCTGGAGACAGAGCCAGCACCCATTCTCAGGGGCATCTGGGCTGCAGCTGGTACCTGCAGGCGCCCGCCTTGTCCCCTCCCCACACAAGGGCTCGAGGAGTCGCTGTGCAGAGCACCTGTAGGAGGGCTTGCTGAGGCCGTCCCCCAAGGTGGCTGGCCAGGTGCCCAGGACAGGACAGCCGCCTGCGCACATTCACTTACCTGAGGGGCCCTTGAGCTCCGCGGGCATCATAATGACGCAGGTGGGAAGGAGGAAGTGGAACGTGGCCATACTGGGGGAGAAAGGGACCCTGGTCAGAGCCCTGGCAGACCCCCAGGCCAGGGGACGGAGCTGGCCGCCTGGGACTATGACCAGAAGTGGGTGGTTGGGACGGACCCAGCAGGTATGCAGCCACGAAGCAAATGGCATTCTGTGTGCCAGCCCTGGGAGGCGAGGGCAGGGCGGGCGGAGCTGCGGGGGTCTCTCTAGGCCGGGAGGAGCACCCAGCACGGGTCGGAGCCACCCCTGGCCTTGGGGAAGACCCCGTAATGACCAGCTCGGGCCATTTGCCAGATGCTATCTTATCTCGGGGGCAGTACAACCAGTGGTGTGTGGAAAAATTGGCTTTCTCTCTATTCCTTTTTTTTTTAAGCCCCAGGGTCCTGATGAGTGGGGTTTGTAGCTTTGTGTGGCATGAACGCTCTCACAAGGGACAGTCACCAGCAGTGTAACAGCCGCCTGCACCCAGGTCGCAGCTGGCAACTGCTGCTGGGGCTTCTCGCCGAACGACACTGGACCCGCTTGAGAGCAGGGTGAGAGCTTTCCCTGCCCCCTGGGGCAGAGCCCTCCTGGGAGGCAGGGCAGCTGTGAGGGCTCAGCAGACAGGGCCGAGGCTGGGACTCAGGTGTTGCCTTGGCAATGCGGGCTGAGCCAGGCCTGCCCCGGCCCAGCCCTGGGTGAGACTGAGCATCTCAATGACGCGCACCAGGGGGCGGGAATATGTGAGCGTTAACAGCAGGGAGCCCTGGGGGCCCGGCCCCTCATGGCTCTGCGTCTGGGATCTTCTCTGTCATCTAGAGAGTCAGGAAAAAGTTGTCAGAGCTGGTATCGTACATAAGACAGTCCTGTTATTGTCTGTCATCGCCATCACTCCCCGTTCTCTACAAAATCCACACTCTCAGCCTCTGTGCTAACTCGGTTCATACAGTCTCCACACGGCTCCTCAAGAGATCTGGGGGAGTTCTCAGAAAAACGCCCCCAGCCAGACGGAGCTCTCAGCCCCTCTGCTACCCGGGGGGGGGGGGGGGGGAGCCCGGCCCGCGCACCTGGCCAGCTCCTCCTCGCTGTCCCCGTCCAGGACCTTCTTGTACATGGCGTGGAAGGCGGCGGCCTGCTGCTCCCACTGACTGTCCTTGATGAAGTGGTTCTGCCCCGAGCCCAGCCCGAGGCAGCCCTCGACCTTCGCAAAGACTTCCAGGGGGCTCTTAAATGTGGTACCTAGGTTGAAAGTGCTCCGGAATTGCTCAAACCATCAGGGCCCCCCTTCCTGCCTGGCGCTCCCTCCCCCACGCTTCCTTCCCGGCCTCCTGCCCAGAACCCCGGGGCCCAGACCCTTCCATGAGCCCCGCCTTACCTTTGCTGGCCTCTCTTCTACCCCCCGGCCCCCCACCCCATTCAGGAAGCACAGGCTGCCCGTGGCACCCCCACCCCCTGCCCCTTCCCATCCTCATTGCAAAAGAGGCCAAGGAAATGTTTCATTTGTATGAATTTCTGTCTGCTACGTCCGGCCGTCTTTCTGTATTTTACTCATACATTTCTGTCTATGTGTTACTCACTCATTTATTTTTATATCTGATCTTAATTACTGTAGTTCTGTGGGTATCAATGACTCAATCTCTCTATATCTGAGGCTTTATAATACATCTTGATGGAGCCAATCTTATCCTCAGGCTCTTTGACAGGAGTGAACGGGCTCTTCTTGGCCTCCCCCGCTTTGTTTTTGATGGTTGCAAAGTATTCCTTCCCCGGAGTGCACCAGACTGGACATAACCAGCTGTTCGTTGGCCTCCAGAAGTGACTCCGCAGTGGGGTCCGGTGCAGCTATGACTTTGCGGCCCAGCGAGCGGGAGTACTGAGAGGGTGCCCTCCGCAAGCTCCGCCCCCAGTGGACTCCCCACCCCCACCCGCCCCTTGCCCAACTCCCATTTCTTTTATCAAAGGTGGTTTCCGTATCCCTGTGACGAGAAGCTGCAGGAACTGGGCTCCTGTTCTATCAGTGAGTGTTTGGTAAACCGGGCGTCCTTGTATTCAGTGCATTGTGTCGCTTCCAGCTGCAGAGCCCCCTGGTGGCACGAGGGGGGAGGGTGCCTTACTGCACCCGCTGCGACCCGCCACAGGGAGGCAGGAATGAATGGGCTCCAGCCAGCGCTCAGGGAAGGGCTCTCTCTCCTGGTCTCCCAAATCTGTATGTTACCCGCGGCCTTGTAACGTCTACAATTTGTGCCATGAGGTCCCAGAGCTTATGACTTAAAAAAAAAAAAAAAACCCTGCCTCTTCAGAACTGTACTTGTCATTTAGATAAGGCTGCTACTAAAATGAAAGTATGGGCGGCGCGGGGGAAGGCAAAGGAAGAGCGAGCGGAGGAATCGCCGGCGAAGGGACGGAGCCCGGCGTCGGCCGCACTGACCTGTGATGGGCTTGGGCGGTTTGATCTTCACTATGTGAACCGGAGGGCTCAGCTTCACGTCTCCCTTCAAACCGATGCTTACGTCCTGCAAGGCGGCGAAGGAAGTGAAGCTGAATCATTCAAAACTCTTCCTCCAAAGAAGGGAGGAAGAAAGGGACAAGGAGGAAGGACAGGTGGGGCAAGGGAGAGTGAAGAGCTCAGTGGAAGATTTAAACCGAACACACCAGTGAGCACATGAACCGTGAATGGCCAGAACAGCCCGCTTAGAAGTCAGTGTGTCAGAGCGTGTAAACAGGCGGGCCCCAGCATGTGCTGTCAAAAAGAAACTCAGGTGAGACACAAACACACAGCTATAGTAAGAATAAAAAAGAAGGAGCCCTGGCTGGTGTTGCTCAGTGGATTGAGTGCGGGCCTGTGAACCAAAGGGTTGGCAGTTCTGATTCCCAGTCAGGGCACATGCCTGGGTTGCAGGCCAGTTCCCAGCAGGGGACGCACGAGAGGCAACCATACATTGATGTTTCCCTCTCTCCTTCCCCTCTAAAGATAGATAGATAAATAAATAAATATCTTAAAAAATACACACAAAAAAGAATAAAAAAGTAGGAAAAGATGTATCTTGCAAAACTCATCAGAAGTATGAGTGAAAAGAGACCGTTGGGCTTTTGCCAAAAAATGTTACTTTTGCCAGTTTTACAAAAATACACGGCCACGTGAACACATTGGTAGGGCCCCTTTTCCTGCATTTCTGCCTCCCACTGGACACCCGCCCTGGACACGTGACTCGGGCCATTTCTCCTCAAGGGCAGGGGGCCGTCTTCAGGGACAGGAGGCACAGGATCTCGTGCCAGGGAATCTGAAAATAGTGCCACGTGGTGGGACATTTTGCTAGCATATTTGATATTTCAGGTAAATTTCAAGTCCAAGTAAAAAAAATCTAACATGTAACTTAAATCTCTCTGGGACTTTTCTTGAAAGTTTCTTACCATTTCTGAATTATCCGAAGACATGGGCTCAAGAGTGTTCTGAGGAGGAGAATGAAATATTAATGCACAGCGGGCTTGATGTACGTGCCCCTCCCCTTGCAGTCTGCTGAGGTGCTCTCTCCCCCCGGCCCCCCCCACCTACTCCTGTGAGTAGCCACGGGGGAGCATTGCCCAGGCGGTCCCTGGGTCAGCAGGATTTTAACACATGATCCCTATTCTCTAGGATGCTGAAGTGTAGTTGAGGGAACGGGAAATAGTGAGTGAGCAGATGTAAGACTGCGCAGGAGACCACTGCAGAAATCTAAGGTGAAGCGACTATTTCCGATTGGCAAAATCTGTTTCGATGCTGACCCTTTTATTTAACTCTGAACTCACAGTACCACTGTGACTGGCAGGAGCTGGCTGCTCCTCGGTGAACGGAGACTGAATTATGGTGAGAAAGCACCCCCAGTCCAAGGTGCTTTCTCAGTTGGATCATCAGTGAGCCCTCCAAAAACACACCTAGAGTGTGGCACCAGGGGCTGGCTCATAAACAGAAGTGGAAGGCATGGTCTTAACAACCCAGAAACATATCGGGCGGTTAAGAAAAGAGAACTTTCGTGCAGGACACGACAGCTGAAACCAAGGTAGTGTGTGGGAGGTGCCAAAAAAAGAGACGCAAAGAACGGATTCTGTGGGAGCTCCGAGGAGAGTAATCCGGTGACACGGGACTGCACCCCATGAGGACGTCTGCTGGGGAGACGGGCGCTTCTTCCCGCTTTCTGAGCGTGATGGAGAAGTGCCTGCATTTCTGTGTGTCAAACAACCTGTGTGTAGCATGGCCTGGGGAGCTGAGGGGGACAGAGGCAGCATGGTTTCAGCCCTGACGGGTGAGCCCGCAGGAGTCGGGCTGGACTGCTCGCCTCCTGGGGAACTGACTGCCCGAGGCTCCAGGTGGGGAGGCAAATCCCGGGCAGGCGTGGGAGGTATTGAGAGTCCCACCACCAAAGACACTCTGCGTTCTAACACCGGATTTTAACCACAGCGAATGGATCTGGGAGACGGGGGCCCGTGTGCCCTCTCTCACAGCCTCCAGAAGGCCCCGTCCGTCTTGGGATCGGCAGGAGGGTTCGGGCTGGACGTGGGGCCAGGGCAGGGAGAAACGTAGCACTTAAAACCCCGACGCTTCCTACCAGCTGCGGCTGTCGGACTTTCTTCTTTGGAGTCGTAGTGACTTGGGGGTGTTCCACCTCCTTGAGCCAAGACTCCTTGGGCAATTTGTACACATCCAGCCAAGTGTCTCCAGCTCCTGCGTTGGGAAACCAAGGGACTGTTGAGCAATGGCAGGCAGGCGCCAAGGGTCCCCTGGGAAATGGCCTGGCTTCTCAGAACCCCTGACACGGAGACCAGCAGACGCCTCGGAGCAGCAGGGCCTCAGTCCCTGAGAGCGGGGCCCCTCCCCCGAAGCCCCCCTCCCCCCGCCCCCGTGCCTGCACTGACCCACCAGTGTCTAGCCAGACTCGGTGGGCCCGGCCCCCATGTGGTCCAGAGTCCAAATTTGGGACTTTAACTTGTCATGGAAGTGTGCTCAGCTTCCATGCCAAATACCTGCCAACCGGAGGAGGGCTGCTTGCCCACAGGGTGGGTTCCTGGCTAAAAGTTTCCTAAAAAACGTGATCACCTGGAGCCCTGGACCTCAGACTTCAGCCCCCAGTACCGCGAGAAGGTAAGTCTGTGCTTTAGGCCACCCGGCGGGGGTGCTGCGTGTCAGCAGCCCCAGGAAACTGCTACAGAATGGAAGCTGCCCCTGGTGCAGAGAGCATTGCGAAATACACCTCGTCCTCCAGCCCTTACTTAACAGTGGAGGTTCAGTCCAGGTTCCTTGGACGAGAACATAAATGCAGGCCCGTAAACTATTTGTCTAAATATTTAAAAGTTAAATATCAAGCTAGAAATCCATTTGGAAAAGATAATATGTTCTGTCACCATAGTGATAACTGCAGTGGGCAAGACCCATGGAGTGTGCTGAGGTGAAGGCAAAACAAGGCGTTTGCAGCCTCTAAGCACCTGCCCCCAAGTGTTTATCCGTTACTGCGGTGGTCTCCACATAGATCCCCAAATCCTGTCATCCTCCTGCCTGCAGGAGGTGGTGGCCTTTCAATCCTCTGCCCTTCAGTGTGGTCTGGACGCACTGGCTTGCTTCTAACAGCGCCGGGACAGGGAAAGACAGTGGCTCGGCAGCGGGGGAACCCGGCGGACGCCACTTTAAGTTCAAGGTTACCATCAGCAGTGGTGAGCCCCGGGCTGTGTTGCTACCACGTAGCCCTAACGTGATGCTGTGAAAAGAGCCTTTCCTTCACCTCCGTGTCTCGCCCTCCCCGCCAAGTCCTTATCCCCAGCGGCATGAGAAAAGTTCAGACAAACTGAAACTGAGGGACACTGCAGGACATATCTGACTGGCGCTCTTCCGACGTTCAAGGTCATGAAAAACAAGGAAAGACCAAGACATAGTCGCAGACAGGAGTAGGCTAAGCCGACGTGGCGCCTGAATGCAGTATGGTATCCTGGATTGGGCCCTGGAGCCAAAAAATTAGGAGAAAAACTGGTATCTGAAGAAAAAAAAAATCCGTAGTTAATAGTAGTGTACCAGTGTCATTTGCTTGAGTTTGACAGAGGCACCGTGGCCACGCTCAGTGCTGGTGCTGGGGACACTGAGGGAAAGGCCGGGTGACTCTGCACATTACTTCTACATAAGAGGCTGGGGGTGGCTCTTATCTAGAAGAGACTGCAGATCTGGACTTGTGTAACAGCCTCTGGATAGCCTTGCCTTGGAGCAGGAAGGCCGCGAAGTCCCCTCCCTGAGAGATCTCCATCTTGACACAGGGTGTTGGCTTGTTGGTGTCGTCCTGAAAAGGAGGCAGAGGCTGCTGGAGCGAGGTGCGGCTCC
Organism: Artibeus jamaicensis; assembly: GCF_021234435.1. Taxonomy (NCBI): domain Eukaryota; kingdom Metazoa; phylum Chordata; class Mammalia; order Chiroptera; family Phyllostomidae; genus Artibeus; species Artibeus jamaicensis. The sequence continues at coordinate 3,376,751 of NW_026522049.1, read as the reverse complement.
GCCCAGGCACACAGATCCTTTCAAAACCTGAGGCAGGTGGGCCCTGGCTGGGTCGCTCAGTTGCTTAGAGCATCGTTTCCATACCCCAAGGCTATGAGTTGGATCCCTGATCAGCGCACACGAATGACCCACTGAGTATGTCAATAAGTGGAACAACAAATTGGTGGGTCTTTTTCTCTCTCTTTAAAAAACAAGATCAGCCCTGGCTGGTATAGCTCAGTGGATTGAGCGCGGGCCTGCGAACCAGACAATCACGGTTCGATACCCAGTCAGGGCACATACCGGGGTTGCAGGCTGGTTCCCTGCAGGACAGTTCCCAGCAGGGGATGCATGAAAGGCAACCATACATTGATGTTTCTCTCCCTCTCTCCTTCCCTTCCCCTCTAAAGATAAATAAATAAAATATTTAAAAAAAAACAAGATCAGTAATAAATAGATAAATAAAAAACATAAACTTGACTTGCCACAGCTTGGGGCCCAGCTTTAGGAACTCACCACGTCATTGACAGTTTTGACGAAGAACAGACTGTCTTTGTAAATATAGAACAGTCTAATGACACCTGAAATGGGAAAGGGAGGAAGAGCATGAGGCGGAGAAGCGAGCCGGGGGAGAACTGGGCTTTGTGATGTTGTTGTGCGAGTTCGTGCCTCCTGAGGCCTCCTCCCTGGCCCTCCCCCACCCTCGACCTTGGCCTTCCTGTCCTCCTCCGCCTGGACGTCCAGGCAGTTCTGCCTCCTGGCCCCCTCGGCCCACCCAGCCCCGCCCTCTCCTCCTAGGAGCCCCCTGGCAGCCCCCTGGCCACACCAGTCCCTCCTTGACTTCCGTCCCCCGATCAGTCATCAGCCCACTGCCTTGCATGTCGTCCGAGCCCTGTGGATGTTTTCTGTTCCTCTATCGAGTTCTCAGACGCCCTGAGGGACAGGATCCGGCCTCACTCTTCTATGTGCCACACCTCTCAGCCCCCAAGAAGCTTCTCATGCAGTGGATTTTGTTGATTCGATAAATAATCTCAGTCATTCTAATTCCCCTTGAACCTGCAGGCTCCACTTTGGGACCCTCATCCACCATGACCTCGCCTCTTTCTCCAGGTGCCCGACGCTCATAACTTGCCCCTCCACCCATAATACAGACTTTGCAAAGGCAGCCGGCCCCCCAGACTGAGAGTCTAACTGAGCCCATTAACGCCCTTGGGATGCCTGCTCTCCGCCCCCCAGCCGCCCCTGCCTGGGTCCAGACCAGCCTCCTCTCTCTCCTTAACAACTGCAGGGGTGCTTCCGAGTCGATCTGGCCCTTGCTTGGCTTTTTCAAACTCCTGCCAGTGTGCCTTCCGAAGCCATCAATCAGGCCAGGTCACTTCCACAGAGACAGTGCCCTCCAGGAAACCGTCTGTCCCTCCCTGCCCTGTCGTCCACATGTTTGGAGACCCGGTTCATCCTCAGGCTGAGGGAAAGAAGCAGGCCCTGGTGTGTGTGAGCGGCAGGATGGTCTTCGCCATTTACTTCCCCGTGTTACCTCGAGTTATTGAGCCTCCGTGCCTCAGTTGCCTCTTCTGAGAGGCAGGGATAATAAATCGCACTCAGCCCCTAGGGGTGTTGCGAGGGTTAAATGGGCCAAATATGGAAAGTGCTGGGAGAGGGCCTGGCACAGCAAACTGTTCTGTGGGTGCTTGTTGCTATGATACTTCACGACCAGGAAGAGCTTGCCACGTCTGGCCCCGCCCACACCCAGGAAGGACGTGACATTGGACAGCAGTTCTACAAGCGCATGTAAATTACGCCAAAAGGAAAACGAAGAACAAGTACCCATCTCGTCCACAGGAGCAATAAGTATGTCGTTCCCCAAATCTGCGGCCCCGATGGACGTGACTCCAACCTTCAGTTTATCCCAGACACAGATGCGTTTGGCATTGTACAGGTTATAAATGGAGAAGCCTTTGGCTCCTCCAATAAACAGGTAGTCTTGGGAAATAGCCATACAATTCGGTACGCTGCTGAGCTGGGAGAACAACAAACAAACAAACACAAAGAAAAAAGGAATGACTTTGCAGCTGTCACCGTCTGCAAGTAATAGAAGCTGACATCTCAAAGAGGGATTACGGGTGTAGGGGCCCTTCCTTGACGCAGTGCCGTCCCCAGACCTGGGGCTCAGCTTGCCCACCTCTCGCTGGAGAAGTCATAGTGCTCCACTTGTAGGGGAAGGGGCCAGGGAGCATGAAGGAGTGGATTCACTGCACTAACACGGCCAAAAGAGCTATAGCTGAGGCTCTGGGAGATTCTCCGCCCTCCAGCCAGAGTGTGATTACGACTCTCAGAAAGACTTTAAAACAGCTGCTGAGTGTAAAAGATTTTCTGTAGAATCCTCAGTTATAGGCAGGACGCCCATGTTCCCCAGACTGCCTAGAATCTTTCAAAAGTGCAGCTGTCATATTGACTGAAGGTTCCTGGCAGGAGGTCCTTTCCCGGGTTAGGTGTTTTCATTTATTCACAGCCGGTCGGCTGCTCCGTACCTTGCTCTGGAAAACCGGAGGGTAGACGGTGGGCTGGATCTGGCTGAGCTTGGCCTCCCGCAGCCTGTCTCTCTCCTCGATGATCTCCCACGAGCGCTCGAACACAAGGTCCACCAGCTTGTTGATCATTCGATAAGGCTGAGGCAGGGAACGCCACTGCTGGTCCGGATCCTTGAAGACATAATGCCTTTCCTCATCCTTGGACCAGTCCTTCTCTGTGGGGGGCGGCACCTCCAGTCCCTTTTGTGTAAGAAGGGGCAGCCTCATCTTCTGGGCTCGACTTGCCAGGGGCGTCGACATCACAAGGCGGCACCGGGACGTGCTCTGTGACTCTGAAGAGCTGATGAAGGGAGGAAGCAAAGGTACTTGGAGAAGATGGGGAAGTGAAAACTGTATCATCTTCTCTGGCACAATAATCTGTGGGGATTATTTATTCCAAAGACTCACAGTTTCTGCATTTATTACAGGATTGTTACCACATTAGTAAGATACACCTTTTTTCCTTTTGAATTAAAAAAATTGATATTAGAGAGCGAGAAACACCAATTTATTGTTCTACGTATTTATGTTTTTTTAAATATTTTATTCATTTATTTTAAGAGAGAGGACAAGGGAAGGAGAGAGTGTAGGAAAGAAGCATCAATGTGTGGTTGCCTCTCATGTGTCCCCTACTGGAGACCTGGCCTGCAACCCAGGCATGTGCAATGACTGGGAATTGAACCCGTGAACCTTTGCTTCACAGGCCTGTGCTGAATCCACTGAGCTACACCAGCCAGGGCTACTTATGTTTTTAAAAATCTTTTAAAAATATTTTATTTATTGATCTTTAGAGGGGAGGGGAAGGAGAGAGGGAGAGAAATGTCAATGTGTGGTTGCTTCTCGTGGATGCCCTGCTGGGGACTGGCCTGCAACCCAGACATGTGCCCTGACTGGGAATTGAACCATGATCCTTTGCTTCATAGGCCCGCACTCAGTCCACTGAGCTACACCAGCCAGGGCACGTATTTATGTTTTCACTGGTTGATTCTTGTAGGTGCCCTGACTGGGGATCAAACCCAAAACCTTGGCATATCAGGACGATGCTCTAACCAGCTGAGCTACTTGGCCAGAGCCCTGCAATAAGCTCTTCATGTTAGTAAGGACATCAGCAGAGACAGGTATTGACTATTCACATCTTCCTGGCCAGCCCAAGATGAGATGTGCTAGGATGGAAACAAAGGAACCCGGCGGCCTGCTGCCTGTCCTCACTTCCTGAGAAGGGAGAGTGGTCTTTCTGTCCCAGAGGGAATGCACCCTCTTCTCCCCTGCTCATGGCTTCTCCTAGTTCTTGTCTGCGGACGGCTGTGCCCCAGCCAGGTGAGGAGTGAGACCTCATTCTCCTTTTCCTTTCCCGCACCTGCAACCAGAGGCACTTTAAGCCCTTCCAATGACTGCTGTCTGATTTGTGCTGTGCTTACCTATTTATTCATGTCCCCCACTAACCTAATACCTGAGGCCCAGAGCTTAGCACTGCAGTGTGGGGAACAGGGCCAGCCTTCAACAATTCCTTTATTTTCTTGCCGTACTGCTCCGCCCTGGGATATGAACTCGGAGAGTACTTCTGGCTGTCTTCCAGGCACTCCCTGTGCAAAGGTTGAGTGAATTTGTGGGGCCCAAAGATTCTACCACCCCAAAGTCTAGGCGCCTCCTTCTGGAGTCTAGACCACGTTCAGGGGACCTATAGCCCAGAAATTTACTGCCCAAATGATGCTTGCAAGTCTCTTTCCCAGCTTTTCCCCTGGCTGCCAGTGTGTGCACCCCTAGACCTGAAAGATGACCTGCGCTGTGGCTGTTTGCGGGGCTCTGGGCAAGACGTGGGTGTGGCCTGGAGGACCCACAACTGTATGCCAGGCCCCTCTTGGTGACGTAGCAGGGAGCCAGGAAGAGGAAGAGAGGAGGATGGGGAAGGACCATGGACAGCTCTCCCCACGGCCCAGTATTTGGTGAAACAGCTTCTAGATCATTGTGAAAGTATTTGTCAAGGTAGGAGAACAGAACACATTTTATTTAACAATGTGTTACTTTGATTTGAAACTTTTAAATATTTAAATATACGGTATGTGGCTCTCTATTTGTACTGCTTCCCCCAGGGCCTGCGAGTGTTAGGGGCGGGCCTGAGCGAAGGGACTCACAATTATAAAAATAGGCGACCTTACTTTGTGATTATAGGGGGTACATGTTATAAAATTACCGCTGTGGAATGGACGGGGTTCCATGTCTGCAAGCCCCACAGGGGAGACGTTCAGTCGCACAGAGCCACGGTAATCTATTTTGCCCCCACTGTTCATATAGGATTTCCTCAAGCAACAGTCTTCATTCGATGTTCCGTAATCCTAACAGGAAGTTCTCCCGCTTCACCCGACTCCCAAGCTAGAAATACACCCCTCAGATTGTCTTATCTCTGCTCTAACCACGTGCTTCCCCATACCTGCAGCTGGTGTAGCTCCAGGAAGACGAGGCACAGCCCTGGGAAATTGTTAGGCCCTTCAGTCCCCAAGCAGAAGTTTCAGGGAATCTCCGGTCAGGATCCCACCTGGGGTTCCCGGGGACACAGGATCTGCGGGGAGGCGCGGCACGTCCGGAGGACGCCCGAGGCCGGGAGACGGCCCCCGCAGACCCCCTCTAGGAGTCTCTGGATGCCGGGAGAGTCCAAGGTCACGTGGGTAGCGACGGTACTGGAAGCGGTGGTTTGCTCACCAGGAGCCTGGCGTGGCGTTGCCTTAGTAACCACAACTTCCTTCCCGGACCGGAAGACGGTGAAGTTGATCTCCAGGAAGTGCGCCCGCGGAGAGACCCAGCCCCTCCGGCCGCCCGCCCGGCCCTCCCGCAGGGAGCCCGCGGTGTCCCAGAGGACTCGCGACCCAGCCCGGTGGGTGGGTCGGTAGCCGGCGGGCCGGGTGCCATGGAGGCCTTTATCCGCTTCACCAACCAGACCCAGGGCCGGGATCGACTCTTCAGGTGAGTCGGGTGCCCGCGGTGCCCAGCAATTCCCGTCTGCCGACCGAAGGACTTTGGGTCCCTCTCACCCCTAATTCGGTGAGGATGGCTCGGGAGCCCCCACCGCCGCGAGCCCACTGCCTGTCACACGAGTCGGAGTCCCCTTCACCGAACATGGGGACATTGGATTCTCAGCGCAGCGTGCTCCGAGCGAGCGTTTTTTTGTTGTTGTTGTTTTTTAAAGTAACTTCGGGTCCTGGCCAGGTGTAGCTCAGTTAGTTGGAGCATCGTCCCCTAAACCTACAGGTCCCGGGTTCGGTCCCCGGTGTGGGCGCCTACAAGAGACAACCGATGGATGTTTCTCTCCTCTCCAAAAATCAACAAAGGAGCATGTCCTCGGTGAAAATAAATAAATAAACAAACACACTTTGGTTTGGCATTTGTGGCTGGGAAGCCAACCTTCAGATACCGTGTGACATGCATATGGAGAGACGGGAACCGAGTTACAGCCTTCACGTTGCATTGTTACCCTGCCTGCCCCGGTGGAGGTTTTGTGACCCCGAAAATGAAATGCAAAAACAAATGCGCTGTGAGAGCCCGGGACGAACAGCAGGCACACGCTATGCTACATTAATACTAAGTAGTTCACGATGTTCTTTTTGGTTTATTCTTGCTCAATAATTTTTAAAAAATTACAGTTTGATTTAGCAGCCTTTCCTCCTGTTCTGGGTATAAAGTGCTAATGCAAACGGACCAGTGAGAATAGCGCCAGTAATGAGACTTTAGGAATCGACCCCAGGCCCAGTGACATTTTCAGTGGGTCATGACCTGCCATCCCGCCCTGTGGGGAGGCTGCTTAAACCACGCCCATTTCACAGGGAGAGAAACTGAAGCAGAAGGTTTAAGCAGCAGAAGTGAGAGATTTTCATGTTCACAGTTGGCTCCAGGGCCCACACCTTTAACTGCCAAGCCAAGCGACCTTTCTCCTTAATTTGAAAGATATAAAAAATGGTTGCATTATGTACAAGCTTCATTCAGACAGAAGCCTCCGATTCCAGTGGACGCAGACTACCCTGGAAGGCTATCAGCGAGGCTGGTTAATAAAACAGTTTAGGATCTACTTACTCAGTAAGATCTGAAAGCCCTCATGTCCATAGCCCAGTCCTCTGGGGGAGCTGCAGCTCCTCCAACAGACTGGCATCCGGGAAAGGAGGCCTTGTGTTGGGACGCATTCCTTGTATTCATCCAAACTGGGAGTGTGGCCAGCTTGAACCCTCCAGCCAGCAGGCATGCTCTGAAGCAGGGATTATTTTTTACTTCATCCCCAATAACAAGTTCACCATTTGGGAAAATGTGCTACAGTTTCATTGAGAGTGTAGGGGTCCAGAACGAATCACCCCAAGATGTGCCTCTGTGGTATGTGGGTGATTTTGAGCTAAAGGCAACAAATGCCCTGCAGGCTCAAGAGGAATTTCTGTCTCATCTCCTTTAACTACGTGGAAGAATTTAAATTAGGGGCCTTGTGCTCAATAAGAGTTGTCACCAGAGCTGTGGCTGGTGTGGCTCAGTGGATTGAGCACCAGTCCGCAAACCAAAAGATCGCTGGTTCAATTCCTGGTCGGGGTACTTGCCTGGGTTATGGGCCAGGTCCCCAGTAGGGGGCAGGCCAGAGGCATCCATGTATTGATGTTTCTCTCCCTCTCTTTCTTCTTTCCCGTCTCTTTAAAATTAAATAAATAAAATCCTAAAAAAAAAAAGAGTTGTCACCAGAAATAACTTTTGATAACCTATAGGGCAGGGCAAATTTCTAATTATTGACCTTCTGTGCGTCTTACTGTCCTGAGAACACCCTCCCCTCTGAAGCCCCCAAGGCGCCTTCCCTTATCCTCAGCTCAGAAGGCCAAATATGCTTCAGTTTCCCTTTCTGTGCCCGTGCAAACGTATGCAATTAAATGTGGTTGTTTCCTCTGTCCCATACAGATTTATCAGAGAAGCCAAAAGAACCTTGAGGGCAGAGGAGAGGGTCTTGCTCCCCACAAGAGTAATACTTGTAGCATAAAAGGATTCAAACACAGCCACAGGGCAGTGGGAGACTGGCACCTGCTTTATAGATGCATGTAGGTGTTTGCTTTGGGGATATAAAACCTCTCATTTGTTAACGTTTCTGCTACTCATGCCTCCTAATCTGTAGTCGTGGCAATAACCACTTCTAGGACATTCAGCATTCGTAAACAGGAGTCTGCCTTTTATGTAAAGTGCTGGTTGGTTTGGGAAGACAACGATCTAAACTTCTTTATGAAACGGTGTGTGGTTGGGCCTTATGAAACATGAAGCAGTGTTCAAACTACAGACTTTTCCTTTGGTTGTAGTTTGTGTCTCCCGTCACATTAGCACTTGGTTAACTCCATGGGGGGAAAGTTCATTTTAGAAACCGGCAAAATCATCCTGCACTTGAGAAAATAAGGCCTGTGAATCTTTGCTGACTTAACATGTGGGGTTTCCGTGCCGTGTCCCCCCTGGGACAGTGCCCGCTGCTCGGTGCCAGCAGAAGGCCTCCCCGGGGGCTGCTCCCCGCCCGGCTCTCCTTCACCACATTTGTGTGCATTTCCATCCCAGGCTGTCCCCTTTGGCCCCGTGGAGTGCCTGCTGCAGAAGTTTGCTCTCGCAGGAGCTGCTCGCATGAGATGTTGCCTTGGAAACCCCACCTTTAACAGGACACGTTTCTCCTTTTCTTACTCGTGAGCCCGTTTTATTTGGTTTGTAAATCATTCTCCTTTTTTTTTTCTTTCCATTTCAGAGCCGCTCAGTACACATGCATGTTGCTTAGATATTTGTTAGAGCCTAAAGCTGGCAAAGAGGAGGTGGTCATGAAACTCAAGACACTGGAGTCCAGTGTGAGCACTGGCCGGAAATGTAAGTACCCTGCCTGCCCTCCGAGGGACAGCGGCTACTGGCTCGGACCCTCGGACTCCATAGTTCGCCAAACACTTCCTGGGTCGTTCACCTCTCCTAGGCAGTCAGGCTTGCCGACCAAGTCGACCACTGAGTCAGCCCACTGGGACGACGGGCCAAACCGGTCGAGTGTTTCTCTGCAGACCCCTCCCAAACCCCCTGCTCTGTGCGCATGTGCTGCCTCAGCAAAGCTTCTGATTGGTCACAGCCCGTGGGACGCGCAACATTCGCTCGCCGATCGCTCTCAGAGTCCGCAGAGCGCCCCAGCCGTCCCTGAGCTGAGCTCCTGGCTGCCGGGGCCCTTCGCATTCTCCACAGGAACAGAGCAATGGTGTCCTGGCCCCCCTGCTTTTCTCTTCCTTCTCTCCAGGGGTCGCTAGAGGAAACAGATGGATGCACATTAGTAGACCAGTGGTGGCGTGGGTTGGTGTTGAAGGCGACAAGTGGGGTCAGTGTTTTGTGTCCATTCCGTCCGCCAGACTGGGAAGGGACACGGGGAAACTCCATGCTTCCAGGAGTGGTCGCCTGCCTGCCTCCCAGAAGTTTGAGGAGAGCCCGGTGTTGCCCCAGCAGGTCCATGGAACGTAGCAGTCAGGTGCTGAAGTTACTGGTGAGCACTGACGTCTGTAGTCACGGTCCTGAGTCTGTGGGAGAGCCCAGATCACACGGTGTAAGTTGTGAGGTTAGACTCAGTGCAGACCTGTTGGTAGGGGAAGAAAAAGAGGTGTTTCTGAGGAGGTGGACCTGCAGGCGTGGACTCGAGAGGAGGCAAGAGAACCTTCTCGAAGGGTGGTTTCCTCTAGTGAAGGCTCAGAAGTGAGCCAGTGTTGGTATTGGAGGATGAGTGAGAAAACTAGTTTGACGAGAGGAGACTTAAGTTGTCACCAGGGCGGAAAGGGCGGGTGACTTTCCTGGATGGCTTTGGAGACCAGGAGTGGCAGTTCTCAGGTCTCTTGAGAATCGGGATGGAGCCCAAGGTCTCTGGAGTCCAGAAGGACCTCAGGGCCACTCAAGTCAGCTAGCGCGAGAGCCGGAACTGGCTCCCAGTACATGCTTCATTTTCTGTTATTTTTTTATAATAATAATAATTCTAGACATTCTTGTGAGACTGTAAGTTTCCCGGTGTAGCTGCCGCAGAGCGTCTGCCGAGGCTGAGAGCGAGCCCTTGTGAGGGAAGCTCTCCATGTGCTCCGTCGCGTGTGGGGCTGCCGCTCACTCTGAGTGTGTGATCGGTGTGTAACTTGTTGGCCGATACGTCCCTGACCAACTGAATTACAGCTCGGACGTGCCTTGGCATGGTTGACTTAATTCAAACAGGAGTCACATGGGACCATTTTATGAGTCACCCTGTCTCTAAATCCTACCATCTTTCCTGCAGTAGGGAGTCAGGGGGTTTGCACCAGAGAATTGGCAAGTGGATAGTGTTTTTTTTTTTTTCTTAAGCAATCTTGTGTGTTGAAAGTACAATAAATAAAATGTAAGGCACCAGACTTTCCAAAAAAATGTGGCATCTGGAGTTCGTGTGGCCATAGTGCCTTTCTTCTGCAGACGTGTGCGTTGCGATGGTGAGATGGCGCCGCGGGCCGTGGAGATGCACACGGCCGAGTATGCTGTGGGCCGTGTCGATGCTAAGGGCTCCCGGCTAAAGCGCCGCTGTCTTTGCGCCTTCCGGGATCATTGTAGGTGTCCATGGCACACTGTAGAGTCTTTGTCCTCTCCCGAGCTAGGACAGAGATTCGAGTGACAGCCTGTTGTGAAGACCCCTGATGGTCGCCATTCCCGATGCAGGGCCCCTGCCCGCTGTCCTGTCCTGTTGTGCGCTGCTCGAATAACCCCCGACCGCTGTGGGTTCCTCCTACAGGGCTCAGACTAGGCAACGCAGTGCACGCCCTGCAGGCCGCTCAGCAGAGCATGCGCGCCTCGGACCTGGTGCCCCGCGTGTGCCTGACGCTCGCCCACCTCAACCGCGTGGTCTTCTTCGTCTGCGACACCGTGCTCTGGGGGAAGAGCATCGGGCTCGCCCCCGGCATCAACCGAGAGAAGTGGCACCTGTGGGCCACGCGGCACTACTGCTGCTCGCTCCTGCTGAGCCTGCTCAGGGACCTGTACGAGGTCTCCTGGCGGATGGAGCAGGCGGCGCAGGACCGGGCGGTGAGCGAGAAGTCGCCCTCCCAGGAGCCTCCGGCCTACAGCGTGGCTGACGAGGAGACGGAATGGCTGCAGTCCTTCCTCCTGCTCTTGTTCCGTTCCCTGTGGAGGCACCCGCCCTTGCTCCTGGACACGGTGAAGAACCTCGGCGACATCCTGATTCCCTTGGACCAGCTGGGCATCTATAAGTCCAACCCTGGCGTCATCGGGCTGGGAGGGCTGGTGTCTTCCATAGCGGGTATCATCACAACGGCCTGGCCTCACCTGAGGCTGAAGACCCCCTGAGGCAGGGCAAATGAAAGGTTTAAATGGCTGTTTTTCCTTAATCCACATCCTCTACTGGAACAGATTAATTATATCTAATTAAATTTCTAGAGGAAACTGGCTCTTGTATCTGTGAATGTCGTGGGAACGGAGAAGATTTGAAAGGAAGGCAGTCCGCACAGTGGGTAGCGTGAGCCTGGAAGACCCCCCGTGCAGAGGAGGAAGGATTTAGGGTAGACCACCTGGGCTGACAGACCCCCAGGGTGACCCCGTCGAGACTGCTGCCCAGGAGAGGCCCCCACATCAGCCCGTCTGTGGGGTTTGGCCTCTGCCCGGTGGCCCGTGACAGTGGCATCTGTGGTGGGCCTTCTGTCTTCTCCAGGTGAGGGCAGTGGTGGGGGATTTGGGGGACACACCTCTTCTAGAAGGTGTGGGAAGAACCTAGAATTTGTGTGCCCTGGTACCTGCCTCCCTGGGCGTCTTTCTCCTTTTTAATCGAGCCCTCCCCACCTCCGAGCTTCCACACTCACCAGCGATTTAAAAACCAGCGACGTTCCTAACAGATGCCTGAGCCAGCGCACTCACCACTGAAGGTGTTGCCTGAGAACCTGATCTTCCATAATGAATATCTGGGTGCCGTGCTCACTTTTGGGGTCCACTGTGCTGGTGCGGTAGTGGGGGGGGGGTCGCCCATGGGGCTAGGGAAGGAAGGAAGGAAGGTACCCGTGTCTCTGAGGCTGCAGCAGATGGGCTTTTCCGGAGCGCCCTGTGCGCTCTTTCTCACGCTCCCCTCTCACCCACATCCTGGACTTGCCTCCGCAGCAGCCAAGGACCGGCCCTGGCAGCGGCGTGTTTGGGCACGGAGTCCAGTGCTCCGTCTGGCCCGCAGCCACCGCTCCGGAGGCGGGGGACTGGCCTTTGGCCCGGGTTTGCTCTCCAGACACGGCCCCATGGGTCACATGTCCTGGACCTCAGAGCCGGGGCAGAGGCCACCCCTTCAGACATTCCCTTCCCTCTCCATCACTGCCCCAGGTTTGGAAGCTCAGGTTGGAGCCATAAGCACCAAAGTGTCGGGCATTATTGTACTTCCTTCGGAGGCTCCCTGCTGGACTCTGTCCCCTTCCCGACCTCATGCTTCCTGCTTTACTGTGTCCCAGGTGCAGAATGGATTCCTGAGGGTCATCATCAAAAGGCTCTCCCCACCCCGCCTCTGCCTCTGTTTCCATCGCCCACAGCTTCCAGCTCAGAGTCGACGATAGAGCTGCACCCACACCAAGGGCAGGGAGTTCTGTTCTGCTCCCTCCCCTCTTCATCAAAAGACCCTCCTCAGACACCCGAGAACTGTGGTTGTCCTGTGGTCCCCCGACACCCGGAGCCCCGGGCTACACCTGACCCATCAATAAGGAGGGGTGTCGCTAAGGAGGGGTGCGAGGTGACAGCTGTTGGCTGTCGGTCCACCACAGGCTCCTGGTCGGTGCTCACTTTCCCAGACTAGACACAGTCCAGGCGGCTCTGCAGCTGCATGTCCTGGTGGCACGTCAGACCAGCTGGAGCTCCGTGAACCCGGAGACCTGGGCCTTCACAAATGGCCCCACAGGAGCCTCAGGGAAGAGGAGCCAAAGATTACGGAGCATCAGAGCTTTCATGTTTAATGCCGCTGAGCCCAACACTTGTCTCCAGAAAACAAGTGCGTGAGAAGGGGGGCCAGAAACATGGCCCAGAACGGGGAGGCTGTGACTGTGGGAGACTGGCTGCTCCGAGCCCGAAGCCCCTTCTGCTGGGCTGTCCACCTCCCTCCTAGTTGGCTGTGCCTTACAGAACCCAGGCCGTGCCCCAGGGACCCTGGGTCAAGTAACCATGGCAACCCAGTGACCTGGCTTCCTCCTCTCTGCCCTCCCCCAGCTGGGAGGTGTCTCTGCATTGCCCAAGACTCCTCGCAGGGACCACGACCGGAGCTGTCAGAGGCGACACTTTGCAGCTGGGCTCTGGGACCGAGGCGGCGTCAGCCAGAGTGAGTGCGGGTCCCGGGACACCTGCCCGACCTGTCTCACCTGGCTGGTCGCTGAGAGTTCAGGGAAAGCCGCCGAGGGGCAGGGTCTCCCAGGAATCCTCTGCCAGGAGGGTGGGTGGGCAAGAGGGTAGCATCAAAGCAATGGTCCGGGGCTACTAGCTTTCCAGACGGTGGGTTTTACCAGTGGCCGCCTTCCCACCCGGCTGGGCATGGAGGGGGAACCTGCAGATGTGCTTGCTTAGAAAGGGAGGGTCAAATGCAGAACTTTTGCATTGAAAAGGAAAAAAAAAAAAAAAGACAGACTACACCTGAAACCTACCCTAGTCTGTTTTGGCCGCTCGTCTGAAGAGCCCCTAAACTTCAGCTAAAGCCTCTTAACTCTCAAAACAACCTTTGTTTTCTGCTCTGCACCCTGGACCCTTGTAAGGGCCCCGCATCCCTGTGGGGCTCCAAGGCACCGCTGCTGGGCTGCGACCTGCCCTCCGACCCTGGGCCTCCTGCTCAGGCACTGAGCCCGCTCCCCTCCCAGGCAGCCCGGGCCCCGAGGGAGCCGTGAGCGGTGTGGGGGCTGACCCCGTGGGCCCAACGAGGTGGGTTTGCTGAGGGACCTGGGCGCTCTGCTTTGTAGCTTGACGAGCAACCATGGCAGTCAACAAGGGCCCGACCTTGCTGGACGGAGACCGCCCTGTGAGTAACCTGGCCTTCTGTGGGGGCAAGGGGTGGACACTGGGGCAGGAAGAGGCCGTGAGAGGAGGCTCCGGGCCTTGGGGCAGGAGGTGCTGAAGCTCAGGGAGCACCCCGTCTTCGTTATCCCTGCTCTCACTGCGTTTGGCAGGGCTCCGTGAGAGGGTCCCGGGGCGGCAAAGGTGCTTATGAAAAGCTAGGGACTTTGGGGAGAGGGGACAGAAATGCTGGCTTGGAGGGAGAGGAGAGGGGACCTGGGGCAGAAGCCTGCCCCCTGCCCCCCACGGGTGCATCGCGTGTGTTGGGTGTGTGACCGTGGCCCCTCTTGGCGTCACGGGGGCGCAGCCTGTGCTGCTGTGTGTGGGACGAGGCTGGGGGCAACATGTCTGCTGTCAGTTGTTGAACCTGGGCTGCGAGGCCCCCGGCGGGGTGGCGGGCGGGGGGGCTCACCAGTGGGCTGACCTCACCAGAGGGCTTCGGGGCCCTAGGGCCGCCTTCCGGGGGAGCTGTGTGAATGCTTTCCTCCTCCGCCCCCTCCCGCGCCAGGAGCAGGAGAACGTGCTGCAGCGGGTGCTGCAGCTGCCCGTGGTCAGCGGCACCTGTGAGTGTGTGCAGAAGACCTACACCAGCACCAAGGAAGCCCACCCGCTGGTGGCCTCCGTGTGCAGCGCCTACGAGAAGGGCGTGCAGGGCGCCAGCAGCCTGGCCGCCTGGAGCATGGAGCCAGTGGTCCGCAGGCTGTCCACCCAGTGTGAGTCCCCACGGCCGGCCTGCCAGGCTGTGTGTCCATCTGTTCCTCTGTCCGGTCACCTGACAGAGGCTTGTCTGTCTGCTCCCATGTCTGTCCGACTCATCACCTCGTCTTCTCAGCTACAGCTACAGCTGCCTCGACCCTGCAGGTGCAGATGTAGCTACAGATGTGCCTCTTTTCCTCTCTAGATGCCCAGTGGGCGTTCCCCTGGGGTGACAGGAGCCAGAGAACAGGCAGGAGGGGCAGGCAGAGCGGTGCGGGTGGTGGTGGCGGTGAGGCTGCTGCAGACCAGGCACTGCCGCGCCTCCTGGTCCCGCAGCAGGAACTCACAGGGCCAGCCTGCAGGGCTGTGGGGAGTGGAGGGCTAGGGAGGCCTCTGGGCCCAGAGGCTGACGTACCAACTTGTGACAGGCGGGGGCGAGCAGCACCCTTAGTCCACGCCTGACAGTGAGGGACCGGGGGCTCAGGCAACTTGCAGCTCACCCAAAGCCACATATGGCCGCAGGCGGGGCTGCCTCACGCCCAGGCTCCCACAATGGTGGGAGCCGGCCCATCTTTAGGTGTCTCGGTGGAAGGGGCCAGAGGCAGTTGAGGGCCTCGGGCCCCATGAGGCTCTGGAGAGAGCAGGGCTGGGGGTGAGGCTCCGGGCCCTTCCTTGGCACAGAGGCCACGGCTGGGCCCTCCCGGCGCCGGGTGGCTCACCACGGCACGGCCCTCTACCTCAGTCATAGCTGCCAACGAGCTGGCCTGCCGGGGCCTGGACCACCTAGAGGAGAGGATCCCTGCCCTGCAGTACCCTCCCGAAAAGGTGAGCCCCTCCCTCGTTGCCCTGGCCCCCCCCCCCCACTACCTCAAGGGTTGAGATGCAAGCTGTTGATTCCATGACGGGGCCTCTCCTTTCTGTGGCCAGCGCCCTCCAAGGCCAGTGGCACTGCCTGCCCCAAAGGCCACTCTGCGTGTGTCCTCCTCCCCAAAGGGAGCCAAATGGAGGCAGAGGCTGCCTGGCATCAGCAGTGCAAGGATGGGTCCCCCCGTTCCCGACCCTCCTCTCCCTGATACACCCCGTGGGCCTGTGCCGAACCGAGTGGTGACTGCAGCCGCCTAAGGTCACGGGTCACACAGACCCCAGGCTGGCAGTCCCATGTCCTCACGGTCTAACCCTTTAGACCACAAGGCTGGAGAGACCTCCCCCTGGGTGCACGGTCCCTGGGGGGCTTCTGTGGGCTCAGCTGCACCAGGAGTCTTGGGGCCCCGGCATCTGAGCTCATCCACCCACCACAGGGGCTGAGCCCCACCCAGGCCAGGTGGGAGGCCTCTAGAGCCGTCTCCTGTGACAAACGCCAGTCCCTGGGCCTCCAAGCGAGCCTGACCTTCCTTCCCACACCCCCCAGATCGCGTCCGAGCTGAAGGACACCATCTCCACCCGCCTCCGCAGCGCCCGCAACAGCATCAGTGTGCCCATCGCCAGCACTTCGGACAAGGTCCTGGGGGCGGCCCTGGCCGGCTGCGAGCTCGCCTGGGGGGTGGCCAAAGGCACTGCTGAGTATGCCGCCGGCACCCGCGCGGGCCGCCTGGCCTCAGGAGGGGCCGACCTGGCCCTGAGTGGTGTGGAGAAGGTGGTCGAATGCCTCCTCCCTCCAGCCGAGGACGAGTCAGGTACCTGCCAGGAGGGGCGGGCAGACCCACCCTGGGGGGGTGGGGGGCCCCTTGCCGCCTGAGAATGAGCGAAGTCAGCAAGGGAGGCCAGTGGGAGGGGTGAAAGGGAGTGGCCCACATCACCACGGGAACCCAGCAGAGCCAGGTGGAGCTGGGACAGCAGCTCCTCTGACCTCCCCTTGCCCGTCTCGCCGCCCAGCGCCCGCTCCGGAACGCCAGCACCCCCGCACACCTCCCAAGACCAAGCCAAGCCTCGTGAGCAGGGTTGGGGCCCTGGCCAACACCCTGTCCCGACACACCTTGCAGACCACAGCCCAAGTGCTGAAGCAGGGCCACGCCCTGGCCATGTGGGTCCCCGGCGTGTCACCCCTGGTGAGTGTCTGCCCTGGGCTCTGACTGGCCCCAGCTTGGGCTGGGACTTTGAGTCTCAGGACAGGGGATCTTGAAGGGACTGAGGGCCAGTACTTGAGGCTGCGGGGAAGAGCAAGGCCAGCCTTGTGGGGGTGGACCAGGGCCTCCCCCATTTCTGTCCCCCGCGCTCCCACTCGTCCTATCCCCCCAGCTGGTTCTCTTGCTCCGGCCCCTCCCACCTGGGAGGGAGCAGAGACCCCAGCTGCTGTCCCGCACAAGGTGCGTCGTCTGCGATAACAAGGCTCAGAGTCAGCCCCAGCTGGGCAGTGTCCCAGACTGTCCCCAGGTGTCTGATTTCCCTTCTGGAGGCTTCTAATTTGCCATCTGCCGCCCCAAATGCTGTACCGCTGCCCTTCCTGGGCCCGGGGAGGGTTAACGTCTCCCTCCCTGTCTCGCTGTGTGTTTCAGCAACTGCACCCAGAAAAGGAAATAAACACGATAGTGAAGCGTAGAGGTCAGCAGACACTTTCCAGCCATCATTTGGGGGATCCTTTCACAAGCATTGCTGGCCTGGCCAGGCCATTCAGGCCAATGTTTGCTGTGAACCCACTGTGTGCTGGCTTCCCTGGGTCCAGTAGGAAGGCAGGAGTGGCCATTCCCGCGTCCCCTACACTGGGGGCCACTAACCAGGGCCCTGCTCATTTCCCCCGTGGATACCTGGCCCGCCCGATGGTCTCACTCTCAGTGACCTGCCAGGACCCGGATGGTCTCACTCTCAGTGACCTGCCAGGACCCGGATGGTCTCACTCTCAGTGACCTGCCAGGACCCGGATGGTCTCACTCTCAGTGACCTGCCAGGACCCGGATGGTCTCACTCTCAGTGACCTGCCAGGACCCGGATGGTCTCACTCTCAGTGACCTGCCAGGACCCGGATGGTCTCACTCTCAGTGACCTGCCAGGACCCGGATGGTCTCACTCTCAGTGACCTGCCAGGACCCGGGTGGTCTCACTCTCAGTGACCTGCCAGGACCCGGGCTCAGGTCACGTGCACATCCCCAGTGACCCAGCAGACATGGGAGCCACGGTCCCCCAAACGGCTGCGGGAAGTGCTCCCTCAGCTTTCTCCTTAGCCGAGAGAGGAGAAAACCCGGACGCCCGCCACCAGTAGGGGCAGGGGTGGCGTATTTCCATGGCGGGATGTCACCGGGGAAAGGGAGGGGTGCCTCACAGGAGAAGCCATTCATGAGAGAGAAGCCCTTCACGACGACACACTCCATGTTGCTGTTGATTTGTGTGCAGTTGAGAAATAGGTGGAACCAGTGAGAGAGGTCAGAATGTGGTCCCCAGCAGGGGGGACTGAGCAGGCAGGGGGCACAGGGGTCTCCTGGGCTGCGAAACATGGTCTCCACCGTGACCTGGGCCGGCCACCCGGGTGCGCGTTCAGAACGGTCTCGGGTGCTGTCCACTAAAGACGTGGGCACCTACCACTCAGTGACGAGTTTTAAGAGCAGTCTTCTGGGGCTGGGCCTTGTCCATTCCCCCACCCTGCCCCTGGGGGTGAGGGACTTTGGCCGTGGGGGCTGAAGCCAGGGACCCCCCCTTCGCTCCCTCAGAGCAGCCTGGCCCAGTGGGGCGCGTCCGCGGCCATGCAGGTGGTCTCCCGGCGGCGGAGCGAGGTGCGGGTGCCCTGGCTGCACAGCCTCGCCGCGGCCCAGGACGAGGACCACGAGGACCAGACAGACACCGAGGGGGAGGACAGCAAGGAGGAGGAAGAGGAGGAAGAGGAGGAGGTTGAGGAGCTCAGTGAGGTGAGAGCAGAGCTGAGTGGGGTGCGGGAGCCCCCCAGGTCCCACAGCCCACAGAGTAGCGAGAGGCCCCGGAGACAGAGAGTCCGGGCAGAGGCTTGTCCACATGTGCAGAGAGGGGAAGTGGCCTCTGTGCCCGAGGCCACGCAGCTAGTGGCTGAGCCTGGGTCCCTGTTCTCCCCCCCAACCCTGGGGGTGGCATGGAGGGGAAGGGTCTGGGAGCTGCCGCAGGAGGGGCTGACCCGCTCTCGTCCCCAGGTGGCAGCCCTGCCCCGGCCGCAGGGCCTCCTGGGCGGTGTGACGCAGGCCCTGCACAGGGCCATCCGGGGCACCGTCGCGGTCGTGACCTGGGCGCCTGCCACGGTTCTGGGCACGGCTGGGCGGGTGCTGGGCCTCTCACCAGCCCGCACTGCCGCCCCGACCAAGGGGCGGGCCATGTCCCTGTCGGACGCCCTGAAGGGCGTGACAGACAACGTGGTGGACACTGTGGTGCACTATGTGCCGGTGAGTCCAGCCCCCCACCCCCCCACCCCTGAGGAGCTGCAGTTGCCCCAAGACCTCGCCAGGGGGCTCGGCAGCCAGCTGGTCTACCTTGGGCCCAAAACAGAACCAGGCAGGGATACTCTGACCCTGGCCAGGGCAGTGTGTGGGCCATGTGGAGCCTAAAACCCAGGCCCCAGGATGGGTCAGGGAGGCGACTGACCTGCCACCAAGACCCCAGGGGTCCAGCCACTTTGTCACAGGGCCTGCCTCACTGTGGGGGTCTGGGCCATGGAGACCTGTGAAGCAGGCAGGGCCTCAGCTGTCTCCCCTGAGCACCCCATTCAGCTGCACCACCCAGCCTGTGCCCCCCTGACGGCTGCTCTGGCAAGGCGGGACCCAGAGGTGGTGGGTGGGAGGCGCAAGGTGAGGCCCACTGGGCCCTGATGGGGCTGCCGGGTCCTCAGCTCCCCAGGTTGTCACTGATGGAGCCCGAGAGCGAGTTCCGGGACATCGACAACCCACCGGATGAGACCGAGCGCAGAGCATCTGGGGTGCGGCCAGCCAGCCCGGAGCCCATAGCGCGCCCAGTGCAGCACCGAGGCAGCCTGCGCAGCGTGAGGGCTCAGGGCCTGGAGGACGGAGCGGACCCGCTCGCCGCACCACGCCCGGCCTTCCCGGCTGCACCCCGGGAGAAGCCAGCACGCAGGGTCAGCGACAGCTTCTTCCGGCCCAGCGTCATGGAGCCCATCCTGAGCCGCGCGCAGTACAACCAGCTGCGTAAGAAGAGCTAAGCGCCCCGCCAGCCACTGCAACCAGGAAGCCAGGACCCTCTCTAACGTGTCCAAAGTAGTCCCCTGGGCCCCTGCGCCGCGGCACACGCGGCACACGTCGTCTTCACGCATCTCTGGGGGCCTTAGCTTGCGGCCAATTTTAAAGAAAAATCTGAGCAGCAACCTGCTTTCTGTCTCGCTTGTTTTACTAAAAGGTTCGTTGCCTAACTTATCCAAGATTTAGATCCTCTGTAGGCAAACAGCTGCCTCTCCTGAGCTGTATGGCTCCTGGAAGTCCACCCGAGCAGGCCTTCTGGGCACCCGAGTGTGCGGACTCAGCAGGCTGCTTTGAAGGAGCCGCCGGGTGCAAAAGCTGTCGCGTGAAAAGGCAGCGTCCCTCTGCGTTCGGTGCCCGTGGCTTCACAGGCTGGGTCCCCGTGTTCGCAGCGCCACCTTCTGGCTCAGGGCGCATCCTTTTGAATCCTTCCCGCCCGGCTTCCCCCTGCGCCTTCACCCTGTCATGCGCCTTTGGAATGCTAGTGTCCCTGGTGTGGGGGGACAGCGGTGGTGACCCTTCACTGGAGAAAGTCTATTTTACTGCAGGGGTGTCCGACTTTGGGGCATCTCTGGGCACACTGGAAGAAGGAGAGTTGTCTTTGGCCTCACAGCAAATACATTGAAACACATAATCACCAAAAAAATCCCATTTCGTTTTAAGTAAATTTGCGAGTTTGTGGGGGGCCGCATTCACAGGCAGCCCGGGCGGCCTGCGGCCTGAGGGCCTCAGCTTCGACACCCCTGCTTTAGAGCACCTCAGGCTCTATTTCTGGAGATGTCAATATTCGGGAAATCTAGGACATGCATACACATAATGTAAAACTGAGACACCGCGAGAGGGCGTGTGTGCCCCCCGAGGGTCCCCGTGCCCCTTTGTGGTTTGTGCACCTGTGTGCAAGCCCGAGTGTGTCTGTGTTTCGCAGGTGGCTCCCACCACTGCGGGCTGCTCTACCTGCCTGCTCGTTCCCCTCAAAATACTCCTCTGAGATCAGAAGTCCTCCTCGTTCTTTTTACTGGCCTCACAGTAGGTGCTTCATAATGTAAGTGATTTCACTAGTTCTCTAACGAAGGGCTTTGAGGTTGTCTCCATTTGTTTTTTTCCCTGATGCAAACAGTACCGCAACACACGCCCTTATACACAATGTCTCAGGTACACACGTGGACCTATATCTCTAGGAGGAACCTGTCACTTGGGACCTTGACTTGTTGGGAGAAAGGGTGTCTGCATCTTAAAATTGTTAGACAACCCCCAGTAGGCTTTCAAGCCAAATTCTACTTTCACTTTCACCCACAGCTGCACATGTCACCAAGTGCTCGCTCTCCCCCTTCTCTGGGTGTTTCCTATCTGAAGGTGACAGCAGAGGAGAAATGGGGAGGCCAGGTCCTTTGTCACACTGCCATCTGACTCAGCCTGCCCTTCCCCCTATGGTCCCTCTGTTAGCTGAGAGGACAAATGACCAGTGGACCCATGGGTCCCGTTCCCTTTGCAAATGAGACTCAGAGCTGTGGGCCAGGACTTGTCACCCTGGGCCTGGGGCGCAGAAGGGGCACAGCGATGACTACCTGGTGCAGCCAGGGTCCGCCCCCCCGCCCCAGGGAGAAGCGGACGGCTATCGCCACCCTGAAAACCATGGGGGATGGATCCCTCTCAGCCTCGGAAGGGACTGCGAAGTCATTGGAGGTGGGGGCTTCCTGGGACCTGGAGAGGGAGAGCTTTGCTGAGCTCGGAGGGGCGCGGGGCGTGCCGAGACCGGGAGCGATGCGGTGGCGAGAGGAGCAAAGGCGGACACCTGAATACATGATTGTGAGCGCCGCTTTCCAGAGTCTCGGGGTTGGGAAATCCACCCTCCCCTCGCGGAGCGAAATCATCCCCTGGTTAATCTTCCTGTTCTCACGGGTTACCACTTGCCGTTATGCGACGTGAGCGTCCCGCCCGCGGGCAGGGGGCTTCTCCAGCGCGGAGAATCAGGCCGGCAGTGGGGTCGCTGTGTCCCCAGAATTCCGTGAGCCCGCGCCAGGATCAGCGCCCAGCGCCAGGATCAGCGCCCAGCGCCAGGGACCCAGGCGGGGCTGAGTGGACTGGAGACCGTGGCCCCGCCCGGAGGCCCCGCCCCTGAGGCCCCGCCCCTGCGAGGCCCCGCCCCTGCGAGGCCCCGCCCTGCCCCGTCTCGCTGGTCGCAGACTCCGAGGCTCCGCCCGGCTCCTGTCTCAGCCCCCAGGAGCCCAAGCGGAGGCGGGGTTGCTGGGGAAAGGCGGGATCATTTGCGGGGCGGGGGTCCTGGTGACGGCATCAGAGCGCGCTGCGTTGGGGCTGGGAGGCGGGCCGCTGGGCCGGGGGCTGACACCCTGGCAGGTAAGTGGGGGAGCCCCGGAGACGTGGGGGTCGCGCTCGCCTCCAGCGCAGGCCGTTCCCGCGGCGCTGGCAGCAGGCACCCCGGTGGAGCCCGTCCTCATTTACCAGCCTCCTGGGGCCCTTGCCGGGGCGGGTGGGAGCCCCTCCCCTAAGTCGGGGGCCCGAGGCCGACCTGCCGGGCCTGGCCCGGAGGAGGGAGCGCGGGGCTGCCAGCACTGGTGAGCACTTTTCCGAACTTTCCTGGAGCCCCCGCCTCCGGTGTCCGACTCGGTGCCGGCGCCGGACCACACTGGCGGACGCCTCTGGGTGCCTTCGGGGCGCGGAGAAGCGGGCCCGCAAGGAGCTAAAAAGTTCAGGGTGAGCAGGACAGGTACCGCGGTGTCCCCAGCGCCAGTCACCCAGCAGGGTCGGAATGATTTCGTGAACGAAAAGCCGTTACAGACGCTGAGAGAAGGGAAATGTAGTGCTAACCCGGAGTGTGCGCTTGCACGCCTGGGCGCTGCAGCGTGTCCCTGGACCAGGTACGACAAAGGCAGCGCACAACACGCTCACACCCGGAGACACGGCGCTGTTTCACAGCGAACTCTGCTTCAGACGTAGAAGCAGTGCACTCTCAACGAAGAAAAGTGTAGCTAGTGAATACGTAAACCGTAACAAAGATGCTCGCGTGCATCGCGCACTCGTTCGGGCCATGTTTCCGGTGCCCGGCAGCGGGCAAGTAAGCCAGCTGTAATCGTTTTGCTGGTGGAAGGTCTTACCTTCAGTTTGTTAAAAGAAAGAAAAAGAGAGAGAGAAAGAAAGAAAGGCAAAGCCCGCAATAAAGCAAAGCGCAATAACGGAGGTAAACGTGTGGCGATAAAGTGGGGCGGGCGCGCGGTGAGGACTGACCAGGGAGGATGAAGACGGGGCAAGTTCCTTGGGTAAGTATTACTCGTCACTCTCCGGCCGCGAGGAAGGGTAGGGTATTGTGCTGGGCAGTGGAGATGCTGCAGGAAGGGGGCAGGGCCGTCGCTGCCTCCGGGCTCCCAGCCTGGGGGTGTGGGGAGGCCGCCGTTGAAGGCAGCAGTTGCTGTGGAAGGCGTGTGTGGGGTGGGGCAGGCAGGGCGTCTGCCTGGTTCCCTGCAGAGGGAGCTGGCTCAGCTCCAGGCGCCACCTAGGGGGCCGGTGGGCAATACTGATTAGGTACATGGGCCTAGTCCAGGTACGAAGGGCCTGTTCACGTTGAGCCCTTGGGAGTTAAGATGTCGTTGGCATATTTGAAAGATGCCCATGGTTGTGGTGGAGAAGCGGCTGGTAAAGGTCACCCCATCAGGACGACAGTGGCCAGGGTTAGCTGCGGTTTCACTTTCCACGGTTTCAGTTACCACGGTTAACTGGCCTGAAAATATTAAATGGGGAATTCCAGAAGTCTTAAGTTTTAAGTTGTGTGCCAATCCGAGTAGTGTGAGGTCATCTCGCGATGTCCCGCTTTCTCCCGCGCTGCCTGGGAATGAGTTTGTGAAAAACGCAGCTCCCGTGCAGCTCCATCGAGCAAACAAGAGCAGCAAACAAGCGCCCGCAGGCGGCAGCAGGCGCTCCCAGCGTCAGCGGCATCTCAGTGTTTGTGTTCCAGCGGCCTGCCCT
Organism: Artibeus jamaicensis; assembly: GCF_021234435.1. Classification (NCBI taxonomy): domain Eukaryota; kingdom Metazoa; phylum Chordata; class Mammalia; order Chiroptera; family Phyllostomidae; genus Artibeus; species Artibeus jamaicensis. Next base: position 3,353,359 of record NW_026522049.1, on the reverse strand, counting down.
TGACTTCCTAACGGGCCCCGGGCGCAAGAGCAGCGATGCTGGCATTTCGGATGTGCCAGCGAGAAGCAGGAAAGTGCTTCCTCTAAGTGAAAGGGAAAAGTTCTCTACTTTAATCAGGAAAAAGAAAAAAAAATTGAATGCTTAGATGAGCAGATCTACGGTAAGAATGAATCTTCTGTGAAATTGTGAAGGAATTTGCCGGTTGTGCGTTAGGACTTAGACTGCAAAAGTTATGCCTGCAGGACGGGGTGAACGCTGCTGGTGGGAACAGCGGCAGGAAGTGTACAGGTGGAAGGCGAGAGCGCCCCGCATGGTGGGCGGTGCTGCCTGCCGGCTGCCTGCCAAGCCAGAAAACAGTGAGCTTACACAGGGACTTCAGCCAGGCCCCCCTGAGACAAGGGACCACATTCCCATGGTGTTTGTTGCAGTGCATTGTTGTAGTTATTTATTTCCTCATCAGGTATCCTTGCTAATTTCTTCCGTGCCTGATTTATAGGTGAAACTTCAGCACAGGTGTGAGTATACAGGGGAACACAGTATCGACGGGGTTCAGTACTAGTTGTGGTTTCAGGCGTCCACTGGGGGCCTGGAACATGTCGAAGGGGATCTGTTGACTTGTTTTGGGGAAGGTGGGGCAGGGGGTGCGAGGTGACAAAAGCGGAGATCAGAAAGCTCAGCGGGCGGATGTGTCTTCTAAGGGACAGGGTCACAGGAACTGAGTGCAGATGAAACACGAGCCCTTGGGTGGTGAGAGGAGGCATCGGGGCCTTACTCTGTGACTTGTCGCTGATGGGGCTGCACTGCGGCCCCTGCAGCATTTGGGCCCCCGGGTGGGGGGCATGGAGGATGCTCTAGACCTTGGCTGCCCTCCACTGTGCCCCTCCAAGACCACCTGCAGGGCAAGCCTGGCCCCTGGTGCACAGGTGCCGATGGCGCGGGCCTCTTCCTCTCCACAGGGCCCGGAGCAGCCCTCCACCATCATGGGGCTGGAGGCCCACAGGCTTCCAGGGGCCGAGGAGGCCCCAGTGAGGGTGGCCCTGCGAGTCCGCCCACTGCTGCCCAAGGAGCTGCTGCATGGGCACCAGAGCTGCCTGCGGGTGGAGCCGGCGTGCAACCGGGTCACCCTGGGCCGGGACCGCCACTTCGGCTTCCACGTGGTGCTGGACGAGGACGCCGGGCAGGAGGCCGTGTACCAGGCCTGCGTGCAGCCCCTGCTGGAGGCTTTCTTCGAGGGCTTCAATGCCACGGTCTTCGCCTATGGCCAGACGGGCTCCGGGAAGACATACACCATGGGGGAGGCCAGTGTGGGTGAGTGGCCCCGCCCTGCACCCACACTGAGGGGCCTCAGTGGCACCTGAATTTTGTCCCCTGCCTTCTTGCTGCCATTCCCTGGCCAAGGTGGGGGTGCCGACCGGGGTGGGAGGGGGAAGGCGGACAACTGTTTTCTGAGCAGATTTGCAGCCCAGGGTGGGACCAGCCACACCCACAGGCCGGGCTGCACAGGACGGGAGGGGCCTGCAGGGGTGAGTGGCCTCCTCAGCCGGCCCCACGGCATCCCCCCAGCCTCCCTCCACGAGGATGAGCAGGGCATCATCCCACGGGTCATGGCCGAGGCCTTCAAGCTCATCGATGAGAACGACCTGCTGGACTGTCTCGTGCATGTGTCTTACCTGGAAGTGTACAAGGAGGAGTTCCGAGACCTGCTGGAGGTGGGCACGGCCAGCCGCGACATCCAGCTTCGGGAAGACGATCGAGGGAACGTAGGTGAGGAAATCCCGAGGGCCCCACTGGTGGGGGAGGGGCACCTGGTTGAGGAGGCTTCCCCTGCTGAAGGCTGGCTTACCTGTGTGGGAGGGACACCTAACTGGGGAACTCAAGCTCTGGAAAGTTTTGCTTTGGTTTCCCATCTCCATGGACTCTGGTGTACAGCCAGAGTGAGAGGCTTTGCAGGGGGCAGGGGGAAGCTGGAGCCCCTTCAGCCCAAGCCAGGATGGGCAGCGGCCCCAGCTGTGGGGAAGGGGCCCCTGAGGCAGGAAGAGCTGCAGACGGCTGGCCCTGCCCTGCCAGCCCCTGCCCAACCCTGGGCTCCCTGCTTCTCACGCCCGCAGTGCTGTGTGGGGTGAAGGAGGTGGACGTGGAGGGCCTGGACGAGGTGCTGAGCCTCCTGGAGATGGGCAACGCTGCGCGGCACACGGGGGCCACGCACCTCAACCGCCTGTCCAGCCGCTCACACACGGTCTTTACCGTGACCTTGGAGCAGCGGGGGCGCGCCCCCAGCCGCCTGCCGCGCCCAGCCGCAGGCCAGCTGCTGGTCTCCAAGTTCCACTTTGTGGACCTGGCCGGCTCCGAGAGGGTGCTCAAGACGGGGAGCACAGGCGAGCGCCTCAAAGAGAGCATCCAGATCAACAGCAGCCTCCTGGCCCTGGGCAACGTCATCAGTGCCCTGGGTGACCCCCAGCGCCGTGGCAGCCACATCCCCTACCGGGACTCCAAGATCACCCGGTGAGCCCAGGGGAGGAGGGGCCGGGAGAGCCGCTGTTGTGTGTCCTGGCTTCCAGGTGGCCGCTGGGGTGGAGCTGGGGGAGGCGGAGGGGATCCAGCTTCTGGGGCCTGGGGCTGGGCAGTCAGCCTCAGGCCCGAAGTGGGGTTGTCTGACCAAGGGTCCTGGTGCACTGGGGTCCCTGATTTGCATCCCTGGCACCCTCAGGATCCTCAAAGACTCGCTGGGTGGGAACGCCAAGACTGTGATGATCGCCTGTGTCAGCCCCTCCTCCTCCGACTTTGATGAGACCCTCAACACCCTCAACTACGCCAGCCGCGCTCAGAACATCTGCAACCGCCCCACCGTCAATTGGCGGCCCGACGCCGAGCGGGCGCCTGAAGAGGCAGCTGGGGTGCGAGGTCCCCCGCGGCACCGCTCAGAGACGCGCATCATCCACCGTGGCCGTCGCGGCCTGGGCCCCACTGCTGCCCCTGCCGTGGCCGCCGCCCGCCTGGGTGCCGAGTGCGCGCGCTACCGGGCCCGCACTGACGCCGCCTACAGCCTCCTGCGCGAATTGCAGGCCGAACCCGGGCTGCCCGGCACTGCCGCGCGCAAGGTGCGGGACTGGCTATGTGAGGTCGAGGGCGAGCGCAGCGTCCTGAGCTCTGCCTCTGGGCCGGACAGCGGCATTGAGAGCGCCTCCACTGTGGACGAGCAGGCCACGCAGGGGCCGGGCAGCAGAAAGGTGGCCAAGGACCAGGTGTGGACCTGGGCAGGGGAAGGAGAAGGTCTCAGACGTCCAGCCATTAGCAGAGCCCCTTGGGAATTCAAAGCCGGTGACCACGGTCACTCTCCATAACGTCCTCCTGCCTCAGGCTCGCTTTGTATAGCAGGGCTGACCTTGGTCTTTACCTTCTGGGTGTGATACAAGGGCTGAAGCTGTAACAAGGGCAGAGCACGCCGGTGAGGGCTCAGTACCTTGTTCATAGAGGTGGCCCATGTGGCTTGCAGAGGGGACCGTAGGCAGGGCTTGGAGCAGAGCAGCAAGTAAGACTAGGGCCCCCCAAGCAGAGCAGAGGGAGGGCTGGGGTGCCCCAGGGACAGACAGGCTCGTCCTGCTCCCTCCTGCCCCTGAGGCCTGTCTCCCTGCCCCCTAGGAAGGCGAGGGGGCGCTGCAGGCCCTGCAGAGCCAGGTGGCCCGGCTGGAGGAGGAGAACCGAGACTTTCTGGCTGCCCTGGAGGACGCCATGGAGCAGTACAAGCTGCAGGTGGGGCTGCCACTTCCACGGAGGGGGTGCCAGGGAGCGAGTTTCCCAGCGGGAGGAAAGCAGCCAGAGCAGGGGAGATGAGGGCGTGCACAAACGGGCAGAAGCTAAACCCTTGTGGTGGAACACAACAGTGTGGGTGGGTGTGCAGGATGCTCCTGAGTGTGGGCGGCAGGTGGGCCTGGAGGGCAGCAGGGTGGGCCACTGTAGCTGGATCCTTTCTTAGTCCCAAGGTAACTGGGTCGGCGTTGCTCCTGGCACCCTCTGGTGGCAGTGATTGGCAGGGTGGGATGAGAGCTGGAGCCAGAGTCTTTTGCGGTGTGTGCGCGTGTATGTGTGAGTGTGTGTGTAACCAAGAGGTTGTCAGAACGTTTGACCTTCCTCAGGGAGCGGAAGGGGGGGGCCCTCACACCTGGTTCCCCATTCTCCTGCACTTCGTCCCGGTTGTCCCCGCTCCCTAGTCTGTGTCTCCCCACTCAGCACCCAGACCATGTCTTGCAGAGCGACCGTCTGCGTGAGCAGCAGGAGGAGATGGCAGAGCTGCGGCTGCGGCTGGAGCTGGTGCGGCCGGGCTGGGGGGCCTCGGGGCTCCTGCAGGGCCTGCCTCCTGGGTCCTTTGGGCCCCGGCCTCACACGGCGCCCCTGGTGGGTGCCCACAGCCATGTGCTGGGCTTGGTGCCCCTTGCGTGCCTTCCTGGAGACAAAGTCGGCCCTGAGAACTGGGGAGAGGTGAGGAGGTGGCCAGGCTGGGCGCAGCTGGGCCTGTTGGACTGGGCAGGGGAAGGGCAAAGCCGGAGAATGTCCCTCACCCCAAGCTTTTGTGGGAGCAGCTGTGAGATGCCCCTTCCTATGTCCCTAGAGAAGGGGCCAAGATTTGGGTGACTGAAAGGCTTCTCAGAAGAACAGAAGGACAGTGCTATTGGGGATCTCCATGTAACTGGAGATTGCTAGGGGGTTAGAGAGAGGCTTCCGGCACTGGATGGGAAGCTTGCATGCCTCCAGAGGCAGGGAGCTCATCACTTTGAGGTCACATGCCCTGTCTGGTCTGGCCGGGCGCTGTTAGCAAGATAAGACTCAGGTGCAGGTGACCTGTGTACGAGATGGACATGGCAGGTGGCCACCTGAGAGTATCAGGTACAACCCCAGCCGGGGCAGGGGAGCGTGGGAGCGGCAGCTCCTGCTCTGACTCAGTGTCACCTTGCAGGTGGGGCAGGGCGTGGGGCAGAGGTGCAGGTGGGAGCACAGCCTTGGTGCCTGGAACAGCCCACAGAGGATGCCCTGCGGGCTCCTGTCCTGAAACCCTGGCTCTCCCCTAGCAGGTGACAAATGGCACAGAGATGGGAGCCAAGCTCCTGGCGGAGGTAGACAGGCTGGGAAGTGGCTCCTCAGCTTCATCGGAGGAGGAGGAGGCGCCGGGGGGAGAGCAGCCGCCGCCCCGACAGACCCTGCACCTGCGCAGGTGCGTGGGGACCACGGGGGACCTGGCAAAGACCCACCTGGCAGGACCCCGTGGTCTCAGGGCGTCCTCACCCCCATAGCCCCTGCTGGCCCTGGGGAGAATAGATGGGGGTGGGCCAGCCTCCCGGGTGGTCCCTGGTGCCCCCAGCTCCCCTGCACCCCCTCTGCTTGGCTCCTGGCCGTGGGGTTTTGCTGGACTGACCGATTCTGTCGATGGTGGGACAGAAGGCCAGGGACCTTCTTCCCTCTAGCCTGGGAGGTGGCTGTGCTGGGGTGGGGACTGGGGAGGGGTATAGACGCCTGCTTCTGCCCCCCAGAAACGGGATCAGCAAGTGGAACCAGAGGGCAGACGCAGGCCCAGGGAGTCCGCTGAGCAGGAAGGGCCCGAGGCTTCGTCTTGAGGAGCTGGGTGCAGCCACCCTGGAGCCCAGAGGTGAGGCTGCTGGGACGCAGAAAGGACCTGACCCCTTCTCCCTCCACGGTCCTGACAGGCCACTCTAGGCAGTGCACCTGTCCTCCCTGCCCCACCTCCCCCGCTGTCAGATGATGTAGCAGCCTTGGCCGCTGGCCTTTTACAGGGGCTCCTGGGAGCAAGGCCCAGGCCCGGCCCCGCCAGGACCCCACAGCCACGGCCTCCGAGTGGCGGCTGGCCCAAGCCCAGCAGAAGATCCGGGAATTGGCCATCAACATCCGCATGAAGGAGGAGCTCATCGGCGAGCTGGTCCGCACAGGTGGGCACCGGGCAGTCTCCGCCTAAGGTGTGATGCCCAGCGTGGTCTCTTGCCTCTGTGTGACCTGGGGCAGGTAGGATAACCCCTCTGTGTCTCAGTTTTCTCACTGCTGAGGCGGGGACAGTAATTGTCCCTGCTTCACAGGGCGGCTCTGAAGATGAGTGGAGGGATGTCAGGTGTGGCGTTCAGAGGGGCTCTCAGGGAGCACTGCCCATCATCACCGTCTGTTGGGTGGCTGCTGGGTGGGCGCATGGTGTCCCCAAATCATGCTGTGGCTGCTGGCAATCTGTGGGACCGGGGAGGGGACAATTTCAGGTGGAGACCAGCTGAACTTTTTAATAGCTATAAACTCACTGTAAAATGCATCCTGAAATATTTCATGTACATTGGAAGAGAGACCAGTACAGGGGGTCCCACCCTCGAGGTTCGGTTGTCAAATTTTTCCCGTGTTCGTTTTATTGCTGAAACACATGTTGTTCAGTTAAACTTATGGGGTAGCATCGGCAATAACTGATGTGAGCTTCCAATGCATGACTACGATACAGCAGTCCGCAGCCTTTTTCATCTCACGGTGCACGACTAATGACTAAAATTCTGTGGCACACCAAAAAGTTATATTTTGCCAATCTGACCAAAAAGTATAGGTCCAATTTGGATTCATCCCCACTGGACGGATACTGTTGTGTGAGGTGTTGTCATTTTTCTCTTTGACAGTTTCAGGGAAAGGAGGTCAGTGCCCCCGACTAAATAGTCAGGTTTTGGGTATTTAACAAATTGCTGCGGTGCTCTGGGTGAGAGTCGCTGCTGTAACACATCCCTGAATATCGTACCATGTGCTCGGCACCCACAGTCAAGTCTCCGTCCGTCACCGTGTACTTGTCCCCCTTCGTCCTCTCCTCTCCAGTAGCTCCTTGCTGTTTCACATGCCACGCAGGAGCGAGAGCCAGCGGTTCTCTTGTCCTTTTCTGTTGTGGCAAACAGCAGCGTGTCCCCATTTGTCACAGCTGGGCGGTGCCGTGTTGTACATGTGTCCCGTCAGTGCATTGCGTGGACGCATGTGTGTGTGTGTGTTCTTTCTCGAATAACTGCCTGCCGGGGGACATGGCGGTCGTCTCCACGTCTGGGCCGCCGTGAATGATGCTGCCATGAGCAGCGTGGTGTGTGCGTCTTTCTAAATAAACGCCGAGGTTTTCAAGTAGACACCCAGAGAAGGGGTTGTGAGGTCATACGGTAGCTCTATTCTTTTGGTCGTAATTGTAAAACTGTTGTTTTTCTTTGTTTGTTTGTTTGTTTTAAATTTTTCCCTGAAGTTTCCTTGTTAGTACACGGCAACGCAGTGGGTTTCCATGCGTTGATTTCTGCGTCCCGCAGCCTCACGGTGTGTGTGTCTTGTTTCTGATGGGTCGTTGGTGACGTCTCCAGGGTTTTCTCTGTGAGTCACGTCATCTGCGAAGAGCGACACCTTTACTTCCCTCTTCCCAGTTTGGGTGCCTTTCATTTCTTTCTCTTGCCAGATTGCTCTGGTTCGGACTCCCAGCACGGGGTTGAATAAGGCTGGTGAGAGTGGGCATCCCTGGCTTGTTCCTCGTCTTAGAGAAAAACCTTCCCGTTTTTCACCATCGAGCGGGATATTCGCTGAGGCTTCGTCGTATCTGGCCTTTACGATGTTGAGGAAGTTTCCTTCTGTGCCCATTTTACCGAGCGGTGTGTATTGTATCTTAGATGCTTTTTCAGCATCTATCGATGAGATAATATATTTTTACCCTTTCTTTTGCTAACGTGCCCTTTTCCATGGGTGGATTGAGGCCTTGGAGGGAGCCCACTGGATTGTGATGCGTTTATTCTTTCTGTATCGTGTTGCGGTGCCGGGTTTGCTGGTGTCCTGTTTAGGGTTTTCCATCTGTATCTGTCAGCGGCATCGGTCTGTAGCTCTGGTGGGTGTCGTCCTCGCCAGCCGGCAGGCACAGGGTCCCCTTGGCTTCACCCCGTGTGTTAGGAAGTTTTCTCTCCTCTTCGGCCTTTTGGGAGACTTTGAGAAGGAAAGGTTTCACATCTTCTCAGACTGCGTGGTAGGATTCGCTGGTGAAGGAAGCGCCACATGTGCGGCAGCCGTCTCCGTGTCGAGAATGACGAGGCTCACTTACAAAGTGGGCTGATTTAAAGGGAAAGACTACGTAAGCCATGGTGCCGGGGGAACGGAGGCTGGGAAGACCCATGTGGCGACCCTGGCCCATGGGGATCGGGGAGACATCCCCGGGGAAGGAGCAGATGGCCTGGTGGGGGCCGCGGCCTATGCTGACGCAGCCCCCTCCTCCAGGGAAGGCAGCCCAGGCCCTGAACCGCCAGCACAGCCGGCGCATCCGCGAGCTGGAGCAGGAGGCGGAGCGAGTGCGGGCGGAGCTGAGCGAAGGCCAGCGGCAGCTGCGGGAGCTGGAGGGCAGGGAGCCGCAGGACGCTGGCGAGCGGTCCCAGCTCCAGGAGTTCCGCAGGAGGGTCGCTGCCGCCCAGAGCCAGGTGCAGGTCAGCGTGGGCCCTGGGGGTGGCAGGTGAGGCTGCCCAGGCTGGGGCTGCAGGGCCCAGGCTCACTGAGGAACCTGTGGGTGCTCAGGCCCTCATGCCGGGCACCCCCCCACCGGCTGCAGGTGTTGTCGCCCCTCCAGGGCTCCGCTCACTGAAGGCAGCAGAGGCGGGGAGGCCGGGCCCACCTGCAGCCCACCTGGGAGGCCCCGGGGGGTGGGGGGCGTCGCTGAAAGGAAGTCCCCCCTTCCTCATGCAGCCTCCCCACCCCCGTCCATCCGTCTGTTCTTCCAGCTCCCTGTGCACACACCTCTGCACCCCGCCTTCCCTGTCTCCCCATTAGCCTGGGTCCCTCTGATGCACCTGCCTCTCCATCGATGTGACCAGCTGTCTGTTTATCCACTCATCCTTTCGTTGTTCTGTTCCCTTTCATCAGTCGTACGCTGTCTGTGTCTTTACTGGTTCACCTTCCTGTCCGTTTTCCTGTCCACCTGCCCTCCTGTCCGTCCATCTTTGCAGCTGGCCACCCACCATTCCATCCTCCTTTGCTCAGGCCAGGCGTCCAGCATGCAGCCGAGCAGAGTGGTCGAGGGCACGGGCTCCGGAACCAGGCCGTCGGGGTTTGAACCCCAGCTCTGCTGTTTCCTAGCTGTGTGTCCTTGGTCGAGTGTCCTAGCCTCTCTGTGCCTCAGTTTCCTACTCTGTTAACTGGGGCCGATCACCATCATACTTGTTGGCAGGATCGTGCAGGTCAATTAACAGACACAGAGCTCTCAGTGTGGTGCCTGGTATGTGGCGACCGTCTGTGTACTTCCCTCTAGCTGTCTGCTGATATTTTTATTATCTGTCGTCCATCCACCTGCTTTCCCTCTGTCTGCCCCTCCATCCGGTCATCAGCCTTTGGGCCAGTGCACCCTTATTGAGAGCCAGGCTGGCAGTGTCCCCTGCCCGTGGCCCAGCGGAGTTTGCGCTGGTCGCAGGTGCTGAAGGAGAAGAAGCAGGTGACGGAGCGGCTGGCGTCGCTGTCGGCCCAGAGCGAGAGGCGGCTGCAGGAGCTCGAGAGGAACGTGCGGCTCATGCGGCAGCAGCAGGCCCAGCTGCAGCGGCGGCTTCGCGAGGAGACAGAGCAGAAGCGGCGCCTGGAGACGGAGATGAGCAAGCGGCAGCACCGGGTCAAGGTCAGGCTCTCGGCAAGGTGTGCGCCCCGTGTCCCCACTGCCTACAGGCATGAGAACCCCTCCAGCAGGTCACTCAGCCTCCCCGAGTCTGTCTCCCCTGCACGTGGGGGCATGTTACAGGAAAGCCAAGGCCAGGGTGAGGAGCCGGGGAGCTCAGTGCGATAAGGCCTCTCAGGCAGCCAGCACCTCCTGTCGTAGGAGCAGACCTGCGTCTGCTGCTCCCCAGGAGACGCTGTGCAGGGCCGCGTCGGGAGGGGCTGGCATGAGGCTGGCACACAGGGTCCCGCCCCTGAGCCTCGCCCCTGCGCCCCCAGGAGCTGGAGCTGAAGCACGAGCAGCAGCAGAAGATCCTGCGGATCAAGACGGAGGAGATCGCGGCGTTCCAGAGGAAGCGGCGCAGCGGCAGCAGCGGCTCTGTGGTCAGCCTGGAGCAGCAGCAGGTGGGCACCCGGGGGCTCCTGGAGCCCGAGCAGGGAGGGGGGGCTGCCCGAAGTGGGCGTGAGCGCTGAGCACCCGCTGTGCCCACCCCACGTCCCCTCAGAAGATTGAGGAGCAGAAGAAGTGGCTGGACCAGGAGATCGAGAAGGTCCTGCAGCAGCGGCGGGCGCTGGAGGAGCTGGGCGAGGAGCTCCGCAAGCGGGAGGCCATCCTGGCCAAGAAGGAGGCCCTGGTGCAGGAGAAGACGGGGCTGGAGAGCAAGCGCTTGCGGTCCAGCCAGGTGAGCGCCCTCCCCGCGAGGCCCGGGCGGGCGGAGCTGCAGGTGTCTCCGCAGTTTGCATCCCCTCATCCACCCCGGCTCTGGGACGGCTCAGGCAGGCAGAGCAGGGTGGTAGGTGGCCCGGGGACAGAGCCATCACGGGCACTGAGGCAGAAAGAGCCCCACCCGGCTCCTTGGGGCTTCGTCACTCCCTTGTGAGGAGCACACTCAGAACTGTCCTCACGTGGCTGAGGGTTTGAGGGGCACGTCAGACACACAGCCCGGGGCTGTCCCAGCGGCGGGTGCTCTGGCGGGTGCTCCAGTGGCACACGGAAGCGCAGGAGGAGCAGGGTGCTGCCGGATGCTCCGAATGCCCCTTGGCCACGAGAGCCCTCACTTCGTCCATCTTCAGGCTCCTGGAAAGGTCTTTGGGGCTTGGCCACTAATTTCCCATAATTCCCATCACCAACTCAAGTCGTCTCAGTGACAGGCCGCCACCACACGCTGCCCCGCCTTGGCCCACGTTGCCCCTTCTCGTCAGGGGTGCCTTGTCCCCTGCGTGTCTCCACCCTCCTCCCGGACAGTCTCTGCAGCCCCCGGTGCCTGAGTGTCTGCAGGGCTGAGTGGGGCCTCCGTGAGCCCTTGGCCTCCGTCGCATCCCACGGATGGTCTGTCACAGAGGGGACAGGCCTGCTCCCCACTCATGCCCGGTGCCGCCCCAGGCCCTGACGGAGGACATCGTGCGTGTGTCCAGCCGGCTGGAGCACCTGGAGAGGGAACTGTCCGAGAAGAGCGGGCAGCTGCGGCAGGGCAGCGCCCAGAGCCAGCAGCAGATCCGCGGGGAGATCGACGCCCTGCGCCAGGAGAAGGACTCGCTGCTGAAGCAGCGTCTGGAGATCGACGGCAAGCTGAGGCAGGGCAGCCTGCTGTCGCCCCAGGTACGCTGCGCTGGGCAGCCCCCGAGGCGGGGCTGGGTGCAGGAGTGTGGATGGGGGGCACCTGCTCGTCTGGGACACGGGCCGGCCTGGCCGCCCGCCCTGTTCCCTTCCTGGAATCCGGACCCCACGTCCCGCGCTGCAGGGACTGCCAGCCCAACATCTCAGCTCCCTGGTGGGAGTGAGTGTCTGGACCACGTCCCTGTGCCCTCCCCAGCAGTCCTGCCAGGCCTCCTGTGTGGGGGGTTCTGAGCCCCCCAGTGCAGATCCCTCCCTGCACTGCCCTGGGGTCAGCCTCTGACAGCTCAGGCTGAGGGGACCCTTAGAGGGTCGAAGGGGGCTGCACCCCTCTGCCGCCCACGCACACCCACACTCCACCCCACAGGAGGAGCGGACGCTGTTCCAGCTGGACGAGGCCATCGAGGCCCTGGACGCCGCCATCGAGTACAAGAACGAGGCCATCACGTGCCGTCAGCGGGTGCTGCGGGCCTCGGCCTCCCTGCTGTCCCAGTGCGAGATGGACCTCATGGCCAAGCTCAGCTACCTCTCGTCCTCGGAGACCAGGGCCCTCCTCTGCAAGTACTTTGACAAGGTGGGTCGACACCCTGAGGGCCTAGCCCCTTCCTCCCGGGAAGCCAATTGGAGCGGCTCCTTCAGGGCGGCCTTTGTCCCCATCAGGGGTTTTCAAGAAGGACGCGTTTGCTGGCCCAGGGCACGTGTGCCCATGTCTGGAGCTACTTCTGGTTGTCACAACAGCAGGGGTGGAGGCCAGGGATGCTGCTCAGCCCCCTTCAACACACAGAACGGGCCAGTGCCCCCAGGCGATCTGGCCCTAGCAGCCAGCAGTGTGGAGGCTGAGAAACCCTGGCCTCCATGAGACACAGCTTGAGGCTAGGCCTGGAAGCTTCTTCCTGTGTGACCGGGAAGGAGTCTGAGGCAGGGATGGCAGATAACACCCATCTTGAGAGCTAACACTTGTCTGTCATTTGTAATGTGCCTCCTGGAACACCACTGAGAAGCGTCTGGGAGCCAGGTCTGGGCTCAGAGGAGACCCTGTGACTCCTCAGCCACACCTGGTGTGGGGCGGTGCTGGCTGGGCTGTGCCCCAGTGAGGGTTCCCTGGTGCAGGGAGCCGGCGCCGCGTCTGAGCCGGGCAGGCCTCCGCACAGGTGGTGACACTGCGGGAGGAGCAGCACCAGCAGCAGGTGGCCTTCTCCGAGCTGGAGATGCAGCTGGAGGAGCAGCAGAGACTGGTGTACTGGCTGGAGGCGGCCCTAGAGCGGCAGCGCCTGGAGACGGACCGCCAGCTGACCCGGCAGCAGAAGGAGCACGAGCAGAGCCTGCAGCTGCTCCTACAGCAGAGCCGAGGTGAGGCCCGCACACAGCTCATGCCCAGCCCGGTCCCGTGCGCCTGGCCACCCCACCACCTCTCTGCGTGTCCCCACAGACCACCTTGGCGAAGGTCTGGCCGACAGCAGGAGGCAGTATGAGGCTAGGATCCAGGCTCTGGAGAGGGAGCTGGGCCGCCACATGTGGATGAACCAGGAGCTGAAGCAGAAGCTGAGCGGTACGGGAGCAGCGGTACCGAGCAGGGGTGAGCCTCGCTGCCCGCCGCCGGAAGCTGGGCCCTGCCTTGCAGATGTCAGCTATCACGCCTTGGTTTGGGGAGGTCAGAAATCCCTCCGCCCGCAGCTCTTCCGGGGTCCTTTCCCACATTGCTTGTTGCGCGGGTGCGGGAAACCAGCACCAAGGGGGCGCTGGCACCTCCCCTCCTGACCAGGGTGTCGCTGTCCTCTGTGACAGGTGGGGAAAAGAGGCCCCTGTGCCCTGGAAATGAGGACGAGCTGCGCGCAGCACCTGAGCCTGTTGGGCAGCTGCCCCTTGCAGAGGGCGCCCCCTGTGCCCGGGAGGAGGGGCGGGGCCTGGTCCACGCCCCGCTCCCACTGACCTGGAAGCGCTCCAGCCTGGGCAGTGAGGAGCAGGGGTCCCCGGAGGAGCCGCGGCAGCGGGAGGCTTCAGAGCCCCTTGTCGGGCAGGCGCTGCCTGTGGGGGTGGGGGCCCTGCCCTGGCAGGCGGGGCCCTTGGCCAGACCCCGGCGGGAGCTGCGCAGGGCCAGCCCGGGGATGATCGACGTCAGGAGGAGCCCCCTGTAGGCCCGGGGCAGAGCCGGCCTTGGACTGGGGTCCAGCCCTCCGAAAGGTACAGTGCGTGCCTGTGTCTGCCAAGGAGTCCTCACCTCACTCTAAATCCGAGTCAGCCCAAGTGAACTGGGCTCAGGTGTTACGACTTTTTTAAAAAGCATCACTCCCCCACTGTCCCCTTCCTGTGAGCTGCGGTAGGACGGCCGCCTTTGGCTCTGAGCGGTTCCAGCAGGTCGCTTCCGGTCTGCAGGCTGTGCGCTCACTGGCAGGGCAGCTGGGAGCTGGTCCCGGAGCGGCCTGGGGCTTAAGTGGGCACAGTGTGGGGGGTCGGAGAGCAGCAGGTGTTTGGAGTTTTGTACAAACATTTTGTAATAAATGAGAACAGCCTCTGGAGACACAGGGTGTTCACTGAGTTTGAACGACAATAGCAGGAAGCGGCTCTGGGAGCGCAGTGGGCCTGGAAGTTACTCCGAGACCCGGGGGCAGTTGCGGGCGGGCCCTGCACCAGGGCAGCACAGCAGGCCGGCCCACCCGACGCTGTGAGTCCCCCCGCAGATGGCGAGGACTGGGCTGGCAACTGGCTCTCGGGGCACCAAGCTGGGCCACGGCCACAGTGAACCTTGGGCTGAGCATTGTTCAGAAGCGCCAGAAGCCGAGTAGCCAGAGGTAAGTTTATTGTTACAGGGAATGTGAAACATTCACCCTGCCGCCCGCCTCTGTCTCAGGCAGGGTCCCAGCCTTGTAGCGGCTTCACAAGGGCCCACTTCACAAGAGAGGCAGCAGTGTCCTGACCTGTCATGGTCATGGTCGGGGTGGGGCTGGAATGGCATCCTGGTCTTGCAGGGCCGTGCCTGGCTCCAGGCTGCCTCTGAGGCGCAGCACCTCCAACCACGGGCAGGGGCTGAGGGCATGCAGGCTGGGGCCAGGCCCGGAGACTTTATGCCTGTGGAGTGACCCTACCTTCCTCTTTCGAACTCGTCCAGTTCCCAGAAGCCCATTCTTCCTGTTCCGTGTGGCAGGCCCGACTCAGGTGAAGCCAGCCTCTGGGTGCTCTGCTGCGCCCGCAGTGCCAGCTGTGCCCGAGCACAGCGCTCCCAGAGCGCTTCTGCAGCGGGGAAGCAGGAGCGCCTGGGCCAGCCCCGCACTGTCTGTGGCTGTCAGTCCCCTGGCCTGTCCGTCCTCACTAGCTGATCAGCTTCTTCCGAGAGTAGGTTCTGCTGATGGGGCGTCGCCTGGAAAAGGCTCCGCTGAAAGGCGAGTCCTCGGCCGCTGGGGGAAATAAGTCCGTGTCCTCGTCTAGAAAAAGGCAGACACACGGGTGGCGACTGAGGACGCGGACAAGGAAAATGGGCTGGGACTGAAGACGGTCCACATGAAGGTCACGCTCTCCCCTGCAGAGCTGCTTTCCACCGTGGAAGCAGCAACACCCACTAAACAACATTCCCCTTTGTAGTTTTTCTTAATTTACTTGTTTAAGTTTGAAAATCATTTAATCTCAGTAGAAGTGGTTTCTAACACGATCCTACTGGTTGTAAATTTGCTTTTTCAGATTTTGTAAATTATAGTTGACATTCAGTATTATTTTATGTGTATCTCACCGGTGCGGCATGGTAGGTGGACACTTATATAGTTTCCGGAGTCATAAGTCCAGTACCCACCTGGCACCACACAGTTATGTAATTCATTTTTCATATTATTGAACTACACTCATGAAACGTAGTCTGTTAAAGTGTGCACGCGCACACACACACATACACAGCTCTGGCCTCAGTTGTCAACACCCAGAGAAGAAGAACAGGCTTTACCAAAACGACCCCATCAAGCTGGAACTAGCAGCTCAGGTTGAAGCAGGGAAACCAGCGCTTGGTGACCACCGGGGTCCAGGGCGCGGTGCGGCCGAGCTCCTGCTGGACCCACTCTGGACCAGGAGGCACTGCAGGGCGCGG
Organism: Artibeus jamaicensis; assembly: GCF_021234435.1. Classification (NCBI taxonomy): domain Eukaryota; kingdom Metazoa; phylum Chordata; class Mammalia; order Chiroptera; family Phyllostomidae; genus Artibeus; species Artibeus jamaicensis. The sequence goes on along the minus strand of NW_026522049.1, from coordinate 3,338,009 downwards.
AGCAGAGATGGGGAAAGAGGCGTGAGAACCAAAGTGGCTGTCCCCGCACTGGCCCCTGCCAGGGACCCACCGCCTCCTCCCCAAGGACATATGAAGGGGCATTAACACATTTCTTCAGCTGCACCCACTCTGACAGGCCCGTGTGTCTGCGAAAACCGCTACTGAGCAGACGCCCAGACGCGGGCTTGCTGTCGAGTCTCAGACATGGTGGACGCACACCTGGCCCAGGCCTCTGTCAGGAACCCACGCTCCCTGCCACTTCCGTGAAGCCTGGGCTCAAATGCTGCCTTCTCAAGAAGGCTGCTTAAAACTATCCCCCTTCTGGCCCTGGCAGGTGTGGTTCAGTGGATTGAGTACTAGCCTGCAAACCAAGGGGTTGCTGGTTCGATTCCCAGTCAAGGCCCATTTCTGGGTTGTAGGCTGGGTCGATAGTAGGTGGAGGTGCACGAGGCCACAATCCATGTTTCTGTCCCTCTTTTCTCCATCCCTTCCCATCTAGAAATAAAAATCTTGATAAAATAAAATTGCAGCCCTCCAGCTTCCCTTTACTGTGCTCCATTCCCTTTTCCCTGTTTATTATATAGCACTCACCACTTTCAAGTACACTGTATAACTCCCTTATGCAGTTTGTTGTCCCATCTCCCCGGACTGATGGCAAACCCCATGTCAGCGGAGACCTTTGTCTATTCTGTTCACTGACGTATTCCCCACCTAGAACCGTGCCTGACACATGGCAGGCACTCCTTAAATCTGTTCTGTAGGTAGAATATAACATTAATTTTATTTTTATCTAGCATAAATAACAATGCCGTGCACTGGAAGGCAGATGGAACCCCAAAGTTGTAGGTGCAGCCTTCATTAAATTTGCTGAAAACCAGGTTTTGTGCTACGCCTGTGGATTCACCCTGGTTTCACAGAGCCTTTGGTCTTCTCAAAAGGGCTTCCGGATTTTTATAAGGAAACATGACTTACACTGCCTGAAGCACTACCGTTTGCTTTTATCTGTTTTATAACAGATATCAGGGCTCTACCAAGAGCATAGTGAAAAAAATCTTGATGCTGGAAGTGACTGAACCACTGCCCTGGGTGCCAGTAGTCGATTCAGAACCAACCAGAAGCAGAAAAAAAAAAATAGCGAAGACTTCCAGCCAAAATGGAGGTATAGGTGGACACGCTGTGCCTCCTCTCACAACCAAAATAAAGACAACAACAATTTAGAAACAAAATACCAAGCAGAATTGACAGAAAATCGAACTGTATGGAAGTCCGACAAGCAAGGAGTTAAAGTAGACACATTTATCCAGACCAGTAGGAGGGGCAGAGTTGAGGCGGGCAAAGAAGGGTCACAACACAAAATGCAATGGAACCGTGCACGCAAGGCAGTAGCTGACAAGCCCCTGGGGCACAAGACGGCCACGCAAGACCCAGCGAGATGGCGATTATGAAGCCTGGCATGGTGCACAAGGCGGCTGGCGGACCGGGCGGTCCCACATTCGTGTGCAGATAAACCAAGGGAAACTGGGGAACGAGACAGACTGCGCAACCCAGGGTCCCAGCACTGGGAAATAAAGCCTCAAAACACCTGTGGGTGTTGAGTGCCGGGAGGAACTCCCAGCCTCACAGGAGAGTTCGTTGGAGAGACCCACAGGGTCTTAGAATGTGCATAAACCCACCCACACAGGAGTCTGCACCAGAAAGGCCTAGTTTGCTTGGGGGAGGTGGCAGAAGGGACGGAGGTCCTACAAACAGTGGAACAAGCACCCTGGTTCCCTCTCAGACCCCGCCCCCACATACAGCGTCACTACCCAGCCACTGCATGGCCCCGCCCTGGTGAACACCTAAGGTTCCGTCCCTCAATGTAATAGGTGCAACGAGACAAAAAAAAAAAAAAAAGAAATGGCCCAGACTTCCGCCAAGATGGAGGCATAGGTGGATGTGCCGTGCCTTCTCACACAACCAAGTTTAGAGACAACTAAATATTAGCAACAGAAAACACAGCCAGAACATGGAAAATTGAACTTTTCGGAAGTCCATTAACAACAAATTCTTCAGCCTGACAGGTAAGGGGCAAAACCAGCGGCTGGTGAGGGGTTGCACGGGAGGTCTCCGTCAGACGGACTCAGGCACGGAATCCAGACGTGCGGAATCCAGGCGCAGGGTTGGACCTAGTGAGCGACCGAGCGAGCCACCAGGCGAGCGACCGCGGAGGAGACGGCGGGGAAGTGGTGCTGCGTGTTGACTGTGGTCGCCTATTTGTGCGTGAGCGGACAGGCGAGGGAGTGGGCGGTTGGATCCCCGCGGCAAGCGGCAGTGGAGGGCGCCGCCATTTCCCCGCTCTGACCACGCCCCCACATACAGCGTCACAACCCAGTGACCTGAGAGTCTAAGGCACCGCTTCTCACACTTAAAGGGCCAGAACAGACCAAAAATGTCGCAAGATCTCAAAGCCCCACAGCCCATAGATCTAAGCGATGAAGAAATAGCAAAACTCTCAGATGCACAGTTTAAAACACTGGTCATCAGAATCCTCACAGAACTGGTTGATTATACCGACAAATTAGACAAATATATGAAGGCGAAACTAATTGAATGGAATTGCACAGGAAACCAATAGCAATGAAAAGGAAACTGGGACTCAAATCAATGGAGTGGACCAGAAGAAAGCAAATAATGGCCAAACAGAAAAGAGTGAAGAAGCAAGAATTCAAAGAAATGAGGAGAGTCTTAGGAACCTCCAGGACATCTTTAAACGCTCCAACATCCAAATTATAGGGGTACCAGAAGGGGGAAAGGAACAGCCACCAGTGGAAAACTTATTTGAACAAATAATAAAGGAGAATTTCCCCAATCAGGCAAAGGAAATAGACTTCCAGGAAATCCAGGAAGCTCAGAGAGTCCCAAAGAAGTTGGACCCAAGAAGGAACACACCAAGGCACATCATCATTACATTAGCCAAAATTAAAATGAAGGAGAGAATCCTAGAAGCAGCAAGAGCTAAGGGGACAGTCACCTACAAAGGAGTCCCCATCAGACTGTCAGCAGATTTCTCAAAAGAGACCTTACAGGCAAGAAGGGGCTGGAAAGAGGTATTCCAAGTCATGAAAACCAAAGACCTACAACCAAGATTGCTCTATCCAGCAAAGCTTTCATTTAGAATGGAAGGACAGATAAGGTGCTTCTCAGATCAGATCAAATTCAAGGAGTTCATCATCACCAAGCCCTTATTATATGAAATGTTAAAGGGACTTATCTAAGAAAAAGAAGTTAAAGAAACATGAACAGTGAAAGGACAGCAAACTCACAGTTATTAACAACCACACCTAAAACAAAAACTAAGGAGACAACTAGAACAGGAACAGAACCACAGAAATGGAGATCATATGGAGGGTTAGCAACGGGGGAGTGGAAGGAGGAGAAAGGGGGGAAAGGTACAGAGAATAAGTAGCATAGATGGTAGGTAGAAAATAGACAGGGGGTCAAGAATAGTATGGGAAATGTAGAAGCTAAAGAATTTATGATACATGGACATGAACTAAAGGAGGGGAATGTGGGTGGGAAAGGTTGTGCAGGGCTGAGGGGAGTAAAGGGGCGAATGGGACAACTGTAATAGCATAATCAATAAAATATAGTTAAATAAAAAAATACAAAAACAGAAAATTATCACTGGTTTAAATCTCTAGTTTTTCAGGGGAAAAAAAAATGTCTGCCAGACCAGACCTGGGACCTGGGGATGATTGACAGGTCAGGAGCGCTAGCCCCGCCTCCCGTGGCTGACTGACAGTTGGGAACCCCACATGGTGGGGAAAGAGCTGGTCCTGCCTCTGTTCCGGGTTCCCTGGTCCAGCCTCCTCTCAGACTGAATGGGGCCACCACGAAGTGTGAGGCCCTTTGTCACTTGGGCTTTCCATTCAGAGCCTCTTGTCTCACTTGCTGATTGTCCCTGGGCTTGTTGTGAACGGGCCTCTCTGGGGAGCAGTTTCCCAGCCTGTGAAGTGGCCCCACGAGTGGCTTCCACGAGGTAACGAGGGTCTCCTGCAACAGAGCCCAGCTGGCTTTCCTGTATCTGTACTTCTTATGTCCACACACACACATACGTGCAGATACGTGTAGATACACATGTAATCTGATTAGCAACGGAAACGAGAGCAGCAGTAACAACCACACGCTTCTCCCCAGGCGCCTGGGGCTCCGGGGTCTGCCTGGCATGGAGACCGCAGCCACGTGACCACACAGGGAGACGAGCAGGAGGGAAATGAAGGTCACGGGCAGAAGACAGCCTCAGCAGAGACACGGCAACACTTCCACTCTGCGTGTTCTTGGTTCTACTGGGAGAGCGGGAAGCCAAGCAGCTCTTCCAGTCCAGGAGGGCGATCTTGGTGCCGGCGACGGGGCACCTCGTTCAGGACGCCTCGCTGGCTGGTGGCCTCAGCTGGCCGGGCACTCCCCTTCTCTCGGCCCCAGTCCTTCACTGCGGGCACCCAGTGGAAGGTACGGTGCAAGGCCAAAGTCATTTTGTGGCCTCAGGTCTCTTTCGGAAGTAGATGATGTGTAAGTGATTAATAAAGGAAATGCAAAGTATCGTATTAGACTTTCATGCCCAGAATCATCGTGGGTATCACAGTGAGCTCCTCTCCTCCTCGGCCTGCCCCTTCAGCTCCCTGCTTCACAAGAATGGCCAGAGCATTTCCTCTCCCGGAGAAGATACTGTCTTTGGACCCCCGGTCTGGGTGGAGACCTTGCTACGCCATAGGAACGGAGGAGCTGTCCTTCCAAGGCTTGTAACCTGACAGGATGGACATTTCCAGCTCCCCTCATGGGGGGAGTCCTGCCTGTGATAAGGCCAAGATGGAGTGATGAAGAGCAAGACCCTGGATCGAACCATGCCTGAAGCTGAACCTCAGGCATCTCATTACATGAATCTGTGAGTTAAGGTCCTTCCTCACCCCACTCACCTTCTTACAGAGGGCAGTTCTCAGCTACAAGAGTCTAGGCCACTACAAGTACCGTCATGGAGGAAGGCTTGTGAGCCTGCTCATTCATCCCCCCTCAAGCCCTGGCCCGTTGAGGCTCTAGCGTGGGTTCTGGGGGCACAAGGATGTGTTAAGTCCTCAGTCAGGGTCTCAGACATAAGACAAAGTCATGATGCCCTGTGCTGAGTGTTGGGTGCATGCGGGGAGCAAACTGAGTCAGGGAGGGCTTCCCGGGGGTGGTGACACGTACCTTGAGAGAGAAAAGGGGGCACAGGCCAAGCAGCTGACAGAACATGGACTATGTGAAAAAACTGCAAGCAAGGAGCTGGCAGCCCAGAGAATAATAATTCTCATATTATTAAGGCAATTCTCCCTCATCTCCCTTTCCAAAAGCAATGCACAAAGGATTCTTCGTTCCCCGCAAGTTCAGAGTCAGCTTTTTCAACGGGAACAGATGGGCCACGAGGAGGAAGAGGAGACTGAGTTTCACTGGCAGTCGGACCAGGAACACTGGGCACATAAGGGCTTCGGCGGGAATGGGCAGAGTGCGGTTTGCAGGCCGCGGAAGGAGGCGGGTGTGAAAGGATTTCCAGGGTGAGAGCGGGCTGGGCGGGGCCTGCAGCCCAGTCCGCCTGTCCGCTGGGTGCCCTTGGAGAACAGGCCGTCCGTACACAGCACCAGATCAGAGGATTCCGCTCTGTTCCTCGGAACTCGGGCGCTGCGCTGGGGGTCTCGGAATAGGGTGGGCAGGCACCGGGTCACCCCACCCACTCTCGCTCGCTCGCTCTTCTCAAGGTTCCGCTGATTGGATGAATGTCCAGGTCTGATGTGGTTTAAGGAAAAAGGTTTTTCGGTGAAAGTTTGCAAAGGGTTGACCCGGACGCCCTTGAAGGTCCGGGAGACTCAGGGTGCAGGATGGCTGAGACAGGTGTGGAGGGGAGGGGCGGGCAGAGGGTCCCTCAGAGGCCCGCCCCACCTGGCTCCCGGATTCCAGATCCTTCCAGAGAGAGCGTCGCTGGTCTCCGGGCACTGCAGGGCGGGGGCCAAGCCCGCATGGGAGCCGCCGAGGAGGCCCCAGCCCCAGCCGGAGCTGGGGCTTTTCAGAAGCGGCGTTTCCTGTGGGTGCTGGTGAGTCCTGGGGTCCGGGCGGGGGTGGGACGGGGGCTGGAGGGCGGCGAGCTGACTGATGGCCGTTGGTTCCGAGAGTTGAGTCGTCAGTTGAGTCATTCGTTGGGCACTTGTGAGGTGCAGGCAGGCACCCCGCTAAAACCGCAGTGTGGGGTAACCCTGGTTGTACGGAAAAGCAACGCTTCCGTTGCTTCTGCAGTGACGCTTCCACAGCAATGGGAAGGTCGCCACAGGGGTGGCAACTGTGGGTCCCTGTCACCCAGACCCAACGCAGGGGGAGAGGCGCCGGGCTCGCAGGCCCATCGTGGGAGGTGCTACGATTCTCCCCATTTCACAGCCAGGGAAATTGAGGTTCATGAAGCTCGGGGCCAGGGTGCGGGGGTCTCTTCATGTGTGGCCTCCCCCAAAGCCCTCTACTATATGTAAGTGTCCCCTGAGGAGCCCACGTCCGGGTTGGGCCCCAGGGACTCTAATGCACTGGCTGGGGTTTGGCCTGGGTGTCGGGGGTTCTCCGAGCTCCCCAGGCCCCTGCCTCAGTGCCCAGCGCCCCGTTCCACCAGCTGCATCAGCTCCCGCAAGCACACCCAGCCTCGGTGGCCTTACAGGGAGCGGCTGTGTCCCTAGTGGCTGAGATGCTGTTGGCACATTTTCATCCTGATCATTGTGGGGGTGATTCAGCACCTGTCGCAAAGCTGTGAGATTTCTAGAACATTCTGATGACGCATGAGGACAGCAGGATGCAGTTTGTGGAATCAGGGTTCACTCAGCAAAGTTAGGGTGTCTGGTGACTCCCTGACAAATGTAAATGTCCTGAGTGAGGAGGGAGGAGGGACCCCTAAGGATGGCTGAGGTGGGCTTGGGCAGGTCGTGATGGGCACTGGGGATTGAGCTGGGACAGAAGGTTCTGGAAGGGAGCAGGCTGCGTCCTAGGTAGGCACGAAGGGATACTACTGAACGTGTAGAAGTCAGAGGCAGAATATGTCCGGGGAGAATCTCTGGGGGAGGCAGGACACAAGGGGAGCCTTGAACGCCGCATTAGGGAGCTGGAATTTTAGGGTGCAGATAAATAATTATGGGTGACACTGTCCTCTCAGTCAGGCCCCAGCAAACGACCAGGTGCGGCCCCAAGGTTGGAAACGGCCCCCGGCCAGCCGGTTTTTATAAACAGTCATCACCTTCGGCAGCCCGTGGGCCCGGGGCTCGACGCAGCAGCACCCAGGGGAGCAGCTGCTGCAGAACCGGGAGCCTCCCCTCCCAGCTCCGGATGCTCCCAAGCTGTTCCTGCCGGCCCTGGCTGTCGTTCACAGATCTCGGCCGGGACCAGAGACAGCCAGCCACAGACTACGTGTCCCTGGGGCCACAGCACCTGGCCAGCCCGGGCACATGGGCCAAGCAGATCTCTGGCCTTTGCTCTTGGACTGGGCCTGGCCGAGAGGGACCTGGCTCCCCAGGGCCTCCGGGCTGTGCCGAAAGGCTGCTTCGTGAATTGTGCAGGGGTGATTCAGAGTGAAGAACCGCCTAGGTACCAGTTGGCAGAGATGAGGCCCTTGGATGCCAGGGCTTGGCTTTTCAAGATGTTTACTGGTGTGGATTATTTTTTCTGAGAGAGATTTTGAAAAGTTCTAGGTAGGAAGGAAAGAAGGAAGGAAAGGAAGAAAAAAATTAGCTGGACATGCTTTCCGGGCCTTGGTGGTTGCTGGAGTCTGGGATTTGTAACATGTTCTCCAGCTACTTTATGAAGCATCCAGACCTCTAGTTACCGCCCCCAATACTATTTTCTTGGACTGTGGTAAAAAGTGCCTCGACTCTTGACTTCCCCTAAAAGCATCACAGACATTTTTTAAAATTCCATAAACAGTGTCACAATGTCACCAAGACAATAAATAAGTGACTCAAACATGTCTGTTGTGGTTGCAATGGTGTTGTTTATGCCATGAATTTCACAAGAAGGAAATTGGCAGCCATAACGCCAGCACCCCCTCCCCCTCTGCGCCCTCCGATGCTACTGTTGCCACTTCCCACCCCCTCAGCTGGCTGCGAAGTCCTGCAACCCACTTGTAAGGCAGCTTTGTCAAAACTGCAAATTGCAGGTGCATTTACTTCTGATCCAGCAACCCCACTTCTGTGAATTTTCCTCCAGTACAAAATGACAACTGCACAAGGTTATTCTTTGCTGTGTCGTTTGTGACAGTAACAGATTAGATCCGAGTGTCTATTTGTTGGGGAATAGAGACAAAAAAGATGGAGCATCATCCATCAAAGGAAGAAATACCCTGCAGAGATGAAACAGTGAGCTGGAAGCACTCCCTCTACTGGACAGAAAGGGTACTGCAAGGTGCGGAAGGAGCGGAGAGAATAATTTTTAGTGCTTTTATAACAAAACACTCCAAGGATGCACGTGAAACAAAAGTGAAAGCTTTGGGGAGTTGGTTGAAAGGAAAGATGTGAGCAAACCTGTCCAGTGAGTAATTTAAATATCCACCTAATTTTTTATTATGTGATTGTAACTAACCTTCCAAAAAAGTAGCAATTTCCCACAACTGAAAGCCCTCAGATAACTAGCAGAGTATTGGTAACCGAGAAATTGATCCTCAATTTCTCCATTTGTTTTATACTTAGGGAAAGTACTTATGCTTTTTATGAGCATATACTTTTTATGCTCCTCCCTGCACCTCATTCTTGAGCTTCCATAATCTTAGGGCCTCATGCCATTTTTAAAAAACCTTAAACATATAAACAAAAGAATCCTTGAACACATTTTCTTAGACTATGGGGGAGGGATTTGGAGGAACAAATAGGAAGGATACAGGGACTAGAACTAAGGGGGGTGGAAATGGGAGGGAGGTGGGGAGCAAGGGGCGGGGGAGGCTGGGATGGGAGAAATAGACAAAAAACTGTACTTGAAAAATAACTAAATAAAATTAATTAAAAAAAAAGACTATTATAGTATTAAATCCCACACAGGGCTCCAAGTGCTAGAACTTTGTGACAATGGCGCCCTCTTGTGGTGTTTAGCTATTCCTGTTACATCGAGGTCTCTTCTTAGATCCAAAAAGAGTAATGATCAGATAGTTTATTTTCTGATTAATAATAACCTATTTCTAATAACCGCCTTTACCAGCATTTTCCAAGATGACATCATGATCCTGGAATTTTTATTAACTAGCTGGTGATACTCTTAGATGAGAGGACTTGAATTAAAAAATGGTCTGCTAGAATCTTGAAGCTAAACGAGAAACTAGGGGAGATGGGACTGGAGTTTGGAGATTTAACAAGCACTCCGGGTGATTCTGACACCCAGGTAGGTTTACGAGCCATGGATCCCTGCTCTCGGGTGGGAAATGGGTCCACTTCCCCAACAGATGAAAAGTCTCAGCCGGTGTAAACTGATCACGTACCGTGGTGGATGCTGACTGAGAATGTTCTGTCCGCTTGCATCTGCCCAGGATCACAGCTGCAGAGTTCACACTGGGGAGGCTAAGGCCCTTGGGGCAGAAGTTTGGGGTTCAAATGTTTTCTTCGAAACGTTACTTTAATCTGTTTGCACAAAGTATCCACAGCAAGGCTGTCTGCATACAATGTTTGCCTTGCTTATGCCCCACCCCCCAAAAAACACCCCAGTCCCACCCTGGGTGGGTATAGCTCAGTCGGTTGAAGCATCATCCTGATGTGCCAGGATTGCAGGTTTGATTCCCCAGTCCGGGCACATGCAAGAAGCCACCCATGAATGCATGGATGGGCAGAGCAGCAAACCAATGTTTCTTTCTCTCCTTCTCATCCTCTCTCGTTCTAAAAATCAATAAATAAGAAATTGTTTAAGTTAAGGACAGAAAAATAAAAGCCCACACCTGAACTCAGAGGTCATTCTGACAGTGTGCCCTCCCACCCAGCAAATGGAATGGAAGTCTCACAGGTAACGTGGGACTAGGAGGCAGGGCTTTTGGGGGGTGATTAGGTCGAAAGGGTAGAGCCCTAATGAATGGGATGAATGCTCTTATAAAGGACACCCCAGAAAGCAGGCTTGCTCTCTTTCTGCCATGGGGGGGACGGGTACAAGCAGAAGGTGGCCCTCTGCAACCAGAAGGGGCTTCTTCCCCAGGACCGCACCACACTGGCCACCTGCCTTGGACTTCCAGCCCCCAGAACCGTGGGATCTAAATTCCTGTTGTTTAGAAGCTGCACGGCCGATGGCACTTCGGTACGAAAACCTGAACCAACTCAGACACCACAGATCCGGGGAGCGTGGACTCAAGACGACCTGCCCCCAGGGTGTCCTGTGCCAGATGCAGGTGGAAGAAACCTACGCTTTCCCTTAACGGCGTGTGTCTCTCAAAGAGCAGAGGCTTAGAGACCGTGCTCTTCCCGCCATAGTTAAGAAATCTCTGCCTAAATCAAGATTTACAAAGATTGGTGTTTTATGCTTTCTTTCAAAAGTTTTACAGTTTTATAACTAAGATCCATGAACTATTTTCAGTTAATTTTTCTGAGAGATTTGGGCCAAAGTTTATGCTTTGCCATATGGACTTCTCATTTTTTTCCAGCACCAATTATTGACAAAGACTGCCCACTGAATTCATCTGCAACTTTATCAAAATCAGCTTTGCACATTTGTGTGGGTCTATTTCTAGTATTCTGTTGTAGGAATCATCCATAATGTGTGTGGTAGTGTAAGATCTAGCAGTCTTTTGTGTTATGCATCCACAAATATTCTTTTACACCTTTTATGTGTCTGGAAGGGCAGCTGGTGAGGTAAAGGCTGTGTGCCTTTCAAACTCTGCTATATCCAGATTGCTTTCTGTAGTGGTTGCACTTACACTCCCATCCACAATGTTTGAGATTTGAGAGTGTACGGTTCCCCATATTCTTGTCAATGTTATTAAGTTTTGTTTTAATTTATTTTTACATTTGCCACCTTTATAGGCCAAAGCAGGGGCTGGAGGAAGGATGATATTGCATGGTGTCCCTTTCATATAGATGAGGGTGGACATCTTTTCAGAGGTTTAGAACCCATGTAAACTTTCTTTTCTGTAATATTTACTATTCGCATTTTTAGTACATTTTCTATTGACTTATAAGTCCTCTTTGTATTGGTTTGCAAATATTCTTTACCAGTTTGTTGCTTAGCTTGGTGGTGGTTTTTTGACCCAGAAGAAATGTTTCACTCATATGTGGTTCCATTTATAAATTTTTGTCCCTACATATAAACACTCCCAGTATAAAAATGCTGGTACAAAATTACTTTTGAGAGATAAGAATGAATCCAGTAAAAATATCAGTGCTGCTTTTAAAAGGAGAAACTAGACACATTCATTACTTTTAATCTGGGAGCCTTAACTAGACAGTGTTGGAACTAAACTAAGGCAGAAATAGAAAAGGCGAAGGAAAACATAGAGGAATTCGGGGTCGGCAGGGTCAGATGGGGTGACATCTAGGTGCCCAGCCAAGCGCAAATCACCGGGCACCCCTGGCTTCTGAAAACTGCCCACGAGGACATGGTCTGCCCACATCTGGCCACCTGTCCCGGTTGGTGGTTCATTGGTTGGTTTTCTGCGCCTGCATAAGTTTCGGGCGCACATCTGATTCGGCTGGGTCTGGTGATCTCAGAGGTGCGGAGAGAAGGCCTGCTATCTCCTGAAAGGCAAAACCCCAAAAACCTGGGGAGAAATAAACAAAACAAAAACACTATTAGGGTCTGCTGTCCAATTATGCCTGGTTGCTATTGTGGAATAAAAATGACTCCTCCGTCCGTTGCTGTCCTTTGGGACTTTGGGGTTTCCGTTTTACAGTCCACATCCAGCTGCAGGTAAGTCCTCCCGGGAGCCCGAGAACCGTTCGTGCGCCCCTGGGGAACCCGTGCTCGCGTCCCGGGGAATTTACACGCCCGTGTCAGTAGCCGGGGAAATCGCGTGGGGAGTCTGGTCCCATCCCTGCAGTCGCCCCCCAAAATATACTTACAAATGCCCCTGCTGCAGCCAGGGTCGCGTCATGTCGGTGGTGAACTTCGAGGTGGACGCCTGGGGCCGTGCCGGACGCCCTGCCCGAGCTCCGAACCCTGCAAGGACCGGCTCCGAGGTGAGCGAGATGAAGCAGGGCGTGGGGGAGGCGAGAGGTGCGCCCTTGCCAGCGGCCATCGCTCCTGCTCACCTCGACGCCAGTGTTCAGCGCCACCTGGTGGCCGCTTTCATATTGTTCCCATATTGTTCCCGGGGCAATGCGTAAGGGAAGCTCCGGGGCAATGCGTAAGGGAAGAGAATTGATCTCGATGCCGGAGGGAGAGTTCCAGGAGGTCGGCAGTTCTTTCGGGCTCACTCCGGTAGCACCCAGGAGTCCACCCTTCATCTGTCCTCTGGAGATTGTATCTGCAGGGTTTTGGGGGCTTGCGGTGAGCTGCAACTTCTGGCTAACGTGTTGGGGCCGGTTGGCCAGCAAACAGCCGGTGCCCTTCCAGCACCCCAGCCCACTGGGGCTCCACAGAAAACGGGAGAAGAGAGGGCTTCCCACCGGGACGCGGGAGGCTTCCGCTCCGGAGGTGAGAACCGGCCCGGGAGCAGGCGAGCCGGGCTTGGCTGCAGACACGCAGGGGGAGCTGCTCACCAGGTTGAGCTTTTCTAAGCCCTCCTGGGGATCCCTCCTGATGGAGGGGAGCAGTGGGAGCCACGGGTGGTAGAGAGGTTTCGGTGCCTGGGAAAGCGGTGCTCTTTGGTTAGTTCCTGGTCCGAAGAAACACGGTGGTGCGTAAGGGATGGAATTTGGCTGCAGTTCCCCGGGCTAGAGTTCCAGGAGGTCGGCAGCGCTTTCAGGCTCACCCCGGTAGTGCCCAGGGGTCCGCGCTTCATCTGTTCTCTGCAGATCGTATCTGCAGGTTTATGGGGGGATGTAGTGTGGCCATTGCTGACACTTCTGGCTTAGGTGTGGGGGCGTGCCAGAACGGGTTGACCAGAAGACAGATGGTGCCCCTCTCCTCGTGGGACCCCACTGAGGCTCCTAAGGGAAACGGGAGAAGAGAGTGCTTCCCACCCAGATGCCCGAGGAGCCTGGATATGGGCCCGAAGGTGGGAAACGGCCCTGGGCTGAGACCGGCTAGTCCACGGAAAGGTTGAGGACCTGTCTAGATTTTTTTCCGCAGATCCTTCCTGTCAGGTTGTGAGTTTGAGAAAGAGTGGTTTTTAGTCGATCACGGTAGTGGGTGAGGGATGGAATTTGGCTGCAGTGCCCGGGTGAGAGTTCCAGGCGGTCGGCAATGCTTTTGGGCTCACCCCGGTAGTGCCACGGGGCCCGTGCTTCACTTCTCTGGAGATCGTACCTGCAGGGTTTGGGGAGCTTGCGGTGTGCTTTAACTTCTGACTAATGTGTCGGAGCCGGTCGATCAGCCAACAGCCAGTCCCTTGTACCGTGGCAGCCCACTGGGGCTCCACGGAAAACAGGAGAAGGCAGTGCCTCCCACTGGAGACACGGGAGGTGTCCGCTGCGGAGGTGAGAACTGGCCCAGAGGAGGTGAGATGAGCCCGGCTAAAAACAGGCAGGGGGAGCCGCTCATCAGTCCCAGCCACAGGTGGTAGAGGTTTTGGTGCCTGGGGAGGCCGTGCTCTTTGGTTAATTCCTGGTAGGAATAAACACGGTAGTGGGTAAGGGATGGAACTTGGTCTCAGTGCCTGGGCGAGAGTTCCGGGAGGCCGGCGGCCCTTTCAGGATCACCCCGGTAGCGCCCAGGGGGCCACCCTTCATCTGTCCTCTGGAGATTGTGTCTGCAGGGTTTTGGGGGCTTGCGGTGAGCTGCAACTTCTGGCTAAAGTGTTGGGGCCGGTTGGCCAGCAAACAGCCGGTGCCCTTCCAGCACCAGAGCCCACTGGGGCTCCATGGAAAAGGGGAGAAGGCAGTGCCTCCCACTGGAGACACGGGAGGCGTCCGCTGTGGAGCTGAGAGCTGGCCCAGAGGAGGGGCAAGCGATGAGCCTCGGCTGCAGACAGGCAGGGGGAGCCGCCCATTTCTAAGTCGGAGCCATGGGGGGAGGGTGAAGCGTAGAGGTTTTCGGTGCCTGGGGAGGCCGTGCTCTTTGGTTATTCCTGGTAGGAATAAACACGGTAGTGGATAAGGGGTGGAAGTTGGTCTCAGTGCCCGGGCGAGCGTTCCAGGGAGTCGGCGGCCCTTTCAGGCTCACCCTGGAAGCACCCAGGAGGCTTCTGTCCTCTGGAGATTGTATCTGCAGGTTTAGGGGGCTTGTAGTGTAGCTGCAACTTCTGGCTTACGTGTTGGGGCGCCGCGGGTTGACCAGCAAACAGATGGTGCCCCTCTGCTCCTGGACCCCACTGGGGCTCCACAGAAAATGGGAGAAGAGAGTGCTTCCCACCCAGATCCGAGGAGGCTTGGATGGGAACCGGGGCGGGAATGGCGGCCTGGGCTGGGCCAGAAAGGTGAGAACCCTCTCCGGTTGAGATTTTCTCAAAATTTTCCGGGGCTCCCCCCTGAAGGGTGCTGGGTTGTGCAGTTAGAGAGCCAGGGCTGGTAGAGAGGTTTAAGTGCCTGGCGAACGTAGTGTTCTTTGGGTTTTGTTCCTCGTCCGATGGATCACGGTAGTGGGTGAGGGGTGGAATTTGGGTGCAGTGTCCGGGCGAGAGTTCCAGGCGGTCGGCAACGCCTTCGGGCTCACCCCGGAAGTGCCAAGGGGCCCGCACTTCTCTGTCCTCCGGAGATCGTACCTGCAGGGTTTCTGGGGCTTGTGGTGTGCTTTAACTTCTAACGTGTCGGAGCCGGTCGATCAGCCAACAGCCAGTCCCTTGTACCCTGGCAGCCCACTGGGGCTCCACAGAAAACGGGAGAAGGCAGTGCCTCCCACTGGAGACACAGGAGGTGTCCGCTGCGGAGCTGAGAACTGGCCCAGAGGAGGCAAGGTGAGCCCGGCTGAAAACAGGCAGGGGGAGCCGCTCATCAGTCGGAGCCACAGGTGGTAGAGGTTTTGCTGCCTGGGGAGGCCGTGCTCTCTTTGGTTAATTCCTAGGAATAAACACGGTAGTGGGTAAGGGATGGAACTTGGTCTCAGTGCCGGGGCGAGAGTTCCAGGGAGTCGGCGGCCCTTTCAGGCTCACCCCGGAAGCACCCAGGGGGACTCGCTTCATCTGTCCTCTGGAGATCGTGTCTGCAGGGTTTTGGGGGGGTTGCGGTGAGCATTGCTGACACTTCTGGCTTAGGTGTGGGGGCACGGACGGGTTGACCAGCAAACAGCTGGTGCCCCTCTGCTCCCCGGCCCCACTGGGGCTCCACAGAAAATGGGAGAAGAGAGTGCTTCCCACCCAGATGCGGGAGGCTTCCGGCTCCGAGGTGAGAAACGGCCCGGGGCTGGGGGCTTGGCTGCAGACAGGTGAGGAGCCTCTCCTAGGTTCTTTTCTAAGTTCTCCGGGGATCTCCCCTGATGGAGGGGTGCAGTTGGAGCACGGGTGGTAGAGAGGTTTAGGTGCCTGGTCAAGGGTATTCTTTGGGTTTTGCTTCCTCGTCCGATGGAACACGGTGGTGGGTAAGGGATGGAATTTGGTCTGCGGGAGTTCCGGGGCACCCAGGGCTGAGGTGGGGGCTTCGCAACTCGACGTGTTGGGGCGTGGCAGCGTGCGAGCCCGGGCACGGGTGCCGGGTTCGGGGAGAGCGGCAGTGGCAGGGGCAAGCGATATGGGCTCGGCTGCAGACGAGCAGGGGGAGCCGCTCACGAGGTTGAGCTTTTCCAAAATCTTCCGGGGCTCCCTCCTGATGGGGGGTGGGTGGCAGTGAGAGAGCCACGGGCGGTAGAGAAGTTTCAGTGCCTGGGAACGCGGTGCTCTTTGGTTAATTCCTGGTAGGAATAAACACGGTAGTGAGTAAGGGGTGGAATTTGGTTACAGGGTCCAGGCCAGAGTTCCAGGAGGTCAGCGGCGCTTTCAGGCTCACCCCGGAAGCACCCAGGGTCCGCGCTTCATCTGTTCTACGGAGATTGTATCTGCAGGTTAGTGGGGGGGATGTAGTGTGGCCATTGCTGACACTTCTGGCTTAGGTGTGGGGGCCTGCCAGAACGGGTTGACCAGAAAACAGATGGTGCCCCTCTACTCGTGAGACCCCACTGAGGCTCCCGGGGAAATGGGAGAAGAGAGTGCTTCCCACCCAGATGCCCGAGGAGCCTGGATCTGGGCCCGAAGTGCCCTCAGCGGGACCCAGCTCACTGTGGAGGTGGGACCTGGCACAGACTGTGCGGGGGGAGCTCTGAGGGGGGACGGATCCTTACAAGCGTCCCGTCATCGGGGCACCTTTGTGGGAATTTGCTTCCATCCCGAGACTTGTAGGGACTGCTCTTGCCTGCTCTGTTGTCACATCCATGGGGTTGACCAGATGGTCCTGGCAGCCCCGAGGCTGAGGCCATGGGGTGGTGGAGAGGATCAGTGACCGGGCCATGGTTCCAGGATGGCCGCCTGCATTGTAACTTGGCCCCGCCAACAGGCAAGGTATTTTTTTCATCAGAAATGAGGGGTTTGTATCACCAGATTAGTGGTCACCCCACAGTGGGTGGCTGAGAAAGTCTGCTCTGTGAACAGGCCTCCAGGTTTGACTAACACCAGACGCATGGCTCATCCTGGTGCTTTCAGGCTCCTGTGCCTGAAGGGTGGCGAGTGCGGTTCTGCCCAGGACCGCTGTATGGGAAGGAGAGGATGGGACCCCCGCTGACTGGGCCCTTCTGTGCTGTCGAGTCTGCCCTTGAACCTGATCACTGTGCCCTGCCCAGGACCATTGTGTGAGAAGCAGCAGAAGAGACCCCACTGACTGGGCCCATCCTCGGCAGCTCTTCCCTGTACAGGACCCCACTGCATGGGAAGCTGTGGAGCAGCCCCTGCTGACTGGTGTCTCCTGTGCTGTCGAGTCTGCCGTTGACCCTCTTCCGTGTCCTGCCCAGGACCACTCCGTGGGAAGCAGTGGAACGGACCCCGCTGACTTAGCCCTTCTGTGCTGTGCAACAATGGATGTTGCATTGTAAAAGCACTAAGAGCAGAGGACTTCAGACCAAGGACGATGTATGGAGTGTCACCTACAGATGGTCCTGCACACTCCACCTTGAAGAAAGAAGTCACTGGGATCCTGTTCCTCTCTTCCTTGCAAGACGTTGACTCCCTGGTCTGGACCTTTGGGACTGGGGTTTGTGACCCCCCCCCACGCCCTTGGTCTGGTGGTGTGTGCAGAGCCTGAGTGAAGAGCATCGTCCCATGTCCCAGTGCAGGCTCAAGGGGGTGCACTGGTCCTCTGAGTCCTGGCCACGCATGCTCTAACCCTGGCTCCCCTCGCTGCCATCTCCGTCCAGTGCTGCCCTGTCCACACGGGCTCTTCCTGACCAGGTTGGTGTTTGGCGTCAAGCCTTCGATGCTCACTCTTCTGTGGCCTGTGGTGGGAGCCTCTTTGGAAAGAGCGCCACTGCTGGGCCGTCACCCAGGTCCCTGAGGCTGAGTGTGGGGGGTGTCTCAGGCCACTGCTGCAGTTTCTGCTGAGTGGGTGGGCCTACTTGGTCTGAGGGAGGCCCAGTCCCATCTCAGAGATGATGGGTTGTTGCCAGTGGTTGGTCTGGGTCCACCAGGGCTTTGGCCAACAACATGCAACTCAGTCCCCTTGGGTTTTCTTAATGAAACCAACCACAAGTGAGAAAAAGTGAGTGCCTGGTGTGAGGGGAACTGAGTGCAGTGTTGGGCTCCTGATGCTGCTGCAGACGCTGAAGCCTCCCCCAATCCCTGTATCTGAAGCTCTGGCTTCTGCATGGCCCAGTCCTGGGAAGTTGATGCCCCTGGTGAGAGGACATTTAACAGCCAGTTGGCTTCATCACTGGCTGGGTGAAGGGCCAGGCCAAGCCTGCTCTCTGCTTCAGGCTGCTTTGTGCTCTTTGTCCTGTCCAGGGGTTCACCCTCTGAACCCCTGCTGTGTAGGCAGCTCCTTGGTGTGTTGTGGGAGCATTTCTGAGATTGATGGGGTTGTGAGTAAAGCCTGTGGCTGGCACGGGAGGTGCTGAGCCCCCTGTGTCCTGACAGGTGTCATCATGGAGCTGCCTGCATGTTGGTGAGAGTGGATCCCATCATGTCTTCTGGAGCTGAAGAGCCTTCCTGGAACCCTCCCAATGGCCTCACCTGTGTGCCTTGCTTTCATCCCTACTGGCCTCATGGACTGAAATTGGCCTCAGTGTGCGGATCCAGGGGTGACCTGCTCCAGATCCAACAGGGTGGCCCAGGAGACAAGCCAGTGGCTGATCAGCACAGGACGTCAGTTGGTGTGTATGTGGTGATCTGGGGTGGAGGTATGTTGGTGCCCTGGGCTCTGGTTCACTTAGACCCCCACCTCTGTGGGAGCCCGAGTACTGCTTCCTCTCCACACTGGAAGCACTGCTTCTAGCCTGCTGCCCTGTCCAGGCTGCAGGGGGCCTGCTCTGCTGTGATGTGTGTCCCCCGAAGTGGTTTACAGTGATTGGCACTTTGTGTCCCAGGCTGTCTCTGGCCTTGGTGGTGGCTGTCAATCAGGTCGGCTGCATGGCAGCTCCATCTCCAGCCTTCCACTTGGGGAAGAACACCTGTCAAGTTAGATCAGGGCCAGACCAGTGTTTCCTCAGCCTGACATTGGCAGTGACCCAGTTTCCAAGTTTGGTCACATTTGCTGAGGTGTTAACAGCTCTGGATCCCCTTTTGAGGGGAGGGGAGACTTTGTTCAATCCTTAACATGCATTTACTACATAAAGCAAAGCCAGCCTAGCTCTCTTCCAGGTCCCTCTGGAGCCTGCATGCCCAAGCAGCTGGCAGTGTAGGCTGGGGTACGTCAGGGGGCCCCCGCTGCAACCCTTGGCTCTGAACGTTGTCTGCTGCCACGTGTGACACAGTCTGAGAGGCTCTGGCTCCACTTTCCCATCCTTTTTTGGGGGGGGGGGGGGGGGAGGCAACTGTACCGAGCAGCTCACCCTCAGTCTGGGAACTAAGCCAAGTGTGCCCAGGAGTGGGCCAACCCTGGATGCCACTGTCACTGTGTGCCAGCTGTGGTCACTGCAGGTCAGGCACAGTGAGCAGGGAAAAGAAGGGAGCTGAAATGATAATAAGGCCTCCTTTTTTACAAATGCCTGACTTATAGGAATCCACTTTTGTTAGAGGTTTCCTTAAATTTAGGGAAGGATGCTTGCTTTTCAAAGTGCTTTTTCGCAGTTTAAAGGTTTTTACTTCCTGGAGTTTTCTGTATGTGAAAAAAAACCCTGCCCCATCACCTCTTGTCAATAAGAACTTGGAACATCTGAAAGGATCATTACTTTCATTTTTTTGTTATCTAGTGCCTAGCTCACCCGTGGTAAAGACCAAGTCAGTAGTAAGTGAAGTGACCTGCTGCCCCCACGTGGGCAAGAGGCACTGCTGACTTCAACTCTGAAAGATGCACCTGGAGGTTAAGAACAGAAATAAATGGGATGTCCCCTGGGCTTTTTAGTCAGTGTGAAAAAAGTGTACATTAAGGCAATCGAAGTGAGGTTGAAGAGTTCACCTTGCTTAAGTGCCCAAATGGACACCAGCTGTGGGGCCTGTCCGTCCAGGTCTCCAGGAGCAGTAACCTGAGGAAGCAGAGGGAATAATTTCCACCAAACAGAGGTGCGTATCTGTGTGAGAACACACTGCCCCTGGTCTTTGCCATGGTGATATGGGGTGACGAGTTACCAAATTAGCCACTTTCCCCCACTGTTTGGTGACTTGTGAATCCAAAGGAGGCCTCTTAGAATAACAGGAGCCGTGGCCACACCCTGAAAGTGGAATAGAAGTTAGGGAACACTCCAGCTGAAGACAGCACCTGTGGAGTGCTGTGTGGGTGAACAGAAGAAAGCTGCTCAGAGACCAGTAGATTAGCAGTGAAGGGCTGGCCCTGCTCCCCTGTACACTGAAGTGGGGTGCTGCCTGGCAGTATGGGGAAGCTGAGGGTAGTACCAGGGGACCCCATGACAAAAGTGACCCTGAAAATGAGAGGCTATTTCCATACCCTTTGTTCCTTTTGGGTGGGGACTATTGAGAGGATGGTGCAGTGTGAGAGAAAGCAGAGAATAATGAGCCTGAGCCAAGTGCTGTGCTGTGCAGAAAAGAGAGCTCTGCACTTACTGTGTGTGGGATTCCTTAGTGCAGTGATTCTAAAAACATCCCCTAACTCTACTTGTGTGCCATTAAGACTGCTGCCCAGTGGATGTGTTGATGGGGTTTGAAGACACACCAAAAATGTAATGATTGGAGAAGGGGGAGAAATGAAGGAGAGAAGAGAAGGGAGGTAGAATTAGAAGAAAGAGCAGGGGCCCCTGGTAGGTCGACCAGATGTCCCAGTAAAAGAAGCAGGGGCTCCAGTAGGTTGACCAGATGTCCCAGAAAATGAGCATCCTGGAGGAGAGAGCAAGGCCTCTACCCCCGGCCCTTCCTCACAGAGGTCTGTGTGACCTCCAGCAGCTCGCAGAGACCAAACCTGTGCTTTGAAAGGATCAAAGGAAGTGTGCATTTTGGGTTAGCAGAAGATGAGCAAGGAGGTGACCCAGGAAAAAGGCTGCTGGAACAGTGTGATGAGAAGGGGTCAGGTGTGGTTAGCAGGCTGGGAAGAGCAGCTGCAGGCTGGATGACCACAGAAGCAACAAAAGGAAAGTGGGAGGAGGGCACAGGACCGAGACAGGGACCAGCTCTGGTGCTGCCTTAGGGAAGAGAGGAGCCCAGAAGTAAACATCTGGATTGAAAAAGAGTCTACACTTCTCAGGGGTGGTGTGTGACTTTTACAAATGTCCCCAAACCACCCCGTGCTTTTAGAAAGACCTTTCAAAACACCCACTGAACCCTTCAATCCACTGCAGCGTGGCCCCCACAAGGACAGATCACATGTGGCACACAGCTTCACATGTGGCACACAGAACGTGTACCGTGTGTGTCTGGTGGCGTGGCATCTACACAGACCTGTTATGTGAGGCCTGCTGTGAGGGAACCACGAGTCTCTGCCCCAACAGGAAACTCCCCCGGCCACCTCACCAGTTCTACTGGAGATGGTGCTGCAGACAAGCTGGTCCCAGGCCCCACCCGAGGGTGTGCACACGGCTTCACTCACTCAGCCTCACACCGTTAGGGCCACCTACGCAAAGTGCTTCATGCCTGTCTGAGTGTCTCCTTATGCTTTTCCACCTGTGCGTTCAGTTCTTCCTGCATTTTCAGGCGAGCGGCTGCTAAGGCCTCTTGTCGTTTCACAGCATTGTCAGGTTCTGCCATGAATGGGAAAAAAAAATTAAGAGCTTAAAAAGCATTTGTAGCCCTGGCTGGCATAGCTCAGTGGACTGAGCACGGGCCTGCGAACCAGAGTATTGAGGTTCGATTCCCAGTCAGGGCACATGCCTGGGTCGCAGGCCAGTTCCCGGCAGGGGATGCATGAGAGGCAACCATACATTGATGTTTCTCTCCCACTCTTTCTCCTTCTCTTCCCCTCTCTCGAAAAATAAATAAAATATTTTTTTAAAAAGCATTTGTATAAAATGTAAATTCCTGAGACTACAGACTCATAATATAGACTCATTAAAGCACAGACAGCAGATGGTGCAAAAATGTTTCTACATGAAGAAGCCTACCATTCCCCATATAATTTGGCTGCTTACATTTGGCTGCTTACAGGGCAGACTGTACACAGCCAGCGTTCCTAGCACCAGAAACCCTTCCCTCAGCAACTCCAATTCAGGAAGTCTGGGGAAGGCTACCTGATGTTTCTCATGGAAGATGTTGACTCCCCTTCCAAACAATAACAACACTCCTCCATCCCTCCTCCCCACCTTCAGTCATCAATCGCTTTCAGCATTAAAGGTAAGTTCTAGTGTGTGTAGATGTTCATGTTTTACCAGACATTTCATTTTCCTGTTTAACTTTTCCTTTACATTTCATGGTCTCTTTGTTTTTAATATGTCTTACAGACTAAACAGTACATTAGACATGTACTGTATGTAAGAAAGATTGAAACGGAATCATTTAGGGGTTTGGAACAAGTTACTTCAGTTGACATTATATCTAATAGGGAAGAAAATGGAACTGAGGCTCCAACTCAGTTTGTTCCAGAGGCTGTTTGAGAAGCGACCGGTTTGAAAACTGAATATTACAGGTGACTGGCTGATCACACCGATGTCGGCATGAACGATGTTGTCAGGTTGAGAAGCAAAAGTTTTGTTCAATAAACCGAGACATTTGAGAACTGAGATTTGACTGCAATTTTTACTACAGGTGATCAACATTCCCTACAGGTAGTAGAAAAATAAGGCCATTAAACTGAGTCCACATAAAAAAGGGGCCAAAATATCATAAAAATAATGCAGGCGTCAAATAAACCACTGCATGTGCACAGTGGCTGTAGAGCTGACTAAAACTTTCAAAAGAAAACCACCCCGGCTGATGTGGCTCAGTGGATTGAGTGCTGGTCTGCAAACTAAAGGGTTGCTGGCTTGATTTCCAGTCAGGAGACCTGCCCAGGGTTGTAGACCAGGTTCCCAATAGGGGGACTTCAAGAGGCAACCACACACTGATGTTTCTCTCTCTCCTCCCTTCTCTTCTCTCTAAAAATAAATCTTTAAAAAACAAAGCTACACTTCCATTTTATAGAAATGTAAGTTTCAGTGCCATTTCTGTTGGCCCATTCTTAGAATAAAATCCATCAAGTGTAGTTTTTTATTCTTCTTCCCACAAACTTGGGTAGCACAACGCACCACCTTTTGCTGCAGTTACGCTCTGTAGTGCTTCCTAAAAACGATCCTCTTTGATGTGCAATCCCATCACCACCACCTGCCACTTCATGAAATCCTGCATCTTACTCAAGATTTACAATTGTATTGTTAACTTTGTGGTGGACATGCATGTAGCCAACAACCAAAAAGACTGAGAATGGCAGGACCACAGGCTTTGGGGAGAGTGGAGAGAGGCACGTTGGAATGAATGACTATTTGGTCACTACACCTGCTTTCCACCCCAACCTCTGTAACCATGGTGACCCAGATGAGCGCCATTTGTATTTAATTATGCCGCTATTCTCAAAGCACTTAACATTTCTTTGGGATGTCCTCAAACTGTAGCTTCAAACTATAGTTTCTAAGTTGTGAAAAAGCTACCATTTCTGAGAAAATTATTTTTAAAAAGATTTTAGAGGGTAAGGGAGGGAGAAAGAGAGGGAGAGAAACATCAGTGTGTGGTTGCCTCTCAGGCACTCCCCACTGGGGACCTGGCCCGAAATCCAGGCATGTGCCCTCACTGGGAATTGACTTGGTGACCCTTTGGTTCACAGGCCGGTGCTCAAGTCACCGAGCCACACCAACCAGGGCTCAGAGAATGATTTTTAAATAACCAAGTATGATTTGAAGTCAGGTCTGATGAGTGAGTTGTGATAAATCAAAATATAATAACTATGAAGAACTAAACCTGAGTTTCTCCTCACTCACAAACGTCTGAAAGACAACTCAGAGTTAGCAGGCAGACCCATGAGTGAAGTTTTCAATTTAACCCATCCTATAAATGAAAAACCCTCCAACAAGACACGCGCCTGGCGGTGCGTGTCCCCCAATTAAAAACTCTGACGTGAGAGAATCTGTTGCACGTTCACCAAAATCGATTTCAGAAGCGCACAAAGCTTTCCTTCCCATACTTCTTACTCCTAACAGCGCGGATTTGCAATCAGTTACTAACTCACAGTAGCCGGCTCGGTCCAGCTGCCTCTGCATCAAGGCTGATAACTTCTGAAAAATCAGGTTCAAAAGGAAGCAGCTGAAGACGATGTACCAGCTGTAGGTGGCCAGCAGAGAGCCCACTGGGGGAAAAAAAAAGAAAACCGTTCGCAAGAAGCTAAAAAAATGATACTACTGGGGGTAAAGAGAAGAATTCCTGCAACTCAGGAGGGCAGAGGCCTCTCAGGCCCCGGGAACGGAGAGAAGGGTGGCCGTGGGGGGCTGGGGCGGGGTGTTTGTTACAAGTATGTGCGGGCTGGGCAATGAGGGCTGGAGACAAACTCCAAAGGCCCAGCGATCCCAGAAACCGCAGCCCAAGAGCTTGCTTCCCCCAAAAGTAAATAAAAAGCCGGACGGCACCGCCCAGGAAAATGCGACTCCAGGAAGGCCAAGGCCTCCCCAGGCCTAGGCCCGAGCAGGGCCCGGCGCGCCGCGGAGGCAGACGCACCATACGTAGTCGGCGCCATCCCGATTCCCCGAGGCCTGCGGCAACTCACCAGTGACGTGCAAGAAACGCAGCCCCTCCATCTCGAGAGGTGGGCGCGCAGCAACTTGCTCTCGGTCGGGCTCCGAGGTGGCCAGACCTCTGCCGAATTACGCCCCGTCAGCCTCGGCCCGCCCCACGTATACGTACTCGGGGGCGTGGTATCGGTGACCTGACCAATCGCAGGGGAGTGGGCGGGGCCAGGGCCCGGGAGAGTCCTGGGCTGTCTGAGCACAGCGAAGCGGTGCGTCCTGTCCTCCCAGGGGACGCATCGCTGACCTACTTGTGGGTTTAGCGAGTGTTTACTTTTGTACTCAAGCGGGGAAGCCTGCTCCTGCTGCCACTGTTACCGTTTAGTCTAAGAAAGTCCCGTCGACCCTCATGTTTCTCCTCCCTTACAGAATCAAAACCTCTTGAGATGAATTACAGCAATGGCTCTAACACTCAATTTCACTGTCACAAAACACTCGCGGTTATTGGTGCCGTTGTCGCTGCCTGCAATGCCCTCCACCCATTTCCACTCCTCACCTGCCACCCCCCTCTGAGGCCTACCTTATCCTATCCTATTTGTAATTTGATGTGGAAGGTTTTTTTGGAGTGAAAGGTTTTGAAGTGAACATACCTAGCAGTCTCAAAAGCTGACAGAATTTTTAAAGAGAAAACCATATGCTGCTATGATACCAAACCTAGTTTTAATACCTAACCTACTTGCTGTCTCACTCTCTCCCAGAAACATAGTTAACTAGTTTGGAACTTTCTGGTCAGGCACCAGTAAAGCATCTGTCACATCTTGCATCCCCACCCCAGGAAGAAGAGGCAATCTGCATGATGAAAACTCTTTCCTTCCCCCCAAAGAGGTTCCCCCATCTAATAATCCTTTCTTTCTTTTTTATTTTAAATTTGAGCCAAGCTGGCAACATATACCAGGGGAGCAAGACCTCAAAGACTCCCCTTTCCTTTTTCAGTAGCTCCCTTGCCCCACCTTTCCTCCCGTAAAAACCTTCCACTTTGTTTATAGCCCCTCTGAGTGCCCTTCTAGTTGCTAGATGAGATGCTGCCTGATCATGACTCACTTAATAAAGCAATTAGATCTTCACATTTATTAGGTTGAATTTTTTACACCTCTTTAAAAATTTGTTATTTACTGATTTGAGAGAACTACCAATTCATTGTCTATGCCCTCGTTGGTTGAGCTATCAGGTGTGCTCTGACTGGGGATTAAACCCAGAACCTTGGTGTATCAAGACAAAGCTCTAACCAGCTGAGCTATCTGGCCACGGCTAAAGCCTACTTCTCACTGTTTTCTTTTCACTCGTAAAAGGTGCGCCATCGCTCATTGCTTTAAGGTGGGTTTTCATTTATTTGTGGCATCTTGAAGAACCTGTGCTAAAAATGAATGATTTCTTGGGCTTATGGTTGTAATACTTGGTCTGGAAGCAGCTTTAAATATAGTCAAACCCTGATTCTCAAATGTCTCCCACCTTTTTATTTTTCTTTTTAGTAAGACAGCCTCTCCCCCCCCCATTTTATTTAATTTTAGAGCGAGAGGGAGAGAGAGTAAGAAAAACATCGATGTTTCTGATGTTTCTGTTCTCTCACATGCCCCCTACTGGGGACCTGGCTCAAAACCTAAGCATGCGCCCTGACCTGGAATTAAATGGCTGACCTTTTGGTCCACAGGACAGTGCCCAACCCACTAAGCCACACCATCAGGGCCACTGTCTCATTTTGAACAATTCCGTTCTCAACGAGGTCATTCATGGAAAAAATGTCTGTGTGATCACTCATGTGTCTCTTGGGTGATGGAGAAGATGCACGAGTATGAATAATTTGGTTTTTTAACAAATTGCTTTTCAAGCAGCCTTTCAGAACAAATTAAGTTCAAGAACCAGGGTTCCATTGTAATATGAGCTGCAGCACGGTGCATCTGCGTTTGTATGCAGATGCATACAGTATGACAGGCTTATTCAACTCGGATTTCATAGATTTTGAGTTATTAGAATGCATGAATGATGGTGTCCCCTTTCAATCCCTCACATATTGTTGTTCTGTGGTCCCATTCTTTCTAACCTTTGCCCCTTCAATCAGGGCGTGTTCTCCCCTAGCTTGCCAAGAACCACAGTTATTTCAGCAAACAATTGCTCAATACAGCTGCTCAGGTGTTGTTTGCCGAAACAGGTCAAAGGTAGTATCCAGAATCCCATCACTGACTGACCATGTTAAGACTGATTTGTCCTGGCTGGTGCAGCTCAGTGGATTGAGCACTGGCCTGTGAACCAAAGGATTGCCAGTTCCATTCCCCAGTCAGGGCACATGCCTGGTTGGCCCCCAGTAGGGGGCGCACAAGAGGCAACCACACATTGATGTTTTTCTCTCTCTCTTCCCCTCAAAATAAATAATCTTTAAAAAATTTTAAAAAGGACTGACTTGCCCCAGTCCATCACTTTACACCCATAGCCTCACCACAGCCTCCAGGTGGGAGGAGTGTATTTCCCCAGCCTTTGACTGGGGATGCAGCCAGGTGTCTTGCTTGGGCCAATGGCAAGTAGGCAGAAGTAATTTTGCACCTTTGCCCAGTTAACCAGCTTGTCCACAGACCGGTGGGGAAAGCAGAGCCAGCTGTGTGAGCAAACGGTGGTCGCCAACTAGAACCCAAGTTCTGGGGTGGAGGCCCTCACCTGCACCACTGTTTTCAGAGGAGAGTCAATGGCCTCTAACAGGGTGGGAATTGTGATAAAGTGTGGAGTTGTCAGGACCCTTGCCCTGGCCAGCCCATGGGGATGGCGGTGACTCCCCCGTGACGACGTCCTGAACGTTGGCACGTGCCGCTCTGCATTCCCTCAGCTGACAAGGGAAAGCTGCGTCCCCCTCCAGTTCTTCAAATCAGTGATGAATTTGCATAATGTTTATGAAATAAAAACTCCAAAGGATGCTGGTTCTGGTAAAGCCCTAAAGCCCGGCTGCCTGGAATGAAGCTCACTATTCTTTACACAGAAGAGAATGATCCAGGGTTGGCAGGTTCTCCCAGTCACTGGCAGCCCACACTCCCGAGTTTTATTAAGTTTTCACAGCAGCCTTGCAGTTGCCTTCCAAGGGTGGACCGTGATTTCGAGTCCCTAACAGTTAAGGAGTAGTCACATGTACACAGTCCAAAAATTATTTCGGCCCTTTGAAGGCAACCGTGAGGCTGATGTGGCCCCCAGGAATAGTGAGTCTGACATCCCGATCTAAGCATTTCCTTGAGGACCAGGAAGCCTAGTTAGAGACGATGCCCTCCTGCATTTCCCACTTAAAGGCGCCCACACACCTCCCCACACGCCCAACCCAATGACATGCAACTTGGCAGCACAGCGAGTGTCCTTTATTGTTACTCTTTGTAGAAAACAGGCATCTGAATTTCCAATTGTATATTAAGAAATGACCCGCAGCAGCTTGCAGCATTTTGACAATGCTCAGGAACTCTATGCCGACACAAACGAGGCTACTGTTCCACATTCAAAACGCACGGCCTGTGGATTCCCAGGCCTCGCTGCTCAGGACCCGTTTGTGACTGTGTCCCGTTCCATCTCCTCTTCGCCATCATCGGTGGGGCCTGGAGGAAAACACAAAGCCAGAGTCACGTGGGCGTCAGGGAACGCGCTCTCTCAGCCCGTGGGTGCCCGTCCCGTGAGTCTCCTGCGCACCAGGCCCCACGCAAGGCACGGAAGCCCAACAGCAGCCTCGGCCCTCCAGATGCTCACGGCTCAGCGACCATTGGGCTCTGGCAGGTGCGCAAAGGGACGGTCAGCTCCCAAAGGAAAAGATCGCACAGGCGTTGTATGGAAGTCAAGCTCACTGCCCACCACCCCAACTCATTCACGCATCCGGCACCCAGCTCAGCGCATGCGTGCTTGCTTGTCTGCCAGCCCCCCCGTCTGCCACTCGGAGCTGTGCCCACAGGGGCCTCTTTTCATTCAAGTGTGCGAGGCTGCCTTTTGCCAGTGTGGAGCTGAGACCCTTATGGGTGAACAGCTCATAGTTTCTTCCTTTAAAACCCACTGGTCCATCTTGTGATTGCCACGCATGAGCTCAGAGCCCTGGGAAGCCCTGGATCCCAGAGCTCTGCGGATGCTGACCCATGTCACTGCACAGCATAAAAATCACACTCGTGAACATCACCGATTTCCTCAGAAAAGTCCGCAAGTTCTGCGAGCCTGTCATGGCTACAGTTGAGGGTAAGAGTTTTCTAGTTTCCACTCAGCTTGAAAGTTTCAGTTTTATCATTGGTAACACATACCACACGTTGTCTTGCTTGAAGCCATGGGCTCCCCTTGTGTGTGAGGAGACGCCTGCCTCTCAACTGAAGTCGCAGACAGCTTACCATAGGCTTGTACACCTAGAACCTGTGTCATTTCACTAACTGATGTCACTCCAATACACTAAAAAAACCTAGCCCCAACCAGCTGCAGACAAATATCTGACGTAGGTAGGGGGGAGTACTTCACACAACCCCCCGGCTCTGTTACCCAGAGTATCTAAAAGATGCGCACTCAAGGCTGATATTTAAAAAGACGAGTGATTCTCATTGCTTCCTGAAGGACATTCCTAAGCAAAACATCAGAGAATAACGCCTCAGTGCTGGTACAGCAAGTGTTGATCTCACAACCCACCAGGGGACCAAGGACCTGGTCGCACTTTAAAATGTCCCATCATATGCTGTTCTCAAGAGACACACCTGAAACAAAGGAAATGAACACTGGGGTCTATTTCGGATGGGAAAGGACTGATCACCAAGTACGAACGGACAGGAAGCTGGTTTCGGGGCACCAGGGCAGATACGGCAGCGACTCACGACAGCCCTAATAGGACACAAAGAGGGTCACACATGATGATAAAGCGGTTCAGCTCCCCAGGAAGGCACTAACGATTTAAACTCTGTATACCATATTTTTGGACCATAAGACACACCGAGGTTTAAGAGGAAAACAGGAAAAAAAATTTGAAGTAAGAAATGTGGTGAAATAGGAATTTCCAGGCAAGATAGAGGCGTAGGTAGACACACTGTGCCTCCTTGCACAATCAAAATAAGGACAGCAACAATTTAGAAACAGAAAAACAACCAGTACCAACAGAAAATTGAACTATATGGAAGTCCAACAACCAAGGAGTTAAGGAAGAAGCATTCATCCAGACCAGTAGGCGGGGCTGAGACGGGCGGCTGGGCGGAGAGTGCCTGCAGCAAAGTGGTGGCTGGTGGACCCTGGTCCTGTGGGGCAGTGGCGGGTGAACCCAGAGAGGCGGCGGATTGTGAAGCAGGCACGGCACACAGGACAGCTGACGGTCGGGAGGTCCCACATTCGCACGCAGATAAACCGGGCAAAACTGGGGAGCGAGACAGACTGCGAAACCCAGGGTCCCAGCGCAGGGAAATAAGCCTCAAAACACGGATTGAAAACACCTGTGGGGGTTGAGGAGCCAGGAGAGGCTCCCAGCCTCACAGGAAAGTTCGTTCCAGAGACCCACAAGGTCCTAGAATGTGCACAAACCCACCCACCCTGGAGTCAGCACCAGAAAGGCCCAGTTTGCTTGGAGGAAGTGGAGGAAGTGACTGAAATCCAGCAGAGAGCAGAGCAAGTGCCATTGTTCCCTCTTGGACCCCTGCCCCACGTACAGTGTCACAAACCAGCAACTGCATGGCCCTGCCCTGGCGAACACCTAAGGCTCCACCCCTCACTATGTAACAGGCACCCCCCAAAAATGGCCCAAACAAAAGAAAACATCAAAGCTCCAAAAAAAAAAAATACAACTGAGTGATCAAGAGATAGCCAACCTATCAGATGCACAGTTCAAAGCACTGGTGATCAGGGTGCTCACAGAATTGGTTGAATTTAGCCGCAAATTAGATGAATAAATGAAGGCTACACTAAGTGAAATGAAGGAAAATGTACAGGGAACCAATAGAGATGGGAAGAAAACTGGGACTCAAATCAATGGAATGGACCAGAAGGAAGAAAGAAATAACCAAACAGAAAAGAATGAAGAAAGAAGAATTCAAAAAAAATGAGGAGAGGCTTAGGAACCTCCAGGACATCCTTTTTAAAAAAAATTTATTTATTTTTATTGATTATGCCATTACAGTTGTTTTATTTCCCCCCTTCATTCCCCTCCACCCTACCCCCCCATCATTACTCTCCCTTTAGTTTATGACCTTGTGTCTTAAGTTCTTTAGATTCTATATTTCCCATACTATTCTTGCCCCCCCATCTATTTTCTATCTACTGTCTATGCTACTTATTTTCTGTACCTTCTCCCCCCTTCTCCTCCTCCCACTCCCCTGTTGCTAACCCTCCTTGAGATCTTCATTTCTATGTTTCCACTCCTGATCTAGCTGTCCTTTTAGTTTGCCTTCGTTTTAGGTGTGGTTGTTAATAACTGTGAGTTTGTTGTCCTTTCACTGTTCATGTTTCTTTAACTTCTTTTTCTTAGATAAGTCCCTTTAACATTTCATATAATAAGGGCTTGGTGATGATGAACTCCTTGAATTTGATCTTATCTGAGAAGCATCTTATCTGTCTTTCCATTCTAAATGAGAGTTTTGCTGGATAGAGCAATCTTGATTGTAGGTCTTTGGATTTCATGACTTGGAATACCTCTTTTCAGCCCCTTCTTGCCTGTAAGGTCTCTTTTGAGAAATCTGCTGACAGTCTGATGGGGACTCCTTTGTAGGTGACTGTCCCCTTAGCTCTTGCTGCTTCTAGGATTCTCTCCTTCATTTTAATTTTGGCTAATGTAATTATGATGTGCCTTGATGTGTTCCTTCTTGGGTCCAACTTCTTTGGGACTCTCTGAGCTTCCTGGATTTCCTGGAAGTCTATTTCCTTTGCCAAATTGGGGAAATTTTCCTTTATTATTTGTTCAAATAAGTTTTCCACTGGTGGCTGTGCCTTTCCCCCTTCTGGTACCCCTATAATTCAGATATTGGAGCGTTTAAAGATGTCCTGGAGGTTCCTAAGACTCTCCTCATTTCTTTGAATTCTTGCTTCTTGACTCTTTTCTGTTTGGCCATTATTTGCTTTCTTCTGGTCCACTCCATTGATTTGAGTCCCAGTTTCCTTTTCATCGCTATTGGTTTCCTGTGGTATTCCGTTCATTTCAATTAGTTTTGCCTTCATATGTTTCTCTAATTTGTGGCTATAATCAACCAGTTCTGTGAGGATCCTGATGACCAGTGTTTTAAACTGTGCGTCTGAGAGTTTTGCTATTTCTTCATCGCTTAGGTCTATGGGCTCAGGGATTTTGAGAATCTGCGACATTTTTGGTCTGTTCTGGCCCTTTAAGTGTGAGAAGCGGCGCCTTGGACTCCCAGGTCGCTGGGTTGTGACGCTGTATGTGGGGGCGTGGTCAGAGCGGGGAAATGGCGGTGCCCTCTACTGCCGCTTGCTGCGGGGACGCCGGGCCCCGGTCCAACAGCCCACTCCCTCGCCTGTCCGCTCTCGCACAAATAGGCGACCCCAGTCAACACGCAGCACCGCTTCCCCGCTATCTCCTCCGCGGTCGCTCGCCTGGTCACTCGCTCGGTCGCTCACTAGGTCCAACCCTGCGCCTGTATTCCGCATCTGGATTCCGCGCCTCAGCCCGTCTGACCGAGTCCTCCTGTGCAATCCCGCTCCACCAGCCACTGGTTTCGCCCCTTACCGGTCAGGCTGCAGAGTTTGTTGTTAACGGACTTCCGAAAAGTTCAATTTTCCGTGTTCTGGCTGTGTTTTGTGTTGCTAATATTTAGTTGTCCCTAAACTTGGTTGTGTGAGAAGGCACGGCACATCCACCTATACCTCCATCTTGGCGGAAGTCCCCCCCCCCACTCCATTGATTTGATTCCCAGTTTCCTTTTCATCGCTATTGGTTTCCTGTGCGATTCCATTAGTTTCGCCTTCATATGTTTCTCTAATTTGTGGCTATAATCAACCAGTTCTGTGAGGATCCTGATCACCAGTGTTTTGAACTGTGAGTCTGAGAGTTTTGCTATTTCTTCATCGCTTAGATTTATAGGCTCTGGGGCTTTGAGATCTTCTTGAGCCATTTTTGGTCTGTTCGCGCCCTTTAAGTGTGAGGAGCGACGCCTTGGACTCCCAGGTCACTGGGTTGTGACGCTGTATGTGGGGGCGTGGTCAGAGCGGGGAAATGGTGGCTCCCTCTGCTGTTTCACGCGGCTGGGTGAGGAGCAGAGCCTTAGGTGGTTCACCAGGGCCGGGCCACTCAGAGCCGCTGGGTTATGATGCTGTATGTGGAGGTGGGGTCAGAGCAGGGAAATGGTGGCGCCCCCCACCGCTGCTTGCTGTGGGGACCCGCTGGGTTCTGGTCCAATTGCCCACTCCCTCGCTTGTCTATCCACGCACAAATGCGCGGCCACAGTCAACCCGCAGCCCTGCTCCCTCGCTGTTTCCACGCGGTCGCTCGGTCGCTCGCTCTGTCGCTCACTAGGTCCAACCCTGCCTGCGCCTGGATTCCATGCGCCTGTGCAACCCCGCTCCACCAGCTGCTGATTTTGCCCCTTACTGGTCAGGCTGAAGAATATGTTGTTATCAGACTTCCGAAAAATTCAATTTTCTGTGTTCTGGCTGTGTTTTCTGTTGCTAATATTTAGTTGTCTCTAAACTTGGTTGTGTGAGAAGGCACGGCACATCCACCTATGCTTCCATCTTGGCAGAAGTAGAACACGTGTTCTTTCTTGTTCTATTTATAACAGTCATTCTGATGCTATGAGGTGCTCTGTCATTGTGATTTTCATTTGCATTTCCCTCGTAGCCAGTGAGGCTGAGCATCTTCTCATGTGTCTGTTGATCATCCACACCTCTTCTTGGAAAGTGTTCGGGTCCTCTGTCTTTAATTGGATTTTGTCATTGAGTTGTATGGGTTCTCTATGGATTTGGATATTAACCCCTCACTGGAGGTATTGTTTGCAAATATCTTCTATTCAGTTGGTTGTCTTTTTGATGTATTGACGGTATCTTTTTCTGGGCAGAAGGTTTTTTTTTGGTTTGATGTAATTTTATTCATTCATTTTTTCTATTACTTCCATTATCTTCAGGGTCAAGTTCACAGAAACCTAGTGCTCGTGTTTTCTTCTTTGTGTGTTATTGCTTCAGGTCTTATAGTCAAGTCTTCGATCCATTTTGAGGGAGTTTCTGTGTGTGGTGTCAGAGGGCGGTGCAGTTCCATGCTCTTGCATGTGGCTTTTCCATTTTCCCACCCCCATTCCTCCAAGAGGCTTCCCTTTCTCCACTGTATGTATCAGTTACCATAAATGTGTGGGGATGTTTCTGGGCTCTCACTTCTGTTGCACTGGCCTGGGTCTGTGTATCTACCAATACAAGGCTGTTTTAATGATGGTAGCTTTGTAGTATAATTTGAAGACACAGAGTGTGATACCTCTCTGGCTTTGCTCTTTTTTTTTTTTTTCTCACAATTGCTCTGGCTCTTCAGGGTCTTTTGTGGTGGTACACAAATCTATATTTTTTTACATTTCTTTGAAAAATGTCATTGGTACTTTCATAGTGATTGCATTAAATCTATAGATTGCTTTGGGTAGTGTGGCCCTTTTAACTATGTTGATTCTCCCCCTCCCTGAGCACAGAATATCTTTCCATTTCTTTGTGTCTTCTTAATATTCCTTCACGTGTTGTGATTTGCATGTACAGGTCCTCGTGTCCTGTGTCAGGTTCATCCCTAGGTAGTTTGTCTTTTGTGTTGCAATCACAAGCGAGAATGTTTTCTTCACTTGGTTTTCCGATGCTGACATTTCACTGTCTGTAGGAATACTATGGGTTTTTACAGTGGGTTTGCTCCTACACCTTTGTTTGTTTCCCGTAGCTGTTTGGTAGAGTCTGTTTCTGACTCCGTCCCGAGTCAGCCTTCCAACTGCATGTGATGGATGAGCCTGAGATACGTAAACCGAGGGGTGAGGTGGTTTGGAGGGGAAGCCTTTGGCGTCCCAGTGGGGGGTCCACCAGGAGCTTAGCTAACCCTGCATCAGCCACTCACAGTTTGACTCCCTGAACATTTCAAGACACCCACTCTTAATTTTTCCATGAGCAACAGTGTGTTGTTTGGATACTCAAAAAAAATATTGCACAGAGGTGTCATGTTGCAAGTCAGCTTTTTCATTCAATGTTATTTGTAAGCTTTTTCCCAGTTGACATCTGTAGGTCTTCGTTCTTTTTAACTGTGATATATGGTGCATATATTATTTATTAATATATGGGCGGCAGTGTCCAGCTCTCTCATGAGCCCGGGGTCAGGGCGTCTGCCGCAGCTGTGGTCTCGTCTATGTCCAGCTCACTCGGGTGGCTGCGGGCTGCAGGCTGCCCTCGCTGTCATGCCCCTTGGGCGTCCCCCTTGGGACACTCGCTTCACCAGAGCCAGCAAACAGGGACAGCAGGCGTGTTAGCAGGATAGATATCATGGTCTTTCATGGGTGGAATGGTGCTCCCCACAGCTCAGGTCCCTGGGACCTTAGTGTGTGACCTTA
This sequence comes from Artibeus jamaicensis, assembly GCF_021234435.1. Lineage (NCBI taxonomy): Eukaryota > Metazoa > Chordata > Mammalia > Chiroptera > Phyllostomidae > Artibeus > Artibeus jamaicensis. The sequence continues at coordinate 3,303,201 of NW_026522049.1, read as the reverse complement.
TGTGGGAACGCGTCTTTCAGACAAAACTAGTTAAAAACTGAGATGAAACCATCAGATTCAGAGTGGGCCCGGAATGACTAGTGTCCCCTAAGACGAGCGGAGGTCACAGAGACACCGGCCATATGAAGATGGAGACAGAGGTGGGGTCACGTCCCTACGAGGGGAGGGGGCGAGTATGGCTGGCAGTTGCCACGAGTAGGGGCCGGGGTTGGGAGGGGGCAAGTTGCACAGGGCGGTTTCCCCTTCGGAGTCCATGGAAGGCACCACCTGCCGGCACCTGGATTTCAGGCCTCTGAGAAAATAAACTGGTTCTTTTCATCCACCAGTGGGCGGTGACTTATCACGGCAGCCCTCGGAAACTGGCCCTTACCTTTTGTAGCGGCATCTTGGAGGTGACACTCCCCCACTGTGGCCACGTTCTGTGGGTTAGAAGCACGCTTCCAGGTGCAGCCAGGTGCACCCCGATTTGTCAGTACGGGAGGAGGGGCCGCCGGGAGCCGTTTTAGAAACTTGTCTGCCCTGGGGTACCATAATCTGAATCTTAAGGCCACAACGTTGGCTTTTTCCTTTTAAACAGCTTTATTGAAGTATAACTCACATACCGTATCATTCACCCATTTGGAACATACAACTCGTTCTTTCGTGTGTTCCTGGGTTGTGTGTTTACCACCGCAGTCTAGTTTCGGAGCATCTTTGCCCCACACCACAGCCTGTCTCCACCAGCTGTCACTCCCTGCCTCGCGCCCCGAGCAACCAGGTCTATGCCTTCAGTTCCCATGTTTGCCTGTTCTGGACGTTGAAAACTGTTTCTTACGTGAGGTGGAGGTGAAAAAAATCTTACACAGGGTCCGGCTGAAGGAAGGCCTGCCTGACTGCGGTCGGCAGGGTGATAATATGGGTGTAACAATTTATAGTTTTACTATGAACATGTCACCTAAAATGTCACAGGTGTGCTTGAGTGGGATATTGTTATGTTACAGAATGACAGGCTGGTGATTTTGTAATGAAAGGAGGGGCGTTACTTGTGCCGGGCCCTGTATAACTGTGGTTTGCAGTTCTCCAAAGTTTAAAAGATTTTATTTATCTTTAGAGGAGAAGGGAAGGAGAGAGGGAGAGAAATATCAACGTGTGGTTGCCTCTCATGCGCCCCCTGCTGGGAACTGCCTGCAACCCAGGCCTGTGCCCTGACTGGGAACCAAACTGTGATCCTTTGGTTCGCAGGCCCGTCCGTGCTCAATCCACTGAGCTATACCAGCCAGGGCTAAAACCTTTTTTAAAAAAAAAATCAGTGACCGTTGACATTCGCTGTTAGATTAGTTTCAGGTGGCTAGACATCTGTATAACTTATGAAGTGACTCTCGGTAAGTCCAGCACCTGCCTGACACCACCGGCAACTACTGCAATATTACTGTGTTCCCTCTGTCGGACGTCGTAGTCCTGTGACTGTTTGGTAGCTGCCAATGTGTCCTTCTCAGCCCCCCATCCCTTTCAGGTCACCCCCCATCTCCGCAGTTGTTTGTGTGTTAGATCCCACGTGGAAGTGCAATCTGGAGACATGCTTCTTTATGTGGCTTATTTCACTGAGTGTGATGCCCTCTAGGTCCACCCCTGTTGTTGCGAAAGGCAGGTTCGGTCCTGTCTGTGGCCATGTGGTATTCTGTTTTTACATACATATATGTATATACACACACACACACACACACACACACACACACACATACACACACATACACACATCTTCCTTATCCATCCATCCACCAATGTGCACAGACAGCTCCCCCGTGTGGCTGTTGTAAACGATGCTGCAATGAACCCAGAGGTGCGTGTATCTTTTCAAACCAGTGTTTTGGATTTCTTGGGATACCCAGAAGTGGAATTGCTGGGTCCTATGGTCATTCTACTTTTAATTTTTTAAAGAACCTCCAGGCTGTTTCCCTTAGAGGCGGCACCAATTCCAATGGTGCGTGAGGGTTCTCTTTTCTTTGCATCCTTGCCAATACCTTAAACTCCGCATTTTTTGTTCCTTTGACAATTCCCCTTAATTTGTAAGTGATCACATTGAAATTCTAATGCATAATATATAAATCTCTTTTGTCCCCCTAAACATTTAGCTTATCTTGTGTTGGATACCTCCCCAAATCCTTAATATGCTTCACTGTTACTTTTCTTCACTTAAATATACTTTTAGTTTTGCCCACCGGCTTACCAATCTCTTCGTTCACTGCTGGTTTCTGTAACCACCTCTTCTTTCTGGACTCACTCTACACACCTTCTGGTACTTCTTCCCACGGGCTCTGTGTATAAAGAGCTGTGCATGCACGTCTGGAATCCCGTGTACTTTTCCTTTCTCTCTGCGTGCTAGTTTCAGTAGGTATGTAATTCTCAGCCGCCAGTCTCCTTCCGTGTTTTGGAAGTGTTCTTACTCAGACTGCAGCAGACTTCCCATCTGTGTGAGACAGACTCTAGTTCCATGTCAGTGCTCTGTGTTTTTGCAGCTTTCAGGTTATGCTTCGGACCCAGTGCTCTGCAGTTCGTGTGGCATGTGGATTTGATTGGTCCTACTTGGGATCAGCGTGCCCCTTAAATCCAAGGAGTCCTGTCAGACCCTGGGGCCCCTCGGGCTTTCTCTGGATGGTGCATGTCCCCATGTGTGCCCCCTTCTGCTCAGACGCCTCCGGAAACCTGTCACTCTACCCTCCCTATGTTAATGTTCCTCATATGTTCCATTTTTAATCTCTCTCTGCTGCCTGCTGACTACCTGAGGCCTTCCAATTGCTGGTCTTCCCTGGCGCCCGGAGGAGGAGGGGAGAGGGCTTTCTCGGCACGTCAGTCTGCAGTGACCAGCTTGGGGGAAAAGGGGCCTCTCCTTCCTTCAGGAGACACCTGAGGGGCCCGCCCTTCAGAGTGTCCGACGTCCACACAATGAATTACAGGTGGTTCTGACAGTGTTTCATCCTGTTCATGACCTTCTATGATATTGAAACAGTCATTTATCTTTTCTGTCAATAAAGAAATAGCCTTCATTTTGGGAGAAAAAGATGAAATATTTTAAGTATTGTAAAACACCAAAGAAAAGGTGACACATGAATTCTTAAAAACAAATAGTTTAATTTCATTTTTATCTTGGAAAATAAGCAAGTTTAAAATGAAGTAACAAGTACTTTGATATGTCATCATGTGTCACTTTTTTTATGATACTACATTTACTGAAAAATGTGAAGATACAGAACCCTTATAAATCTCTGGAATTAAAAGATTACCACTGAAGATGAAAATGGATTGGTTTTAAAAGTCAATTTAGTAAATATCCCGTGTCTGCTGTTTGTTTCTATGAGAATATTTGGTATAAACGCTCTATAAAATAAGGCAAACTTTTAGAAGAGTCATTAATAAAGTTTCATGAAATAACAGTTCAGTCTTAATCTCTTTTAATTTGCAGAGTCACTGGCAAAGGCCGCCAGGCGAGGAGAGCGGTTCCCGAGGTCCGGTTTCTGTAGCGAAGGAGCCCGTCCCCTGCAGAAAACAGGTTTTCCTCATTAGCATAAGACAGAAACAAAAGTGTAACATACACAGATATTTCAGCCCCAACTGGTGTGGCTCAGTTGGTCGGGCATCAGCCCACAGAGCGTAAGGTGGCCGGTTCGATTCCCAGTTGGGACGCATGCCCGGGTTGCAGGCTTGGTTCCCAAACAGGGCGCTCACGAGAGGCAACCAGTCCATGTTTCTCTCCCCTGCCCTCCTTCCTCTCCCTCTAAAAAGAAATAGAATCATTTTTTTTTAAACACCAAGTACTTTTATAGTGCAGTAAAGTGTCATCTTATATTCTTAATTTCCGTGATGAAAATAAGTGTAGACCAAGTATTACGCAATGAACGTGAACCATGTATATTTATCTGGTCATGGCATTTAAAGTTCGCTTCGAGGCCCCAGCTGGTGTGGCTCAAAGGGTGAGCACCCTGTGAACTGAAAGGTGCCAGTTCAGAGAGGCAACCGGTCGATACTTCTCTCCTTCTCTTCTTTCCCTTCCTTCCCTTGCTTCCCTCCCTCCCTTCCTTTTTTCCCTAGAAAGTAAAATCTCAAAAAAAAAAAAAAAAAAAAAAAAGAAAATTGGGCCCTGGCTGGTGTAGCTCAGTGGATTGAGTGCGGGTCTGTGAACCAAAGGGTTGCCTGTTTGAGTCCCAGTCAGGGCACACGCCTGGGTTGCAGGCCTGGTTCCCAGCAGGGGGCGCGTGAGAGGCAACCACAGATTGATGTTTCCCTCCTCTTCCCCTCTCTCTAAAGTAAGTAAGTGTTTTTTAAAAATTGGCTTTGAAGTATTTTTTAACTCATAGAAAGTATTAAAGTTGTCATAAAACATTTTAATAATTGATATATCAATCAACCTCACAATTTGGAACACTCAGCAGTATTCCCCAGTGAGTGGTTGTACCTCCTATGGTGTGGGCAAAATCGGGACAGGTCAGACTGCCCTAAGGTGGTGTTAGCCCTGGACCACGACTGTGGGAAACTGCCCGAATGCAGACCGGATTGCAAGGTGAGTCTGAAGATCAAGCAAAAAGGTAAGTTTGAGAGGTTTTCACTTCCTTCCCTCTGATCTTCACCACCTTTTCATCCTTGAATTCACCACAGCCTTCATGTTGACTTTCTGTATCTTCACCGTCACCCGGCTCCTTCCTACACCATCTCCTTCACTACCTTCTTCATCTTTACCACCATCATTACCACCTTGACATTCATATTCACCACTTTCAAGACCTTCACCACGACCTTGACCACCTTCAATTGGACTTTAACCATCTTTACCTGGACCCACGCTATCCTTGACCTTACCCCTTCCACCACTTACACTTCACCATCATCTTTACCTGGACTTCCATCACCTTCAATGTGACGTTCATCACCTGCACCTTGACCTTCGCCCTGACCGTCATCTTGACCACCTAGACCTTACTATTTTCACCATGTACACTTGCGCCTTCACCAACTTCACCAACTTCACTTTCACCACCTACACACTCATTGGACTTCACCTTTCACCTTGACCACGACCTTCAAGTCTGTCACTTGACCTTCAGTACCTTCAACCTCACCCCTTTTCTATTTCTCCACCTCACCATCAACAATTCACTACTTTTACCTCTTTCACCTTGACCTGTAGCACACTTGAGTGTTATAACCTTTACATTGATCTTTGCCACCTTCACCTTAAGGATTACGATTTCACGTTCTATGATTTGACACTTTCAACTTCACCTAATCTGAATTTTAATACCCTCACCTTCACCCTCACATAGAACTTCACCAGTTTCTGTTCACTGCCTTCACCTTGACCTGCGCTGCCTTCACTTCACCACATTTACCGTGGCCTTCAGCGTTCAACCACCATCATCTGCTCCACCTTGACTTTCACCTCCTTCCCCTGGACCTTCACAGCCTTCATCCCCATGCGCACCTTTCCCCTCACTCCCACCATTTTCAGCCTCTCTCTGAACTTCACTTCCTTCACCTCCGCCACCACCTTGCGCCACACAACTGTCACTTTTGTCCTTACTAACTTCCCCTTTGCTGTCTCCAGAACGTCACCTTCAGGACGTTCACCCTCACTATGAACTTCACCACCTTTACTACATTCACATTCACCTTGACCTACACTTCTGTCCCCTCAAGCTCTGGCCTTGCCACCATGACCTTGACTTTTACTACCTTCAAGGCCTTCTCCAGCCTCAGTGTCACCACCAACTTCAACATCAGCCTCTCATCTTCGCCCTCGTTCTTAAATTAAAAGTAAGCGACCACCCTTTCGTCACCGCTTTCACTTCCTTCGCTGATGCCACCTGCACTACTTCCCCTGACTGTCACCCTCACCTCCTCTCCCTGGTCCTTGCCATTGCCACCCCATGTGCTGAACATCTGCGCCACCTTCACCGACCTTGCCACCCTGCACCCTGGCCCGCGCACCCCCAGCTTCACGGCCTCCTTGACCTTTGCCACCCTGACCGCCTTCCCCTCTGCCCCCGGTCCGACCTCTTTCAGCTCCCAAACTTTCACCTTCAGCACATTGACCTTGACCTCTGCCACCTACATCACCACTGCAACCTCCACCCACTGCCGTCGCCACCTTCATCCTCATAGTCACTTGAAGTACACAGCCTTCATTTTGAACTCCTTCCCTTTGACCTGCTTCCCCTGCCTTTTACCTTTACCACCTTCCCAACTACATCGAATCCATCTTCACCGTGTTCACCTCTGCCCTCTTGACGTCTGTCCCGTACACGTTCCTTCCTCAAAGCAGCCCCTTCCCTTCCACCACAGTCACGTGTATCCGCACCTTTACCCTTTACCTTGTTCAACTGCAGCACTTCGCACCCTCACCTGCACCCCCCCCCCGCTCCACAGCTCACACTCACCCCCTCACTGTCACCTTGAGTTTCATTAGCTGCAGCTTCACCACCTTGAGCTTCACCGCAGCCACTGTCACCTGTCACCCATCTCCGTCACTGATGCAGCCTTCACCTTTGCCATCTTCACCCTCGTCTGACTTCACCATCAGCCCCTCACCTGAACTTAACCAGCTGCCCTGACCTCGTCACGTCAGCACGGACACACTCTCCCTTTCCTGCCTCCGACCTGACTCCGTTCACCCGTCACCGTCACCGTGCCCTGCCCACCTTTGCCACCTCCTGCGGCGCCACACGCCTTCACCCTCACCACCACCGTTCTGAACTTTGCCCCTTTCATTTTGAACTTAACCTTATTCAGCTCGACCTACACCACACTTCCACCACCTTCCCCCTTTCCGTCTGCCTGTTGAGATTCACCACCTTCACCGCCTCTCCTTTCACCTCCTTTGCCTGCACCATTTTCACCGCCTTCGACTTGACGGTCACCACCTAACATTCCCCTTCATCTCGGTCTCCACTGTCTTGAACTTCGTCACCTTTACCAGCACCATTTTCAGTCTTCACCTGACTACCTGCCCCTTGACCTCAACACCTTCACATCTAGCATGGTCACCCCCACTTTTGTTTCACTTTGCTGACGAAGGGAGTGAAGACTGTGAAAGTGACAGTGTTGGAGGCAGGAACGCTCTGCCCAGCAAACCGAAACCCCCGCAGTGCGTCCGATGACGTCACTGCTGGCTGCGGAATGTGGGTCCCCCGGCCCCACACAACTGCCCACTTTCCTTCTGGTGTGTGATATTCATAAAACCACGGAGCAGGGTTACGTACTATTCTGGTTCTGGAGGTGGCCGGAGGCTCCGCAGCTTCATTTCATCGAGTCCTTTCCAGTATTTAAAATTGTTGTCCAGGTGCTGCAGTAACTCCGGTAGGTCTACAAAGGCTGGAGAAAGAGGGGGGAGTGTGAGATCTTTTCACAGCCTTGGTTTAGCGGTTCAGGCTAAGGAGCGAGCATTGGGAAGAAAAAAGGGATACGAATAGGCATCTGCAGAACTCTAAGCAGCACTGACCAGGCCCGAGGGGACACAGAGCAGCTCCCGCAGGATCTGCTCAGCTGACAACTCTGGTAAATGAAACTGAGGAAGCTCATCTGCTTCATTACCACAAACAGCACCTTTGGGGCTGGGGTGTTAGAAACAAAGTACAGTGAGTCCCCAACCTTGTGGCATTACCAGGAGGAAGCAGGCGGTGGCCGTCTCTCCTGTTTGTGCCCTGCCCCCCCGACCCCCCCGGAGACCCCATCTGCAGACCCCGCCTGTACGGCTGTCTGCCCTGTAGCCCTTCCCCACGTGCAGTCCCACGGCAGGCAGAGCAGGTTCCCGGGGGGTATTAATGGGGCCTCTTTTCTGAGACACCTGCACCTGACGGGCCGCCTCCGGCTGGCACTGAAGGTTAAGGAAGGGTGCTGGGCATCTGTCAGGGACACATCTCGGGTCTGCTCCAAAGCGAGGCCTGGCAGCCAATGGCAAAGAGCTCCTGGAGGAGCACTGTGGGGCTGTGGGGTCAGTGCTGGTGGTTTTGAGTCCTTGGTTCTCCACTGCACGCCGCTGTGGGGCCCCGAGTTCAATTCTCTTGCCTATGAAACCGGCCTAGTAACAGCTGCCCTGGAGGCAGTTAACGAGGGTGTGCACGAAGACCCCAAGCCCCTGGGTAACGAGTGGCTTCTTGTTCTCCTCAGTCCCGGGAAGTGTGGGTCCCCAAGCACAATCTAGAGCCCAGGTGGCAGACGCAGGGCCTGGGGGCTGTATCCACCCGGGTCTCGTTTCCACCCGGCTGCAGCGCCAAGCTCTCGCTTAACTGTGAAGGAGCAGTTACACTTACACAGCCCTGAAATTATATTCGGCCCTTTGAAGGCCACCACGGGCTGATGTGGCCCCTGGTGACAGTGAGTGTGACTGCCCTGATCCAGAGTCAAACACACTGTGTGCCGCCTCCTGCTTACTGTTCGGCCGTGAGGGAAATAGCCTCTCAGAGTCCTTACCGTCCCAAGCATCGAACATGCCTGTGATGAAGTAGTCGATGAAGGAGATCTGGGACTTGGGGATGCTGCAGGTGTTTCTGTCAAAGACCGGCATCACCACAGGTAGGTTCTGCTGCTTTTCTTCGTCGGTCTGCAGAGCAGAAGGTGCCAGAATTACAGAGCTCCGGGGGCTGCTCTGCTCCACCAGGGCCCCAACCAACACAAGCAGACCTGCCACGGGAGACCAGGCTGTTCCCGGAGTGGGGACTCCTCTGCGCCAGGAGGGCCCGAGGACACCCCACCCGTGTGGTCACCACCTGGAAGCCTCCTGCTAAGGAGTATTTTTTTTTCTGGACTGTAAGATGCATCCCCCAATTCTGGGAGAAAAATGGGGGTGTGTCTTATAATCTGAATGTAGCTTTATATTTATGCTGATGAAATATTATATTATTTATGTTATTAAGTATTTTACCATTTTTGCTTCAAAAAAGTTTTTTTCCCTATTTCCCTCCTCTAAAACCTAGGTGCATCTTCTGGCCCAAAAAACCCGGGTAAGCTTTTGAATGGCGCCTGCAGTGAGTGCACCCACGCGCCGCCGTCCCCGGCACAGCCCAGCCTCGGCGCCCCCAGCCTGGGTGGTGGCTCCAGGGCCTGACACCAGGACCATGACAGTGACAACCAATGCCCTTCCCAGGAGAGGAACTGTGGGCTGCTTCTCATCTCAGGCCATAGAATCTTATTAGGAGACTTTCAGAACACCCTTGAGATCCTCAAAGTTAAAAATAATAACAAAACTAAAAAGGCTCTGGGACGAAGAGGGTTTTGTGTCTGGTCACGCGTCGCTTCATGATGGGGATGTGTTCTAAGGAACGTGCCGTGGTGTGAACATCACAGCACGCTCCACGGCCCACGGCTCGGCACCACGAGCCTGTACAGCGTGTTACTGACTGAGTTGCAAACAGTGGTAACTACCTGTGCACGTAAACGTGGAAAAGGTACGGGAAAAACAGGGTTGCCCTGAGCAGGGCACTTCCCGGGGCTGGAGCCCCCGGGACTGGCGGTCGCTGTGAGTGAGCAGGGAGAGGTGAGCAGGTCTAGGTTAAGCCTGTCCCCGACTGCAGACGGCGTGGACCCTGGCCCCCAAGCCCTGCTCCACTTCCCCCCGACGGGGGCAGCACTCGGACGTGGACGCTGTCGGTGCTGCTCCAGAAGAGGGATGTGGGCCGGGCTGAGGGGGAGGACCGAGGAGAAATCCACCGCGTGAGGCAGGGATCGCCATGACAGTGACGGTCAGGAGGAAGTGACCGGTGGCCTGAGGGCCGGCAGGGAGAGGAAATCAGGACGCAGAGAGACAGGAATCCAGGGGCTGTCGTGGTGGTGTGGCCTCAGCTACTACGTGTCAGAACAGTGGTCGGGTTAAGGGATTTTGTGGCACTCTCTAAAAAGGAGGGTTTAACACGGAGAGGCTGTCAGGCTGAGGCCTCAATATTTAGACTCTGGAAATTTGTTTTTCTTTCCACTGACCTTGTCTCACACAAGGGGCTGTCCCTGCCCTGCCCTGCTGGAAGAAATGACGACTCAGCTTTACATCGTTATACGCTGAGAACATTTCGAAAGCACCGGGGCGGCCGGCTCCGCGACCACGGAGCTTTCCCTGCGGCGGCAGGGGCTCCTGTGGTTCTGCGTTCTCACCCTGCATCGCACGGCCGCAACGAGGGGTGTCGGGCAATGCCTCGGGGGCCGCACCTGAGTCTGCAGCGCCCGGGGCCGGGCCCCACTGCGCTGAGACGGGTCAGGGGCTGAGTGAGGGGGACGTCACTGTGTGCTCGGACCTGAGGTGCTGTGAGTGGTGACAGGTACTGTTCCCACCGGAGAAAAAAAGAACGGAGGAGCGTAAGAGGCCGCGTCCCACCTGAGAAAAGTACTCTTCTGAGATGCGTGCAGCCCACTCGATGCAGTGCTCCAGGGGCCGGCAGGGGTTGGACACGTCGGCGCACTTAATCAGCATCCGTTTGATCAGAGCCCGGTTCTCCGGGGTCCTGAGACTAGTGTTAATGGCTTCTCGGTCTTCCTCGGTCTTCTAAAATGTCAAGAGGAACGTGAGGCAATCGCAGCGGGTCCCCTGGCGCCACGCCCTGTCCTACTGCCGTGGTCCCCTCGGAGGCACGACGAGGCACTGTCTGGGATCTACCAGGTAGGGCTCACGAGGCAGACTCTGAGCACCGAGGGCGGCCCCTCACTTCACAGGGGAAAACCAAGGCGTGGTGAGAGGTGCCGCCGGGCAGAACAGGCACGGAGGGGAGGGGAGGGGCTGGAGAGGGGCCCCGAGGAGGCCACCCGACCCCGGAATGTCCAAGAGGCGTGGTCTACCCTCCAGATACACTGATCTATAATTTGACCCTCCCCCTCCAGAGTTTGACAACTATTTTTTGGATGTCCTATTTTTTCCTGCCAAGTTTTCGTCCTACACGTAATTTGACCAGTGGAGATGAGACTGGAGGAGTCGATGACATGCAGGGACACGGGCCCCAAACGCCGGCTCTCCGGGCGGTCTCCCTCACCTCGCTTTCCTCTAGCCCTGCCAAGGGCTTGTTGACGCTGTTGACAAACTTGTTGACGTGCTCAAAGTGCTTCGTCATCTCCGTGGCCAGGACCATGTCGATGATGGCCTGGCGCAGGGTCCGATAGTCGTTCCTGTTTTAGACGACAAGGGAGAGGCCGCTGCAGACCCCAGATCCTGACCAGACAAGCAGGGAGTCCTGGGAACTGGCTGTCGCCTGGGATGCAGGTCCGCTGTGGCCCAAGTTGTGAGGTCCCTGGAAGGCACACGTTCCCCGGAAGTGCTAGGTGGGTGCCTCCGCCGCTCAGCAAGGGGGATGCCAACAGCAGTGAAAGCCAGAGGCGGGAGGGCAGGACCTCAGGTGCGTCCGTGTCATCACCACCCCCTGGTGCCGAGCCCCCGGGTCAGACAGAACAGAGACGCACTGGGGGGTGAGCACAGCCCGCGGTCTCCTGGGCGACGGAGGTCTGTGCTCACGGGGAATGCGCCCCGTGTGAGGCCCAGAAACGCGGACAGCAGGCCTCCGACAGCTGAGCAAGTTGCAGGGCGAACTCAGGGCCTCTTCCCCCAGCAGTGGCCTTTCTTACAAATTTTTATTTTTTTGAGGCTGCGAACCATAGATGAAAAGTTAGAGAATAAGAAATGAAATCTGCCCCTTTTCTCCAGTCACGCCCCTCACCCTGTTCCTTCCCCTGGATGCGGCCAGTTGCCAGGGTCTTGAGTTCTCTCCAGAGGTAAGGGACACGCACACGGCCACACACAGGCACCTACCAATAAACCTACTTGAATTCCGCCTCCGCAATTCTAAAACGTGGCAAAAGAGAGTTTAGTAAAGCCAGGAATCTCCTTTTCGTAAAAGCCCAAGTCCCATGTTAAAACTTTCCTTAAAAATCCAAGTTAGTAAGTAGTTACGAGCACAGTTGCTCACATGGAAAATAATACAGTAATTAAAAGGTACTACAAGAATAAATTGTGTCGTGTGCTCACAACCGTAGCCCTGTCCCTGGCCACCCGTGTTCCTCCTGACAGAATATGCCCTCCACTCCCGACACTCGGTTCCTGTCACCAGACACTGAGGGCACCATGATGAACAACAGGCACGTGACACTGTGGTCGTAGCTTAAGGAATCCAATCAGATGTTGGACAAGAAATGAAAAGTGATTACTTAAAAATGTGGTCGGTGTTACGAAGGAACCTGTGACTGAATAATGAGTGTGAGGGGCCAGGGGAATGACAGGAGGGTGACGTGTGGACAGAGAAAATGAGAAGTTTGCGGGGCACAGGAGGGCAGCGGGGGCTGTCCAGGCAGACCACAGGTTCCGAGTCTCTGAAAGCTCCAGATGTCAGCATTACACTTCCTTCAAATGTCAAGACACAGAGGAGCTGAGCCTTGAGTCCATTGCGCTAAGTGAAAGACACCAGTCACAGAAGGTGGCACGGTGAGCACGCTCCTCTCGACACGCCACGAACTGGTGGGTCTACAGAGACGGGAGGCAGTGAAGTGGCGGCCTGGGGTGGGGGCGGGGGGAGTGACTGTGCATGAGTTTGATGTGGGGGGAGGGGGTGAAAACGTCCTAAAACTGGTGGTGGCCAGGTTGCGGTGCTCTGAATAAAGCAGTGCACACTTCCCACGGGCGAACGGTACAGCGTGTGCCTGCGTCTCTGAGCTGCTGACAGAGGGAGAGAGGCCTGCCGCACTCCGCCGTCACCCCCCTCACCTCTCCATGTTTTTGAAGATGTTGTACTTGTCGTCCCCGGCGGTCAGCTGGAAGGCCAAGGCCGCGTGGTGGCTCTCCAGCACGGCCAGGTCATTGTACAGGATGGCCAGCTCGCTCCCAGCGTTACACAGGAAGGAGTTCGTCCTCCCGGGGTGGTCCACGTCATGGACGGCGGCTGCAATGAGGGCTGCGGCCTCGTCCACTGGGTCTAAAGTTTGCTGGAAACAAGAGGTCTTTTAAAACGGGGGCGCGAAGCTGAAAGCAAGGGCGCCTTCTGTATAGTGTTCTTTCTGCCTTACTGCTTTAACGTGAGACTATCTCAGGTGCCTGAGAAAAGCATACTGTTGAGCAAACCCAGTTTCCCTGCCTCTCTACTGTCAAGGTTATGTTTTTGCAGGTGTTTAGGGAACACGACTGGATTCTCAGTCTCACACAAGTGGAGGACTTCACAAAATACGGGGTGTGCTCAACAGAGAGGAGTAAGGGCTGAACTGTATGATGAATTATATCTCAGTAAATGATGTCAAACTTGTTTTAATTTGGCTTTCTGAATATATATATATTTGTATATTATCTACAGAGTAGTTCAGAAGCAATAAATTACATAAAAAATGTGGCTGTCCCTGTGTGCTGATCCACACCGACACAGACATTCCTCCCCTGCCACTCATTTTTGTACTTTATGAACTAGTCTGCTCTCTGGACTCTGATTCCGTCTAGGTCTTGGGAACGGTCTTTCTTTAAAAACAAAAGAAAGACACCCGAGGGAATGGGGAAAGGGCCACTGCAAGACCCGGCTCTGGGACGGTTCACCTCCGGGGCGAGGAAAACAACCTGTGGTCACGTGACCGTGTGGGAGACGTGACCTCGCCCCTTCCCGGGCCCTGGGGGACAGGTGGGGGCTCTGAAGTGGTGACAGCCAACACTTGGCTGGCTGGACACGTCTCTAGGTTCAGGGTGCCCCGAGAGGAACAGCCCCCTGCTGTCTCTCTCCCTGGGTCCCGACTCCTGCTCCTCACTCTCCCCGTGGGCCGGCCGGGCTCCCATCCTGAGCGCACGCAGCAACTCCCCAGAGCCACGGCCCGGCCTCCCGCCTGACCCTCTGGTGGCCACAGCCCGCCTGGGCCAGGCCGCAGGGCAGTGCGGCTGCCCCTGGGCAGTCCCACTGCGTGGCGACCCGGTGGGGGCAGAAGCAGCACGGACCCCGCTCACCTTTATCCTTTCCCTGCAGAGGAAATAGGCAGTGGCGTGCAGCACGTCGGCAGCGTGTGTAGAGTTGTGGTAGGGGTTGGAGGAATGGTAATTGGCTTCAATGACCTGCAACCACGATCTCAGCGTCGTCTCAGAGCAGTTTAAGAATTCACAGAGTCCAAAACGAGCGAAGATTTTGAGACCAAGATAAATTAGAGGCCTATAAAGAAAAACACGCAGAGCATTAACACAGAGTGAGAGGCACAGTGTTCGGAGCCCTGGGCAGGGTCGGACCCAATAAGCACACCAGAGTCCAACTTCCGAGAGGGCGGGGGCAGCGGGGGGCGCGGGCCTCTCCGCGCCGGTGCTCCAGGGTGCTCCGTTCCCCACTGGTGCGTGAGGGCTCAGACCCCCTACTTGCACTACTGGGTTCCTCAAAGTCAGCGTGTTTGTGGCCAAGTTAAATTTGTGCCACCTTGAACCCTATCCTCTCCTCTGGACCCGCTGGACCCATGCCCTTGGCCAGGTGTCCTACCTGAAGACAGTGACAGTTTCTAATGACCACACATGAGCCTGACGTGTCATGTGCCATGTGCTGGTCCCCACGACCTGGAGGTGGCTGATGACTATGAGGAAGTACCCCCTTAGAAGGTGACCAACTGGCTGTCAAGTCCGTGATCAGAAGGTCGAGGAATCTGCCTCTGCTGAGGCAGTACCCAGAGGTGGTCGGGCTCACAGGACTTGAACTCACCTGCCTTAGCCCAGTCCCCGTGAATGCCCTGTCACTGTGTGGGGAGCTCTTTGCCACCATCTCTGCCCGTGTCGGGGACGCGAAGTCTGACGCGTGGTGAGAGTGAGCAAGGGCAGGGCTGCCATGGAGACAGACAGCCTACCCAGGTGCGGAGTTGCCCCGTGCTGATCCCCCGCGAGCACACCTGTCCCGGGACTGCCTCTGTCCACCACAGTAAGAGCCCGCCACCTGGAGGGCGGCCTGGCCACACTGCTGTCCTTTACAGCTCTTCTCCAATGAGGCACAAAACTGAAGGTGCAGTCCCAGTCCTCCCCCAGTCTGTGGACCCACCCAGTCCACGGTGACTAGAGTCGTGGGTGTCCCCATGCCTGTCACCAGCACGGTGGCTGAGATCTGGGGACAGCTTTTCTCAAATATGTGTGTTGGTATATTTGTGATTTTTAGTTTCAGGCTCTGAGTAGGGACTTTTTGCCACTACTTCAATGTATCACTCCCTACAGGCGAAACTGGTACCTGTGTTTTACAGACACCGCCCGCCCCTGCTATGTGGGGGCAGAGCCACTTGCTCAATGTCATGCTTTCCTCGAGTCTGCTGTCTCCTCGGCGGGCGGGACCAGGCGGGCCAGGCAGACTTGCCGCGGCTTCTCACGGCCTCTCTCGCTCCGATTCAGAGGCTCTTGCTGCCCTGCTCCTCTTCCCCAAACCTCCTCCCGAGGACCAGGCACCAGCTCCCCGACAGGCCCTGGGCATCCGGCTCTCTGCCTGCCGAGTGAGGTCCACACGCACTCACCGTTTCTGAGTGGCAGCCTCCAGTTCAAAAATATCAAAGTCCCAGTAGTCCTCATTTTCTACGGCCTGCGCTATCCGCGGCGACACGTCATGAAGGGTGAGGGGAGTGACTATAGTGCTCGGAACGTGGTTCAGGCCTGGGGAGTGGTGAACGAGGAGAACAGCATTAACAGGCTTTACGGCGTTAGCTCCTCCTGAGGGGGATGGTGCTTTCTCTGAGGGTCTATGACCTGCCCAGAAACTGCTGACACATGAGTAAAACTGTCTGAAATATGTATTTTTATCACTTAAGCTTGACTGTAATGTTACTAGTGGTCCAAAAAATTAAAAAGGAAAAATTTACCTTTTGTTGAAAGCACATATTCATTCCCAGACAGCCTTCGCAAACCATCCTGATAAAAATCAAGGGAACAAAAAAGGGCCCGTCACAATCAAGTCGCAGCTGCTCGTCTTGCAGACGGGACCGTCGGGCCCAGCGGACACTTAGGGGCAGCCTCGTTGGTGCACCCAAGGAGCCCCGCCCCCCTGCCAGAAGGCCCCGCGGGACCCAGGGCGGCGCCGGGAACCGTGCTGCCCTTTCTGTAGTCACTGGATGTCTTAAGAATGAGGGTTGAGAACTTGAGACTTCAGAAAGCGGGCGCTGGGAGGGAAGGTGGATTTTATTTCTGACCAACACAAAGAGGACAGAGCGCAATGGACTGAGCTGTGTTCCACCAGGTGGTCCCTCCCCTGTGAGACCTCCATCCCAGACGGGCTGCAGGTGGCACCCAGGGCCCCTCCAGAGCCCATGGTACAAAGCCCCCTTCTAATCAAATGGCCCCAAGTCACTCTCCCCCACGAAGTCACCAAATCTGTAGGATGTGTGGTGGAGGGAAACCGTGCCCCATTCCCTGGGGCCTCTTTAATATATATATATATATATTTTCTTTCTGTTTTGTGATGTAGTATATAAAAAAATTTTTTTCTGTCCCGGTTTTCAAGATCTTTAAAGCAATTAAGTTTTATTGAAATGAACTGCTCACAGAACCCCCCCAAGCAAACGTGGAGTCCTGGCTCAGCAGACCGCCGAGGCAGGGGGATGACGGCTGTGGAAGGGGAGTGCCGTGCAGCCCAGCCTGTGAGCGGATGGCCGCGGGGCGAACAGCAAGAGCAGGCTCCGGGCGGCGGCCTGGTCAGTGCACTTACAGACATTAGGCCCCCGACGAGGTCGCTGGCGTGAGGATCGTCATCCTTAACACCAAGCTGCGGTGAATATAACTCAGTGGTTCTCAGAATTTCCAGCACACGGTCTAAGGCTTCTGTCACAGGCATGGGACTGTTTTCCTGGGCAGCGTTGATAATGTTGATTACCTGCAACGTGGACAGACAGACCTGAGGTTCGTGACCGTGAAGACAACGGGAAAGCCACCTGCAGAGCCGGGCTAGCAGCTGGGCTGGAAGCTCGTGGCGGCCCAGCTTGCTGGTCACGGCTCATGCCCTCTCCCCAGAGGAAGCCGCTTGCTCCCCAGATAACAATGGCACTGTGACAGTTGCGGACTCGTTTCTTCTTAGTGGGAACAGTCACCTGGGAGAACAAGAGGCGTCCCTGCTCAGTGGGGACCGACTGTCGACCGTCTCACCTTGGTGATGGGCGCCTCGATGGTCATAGAGTGTATCCGGGCCATGGAGGAGTGTCGCCTCTGGCTGGCCACTGCGGAGAGACCATGAGAGCAGAGGTCAGGGCAGGCACGGCCTCGCGCACCTGTCTCGAGCCGGGGCCTCAGTGTGCCTGGCTGCAGAGGGCTCGGGGCCAGAACTACCCAGCCCGCCGAGCTCCCTTCCCACCCCGACAAGCCCACCCTGCTTCCTGCGGTTCTAGGCACTAGGAAGCACATGCCCCCGCAGCCTGAACTTCTGACATCAGAGAGAAAACAGGAAACAATCTAGCACGCCAAGGCCGAACAGCCTCTTTTTGTCCTCAGAATAATAAGGCTTTATAACGACTCAGCTTGCTGCTGTCCAGAAGCGAGAACGTTCTGGAAGACAGTGCCATCCAGGCTCCCTGTGGGGCTGTAACTGCAATTCACCATGAACAGACACACATAAATTTCTGGTTACAGTTTTCAAAGCTTCTCTCGGTGTTTTCCACTGTTATGCTTACTCTAGACAAATCAGGCAAATACCTTAACAGAGACAAGCAGCAATGCCTAGGCCCTAGGGTTTGTTAACTTTTTGTTGCTCCTGCAAGATGTGGTTCCTTGGCGTGGTGGAGGTGGGGCCCGGGCAGTGCCCAGGCAGGAAGGCACATTCACACAGAGTTCTGTGTGTCTCCCTGAAAGCGCCACTGTCAAGCCCAGCGCTCTTTACCAAAGGCCTTAAAGGAACGCACAGTGTTTGCAGCCTGGTGTGGCCGCTTCACATCACCAAACTGAGGCCCGGTGAGGAGTGCTTGCTTAGTAAGGTCCTCACACACCAAACACAGCTCATCTCCCCACCAAAATGTAAGCTGCTGTGGCAAACTGCAACCCACAATGAAATGCAGTCAAGTCCTCACCTAACACCACTGATAGGTTCCATGGAAACTTCTGTTTTATGCAAAAGGACATGTAAGGAAACCAATTTTACCCTTGGCTAATTGATAGAAATAAGAGTTGAATTCCTACAGCATATTTGTGGTCACAAAACATCACTGAACTTCTAAAGAAAAACAAAAAACCCTTCTAATATTAATGCTGAAATAAGGTGTACCCACAAGATCATTATTTTTGAACCTGCTTATTCCAGTTCAGGATCCAGGGTGGCCAGAGCCTCCCCTGGCAGCTGAGGGGCAGGCGGGACCCTGTCCATCACAGGGCCACCCCCTAGATGGGGGGACACCTGGACACACTGGTCCCCCTAACGTGCACCTGTGGGAGGAAACCAGAGGACCAGGGGAAACCCACGCAGATGTGGGGAGAACTGGCACCTCCACACACAGAGGGACCCAGACAGACACTGATCCTTTTCTATCAACATTGAATGAAATGATGTTGTTCGAAGACCCGCTGTATATGGTTAAGAACATCCAAATGCATCACTCCGCAGGCGGCAAACGCCAGGCCCGTGGGCTGAGTCCAGCCTCCACCTTGTTTTATCCTGCCCAGCACCCTGTTTCTACCCGGCGGCAGCCCCGTGCTCTTTGCCCCTAGTTAAGGAGTAGTTAGGATCCTAAAGCTACATTCAGCCCTTTGAAGGCAACCATGAGTCTGATGTGCCCCGTCACCATTACAGCAGATAAGAGAGATCAAAAGGCTCAGGACGAAGCCCCCTGGCAGGAGTGGGAGGAGAGGGAGAAATGACACAGGGGGCGAGGAGGTGCCGTGCCTGTGTGGACTGGAGGTGGGCAGTGACCGGAGATAAGCTGGGGGGCGCCGGGCCGCACGTGGTCAACACCACATGGCTGTCTCGGGCACCCACCTTCGTTTGTCCGAGAGGCCACACTGAGGACATCCAGTGAGCTCTTCCTCTTGTCTTTCTGTTTGCCTGGCTGGCCATCTGTGGAAACGAATGACAAATCACCTGATCAAAGGGATGCGAATGCAGTAAGACAATTACCGATGCAAAACTTTTAAAAACAAAACTTAAGAATCAGAACACCGTTTAAGTTGCCACAAAAATCAACACAGTGCCTCACAGAAATGACTATGAAAATGAGGTGGTTGGGGTCTGAGTTCCTCGCACTGTCCCACCTGGTGCGACTGGGCAATCAGAGTTCCAAGACGTGACGTAAGAACCAGAACTCCTATCACACACAGTTCTGTACGACTGAGTACACTGGTAGGAAAGGTCTGACCGCCACCTACACTTCCTCTGAAGGAAAAGAATCTTTTATGTATTTTTTCTATAATAGGAGATCTAAAATGCCCTGGGGAAGGACGTGCCTCTCTCTCCAAGGAGAGTTCAAGAACCCTGGTTTGGGGTACGTGCCAAATGCCAGTCTACCTTTCCACCCCTCCGACCCCCTTTCTGTGAATGGCACTGTTACCCTCCAGGGCTCCAAATGGGTTGTCCCACCTCTCCCTGACCCCACGCTGATCAGGGACAAGGCAACGCTGACCTTCCTGTCCCCTCCCGGGGCACCTGCTGGGTGCCATGCGTGGTGCCGAGCCTCTCCAACCTGTCCCCATTTCACAGACGAGGAAACTGGGAGCTGCTGCCGAGCCAGCTCAGGCCTTCCACCTGCAGGCGCGCCTGCTCCGCCCTGTCCTGGCTCCTCCCCAGGAGCTGCTCACTAGCAGGACCTGGATGCAGCCCACCATCGAGACCCCTTTCCATGTGCTATTTGCTACATTCACCTCTCCATGGGCACGGACTGTGCACTTGTCACCCTCATGGCTGACTTCTGTGCCACTTCATCTGAAGGACATGATTCAGTTCTTGCCCAACTCGACCTGTGGTACCTGACACAATGGGTCCCTCCTTCTGGAAACTCCTGGTTCGCATAAATCCATGCTCCTGGTTTTCCTTCCATCTCTCACTCTTCCTCCTGCACGGTTCCCTCTTTCGTAACCAGCCCCCACCAGCCCCCATCCCCTGAGTTCCCAAGTGCCTGTGCTGATTCCTTCTCTTCTAAGAAAACACAATCTCCTTGGGCGATCCCACCCTTCCTTCAGCTTTAAGGAACTCCAGGGTTGCTGCTTCATCCTGAGTGCCAGACTTCTTAACTGGTCACCTCCATGTGGTCAACCCTCAGGCCCTCCAGACGAACTCACGACCTTCTCCCAAGCCCACTCTTCGTCCCAGGTCACAGAGCTCAGTGGGAGACACATCCTCTGTGACTCCTCCCCTCCTGATCTCTGCCCTGCCCCATCTGTCAGCCAAATCTGATTCAGTCTCCTAAATTCCTCTTTAATCTGTCCTTGTCCTAGCTCAGAAATGAGTCACCCCTCCGGCTTTAACAGCTTTAAGGGCAGCTCCCTTCACTGGTCCCCCAGCCCCTGATCTTGCCCTTGTTATCAATCCCGTCTCTAAGGGCGGCCAAGGGGCCTTTCTGGAATGAAAAGCTAACCAGACCACTCTGATCACTCTCTGAACCCTAACCGGAACCCTCCCTGGACCACCTGCAGTCACGCAGAGCGGGAGGAGCAGATGGGGTCCCGAGGCGCAGGAGACAGGTACCGAGTGCAGCAAGGTTGCAGGCGTCCAGCTCCCTCCCTGTGGGCTGGCGGTGACTACTGTCAGGTGCAGATGTCCCTGCTAACATTCAGTAGCCTGACACCCAACACTCCTGCCCTTGCAGCCCCCATCGGGCCAGCAGACCACACTTCACTGAACACGTTTCCACACAAGTTCACGCACTTGGGGTGACCAGTTCTCTCACCAGGGGACACCTGTCAGAGTGCCCTCCTGTGCGCGGGGCTTGGACTCGCAGACCGACCCGTGGAGCTGGGGAGAGAGGTGCTGCCGGGTCCCGGAAACAGTTGGAGGAAGGGGCCGTTTTCACTTCATTTTTTTCAAAAGCTCAGTGAACTCTAAGAATGAACGTGGAGCATCATACCTGTGTGAGTGTCAGATGGAATGCATTCCGCTATTTTCTCAGCCTAAAAATAAATTTTAAAAGCCATTAGTTCTGATTGCCTAGGAATACACTAAGTGGGATCTTGTGGGGGGCAGCCGGGGGGCCCCAGGGGTCCCTGACATACCTTATTGTTGCCACTGCACACTCTGATAATGGACACATAGTGTCTAATTTTTCTGCAAGTAGAAAACAAGGCATTAGTGCCCTCCCGACTCTATTCCGATGAACACACAGCTGTATTTTTTCATTATCCAAACAGCACCACTCTTTCACAAAGTTCTCTGAGAAAAGCGCTGGTCTGGTTTGTGCCGAGACCGCCGGTAACAAAGTGTCTACACTCACCCTGTGGTGTCTATCGGAAAGAACTTGACTCTTCAGTAAAGACAACAAAATTCTCCCAAGTCATCCTCACATACAATAAAAAATACCTAGGTACTGCATGTTCACCAATCAGACGCCTGCAACCATCACGGGGCCCTCGGTCAGCTGGGAGCTGATGGCGAAGCCCCCCAGGCTCATCTCAGAAGCTCACTTGCTGTTCCTTTGACTTTTTCCCCATTTTCCCCCTTGATAATTAAACCCCTATATACTTACCACAAAAAAATTTGGAAAGGACATAAAAAAGCAAAGAATCAGAACAGAGAGCCCATGGACACCTGTCCCCCTAAGGCCACAGCCAAGTGGCAGCGAAGCCCGGTGACCGAGCACGTGAGCCTGCTGTCGGCATGCAGGCCTCGGCCGGGCTCCGCCCAGCCCTGGCAGCTGGGCCCGGGCCACAGACCGCACCACCTGGCCTCGGTCTCCACTTGGAACGTGGAGAGGCCGGTGAGGGCCAAGTAAAGGGCCGTCTGGGCAGGCACTGAGAGATGCAGGTGTGCGGACCCCCACTCACCGCCTCCTCTTCCCTTTTCCTTCCTCCATTTTTGTGACTGAGACCATATGCTAGATATGGTTTTACATTTTTACTTTTGCATTTGTCATAAGCATTTTTGCTGGTAATTTACTTTCCTATCCTTTTTAATGGTTGCGTATTTTACAGCTGGGCGTTCTGTATCACTGAGCACATATTCTGAGAAAAACCACAGGAGATTTTTAGGCCCCCGATATGTGGCTTCGAAATGTGTGGTCATGTCTGTTTTACACGCGAGTTTCCAGACAGCATTTAAAATCCGTTAATTTAATGTGGTGAGTCTATGCAGCGGTAACACACAGGCCATCAGATCTGACAGAAATATTTTACGTGGGGGGAGCCCATCAATCTGTGTCCTGACTGCGCGGCTTCACCCAGGGACCTTCCGGAGCCGGTGGGCGTCCCTGTGAGTCTGCGGCGTCAGCTGGAGCACCTGGGGCCCGGAGGGCGGGGCCAGGGCACTGGGAAGCCTCCCCAGAGGGCCCTTCTTTGAGGACACCTGACCTATTTCAAGTCTTTCTTTAGAATTTCTGCAGGCAGCTCTAAACGCACTTAGGCATTCGAAGCATGTGTTGTAATAAGCCAGAAGCAGCACGCTGGCTGGGGCGCCCGTTGCTCACTTACCCCCCCTGCCCGATGACAGGTACTATCTTCACATTCTGCTGCAAATTGTCTCCGTTTTTGGCGTAGTAAACTCCTTGCCACTCCTATACATGGAATGGAAACATCGTTATGCTTTGTGTCTAGAACATGAGTCCAAGAACATCTTCCGCTCCCGGGTCCGAGCCACTCCCCCTTGCTAAAGTGATTAGCTTAGAAGGTGTCTCAGCCCCACATGCAACTGTGGGCGATCTGACCATTCTTTCTCATCCTCCCAAGCCCAGCTCCTCCTAGCTGCTGACAGAAGCCAGTCACCACAGTCTGAGTGGTGTGTGTCCCATCCACTGGCAGAAGAGGCCCCTGGCCCTCAAGGGAAGCGCATCCCCTCACTTTGCTGCACAGTCCCCTCCCATCACAGCTCCTACTGGCTACAGTGGGGTGAGGAGCATATGGCCCCTGGCCCTGCATTTGGGAGGGGAGAACAGGACTGGGCAGAGAAAGCAACATTGTGTGGCCACTAGCATGCTGGGCTGCCAGCACCATCTGGGTGGGGATGAGGAGGTGACAGCCAGGACTGGGCTCGGGCAGAGCACAGAGATGAGACCTTTTATGCAGGGCTGCCACTGCATTAGTCATGCTCTCAGGTCAGACAAAACAGAGGCATTTTTTCCAAGCAGAACCGAAGCCTCGGGAGCAGCTGCATGCAGGACGGGGCTGCAGCAGCATCCCTGCTCTTGGGGCAGTGGAAGAGGCCTGGGAGAACGATCCTGAGTTCGTTACTACCTAAAAGGTTCTGAATTCCTCCAAAAGTCACCAAGGGTTCTCAAGCTGTAACAATCCCTAAAACCCACGGCAGGACACAGCTCACAGGGTGCTGCACAACACCCTTGGCCAGCGGGAGTCCCACAGACTCGAGCTGAGCCTCCCCAGGGCAGCCTAAGTGGCTCAGCTCAAGTCTCCTGCCCAGACCCCTCAGGGAAGGTCAGTCCTGCAGGCTCCGAGGCCTGGGGTAGGTTGGCCCGTGGGCGGAAGCCAACAGTGCAGTCTCAGCCTCAGACTCCCCTGGAGAAGGGGGTCCAAGAGAAACAGGACGCCGACAGAGCAGTGGACGGTTAACGGTGAGGCTTCCGGGCGGGTGTACTTGTGAAAACACCACACACCAACAAGGCACTGAATTCAAAAAGAGCCAAAGAGCCCAGCTCAGTGCTCACTGGCCCCAGGGCAGGAGGAAGGTGCGGGCACTGCCAGGTTCTCAGGGGCGGCTGGCCCGTGGGAAACAGGCAAGGACTACATGGGGACGTCGGGCAGAAACGCATGCCCGCCCTCCGTGTCCGCACGTGCTCACTCGGGCAGACAGGTTGGAGGGCTGTGGCAGTGTGTGCCCAGGTCTGAGAACAAAGCACCCCTGAACTCTGCTTTAAATGGGCAAATGGTGCGGGGCGAGAATTCTCTCTTAAAAGAGCTGTTAGAGTTGAAAACGGGTGGGAGGAAGATGAGAGCCCAATCCGACCAGTCAATCCGCACATTAAGAACACTTCCAGGACTTCCTCCCATCCCTTCGGAACGGACGTGGGCAGCTGTCCGCCACCGGCCAGAGCCGCACAGTCCAGTCCTCAGAGCAGGGCGAGTCAGCAACGACTCTGCTGGGGCAACAGAACGGCCCGCGAGCTTTCCGGTCACCAGTGGAAACAAAAAATATTTACCTGTTATAGGCCATCTTTCTTATCAAAAATATATTTTAAAATACTGACCTATCAGAAACTCTAAATTTTTAGTTCCTGAGAATAACCAATTTCCGCCATAGAATGCCATCGGGAAGATGCCACCTGGTAGTTTAAATGCACATGAACTCCACAAAAGGCTCTGGCACTTGGTGCGGGTCTGCAGAGGCTGCCCCCTCGGGCCGTGCTCCCCTCTCAACTGTACGAGGGGCCGCACCGCCCTCCTGCTCCGGGCGGGCCCAGCAGCAGGCCAGGCTTCTCTGACTGTTGAGACAGCCCCTCCTCAGTGCTCATCATCCTAATTAAACCAGAGCCACCACTGCCAACCCTCAGGGCTAGCACAGTGCTAGCCCGTAGTAAACAGTCAGAGAACAGCCGCACTTCCACTTACGGAGCAGAAGAGGCAGGCTGAGGTCTGACGACAGAGCCCTGGGAGCCCAGCTGAGGGATGTGAGCTCCACACAGAGGGGGTGACAGGGTCGGAACGGTGGCAGGCAAGCCTCGTCACTCTGTGCTGTAGGTGGACTGACCGGAGGTGGGGGCCATGAGACAGGAGCCCCAGCTGGATTCAGCCCACACAAGCCCCGGGTGCGAAAGGCCCTGAACAAGGTCAGGCCCAGGCAGTGGACACTCAAAGGCATGGGCTTAGCAGATGTCAGGCTCAGCGATGGATGTGATAGAGGAGACTAACGAGGGGGTGGGGGGGAACCAGAGCCATCCCAGGGTTCCAAGTCAAGGCGACTGTGAGGCCGGTGCTCGAGGGGAGACCACGGGGGCTGCGGAGGGCCCGTCTGTCCTGGGTGCGGGCTGAGGGAAGATCACTGTTGGCCAAGGTGGTTTCAACTGATGGCTGCAGGTTGACCCAGACCCTGGAGAAGAGGCCGGGCTGGGGGAGGAGCGAGAATCTCTGCAGAGCAGGCAAGTGCCTGGGTATCAAAGGGGTGGCCTGGGAAACACGGGGAGGGGGACAAAGAGCCCAGGTGAGCTCAGAGGACACAGATGACGAAGAGTTGGCGAAGAAAGACAGGGATCCGTGGGGAGGGAAGCACAAGAGTCACGGGCCCTGGGGTTGACAGCTGTGAGAGGATAGAGGCTCCGCAGCCATCCATCATGTCCCGGGTGGGTGTCTAGCAGCCCGCATTTACTCAGCGCCTACAAGACCCAATTTCTGAGGCAAAAAATTCAAACTCTCTGAAAGAGAAGAGCGATGGAGGCCCAAGTGTCGGAGAAGATGGGAGGCTGGGTCCTACGGCCCTGACAGAGAAGCCCTGGGGAGGGGGGGAGGCAAGGCCAGAGCACACGCGTGGGGCCCAGGGGGAGCATGAGGGTGCGGCCTGAAAACGAAGGTCCCCACAGCTCAGCCCCCACACAGGAGCCGTCAGCTGAGGACAGCGGGCAGAAGGAATCATCTGGAGAGACGCGTCTGCAATATTCTCTGCTTGAACGTCAGAATTTGTCCTCTGCCCCCAGGACTATCTGACAGACAGGCACCCCTAGAATCTGACACTCGAAGCTCCCAGCCATCACCTAACCCCTTCTTAAGCCTCGACCGGGTTTCCGGTGCGTGTCTGAACTCTCCCCACTGACCAGGGTACCACTGGCCCGGGGCCCCAGTTCTTCTGGGGAGACGCCACTAGAAAGGCTGCACATTCTTTCACCTGGAAAGCTTGCCTGACCACGTGCTCCGTCCTGCTGCAGTGCCGCCAGACAACACGCGGGTCACCACACTGGACAGAGGGCTACTCTTCCTCTCTTCCCGAGAGCTCTGAGCACACACAGTGTGACCAGGCTCCTCTCTGAAACAGAGCACTACAGAGGTCAGAAGTATGGTCATCTTCCAGACTCTCTGCTCATGGTCAACACGGAGCTCAGAGAACACGTCTCCTCCTGTGCGAGTTCGAGGCCCTTTGTACCTGTACCTGGTGCCTGGCCACGTAACCCAGGTGAGATGCTGTTTGCCTGGACCCAGAAGACCCAGGCCAATAGATTATCCACTGTGGGGCCGCTCCACCCCTGCCAGCCACCTGAGCATAACCATCGTCATGTCAAGGCGCACCAGGGCCTGCTCCACTGGCTGCTTCCCAGATGACTCTCAGGATGGCATCACACGCCAACCAAGAGCAGCCTGGGGCCTACGTGCCAGGACTGGGAAGGCATGGCAAAGCCCCCTCCAGGCTGCTGGGTCTTGGGTGATGGCTGCCCTGTACCTTGCTTCTGAGGACACCCTGCTCAAGTGAGGACAGAACGCTGGCTCTCACCTGGGCGGTACACCTGACACCCGAGGGCCCCTTCATCCACTTCAGATGCCATTTCTCTCTTTCTAGTAAGAAATCATCACTGTGTGCTCAGAGCCACGGGAAAGCAGAGGGACACACACCCACTCACGGTGTCTCTGAGGGGCCCAAGCATGGGGGGGCGTGAGCTTCACAAAGCACCAGGGCCCCACGGCAAACTGCTCTTTTCTGCGGTGGGGCCGCACTGGCCACAGGGCAAGGGTGCTGCTTCCACGGGGGCCTCCATGGGGGCCCCCACGGCGAGCAGGAAAGCAGGTCACCAGTTTCTCCACTTTGTTTCAGTGATCAAATTAATAGTCCCTACTCAGCTTCCAAAGGGTAAGGTGAGCCCAGCAGGAAAGACTAAATAAGAATATCTACGAAAAGCAGGAGCGTTTTCCTTCTGTCGGAAGCCCCTGTTCAGACAGGGAAAGTCTCTTGCAGGCTGGCCCGCCTTCCCTCCGTCTGCCCTCCAGCGCCACGCTCACGGGACTCCTCACACGCCCGGGCACTGGCCCTGTGTACTGTCTGTGTGGCTTCCTGGAAGGTGAGCTCTCTGAGGCAGGCCTTAGCATTTTGGTCTTCTTGCTAAACCAGAACCCAGCAGAGTGCCTGACATACGGGACGCATTTTTTAAAAATGCTGCACGAGTGAACAGGGCTCAGAGAACCGTGGGGCTTGGGGGTGTCACGAGAACGTGCCCCTCAGTGGCAATCCTTCACCCGGACCATCTGCCCATACCCGCCACTTAGGTCAACTATTAGAAAGACTTAAGTTAGTTATTACAAAGATGAAAACGACGACTGTAAGTGTCAATGAAAGTTACTCTGATGACTGGCTAATCGTATTATAGACTTTCCCCGCCTCAGTTTCCTCATCTGCAAAATGGGAATAACAAGGAAAATACCACTACACTGTTCTCCTGTCCTGCTGGGAAGAGTAAGACTAAGATTACCTAGCACGGGCAGTGCTCAGTGAACACTAAGTCTCCTTCCGTCCATCTCTGTTATGTGAAAGTAAAAAAGGTACTAACCTCTCACTTACCTTCCCCGTCTTGATGCAAGAATTTATAGTGTCAAGCAAATCCGACTTTTTTTCATTTATAGGCACTTCTGCTAACTCCTTCCCTATTAAGTCACCTGATTTATAGCCCATTGTTGTTTCAAATGCAGGATTTGCATACTGGGGAGGCAAAAAAAAAAAGCATCTGGTGAATTAAAATCAGTTTTGAAAAAAGGACAATGAAGACTGTTCCCTACACCAGCAGGTTTCCCCACTGAAAGGAGCCTGGAGCAGTCCCCGCAGTCCCGAAGCGGCAGGAGCACAACTCCAGGACAGCCCCTGGAATCCCGAGAAGCCTCTGCCCCGAGCCCCTGGCTGGGCTGGGCTCTCTCCGGTGCCCCAGAAGTTGCTGCGCATGCGCAGTAGCAGGCCCCGCCCACTAAAGCAACAGCTGATGGAAGAGCCCTATGGAGAAACCCAGGGGCTGCTCAGACCACACGGTGGAATAAAAGCACGTCTGAAACGCCCAGGCTCCACGCCCGCGAGCCCCTCCGCCCCTCAAAGTCTCCGACTGCGCATCTGTTTGGTGGGGAGGAAATGTCTGTCTTGCCTGTCTCACGTGAGGCAAATGGATAACGTATTTGGAAAGCAGGATGTGAACTAGGAAGTGTTTGCAAGTATAAGGCTTTGTGGCTAAATTTCAAATAGGCCTAGAAGACTAGAAGAAAATGCTGGGAAAGCTATGCATGTGCTAATAATAACAACAACAACAACAACATAATACTTGAAACTATTTTCCTTGGCAGGCACTATAGTAAGCACTTCACACGCATTAATTCACTTAGTCCTCAGAACATCCTTAACAAAGGTAAGCTGTCATTGGCATTAATACTCCTCCCACTTGTACAGACGACAGGGCAGATGCGGAGGGATTACGTAACCCGCCCAAAGGCGCTCCGCGGGGATGGGGCCCGAGGCCTGTCAGACTCCAAGCCTGGGCCCTCGCCCACTGTGCTGCCTGCCTCTCAGGGCACCAGCTGTGGAACGTGGACATCCACTCTTTACCACGAGGGTCACAGGTCAGACTGGGGACGGACTGGGTGCTCAGAAGTCAGTCAAAGTGCAGCCGTCAGCAGACATCAGGGACGTCTCCCTGGCACAGCCCTTTCGGTGTCACCTAAAATTTAGCCTACGCCTGCTGTCTTCGGTCACTGGCCTGCACCCACTTTGCTAATAATGGGTGATTTGTCTAGTAATTACCAGGCTACTTTTGAAGTTTTGAGTAGTTTCTACTACATCTCTGCAGGTGTAAACTACCTCCAAAAACAGTGAGAAAGGGGAGAACCCACGGACACCCGTGGTCAAAGCCTTCTCCCTTGTGCCGCCGCCCCTCTCCCCCTGCTGGGAATAATCCTTCTGGACAAAGGTCTCTCCTGAAACAAAAAAGTAATTACTAGTACCCTTTCTTGCTTATAGGGAACTTATTTTAAGTTACACATATTAAAGACTTTGTTCTGATAATGCTCTAGGGAGAAAACTGGTCTCTTGAACTTCAAAAAGAGAAAAAAATCATATTGGAAGGGTCCAATCCTAAAAATGAGAACAAACAGACGCCCGGAAGGACAGAACCTCCAAAGTCACAAACCTGTATAATGTGGTCTTCACTTATGATTTCAATTGCTTCTTGACTTTTCTCTAATGCAGTGAATACTGAGTTACAAGCCCTTTATGGGTATGGGTAGGAGGGGGAAAAAAAGGACAGATTAGTGTAAGTACTACAAAGTCTGATACAATCCCAGGGTATAACATTAACTTGCTTAAATGCGTTTTTTGTCTGCTGATAAAGGTAACAAATTCTAATCCAAAAAAAGAGGGGAGGAAATATTAAAAGGCATAAACAAGAGATCACCTCCTCCCGAAACACCACTACATGGGCCAGGACCGGGCACATGTTGGTGGCCTCCCTTCTTGTCTGAGGACCAGGGGGCAGGGGTGGAACACACTCCAGGGTTCAAGTCACAGCCCAGCCCTGGCTGTGGGACCCTGGGCACGAGACTGAAACTCTCCGTCTGCCTTCTCGCCACCTGAAGTGTCCACAATGGCCAGAACCCCACACAGAGCCCAGAAGAGGCATCCAGTCATCAGAAGCCATTATTTTAAACAAACGCTTTTCCAAAGTTGGGGTCATCAGGGTAACCAGCTTTACCCTCTGCTTTGCTCACTTAGCCTTATTTTGCGGGCATTCTCCCATGTCCTTGGTGTTTGAAAACATTTTTATTTTTAATCCTCACCCTAAGGTGCCTGTATTGATTTTACAGAGAGGAAGGCAATGTGTGTGTGGGGGGGGTTCCGGGCAGGAGAGAAACATCGATGTGGGCATGAATTTTTCCCAGTTTGGGTTCCCTAGTTGTCTAAATTTTTAACATTATTTAAGGCGTTTTATCTTTAAAACTGTAGACAAACTGAACATTTTTATGTTGTTTGATCTGACTCTGTTCTTTCATGGAATCTGGCGTGGCCCAGAAAGAGGGCCTGGCCCATTTCTCCCTGGGGGTTTAGCAGGGAGCAGCGGACTTTTTTCCATCAACCTCACATAGTTTCACTGATTTTTCTGCTTTTCTTGAAAGCTTAACAAGGAGGTAGGTTTCCACCCATTTCACTTTTTAAAAGAACTTCATCGACAGCAAATGACAAAGTGATTATTGTAGAAAGTTGGCTGTGTGTGTAGATTAAAAGTATTTTTTCTTAAAAACCAAAACAGAGAATTCGTGGTACATATTTTCATATCCTGCTTTCCATTCACTATGATTTGAGTCCCCTTTTCAACCTGAGTCTCCAGTAACTAACACGTCCACTTGTGTAGCACGTAGGCCGACCCCAAAAGTCTGTGTGAGGAGAGGAGCCACCTGGTCACCCCACCCTGTCCAGGCAGGAGGTCAGTTAACCCCCCCCACAC
The DNA here is from genome assembly GCF_021234435.1 of Artibeus jamaicensis. Taxonomy (NCBI): domain Eukaryota; kingdom Metazoa; phylum Chordata; class Mammalia; order Chiroptera; family Phyllostomidae; genus Artibeus; species Artibeus jamaicensis. The sequence goes on along the minus strand of NW_026522049.1, from coordinate 3,272,775 downwards.
ACACACACCCAGAGGTAGGATCTGTCCCAGCCAAGTCCCCCCCTCGCAGCAGCGGAGTTACCTGAGTTTCAGCTGTGAGCGCACCTCCCCGAACTCCAGCTGGAGCAGCTCGTTGTAGCAGGCCATGAGGCTCGGGTTCTCCACGTACCTCTGCAGACAGAGAGCACACCCACCTCTAAGCTTCTGTGTCTATCGGCAAAAAGGATGCTTTTCAAAAGACGCCGCAGTTTGGTGACTGGAGTCTGAGACATGTTTCACGACAAATGGGAAATGAAAGCTGAAAACTGATGGGCACCAAATTCGCTTTTTTTTTTTTTTTTTTTTTTTTAAAACAGGGCTTAAAAATGCTTCCCTTGCAGGGCTTTCCGGGAAGAGAATTTCAGTCGTGTGCATGTCATTACCTGGTTGGAATTTCTGAGTCTGTGGACTAGTGTCTCGCTGGTTCTGGAAAACGCTCTTCGTGCATTACCTCTGCTCGTTCTCTCTCCTGTCCTCTGGAATCCCTGTTATGCACACGCTAAGCCTGTACTCTCTAGCTGCACATTGCTCCACCTCGCTCCAACTTATTTTTTAGTATTCCACCTCTGAGCTACACGCTGGGTAATTTTTTCTGACCTGTTTAAGTTTTAAGATTTTCATTTATTACGTGTTCATTTCTCACAATTCCATTATGTTCTGTTTAAAACTGGCTTTGCCACTTTTCATGGCTTGCTCTTCCTTGCAGGTATTTCCAAGCTTAGTATTTTATTTCTTTACATGGAATTAGCTCAACTGCTTTAAATTCACACCTGATGAGTCTAGTGCCTGAGAGCACAAGGGTGTGTTTCTGCTGCCTCTGCACTGGTTCTCACTCACAGTCCCGTCCCCTGCACGCCGGTCAGCTGTGACCAGGCGCTAGCTGCTGCCGTCCAACAGTGATTTGTGGGGAATCTCTGAGGCCAAAGATGAGGGTTCTTCCCCTGGGGAGGACCTGTACTGGCTCCGGCAGGCACCTGGGAGAACTACCATCTGGAACGCTTTACACTAAATTCATAGTTTGAGGTTTCTTGACTGTCGCATTGATATAAACTTGGGCTACACATTTCCCCAAGGGTCAGCCTCACGTAGGTTCTCTCCACCATGAGTCCCAAGGCTCACTGGCAACCAGCTGGTCAACACCTTCAGCCTTCAGGCCCAGGAGAGACCAACAGACCGGAGCTGGGGTGGAGAGAAGGGAGCCGTGTTTGCGTGGCCTTATTTCCAGAATCCCTGAACTGACGTCAAGGTCACTTACACAAACAGGTGTTATAATGACACGCCCTCTGGGGTAACTGCTCAGGAGCCACCGTGAAAGGGGACTTTCCCAGGCACAGTTTTGAGAGACTGAGACAGTAAGGTGTTGTAGATTATTACATCACTAACTTAGAAAGTTAAATCAAAAGGTAACTCAGCACAAGGGCAACACATTTTCTTTCTTCAAGTTAATTCAAAACCTTCACTGGCTCTGAACTGAGAATGGACACGTCCTTGTGCTGAGTGACGCGTGCATGAGAGGGGGCACCTACCCTCGTGAAGCCGGCGGCGATGAGGGGCAGCACGGACGGCTCTTCTCTCTCCGCCCTGCAGAGGAACACAGCAGACGGTCGGGGACGATGGTCAGCAATGACCTCTCACCCCTCATCCTCTAACTTACGTAACACTATGACTGTCCTATAACGGGTACTTCTGGATGAGTGAGAGGAAGATACAAATTAAAAGTATGGATGGAGTCAGAAACAGTTTTCTGTTTTAGTTTCATACATAGCTTTCTGGTACTGTATAGTAATGCTTGAAATATGGAGGTTATTATCAACAGTCAAAATATAGGAGTAACCATATGTAGACACTTGAAACTAAATTAAACTATTTGATATGTAAACACTTTAAACTAAATCATTTCCTATCTTATTCTACTGCCTGTTTATTTTTTAAAAACCCTGAGGGAGGATGAAATAGGCAAACAGGGTTGACAGCATGTGATGGGAAGAAACTAGACTCTGGTGATGAGTAAGATGCAGATGTTGAATTATAATGCTGCATACCTGAAACTTACATGTTAGGAGCCAATGTCACTTTAATAAAAATTAATAATTAAAAAATCCCTTCTTCCCTCCGTAACAAGTTCAGGAAAATAATTTAAAGAACACAGAAATATTTCTTCTATCTATAACAATATGTAAGCTGAAAACACTTATTTGAATACTGCCCTTCTCCTCACATATTTTTATCCTTTCCTTACTTCCAGTGCAAGGGTGAAATAGAAGACATCCTCTGTGTATGTGTGATTCAAATCTCCACAGATAGACAGATAGATACGTGGAGTTAGAAGGCTCTTGGAAGATAGTCCCGGAGACACACATGCATTCAGGAATGGAATTCTCTAGTGCTGTGCTCATTTCTAAAGTGGAAGGCAGTCCAAAATCACAAACCCAAGCACAAGGGTAGAAACTCCCATCCTTAAGGTGACCACCCAAGCCAAAGAAAGTAAAGCGTAAGAGAGAAAAGGCGAAACTAGCAAGAGCTGCACAGTCACAGCCTGCAAGCTGCTCTTCAATCTCTGCGAGAGCCAACACAAATTTCAAAGTCGGAAAAGAAAAAAAAAGAAAGCTTACCTGCGTACTACGCCAATAATAACTGTGTTTTCTGAGACTTTTGAGGATCTAATAGACCTATTAAAAACAAATTTTAAAATAAATTTAAAGCAATTAAAAAAATAACGTAATTTTGGTAGAACAGTGGAAGTTGGGGGAGAGGCAAGAGGAGGAGCGAAAGCTCCCTTCACACTCTGGACCCTCCTTCTTGGCTACGTGGTCTCTGTCATTTGGGGACAAACTCCTAATCCCTGGACACGGGACCCCAGTGATCACGGAGTACGACCGTAACCGCCGACCGAGAAGACGTGCCTTCCACGAGTGCCGCTCCTCGTCGGCCCAGCTGTCCCAGGTGGAGCACCCTCCCTCCCTCGGGTTCACATGAGATGGGTCACCCGCCCCATCCGACCAAAGGCAGTGCTAGTTTATGTGCACTGACCATAGCGAAGGCCAGGGCGCGGTGGGACAGAGAACGCAAGGGCCGGCCCCCAACTGTGTGCTAAGCAGCACAGAGATGCGCTCCTGGCCAGTGTATAGGCAAAAACAGTAACAACGGAAAATCTAAACGGGGAAAGGCAAGACGTTCTCATCAGTCTAAAACAGGAGAATCAACACCTGACAGAAAAGGCTAAGAATGGAGGGCTGGCCAGGAAAGTAGGAGACACTGCACCACAGACATTACCCCACAGAGTACAGGCTCACCAGACAGTAAACTCAACAGCCCCACGAAGCCTGGGGAGTGGGAACCGGCCAAGAAGCGAAGAGATCGGAGGGGGGCAGAAATAAGTGTGACACAAAGGAGTAGGAGAAGGAAGAGAAACCGCTCCACTGCAGAGTGCAGCCGCTTTGAACTCACCCTACACTGGCCAAGAAAGCAGGTCTCTCCGAAGAAGCAGGAGCAGAGCAGCCCCAGACACCCTGCCTGTCCCTGCGGTGCTGCTCCCTTTATTCAGGACGTTTTCTCCACCTTCATTCCTTTCAAAACTCCTGCTCATCCTTCAGGACGGGACCCAGATACCCCGCGTGGAGCCCTCCCTGACACGGCACCTGCAGCACTCGGTGCACACGTCCTCCGGGGCACGCGGGAGCCCCCACCAACATCGCTCCCTCATCCCGCCAACTGCAGCCTCCGCGCTCCTCAGAGGCAGGAACCACATCTTCCTCACCTCTGTGCCTCTGATAGAAAGTGCCGTGCCCAGAACTGAGAAGGTGTGTAACGTAGGGGTCCGCGGTGGGTAGGTTTGGAAACACAGCACACAGAATATCTGGCCTTCGACGAGGAGTGTGAAGAGGTCTGAACATCCCCAACAGAAGGACACAGGGGATGCAAACAGCCTTCTAAGGGCACGTCTTTTTCCTATTATCTCAGTTTTCAATCCCCGTCATACTTAGTTTAAATCCCTTCTATCTCCTAAAAGTCAAGTGTTTAAATGTCCTTGAAATTAATGTATACAATTTTATATTAAAATTATGATTTGTCTTTCCCCAATCTAGTAAGTAAAAATGAATGTTTCACTTTGTCTTGCTTCCATCAGCAGAAAATACATTTTTTTAAAGTTACTTTTCTTAGATTTATGTATGCTACCCAGAATTCTCTCCTAATGCTGATATTCTACAAGTATTATAAACAGGGCACATTCACCTCACACTAGAAGACAATTTTCAAACATCTGGGAAATTGCAATAACTTGTTGCAGCAATATGCAGGTGGAGGTTAAGTACATGCTGGGTTTCACCCAATATGTAACACCTAACGGTCCTCGTTCAGACTTTCCTACCGTTATAAGCAAAGCAAAGTGAAACAAAACAAGAGATACAGATCAGACTGAGAAATAATGATGTGCTAATCTAATAATGTCTTGCTTAGTTACATGCATGGAAGGCAACGTAAAGGACACTCAATTTAACTTCATGTACTTCTGGGCTGCCTTACCGTCACAAATGCCGGCGGGACCACTGGGGCCGAGTCTCGGGCTCACCTGCACAGCGCCTCTGCATCCAGCTGCCGGGGATTTCTGTGGTCGATGATGATGACATCATGGTGTTTGGCCAGGAAACAGGCCATGACGGTGTGAGCCTCCTTGGTAACCGTGCACTTAAACCCTGCTTTTTCACATGCCTTACAGAATCCGTTACACTGGTTGTCCTCTTTGGTAAACACTAAAAGTACCTGAATCAAAAAAGCAGAAAGAAAGAGAGAGAGAGAGAGATGTTGGAATATTACTTCTTGACAAGCCACAGAAAACTCCCAAGTCAAGTCCACAGATGTAAACTTAGTCTGTTGATGTAAATCCTCCTTCTACAAGTAACTCTCAGACATTACAACTCAGCTCCTAGAAATCAGTGCTATTCTAGCTGCTCTTGGTCAATTCCAAGTGCATGGGTCACATACATCTTTTGCTAATAAACCCACTGGCAGAACTCATCAAAGGCTTGGTGGAGCACTTGATCCTGAAACTAAATCAATCAAACCACATGCATACTTATTTCAGTTAACAGTACGTTAACCAGGCAAGTCGCCCGACAGCAATATGCTAGTCAAACACCTAGAATACTAATACATTATATACTGGACTTAGATGTTTTGACTCAAGATTTTATGTAATCCCTCCAAGATGAAAAAAATCACTTTAAATTTTACAAGAAGAGATTCAAAGCAGACCAAAATGGTGCACTCGCAGCCCTGTGGCTGAGGTGACACAGGAGTAGCACTGGGTACAAGAGGCGGCAGCAGCATCTGTGCTCACTGTCCCGGTGCCTGGCCCGCATCACTGAGGCCGGGGCTGCGGCTTCTCCCCCACGAGGCCAGGCCCCCCAGCCTGGTTCAGGGGAGCACTGCTCCATCGCCTTCAGACCCGGGCTGACTCCTGGGGCCCAGGCTGTATGGGAGGGGCTGCAGAGCTGACCGAAACCCTGTCCCTGACACTTAGTTCTCTAAGTTCACCTGTGTGCATGATTGCAAAGAACTGGAAGACAGCACACCTCTGCTGGTCTTTTCCCACGTGTTTGAACAAATGAAATAGTGAACATGTGTTTATGCGCAGGAAACATCAAATAACTCTGGGACTAAATTTCAATTGGCTATTTTTGTCTTATTATTTTGGAGGAAACGATAGATATTTCTCGCTGTTAGAGCTAATTCAGAAACACAGGGAAGGATGTGATTTTCCTTTTCATATAGGAAAATTTCAAACCTACTGAAGGTGTGGATGATGACGAGTGCTGGGAGACCCTTCTTCTGGTGTCATTGGGGGTTCACATTTTGCCGCCTTTGCTCGCTCTCCTGCCCCCACCCGGCCACACACACACACACACACACACCCTTCCTTTCTTTATCGCTGAACCTTTTAAAGTGGGCTGCAGGCATTTCTTCACCTGTAAATACCTCAATGTACGCTTTTAAGAAAAGTGCGCTCTCTTACGTGTCTGTAGCACCGACATGCTGCCCGAAATGGAAGACCGTCCTCTCCCTCCCCACCTCTTTAAAGAGAATGGACGTAGAAAATCACAGCACAGTGTATCATTACCTGGAGTTGATCTGGATGAAATTTCATGGGGCCAAATTGCACTTCAGCTGCCACCTGTAGGAAAAAGATCTGTTTAAATATAAGAAAAGTAAGCCTGTTTAAAATGTTCTCTCCAGTCAGAGCCAAGGGCCAAGGTGAAGTTTCCACCCTAGAGAGGATGACACAGGAAGCGGTGATCAGACAGAGGGACCTGGAATCTCCTCGTAACCCAGCACAGGTGGAGAGCGAGGAGGGGCATGAAACAAGTGGGGTCCCGGCTCGCTCTTCCCCCCTGCATGTGACTGTGCGTGAGCTGCCCAGCCTCCCTCAGCCGACAGTCAAGTGAGACCACAACAGGATGAGCCCTGTGATCGGACACCTGCCGACACTGGTGCCTTCCCGCCCGCGTCTCTCTTTGCTGTGACAGATCGTGAAGTGGTGCACAAATAACGGCGCCCAGTGGGTAGAGCCCTGGGGCCTCCAAGCCAGGGAAAGCTCTCTGAGAAACCAGGGGCCCTCTCAGACCAGGCCCCCAGCAATGAGCCCTGGCACTGGGTCCCTACGCAGAGGAAGAGACACCTTTTTGCGATTTTCCAGAAACACTGCACGGGTTGATGGTGTCTGCACCCCCCGGGGGCCTGTGGGTGACAGGATGACTCCACACCCGTAACACAGCAGCAGCAGAACTGGATGTTGCCCAGCAGCTGCCCTCGGCCAGCCTCTCCCCTCGGGCAGTGGCCCGTCCACAGTAAATGCGTGGAACAAACCTGCTCCATGGGGGGGATGCCTGTGCATATTTTGAACGGCTATAGCTGACGTCTACAACTATGGAACGCTGGCCCAGTTTCTGATTCACTCTGTAGAGTTTCGTCTCTCAGGAGGGATGAGAGTGAGGGTCAGTACTCTTCCAGACCTCACCCCGATGGGGAGGACTCTGCGGCAGGGTGGAAGAGTGAGAACAGCACCATCCGGCCCCCTGAGCTGCGAGTTCCGGGCCAGCCTCACACTGAGAGGCACAGCCAGCGCCAGAGCCAGCGTGTCTGAGACGACGTCCAGGAGAAGAGCCTTCAGAGGGAGATCAGATCTACACATTCAAGCCCCACAGTGCACAGAGAAGGGCAGCAGGGGCCCAAGGAGGGGCCACTCTCAGTGGTGAGGGTTTTGGTTTTTAATGAACAAATTTTAAAGCAATGAGTGAATGGAAGAACAAGGAATGATACAGGCCTAGTATTTGGAGAATACAGTGGCACTACTCAGGGGAAAGCAAGAGAAGGAAGCAAACGACAGGAAAGAGAAAGAGAATCATTCTGTTTACTTCCTTCAGTGCGGGGGGCCAGTTCCACAAGAGAGCAGAAAACCCAGCCGCAGGAGGGAGGCTGCTACTGCGAGACACACAGAAGTTGGTTGACGGCTCGTGGCCCTCTGCATGCACGGGGGTCTGCGGCCTCGGACGCAGAAGACTCACAAAATTTGCTGTGAAGAATACAATAGCCCTGACCAGTGTGGCTGAGTGGGTTGGATGTCATCCCGCAAAGTGAAAGGCTGCTGGTTCGATTCCCAGTCAGGGCACACACCTGGGTTGCAGGTTTGCCCCCCCCCCACCCCCAGTCAGGACATGTACAAGAGGCAACTAATTGATGTTTCTCTCCTTCTTCTCCCTCCCTTTACCTCTCAGTAAAAAATAAATAAAATCTTTAATAGTAATAAAAATCAAATAGATAAAAAAATAAAGTCTGAAGGGAGAGAAGAAAATATTTATGAATAGTGTAAAAACAAATGACATACGAGATCACAAAGAAAACCTGAAAACATTATTTTTTGAAAACGTGTCCTTAAAACGTGTACAGTTTTTATACTTTAACCATAATACAATCAAAGCAGAAATTTAAAACATACATTTAAACAAAATCAAGAACAAATACTCCCACCCCTAGAAAAATTTTAAATATTAATTCATGTACTTGCTGGATCAGAGAGGGAAAGGCAAACTAGACCTACATATTACTTGGAAAATGATAGAGTTGAAAATATCATGTAATAAAACTTACAGGGCACTGCTAAATTTTACTCAAAGGCAAAATTCAGAGTCTTAAATCTTTCTGTCATGAAATAAGAATTAAGTAAATAAGCTTTCAAGTCTACGTTTGAGAAAGTGCACAGCACAAAATTAAGGAAACTGGGAAGAGAAAAATAAAGGTAAAGGCATTCGTTAATAACGGTGTCAAATGTCAGTGGCTGTTCTGATTTGTAAGAAGTACAGATATGTGTGTCTACAGCGCTGGTCATGAGCTGAAGGACAAGACACAAGTGGGGCTGGCTCCGGGCGAAGCCTCCTCCCTCCAGGGAGAGCGACTCCATACAGCGAAAGGGAGAAGCAACTTTTATAGACAAAGGACAGCGTGACTTTATATCTCAACTTACGAAAATAACTCACCACCGCATCCCTTGTAAGAAACAAAAGAAGCCACACGTTAATTTTTTAAGGATCATGAATTTTGCCTCAGTACAATTTTAGCAGTATCGTTTTAAACATCGCCGTCCTGGCAATTCTCTCTCACCACTGAACACTTTATTTACCCAGTGAGACTGCACGTTAACCTTACTTCCTGTCCCAGGGCACATCCGGCCCCGGGACCTCTGCGAAGCAGTGGCCCAGGAAAGTCCAACAACTACTTACCACCCCCCTCACCCCCCAAAATAACCACCACCAGGAAATCTGATGACACTACTCAGGGAGTTGACGTCAGCACCGGGCCCTCAAAGAATAAACAACTTCCCAGCCGCTCTGGATAGGGGATTGGAACTATTGGCATTCTTGGGCTCATCCTCTGTGTATAAAAATCAGTATCAAACTGACCCAAAGCTTCAGGCCACAGCTCTCTTAATAATATTTACTTCTTATACTAATATTTAGAAGAGAAAAATCATTTTTAATTAATTGTAATAATGTAGCACTGATTTCATCTTTCAGCTTCCAAAGCAACAGATATTTTAGGTATTACAGAAACAAATGGTATGCTCATGGGCCGGTACTGGTAATTATGCAAGCTGTTCAGTTTAGTCCTTTGGATTTTTAAAAGTTATGTTATTTATTTAATTGTGTTGTTATAAAAAGACTGTGACATTAAGGTAGGGTGTCTGTGTATATTTTAATATTTTAAAGTAACTTTTGTAAATATGTTTGACAGAAACATGAACTAAATTATTATTAGAAGCTTTGATGAAACATATCAGACTTCTTTTTTTTTCTTTTTTTTTTTTGCCTAACTGACCTAATATCACAAAGATGTGACTCTATACGGCAAAGTTACTGAGTTGTGAATCTTGATTGTCATATGTGTGGGTGGAGGAGGAGACAGATCAATCCAACCTAAAATTTCTGCTCCTCAGACCCTCCCTGTTCCTTTGCCTGCTTTGTTTTTATCTCCATGGCTCTTAGTCACCATTTGCCACATTACTTACTTCATTATTTATCTCCTTATTATCTAGTGGGAGAAAGTAAGTTCTGTGAAGACAAACTTATCTGCTTTATTCACTGCTGTTTCCAACACCCAAAGCAGTGCCTGGCACCCAGCGGGTGCTCAAAAATATTTCTGAATGACTGCTGACACAAGAGCTAATCTTTCTGAATCACTCTTACTTAAAGATTACACCCATACCAGCTTCCACATGAACATGTGTGTATAATACGGAACACCCAGTTCTCCGAGCGTTTTCATATTCAGAGTGTATTTCATGCGGATCATAACGCAAGGAGGGAATGGGGAATCTTTGGAAAGCCTAGGCACTAGGAACCACAAAGGAATCCTGTGATCTCTCCCTTTTTCCTACATCCCCGTTATTAGAAGCTAGAGTTATGCTGGGGCCAATTTGCATTAACTGCGTACGAACCCAGGGACTGGAGTACAACACTGGGATCAGAGTTTGTCCTGAGCTGCACTGTCCCTGCCGCCAGTGGCCATCTTCCCTCTCCCTCCTTCCTCCCCTCCCTCTCCGGGCAAAGAGTGGTCCCTTGATCAAAGGGACGCAGCCTGGACAAGAATCAGGGGACCGCAGTTCTTAGGTGGGAAGAGTCCAAATTAAGTCAGCCACGTGGGGGCCACCCACTACCATGTCACGAGACAAGCACAGAGCCGGGTTCACTGAGACGAGCCCAGAGAACCAGGGCCTGACCGCAGTGGGAGCAGCGGTGGGGGAGAACACAAATGACAACAGCGAGGTACAGTTTTAGCAGAGAAAGAAAGTGCCCACTATGTATGTGCTAAACACTTTGCTTCCAGTCCTGTGACTGAACAGCTGCGAAGGGGCAACGGTGGGGTTGGGACACAATTCCCGAGACTTTAACCCCCACGGCCTTCTCCTGCTCCGCTGGGAAAGACCTCGAATCACTGACCCCAAGCAGCACTCGCTGAAAATAAGCCCAAGGACACGGACAGCAGCCTTCCTCCTTCCGACAAGTCTTTGATGAGCAGCCACATGGTGTTGAATAGCTTTTAAGCCAGCGAGCATTCAACAGAGAACAAGACAGATGAGGTCCCTCCATAACAGGGGAGACCTGATGGAGAGTCAGGAATCAGAGTCAAGAAGGCTGCCTAGAGCAGCAATGGGGAAGGTGAGGTCCAGGTGAGGAGGAGGAGGAGGAGGAGGAGGAGGAGGAGGAGCCAACCAGGAGGGAACAGAGGAAGGAGCGCAGGACCCACGGTGGGAAGGAACAGGGGGAGCACGAGCAGGAAGACCAAGAAGGCAGGAGATGAGGCTACGGGGAGGCAGGAGCCATGAGGTGCAGAGATTTCTAAGCCAGGACAAGAAACTTGAGTTTCATTATAGTTTCAGGAAGAGCCACTGAAGAGTTTTACACAGGGAAGTGATATGATCTAATTTTAATTTTTTTTTTAAAGATCCCTTTGGCTACTTGTAGAGAAGGGACAGTGAGAGCGAGAGAAGAGAGGCGAGGAGGCCAGTAAGGAAGCTTCCAGAGAAGTCCAAGCAAGAGAGGGTGGCAGCCTAGCCTAGCAGTTTCCATGGAGATGAGGAGGTGGCTGTGGGGCGTGCTTTGGTGGCGGAGTGATTAGGGCTTGCTGACAGACAGGACACAATCCAGTCCCCTGATCCCCAGCCCAGGAAGGAACTCTGGGGTTCTGCAGGCCGTCCTCACAGAGGCTGGTGTTGGTCTGCGTGGTCCTTTCCAGGTCCACCCACGAGATGGCACCAGGACCTGCCCGAGGCCGAGCTTCTAACCACCTCCCCTGGCCTTCTCCCAGAGCAGGCCGGACACTCCCTGCGTCCCTGCGTCCTCACCCACCGTCCTCCTCACTCCTTTCTCTCCTTGCCGATTCCTAATTTTCCCTTCGGTCCGTTTAAATGGCAAACATTCACAAGGAAATTCAAACAGATACTTTAAATTTTATGAAACACATAAACATGTCCCCAACTGCAGTCTCTTATTCTATTATAAGAGAGTTTTGAGGGGAAAAAATGGAAAAAGCCACATCTGCACCTCCCTTGTGTGTCTGCAGAAGAGGCGAGTCGCTCACACAGTGACGACGACACAGTGGAGAGCTTTGTCTCCATAGAGATCATGACACAACCGATTTAGGCCCTGAATTAGAATATTCCGACGTGAATTGAGAAATGATCTTTTTGTCTAAATGAATGGTGTATTCAGTGTGAATAACAGCTCCGCTCATCTGCTGATATCATTTCCTCTTTCCTTCAGTGATAATCACTAATGAAAAATACGTCCACTCAAGCCCTAAAAAGGAATCCGTGCCCCCCAAATTCCACAAGTGCCTGAAAATACATAGCAAATGACATACTTCTCTACAGGATGCACAAAAATACTGAATGCAAAATATCTTAAAATATCTTTTTGCTCACTTCACATCTATTACACGTAAGCATTCTCTTGTACTAACTTGTCTGAACCGTAAGTCAGAAGTCGGTCCTGTCTGCCTTCTGCATTATTACTACCTGGATTCAACAGACAGGCCCGGTACTGGGTCAGGGGGAAGGCATTAAATCATTAACCTGAAGCGCAGGAGCACCAGAATGTCAAGTTTCAAAAGGAGTCAAACAGATGACCCACAGATGCAGTGCATGCAAAGCCCTTTGGGGGCTCTGCATTGCCCCAGAGACGGCAGCCAAGGCTCCAACTACCCCACTGCTCAGAAAGCCTCGGAAGCCTGAGTCTCTCACTGCTGCACTGTGGCCACAGCCGGGCACACTCCTACTTTCTCCCACTTCTCTCCCAACTCCTCATCTTTCAATACTCAAGCTCGTTGAAGCTCCACCTCAGCCTCCATCTGGATGAGGGGCCACGCCCAGGTGTCCCAGGGGGTCCCGGGCCTCTCTGCTCCACAGTCTGATACTATTCTGTTTCTCCCACCAAACTGAGCTGCCGAGTTCTGCTCGCTTTCATAAAATTTGAACACAGAAAAGTACAGTGTTGGTAAAGACTGAACGAACCCGTTACTAGATAACTGACATCCCCAACACTGCTTTGTGTTTTGATAATACATCTTCCTAAAGGAAACAGCTAAGGAAAAAAAGGATAAACAATCTAAACTTAGAGAAGAATGAAGACTGGCTGGGTTTCCTGATTGGTTTATATTACAAATCATTCTGTTCTTTTCCTCATTTCACTGTGAAATCTTTCCAATGAATAGATATTCTTTCTCATTCTCAGAGGTCTCCAAAGAAATGACGTAATTTCTAATGCTATTACAGTCGAGTATATCCTCAATTAACCAAACACTCAAAGTTCTGTGTGATTAGATTCCTGTCCGTTGTTACTCTGGGCATTTGGCTCCCTGGATCCATTGCCATTTTGAAACATGCTTTGCTTAGGTACCATAGAATGTGCCACCTTTGAAAAATTATTGGCCATTTAAATTGCAACATAAATGAAAAACAGCATTGGTTTTGGGTTCACATAACTGATCCTGATATGAAGCATGATGCACAAAAAAATGGGAAGTGTTCTAGTTCAATGAAATGCACAATTTTCATACAAAAATGTTAAGATGTGACTAGGCAATTTTGTCAAAAAGTGTGTAAGACCAATAACAAATAAAAGCAACAGTACCATGTACATTAATAGATTCTGAATGTACATCTATCTATACTTAAAATATCTTTACATATCAAGTAAAATGAAACTCAAATTTTATCATGCTGATTTAATAGGGATGGAAAATTTCCCTGGTAAGTAGTAATTAGGAATGGAGAAGGTATCCAACATACGTGGCAGTGATAAGAAGTAAACCTACAAGGAAATGAAATAAAGCAGACCGCTTCTGCAAGTGGCTGCTTATGATTATTAAATGTTAATGTTTCCTCCAGTCCTCAGTGAACCAGCAGCGGAAAGACTTGGGGAAGCCCCCAGATGCCCCGCACGCTGGAGATGTTGCCAAGAAGGACACTGCAGGGCAGGAGGACACCAGCCACCGGATGCAGGGCCCGCCCGACCCAGTATGACCTTACCTAACTACTGACATCTGTGAAGACTACTTCCCAGCCTGGTCGGCATTCTGAGGTGCCAGTGGACTCTGAGTCTGGGAGGACGCCATGTGACCCAGTACACTCATCAAGTGACAAGTACAGCCTCAATTCGGTAATTAAACGTGATCAGTCCATCTCATTTACATAAAGCTCACATCTGCCAACACGAATCTACAGTATATTTTTTGTGGGGATGGGGTGACTGAGAGAAAACTCAAGGAGGCCTTAGAGGGCCCCTGAATGCTCTATTGTTTGATCTGTGTGCTGGTCACATTGACCACAATTCATCAAGTTGTACACTAATGATTTGTGCATTAATTGCATTAACATGTCAAGAAGAGTGTCCTTCAAAAAGGTACCTTATCAGCACTTCAGTTTTCATTGGAAGAAAAGCCCTCTCTCCCCAGCAGCCTGCCTTTGGGGAGACAGGTGGGGGCGGCTTCTCTCTCCTCACTTCCTCCCCCACCTGCCCTCCGCTGCCTGCCAGGCAGGGCGCAGAGGGAAGACCTGGGAGAAGCTCTCGCTTAACTGGTGCTACTAGGCGGTGCCTCACTATGGGGGCCTGATGGGTTTTTAATGCACTTTTGTGGTTTCTCTGGAGACTCCTGCAGTGTCCCGCCCACTACTATTCCCTTCGGACAGGCAGTGCCTCTCTTCCAGCTGTTTTCCAATCCTCCCCCATTTTCTATCCTGGTGTGGACACCACAGCCTTTGCGCTTGGGGGTCCCTTCAGCCTGGCGGGCTCACATCTAGGGCAGGAATCTTTAAGGAGGACCCCAGGTTAGCACGCTACCTAGATCCGGCACCTGCCCAAGGCCAAGCTGTGCTCCCAGCTCCGCTCTCTGAGCACTAGCACTTCACTTAGCGGGAAGGGAGGTTGACACATTCAAGTTCAAGCCCAAAATGTTTTCAAGTAAGGTGGCTCTGCCTGCCTGACATGAGATTTTTGTCCTTTAATTTGTCCCTATTTTCCCTACAGGGAACTCCAAGAAAGCATCTCTGTTCACTGCCCTGACATATACCAAGAGCAGGAGTCTGGATGGAAGCAGAATAAAGAACCAATGGGAAGCAGGAGGGAGAAAAGGAATTCGATAGCTGACTGCTGGTAAAAGCAGCACCCACATAAGCAGAGACCACGGACGGCTGCCAGGCTGGACCAGGAGGAGACATGGGGAAGGCAGCATGGCCTCCGATTTTCAGTGGCAGGATTGACATTCCTGCTGCAAGGCATGGGTTTTCAATCTGGTCCCACCGGTCTGACACTCAATAAGTGCCCTGGCCTGGCCTGTTGTGGCTCCGTTGGTTGGAGTATTGTCCCATTGTCCCGTAAACCACGAGGTGCTGGGTTCAATTCCTGCTCAGGGCACATGCTGAGGTTGCAGGTCCAGTTCCTGGTCGGAGTCTATAAGAGGCAGCTGGAGGATGTTTCCGTCTCCCTGTCTCTCTCAAGTCAACAAGCATGTCCTCGGGTGAGGATTAAAAAAAAAAGTGCTCCACTAGGCCTGTTTTTGGTGCAGTAAAACCAAAAACGGTTTTTGGGTGAGGTTGGTTTTGGTCCAACCTCGAATAATCGAGTTCGCAGTTTGGGAAGCTGGTATCAGAGACTGCGAGACATGGCTGAAACTAGAACCCCCGTGAGCACCGATGTCGGCTGTGTGTGCGCACTGCCGGTCCTGTGAAAACGGGCACCAAATAACACAAGGCTTTGGTCCTGAGGGTGAAACAGCAGCATGGGACACACACGGTGAGGGACCGACTGTTATGCTGCTTCAGCCTCAGGGACGGTTTATGCTCCAGGAGCTCACAAAAACAAGATGTTGCGTTGTCCGGGTGCCCAGTAACAGCTCAAAATAAATAATAATTCAGCCTTTTCCCTTTTTGGTTTAAGTCATTTATTAGTTTTGCATCTTTAAATCCTTCAAAGGAAGGAAGCTAATCACCTACAGGAGACACTAAGTACCTTCACTGTAGTTAGTAGGCTGAGTTTAAAAAGAAATCAATTTGGAGTGAACACCCGGAAATGACATGGTGTCCCTGCGGACCCCAGGGCTTTTGCTCCTCTTTGGGGAACAGGGAACAGTGTCCATGGAGGGCGTGGCCTGACCTTCCGATGACCAAGCTGGTGGACGCCACTTTCTGACCCGCACTTACACACACTGATATGACAGAGACTGGCCTTAGTTCTATCGACTATTTTTGTTACCCTTTGTGGAGTTTGTTTTCCTTTTTGTGTATATTTTGATATTTAATATGATTTATATTTTTACCTAGTAGTTATTTTATTAATCTGTAAGCCTTTGTTTCTTCAGATCGCATTTACTTAATCTTCTACGAGAAATTATGAAATTAAGATGTTTTCTTCTAGGCCCTGGCTGGTGCAGCTCAGTGGACTGAGCGCAGGCCTGCGAACCAAAGGATCATGGTTCGATTCCCAGTCAGGGCACATGCCTGGGTTGCAGGCCAGTTCCCCGCAGGGGACGCACGAGAGGCAACCATACATTGATATTTCTCTCTCTCTCTCCTTCCCCTCCCCTCTAAAGAGAAATAAAAATCTTTTTTAAAAAGTCCTTAAAAAAAAGATATTTCCTTCTCTTGTACCATCCCTCCACTATCCTGTTTTAGTCTGTTATATTATCTCTTCCTGTTTAACTTTGTACACTTAAATAACTAAGCTTATCTGTTAGCTTGAAATGATACACTTTGAACACTAGCTATTAAAGATGAGGGAAGGGCGTTCTTACTTACCTCCCACCTCCTTCCCCTTCTCCTCTCCAATTCGGTTAGTTAGACAGTTTCGCTGTCAGGTCAGATACCTCCCCGTTCTGTCCTATTGCATAATCTCCGAGCATAATTCTCCTGCTTCTGTGCGGACGATATGAAGCAGCCAAAATTTGTTCTTTTATAAGTAAGTTCATCTTTTAGCCTGCCCTTCAAAAAATTCTTTACATTTGAAGTCCAGTAGCTTTACTGGAATATATTACAAGGTTCTATGTTAATTTTCCCTGAGTTCACTGAATCCTTTCAAACTGTAGATTCAAGGTCTCTGATTTCTGGAAACTTTTCTTGACTGTATTACGTTTCAAGTTTTTGTTTCCTGTATTACTTGTATCCTTCTTTAACGAATTTTTGTATATTTTGTTTATATCCAGCGTTCACTCTCTAACCCTTTTAACTATTTCTATTTCATATGGCTCACTTCATTCCTATTTTCTAAACATGTTTCACTTTTAACTTCAGCATCATTTCCTTGACGGTTTTCATTTGCTCCAGCACCCGGTTTCCCTTCCCATCGGCCTGCCACCTCTTCCCTGACCTCGAGTATTTCTGATCTGTGCTCCCGTTCTTTATAGAGATGGGCCGTGTTTTTTAATTTGTAAAATGTTTGGTCATAATTTTCATTTGTTCTGTACCAGTATTTTTCTAGTGAGGGTTGTTTTATCATCTTTTGTTTTGTTTTTTTCATGTCTCTTCATCATTTTTTCTTATAATGATATTTGACTGGATCCTGAATGGGTCTACTTTTTGACCACTCACTTTTGAAGGCGGTTTTCCTGGGCCGACCACTTGAAGATTTGTTCGGGGAAGAGGAGCACTCTTCCTCTCCCCGGCAGGGCTGTCTACGTGTGCACGCAGGCACGAAGCTGCTCTTTAGCTTCTCTCTCCCCAACCACAAGCGACAGGCAGCTGTGGAGCTGGTGCCAATGTGGAGTCCTCCTTCCTGCCACCGCAGGTCAGCCACTCCCTACAAATGTCACTTGTATACGTCCTTATTCAGTACAGCCTCCTCTGCTTCTTGGTCTCAAACTAGATCCTGTGAAGCTCTTACCACCAGCTCGTGTACTCACTGCCACTACTTCAAACGAGGGATTTTGGATTTGAAGCTCTCACCTTGGAAAATGTGATTTGCTAGATGTTTTTTTCTCTCCCCGAGATCTGCAGCTGTAAGTGATTTCTGTCCACTCCCTCCCATACTCCTAATTCAATCTTTCAAAGCCCCTTTCCACTTATTTTCTGGTTTGGGGTTTTAGATGTCTAATTTCTTCAAATATAAAGTTTACATTTCTGTTTCTTTATCTCCTAGGTGCCTGGGATAATTTTCCAAGACAGGACGGAGGAAGACTGACCTTACCATGTTTAAATCTTACCTTCTACCTTTTTTCCTCCAAAAAGAAAACAAATTTATAATTTCTTTGAATGTAAAGTAACACAGGGTTATTCCTAAATCCAGACAGCACAGAAAGGGTGCAGAAGGTAAAAGTAAAATGCTATTACCTGAAATTTCACTAACCTAAAGTAATTCCTGTTTAACATATGAGCACATTTCATGATGGGTATAAATCAGCTTTTTCCCTTTTTTTTTCACTTAAAACTGAGTATTTTCTTGGAAATACAGATCTAAATAATTTTAATAGCTACACAATATTCACGATAGCTTCCTTTTACCTAGAGTACCATGAGACACTTGAAATGTTTAGATTTTAAAATAAGTGATATCATAAACCAGAAGTCATGCCCTTTAAAAGATCAGATAAATTTTCCTCACTTTAGTTTCCCTGTAGAATCAGAGAAAACGATGATTTATTCTACTGGCTTTTATACATCGAACACAGAGACCTAGGTCTTTCCTTTTTGAAAGTTACTGTTTCCAGGACCTTTGTTCCTTGTACAATACATACACTGTGTTTTCCTGGTTTTTCATTTACAGAGAAAATCCAAGCCGCCTAATTACCCCAGTATGATACCAAGGACGGAAAATCGTCACCAGTCATTAACTAGGAGGACAGTCAGGAGGCTCAGAGGCTGCGCCTTTTCAAAGCCCGAGCCAGGCTAGTAGGAGGGTGTCAAATGAGGGCATGCACACTGCTGCGTGCAGTCTGTGAGTGCTCGTTAAACTGTGTTTTCTGTTTATGAAATTAATAGACACTGGGAGCTATACAAGCACTGAGCCCCAAAGCCGGCCGTAGCTGTGAAGTAAAGAGAGAAAACATTCTGCTCCTTTGCTCAGCGGACCACAGAGATGACAACGTGTTTCTGCAGAACATCCTCCACACAAATGCTCGAACTCCAGACAGCAGAGAGCGGCATGCTGCAGGTACAATGACTGTGAGTAATGTGTATCTGCACAACTATTCTAACACAAGTGTGTGAAGGTAAGAAGCCTGAAAGCTGGGACTGCCCCTTACAAAACTGGGTAACCTTGGATTCAGCAATAAGCAGTCAGGCACAAGAAGAACTGCAGCTGCAGAAAGCCAGCAGTCAGCCGTCAGGGATTTATTAACAGCAATCGAGCCACCACCAACAGCAGCATGTAACACTTGGGTATTTACTATGTGCCCGGGAGTATCCAACAATCCTTACATCAACTGTATAAAGTAGAAACTGTTACTATTCTCCCTAATTACAGGTCTGAAAACAGAACTCTGCAAGGTTGATCTGCTTGCCAGTCGCACAGCGAGGACATGGGGGTGTGGGACTCGGATCCAGGGCTGTGTGGGTCTCGAGGCCCCACTTGTCACTGCACGTATTGCCACAACGTGCTACACGGTCACAGGAACACCGAAGAGGGCAGTGGTTCTGACGGAGGGAAGCAGAAAAGGCAGGTAGGACCTGGGTGGCAAAGAGGCAGAGAAAGGCCCGTGGGAGCCGAGGCACACAGGAGAAGAGAGTGGAAGCAGAGTCTCCGACAGCCCCGTGGATGATGCTGTCCATCCCTTCCCTTAAAACTCTCCGGCACGGTGGTGTGGCAGAGACTGGAAAACGGGGCACGTGAGAGACACAGATGGAAGTCCAGTCCCGTCTGCCTCTGTGTGGCTGGAGGTTAGTTGCTTACCACTCTAGGCGTCCTCAGTCTAGGTGCCAAATAAAAAATGTAATGGGTCTGATGGGGGGCAAGGGATGGGGGGAACGGAGACAACTATACTTGAAAAACAATTTTTAAAAAGTTTCACAGTCACTTAAAAAAATGTAATAGTGCCCAAAAAAAAAAAAAATCACAGGCCAAGAGCCCTGATGAACATGAATGCAGAAATCCCCAACAAAATATTAGCAAACCAGATTCAGCAATACATTACAAAGATCATGCACTGTGAACAAAGGGGTTTATTCCTGGAATGCAAGGTTTGTTCAACAGCCACAAATCAATTAACATGATTCACCACGGAAACAAAATGCGGAATAAAAAATCACACGCTGTCACAGATGCGGAAAAGGCATTTCACAAAATTTAGCATCCATTTACAATTTTTCAAAGAAAAAACAAAAAAACCTCTCAGCAAAGTGGGACATAGAGAGAATACACTTCAACATAATAAAGAAACACATCATAGTAACCTCTTGGCTGAGACAGGGCTCACAGCACTGACCAACCAAGTCTGGTGTTCATGAGTCAAATGAGATATTACTGCAGGTTGGAAGTGTTTTAAAAAACAACGCTCAGGGTGCACAGCAAGGAAAACGTGTTACACCCGGAACCAGAGTATACAGACACACAGAACTGAAACACAAGTTTCATAATACTTATTTTTACTGCATATGAAGCACTCTGTGGATTTATATTCCACCTCATTTAAAAGTCACCCAGAGTAGCCTCTAAGACCCTCCTCTCACTGAGGGCCCGGACCTGTGTCCCCTCCCCTCGAAAGTGGGCGGGCTTGTGTCTGCTTCAGCCGGTGGAGAACTCACTCTCTGACACTCTCTTCAGGACAGCCCTCTCTGGGGACCCGGGCACCACACTGCGAGAATGTCCAAACCACACAGAGAGGCACTCGGTCAGCACCCACAGCTGCCCCCGCCAGCCTTCAGGGTCACTCCCTGCCATCCGAGGCTCCACCCCCCCCCCTATCATGTAACAGGGAAGAGCCACTCCCTACCAGGCCCTGTCCACATTCCTGGTCCAGAATCCACGAGCATAATAAAGTGGTTGGTGTTTAGTGTGGGCTGGCTGGTCACACGGCAGTAACTGGGGCAATGCTGCTGGGCATAACCTGCAGCGCTGATGTCATGACCCACGGTGAGCAGTGTGACACACGCAGGTCCAGAGGACACTGGTTCCACACCTGGAGCCTGGCACTCGACCCTGTGGAGTGAAAGCTCCTGCTGAGCCTGCGTGTGGTCAGGGTGAACTTCTGTGACTGGGAATAGACGGGGTGGGTGGAGGGGTGGAAGGCAGGCCCATGGGGCCGATGGAGTGCGTGGCCCGTATACTCGGGCTGGCATCAAACAGACTTGACACCGACTGGGACCAAACGCAAGTGCAAAGGCAGGTCACATTGTTCTGGTCTGAGTCTCAGGGTAGTCCCAGCTTCCCTGAGGATGGCCCGGTATCCCTGAATATCTCATTGTCAAAACAGAGATTTAGGCTGCCCATGCCCCACAAAAAAAATTTTAGTCTAAAGGTCGCCTATTAACTCCTATCCACCTTCAATGCTGTCGGCCATGCCAAGAGTTTCAAACTTTTCTGTTAATGAATAACCTTCATCTAAATATAAAACTTAGATTGATCTGTTAAGGATTAGCTGATTCATTTTAAAAAAATGGAAGAGTAAGAAGCACTTCTGGGGGATGGAGAGTGCCCAGCAGGCCTGGGGCCAGAGACCTTAACCTTAATTGATTAATGGGGCTTTGGGTTTTTTCTTTAAAAGTAACTAGTTATGCTGATTTTATGGTACTGGCCCTGAGCGGGAAAACCCCCAGGAAATTCAGGAGTAGGACAGGACTCCCAGGAAGGACAGCCTGGAATGGGAGGGCAGAGGGAAGCCCCCACAGGTAGGGGAGATGTTTAAGCAAGTGCTCCCCAGGAAGGCCAGTCATCTCAAGGAATGGCCCCAAAGGAGCGCCGGAAGGAAAGGTCCAGATCAGAACTGGAGAACCGGATCCAGGACTCACGAAGGCCTTGGGATATCAAAGCTGTTTGCATTTCATTCTCAGTGGCTGGGAGAACAAGAATACATACTTCAGAGCTTGAGATGGCGAAAGAAAAGCCCACCTGGAAAGGAGAACCGGAAACCACTAAAAAGGCCTAAACTAACTTCAGTGATCTCCTCATAGCATGTCTTCCCTGACCCGTCAAGAAAATGCCCCGCTATTGCAGCAGGTAAATCTGTTTGGCTTTGTTTTTAACCCGGATCGGCTGTTGCTCAGCGCATTCCTTAACATGCAGCACACGCGGGTCATCAGTTTCTGCGAAACTGTGTCTGGGGCAGTTGGTAAGCTCACATCACCACGAAGGAGGGACTCGCCATCACAGCACCAACGGTGGCGGCGGCAACCCCCTGAACACACGTGGCCAATAAACACCAGCGTGGGACATACTGGGAGCAGAGGAACTAGAATGAGTCCCGATCGAACCAGGCATGTAGGCACCCAGTAACAACCAGCAGCAGAACGAAACGGGAAATTTTGGGCAGCCGAGGAAAAACAGAACACAAACTATTTTCTTTTTACATCTTCTACCATGTGTAGAGAAAGGCAAAGGGGAAGTTAACAAAACAAAAACAAAAACAAAAACAAAAACAAAAGCCAAAGTTGGGTGAACAGGTGAACTGCAGCACACACAGAAACCTGAAGAAACAACTCCGTGCATCCGCATGGAACTTGGCTGAGGCCAAAGGACCTTGGGACTTCAGAAAGAGAGTCAAGATGAACTGACAAAGAAAAGCCACCCATTAGGTGTCAACTTCTTAAGAGGCAATTTCACACAGTTCAACAGCTCACGCGTCACACACCGTGCCAGGGATGCAAAGACACAGTCCCTCCCCCGACCGCGGAAGCCGGGGCAGGAGGAGAAAAGCAGATGAGGACGGTGTGGTGTGCTGCGACCCGTTCCAGTATCAGTGGGCACGGCCCAGAGGGCTGGAGGAAGAGCCTTGAGAGAAATGACCTCAGACCTCCCTCTTGGAGAGAAAGCAGGAGTCAGCCAGGTAGAGAAGGGGCTGCAGAAAGAAATAATAAAAGAAAAGACCCAGACCCACCTTCCTTTGGAAACCTGAGCAAACGCTACTTTCTGTGAGCTTCCTGGAGGCCCCAGGACAGCCACTTCCAGCACCTCTCCAGTTCCCGTCACTCCTGACCCCCTGGCTCACAGACGCCACCGTCCGTTAAGGTTGTCCATGCTGCTCTGCTCTCACGCTTCATTCCGCTCCTCTCCCCCCTTCCCCAAACACTCCAGCACGTCCAAAACATTCTGAGCATGGTTACCCGCTACCCGCCAATGCCCTGCCATTGACATGGTGGTATCAACGTCCATGTAATAACCCATCAGCATCTTCAACGAATTCCATTTCAACCCGTGACCCTTACCCTCCACCTGACCCCGCTCCAGCCCCTCATCAGCCAGGACTGTCCCACACTGGAAACACTAAACTCCAACACCTTACTCTCTCTGTCCTGCCAGCTCTCAGAAACACTTATTCCTCCTAGAACAATTCTCTCCTGCCCAATGCTTTCCCTCTTCCCCTTTCTTCCCAACTCACCACCCTGCCCATCCTGTCCCCACCACGCGATCCATCACTCGAACTGCCTCTCCACACACAGCCGTGCCTTCTCGTTCCACCTGGTGCTTTCCCACCTCCCCTCCCGTGTCTTTCCAACGCAACCTGACCCGATCAATGCAACTGCCCACTTTCTCGTTTCTACACCGGGGCTCCTGGGTCCTGCTGGAGAGAATTGCATGGCTTCGCACACAGAGGTCTCCGAACACTCCTGGTCTCCACGCCCAGCTGGAAACCCTGATGACCCTGTCCGCTCACACTCCTCGTGTCCGCCCCACCCAGGGGCGCCAGTCTCGGGCGGACCTCCTCCCTGTCAGGACGATCACCTCGCTGTGTCACAATGAAGGAGGAGGCCCTCCGGCAGTAACTCCTTAAAATGTGCGCCTGCTCCCAACCTACAAAACAGCAGCGTCCACTCCCACGCTCCCTTCCTTCCTCCCAGTCCTCCTAAAAGAAACGACCTTCACCTTGCCCAGGGCTAACCCCACCACCCAGGCCCACCTCTTCAGGGACCCCGACGACGGGCCCCTCTGTCCACATCGCTAATCTCTCCTCGGACTCTTTCCCTTTAGCATGTAAACATGCTCATCCGGCTCCCACTTAGCAAAATCTTCCTTTGACCCATGAGGTATAAATCCCCAACATGCGACCCTGCATAGACTTTTCTGGAAAAGGCAGCCTCTGGAATCCACTCGTCTATTCCAGTCGATATGCTATGACCTGTGTCACAGACGTCACACAAACCACTCCCAACGTCAGACACTGGCACCTCGACTGAGGCTGGTGCTGGAGCTGAAAGGGTGGCAGTCAGGCAGAGGCGACTTGGGACCCCAACCGGGCAGCAGGGGTGAGAGCCGGACTAAACCAAGTTCTCTCCCAGAAGAAATGCCAAGTGCCCACATATCTGGACCAATGATGAGGTCTAGCTGTTCTTTTCCGTAAAGCTGCTGTATTCGCAACTAACAAGACGTGAGTCAGACCTCTGGTCGCTGAGAAATACAAACTGTCCAAACATGCTTCCCAGGATTCAAAACTTGCCATTTGGTAACCATTGTGGTAATAATTGTTTCAGGCAAAAATGATCAATGGATAGAATACTAGCTGGTGAAAGTTTAATGAGGAAAAGGGTAGTTACATAGTCTCAAAGTATCTGCCCACAAGACATTCATTAATTTCAAAGGAAAAACGGTGGGGGAGCCGGCACTAGCACTAGCGAACGGTGGCAGCAACAGAACAGAGGCACACGGTGGGCCCTCTGACGTGACCCACTGAGGATACGCCAGCTCTGCAGTGTTCCTGCCAGAAACGCACACCCTGAACCTGCCGGGGAAAACGGCAGGTAAACCTATGGAAAGAAAATTCTACAAAACAGCAGGCTGGGACTCGTCGCAAATGCCTACATCCCAACGGGCAAATGGGAAGCAGTGACCCCACACTGAAGACGACTGTACATGGCAGCTCGGTGACCTTGGACTGGGTCTTAGATGAGAAAATAACTTTTACTGTGTTGTAAAAGAAATTAGTAGGACAATTGGTGAAATTTGAATAAGGTCTATGGATTAGATAACACTACTGTAACAATATGAATTTCATGACTTTGGTCATTGTGATTACAGAAAATATCCGTTTTTAGGATATACACACTGAAGTGTTTAAAGGTAAAGGGGCATCATGTCTGAATCTCACCTTCAAATGGTTTAGAAAACAATAATACGGATACAAACAGACATTAAATGAGAAAAGCATACAGTATAATGTTAAGATTTGGGCAATCTGTATGAAAAGTATACAGACATTCTTAGTACTATACTTTTTTTCCAACTTTTCTGTAAGTCTGAAGTTATTTCAAAATTTAAAAATAAGAATTGCTTTTTTTTCTTAAGCCCCAAATTGTGGGAAGCACAAAGAGACATCATCCAAAACCAAAACTGTGGTTGAGGACTTGAAAATGCCTCTCTCCTCCTTCAGCAGACTGGGTACTTCCAAAACAAACACAGAAACAGGATGTGGAAGATCAGTGAACTCATGTAGCTCAGATGCTCAGAACTTTTTACCTGAGAGGTAAATGGGCGTTACCTGCGAATGCCCGCAGACATTTCAATAAAGGAGCCACCAGGAGCCCCCTCCCCGGACCCACTCCTGACTTCCAGGGCGGCCCCATCTGTGGTGGGGATCGCCACAGACCCTTCCGAAGGCCAGGAGGAAGGGGCCAAGGAGAGGACCCTAGACACGGGGGCTCCAAAGACACCACCCCCAAGCCCTCCAAAGACCCACGAGCCTCTTCAAAATCTGTATTAGGAACTTTTTCAAACAGACACGAAAATAAGGTATAAAGAATCTGTGTGTGCCCACTACCCAGATTTAATAATCACTAAAATTCTGACTCTCTAGCTACATCCATCCCTTTTTCGTTATAGTGTTCTAAAGCAAATCTGACATGTTCACCCCTAAATACTTCATACTGACAATTCTATTCTTACAACTGAAATTTAAAAAATAATAATAATTCCGTAACACCATCCAGCACCCACACGAGTCTCCTGACACAAGAGCTCTTAATGCCCAGGCCCCTCACACCAAAGTCTGCCCCAGGGGGTGCCTGCAAACAAGGGCCCGGAGAGCCCGGGATGCCCCCCGGAGCCGACTGTGCGGCTGTGAGACTCCAAAGAGGGTGCCTTTCTGCACGAAGCGAAAAAAATGAAGATCTGTTTTTCAAATGGAGAAAGAGGTTTTTCACTGTGGGGTCAGAGAGTAAACATCCTTAGTGTAAATGGTGCTTATATCCCAAAATGAAAATGATCAAGGAGCATAAACAATCGGCAAAGAAAATATCAATTCCAAGATATACAGAGGAAAAAAATCAGTCTTAATAGTAATCAAATAAATATTCAAATAATGACTACCTATTTGTCATCTAAATTAGCAAAGACTTTTTGGAAAAAAAAAAAAAAGGATGGTGACCAAAAAATACATCTTTTTAAGTGGGTACAAGGCTTCTGGAGAACAACTGTCGATATGTTCAGAATCCTTATTCCATTTCCAGAAACTGTCCTAAAGAAGTCATTAAAAATGTATTGATAGTTACATAAATAAGTATTCCACAGCAATATTCCTTATTTCTAAATATCAAAAAAAGGGAGAGATTTTGGGTGGGGGGGAGAGAGGCAAACCATCTAATGTCCACGAGTATGAGACTGGTAAATACAATCCTGGCAGGTCCCTAAATGGGAACAGGGGGACTGGCACGGCTTCTGGTGGGGCCTCCACACCATCTGTTACCAGCCCACAGTAAAGTAAAGAATGCAAACCAACCACCAAACATCTTTATCGGCCCAGTATCATCGATGAAGAAAGCAGGGTACTGATTTACTTCAGGCATGCACTCTCTATCTTGTCCCGAAACAGTAAGAAATGACTTGACTACCTTGTAAAACACCACCACAGGTTCCACCTCCAGGATATATCCCAAATTTGTCCGTGTCCCTCCACATCTGCTGCCACCACCGCCAAACACAGGCCACCTTTGACTGGACAGCCACAAAGGTCCTCCGATGAGTCAGCGTGCTGCTCCTTCTGTGCCCCGCAACCCCTTTTCCCACTCTGTAGCCATTATTACATGCTATTAAGATAAAATCAAAGTGATCATTTTGAAATGCCCATCAAATCAGACTTTTTCAGGATACATTGCAAGTATATTTAAAAATCTTGAAATCAACAATGTTCTGGAAACAAAATGAAATTTATAAAAGGAGAATAAAACCAGAAAAGGCCAACAACCATGGGACGAAACTGAAAAGATTAAAGAATTAGCACCAAAAAGGGTTCTGAACTGTGGCAGGGACTGTCCATGTTTACCCGTATCTGGTCCACCCCTCTCTAAAAACTCTTCTTTAGAAAAGGCAGTCATATGTTATCTCAGTTAATCCTACTTAAAAATCTGCAAGGTAGAATGTAAGAAAAGCAAGCAATGTAGCCCTCTGAGAAGTTACCGACCGGTTCCAGTCACACAGTGCTAGAGCCAGGAAACCGAGAGGCTGTTCCACCACATCTCAAAGCCCTGCCGACCCTATCATTTCTCCATCTAGCCCTTCAGAACCGAGTTGCCAAGGTCCAAATCTGTACATTTTGTGTGTCAATACCATCTTCCATCTCTTGCAAAACATCTCTCCGCTTCCCCTTTTCCCACCACTTAACGTCACCATTAACGTTAAGCAACCAGAAACCGCTGAAGGAAGGAAAAATGACAGGAGCTCAAAGCCCCAGGTCACAGCCCAGAGTTCTGTGCGACTCTGGAAGGGGCTGTTCGTTCTTCAGGAAACGATCACTGGGGTGGGTTGGCAGTGGGTCAGATGCTCCAAACCTCTCTACCACTCTCCAGTTTTCAGAGCAAAAGGGGGGCAGAGCAGGGTTACATACACCAATATAATGACCCTCTATTTCCTTCCTTGTTCCCAAGGGTAAATTGTGTAACGGGGTATTGTATAGTCACTTATATCACCAAAATTAATTTCTAAATATGTTGTTAAAAAGAAAGCCCTAATATACTTTTTAGAGTATAATAAACACTGTATCTGAAAATCATTCTTTTTCTAACAACAAAATTGATCCTTCCATTTTAGGTAACTACTTCCATTCATTGAGTGTTCATAATTTTTTTCAGGAGTTGAACAGATGGTTTGATGGTGACCCCCATTTTACAAATAAAAAGCCTGGGCCAAGAGAGGTTATGTGCCTTGCCAGAGGTCAAAAGGCAGGGAGCAGCAGGGCTGGGACCTGGACCACACTGTCTGGGTGCAAAGCCATCATCTCCTGGCCAATTTGGGCTTGATTCTGACAGGTTCGAGTGACACATGAGAATGGGCCATTCTCCCATTTGTGGGTGAAAAAGAACCACCGAAAAGAACAGAGAAAAAGAACACAAAGGATATTTACATTACTTTCAGAGCCGTTTCTGAGAACAGTTTCATGGGGAGGGGATAGGGTGGGTAGCCGGATTTCCATTCTAAGGAAAGAAAAAGAAATAAGGAACTCGACATATTTCTCAGGCTTAAAATAGGCTTGACCTTAGAATTGTCATGAGAAAAGCCGGAACCAATGGAGTCATATAAACTGTTCTCGGGAACATGGCTAGTGGGCCCCCAGTGCTGGGTTAAGGGACACTGACTGATTAACCAGCACTGCTTTGCTCTTCTGGCTGAGAAGTTCTCCTGCAGGTCATGGTTTAAAGGCTATTGAAATCTCGATGCACAGTCTCGGAAACATTCTATGTAACTTCATAGGGGCTTCAAGTGACGGCAGCGTCTGCCAGCACGTTTGCCGGGGAGACGGCGGGGAGCCTCCCTCTCCGGTGTCAGAGGAGCCAGGCCACCTATTCCACCTCGGTAAGCCTGGGGGGCTGCCCCCCCCGGCCGTGCAGCCCGTCCTTCATCCTCAGGGTTCCAGTTTGACAACAGACACACAGGAGGGACAGGTCTTGAGTCCAGTAAAAGGGAAAGTAAGAAAGCACCCTTCACTGGACCCCTGCCCCTCTTCCTCACTCCTCTGGGGCTATGCCACGTGGAGGAGGGCGGGAGTGATTTTTCCTCTCAGCAAACGAAGTCTACGAGCCCGTCTGGAGACCATTCTAGCTCTCTTCGCTCTGCCTTTTCTCTCAATACCACTGAAGGAAAAACAGGCCTCTTTTCTTTTGAAAATGACTATTAGAAAGCCATTTTGGGCCGCAGGTGATACAGAATGTTTCATTATCAGGCCAACAAAATACTGCTCCTGTACATTTGTTTTCTGTGATGTGGCACAAGGATGCCGAAGAGCTCTGTTTGTAACGGGACTTGTTGTCCTAAGAGCTTACCCGCTGCAAAATTTGGGAATTTTGAGTGACAGATGATCAAATCCACCTGAAGGGGCGCATGCAGGGGTTTCAGGCTGCAGAGGGATCCTTGGCCACTGTTTCTACAGGGCCGGTTTTCATCAAAAGTTTAGATTTTCTCCAGACTGCGGTGGGTTATTTGTCCGTCATGACAAAAACCGAGTGTCATGTGCTGTTGGTAGGAACTAAGGCGGTGCGACTACCTGGGAAGCTGCTTGTCAGTATCTACGAAAGTTGAACACATGCTATTCTGTCGCCCACCACGTCTACTCCTGGGTGTCTGCCCGACAGAGGCGTGTACATGTGCTTCCCAGAGACACACACTAGCGTGCTCATGGCAGTACTATTCAGATTAGTGAAAAACTAGGAATAATGCCAAAGTCCAGCACTTAGCAAAAGGCAGATGGTTCAGCAAGCAGAGGCAGGGCGGGAGGGGTGAGGTAAAGGTGGCAGCAAAGGATTCAGGCAGACCCAGTAGCGGGGGGAGTCAATGTCAGGTGGCAGAAGGTCACCCTCGGGGCCGAGGGTCAGAGAAGGGGATGGCTGAATGCAAAGGAGACCTCAGTTGTGGGGGGACGGAGATGATCACAGGCAGCCAGGACAGGGTGTAAGAATTTACAAAGACAGTATGTCCACAGCAGCAAGGCCCAGTCATTAGAAGTGGGACTGAGTCTCAGAATGTGGAACTGGAATAACACGACTTTAATTTCCTCCAACTGAAGGGGGGTTTACCCAATTAGGACGAGGAGGGCATGGGAGCAAATCCAGCCGGGCTGTCAGGAGGTGGGGGACAGGGAGCCGGGCAGACCATCTGGGTGTCAGCAAACTGAGAATGGAATTCTGGAAATACACTGGGGCGGACTAATTAACCCACTCTTCACTGTCACAACACAGCAAGCATCACTTGACTTCTGACGCCTCCCTGAACCACCACCTGCGCAGGCGCAGAGACTTGGGGAAAGCTCAGAAATGCACCTCTGCAAAGGGCAGTTTGAGTGATGAGGTTGGCACCCCTCTGAGGCCCCCGTCTCCTGAGAGGGAGGGGTCCAGCTGGATTTTCACAGCTTATGTCTGTCATCACAGCTGACGAGGAGTCTGCCTGCTCAGTTAATGCTGCTGGTTGTGCAAGTTGCCTTCCTGGGCAACTTTTCCTGAATATTTAACAGGTTATTTCCAGTTGCCCGACCGAATACCACGTAAGTCTCTCAAAATGTTCTTTTAGAAAATCATGTGGCACTTTCTTTTAAGATGGAGGTGCGATAAAAATCAATGACTCTGACGAACTGTTCAAATTCCAAAAGGGCTTGCAACATTCCAACTCAAGAAATAAAAAGTTCCTACATAACTGAGAGGTGATACCCAGCTATACACCAAATGCAGTCTGCAGTTCGAGTGACATATTTACTCCGCATATTTTCTTGATGAAAAGGCAAACTTGAGAGAAGTTGCTGAAACACAATGTGAGAGAACCTATGAACTACGTCCTGTTCATTTTGGTGGGAGACAAATGACACACTGTCAATTATTCCTCAGTGAAACTATCATTCAATCCAAATTCAAACCATTGTCTAAAGATGGAAGAAGAATGGTATCCCAGCTGTAACACTAAGAAACTGGAGGTCAGACTGGGATAGCAACAACTGAGACCCTTCTTGGGCTCAAGCGTTCAAAGAAACCTGGCAGACGTGGTAGTAACCAAAGGAAGCAGAACTCAGAGACCCAGACTCTACCCTCTCTCCCCCCACTGCTCCTTGTCCCTTTTGAAAGTGGTATCAGTCAGGGTGTTTCTGGTTACAGACACAGAAAATGAACTTCAAATTATTAGCCATCAGGCAGATTTATTGGCTCATGCAAATGCCAAGCCCAGAGTGAGGTTTCGTGAGCCTCAGACAAGATTCAACAGGACTCATCAGTGGGACCAGAGGAATGTCACGTCCTGCCTGACTTTAGGCCTGGGTCATGTGTCTATTACTGAGGCAATGATTGGGGCAAAGAGGCACATTTGGGACCAAACATCACAACTGCTATGCATGGGAGAGGGGAGAAAGGGACGGACCACCGATGCTGCCAAAGCGGTGTGGCAGACATGGCTGGCTGTCCAAACCCAGTTCCTCTTCCTCCTGGGCACACAACACACACAGACCCTTTTCCCCACACTTCAGCGAAATTAGGTATGGCCAAGCAACCAATGGGACAGACCGACACGGGCCACCATCAGGTCTAGCCCCTGGAACCTCTCGCCCACCCTTCTTGCTCTTTCCCCTTCTGCAAGCTCATCCAAGCAGACGTGCACGGCGAACTTGGGAGCCATGGGCTGAAGGGGGCAGAGCCACAGTTGGAAGGAGCCCCCAGTCCCTGAGTCCCCACTTGGAGACGAGTCCTCCACTGCTCGGGGACTCTTGTTTTCCATTTTCCATGACTGTGAGCCTGTCGCCAAGATGGAGACATTCGCATGCTTCCGGGTCTGTCACATCTGTCACAGCAGCCCGCCTACCCTCACAGGTGAAGAGATTAAGGCCCACAAGCTTGGGTGACTTGCCCAAGATGGAGTTAGCTGATAAAACAGAAATACAGCAACACGGGAGGCAGTGATCTCACCCCTGGAATGCAAAAACAGAATTGAAAACAGCAATAATTCTGAGAGCAATGGATAAAAAGAGAAGTAATGCGCAATTCAGAGTCATTAAGTGACTTGTGAGCAAAATACACAAGTTAGAGAAGGGGTCAACTGGGAAGCCCTTTCTGTGTCAAAACTTGCTGAAATTTTTCAACAAGCCATTACCCATTCTTCTTCTAAAAAACACAATAAATGCAGTTTCTCTGGTAACTCAGAACACAAACTGTCTCTGATTCACAATTAACACAACTCTCATCACATATTATTGTGGTGTAAATTCTTAAGAGGAAGGGCGTGCAGGGGCTTGGGCCGAACCCCAGAACAGCCGCAGTCACTCTGTCTGACTGGCAAGCACCTCCCCTCCTCTGAGAGCTGCTCCGCCCCCTCCAAGGACCCAGTTCTGTGGAAGTTGTTGCCCATTACGGCAGCTACCAGCTGGCCACTGGGGTGATCAGGGGTCCTGAGCCAGGCCCATCCGGGTCCTTCCCAGGGACGTTCACACGCTGGCGTGAAAGGAAGGGGCTCTCTACTGAGGAAGCTGTGCCTTGTGAGGCTGTGGACGGGCACTGTTTCCTGCTGACCAGAAAAACATCAGCCCAAGAAAATGGAGATGGCAGCCAGTGAGAGAGACAGATGGAGAAGAGCCCCGGCTTCGTTTGTCCCAGAGGCTGGCATGCCCCTGTCCTGCCCACGGTGTGGTTACGTGAGCCCGGCTCGGGTCTCCCACAGATTTCACTCTTGGCCCCAGCTAGTTACGATTACGCTGTCGTCACCTGCAGTCAAAAGCATCCTGACCAACATGATCAGGAAAAGCTGTCTGGAAAAACAGACACAAAAAACAAACAAACAAAAAACCCCACTCATGACATCTCACAAATCTCACAAAGTAAAATGAAAAATACAGAAGTAGTGAAATCTAGTGTGGGTTCAAAAACCAGGAGACTGGCTGGGAAACCTTGGGCAAATTGTCTAACCTCCGCTCGAGCCCAGGGAAAGTACTTGGAACAGTACCTGGTGGGTAGTAAACATTCACCACGTGACACGTCACTATTAGCAATACCCTAGCTGATCTCTGACCCATGTTGCAGCAGGTCGCAGCGTAACACGCCAGATGAAAAGGTGCCCAGCTGGCCACGGGAAAGCATGTTTGTCCCCCACACCCTGGCTCTCGACAGCGCACCATCAGACCCAGAAGCCCTTCCGTTTGCAACGGAGGGTGACCCAGTTCTGCAGTCATGGACCCCCTCCAGGTGGTGAGCAAAGAGAAGCTCTGTCAGCCACCAGCACATTCCTCTGGGTCCTGGGACGTCCGTTCTCTGTTGACGTCCTTCAGCTCCCTGGAGCCTTGGGGTAAACACTGTCCTGAGTGGCCCACAGGGACCTCTCCATCCTCTGAGCCTGCATGACCTCGACAGTTTGAACCCTTCATCCTATGTTAACATTTCTTTAATGGAATGAATGCCACAAACACAAAAACCTAAGGGCATTTGTTCTAGACAAATACTTCCTCCAGCAGTTACCTACTTCCTTCTCAGAGCTCTGCCTTCACCAGGGTTCTTTTACTAATAATACTGCTGAGGAGGTTCTGGAGAATTTCTCAGCAGAGCGCTTGTGAGGAACCTGCACTGTCCGAAGTCCAGAGGGCATTCGGCCTCTGGATATGTGAGTCCTTCAGGTGCTCAGTGTGTAAAGCGTGCGCTAAAGCTGGAGACTCGGCAGGACGCTCATCAGGCTGGGCTGTGTCGGTCAAGGAAAGGAATCTGGACTTGGCCATGGGAGGGCTGAGTAGGAAATGGCACCATTGGGTGTGCACCTGATCGCTCTGCTCCCCTCTTCGAACCTCTGCTTCACAGACCTGCAGGTCTGGACCTCTGCAGGTGGGGTCTGGCTGTCTGGGAACTAATGAAATGAGGTCTGAAGATACGTTCTTGAATAGTCTAGGTGGGGCAGAAATTCCAGAAAAGGTCCTCGTGTGGGAGAAATAATAACAAGATAGGTCACTCTAGCAATTGGCTGTGCAGCAGCCAAGAAGGCTAAGAACACCTGGGGACAGGGGCAAAGCTCTCAGGCCACCATTTAGCAACTGCTGACTCCAAAGCCAGCAGTGGGGAGGAGCCTGGCTATGGGGCAGCTCCAACCGGCCAGGGCCTGCCCGCTGGAAGACCACGTTCACGTCACATCAGCCCCAACCAGAGACACCACCTGCAGCTGGTGCACCTCACTGCACCCCGGCCGACACTGAGCGTGGGCAGCACACTCTACACTGCAGCACGGCCAGCCTGGAGACCACTGAACCTATATCAGAATCATGTGGTTCCCCAAGAGGGTCACGGTGGGATCCGAAGCTGTCCTACATGGCAGAAGCATTCTCAGCCTCTCAAGACAAACACAGTGTTTGGCACTGAAAACTGTTTTTTGGCTTACAGGCCAGAAAAGCAAAACACCCCTGTTTATTTTTCCATTATCAGTATATTCAGCCGCATTGAAAGCGTAAGAGAGCTTCCCTCTCTAAGGACTCGGCGGTGGGAAAATGGTTCTGATGAATAAGCAAAGGGAAACAAGGAAAGCCTGTCACTTCCGCAGTCTCTTCCCACACCTTCTCGAATGTGCTCATTTCACACGCCAAGATCTGAGGCTCTCCGGTGGGGGACATGGTTTGCCCCGGCTCACAGTGAAATACCAAAAAGCCAGAATTCAAACCCAGGACTTCTGACTCCCATTCCTCTGCCCTCTCTGACTGCACCATGGCAACCAGATGCTCGGATTTCTAACAGGTCCTGGAGAATCAGGGGACAGGGAGGTACACATAACTGGAGGCAAGCCTACTCTCTCAAGGGCGCATCACCCAAAAAGGAGGCTAAACTTACATCTGCACATTACTTACAGAGGCCAAGCGTAGCTCCTGGCTCACAGTGAGCACTAAGTGAATGTGCATTCAGTGAATGAAAGAATATTTCATTGATCCAGTAATGAATCAGTGACCTCCCCGTCACAAAACTTGCCAAACTGGAGCCCTCTGTATGACGGAAAGCTGATGACCGAAGGCCTGGGATGGGGAGAAGGGAGACTACACATGGCCACTAAAACACTTTCCAACTCCGTCTTGGCAAACCGGTTTCAGAGCAGAAGTACTGACGTTCGTCAGGTCTCTGTAACAAGTCACTGCGATTAAAACATGGAAGGATGCTCCAGGTTAAAAGAAATCTAAGGGCTGCCTTGGCCAGTGTGGCTCAACTGGTTGGAGCATCACCCCGTAAACTCAAAGGTCATGGGTCTGATTCCCAGTCAAGGCACATGCCTAGGTTGCGGACTCAGTCCAGGTCAGGGCGTGTAGGGCAGGCAGCTGATGAGTGTTTCTCTCTCACATGGATGTTTCTCTCCCTCCCCCCAAAAATGTAAAAATAGCATTACCATAATGATCCATCAATCCCACTCCTGGGTACATGTCTATATACACACCCAAAAGAACTGAAAGCAGACACTCGAAGAAATTTGCACACCCAGGTCCAGAGCAGCGTCGTTCACAACAAACCAAAGTGGAGACACCCCAAGCATCCATCGGTGGACAAATGGGTAGGCGAAGTGTGGTACATACACGCCGTGTCAGAGTGAAGCTCTGACACGGGCCACGGCATGAATGAGTCTGTTAAGGACGTTATATTAAGTAAAAGAAACCAGTCACAAAAGTGCAAACATGTATGATCCCACTTAGATAAGGCACCTAGAGGAATCCAAAGTAGAACCCCAGGGGCTGGGGGGGGAGGACCTATTGTCTAGTGGACACCAAGTTTCAGGTCGCAAAGGTGAGGAAGTTCTGGAGGTGGAAGGTGGTGGTGGCTGTACAACAATGTGAACGTGCTTACGGCCACTGAACCGCACACTGGAAAATGACTGAAACGGTAAATTTTATGATATTGGCACTGTACCACAATTTTTTAAAGAACCCAATATGTACTATATTATCTGATTTCAGTAAAAAGTGTGTGTGTATGTATGTATGTGTGTGTGTAAATAATCTGGAAGGATATATACTAACATGTTAAAATAAATTACCTGTAGGTGGTAAAGATTGCATTTCCGTGTTTGCTAATTTTCTACAACACACATACTACTTCTGTAATAAAAGATGTTGTATAAAGCAAATAAAAAACATTAAGAGTGTTAGATCTGATTTCATAAAATATAAAATATCTATAATTTATAAAATACATCCACAAAAATAAAAAGGCCTGCAATAAGCGTGAGAAATCAGAACAGGACTTCCAAACAGACTACAAAGTTCTTACAATTTTTTTTAAACTCTAAAACCCAGAGAGAGAAACAGGCAACGGGAACAACGATTCACAGAAGATAAAAGTGTCCAAAACTCACTTGGGGTGGGGGAAGTAGGAGGAAACGATAAATGAAATAAATTCAAATTAAAATACCACTCTCAGTAACGTTCTTGAAAGCATTACAAACACTCACAGAGGGCGATTAACAATATGTATCACCAGCTTTTAAAAGTCAATAGTCAATGAAAGACTGATACATCAAGCAGATGTATCTCACAAACATAATGCTGAGTGAGGCAAGCGTTACGTACAAGAGTACATGGTATATAATCCGACTTATATGAAGTTCTAGAACAAACAAAGCTAATCTACAATGGGAAAAAAATAACACAAATGTAACAATTGTTATCTCTTTTTCTGGTGTGAATTCAAGTGTTTTTCATTTGCACATATTCTATGTGGTGATAATATGTAGTTCTAGTTCACTTATTATAGCTTATTAAACCATTCTCTTGTTTTGCACTTAAAAAAGAAGAACAACAGAATTAGAAGGGTGGTTGCAGGAGACACTGCCTGAGCAGGGACATGAGGGAACCTTCTGGGTGATGACAGTGTTTCGCAACCCCAGAGAGGTTTTGATTACACAGGCATTTATGTGTGCGTCGTCAAGACTCGACACATGTACCATAAATATTTGTGCATTTTATTGTGTATAAATTTTACCTCAAGAGAAAATCATGCTAAATAAATACTGAACTCTTAACAAAATTCACGCCACAATACTGAAGGGAAGGTGTCCTGATGATGGCATTTGTCTTAAAATGCACGAGAGAGAAGGCGGCTAGATAGGATGGGCAGGTGAAGATGAGAAAAAGCAAGAACAGTAAAATGCTAACATAAAATTCCTTCAGGAATGCTGTATGTTTGAGGATTTTCATAATAAAATGTTTGATATACTAAGAAACAGCGAACAGTCATGAGATAAACTTCTCCAGTGTTGGAAATGTTGTCTTGACCTGGGTGGCGATCACACACAAGCACGCATGGGTAAAATTTTACCCAGCTGTCCACATTGAGATTTTGTAACTTTTCTGTGTTTTTAGCCCAATAAAAATGTTTTCAATAAAACAGCAACCAGAATAGGACTTTAAAGTGTGTATAATTAATATCCTCAAAGAGATGAGGGCGCATGCTGCAACCAAGAAACATGAGTAAGCAGTTACGAAGAGAACAAACCATAAATCCTGAACACAGAAACTGTCCAAATGTAAAACTCGGTGGGTTGGAGAGTTGCGCAGACCCTGAGGAGTGAATCCGTGAGCTGGAAGGACAGACTGAAAAGCCCTCCCAGGCTGTGGCGCAGACATGGGAAGTGAGAGAAAAGTGAGAGACAGAGGGCACAGACCCTGTCATCTGGAGGGACCTGCAGAAGAAAGAAAATGAGGAAGTGGAAGGGGGACGCGTGAGGAAATAGCAGCTAAGTGTTTCCTAGAACTAAGACAAGACTGTTTACAAAAGTCACTGTTAATTATAGTTATTTAAAGTAACCTACATGAAGAGAAGGAACATACCACCATTTTATGGGAAGCTCTCTCTCCCTAATATGCAATTTAAGTAATTGTGCAATTTAAGTGGTCCTTGTTCTTTTCTGTATTTTTCAAGTTTCTACAATGAACATTACTGTGATAACGAGGGGAAATAAAAGTGTACTTATATATAATAAATCCAGAACCAACAGAGAGGCTCTTTAAAGAACTCCCTGAGCTCTCTCCCCTCCGGCTTCTGCCCTGTGTGATTACAGTGAACCTGTTTCTGTTAAGTGGTCACCACAAACTGGGGCAGGTCATTTGGTCTCCTTAAATTTCTGCTTTTTTATGTCTTCAGCAGGGAAAACAAAATCCCTCCTTCCCACCTCACAGGAGCCGGGGAAACAGCAAAGGAGACAGTGTACAAAAATAGCACTCGGTAAACCATAAAGCACTGCACAAACTGTGGCATGCTATCTCAGCCCTGAGCTGGCGAGACCCAGCCTCCGAGTCACTCCCCAGTCCCAGGCTGGCCTCTAGCTTCCCTCCCTCACCCCCTCCCTTCCCACACCACCCAGGGTAGTGCCACCTGCTCACACCTTGGGCCTGAACCACTGCGGGAGGCCCCTGGGCAGCACCCCACCTCTAGCTTTTCCAGGCACTGCCATTTCCTTAGGAACTTAATCTTCTTAAAACATGTTTATACCCTCTCGCTACCCTGATGAAAATGAAAAGCCTTCGGGAGTTCTCTGAGGTTTAAGGGGTGGACTTCAAACTTCTCCACGTGGCTTTCAGGGCCTCCGTCCTGTCCCTGGTCAGCCTCTGGGGAACAAGCAGGCGCCTCCACACCCCCACACACACCCACCTACCCAGGTCCTCCCAGTCTTCTTAGCCCAGGTCAAACGCCTCCCTCCCTTCCTCTCTCTGTACCTGAGCACCAATCCAGACCAAGCTCCTGGCTGTTCTCAGAGCACCCTTCCACCCCTCTGGCACCTCCATCACCTCTAGGTCAGAGGCCCCACTGTCCCAGAGAGGACTACTTGTGCCCTGAGGACAGGGTCTGGTACAGCCCCTCTGATACCCTCTATACCAGGCACTCAAATTACCTGCTAATCATTTTAGTCCTTGAAATAAACTTTCTTTACCTAACTAAATTTTACAGTAATTTTTTCTTTATAGCTCTAATATCTGTGTGTATATTATACATATTCCCACATAACATACTGCATATTAAACTTCAAATGAAAGGAATTACAATTTATAAGTTCTTCCATAACTTCCTTCTTTCAACATTAAGTTTTCGAACTTGATCTATGTCGATACCTGTGACTACAATCCACTCATTTTCAAAGCTGTAAACTATTCCGCTGCATACAGGTTATCACGGTTTATTCATCCATTATGTTGTTGATGGATATTTGGGCTTAATCAAAATGTCTGCTAAGAAAAAGCAATGCTGCTGTAAACACTCTTGCACATGTCTCCAGTCCACCTGTGTAAGGGTTTCTAGGACTGAAATGGCCAGGTCGCAGTGTCACGCGTCCGACCCTACTTTGCAGTGACGCTGGTTTTCCCAAGTGGTCTCACTGATTCATACTTCTGCCTCCGGTGCGGAAGAGTTCCTCAAAATACCGTCAGGCTTTGAAACGTCCGCCAGCTCAGTGGGTGTGAAGTGTTATCTCACTGTGGTTTTCATTTGCATGTCCCCAGTGAAGCTGAACATCTTGTCATACATTAGCCTTTTGGCTTCCTCTTTGGTGACGCGCCTGTTCAAGGCTCCGTCTATTTTTCAAAGGGACTGTTTTTTTCCTAGTGACTGGTAGGAGTTCTACGTATAGGGTCTGGTATGAATAACATCCCTTTTTTTATTACAAAATCTTTTATTACAAAGTCATAAGCGTGTAATTCTGTAATGTAACAATATTACACTCAAGCATATCATGGGACACTTTAGGTGAAATGTGCCAACTAAAACTATAAATTATGACACCCATATTATTACCCCGCCAACCACACTCTAGCAGGCATTACTTCTGCCGGGCCCTGTACTATTCTACGTATTCCTACTTTATTGGTATTATGTGTTGCAAATTTCTTCTTCCAGTCTACGGTTTTCCTTCATCTTCACTTTCGTTTTCCTTTATTTTTATTGTTGGCACTCTTACAGGTGTTCCCACTTCCTCCGTTTTTACTCTCGTTCGATGAGGAGTTCTTTATGTTAAGGGAGTTGACTTTATCAAACTTTTCCTTTTTGGTAAATAGTTTGTGTAACTTATTTAGTAAGTCCTTACCCACCCAGAGGTCATGACAATATTAAATTGGCCTTTAATAATAAAGGGGTTCAAGTTAAAACTTCAAAAAGGTATAAAAGTGATTGATAAGCACGTGAAAAGTACTCAAAAATATTATCTATCAAGGAAATGAAAGTAAAACCATGAGATACCATCACCTACCCACCAGAGTGGCTAAAATGAAAAAAACTGATAACACTAAACAGTGGCAAGGATGTGGGTTGGACAAAGAATCCATTATGTTTTTCCCATACAATAGCTTTAGTAGTTGTGTTTAACTTCATTCAAAATAATTCTGTTTGCTTGCATTGTGACAGCTGTCACATCAGTGCACGTTCTTAAAAACTTATCAAAATCAGTGAATTTTTATACAGCAGCCATTTTCATATTGGAGATGGATAAAAACACACAACATTTTTGGAATATTATGCTTTATTACTTCGAGAAAGATAAAAATGCAGCTGAAACTGCAAGAAAAGATTTGTGCAGGGTGCGAAAAAGGTGCTGTGACTGACTAAATGTGTCAAAAGTGGTTTGCGAAGTTTCTCGGCACTATGGACATTTTGGCCAAGTAAATAATCCTCTGCAGTGGGACTGTCTCACGCACTGGAAGATGTTTAGCAGCACGCTGGCCTCCGCCCACTAGCAGCCAATAGCAGGAGGCAGCCAATAGCAGGAGACAGCCAACATATTCAAAATATCCAATTCAACAGAGTTATTGGTGAAAATAAAAAAACAAATGTGTCTCCTATTTTACGGAAAAAAACACACAAGAGTTTTTTGGCAAACCTAATACATTGTTGGTGGGAGTGTGAAATCATATAACTTACTTAGAAAAAGGCCAATCGATTTCTTAAAAAGCTGAGCAGGTAACTATCCTACACCCAGCAATTCCACTTCTTGGTATTTACCCGAGAAAAATGAAAACAGAGGACCACAAATTAATACCCACTAGAATATTCATAGCACCTTTCGTCTTTTAAAAAATTGTATTTCTTTTCTTTTTTTTGAGAGAGAGAAACAACAATTTGTTGTTTCACTTATTTATGCCTTCGTTTGTTGATTCTTTTATGTGCCCTGAGTGGGGATGGCGGCCACAACCTTGGCGCGTCAGGGCCAGCTCTCTGAGCTACCAGGCCAGGGCCACAGAAAAAGAAATACCCCTAGTATCCATCAACAAAAAATGCGTTACTGGATTGTGATCTAGTCATATGATGGAATACTACTTACCAAGAACAGAAAAAGCAATCTACTGACTCATGCCACACAGGCGAAT
This sequence comes from Artibeus jamaicensis, assembly GCF_021234435.1. Lineage (NCBI taxonomy): Eukaryota > Metazoa > Chordata > Mammalia > Chiroptera > Phyllostomidae > Artibeus > Artibeus jamaicensis. The sequence goes on along the minus strand of NW_026522049.1, from coordinate 3,231,822 downwards.
CTCAGAAATACTATGCTGAGTGAAAGAACCCTAGAACAGGCGAAAATAACTTACAGTGTAAAAAATCAGAACGGTGGTGGCCCCTGGGTAGAAGTAAGGACGGGGAAGAGGCAGAGAGAACTTTCTGGGGCAATGGTAGTTTGTGTATCTTGACAGGTTTGCATTACTCAAATGTTATACCTCTGTCAAAGCAAAACGAAACTTGAACCCTAAGTGATGTGCATACTAAGGTGTTTCGGAATTACATACACTGATGTGCGGGACTTGCTTTAAAATGCACCCAACCATTAAATGGGCTGCTGGCTGGCTGGATTAAGGAATGGAGAGTTGTAATAAAGCAAATACAGGAAATTGTTAGCTGCAGAATGCAGGCAGCAGGTAGGTAATTCAACTTTGCCGCATGTTTGAAATTTTTTCACATTAAAACCTTAGGAAAAAAATAAAGATACGTATATTTTTTTAAAGGAAGAGATTCGCTTAAAAAAATAAGCAGGTGTATTTGAGCAAAGTTTGCCTTTGAGAAAAGTAACTGAAAGAAAAGACCAATCCTTACCTGTGGCAGTGCCTGGGAGTTTACAATACAGTTTCTCGTAGGTTATTTTCAGTGATCCTCATCAGAACCTACGTATTCTAGCCCCATTTGATGCTTGTGAAAACTTAGGATCAGAAGTTAGCAAACACCCAACAACTGGTACCTGATGGAGCTGGACCATTCAATGCCTCTGGCTCCTCCCGCCCCCTCCCCCATCCCTAGAAACTCTGGGGAGCTGCCATCGATTCTAAACATTTGAGGACAGCACGGCACTGATGCACCACCAGCCGTTTGGGCTGTCCCAGGAGCAGAGTGAGAAAAACTGAAGTTGCTGCTGTACTCACAGGCAGGACGTGAAAGGGAGACCCACACAGACAGTGAGTGAGCATGAATTCAACAGACCGACAGTTTATTTCCAACCCATACACATACACAATAAAAGCGCTGGCAAGCTCTGCTCCTTGAGTTCTTTGAAGGCCACCCTCCACGTTTGGGGAAATTTATGACATCCTTCCTGTCTGTGTGAATGAGCAAACTGCAAATGATGCCGGCAGCTGAGAAACGGCCATATAAAACGTGTCAAAAAAAATAATAAAAGTGTCAAAGCAGTTCTCTGACATCGAATCCAACCACCCTTCTCACCAGAACAGAGGAGGAGAAGGTGGGGATGCAGGAACAACACACAACCCAACTGCAGCCGAAATTAAAGGCGAAGCTTTTACCAACCGCCCCACAGCCTCACCACTGGCTCAGGGTATATTGGCTTTCTGTTAAAACATAAACAACACACACCAACGACTTTCGTTAAATTTAAACAAGGTGAGACAGACCCGCAGACCATGAGTAAAAGACCTCTCCGCCTTAGAGGTTAGTGGAGGTTCCCCAACGTCACTTTGTGTACCAACCATCTAGAACGCAATCCTCAACCTCAAATGGCCTCTGATCCAGCAGGAAACTTAAGGCAGAAATCCTAGGCCCGCAAGGGCTATAGGGGACAAAGGGGACGGTCCTGTGAGCAAAGAAAAGAGAGTACGAGTACAGCCAGGAGCTCGAGAAAGATTTCAACCGTGCCCCGAATAACCCTGAGGTTTGTACATGCAGAAGTGGGTAGGGGCTGCACTCCAGGCAGAAATTGATGGTGGGAAGAACGGGCTCTACGGGAGCTCTTGGCTGAGGAAGGCTGCCTGCAGCCCCAGTGAGAGGGAGAGGGACGCCTGCCAGCTCATTTCAGAGGAAAGAGGACAAGATGCCCGACTTCAGGAGTTAACTGGCACTGGGCTGAATATAGCTGCGACTTCCACAAACACGGGAACCTCAGGTAGGGCTGGAAGCAAGTTCCCCAGGAAGTGAAGACTTCCAAAACCCTGACAACGTGCATAGATTTAGGACACTTGCTTAAAACCCAGGTGACCTGTGACACCTATAGCCTATCGGACAGCCAGAGAATGGGAGACCTGATGGAGAGAGAGGTAGTTACCAGAGAGCAACAGCCTGGAGTGTGGAGGTGGGGGGGGGGGCCAGGAACAATGGATCTGAGTCCCAGCCTAACTGTGTGGCCTTGGGTGAGTTTCCAACCTCGGCTGCCTGTCCGCAAAAGGGAAGTGGTAGCAGGCACCTCACAGGGCTCCAAGGACTAAATGAGGTAACATTTGTAAGGCATCCAGCACGGCGCCTGCCCCAGAGAAGGCATCCAAGAAATTGTGGGTATTATTAATATGAATAGTTTGCACTCTAAGAACTTCAGAGTCCAACACACCTACTGTTCTCGGTATATTGAGAAACCAGGCTGAAGTCACTGACCTTGGACAAGACCAAGGGATTAGTCATGTCCTAAGTAACTGCTCTCTCTCTCTTTTCTTTGATATTTTTAATTTTTAAAACTATTTGTTCCTTTAAGGCATTTTAGGTTACTCTGAGATGCCTGCCTCACATCACCAAGCTTCCCTATTGAAGAACCCAATCCAAATGTATGAGCCATCCAAGGGCAAACAGCGTCATAAGCTGCTTCCCAGGGAACATTTGTGCCAGAAGGGGCCTGTGGTCCCTTTAACAAGGAGAGGGTCAAGGCCAGCCGAGAGCAGTGCTGAGCTGATAAGAGTTGACATTCACAACATCTATCTTAAGAAGCATATTTTTAATGATGGTGACAACATTAAGCAGTAAAATAAAATGTAATACAAATGCAAAGTATTCAATGAACATAGAAAGCCAAATCTTTACAGCTAGGCCTGACAAAATAGGATTCTGTATGTACACCAAAAGGCACAAGAACACCATAATGAGAGAACTCGCAGCCCTTGAGCTCCAGAGATAAGTTACAGTCACTTATTTCAGAAACAGAAAGAGGGTCTCATTTTCTTAACTACACTGTCCAAGGAAGCTTTTGGTACTTCCATATAATCTGTGAAGGGGGGGGTGGGGAACCAGTCAGGTCACACACAAAGCAAAATTTGCTTTGTTTAGGGAAATATAAAAACTTGATTAATCCACTTGGTAAGATTAAGAGCAGGCAACAAATTTTATGCCACAGCTAAGAAACACTGAGAAACTACTCCACTTTACTTGACTAAGATGGTAAGTTTTAGCCAGTTTTGTGAAGGAAGGTGGACTGGTAAGAAAAAGCAAGAAGACAGGGACGCTGGTAGAAAAAGTAAAAAGAAAGCGAGGTGACGAAAAAAGAATGAGGGAAGCAAAGACTAGACACAGACAAATCAGAGAATCCTGAGTGCTGGAGGCGGTGACCCTCGCTCGGTTAGTGTGGTCACACTACTATCATCTGTCACCTGTTGTGTCCTGCTCATCCGGCAGCACGAATCCTTCAACCTTCACCGGGAAATCTGCTCTGCTCACCAGGGTAGAAACAGATGGTTCCCTGGGTGCAAATAAACCAGAGAGTTCCTCAAAACCAAATCCAAATTCTAGAGCCTCCACTCTGGTTAAAACTGGTTTCTATTTCTCCTTTTTTATGGGTTGGGTGGATTCCGTACTTCCTCAGCCTGGTTCACACAAGCCCCCAATTAAATCCACGGCTGTGGAAGGCCTTGGTGGGCAGCGTTACAGCAGTGAATGAAACGGAGGGGACTGCCACCTCCCGGAGTGGGGTGGGGAGGGTGTTAATCACTGGCAGTGCTTTCGGTGTCTGCAAAAAGGGTGGGAGAGTGAGCACACAGGATCTCCTCCGACACTCCTGCCCCACACTCAGCTCTTTCAAGGGCGACTCAAGTCCTAGCTAAGGAAAGGGAAAACAGAGGAAATCCAGAGACTGACAAGAAAACACTGAACTGTTACAGTGAAGGCTCATTCTGATTAAAAACAAAACTTTCAGTGTTCACACTGAACACGGCATTCGTCATCCGTAACCACACAGACTGTAACTCCCGCAAAGAATCCACGGTCAGGGTATTTTTAGTTATACGTAATGTAAGTTCATAAAGAAGACCCAGCCTAACGTACTAGAAGATCCTAAAGTACCTTTGGAATCATTAAGAGGCGTATTATGTTTATTGAGCTTTACTGCTAAGTATAGTTCATGTACTTTGAATACTGTGGTCTCTCAGGTCCTAACATGTGGTCTGCCTAAGATACATCCCAGTAAAACGGCTCCATAATCCAACGGGTTGGAGAGTGTTGTGTGCCCTAACCCATCTGGGGATTCACAGTGTATTTTAGAATATTCAGTTTGGTGACAACTCCTACAAGAAAGAAATCTGCAGAACTTAGTCTGACCCAGTATCTCCTGAACTTATTTGACCACAAACCTTTTTTTTTTAATTTAATACTCTTTCAGGGAACACAAATGGAATATACCACAGTGCAGGGGATACATTGCTTCTTAATCAACCTGAAAATGCAATTAATGTCAATCTCCCAAACATTCTGATGAACTGGTGTTTACTACATGCTATTGGAAGATAAAAACTTCCCTCACTTTCTTTTTGAAAATCACTCAACACCATGCTGATGTGCAGTATTTTTTAAGAAGAAAAATGTTAATGAACTAAATGGATCTTGATACATTAACAAAAGGACCTCAGAATAACTGGAAAATGTGATTTTGCTAAGTTGCTGGAAGTTTATCTTCTTCTCCGAACATGTACATCTAAATTTCCAGAGCATATTTAATAGATTCCCTTAAAGAAACAGTATCAAACAAAAAGACTAACATTCACCTCTGCCCGGTTACCTGACGTGTCTAATTGCAAACACCTGTAACGGAGATGTGGCAGAGTTCGTGAGTCACAGGCATGAGACTGGTATTTCTGTGGCTGTGGCGTTGTCACTTACAATTTCACTCTTCCTCTGGATATAATAATATAATCATAGTCTTAAGCCGACATATTGGAAGCTTAATGGAATCAAATGTTACTGATTGGAAAAGTGTCATCATTCTGTTCACAACAAAAACGAATCACATTCTGTAAACATTTATTTGGCCCCTACTCTATGCACGTCACTGGATGAAGCACTGCAATAATAAATGGATTTTTGTGGGAACCAAAATCAAACTAGTCTGACAGCAGGATGAAATATGTAAGACTCTCAGAGACTCAGGAGACATCTAGGCACTGCAGGTGACCAGTGATGAATAAGCTGCCGCACTGGAAATGCTTACAAGACACCTCCGTGAGTTTGAGGACAGGCACACACTACCACAGAGAGGTCAACGAGACACGAAGGCCTTGTTCCAGTGACCCACACGCTGCATAGTAGTTCATGCACCGTAGCTGACTTGGGCCAAACAACTTGAAAGCTGTAAAAAGCTTTCATATTCAAACTTCATTTGTGTAATAGGTTTTTTTCCCCCTTTCTTTTTTAAGCCAGTCAAGTAGACGTACTGTACAAAGCTCTACGTGGATATTTACAGCAGCCTGGGTTAATAGTTTAAAACCACTGCCGGGGGTGCGGCTTCGAGGAATCTGTAGGAAGAACCCAGCTTCTGAGAGTGGGGAAAAGGTGAGTTTTCTCGGGGAGCACTGGAGGGATGCGGGGGGCAGTTAAATCACTTCATCGATGTTGTGCACTACTGAAGATGGCTTTTCACTTTCGCACAGAAAAGTATTAGGACTACTTAATATAACTTTAAGACAGTGAACCAAACTAGAGCTCTGAAATGGGGGGGGGGGGGGGGGGCGCGTTGTCCAGCAGTGCTCAGTAAAAGAGAAAAGCCAATTAATTTGCAAATGACTCTTAAGCAGCCGGGGTGAAAGGGACGATCTCAAACCACCTGCGGCCACACACGAAGACTTGCCTTCCCTAGTTTAGTAAAACATAAACGCCCAAATCCCAGCTGTAACATTCCAAACCAAAGAACTGGAAAACGGCTGTGTGCCCTACTGAAGATTTTTCTTTTCTTAAAAAAAAAAAAGCATTCCTTGAAAATGAAAACACACACACACACAAAAACAAAAAACAGACAAAAAAATCACGCGAACAAAACCTAAACCTTAACAAAGATTAAGCCCCAGAAACTGACAATGCACACTGAAACATGCAATTTAAAAAAAGTCACCGTGTGTGCCGGGAGTAAGACCGCTTACAACCAGGAGCTGCCGAAGGCCTCCCTCCGCAGCTTTGCCTCCGCCGCACGTGCACTCGGAGCACCTGCACGCGCCTCGCGACACCTGCTGCGCGCGCAGCGCTCGGAGCGGACGCGTTACTGGTCCGCGGGCCCAGCGGAAGCCGCCCCGCGTGCATGCGGGCCGACTGGGCGGCGAGCCTCCCGCCCCTCCGCCGCGAGAACCGAAAGCACAAAGTCCGCGCACACCCCGCGTCCCGCGGGCTCACGTCCCGCCCGGTGGGAGGGAAGGGACTCGAGCGCCTCAAGTTCACGGACGGCCCGGAGGCTCCGGGCGTCGAGGGCGTCCCGCACCGCGGCCTCGCCTCGGGTCCGCGAACCAGGACCCGGGGCCTGGGGCGCGCCTCCCGGGCACACCGCCCCGCGGAACGGGCTGTGGGCGGTCGTCAGAGTCCCCCGAAACCGCGGACGGGGCTCCGCGGCCCGGAGGCAGCCGTGCCCGGCCCTAAGGACAAGTTCCCGCTCGCCCGCCCGGCGCCGCTTACCGTCTTGCTGCCGCCGCCGCGAGACTCGGACGCCGCGAGGCCGGGACCGCTGGTCGCGGGCGAGGCGGTGGTCTCTCGGCCGTGAGGGAGGCGCTGCCCGGCGGCGCCGGGCGCGTCCTCGGCCTCTTTGCCGCTGGGGTACAGAGTCCCGCTCTCGGAAACGTGGATGCTTGGGGCGCAGCCCATGCTGGCGGCGGCGGCGGCGGCGCCGCGGACTGGCTGGCGGGCGGCCGGCCGGCCGCTATCCGCTCAGCAAACGGCCCGCCCGGCGCCTCGGGGCCGCCGCGGGCGCCGGGTCATCGCCGCCTGGGCGGGCGTGCGGGCGGTGAGCGCGGGTCTCCCGTCAGGAAGCGCGGCCGCCCCTCTCAGCGCGCAGCGGGCGCGGCGGCGGCGGTCGAGTGCAGGGGGCGCTGAGGCGGGCGGCGCGCCGCGGCCGCCCCTCCGAACATGCCCTTCCTGAGGCGGTGAGCGCCGGCCGCCCTCACATCGCCCGGGCCGCGCTTCCGGGGAATTTCGAGGGCGGAGATCTGCGCGCTCGCAGCCCGAGAGTCCCCTCGTCCGAGCGCCGGCGGCGAGGGCGGCCCGGCCGGCCCAGAGGCTCCGCCGTGGAGGGCGGCGGCTGAGTCGAGCCCGTCGAGGCGGTGAGGCGCGGCCGCCTTTGTGGGAGGTCGGGAGCGCCGATCCGCCGGCCCGGGCCGCGCCGTCGGGAACCGCAGGAGCGGCTGCGCTCCCCGGGAGCTGCGGGCGGTGGCGGGGAGCGGGCTCCGCGCTCCGCCGAGTTTCGAAGGCAGCACGCCCCGCCCAGGCCGGGCTGTAACCCCCGGCGGCTGGCGTCAATGCAAAGCAGCTGGGGCGCCGCCACGGCCGCCTCCCCGGGCCGCCGACACTGCGCATGCGCGGCCCCGGCGGCGAGGCGCGCGAGCCCGCCGCCCGGAGCGGGGAAGGGACTGGCCCAAGGACGAACGGCCGCGCGGACGGGGGCTGCGACCTCGGGCTACCAAAACCCTGATTGCGACGGGGAAATAGTCCTCAGACTCTGTCTTCCTCTCTCGAGTTTTACAAAAACAGCGCCTCCCACATCCCCCTTCCCCAACCTAAAAGAAGCCTGAACTCGGTACGTGAAGACAGATTTGAGGATCTCGCAGGGCTCCCATATTCTTGGCACTTTCTCCAACAACGAACCTTTCCAGACTCAAAACTCTTGATGTTTTGAATGTGGCACACAGACTTTGGACCAGGAACAAGAGCAGCCGGGTTCAAGTCCCAGCTCTCTACCTTAGCAGCTGACTTGGATCAGGCCACTGAGTCCTTAAAGAGGCCCGCGGGAGGACCCCCATTGGGGTGACAGTGAGAGGGACCTGAGGGCGCCCTCACTCTGAGTTCCATTCCAGCCGGAGTCTCAGTGTCGTTGTCCGGGCCATAACCCTGTGCGCTACCTCTGGAGCCAAGATCTGGAGCGCCCCGCCTGGCAGCACCTGCGACTGGGAGGCTGCCATGCTTAGAAGCTGTGTTTGTGACAGGTGGGCCCCACCCCGCTTCCCCTCAGGACTTCCTCAAAGGACTGGTCACCTCGGGACATTGGAGACCTCAAAGACCCCCTGCTTGCAGAAGCAGAGTCAGGCTCTACTGTGCAGGGGAGAGATGTGAAGACTCCAGACTGCACTCCATTCACCCCATCCACCAGCTTGCTGTTTAACCTTGGGCGAGTCACTTAAGCTCTCTGTGCCCAAAAGGGCCTCAACCCTGAGTGTCCAAAACATCGTACCCCAGAACGGCCCACCTCGGACCACCCCTGCTCCCACCCTCCCCGCAGCTGTGAGTCCACGGAGACCACCACGGGGCTGGTCCCTTCCTTTCCCCTGCTGCAGTCCGCACCTTTCATAACAGGGCCCTGGAGAGACTCGGAGGTGCCAGCTCTGGCCTCAGGCTGGCTGCTGTAAAGACCTGGAGGCAGTTCCAGGCTGGAGTCCCTGCGAGGCACTGAGACTGTGGCACAGCCCAAGTGCCAGGTCTCTGGTGGTGGCCTAGGCTCCAGGGACCCCAAGATCCGCAACCTCAGAGCCCCTCAAGCCCCAGTCTTCCAGCCTAAGGGGCACCCTGGGCCATTCCCCCATAGCAGCAGAGCAGAAAAGCCAGGAACCGAGGGCAGCTTGTGCTATTCACCTTCATTACTTGCTGAGGGGACCAGAACCACTGGCACATGGCTCCATTATCAAGTTTAAGCACATTGAGCAACAGTAACACTTGTGTCTCCCTACCTTATAATAGCAGCAGCCGGTCAATGAAGATGTCTTGGAAAATGCAGGAAAAGATTTTTACTATCACCTGCTATCCCACCTAAACTGCAGCCTGTCCTCCATCTTCCTTCTGCAGATTTTAGAAGCTGGTTTTTCCAGGCAGAATCTGGACTCTTTTAAATAAAGAGGAGCTCACAAAGAAAATGCTTGGAGACACTAGAGTGCATGGAATTCTATCCTGGGCCCTCAGTCCTCCCCTCCCCGCCTCGCTGAGGAGTCCGGCCTTGATGATTCCCACTGACCTTGGCTCTTCTGGGGCTCCAGGCTGCTCCAGCCCTCTGGGCCCTCCCCTGGCAGGTGTCCTGGCCTCCCCTTGGAAATCCTTGAGCCCTGTGCTAATCAGGGGCGTGAGGATGCTCTTCCCCCACCCCACCTCACTGGACCCCTGGGCTGTGCTGGGCCAGCCCAAGCTGGGCACTTACCCTCTCTGTTCCCAGAGAACTGCTGGACAGCAGCATAGACTGATTTCTACCTCTGCAATTTAGGGGCCCTAGGCTTAGAGACCTAAGGCTGAGAACAATACAGGAGCAGACAGGAAAGCAGAAGTCATCTCCACCTGCTTCTGGGGGACACAGAGCAACACCTCAACATACACCTTTTTCATACTCAGGAACTCAGCCTGTGACCCTTCAGGAAGTCACAAGCCCCCCATCTCAGCCTCAACTGCCTGTTAGCAATTCCCCCCACCCCTCCCTCTCTGGCTATAACCTGCACCTTGAGGTCCTGAAATACCCCGCGAATCCAGTCCCCAGGCCTCAGTGACAGTGGACACAAAAGAGCCCCCACTGTCCAGAGTAAACCCTGTGCCCCACGGGCTCACCCAGGACTCCCAGGCACCCACCCAGAATCCCCCCACTGGAAGGTATCTCAGGAGCCCGTGAATGATCTTCCTGCTGGAGGGAGGAACCCTTCACTATGCCAGACACGTGGGCACCTGGGAGTTCTGTAGCACACAGAACGCACCCAACACCCCAATCCATTCCCCCTGCATGTGGAGACCCCCAAGCAGAGCAGCTTGACCCCCACAAGGCTCAGAGTTATAGTTGAATGTTGGCTGCAGCTCTCGCTCCTACGACTCAGGCATGAGGTCAGTGGGGCTGGGAAAGGAGTCCAACCAAGGAACAGGCGCCGCCCTGGGCCCAGCCCACCCCACTGCCGCAGGCCACTCCCAGGGCCCCCCTCAGCCCTCACGGCCCCCTCTCCCAGGTTCACCAGAGACGTGAAAATGTGCAGTCCCACAGTGCTTCGTTCATCTGAAATCCAAACCTCGTTCGATTCTACACCTCTGCCCCCTGAGCTGGGCATACAACCATTCTCCCTCCTGGCTTTACTGCCTTCCCCACCAAGCGGTTGGCATTCGAAGACCGTGCCACTGTCCCCCTGCATTCCCCCTCTGAACCGGGCTGGAAGCAGCCGAAGGCGGGACAGCACCTGTACCCTGAGGTCTGGGACCCAAGCCTGCTGCTCCTCTCCTCTCCGAGAAACTTTCCTTCCTCCTGTAAATCTGGGATTAACTTTCTCTAGCTCACACAGATAAAACGGACTAGCTGGTGTCAAACGCCTGGAATAGCCCCCTTCCCCTGGCTCCGTCCCGTGTCACTTGCTCCAGGCCTGCCTCCAGACCAATGGTCCCCAAACTTTTTGGCACCAGAAACTGGTTTCGTGGAGACAATTTTTTAGGGTGGCTGGGGGGATGGTCTGAGGATGATTCAAGTGCATTGTACTCAGGCTCACATCCTGAGCCTCGGGTTCCTATCAGGTCTGGACTGGTACCCGTCCTTGACCTGGAGGTCGCGGACCCCTGCCACAGACGAATGAAAACCGAGGGGGATGCAGGCCTCTGCCAGCCAATGGCATCAGACTTCATCCGGGTCAGTCCTCTAACTTCCAGAACTTTGTAAGATGTAATTTGTTAGGTGTCGTTCTGAAATGACATGTTCTGTAGTTGACATATGAATACGTGCTGGAAAACAGTAAAAAATTTAAAAAAGAACAAGCAATCACACTAAGCAGAAGTAGATAAAGTGAGCAGAAGGAAAGTTTGTCTTCCTCACTCCCTTCCTTCCATGGAGCTTACAGTTTGGACCCTATGCGTCTAGACCTGTTTTGGTGTTAAACATCTCTCTCTCTCTCTCTCTCTCTCTCTCTCTCTCTCTCTCTCTCTCTCTCTCTCTCACACACACACACACACACACACACACACAGAGCTATCACAGTATCTCAGACAGGGGCACTCAACATCCTTGAATACATCCTTTTCTGACTCCTGAAAGCTGACTTGCTTGGTCAAAAGGCATGTACTCCCTGACTCGCCTCCACGCCTGCTCCAGAAGGGATGAGAGGAAATGAAAACATAGAGAAGCCCCGCTGAGGGATTGGGAAAAACTCCCTGGGCGCCTCCCACTCTGCGCCTGGACGAGGGGGCTCTAACCAGCCCCAGATGTGAGCCGTCTGTTTACCCTCTTCTCCAGACTCACAGCCTTCCTTGTCTTTACTTCTGCTACTCCCAAGCCTTCGGTGAAGTGTGTGTGAATGTTCCAGCCCTTCTTGGATAAGGAAGGGACTGGGGGATCACCCTCGGGCCAGAGCTGCAGGGAGAGAGCAGCGTCCCCTAGGGAGAAGAACGGTTGGGGAGTAAGCAGGTGGCAGGGCTGGGTCCAGAATTCAGGGGTGCACCTGCATTTATTTCTCTTCTATTTGGCTCCACACCTTCACACTTGTGGTTCGCCTAGGGCGTGGGATTGACAAGCCGGTGTGGACGCCCCTCCTGAAAATGGCCTTATTAACTCCTGCAATCTCAGGCTCCTTCCCCTCCAACGAAGCGACGAGATCGCACAAGTGCATGGGGCAGGGCCAGGACCCCCGAGGTCCTCCAGCTCTTGGCCCTTCGTGTGGGCCTCCTCCCAACCAGTCTGGCCTCCCAACGGCCCAGCCTGTGGGTCTCGGCCAAAATGCCACCGAAAAAGAGCATTTGACTTCTGGGGGCCAGGATCACCAACGGGCAGGGGAGGCAGGGGAGGAACACTGGGTCTCCTGGTCTGGAGACAGAGAAGAGTGTGTTGGGACATCTCTGAGGGGGGACCTGTGATAGTGATGACACCTGCCAGCCTGACTGTTGGGCGCTCTGCTGGATACTTGATGTGAGTGAGCTCACTTACTCCTCATTCCCAGTCCCCAGAGGTGGTGGCTGTCATCCCCCACACCTCTGCCCCCGCCCCCATTTCACAGATGAAGATGCTGAGGTGCTTCCGAAACAAGGCTGATGTAGAGCTTTAATAAAACCCAACACCTGCCCTGGCTGGTGTAGCTCAGTGGATTGAGCGCGGGCCTGCGAACCAAATGAGCACAGTTGGATTCCCAGTCGGGGCGCATGCCTGGGTTGTAGGACAGGTCCCAGCAGGGGACACACGAGAAGCAACCAGACATTGATGTTTCTCTTCTTCTCTCCTTCCCTTCTCCTCTAAAGATTTAAAAAAAAAACAACCCAACACCTACCCTTTCTAAAGAGTCTTTTCAAAATGGAAGGGCGCTTCTTTAATATAATGGAGTGTATTTATTGCCAGCTAAGAGCCTTCCAGATATTGAATAGTGAGGTACTAGAATAACCCCCGGGGCTGGGACTCGGCAAGTGGACCTCTGAAGAGTTTCCCCAAACTAAGAAGCTACTTGACGGGAACCTAAAAAATGGCATCCGAGATGAGAGGCAGGGCATCCCTGGTCGCTGTGGTCACTCAGTGCGGGGTAGGTGTTCTAGGAAGTGCAAGGAGACATGACTTTAAAAAGTCAGAGTACAGATAACAGAACTGGAGACACATGGCATCATTCTTAGCAGGTAACAACACAGTGTTGTGTCCAAGACACTTCAGATCAACTCCAAAGTCATTAACAAGGAACGATTTCTCTAAAGTGATCAGATTCAAAGTAAAAAAAAAAAACAAACACACCCAAAATAGTGCTGTGGACTGTCCACGACCAGTCAGAAAATCCAGTGACAAAAGTCACACCAAGTGCCAGGCACTGGGCCGGCCCCCGTACAGAAGCCAAGTTTCCCTGGGCCTTGCCCGAGGTCTCTGTGGTAGTCATAACCCACATTTTGCTGACCCCGCCCCCACGCCTGTTACTAACGGCAGGCCTCCAGGCTCTGCAGAGCTTTACCCAGTTACTTCTGGGAATGTCCGAAGGGGCAGGAGGTGAGGGAGTGAGACCGTCCCAGCAGCCCCTGTCCCTGGGCTCCCAGCACAGACTTCAGGTGCTGGGAAAGCGGAGGCCCTGCATCCTCAAGGGGCTGCAGCGCCTCTGGGCACCAGAAACACGCAGGACGAGGCACGCCTACAGGATGGCCAGCACAGCTCCTTTGCCCAAGACTCTCCCAGATTCAACAGTGAAGGTCCTCCGTCCCAGGCAAACCAGGCCAGCTGGTCGCCCTGCACATCCTTCCTGAGCCTGGCATCACCCCTCCCCCTCACACACACATACACACAAATGCACACACACAATGCCTCAGGCCATCTCCAGGCCCCAAAGCCACACTGCTTGTGTCCTGTCGCAGGGTTAATGTCCGGGCAAGGGGCTCTTCCAGCTTCTACGAGTGCAGACTTCCTCCGGGACACTCAGACCCATGCCCACCGCTGGGCAGAACCGAGAGAGAACAGAGCCCTGGGGCGTCTCCAGTCTCCTTCCTCACACCACACGCAGGTCCCATCCCTCTCCTTCCCTGCCCCAGCCAAGGATCAGGCAAAACCTGGAGCTCTGGCCATCCAGAAACTTGTCCATCTCAATCCTCCTGATGCCCTGTAAGGTTGGCACTATTTCACACGGGAAGCAGAAGCAGGAGCCCAGCTCGCCTCCGCCTGCAACAGCTTGTGCGCAAGTCAGTTTGGGCAACAGGGAGTCACGCACGGGAAACTGAGGAGCCAGACACCACTGGTGCTTGGGAAGCAGAACGTGAAATACGATACATGCCAGAGCATCTGAGGACATTCCCAGGACACATGTGGGGCACTGTGCAAAGTGGCACACTGGCGACCAAAAGTATGCAGGGCTTTTCGAATGGCAGCCGCGAGGATCATGAGTCACTCCTCCTACTGCACTTCGTTCCGCAGTCGCCCTCCCTTCTCCCTGGCTCCTGCCCTCATCCCCAAAGTCACTTCTGCCGGCCTGAACCGCCTGCCCAAAGTTCTGGGTCTCGGGCCGCCCCCAGGGACATGGACACCGTCCTTCTCTTCTCCAGGGAGTATGTCTTGTGGCCGTGTCCCCGTGCCTGCCTGCAGGGGCAGACCGCTTTGAAGCGGGAGATTCCGATCTAAGAGGCAGTGAGGCTGGAAGAAGTCAAGGTAGAGGTCGGGCCACGTCTCACCCAGAGGCATCAGCCACCTTCCCGTGAGTATAGTCTCGAGCTGGTGTGTGTGGTGACGCCCTGGGAGGATCCCTGGCGCAGTGACAGCAGGAAGTGACTTCATCATGGACAGAATTGAGTGAGCACAAGGAAGTTTTGTCCTGACCTAAAACAGGAGTGGGTAGCTGTTTGCCATGCCCAGCACCCATCCGTTCTTCTTGTAACTGGACCGGGGTTTCCCTCCAGGGAGAAACCATGGTCTCCCCCAGGGCCAGCTCCCATTACTTAGTGGGACGCCCAGCCTGCACCACTTCCCTGGCCACAGACAGGGATTTAGAGGTGGGCCCATGAGCCAGCCCAAAGGAAATGAGTGTTGATGTCACTGGGCGGGCCCCTGATCAAGCCGCACCTGAAGCAAGAACTGAGCGTGGACTTTGCAGCTTCAAGAACAAATAACTTCCTTTTGCTTAAGCCTCTTTGGGTCTAGTTTTTAGTCTCTTGCGATCGAAAATGTCCCAGCTCAACTAGAAGAGTGACTCAGAAGTACTGAGATAAGAAATATAGGACAGAACATTCCAGGCAGAGGTAAGAGAAAGTATAGAGTACAAAGGCCCTGGAGGGAGAGGAAGGAGCAGGGTACATTCAGGAAGGGAGCCCCTTCTGAGCGGCTGGCCACTGGGCTCAGAATTCTTAAAAATTATTTTCTTTTGAGCCTTCACAACAATGCTCTGAGGTAGGTGTGTCGCCACTTTTGTTTTACCGATGAGCAAACTCAGTCTCCCACGAGGGAGGTGGCTGGCCCAAGGTCACGGAGGAAAGGCCTCCCTGCCTCTGAAATCCAGGCTGTGAACCTTCCTCTTGGAAGTTCTGTTCCACATACGTCCCATTGGGACCTCGGTCCGTGCCCTCCCCTCCCACCGCCCTGACCAGCCGGCTGCTAGAAGGTCCAGCAGGGCAGGTACGTGAGAGACTGGGCAGGAAACGCCGCCCCAGCCCTGGCTGCCTCACTGGCAGCAGCTGCAGTATTGCGGGTGCGTGGAGAAGAAGGCAGCGCGGTGTGCGGGCCGCTGGGGTACACGCAGCGGCGTCCTGACCCCTGGGTGACCCAGGCACACCTCGGAGGTGTTGTGCGTTCAGGTCCAGGCCACCGTGAAAAGCAGAGCAGGAGGGTGAAAGGAGGAAAAGGCCTGGAGTCACAGACCCGCTGAATCAACCCGCTGGGGACCCACCCCGCCTCTGAACGCCTTGTCCTGTGACAAAGTAAAATTTCTGCTGTTTCAGCTCTTTTTAGCTCGCTCTCCTGTCATCTGCGGACAAATGCATCCTGCCTCACCTACAAGGCCACCTGCCCTTTACGGCTACAACGGTTTTAGATGCGACTTTTCTTTTTGAAGAAGAAAACCAAGGCTGGGCAAGAGAGGAATTGTCCAGGGTCACACACCACAGGGGTGAGGCAGAGCTGCCCCCCAACCCACAGTCCGCTGCGTTCTGTCCCATTACCAAGGAAGGGGGGCGGCGCTAAACAGCTCACGTCTCTGAGAAATGATGCTCCGCCCCTCTCCAGGTTGCTGCTCCGCCCCTCCCCGAGGGGGGCCTGGGGGTGGATGAAGATGACCCGAGACAGTGTGCCACCCCGCTGCACCCCGACCCCTTCTGCGTCTGGGCCCTGGGGGACCAGTACCATCCAGGAGCCTGGCTGGTGGGGGAGGGCTCCTGCCCAGCACGTAATGAGCAAGCTTGGCTGTGGAGGGGTGCCAGCTTCTGTGGGCCACCCAGCTACCACACTCCCGGCTGCAGCTGAGCCGGGAGATCAGATGGGCCGAGTTCAAAATGCCTGCGCGTCCTTCTGCAGCACGAAAGCTTGCCAACGCCCACATGAAGCGGGCCCGGCTCGGGGAGCCCAGGCGTTTCCTGGCCTACCTTCTTGCGGAAATTCCGTGTTGTCCCAGCCCCTGGTGGCAACTGCAAAGATTCTCCTTGGCTGCTGCCATCCAAGGGTCGCAGCTTGGAATTTCTTCTGGGAAGGGTCTGTTCCCAAAGGTAAGCAGGACAGTTTGTGGGGAGAGAAAGAAGGAGAAAGATTGAGTTCTCCCACAGAGACACGGCCACGGCGCTTGCTGCAGACACAGACACAAGGAGTCCCATCCTTACGGCGTGCGTTTCTCTTCCTACGTTTTGTACCTCACCAGGCCTCCCGAGGCATGCCAAAGCCGGGCTTTCTCTCCCCTCACAGTGCTTGCCCTTGGATCCTGAAGGGCCAGGTCAGACTGACGGCCCCAGGGCCCACTTTCCCCCTCTTCCCTTGACACGGCTGATCATCTAGGCTTCCTCCCTGCTACGGGTCAAGGGTGTCAGCTGTGAGTCAGAGAATCGGCTCCGGCTACCTTAAGCCAAAGGGGAGCCCTTGGGAAGTGACATCAGGATCCTTTGGGCTACAGATAATGCCACGTCGATAGGGAACACAGTTATTACATCACACGTCAGCCAGCAGGTGTTCCGGGATTGGTTCAGCCGCTCGATGAAGTCACTGTGGTGTCAGCCTGGAATATGGCCCCCGTGATCCTGACCTCCTGGTACCCACGCCCTGGGGTAAAGGCAGGGCTGGACCGTATAGGGCTCCATCAAAAAACTGCAGAAATGAACATGTGTGACTTCAAGACTGGTCATAAAAGTCCCTGTGGCTTCCACCTGGTTCCTCCCTGGGATCACGCAGGACAGCTGCCAGGTGGGGAAGGCTCCCCTATACCTCTAGGGGGAGGCCGGTGTGGAGAAGGCCTCCTGCCACCAGCCCCGTGAACAAGCCGTCCTGCACGTGGGTCCTCTAGTCCCATCAGGCCTTCGCAGGACCACGGCCTTGACCACCAGCTGGACTTCAACCTCTCCAGAGAACCTGGGCCAGAACTACCAGCTCAGCCACACCACACCAGGCATGGGACTGAGTGTATGCACGCCACCCCCGAAACATCCACGAAGCAGGCTTTATGATGTCTTTGTGCCACGGAAGAGGAAACTGAGGCACGACCAGGAAGTGGCCGAGATAAGATACAACAAAGCCCTTTGTTCAAGGGCTAGGCTGGGAGAGCCGGCCCAGCTCTGCATGACCTTTACAAACCCCCCCGCCCCCCCGCTCCGGACCCCGGACCACCTGCCCCGGACGCTTCAGCCCCAGTTATTCCTGCACAGGCCTCTGTCAGGGTCTCCAAACCACCCAGCAACACAGGGAAGTCCCGGCTGCCAGGTTCACCGCATCTGCGCCTGCTCACGATCCTGCCTCAGCCCACCCTCGGTCCAGCCCACAAACCCGGGCAGTCCCCGGCTTGCACAGCTGTGCCCGAAGCCCGTGTTTCCAGGAACGGAGATGCTTTCTTAGAAACGAGGCCACTCGGGGCATGATGCAACCCTGCCGGGAGTAGATTCTCTTCCCAAGGTGGCCCCTGGAGAGGCACCCATAGCAACAAGTCCCCTACAGGGTTTAGGGGACACCGTCTGGTGCCAGCCCTCCCCTGAGGGTTTAGGCTTATGCAACTTTTTCTAGGATTTAGTCTTTTGCTTTTTGGTCCCTGGGTCCATTTGGGCATCTGAGTCTGAATGGGTTTCGTGCGGTTCCCACGTAAGTGGCTGAGCAGCGGCTAAAGAGACGGAGGAGGGCCCAGGGCCGGACAGCAGGTCGGGCCATCGGCGCCCCGGGAGGGACCAGGAGCTCTCAAATGGCATCACCTCGTAGTGACTTCACGGATGTCTAACCACTGTGCTGAGCACCTGCAATTAATGCAGCAGGGAACACCCGCTCACTAGAAAACAAACCGGTAACAGCAAACTGCTTTCTAGGCATGTTGTCAAAGGAAGTGAGCTCCGGAGGCAGGGCAGACAGCCCCTCCCGCCCAGGGGCAGCCCCCCGAGGTGCCTCTGGGGAAAACACGGGATATTTGCAGGACCGACCCCCCACCGCAAGCATGTGGAGGGGCTCTGGCAACCAAGGCTTCAGGCCTGCTCTGCACCCTCAGGATTAGGTGCATCTGCCTGCGTCAGAAAACGGAAACAGCAGGAGCTTACGCGACAGGGAGGCTCATTTTTCTCTCCAGTCAACAAAGCCCAGAGGGAGTCATCAGAGACCCAGGCGCAGGACAGTTGCAGTCACTCCCAGTCACCCTGGCAGAGCCATGCTGGAAGCCTCACCGCCTCGTGGATCCAAGCTGGCTCCTCCCTCACTCACAGAGAGAATGGGAGGTGACCAGCTCTCCTGGTGCGCCAGAACCACGGGTCTCCCAGGGCAGCCCCAGGCAAACACCCTGGTCACCCCAGAAGTAGGGCACGAACCCCGCGATGAGGACGCTTTTTGGAAGTCATACAGTAGGTTTCTTTGACCTCACCTCACACAGATGCAGGCTTCGCCCTTGGCCGTGACCTTCTGCTTTCTGGCCGGCTGCAGTTACAATTTCTCTTCGGCAATGCAGCTGCTGGCCACCCTGGGCCTCCTCGCCGTGACCCACCCCGAATCCAGACAAAAGATCTCCACAGACCGCTGGAGGCGCAGACGAATCCTCCTGGACCAAACCTCCATCTGGGCCGGACTCTGGGCTCCTCACTGGGCAGCTTCAGGGACGAGGAAGTCTAAGGACTTCAGGGAAGGCCAAGATGAGGCAGCAACCTTCCCTGCCTTTCCCCTACCTCCTCCCTCGCCAGACACGAGGCACTGAGCCAGTGGACCCAGTTTCTGCACCCGAGCGCGTCCCCACTAGCCCAAGGGACACACTGTTCAACAGTCCTGCATAACAGGTATGACGAGGCGGGGAATCAGACTACTGTGGGAGGCTTAGAACAGACCCCAACCCAGATCTGGGCGCTTGGGGCCTTCCTAGAGAAGATGGCCGCGCCAGGGCCTGAGGGGTGAGCAGGGTGGACCATGTGAGAGAAGCAGCTATTCAGGCACACGGAGCAGCCTGTGGAGGAGCCACATGTCAGGAGAGAACCTGACTCCTTCGAGGGGCTGGAGGCAGCCCAGTGGGGCTGGAGCTCAGATGGGCAGAAGCAGTGCTGGGAGGAGGCTAGCGATGAAATGGGCGGGCCATCAGGGGCTCGGGTTGCACCACCCTCACCAGACAGGATGGGTAGCTGACACTTTGCCTGGAAGCACCGACCGGGCCAAGTAACCGCGAGGCACCAGCTGCCCTCACACAGCCCCGCTGCTGTCCAGGCTTGTCCGGGTCAACCCCCTCATGCAGCGGCCTGCGGCGACCTGGCTGTCAGGGCTGCGAGGGCAGCTGGGCCCCAGAAAGGTCACCTGCCTGCTCACGTCAGAGCTGGAGGTGAGCCAGCCCTGGCTGCTGCTGCCTTGTGGGTGATGGGCCACGTCGTGAAAGGACAACCCAGCCCCTGTCACAGGCCCGGCTCTGGGCGAGGTAGCCCCATCCCCTCCTCGCAGAACTGGGCCCCGCATCCCTGCCTCCTCTGGCTGGGAACCATCCTCATAGCCCACCCACTTGCCTGTCGGTGGATGGGGGCAAGCAGTATGGTTATGAGACTGCAAAGTTGTGTTGCTTTGGCCCATTTCTCTATTTTTTTCTATTTCAATTTAGATGTGACTCCAAGTCACTATCCCACTGAACTGGGATTTGATCTCACGCACGTCCCAAGCTGCCCTCTTCCTGCCCCGGAAGTTTTATCAAGGCCCCAGGGTCTCAGGCAGAATGGAGGTGCGCGGTGGCCTTCTGGTCACACCGAGGCTGCAGGAACACTCACCATCCCCATCTCCAACCCTCTGTGGCTCTGCAGGCCTGGCTGACCTGGAGAGGCCCTCGGGATGCGGGGGTTGTGGTGGGTGGTGTGAGGTCTGTGCTATGGTCCACCCACCCTGGGTCTGCTTGGCAGCCACTCCATCCAAAGCCTTGTCGCCCGTGCCCCCCCCCCGACACTGCCCACCATTGGAGCATGGGGCTCTCCTCATTCTTCCCTACCCAGTTACACTCCTTCCTCCTTGCTGCTCTCAAGGACCTGCCCTTTCTTCCTCCGCCTTCTAGACTGAAGGGGCTCCCCTTGCCGGGGAGCAGCGCCTGCAGTGGGATCCTTGATCCCTGTCAGGAGAATTTTGTTTTCCCGTCCTGCCTTCCTTCAGAGGTTCTGACCCCCTGTGACCTATTGGGGCTCTGCCCTCTGCAGCGTGGGAGCTGGGGATTCAGGCTGGGGTGGGGCCGTCCACAGTCCTGCGGGGACACCAGGGACCCGTCCTCGCTAGGCTCCGGCTGTGGGGGAAGCAGCGGAGGCAGCAGCCGGTGCGTTGGCCCCACCTGGTGGACGAAGGCAGATTGCAGCCAGATGCCGGGAGAACTTTTGCGATAGCTTGCTTCCCTGTCGGGAAGTAGCAGTAACTACTTGGCTACTTAATTGATACAAAACAATCCTCAGTCTCATCTTTCTCTTCTTCCAAGCGCTTCGTGACCAGACATCTCTGATTCCTACTCTGGGGCTCTCCCGGGCATCCGATTCTGCGTAATAAACCATCCGGAACCCAGTTGCATCAAACCACCACCGTCTTTTTATTGGGCGCGGTACCACGCGGATGGCTGGGCTCTGCTCCGGGAGGGCTGAGGCCTCGGCCGGGACGACTAGCACGGCTGGAACCACCGGGAAGGCTGGGCGCTTCACTCATACCTTGGGTTTTGGCAGAGACGCCTTGAAGGCTGGTCTCAGCTGGGACTGTTGGCTCAGCGCCTACCTGCTACCCTCCGTGTGGCTCAGGCTTGGTCACGGCACAGCAGCCTCAGGGTGCGGAGAAGGGGCAAACCAGTGAACGGGGCCAAAGCTGTCAGGCCTCTCGTGACCCAGTGCTATGGAGTGCAAACACGTGTCTTTCCAACGTTCCTATGTCCAAGTCCTAGTCTCCACAGAGAGGACATGTGGAGGTGGGGCCTTTGGGAGGTGACTGCTGTGGGTGAGGCCGTGAGGGCGAATCCCCTGTGATGGAATCAGTGAAGAAGACAGAGACCGAGGCTCATGCAATTTCCACCATACCCAGTGGGCCAGAGCCTGCCCAGGTGAGAGGGGAGGGGATGGAGATGGGCCTCTCCATGGGAGGAGTGTTCCATGACTCTGCAGGATCCATCACAACTCTTGGAGATTTTTTTTTCTCAATCAGCTGTCGGGAGAGGGAACTACCATGAAAAGCTATGATTTTCTGATGGCTACAATCCCGGCCTTTTGGAGAAAACCACCTTCAGTGGAAGGCCGCCGTGCAGAAAGACAGGGTCCTGGACCCACGCAGGCTCCGGGTCCACTGCCTGCAACTGCTGCCCTGTCCTTCCTGTGCTGCACAGAAGCCCTCTCGTGCCTCTTCTAAATTTTTCAGCGGGAGGGCCACCTGAAAACCAGCCACCAGACACCCCCCCCACCCGCCCACCCCCCCATCCCTGCCCGAGTCTGCTCCTCCTGGGTGACCCTAATCCCAGCCACTGATTCTGGCTCCGAGCAGCTGATTTAGCAGCAGTAACAGCAGGCCTCAAAAGCAAACACAGGAGATTAGAAGAGATTAGCGTTATCTGCCCCGGGGGGCCCTGGGAAAGAAAAGATCCCTGCAAAGCTGTGTGCTTCAATACTGTGTATTTCTCCCCTAACTGAGACGTCGGCTTTGAAAAGAAAAATTTTAAAAAGAGTTTGGTTAGAATATAAGTGAGGGACGTCTCTGGGAATAGAAAAGAATCTTATTGAGAAAGCGCGTTTCTGGAGATAAAAAAAAGCAATCTTTAGTTGTAGAGGGAGTTTCCCATCCCATCCCTGAATGACTCGCCTTTTCTCTCAGAAAGAAAACCCCAAAAAAGTTTTGTTTGGGGGGGGAAAACGTGTCCTCCGTGCGTTGGAGCTGAGTGACAGAAGTGGCCTGCGCCGCAGATTCTTGGCCTTGTCGGGCCCTGTCTCCGTGGTTTGAGCTCACGCCATGCTGGACACGTGGAGTTTCCTGACACGCAGGAGAGCTCGCAGAGTTCCGTGGGCTGTCCCCTTGAGCGTCCCTGACCTGCAAGTCATTGCCCGTCTTACTTGTAGAAGAGAACTAAGGAGTCCCATCTTAAAGGCTATAAAAGACGTCAGATACCAACACAACCCGTAGAAGGATTTGACGTCTATTCCAAACCGTCCTTGTTCCTTTTTGCCCTGAACGTAATTTTCAGTGCTTGGGGGCGGGAGGGGAAGCGGGATGCTCTTCTGGTGCCACAGTGCAGTTCGAGGTCAGGAGGAAACCCGGATCTGATTGGCTGGAGTCTACACAAGGGGCTGGGCCAGGCTGACAGGTCACGTGCAGCAAATCACTCTCCTTTCTGTTTCCTGCTTCCGCGAACCTCGGGCGTGCAGCCCACAGGACCCGTCTTCCTTTCTTGCCCTCTCTGGTGCTTTCCTGTCGTGATGCTAATTTGGGGAACTTTGCGGTTTGGTCACCTGGCTTGCTCTTGCTCCACAGTCTCCTCACATGCGTATCGGGACTCTCCCTCCTCTCTCATGTCTTGGTGGCCAGTGGGTGGCATACTTCAGATGTGGACTTGGTCAGAGGGAGTGGCGCTAGGTAGGGCTCCAGGGGAATGAAATTCCAGAGAGGCAGCAATGCCAGAGGACCAGGTGATGGGGCCCCAGCTAATAATTATTTTCCATTTGTTCATTGGGAACCCCATAAAAGGAGAGACTGTGCGCCTTGCTTTTCTTGTCCATGGGTCCATGGTCTGGCTGTGTGTACCAGGGGTCCCAAATAATGACATAGCATTGTCACCGCAGCCTTGCTGAGCAAAGATGCCATGGGCCCAGGCTCCTCCTGGCTCGTGGCTGCCCCATCCCCAGGGCATTGCCTCTGTCTCCATGGTCCCAATGAGCTCACCTTCTCATTTTCAATCCAACTGGCATGGAGCAGAACTGTGACATGGAGTGGGGACAGGGACCAGCTAACTGCGGCCTGTGGCTGGCCACCTGTTTTTGTAAACTCAGTTTTATTGGAACATAGCCACTGCGATTTGCTTAAATATTGTCTACGTTGAGTGGTTGCAACAGAGATAATATAATACGGCCAACAAAACCTACCACGTTTACGTTCTGGCCCTTTAAGACAAAGTTTGCTGACCTCTTCATTAAGGGCACCCAGAGGCTGACTTCTGCTTATACCCCACTGACTAGACCTTACTCACATGGGCACACCTAGCTGCAAGGGAGTCTGGGAAACGCAGTCTTGATGCTGGGTGGCCAGTGACCCATCTAGACGATCAGTTATTAGTAAAGGGAAATGACTCCTGCAGGACAGCCTAGGTGCCTTTCCTCTGCTGTGTCACGTGTCCTTTGGCCAAACTTCGGTGCCTGTTTTTTTAAACTCTGAACTTACAAACAAGGTTCCTATCTATATCCATTTATAAACACGTTGATTTCTTTTGTCACCTCTGCCTTTCTTTCCTCGCTCTGCCATATCAGAACTAGAGTTCCATTCAAGAGCAGACTTGACTCTTAGAGTCTCCTTCCTGAATGCTTTTGTCTTCAAGTGCAGCTGTCCCTTCCCTTCCAGTCACAAAGACCCTGTTGGTGTGAGGACTCCACTCCAGCATTCCACATCCTCGTCAGGATTTGGCCCAAAGCAGAAATCTCCCTCTACTTCTGGGAATAGAAAGCACTTCCCTCCACAGGGCGAGTTAGGAATCTATTGCATTCTTGATGGTGAGTAAGCAGGAGTCCCAGCAGAAGGACCTAATGACAAGGTCCCACCCACCCCTTTCCTGCCATATCCTCTCTCTGGTCGACTTCCTCCCATTCTCTCCCTCAATGACAACTCCTCATGCTTCGCCTTCAACATGCAAGGCCTCAGCTTTGCAGATTCCTGAAGCAGGCATGCAGCTTCTTCACACTCCTCTCTCCTCGTTGGCCTGCCTCTTTGGAATAACTTCCAGAGGCCATGTTCAATCCCCACTCTCAGCACAGCCTCTTGGTTATGCCCAGGAGACCCTATTCACCACCCTGTGTTCCGGCTTCAATCTTGCACTTGCTTGTGACTCGTGGACTATCTGCACGTGAGCACCGAACAACCAAGAACCGGGTCTGGGCAAAATCTGAAATCACTGTGCACTGTGCAAGAAACGAGAGGACCACCACGGTCCCCGGCTCAGAGAAAGAAGCCCAGATAGCCACCGTCTCCAAACCATCGAAGGGGGGGTCGTGCAGAAAAGGGGTCACATCATTTCTTTTTTTAAAATATTTTATTTGTTTATTTTTAGAGAGGGGGAAGGGAAGGAGAAAGAACAAGAGAGAAACATCAATGTGTGGTTGCCTCTCATGCACCCCCTACTGGGGATCCGGCCTGTAACCCAGGCATGTGCCCCGACTGGGAATCGAACCAGTGACCCTTTGCTTCACAGGCCGGTGCTCAATCCACTGAGCTACACCAGCCAGGGCCACAACATTTCTGTAAGGTTCCCATCTGATCTGACTTTTTAAAAGTCACGAGCAAGAATTATTTTGGTAAATAAATAAATTTTTTTAAAAGAACAATAAAGATGGCCCAGAATGGCAAAACCGGGATGAAAAGGCAACACTGTTTTTATGCAAAATCAGGAGGAACAGTCCAAGAAGTGGAGCTGCCCAAGAGGAAATGGGTGTGCAGCGTGACAGTGAGATTCTTGTTTGGATGATATTCAAGTAAATGCTGAGTGAGTCCTGGATCCCAAAAGGAATGGAGAGGTCAACAAAGAGGCTCCCCGACTCAGTCACCTTTCGGTCACAGAGTAAGAGCGACCTCCTTACAGTGGCTCAGGTCAGACGGGATTTCTGGAGAGAACGCAGCTCTCGTGGAATCCACGGAAAACCCGAGTGGCGTGGCTGTGGGACGGGCGGGACAGAGACCCGCTCCAGGCCAGCCCCACCGTGGCGACTCAGCTCCCAACTCTGAGTCTCAGTTGTTTTAGTTCAAATTCATCCCCGAGAATCTGGATTTGGCTTCATCTGAGTCAGGCGCGCAGGGATGGTTCAGTCTGTGGTGGTCTCAGGGGTGGAGTCTGGGGACTCGGAACAGAAGAGTGTGATGACAGAGACCTCCAGGCTGTGGGCGTGGAAACTCTCAGAAAAGTTGGGAGGGGCAGACGCCTCCAAGTGGTGGTTCCGGTCCTGACCAAACTCAGGGCTCATTCCTTTCAAGCCGAAAGGAATTGCAAGCAGATGCCGTTAACGCTTCCTGTGGTTGTGAAGAGGTGGGGACTAATTCACATTCGGCTGACGGCCTGCACGTGATTTAAAGTGAGGGGACGGGAGAGGGGACAGCGGGGCTGTGGGAAGAGGGGGTGGGAAGGGAGGAGATGCAGCCCACTGGGACCCACGCTGTCCAGGACAGGACCCCCCACGCACACACTGCCACGGGCCGAATCGCATGTTACATACCACCTGTATCAGTGCAGAATTTTCCATATGCAGTTTTAAAATGAACTTGTAAAGCTTTAGAGGAGGGTTCCATTCGCAAATAGGCTGCACAAATAACACACAGCTCCCATGATCCCTCTCCCGGCTTCCGTTGCTGTCCGCACCCGACACGACCGTGGTGCACTCCCAACACCTACCGGGTCCGTAATTAATGTCTAAACTGCACGCTTTATTTGGATGCCATCAGTTTTCTCCTACTGCCAACTTTTTTTTTCCGTGCCAGGATCCCACTCAAACCACCTGCATTGGCTCCCCAGGGCTTCCCGAACAAATCACCACACACGCGGTGACTTAAAGCAATCGCAACATGCTTGGGCACAGTCTGGAGGTCGGAAGTCCGAGACCCGTAGGGCCCGCTCCGTCCGAGTCCTTCCACGTCTCCTCCGGCTTCCGGTGGCTCCAGGTGACCCTCCGCCGGTGCCCATGCGGGGCCAGGTCCCCCGTCCAGCTTCCTCATACAAACCACCGGGGTTAGGGCCCATTCTACACACAGGATAGTCTCGTCTTGAGAAACAGCTTAATTACAGCTGTAAGACCCTATTTCTAAATAAGTTCACGTTCGCAGCTACTGGGGGCTAGGACTTGGACATGTCTCTTGGGGAACATCACATGACCCACTGTGACCCTGTATTACATTTAGTCTCCCGCGGTGGTGGACACACTGAGGGAACGTGTGATTCAAGTCCACGGGCATTTACCCAACACATTTCCGGGCGCAGCACTGGGCTGTGTACTGCGAGAGCAGGACACTGGTCACGTGTCGAGTGAGCAGGGAGCCAGGGAAGGGGGACGGGGGCCCTCAGGCCCCTCATGGCCCAATAGTCAGGCCAGGAAGGGGCTGGGGTGCAGTCCTGGAAGACAGCTGTGCTCTCTGCAGCAGCAGGATGTCCTGGGACAGCCCGGGGGCGGGGGCTGGGGCAGAGACGGGGGCTGCAGGGGCCAAGGCAAGGACCTGGCCGTGGGGCATGGGAGTCTGGCCAAGAGTCTACTCTGCAGAGCAAAGAGGAGGCACTCGGGCCCTGAGGTCAGGGACCCCAGGCCGGCCTGTGGGGCTTGCCAGGAGCACGGCCACCGTCCAGTAAAACCAAATCCGTGAGGGAGCAGAAGCAGCGTCTGGCTGGCTGGGGCTGAGCAGAGGAAGTGCTGACCAGGCCCCACAGCCCCTGTGCCCCCGGCCAGCACTGGCCCCAACGGGGAAGTCCGACCTGACCGGGTGGGTGAGGGGACAGGGGCCCAGTGACCACAGGGACAGGGACGTCGAGGGTCAGGGCAGCCAAAGCAACTGGGGCGCTGAGCGTTGAGACTGAGCAGTGAGAGGGGAGCAGCGGAGACAAAGGCAGAGGGTGGGGCGTGCAGCATGACAGGCCTCCAGGCAGGACTCCAGGACCGAAGGCTGGGGGCAGGGAGAGCCCAGTAGAGCCTGGCCTGCTGCTGGTCCAAGGGGAAGAAGGTGAGGGCAAGGCTACGGCGGTGTTCCTCAACCGCCAGCAGCCCGGCAGAGGCATTAAACACCGTAGCCTGCGGGACTGGATGGCCTGGGTTCAAATCCTCTTTGTCTCCCCCGCTGTGTTACTTTGAGCAAGTTACTTAACCTCTCTGGGCCTCATCTGGGGGACAAGCCCAGCACCTGCCTTCACAGGGCTGTCGTAGACATTGAGTTAGAACATGCGAAGCCCTGGGCTCGGTGCCTGGCACCTGTGCTACGTAAACATGTGTGAGTAGCACAATTATGTGAAATACAATAGTTTCAGCGTTAATCAGTATTTCCCAAATTGTGTTCCATGGGATGTTCAACTAACTTCCACCAAAAAGGTTCTTACAGTCAAGTGAGTTTGGAAAAACGTCTCCTATCATATCCACCAGGAGCTCTGACAGATCTATAGCTTTAAAAGGAAAAAAAAAAACTAACTCTGTTTAGCCCGGTGTTTCCCTTGAGGACGCCATGTGGAACAGGGTTCCACGGGACACCAGTTTGGGAAGTGCTGTGGGGTAGGCAGTGAGGGAAGGGTCCGTGGGACAGACCCGGGGCAGGCCAAGAGGTGGAGAAGACCAGGGTGCTGTTGGGTGTGGAGGGGAGAGAAGAAGGGGCAGAAGTGACCCTGGGAAGTCACATTTCTGGGCAGCAAATGGGGCAGCAGCCCAGGGGTGAGGAGTGGGGAGCATCCGTCATTCACTTACACACCCACTCAGCCTCCACCCCCTCCCTCCACCACTCCTTCCCAGGGTCGGAGGTCGTGGATCTAAACGCTGTGGCTTCCCCAAGGAGAGGTTCAGAGAGGAGAAGGAGGGAGGGGTCAGCTGCCTCCTGGGGAGAGACTTCCAGTCTCTGGAAGGCACAGAGGCGCGCTGTCCTCACTGTGCACAGACCGTGTGGTCGTAAAATCGACAGCAGTTGTCCAGGGCCCCTGGGCTGAACTCTGGGCTGGGGATGGAAAAAAGCAGAGGCTGCAGACCGAGCCCCAGGACGGGCCCTGCTGGCCACCTGAGGCTGGGCCGCCCCGGGAAACGCCCTGCTCCATGTCTCCGGTGCGTCTTTCCTCCCCAAGTTTGATTCTCAAGCCCTGCTTCCTCTTCCCCGGCCACCTGAACCACAGCTGGGACATTTCTACCCTGGGCCCTGGTGCCCCAGGCGCCCCCCACGCCCTCACCTCTGGAAGGCCTCACGGCAGCACTGATACACCTCGAAGCTGCTGCCGCTGAGGGTCACGTTCAGGAGGGCCGCGCAGTCGACCTCGGCCCCCCCTGGGCACGTGGAGGACCCCTGTGCAGGGAGAGCAGTCAGTGAGCAGAGCTGCTCCACCCCCCACCCCCCACCCCAGGGACCCCTTGAAGAGTCCAGAGCCCCTGAGCCCGGCCCAGATAGGAAATCCAGCTCTGCCAGGCAGGGACTCACCTGCGACACAGGCGTTCACCAGGGACATGCAGGTGCCTGTGCAGAGTGCCCGCGTTAGGATCCGGGAGAAGTCGCTCTTCCGCTGGGGGACCGAGGAGACTGAGAGGGGACAGGAGGACTCAGGGCCAGCATGCAGGGGCCTCTCTGCCCATGCTCTGCCCCTCTGGCCGTGTCCGCAGCTCCCTTTCCTTGTCTGACACTGGCTGAGTTTTGGAGTCCAAGGTCACTTCCTTGGCCTGACTTGGGCCACTAGGTAGCACCCCTGACGCGCCATCAGGGGCAGAGGTCAGAAAAGAACCCGAGTCTGGACTCAGGCAGACCTGGGGTTAAATGCTGGCTTAGCCACTTACCAGCTAAGTGATTTAGGCCATCACTTCACTTCTCCGAGATTCAGTGTCCCGGCCCATTCAGTGTCCTGGTTCCCCCCGACTAAGTAGGAGGAATGGTTCCTCTGGAGAGCTGAGAGCTGAGGCACCGCAGGCCTGCCTGTCCCCTGTGGGTGCGGGAAACGGCAGGCCAGAGTCTCAGGGGACAGGCCAGCACCACACCTCCTGTGGCTCCCAGGTCCCAGGGCCAGACTTGGCCTGGGCCGTGCCTGGAAGCAGGGAATCAGGGAACTCCCTGGCTGAGAGGAGCCTCTACCGCCACCTTGCTCGGACCTTGCCTCAGACAACATGGGGAGCTGAGGCCTGCAGATCCCCGGGAGGCTGCTGCACAGCCAGACCTGGAGTCCAGGGCCCTGACGGCTCGGGACGCCCCCAGCACTCACTCAAGCCTCGCAGCACGATCCCAATGGAGCTGATGTTGGCGAATCCACAGACGGCGTACGTCGCGTTGCGAGGATTTCCGCTCTGACCTGAAATTACAGAAGACGAGTGAGGAGGGGCTCCCCTCAGACAGGATGGGAGTACCCTACACCAGCCAGTGCCCTGGCCTTCATATCACCCACTTCCTCTGTGTCTTTGACCTTGGGTGCGCTTGGTACTGCCCTAGGCCTTGCACACCTGCCTTTATGTAAATCAGTTCGCACTGCACCACTTCAGGTGCCCTTCCATCTTCTTCATCAGAGGCTCTCGGGGTGTGACTCAGGCTTGCTCAGTCCAACTCTGCACCCAGGGGGCACTTGGGCAAACGACCCCTTCCCTATTCTCTGTGGTCTCACACTTCTGTCTCCCGGGACCATCTCGGGTGGAGAGTTCCCAGGGTGCCATCATGCTGAGGGTGGGGAGCAAGGGACACAGAGCCCATCTGACTTGGCTTCCAGGCTTGGCCCCAGGGATGATCAGGATGAGCAAGTCAGTGGCCTCTTTACATTTTCATTTCCCTGCCGGGGACGTGGGGGCAACAGTACCAGCCTGGAGGGGCCATGGCGGGGGTAGTAGCACCGTGTTCGGAGGGCACTGGGCACCAGGGAAGACAGGGTGGCAGGAATGGAGGGTGAGCAGTGAGGGGAAAGCTGGTTTTTTTTACTCCCTACAAACTTTGTTTTTTTAAAAAAGAGTACATTTCTTTACAATTTAAAAAATACATAACTTGAAAGACAAAAAAATTATTCATGTTAAAAGTTCCTAGTAACCCCAAGAAACACAAATTAAAACAGCGAGCTATTATTCGTCCATTCAGATAGCAGAACTTCTTTTCTGAAGAGGCTCTTCCATGCTGTTCCGTGTGTGGGAAAGTCCAGACTCACAGGCACAGCTGGGGTGGGAGGGATTCCAGCTGCTGCAGCCCTTTGGGAAAGTCACTGGCAGCAACCACGGGAGGACTCACGCCGCGCGGTCCAGTCCTCCCACATCTGGGAATGCTCCCGCGGAAGTGAGCCGAGAGCAGGCGAAAGTTCTGCACACAACCTGTTCCTTTCACCATTGCGTATAATCGCCAAGTAACGGCCCTACCCTGAATGGCTGGACAGGGGGTCACTTAAATATGTGGGGATACAGACATCGAAAATGATGCATATGCCACAATAGTAGATAGGAAAGAAACCCGGCTACAATATTGTATGGATACTAAAACGAGCACTGCGTAAAGTCGCTTTGAAAGAACAGAAGAAAATGCCCTGGCTGGTGTGGCTCAGTGGACCTGAGCGTGGGCCTGCGAACCAAAGAGTTGCCGGTAGGGGGCGTGCAAGAGGCAACCACACATTGATGTTTCTCGCCTTCTCTTTCTCCTTCCCTTCCCTTCCCTCTGGAAATAAATAAATAAAACAAGAGGCTGAATGTCACTGCAGGCTCAGGGAGCAGGGCGGACAGCTGCAGGTGTCATGCCCCTGCCTCAGGGAGGGGACCAGACACTCACGGAGATCCACTGCTTCTTGCTGCCGATCCATTCCTCGGCCCCCGCCAGGCGGCGCTGCTTGTACTGGGACAGCTCCTGATACTCCACAAACTCGTTCAGGAACAGCTTGGTGCCCAGCAGCTCAGCCACCACGGGGCAGTCCTCCCAGGCCACACCCATCAAGAAAGCCACGGGCTGCAGGATGTAGGAGCAGAGCAGCTGAGGCACAAGGCAAGAGGAGCTGCTGGGACCTGGGCTGGTCGGGTTCTGCTGGGTGTCCACCCACCCCCCCAGTGCCACCCCTCAGTGCCCGGGCCACCCCCCCTCCACAGGCCCAGCCAGCTGCCCAGAGCTGTACCTGGAAGCTGAGCCCCTGAACGTCCATCAGGTCCCCCAGCCAGGAGAGGGCAGCGTTGATGAAGTCCAGCACCGCCAGGAAGGCGATGAGGTTGGCCGCGATGTTAGCCAGGACCCTCACGGACATGGCGGCCCCAGTGCTGGCGGCCTCTAAGAGGTTCCGGGCGTCTCTGTGGTTGGGGTCGAGAGCCATCTTACTGGTCAACCAACAGCAGGGCCCCTCCTCCCATGGAGGTCAGAGAAGATCCCTGGACAATGTACTTCTGAGCCGAAGGTTCTACTTTCCCCTCTGACGGCCAGAGAAAGAAAGGGGCTGGTCCCAGCCTTAGGATGAGGCCCAGACTTCCAGCGCAGGGCGGCCGAGGCGGGAGCCGTCGTCAGCCACGCGTGGCTTCTGTGCATTTGAAAGGAGACTGCTCAGAACCGAGGTGTGTGGTAAGAGTAAGTGACACACCAGACTTTGCAGACTTAGTACAAAATAAAGCCAATATAAAAATAAAATTATTTTATAAAATGATTACATTTCTATTTTCTACATGTTGAAATAATGGTATTTTGAATATATTTGCTTAAATAAAATATTTTATTAAAATCATCTGTGTTGCCCTGGCTGGTGTGGCTCAGTGGATTGAGCACTGGCCTGTGAAGCAAAGGGTCGCTGGTTCGATTCCCAGTCAGGGCACATTCCTGGGTTGTGGGCCAGGTCCCCAGTGTGGAGGCATGCAAGAGGCAACCACACATTGATGTTTCTCTCCCTCTTCCTCCCTTCCCTTCTCTAAAAAAAATAAATAAAATCTCTTTTAAAACCATCTGTTTCTTTTTACATTTTTTAAAAGACAACAAGTAGAAAATTTAAAATTATAGATATGGCTCAGTGGATTGAGCACTGGCCAGTGAACTGAAAGGTCACTGGTTCGATTCCCAGTCAGGGCACATGCCTGGGTTGCAGACCAGGTCCCCAGTAGGGGGCGCATGAGAGGCCAATGATTGATTGATTGATGTTTCTCTCTCACATCAATATTTCTCTCCCTCTGTTTCTCCCTCCCTTCCCCACTCTCTAAAAATAAATACATAATATCTTTTTTTAAAAGTTCTAAAATGCAAGCTGTGGCTCACATAGTTATTTCTCTAGGGCCACGCTGCCCTGGACCGTCAGGAAGACGAGAGACTACGGCTGGGGACTGTACCCCGCAGCACACTTGTCAAAGTGGCACCTTTTCAACGTGTTTCAAGGGTTAGATGTTACACGGCCACTGTTAAGTCTGCGATGACAGGACATTAGGAGGTGAGTGGGGTGCCCGACAGTGCTCCATGTGTGAGCGTCTGAACTCCAGGCGGGTGGAGAAGGTGGCGCAGAGCCTTCTCACAGCCTCCTCGCCGCACGCTCCAGCCCACAGCCCCAAGCCCCGGGCCTTCTCCAGCCCATTGTTTCCTGCTGACCCCAGCATGGAAGCTAAGATCTAAGAACAGGGGGCTGTGCTCCAAGCCCTAATGGGAGCAGTTTCAGCAGAGTGGTGGGCCTGGGCTTGGTGGAAGGGCAGAGAAAATGGGGTTCATTGCCATTCCTGCCTCTGCTCCTGTCCACCCCTCCCCACCCCTGGTGGCCCCTCTCTAGGCACACTCCCGCTGTGCTTACCTGGAGCTCAGTTTCACTCCTCCCTTACTCCTGAACTTGGACTCCTCCACCTCCGGGTAGACCAGCTTGGAGAGGGCCAAAGCACAAGGGGCGGCCATCACAGAGGCAGTGATCAAGGAGGCGGCGTCGATCTGTGACAGTGAGGGAGGGAGGTGCCAAGTGGGGGGAATGTGTGGGGGCCAAACGGTGCAGCCCAGGGCAGCATCTCTTGGGTAATCTTGGGACTGTCCCTCCACTGGCTGGGACCCTCCCCCTTCCTCCAGCCTGGAGCGTACCCCTGGTTTGTCACCCTGAGTCCTAGCAGGGAACACATCCTACCAGTGTTTCGTTCCTGGTGAGCCTGTCTCGGCCACAGCCTCAAATGCCCCAGCTGGTCAGTTCCTGCCCCCCCCCCCCAGAACAGGGGTGTGTCCTGCACAGGCAGGGCTCCCTGGCCCACTGGGTCAGCCCACACACCTCCTCCCCACTGCCGGCTGTTCTCCGAGGCCGAGACAACCCCAGGCGCTGCTGCCAGACCCCTGCTCAGGAATGCATTCAGTTCCGGTGTCCCTGGGCCCCAGTTAGGGAGAGATACACGGTGTGAGCTTTCCTTTTGAACTTTCAAAAAGATCTTTACTGGGAAAGAAAGTACGTCCAGACAACTACAGAGCGTGAAAGGGGCCTGGCTTCCAAAGGGTGGGTTTCGGACCCTCATGTGCCAGAGAAAGAATGACCACGTCTTCCACACCCTGCCAAGGGCTTTCTGTCTATTGCTGCATCTAATTCCTATTGCTGTGAGGTGGGCAGGAACCCTGCCCATTTTACAGATGTGGAAACTAAGTGCTAGTGTGCTTGGCCCTGCCCAGGACCCTACCGATCTGTCCCAGGAGCTCCCCCTCTTGCCCCGCTGACCGGGGAGCATCCGTGTCCGGCCCACTCTGTGTCTCCCTGCCCGGCCTCTGCCCATGTCTAAACCTCCTCTCATCGCCCCTGAACCGGGCGGGTGGGTAGAGGGACCAGTTCCCGGGGATAGTGCAGAGAGCTGGTGCTTGCTTGAGCATCTTTGGGAAACATGGTGAAAAGGGTATGTCGGCCACCGTGGAAGGACTCAGTCGAGGGGCCCTCAGGACCTCAGGCCGGAGAGAAAGTCTAGAGCAGCGTTGCCCAAGCGCTGAACCACATCTGTGATGTTAAGGGTTCCAGTGGCCCAATTATAACAATTAAGAGAAACAGCTAATGTTAATTTTAATAATATATTTTATCTAACCCAATATATCCAAAATATTCTCTTTCCATCCATGCTGTCAATATTAAACATATCAGGAAGGGGGATTAATCCCCCCCCCCCCAGTCTCACAGCGGATCTCATTTCAGAACAGCGGTGTGTGGTCAGCGGTTACTGTGTCGGACAGCGCGGGTCTAGAAATACCCAGATATTAGCGATAGAAGGGGTACAGGGCAAAGGGAGCCAGGAGGTCAGCAACGAAAAGAAAGGAGAGAGCAAGAGGGATCTTCCTAGAATTCAGGGGCTGGGGCACAGGCAACAACTCTACGCCTTGAGAAGGGCGTGGAAGGCCAGGGGAGAGGGCGGGAAGAAGGCGCGGCTGTGGGAGGTCCCCAGGCCGCTGCAGTGGCGGCCAGGAGCCAGGCGGGGGCAGAAAAGAGCTTCTCTGACACCAGACTTTTGACCTGCGCAGCTGTGCTGGGTGGTAGCCCGGGGGCTGCCTCACCACCGGCTGGGAACAGCGCCCCACGGTCGCCTGGCCGGCCCTGGCAGCCTGTGCACCCTCTGCAGAGCTACAGGGAAGTGGGTGCCCAGGCCCCTTCAGTAGGGGAGGCCCTGCTGCACGGGGCTGGGCCTGACTTCTGCCGGAGAAAGGCAGAGAGAGCAGATGAGTTGGAAGGCAGGTTGTGGAGAAGGGACCCAGTTGCTCCAGGATCTTAGTCTTAAGTGAATGGCAGCCACACGCGAGTGGTAGAAAGAACGCCATTCTTCACACGGGCCGTGAGGCCTGGAACAAGGTGAAGACAGTGAAAAGCCCCTAAGTCCTGAAACTACGAGGACGTCCCCTCCCCTAATACACCACCATGGAAGGAGATTCAGGAGCGGTTCTGATATACCAAACTCCTTCCTCCATCTGTTGGGGGGTGGCAGTGGGGGTGCCCCAGCGCTGGTGGGCCCTTCCTAAGCCTCAGTGAGACCAGGTACAAATCAGGAGAGTCTAAAATTCTAGAGGGGAGGGTGCCAGGCCAGGGGACAGAGCCAAGAGGCCTTCCTGAAAAGTCACACAGCCGCTTCTGCCCAGGGAGCTCTGAGGGACCTGGAGGTGACTGCTGCCACCCGCGTGCCCTGAGCAAAGGAGGGAGCCAGGGGCAAGCTGGCCTGTCCTCCAGCCCACCCCTCAGCTGCCCCCAAGGAGAGAGATGGTAGGGGCAGGTGCAATTTGGGGCCAGAAAAGAGGACTGGGGGGTCATTCTGTCCTGCCCCGACCTCTACATGCACAGCATCAGGGTCTCTGCCAGGTCGGCCACGGCCCACCTCACTCCCTCCAGGAGCAACCAGCATTCATGGTACGGATGGACTTACCCACCCACCCCCGTACTGCTTGTCATGTGGGTTGTTTCTGGTTTTGTTTTGTTTTTCTAGTGTACGTAAGGTTGGAATTTTGCGTTTTGTGACCATTTGTGAAAATATTTCTGTACCCTCGTATTCCTAACCAGATCAAAGGGATGCTATTTTCAAACCGACGGACAGATGTTCTCCCATAGGATGACAGCAGGTTGCGCGGCCGTCGAGAGTCTGTTCAGACCCCAAAGGAGATGTAGGCGCCCAGCAGGGAGCCGGCGATGGCGGCGGAGCCCCCGGTCATGACCACATGGATCTCAGAGAGGGTCATGTCCTCCAGGTAGGGCCGGATGAGCAGAGGGGCCTCCGTCTGCAAACAGGGACAATGTCAGACAAACAGAACAGAGCTGGCCAAGCTGGCACAGGCCCCTGTGGGTCTCCCTCCACCGGGAGTGGGCAGGGGGACCCCGGGGAAGAGACAGCAAATGGGGTGAGCGCCGTGGTCTGCCCTAACTGAGCCTCTCTGCGCGTCAGCGTTGGCCTGGCTCTGTGTGAGGACCCCAGCCCTCCCGCTTGGCCCTCCAGCGCTCCCCTGTCCAGGGCCCCCCACATCCGAGCACCCCCCTGAGCACCTCACATTTGTGCTCATAACCTTCTGAGAAAGAAGAGAGCACCCCCATTTTTCAGGGGAGCAAACAGAGGACAAGGGAGGTTCAGAGAATGACCTCTTCTCATGCAAAGGGCCCCAAGCAGACGCAAGTCCAGTCCGGAGTTTCTAATGAAGCCTGGGGGTTACCAGAAAGGCAAGCATCTCCCGGCAACGGAAACCTTGGCCAGATGGTCCAGGACCACGGAACAGTCAGCAGAGACCCCCCATCGGGAGGAGGGTCAGACCTTCCCAAAGGGGCTCGGGGCCGATAGCGCCTTCAGAGCCACATGTACTTGTGAAAAACACATTTCCAGAAAGAGG
Source organism: Artibeus jamaicensis (assembly GCF_021234435.1). Lineage (NCBI taxonomy): Eukaryota > Metazoa > Chordata > Mammalia > Chiroptera > Phyllostomidae > Artibeus > Artibeus jamaicensis. The sequence goes on along the minus strand of NW_026522049.1, from coordinate 3,195,496 downwards.
AAGTTTTTTTTAAAAAGAGACAAAGTGATATAGTGGAAAGAACCCTGGTCAGGAAGGAAAAACTGGGATTCTGAGTCCTGGCTTATCTTGTGGGGCCTTAGCCAGGCATCCCCGCCCCAGCCTCAGTTTCCTCGTGAACAAAAGGGGAAAGTTGGACCCCACCTCGAGGGCTTGCGAGTCTCCAGGCTGATGAAAGCAGCCGAGGCCTAGGGCAGTCGGAGGTGCCAGACGGACACCGTCCTCCCTGGCAGGACCCAGGCAAAGTGCATCCCCGGGGGTGGGAGGCGGCCGCCTTTGGTGACCCTGGGGGAAGGCTCCCACGGCTCTGCCGCTGCCTGAGTCTGAGCCCCACGGACCCAGGCGCCTGGCCTGCTGCGGAGGCTGCCGATCGGCATGAGGGCAGCGGGCAGCAGCACCCACCTGGTTCACAAAGATGCATCCAGCCATGCTCAGGGTCTCAGTGGCCGTGGTTCTCATGGTGACCTGCATCAGCCAGGCGATCTAGAAGGAAGCGGAGGACTTGGGGGCTGCCGTCCTCAAGCCCCAGGGGCAGACAGAGCCAGGGGCGGGATGACCTTATAAGCCTTCCCTCCAGCTCCCAACCCAGGTAGGAGCCTCTCACCTACATTTCCCCCCAAAAGGGCTATTCATCTTCCCATTCCCGACCTCCATCAAGGGGGGTGTGTCATCCTCAGGGGCGGAGGAGGGGAGAAGGATTCCTTGGTCAAGTGCACTGGGGAGTTACTGCACACGCACGCCTTGGGCGTAACCTCCACGTGTGTCAGCTCAGGGAAGGCTCTGAGAAGGTCCTGCACAGGACTCGCTCACACCGGTCAGCTTCACTAAATCATCTGACCGCGGGGTCCTTCACCTAGCAGCATTTATTAACCTGCTACGGAACTAGAGTTTTACCGCCCTCCCCGCCCAAAAAAAAAAGAAAGAAAGAAAAGAAGAAAAGGCTTTGGGAAGCACTATGCTAGAGAATTCTTCCTTTCCGTCAAGGTGAAATCTGTTCCTCCTCACCTCTCAGGTACCTCCCAGGCCCCCCCCCCCAATGCCCTCATGGTGTCTGCAGGCCGCCGTCCCGCCCGGCCTCCGCCCCGGCCTTCTCTTTCCCAGGCCCCGCGTGCCCACCCACTCCAGCCCGTCTCTGGAGGGTATGGTGTTTGGCCCTGTGGCTCTCCCCACGGATGGCTCAGTTTGTCACTGCCCCTTGAACTGTTAATGCGGCCACAGGCGGGTTTTGCATTCCTGGCAGCCACCTGGTGGTGCAGGTTTATTCTGAGCCTCGTCAGACAAAAGCCGGGGATGTTCTGCGGGGCCCAGGGCTGTCTGCTGCCTGCTGGTTTTGTGCGGCAGGTTTTGGGCCCGGGAGCATGGGGATTGGCATACGCACCAGCTAAGTCTGGCCAACATGGCCCCTTGCTCCAGTCTCCCGTGATCTTTTTGGTCTAAATTACTTTTTTCCCCTAACGTTTCTTCTCAGTGCAGCCTCTGTGCCACAAACTTCACCTCGGATTTTGGCACCGTTTCTCCTTAGTATCACGATAAGAGACTCCTCAAAAAGATGTCTGGTTCGCTGTAGGCTGGAGAAAGTGTAGATTGTAGACCCTGGGAGCAAAGCATTCTGGGAGAGTGCCAGCCCCGGGAGCAGGTGTCCCTGGGAGAGCTCCGGCCACGGCGCTGGGACTCACCTTCAGGATCACCCTCTGCATGAGGCCCACGCGGTAGAGGAGTCACTGACATGACGCAGCTGAAGAAGACAACGATGAGCAGAACCTGCCGGGGAAGAGCAGAGGTCGTGGGTGAGACGGCAGCAGGTGGAGAAGCAGCTCGGAATTCAGTGCATGGAACCACGTCTGTGGGCCTTCAGAACATCTCTGACACCCACGGCCCTGCCTCTGGGCCGGCGCCCCACCCCAGGGCCGCCTCACAGCAGGCTGATTTACAGCCCCCGGCACAGGCAACGAGATCAGGAAAGGCAAGTTTCGTGACCCGAGGAATGGCCACGCCGTGCAGCGGTGGAGCTGGGAAGCAAGAACAAGGCAGCCCTCGATGGGCAGGTCTGAGGTGACGCCCAAGATGGGCCGTTCACCGGAAAAGGGGAGGCGCCCGTGAGTGGCGACGCAGCAGCGCCAGAGGGACCTCCACGCGGAGAGGGAACCGTGTGACCTGGGGCTCGGGGTGGGAGGGAGGCCCCCTGTGCACCCTACTCCCTTTTGTTCTGTTGGAACGTGTTATCTGTTGCAGGTTTAACAGTGCAGTTCATGGTACGCTCACAGTCAGTTATGCAGAGCTGGGGCGCATTCTTGTGCTACGATGTGGTGCGGAGAAATCAGGACGCCAAGCCCCCGAAAGGACGCTGGATCTGGAGCGCCCCCGCAGCCCGAGTAGTGGCTTGTGTGTGCTGGGACGGTGGCTGTCTTGTTCCCTTCTCTCTCTGGGTTCACTTTCTCACCTGCTGTTCTACAACAGGTGGGCACCGTTCAGAGCAGGGAGCTTGGGCAGAGAGAGGAGAGGTGTGGGGCAAGCTCATCAGCTCGGGTTTGAACCCGCTGGGTTTGAGGCGCCTGGAGGACACCCCAGTCAGAGAGGGGGCGGGCGGGTCAGGAGCCCAGAGGGGAGGCCTCCATGCCGGGCTCCTCTGCACAGCCGTGCAGCTCGAGGCCAAGGGACAGATGCGGTTCAGAGGCAACGGCCCTGAGGGAGAAGAGCAATGAGTCAGGCCAGGGCCTTGGGGTCGTGATCAGGCAGCAGAGGGGCAGGGAGAGGGACACCTTTCCAGACGGCACGGTCGGTCAGCCGGGCCGGATGCATCGGAGAACTCCAGAAAAATAAGGACTGAGATGGACCTTGGCACCTGGCGATGCAGCAGTCCCTGGCAGCCTAGGTGAGGGGGTGTCAGACAAGGAGGGGGGACAGAGGCCGGGCACCCGCCCGCGAACCCAGGAGGAGTGGGGCAGGAAGGGGTAGCGAGAGCAAGGAGAAAGCTCTGTGCAGAAGCTGGGCTGTGTGTGGGGCGGGGCCGAGGAGAGGGAAGGGGAGGAAGGGCTGTGTTTGTTTTTCAGAGGAAGGGATCTGAAGCAATCCATGTAGGCTCTAGTTCAAAATGCACAAGGGGTCCGCCCCATGCAGCTCCCCTGGGCGTCAGAGACAAGGCGAGGGAGGTGGGTTCCTTTCGCAGTCGAGAGCTGCATGCACTTGACATCTGTCACCCGCTTTGCTACGGGGCGGAGGGGGGAGGGACGTCACCTGACAGGGACCACGGGCACTGGCTGGAGAAAGCCTTCCTGCCCCGTGACAGCCCCTGACTGCCTGGTGCCGGACACACACGCCGCCCCCCCAACACGAGGGCTGCTGACGTCACTCTGCTGTCCCCGAGAGGGAAACGCATTGAAGGTCACGTACTGTCTAGACGGCCTGTCCAATCTGTCATGCGAGGGGACGGCTCCGCAGGCTGGCAGGGCCGCTGGGGAGGCCGGAGCCAGGAGGGACTGTGCCCAGGGCCTGGGACCCGACTGCAGAATTAGACTTTCTCCAGGCAGTGGCCGAGAGACATTTTCTTTCTGTGAAATGGTGCTGGCTCTCTGGAGAAAGGGAAGCTGTGTTTCGGACTAAATGGTGACTGTCCAGGCAGGGAAGATAAACGGAACGGAAGAGAGGGAGCCCTGGTTTCCTAAGGCAGAACGTTTAATACTAAAGCGCATCCCTGAGGCTGGTGTGGGTGTGATCTCCCAGCCAGGAAACTTCACTCCCCGAGTGGGGCCCCTGAGGCTGTGAGATGTTGGCTACCTGCCCAAGGTCACACACCTGCAAAGACACAGAGGACGCCCTGTCTACCAAGCAGGTGGCCAAGCCCCTGCCCTGACCCCGGGGGAGCTTGGCTCTGTGCCGGTACTAGGGCCTCGTTTCTCGGTCTCCAGGGAGACCCTCCCCGGAGGGTCTGAGCCCAGGGCGCAGGCTCTCCATGATCTCCCGAGGCTACCTGGGGGGTCCCCCACATCCCCAGCCCCAAGGCCCAAGCACCGCAGACCGCTGGTCACCAGCCCCGGGTGACAACGAATCACAAAGCCCCAAAGTCTAGCAGGTTCCTCGGAAGTGACAGCTGCAATATCACCACCAGGATAGGAAAGCGTCTACGCTGGACATGCCACCCCTCTGCCCAGAGTGACGTCACCACCCAGCCCCTCCCCCTGTCTCTGCCTGTCCAGGTCCCCGGAAGACCTCTCTGTAGGTGCTGCGCTCTGACCGGCCCCTCCTGGGTCAATTGTCCGCTATCATCCTGACTTGGTCTCCGTGTATTTCCCAGTCCCGCCCCTGAAAACAGTGCCAAGGTGACCAGTGACCCCTTAATTACTAAATCCAATGGCACCTTTCTGTCCTTATCTTAATTTTTTCATCCCTATCTTACTTGATTATTATTATTATTATTATTATTATTATTTTTTTTTTTTTGCAAAATTCAGCACTGTTGATCATTGGGGATTGCAGGGGCTGCACCAGGCAGATGTCCTGAAACCCTTGGGAGATGAGGGCATGTCGCTTCCCCCTTGGGGCTCCTGGGGGAGAAGGCGTGGGCAGCAGTGCCGAGCCCAGGAAGCGGGGGCGAGTGGCAGAGGCCAGAGTGTCCGCGAACGAGTGAGTGACTGTGTGCTCCAGGTCAGCCAGGCCCAGGAAGAATGCAGGAGCCTGGCAAGGGGCCGGGGGAGCTGTCATGTGGGTGGAAAGTTACCAGAAGGCAGATAGAGCCAAGGTGGAGTGACTAATCAAAATGATACAGCTGGGAGGTGGCTGCCACGGCAACTGGGCTGGACCGCAGGCCCCGGGAGGTGGGGGGGGACTGGGGCTCCGCTTCCTGGAGGGGTGAGGAGCTGGACTGTGGCCAGCAGGAAGCCGTGGGGACTCTGAAAATCCGAGGGAGCTCAGAGAAGACTTCCCTAGGCTGACAGGGGGGCGAAGGCCTTGGACTGGGTCCACGTGATTCATGGAAAGAACAGAAAGAAAAGCTTCCGAGTCTTCTGTTCAACTCCGCACCAAAGAAGCCACTCCCACATCGGGGACAAGCCCCAGTCCTGGCGAGTGTGCATGTGTGTGAGTGTGCACATGTGTTTGTGTGACAGTGTGCATGACACAGAGAAGGGGCTGTGAACGAAAATCTGTGACGAGTGCGTCTCGTAAGGGAATTTCGTGGCCACGGAGCATCTGTTGTAAGTCCTCCCTCCCCCACCCCGCCTTTGCTCCGAAGGCCCCTGGCGCACCCACGGACCAGGGTTCGCCCACGGGACGGGGCCTCCCAGGGGCCAGGAAAAAGTTCAGTGTGTGAGGGGGCTGGTTACTGATAAACCCACCTCCCTCAGTTTCTTTCTCTTGACGGAAGGTCCAAACTCAAAATCTGTAGCAACCATTCGCATGTTTTAAACGCGTTACTGCTGTGACTAGGGATGCTCTTTGGGGGGTGGGCAAGATGTCACTGCCTTGGACTATGAGGAAGACCCGGGATCTCTGAGCATCCTCACAGCCTGTGGGCTATGAATTCGGGGTTCTACAGGGTGGTTCGGGGAGAGATGCAAGTAACAGGTGTCTGCACCTTCTTCCAGAAAGGCAGAAAAGATGAAGGATGCAGCTAACAGCGAAAACATACCACCAAGCTTTGCGATCCCATTGCCAGGGCCCCCTCCCAGGGTCTGAGGCTTCAGATCTGCTAGCTTCCAGGGTTCCCTCACCCCCTCAGCCCAGGCCTGGCCCACACAGTGCACTGGGACTCCTCACTAGCCTGGCAAAGGCAGGCCCACTGAGAAAAGCCTCGTGGCTCAAGAGTCAGCTGACCTGAAAGGCAAAGACATCCGTGACTTTCCGGAACACGAAGCTGGTGACGGCCTCGGGGTAGCTCAGGAAGATCTGAAAGAAACAAAACGAAACAGTGGAGGGAGGCCGTGAAGGAAGGAGAGTGGACACAGCGGCAGGAGAGGGAGCCAGAGGGGCCTCCGAGGCTGACCCCGCTGCACAGGGGGAGAGAGGGACACCCAGGCGCAGGCCCTCTGGCCCTGCCCGGGGCAGGCTGGCCTCACAGAAGCAGGCACAAGTCCTGGCACTGTCCCAGTTAAAGCCGCAGCCGTGGCCCTTCTCCCCTCCTAAGATCATTCTCTGGAAGGCACACCCTTTCGCTAAATCTTAAAGAGATGCTCCGAGATGAGAGTTGTTTGGATAATAAAGAAACAGCCAAGGGAGCGAGACAGTGAGCGGTGAGGAGGCCGTCAAAGGGAGCGCCCTGTGCCTGCCACTCCCTCCCTCCCTCCGGAACAAGGGCACAGACCCCCACCTCGCCTCCCATCCCAGGGCCTCGGTGTCACTGGAATCTGGCCACCCTTCTATGGGAGACCGATTTAGGACCCACGCTTGTGTTGTGACTGCAGGGACAAGTCACTCCACCTGTCTGTAAAATGGGGGACGGGACCAGAGGAGTGACTCTGCCTTCGACAACCCCACAGCCACATAGGTGGGGGACCTGGACAGACATGCAGGGGGGGTTCCTCCCGAGAAAACAGGGGCCTGCATGATGAGAGGGGCGGAGCTAGGGAGCAACCGCTTGTCTCCTGTAATTTATGCTTTAAAGTGAGTCATGCTGGTTGCGCAATGGTGGGAACAAACTTAATGACTTAAGAAGGGAGAAAATAGGGACGGTTGTGTTGGGTGTGTTCGCTGCAGTAAAACAATGGGACTACAAAAGTGTGACTGCAACACACTGAACATGAGGCACGCACATACACAAAGCAAAGTCACTCGTGATTTTTTAAGCACTTGTAACTACGATAAGGGCCACATCACTGGTGAACTCGGAGAGCCCTGTGCTCCGGAGCCCTGAGACGCCCCCTGTGCTGAGGCCTCTTCCGCGTCAGCCCCAGCCTCTGAGGGGACCTGGGCAGGTGGCTCTGGGCCTGAGGGGAGTAGCAGCCGCACAGTCCAGCCCCCAGCTCCCCCCTGGTCTGGGGCCCACCACCCACCAGCCATCCCCGTCCCAATCCCTCACCTCCCACCTCCCCCCCCACCCATACACACAGTGGCTTGTTTTCAGTTCCCTGGCAACCCAAGATGCCCCGGGCAGCCGTGCCCCGTGGACACACCTGGATCTGCTCTCCCAGCCACTGGAATGCAATAAATCCAGGCTCTGTTCTGATGACGAGGAGTCCAAGTACAAACTGTAGCCCGAGGCCCCGGGACACGGCCCTCCAAGGTACCTGCCACCAATACTGGAAGGTCCTGGTGAGCTCAGCTCCTGGGGGACCCACAGGGACAGGGTGGGGTGAGAGCAGAGGGCGGGGGCTGCTCTGAGGGGCCATGGGGGCTTTGTGTGCCTATAGAATGGGGCTGGGCCTAGCCAGAGGTCTGGACCTGGCGACAGTGGTCACTTCCTCCCTGGAGCTCGTAGCAGGCCACTCTCTTGGCGGCAATGAGCCTGGGGCAGTGGGCAGGGGCGGGCAAGGTCTGGCTGAGGACCCAGGTAAAACCCCACAGCCTTGAGAACCCTGTGGCACCGGGTCCTGGGTCCTCACTGGGTGGGCGGGGTTGTGGCCTCGGTGTAACCTCCATCTGCCTGGGCCCTTCCCCCGTCTCCCCCCTCCATGGGCAGGGTCCCCAGCCATCCTAACCCCACTCTGTCCATGCCCCTACTCCAGCAGAGGGGAGCTGGACTCCTCTCAGCCTTTCATGATGCCTTAGTGGTGCTTCCTCGGTGCTGGATTCCAAACTCAGGTGTGCATAGGATGCCTGCAGGCTTGGCTGCAGCCTGGGGAAGGTGTTAGCCACACTGGGAGGCCAGGAGGGGTCCTCACAGCGGGGTGGTTGTCCCGGCAAGGAGGCGGAGGGAGAGAAGGGGCTGCGGCCCACTCTGGGCCTGACAACTAAGCACTGACCGCGCGATGGTGCTTTGAACAAGCGAAGAGGATGCTGACGAACACGCAGATTCCTGCAAAGGACACCAGCTTCTCAGGCTGCCGGGAGGTGTCCAGAATTAGCCATAGACCCAGGCCCAGGGGAACAGTGATGGCTAGACCCCTGCAGGGGAAGAGAAGAAAGACATCACCCTCAGTATCACCCCCACCCCACACCGTGGCCCCTTCGGCCCCAGGGAAAGCACACGCAGGGCTGGTGGGAGGAGTGCAAGCTGTGTGACTCCAGGCAAACGACCTAGCCTCTCTGAGGCTGATCTCCTTGCTGAGAAAAGGAAGTCAAAGATTCCCCCTTTCTCAGGGTTGGGAGAGGACTGCATAAGAGGGCACAGAGCTTAGCACCTTGCCTGCTTCCTTGTCCCTACGCAACAACTGACCTGTTTTCTGTTACCAGATTAGTCTTTATTTTCTGGGTTTTTATACCGATAGAATCATACACATTTTTTTTTTTTTGCCTGACTCCCTGGACTCAGCGTGATAGTTTTGAGATTCATCCGTATCTTTGCACACATCGATTGCTCCTTCCTTTTTCCTGCTGAGTGGTATTCCATTCACCTGTGAATGGGCATCTAGGTTGTTTCCGGTTTGGGGCCATTATAGACAAAGCAGCTATGAACTTCTGCACATTCATGTGCAAGTCTTGGCAGGAGTCTATATGGTTTCATTTCTCTTGAGTAAACACTATAAACTGAATGGGTGAGTCATGCGGTAAAGTCTAACTTTTTAGGAGACTGCCAAACTGTTTCCCAAAGTGATTGTACAGTTTTACCTTCCCACCAGCCATGTATAAATGTCCCAGTTCCTCCACATCTTTGCCAACACTTGGTACAGTCAAACTTTCAAGTCTTAGCCATTCTAGTGGGAAGACAGTTGTATCTCTTTGGGTTTTAATTCGTATTCCCTCATGACTAAGGATGTTGAGCACCTCCCCTTTTGTTTATTTACACTTATCTATCTCTTTTTATTAAATGTCTGTCCAAATATGGCTTCTGCCGCTGGGTAGCCCATTATTCTAGCAGATTTTGTTGAGGTGATCATTATTTCTCCACCGAATAGCCTCAGCACACTTGTCAAAAATCAATTAACCGTATATATTGGGCTCTATTTTTGGACTCTACTCTCTTCCACTGATCCATTTGTCTGTGTTGATGCCCAGAGCACCAAAACAGACAAATTACTGTGGCTTCGTAACAAGTGTTAAAGACAGGTGATGTAGGTTCGTCAACTTTGTTCATCTTTTCCAAAGCTGTTCTGGCTCTTCTAGGTTCTTTGCATTTCTATTCAATACATGGTTTTTGGACTTCCACCCCAAAAGCCTGCTATAATTTTGATTGAGATATTACTAGAATCTATAGATTCATTGGAGGAGAACTGATATATTGACAACACTGATATATTTGATTCGTGGATGTGGCAATTGGCTCCGTTAATGTGAAGTCTTCTTTCATTCCTCTCAGTGATGTTGTGTGGTTTCCCATGCACAGGTTTGCAGGCCTTTTGTCAGGTTTATCCTTAAGTAGTTCATATGTTATGCTACTCTAAAGAGCATTTATAATTCAAACTTATGATGACTGTTAGTATATGGAAATACAGTCGTGTGTTGTATGTTGATCACGTTCCCGGCAACCTTGTCAAATGCCCTTATTAGTTTTCCACAGAATTCTCTATATTGTCCACCACATTGTCTGTGGTAAAGGCAGCTGCACTCCTTCCTTTTTAACCCACACATCTTTCCACTTCTCTTTCTTATCTTAGCGTCTGAGCTAGGACCCCAGCACCAAGTGAACTAAAAGCGGTGGCAATGAACATTCTTACACAATGAAACCTGGACCCTAATCCCTCCCGCCGACTCAGACCCCAGGGGCGGTACTATGGGAGGCGCCGATAGGGGCCCTGCCTGCTGGGAGGGGCTGGAGGGAGGGGCTGGAGTCTCATCAGTGAGAAAACTGCAGGGTCCCGTTCTCTGCGGCCATAGTGGCCTGCGGTGAATGGGGCCGAGAACCAGACAGGAACTGGCAAATCCTCCACAAAGACCGCTGCCTCCTGCAAAGCTACCCAGCAACACCTGCCCTGGGGCTTCCAAATGGCAAGCGGGGTGGGGCGTGGTCCCCGGGGCACAGGAACTGTCTGGTGGGGCAGAGGAGGCCCCCCTAACTTGGCCCTGACTGTGACCCCAGAGCTGACTCAGAGGCCTTCAGGCGATGTGCCCCACCCCACCCAACCCCACCTGGGGCTGTGAGCTCACTCACCTCTTAAACCAGAGGCGCAGGCGGGAATTCTTCAGAGGCATGCCTCAGTAGCCTGGGCCCCAGCAGCCTCTTCCCCGGGCTGTGGACCAGGAAGACCAGGACGACACAGGTGAGGACACACAAGGCCAGGGTCCTCTGGAAATCCAGGTTGCAGGCAATCAGCGGGAAGGTGGTGAACACTGGGAGGAGGGGGACAGGGACAGAGAAAGGGGTCCGTGACGGGGATGCCAGCCTCTGCAGGCCCCTGCGGGTCCGCCCCCAGGCTCTGTCCGCTCCACGCAGAACTCAGGAGGCCAGGAATTCTACCCAGCCCCTCTGAGCCTCAGCCCCCCTCACCGGGCAGTGAGGACAATCGCCCCTCCAGCGTTGGAGGGCTGAGATGGAGTGGACAGGATGTATGCAAACGGGCTTTGCAAAGCGTCAAGTGCAGGGGAAACATGAAGAGGCAGCTAGACAGCACAAACTTTTTTAAAAAATTTTATTTATTTATTTTTAGAGGGGAAGGAGAGAGGGAGAGAAATATCAATGTATGGTTGCCTCTCGTGCGCCCCCTGCTGGGAACTGGCCTGCAACCCAGGCATGTGCCCTGACTGGGAATCGAACCTCGATTCTCTGGTTCACAGGGCTGCACTCAATCCACTGAGCTACACCAGCCAGGGCCAACAGCCTGAACTTTTTAAGCATCAAAGCCCAGCCTTTCTGTCTCAGAGCTCACTGGGTCCCGCGGAGGACCGAGCACGCTGGTGTGCGACCAGCTCCCATTCTGAAATAGTAATCAGGGACCATTTCCGTCCTGCAGTCCCCTTCCCTGCTTTGTCCTTCTCCCCTCCAAGGAGCTAAGCCAGCCTGTGCCTCGAAAAAGCAGTAAGACCGTGGATCACAGAGGGGGAAACGGCTCTGCCTGGCTTATGAACTCCCGAAGCCGGGGCTCTGGGAGAATGGAAAGGTCTTACCTCCTTTCCATCGGATGAAAAATGTGGGAGGAAACATCCTAAGTGTAAACCCTACCCCCACCCCCCCGCGGCCAGACGAGTTGGAGGACACTGGGTGGAGGGTCCCCACTTGGCTTTCTCCCACCTCTAATCTCAAATACACCAAAGAAACTGCAAATTGTTATTCTCAGAAGTATTTTTCTCAGCCTGTGCAGCTCTTGCTACCAGGTGTATTCTCCGTTTGGTTGAAGTAAATTATTATAAAAGTTCTCCATAGGTTTACCCGTTCTTGCACTGACGCCGTATCAGCCCTTTCTCATCCGTCCAGCCTCGCCCTCCAAAACTCCTCTTCCCCTCTGGTCACATCAGACTGTTGATCAGTGCCCTGCCCACACCCTGCCTGCTTTTACCTTTGCTCCTGGGGCTCTTCTGCATGGAGTGCCTTCTTGCTCCTTACCGGCCTTCTTCTCTGCCTGGCTAACTCCTGCTCAGCCTGTGAGACTCATATGTCACCTCCTCCTGGAAGCCCTCCCTGATCACCACTACCACTCCTCGGTGCTCTCAGATGGCTTGCTGCACTATGTGGCACTAGTTGATGCCCTCTCCCTTACTGGTGACAGTGCCCTAGGAACAAGGTCTGGTCTGCCTTAGCCCCGATGACCCTGCCCTGAGACGTGGGTGGCTGGGGCAGAGGGGGCTGAGTGGGCGGTGGGGTGGGAGGGGCTGGGCTCACCAGTGCAGAGCAGGCCTTTGCAGATCCATCGAAACAGCTGCGCGTGCTCCCTGCAGAAGCCCCTCGCTCTCAGGGCTGGCTGCAGTCCCCTCCTGAGGAGGAGAGACCAGAGGGTCCACGAGTGGCCCCTCCAGACGCCCGTCCCTGTCAGGGTCCTCACCGCCTCCAGGTGGAAGCCACCCCAGTAAAAGGGCAACATGGGGTGATCCAGGCGCTGACCTTGACCTCCCACAGGGCTGCAGAGCAACCCCAGCCCAGAGCAAACGGAGGAAAGGCTCCGGCCACCCATGCCTTCCTGCCGCCCGGTGCCTCCACCTGACAGGTGCACACCCCGCTGGCTGCCGCCTCTCCCCGTAGCATCACCACCTGTCTGTGGAGCAAGGTGGGGAGGCCCCCCCACTTTGCAATTAGCCCCCCGGAGCCAGGAAAACTTGGCATTGAGTCAGCAGCTCCTCCCCAAGAGGACGTGCGAACAGCGCCCCCCCCCGCCCTGCACCCAGCGGCGGTGACCCCACTGCTTCCCACGCCGACGAACAGTGCCCATTCTGGCCTGGCCATTGGGTCCCTGGCTTATCCCTGCAGTGAAGGCTGGACTCTGAATAGCCTCTGGGGTCCCCCAGGCTGAACATGTGGGAGATACGCGGGCAGAGCCCATCAGGCATCAGCGGCAGTTTTAAGGACCCCCTCTACCCTCTCTGTGCCCCCACTTCCCACCTCCCCAGTGCATCTTCCTCACTCTGCCCCCCAAGGCAGGCACATAGAATCCACCGCCCAGCCCTTCATGATCTCCTCAACTCAGGACCGGCCCGGGAGGACCCCAGTGGGGCCTGGGCACTGGGGGGCCGAGTTCCAGACTCCGACATGCTGCTGTGTGACCAGGGCCCATTCCTTTCCCTCTCTGGGCTTCAGCCTTCTCGTCTGAAAACGAGGGCCTGGCCAAGTTCAGGGGTTTTCAAGCTAAGCCTCCCTGTTCCCTAAGGTGCCCGGAGATGGTGTGTGGTAGAAGGTGGAGGGGGAGGTCCAGAGAGGGCCAGTCTGGTTTGGGGACCCCATCCAACTTCAAGCAGAGCTGCCCCACAGCACATTTTGGGGGCTTCCCATGGGATTCCGCTCTGGCTGCTTCAAAGCAGGTTGGGAGCCTCTGGCCTGGCTCACCCGAGGAAGAGGCCAGCAGAGCACATTCATTGGCGGAAATGCGCTTTCTCCTTCCCGCAACACCCTCGCCCCCCAGGTTTGCCCCTTCCCCAAGCCAGCCCGAGTCCCCTCCCAGAGACCACCTACCATTCTGAGGGGGGCTTCTGTCTGGCTGTGCTCCAACCGTTCCTGCCGTCTGCAGGGGTCAGGGTGCTGCCAGGGGTCCGGCGTTCCTGCTAAAGCTACCGGAGAGTGACCACGGTGTATCTGCTGCCCCAAGGGAGAACCAGGGCCGGGGGCCCGGAGCGGGGAGAGGCCCTGGCTGCCGCCAGTGCGCTCACAGGCAGCGCAGGAGCAGGCCGCGGTGGGGCCTGGGCTTTCTTTTGCACAGGCGGTAACTAAAAGGCAACTTAAATTCTGCAGAGCACGCACTTAGCGCCTGCTTTGTGCCAGACACGCCGTGTCCTCAGAACGCCTGGTCAGCCCGAGACTCGGCTGTGCCAGCACTGTGGCCGCCTGGCCACGCAGCCCCAGGACACCAGTGGCCCCGTCTGTGGAGCTGTGTTCTGATGTGCAGATCACAGCGTGAGAGGCGCCCGCCCCGGGTTGTGCGGTGCAGTGAAGGGGAGCTGGGGTTCTCAGGGGATGTCCCTCTGAGACTCCGGGAGTTCCTGGTGGCGGGCCCCCCCGGCCATGCTGGAGCGAGGACACGCTTCCCAGCTCCTCAAAGTCTGAGACTTCCACGGAGACCCCCACCCCTGCCCCCATGTGGTTGGTCTCTCCTCGTCCTTGAAATCGAAGCTCAATCAGCTCATCCTGGTTGAGGCCTTCACAGCCCTTTCAGACTAGGGCGGGCTGTGCCGGAGCGTTGTGGGTTCAGGAGGTGACATAGGGGCTACCCTGTGCTGGAGGGGGCCAACACGTGGGGGGCGGTGAGGGGGTGCGGGTCCCAGTGGGCTGAGTGAAGAGGGGAGAGTGAGTGAAGGAAATGGGTGAACAAAGGCCCCTCCCACTAGAGGACCAGGATGGGGATGGGGAAGGAGACAGACCAGGTTTTCTAAGAGCTCAGCTCCCGTGTTGTCCAGAGCATTGGACACGAATGCCAGAGAGATGGACTCTTTGGGTCTCTGTGTGTTGTCTTCCATGTACCACACCTTCCCACCGAAAGACAAAGTCGGGGCCCAAAGCTGAAAGGGGAAGGACAGGCAGGACCCAGGGAGGGACCTGAAGAAGGGAGAGGGCTGGCGGGGGGCGGACAGGGGGTTCAGACACCCGGAGCTCAACCGACACCAGGTCTGGAGGCAGGGACGGACTCCCCAGTAACAGAGGGAGGTGTCCCTTCCTGTACTCACTGCTGAGCCCGTGAGAGGCAAGTTCTCATAAATCTGTGAGGCCAGGAAGTGTCGGGAGCCGACCAGCACCAGGTGTCAAGGGACAGGTGCTGTGTCTCATCTGTGTTCCTTGACACAGATGAGACACAGCACCTGTCCCTTGACACCTGCACAGCAGAGGTGACCGTGGCTGGATTTCCTGTCTATCTCTCCTTGCATGTCTGTCTTTGCAATCAATAGGTGGTGAGATTTTTAGACACCTGCATTTCAGGGTCAGTGATCCGCAGAATTCCAATGAGGTTGTACAAAATGATCCCTTGCCCATAGAACAAAGTCCCCCCTAATGGGGGAGCCCCTGGACGTCTAAAAGTAGATGGAGTAACAGCCCCCTCCTCTACCTTGGACAGGAATATATATTAATAGAATTAGGTAAAGAAGCAGGAAAAGCCGGTTAACTATTACAAACTGAGCACGTAGAAACAATGGCTAAGGAGTTAGAGTCCAAAGTACATAAAGTAAGATTCTAGACAGGAAGATAGCTAAGTTAGACACCACAAAGGCCTTTTAATAAATTCTCCATAACCACTGTTCAGTCTAGCGTATCCTTTTGACCCATGCCAAATTCTAAGAACTTTAATAAACATTTATTCATCCATAAGACACGTAGAACTCTGTACATACAGCTATTTCTAATTGTCTGATCAATGGCTCTCCTGGTCAAAATAACCTTTGTTTAACATAACTGAATCTATGGAATTTCCTGTACTTTTCCTGGTTACCTCTGTATTGTTTTTTTCTGCTTAACTGATCATGCTATGCACCTGTTCCTTTAATGTTATATGACAGTCTCTATAAAAATAAAGCTTAAGTCAAACTCTGTGAGTTCGGCCAGACCCACAGAGGCTGGCTGTGCTCCGGCATCCAATCGGGTGTCTGACTTCATTCGTCGCCTGCGCCGTCCATCCTTTGGGGACCCTGAGACCTGATGAGGCTGGACCCCAGCAAGGAAGAAACAGGGCAGTTCTGCCCACTACACAGGGACGGACAGGACGGAACTCTGTACGGCAGGGACATGTACCTGACACAGGTACGTGGTCCCGAAGGGGAGCCCTGGCTTTCAATGCTCTCCACAACACTATGGCTTAAAACCATTGCCCTTAAATGACACCTTCCCTGTACTGTACTGCCCCACCTCTGAAAGATGAGACGCTATGTCCTGAAGACTTCGCTCCAGTCCCTGGGTCCAGCTGTACCTGAAGCCAGCCCCAGCCCTCAGCTTTCCAATTCCAAGAGCCAAGTTTGTTGGTTGTTGTTGTTAATAAGAGCCCTAAGGCCCCATCTCTCTCTATTCCTGTCCCCTCTCTTTTTCTTCCCCGAGGGGTGTAACTTACACTATCCGAACCCCAGCCTGGGGAAGGTCCCAGGCCCAGAGGTGTGCAGTGCTGTGTGAGCACAAGAGCAGGAACATGAGTGGAAGTGCCCACACAGGTGGAGCCTGGGGAAGCCCCGCTCCCCACGCCCACACAGCCACACCGCTGCACGGAGGGGGGCAGGTGCCTCTGCCTACTCACGTATTTGCAGTAAACAAGCCACGTGCTAGGACCACGGGGAGCGTGGTCTTCCATGAAGACGAGCTGGATCCAACCTGCTTGCCCTTTGCCCTGCCTTCTCATGTCGGTGCAACAGGCTGGGCACAGTTCAGAGTTGGAATAGGCTGGGCTGCCCGGACAGCTCCGTCAGAACCCAGGCGGGGACCCCGACCTCTCTCAGGGCAAAGGGGAACAGGGCAAGGGGGCCCCGCTCTAGGCCTGGGCCAATGAGCTCTCCTACCCTCTTACTTAATCTGCCTTCCTCCTTTAAGATGCCCTCCTCTTCACTGTCGCCTGCTCCCAAACGTCCCTACCCCTTCCAGGAAGCCCAGCCTGAGTGCCCTCACCCTTCCCACGGCCCTCCTCTGCAGCCCCCATTCCCCCTGACATCAGAGTCACCCAGTTTCTCAGACCAGGCGTTTTCACCTTTCACCCCACCCCCTTTCCAGTCTTCCCTCCTCCTGGCGTCTGTTTTCCTGGGCTTGCAGAGGACGGAAGCAGTGCGGCCCCACAGGGAGTGAAGGCGCTTCTGGTCCAGGCGTCAACTCCGGTCCCGCACACGGAATAACCCCATGCAGTCTGCCCTCTCGTTCCGTTTTTCTCTGTCACTGACACCTGAGCCCCTCATGCAAAGTCAAGGGTGTAGTGTCTTGGTTCTCAAACAAAACATCAAAACTTACTGGACAGGACTGACACTATCTCTTTAATGATTAAACGCGCACCTGCAGGATGAAACTCTCAATGACGCACCGATGCTTCCTGGGAACAGGGCGCAGAGTCGCCGGCAGGGGCTCGCGGTTCCGAAAAAGCAGAAGATGACGGATGGAGGGGGTGGGTGCTCCCTGTTCTGAAAACCTTTTTGTCTGCCCTTCTGACGGCCAAAACATTACCCGTGCTTTGTGAAACATCGAAATGTTCTAGAAATACACAAAACACAGAAAGTCGAAAGTCTCTGTAATCCGAACTTTCTGCTGATGACCGCCACGGAGTTTGTGGTATTTTTTTTGTCCAGACGTTTTTCGTTATTGTTGTTTTCTTTCCTTAGGCGAATACTGTGTAATGCTATTCATTTCGCAAAAGGGGCTCGGACTCCACCAGCTTTTCCTCAACTGGATTTCTTGGCCAGGGGTCCGTACCTTGCCACCCTCACTCTTTGGAGGGGCAGAGGGAGACGAAAACCGTGTGTGTGTGTGTGTGTGTGTGTCTGTGTGTTTATATTCGCTTGCCTTCCAATCACAACAAAAGAGCACTTAGAGGGATTTATAACGAAGAGGCTGCTCCGCCGCCCCAAAGGTATTCCATTCCTCAGAGGCTACTGGTGTCTGCTTTTTGTTCTACTGTTCTGGGGCCACCCTCTCTTTCAGGGGAGTTCTGGGCCAGAGGGTGAGAAACGACCCCTCCTCCTTGCCCGACTTTGATAGAGCAGAGAGCATGTTGTCACAAGTGGTGAGGGAAATGCCACCGTCAGGCGGAAATGCTCAGTGACCCGTCCTCTCGCGGTCTCGTCCGCGCTCATCGCCTGGTTCCTCGCAGGCCAGGTCTCTGGCATTACACTGATTTGTGTAACCAGTCCAATCACTGGCCAGAAAGAGAGTCTCCTCCCTGGTCAAGTTCTATGAACAGGACCTTGTCATCCTTTCCGAAAGGTCCAACGCCACTGCCTGCACTGCCTGGCAAGACTGTCCCAGAGCTTTACCTGGTACGGTCCGCCCCGTGAGCCTCTCTGTTCACCGAGAGCAGATGGGCACGCAGGGCCACTGTCCAAAACAAAACAGAAGAGCGGGTCTGGGGCTCACCTCTCCCAGCCAAGGAAAAAGGGCCAGTCACATGCGGAGCCCTGGTCCGGCAGCCAGGAGGGCCCACGGCCACCAGGCAGGGGCAGTTCCCCCACGCGGGTAGAAGATCACCGCTTCCAGGTGTTTAACTGGTCACTACTTTGTGAAGAATGTTTCCCTTGTCATTTCACCTCCTATCCTTCTTGCCTCATCATCGAGTATTAGCTTTTCATATAACGAGAGGTTGAGGTTTCCGTCGGGTCCAGGTTAAGATGTTCTACAAACCAAAGTTGTTCTTAATTCACGTCATCCCACCGGATTCAAAGGTGGGTTCGTTCGTGGCCCTCAGACCAGAAGCTCTGCCCTCCGTCTGAGGTGCACGGCTCGCCTGCGGCCACGGGCAAGGGCTACAGGACTATTAATTTGGTACCCATGGCCTCATCAGCCCAGAACCTGACCTTGAGTCCCAGCCGATAAACTGGTTATTTACCCAGGCAAAAATCATTCTTTAATTGCTCCGTCTTCTCTTCCTGATAGAGAAGCGGCTCCCTGGGGTGGCGCCTGCTGTGTCCATGTGGGAGGTGCTGCCACGGGGGGGGGAACAGATTGAACACACTTGTTAAGGAAGAACAAAGAGGGACACCGCTGCGTGTCACATCTTGACGTGCAAACCGTTGGGGTGTATGCTGTGTCCCTCCGCACAGGCGAAGTTCCACTGACTTTGCCACGCTGGCGACTAGAAGGCCCAGGCTGGTCTCTGAATCCCTTCCGACTGGTGCCGACTGCTCTTCCCGTGCGGACCTGCCCACGCACACCGTGACTCATGCCGAAACCCTCCCTTCCACACCACTGTGTGTGTGGAAGTGCGCTTCATTTTTCCGAAGGTCGTATCCAATAATTCCCTTCAGTTCTGTGACATTGGCGGTTTGTGGAGAACCCAGAGCCATGCAGGAGGTCGCTGCAGGCCAGCTTGTGGGTTGGGAGGCGGTGCTGTTCCACACAGGATGAGAGCTGGGAAGAGGGATTTCAGGTGTGGGGGTCTCTCTGCCCCTGAACTCTCTCCAGCCACTTCAACCTGAGTGAGAGGAAAAACACCTGTGTCTCCCCACTTGAAGAAGGGCAGTGTGTGAGTGAGCCCTGATATGGGCCCTGCAGTTCTGGGACACAGTGACAGCCACGGCACCGCTGAGAGCTTGGTATCTGCCTGGCTGTGCTGAGAGCTTTACCCTCAGTATCCTGGATGACCCTCGTAAGACCCTCATGAGGTAGGCGCTGCTC
The DNA here is from genome assembly GCF_021234435.1 of Artibeus jamaicensis. NCBI lineage: Eukaryota > Metazoa > Chordata > Mammalia > Chiroptera > Phyllostomidae > Artibeus > Artibeus jamaicensis. The sequence continues at coordinate 3,176,529 of NW_026522049.1, read as the reverse complement.
ACCGCTTCCCCCCACCCGCCCTCCACAGAGGTGGGGGAGGGCGGCATCATAAATGGAGCACCGTGGAGAAGTCGAACAGGCCGAGGTAGGGGCACGGGCCGCTGTGCTCAGGGCCGTATTCGAGAGATCTGAGCTGACACTTGAGCTGTCCACTGTCCACCCCATGGGTCCACTTCACCTGCGGCTCAGTGAGCAGGACAGATTTCGGGCCCACACTGAGACGTGATGGCTGTGAACTGTGTTCTCTGGCCAGACTCCCCGGCATCGTGGACACTAAGCCTCTGCCTGATTCAGGGCAGTGGGAGAGGGAAGTCTGCGTCTGTCCACAGCCTGTTCCAGTGAGAACTCTCACGGGCGGGAGGGGTGGCGTGTGGGACTGAAGAGGTTTAGTGTGAAGCCAGGCCGTTTCATTGGATTGGAAATGTCAGCTGGGGCTGCAGCAGCGGCTGGGGGACCCAGGCCTTGTGTGCAGAATCGCTGTGGGGGTGGGGTCGGCACCAGAGCAGCAAAGCCAATGGCCTGCCCCAGCTCACTTGGTCCTGGCCACCCCTCGGGGGCAGGGCACCCCCTCGGCCGACCTCGCCTCAGGTGCCACTGCCCTGCCCTGGCCAGGCCCAGCCACCTCCAGAGCCGCCACCATGCTCTGTACACTGAACCCCTTGGGTTGTGGGCCCCCTGGGTCCGAGGGTCCAGGATGCCAAGAAATCGTCTTTCCCGCGGTTTGGCACGGACCATGGGGGAACTCCGGTAAAGCCCTCCTATCTGGAACCTGCTGCTCTCCCCGCAGAGGAGGGACAGGGAGTGGAGAGCTGGGAAAGTGTCCCGAGACGTCTGACTTCTCCCGTGGTGTGCGGGTCCACTGGTGCGTGGGAGGGACACTTTGCCCTGAGGATTTAACACTTTCTGGCTGGAGAGGGAAGCTGCACTTTGGTCAGATTCCCACACCAGGACCTGCCCGCTTTTATCCAAATGGGATAAAAAAAAAAACCCACAAAACTTCTCAACAATACACATGGTGTTATGTGCTGCAGGAAGTGATGCTTAGAAATTTGAAAAAAAAAAATTGGCGCACAACTGGAAACCTCCATGTGCACAGTTAGATGACCTTGACTGTCCTGCGAAGGGCGTGCTACGCACAGATTCTGTTCGTGTGTGTCAGTGGACAAGCAGAGAGATGTTGTTTCGAGGAGGCCTCAAAACCGGAGCGACCCCAAAAGGCGCCCTTTGCCCAGGACGACGACCCCAACCCGCTGCTTGTCATGAACCCTGGCTTGGAAGTCAGCGTTTCAGCCGTCCATTCCAGAGACGACCATAAACACGTAGCTGGGACCAGCCTTGAAGGGGACACCTTTCTGGGCTCATGCGGTTCATTGACGGGCCAGGAAGGTTTTGAAGGGGCTCTCGGGAAGGCATCCACGGGTGACTGCACCCCAGCTGACAAGCTGGGGTGTGCCATTCAGGAGGAGAGTAGGAGAGACTCGGTCTGCCAGGCTGGGCTGTGGCCTCGAGTCCTGGCGGTGGATGCAGCAGAAGCATAAGCGAGAGCCGGCCAGTCACGAAGACCTGGCGGGAGCTCCTGTAGCTGCCGTCACCGGAACGTGGGTCCTGTGGCAGAAATGCGTGCTGTTCCTGAGCAAACGGACAGAGCGCTTTTGTGGGGCGTTTTCTAAGAGTCCATCCTCTCTCGACGAAACTGTTGGCATGTGCGCCGGACCACTGGTCAAAAGGTCAGCCGAAAGCCTTGTTTCTCCGGCGTGAGGGATACTTTGGAGCGGTTGGTGCACTTCTTGGGCTGCCAAATTTCAGCTGAAGCATCAGGTTTCTCTCTGCTGATAAATGTCATCCAAAAGGCGCTGAAACACGGAGGCAGTGTGGCTGCGTCATTTGCCACTGGAAACCAGTGGACGCAAGGGCAGCACTATTTCTGCTGGTTTTTAAGTGTCAAAATGGCACACTGCTAAGTGTTGCCGTGTTAACAGGTGAAGTACTTCTAATTGGAAGCCTTCCCCTTCTGTATATCGCCAATGTGAGACCCTTCAATGTCATACAGCCTCTGGTTATTGAGCTTTCTCACAAAGAAAGAAAGAAAGAGAGAAAGAAAAGGAAGAAAAAAAAAGAAAGAAAGAAAGAAAGAAAAAGGGGGGGGGGAGGAAGGAAGGAGAAGAAGAGAAAGAAGAGGAAGAAAAGAAGAAAAGAAGAGAAAAGAAGAGAAGAGAAGAGAAAAGAAAAGAAAAGAAAAGAAAAGAAAAGAAAAGAAAAGAAAAGAAAAGAAAAGAAAAGAAAAGAAAAAAGAATAGAATTGCCAGGCAGTCTAGTCCACAAACACATGGCCTGGCCTGGGCCTGGACGCACTACTGCAATTGTTGAAAACCAGCAGCCGGAGGAGCTGACCAGACTGTGACCTCAGCCCAGGAATCCATTCAGTCCTGTCCTGTTGGGACTCCACCATCCGGGCGTGTGCTGCCAGGGTCACCCTGGTGTGTGGACTGCCCCCTGAGGCTCAGCGTCTGGTAGCTGCTGCCTCTTGAAGCCCTTTGGAAATAATAGGAAAGCGCCATCTCTGAACCATGTCAGCTCTGAGGCCGGAGGACAGTGCCTGACGGGTTCCGGGACCTTTGGGTGTCAGCAGGCGCCCCCGACGCAGACCTGGCTCCAGCCGTCCAGCCCAGCTGGCTGAGTTCCCTCGCTCTTAGCAACTTAACAATGGGGCTCGAGTTTGCCTGGTTGAATGGGTTACAATCTAATCTCCGACAGGCATTTCCTGAAGTCAGAGGAGTAGGGTCTCTCTGGAGGCCGGTTCGAAGTAAAACCCACATGAGTGGGCAGCAGCGGAAATTTAGAGGAAGCTCAGCACGGGGCGGTCTCAGGGAGGCCAGGGCTGGCGAAGCCGGAGACCAGCCCCGTTCCCCACCCGCCACCCCGGCAGCTACAAACACGCTGTTCTTGTCCCTCACTTCTGGTAGCGACCTCTGCAACTAAACAGAGGAATGAAAGACAGATGGACAGATGAACGGGTGGGTGGATGGATGATTGAATGGAAGGATGGACCAACAGACAGAAGACACGGAAATATAAGTATAGATGATAGTATTTTTTATTTCCAACTCTAGACATTATTTGTGGACGCTACTGCGTCTGATGTGTGACGACACTGTCATTATTTCAGTTCTTCTACTCGTGATGCTGCCTGCGGGATCCATCGCTGCTCTTGCTTGAGTTGATGGGACGGAGCAGAGAGGAGCCTGGGTTCCGACAACATCCCAGAGCGGCCGCGCCCACCCTAGATGGCTCCCACCCAGCTCTCCTAGTGCCTACGGACCTCTTCCCGAGGACCAAGGGACTTTCTCTTGGTCTAGACCACTGCCATTCCGGGGCTGTTCTGCGATTTCCCGCTGCAGCAGATGCTAGCGGATGCATGGCAGTTCTCAGGACTCAGGGCAGAAGTCCTCCCTGAACCTCCTACTGCGGTGCCACAGTGCTCTCGCTCACCGCACACACCGCACACAAGCTGGCCTTCTCCCCCTCCCCCGTGACCTGGCTCAGAACCTCGCTCGGACTGTGAGCCCTGCCTGGTACTCTCTTCCCCTTCCTCTGACCAGCAGCTTTCAGGTCCTCAGCTCAAAAGTCACACCTCAGATTGGCTCCTAAAACCCCGCCGCCCCAGCCTAATTTAGGTCCCACACCCAGCTGGTGTTCTCCCCCATTCTTCTGCCTCCCAGCACCTACTACTGCATCTGCCATTATACACTAATTGGCGTGTTTGTCTCATGTTTGTCGCCCCCACTGGACTAAGTGCCGTGAGGGAGGGGTGTATGTCTGTTTCGTTCACTGTCATGTGCCCAGGACTTGTAATTACCGCATACGATAGGCGATCCGTCACTACCAGTGAAAGGATTTTTTTAAACCTGCGGCATCTCGGTTCAGAGAGGTTTAGCAGCAAGCCCAGGGGCACAGGGCCAGGAACGCTGGACTTGAACCAAGCTTTGTCTAAACTGCTCTAAGCTCACCAACCAACTTTCTCATAACTTGGCTTCCCCTAGACTTTTCCTTTCAGGGAGAAGAAGGGACGAATTCACTTGACAGGTAAACGCTAGTATCTGGTTTCCCAGATGGCTGAACGTCTCGATAAAAATCAGCAAGGTGGTGGGACCTGGTATGCAAATTTCATTTTCTTGTCAGTTGAGTGAACGGGTGGGCCGGCCTCCCTGCGTTCAGCCCAGAGCTGAGACCCCGGCCTTGCACGACCCTGTTGAGCTGCTAGGAACCAGAACCCACATTCGACGTATCCCAGGGGAAGGGAGGCCGAATCACAGCAGGAAACAGAAGTGTTACACTCAACAGAGACTGTATGGAGTAGATGCATTGTTAGAAAACATAGGGAAAACTTACGGAAACTCTTTAAAGGCTATTTGACTCAAGTGGCAGAAGATAATTTTGGTGCATGGTGTATGTGTTCAGAGGCTCATTCACCAGAGGTTTTGCATTCGAACTGGAGGCTCAAACCACCAGATACATTTCTTACTGTTTTTTTTTTTTTGCAGTGGTAAGGGAGGGAGAGGGCTTGAATAATACAAATCTGAACGAAATGTTGACCATGCTAAATTATACCAAAAGGCCAAAAAATCCAAGAAAGGCAGGCACTCACAGGCTCAGGGGACAAGAATGCTTTCCTGGGTCCTGGCATGCATGCGGCCTGTCCACCCTCTCTCTCTGCCCCAGTGGGCTCGCTCCCAGCCATGAGAAATACGTCAGCGAGGCTCTGAGGGTTTTCTTCTCCGGGCCTGGCGTGCTGGTGGGGAGAGTGGCCATGAAAGTGAGCCTCTGACCTCAGCAGCAGAGACAGGGGGAAGAAACAAAGTAGGGGGGTCATCACAACACCCCCGGACCTCTGGCTGCAGCGAATCAGTCACTGTGTCCCGGGGATGCAAGAGACCATGCATCCCCTAAGCCGGCGCCTAGTTCTTGCCGTGACTAAAGGCTCCCAGGTGCGTGGACAGGTCTGACTCAGGATTCCACGGGAGAGTCAAACTCTCCCATTTAACTCCCAGACCTTCCACAGAGAGGAAGTCAAGCGTCTTCGAAGAGAAACCTTGTTTTAACGCTTAGAGGCACGCTGTCAGCCTTCCTTGCAGCCTTTCCCAAAGGGGTGGGCTGGGGCGTTTATCTGGGAACTGGGGCAAAGGGCACACGCCCGCACGTGTGGAGGGGGGTGTCCTCCGTAGGGCCCCGGCTCCACGCCAAGCCCAGTTTCTGAGGAAAGCAGGTGGTCTGCCGCTCAGTGGGGACGATGTGCAGGCCAAATTTTACGCTGCAGTTGACCCACAGGAATCTCAAAGCCAACCAGGAGCTGCTTTCAGGGTACAGGGGAAACAAATGTGTTTGGAAATAGGCATGAACCCCACGCTGGCTCTCGGACTTGTGGGGTGAGGGTGACTCTAACAGGGCAGAACGAGTACGGGCCATCAGAATTCCACCCCTCCCACCTCTACCACGCTCCTGGGGGAATCGCAGACAGCAGTGTCACCACCAAAGGCATGACAGGGCAGTCGTAGTGCTTCCTGTCACAGCGCAGAGTGGCCAGGGCAGGACACCAGAGGCCTCTGGACTGACGCGAACCTTCAAAGGCAACTGTGTCTGCAGGTGCCACTCCAGAGGTGGCCTTCCGGCTAAAGCGAATGCATCCAGCTCCCTGCATTCGGCATAAATCCTTTGACCTGGTGAGTTCATTTTTTTCTACGTGGATGAACAAAGAGCATCGGAAGCATGTCCCCTCCACAGCGGTCCTGGCTTCTCTGTGTCACCTCCACACAGAACCTGGCTCCCAGGCACCCTGACCTCCCCGCCACGATGTTCCGGCACATCAATGGCCTCGTGCAGACGGGGCCCGGAGGCCACCCGTTTTCCTGATGCCTGAGTGAGGCACCTATGAGTCAGAGGCAGGAGATGAATCAGATTAAAATGCAAAGGCTCACCCCCTGATAAAGTTCCCTGAGCTCAAGGCATCTGCTGAGGTCAGAATATTTCCTCCATAATGTAAAACGAATTGTTGCATTTTGAATCCCTTACCATGACTACCCAATTCCAGTAAAAAAAAAAAAAAAGTCAACCGGGGGTTATCTTGCCCCAAGCCATTTACTGAGTGACCTAGAAGGTCCACCGGCTTTGGGTTGGGCCTAGAGAAAACAAAGGCTGTCCAGCTGGAAACACCTTTAGCAGAAATGGCTCTGCGTCCGGGCCACAGGACCTGGCAGGGTCCATGGTGACGAGGCCTCTGTCCATCTAAGGCGCACTGGGGGCCACTCAGGGCCTGTGGCAGAGCTGAGTGTGATACGGAGCTTGTGGCAAGTACTGACCAGAAACAGGGGAACCCAGGGCTTGGAACCCAGGGTTTGGAACCAAGTCTCTCTGGCCAGAGACTATTATCCTTTTGAGTTGTGGCCCTCTGGCTGGCCTCAGGGCTCTGGCAGGGCCTGAGTGCGAGGCTGCGGCACACCAGGTGGCCACGCTGGCCCTTGTGCACTGTGTTATCTGACCCACTGGCCACAGGGAGGCGCACCAGCAGCCCCCCATCATCAGGCGGGCACTCCAGAAGAGGGCTCCGAAGGCCCAGGAAAGCCATGCATGTGGGCCGCCCACTCGCTCTCCCACAAGGCCCCTGCTGCCCTCCTGCCCAGCTCCCCTTAATCTACAGCCGCGGCTTTAAGAGGGCAAGAATTTGCCTTGACCACCATGGGCCCTTCTGGATTTGGATGTGCTTTCCCCACCCGTCACGCCCGACCCACCACTAATATCCATGGAATGACGAAAGGCTGCAAACGTTACCAAAAAGCGCAAATGTCACTTTACAGCGCAGGTTAACTAACAGGCTGGTGCCTATGGACGTCGCTCATCTGGTCAGGACCCCCACGGTGCAGGAGCCGTTAGCCTGACAGAACGATGCAACGGTTTGTCAAAAACTCAGCTATGGGCCTGGCTGGTGTAGCTCGGTGGATTGAGCACGGGTCTGCAAACCAAGGGATTGAGGTTCAATTCTCAGTCAGGGCACACGCCTGGGTAGCAGGCCAGTTCCCAGTGGGGAATGCACGAGAGGCAACCATACACTGATGTTTCTCTCCCTCTCTTCTTTCCTTCCCTGCCCCCTCTAAAGATGAATAAATAAAATCTTAAAAAAAAAAACCAAAAACTCAGGTATGACCCCAGCTGAGGCACAATCCCTTGCAAGGTGGTCCAGGCCCACAGGATGTAGCGTCAGCTCTGAACTGGCCAACAACTCATGGTGCTGTTTCTCCTATAGGCAGAGGAGCAGCATGGAGAGGGGTCTGAGATCTCTGCCTCTCAGTGCTCTCCTTGAACCCGAGGCTCAGGACCAGGCTGGGAGAGAGGTTTCAGGGCCCGAGCCAACGCTCCTTCAAAAAGTCACAGTGATGATGCCGGGCGACTGGAAGCTGAGGCGCTTGGCCGCTGCAGGCTCCTTACACCAAGAGGTAATGGGCGTGGCTCGGATGATTAGCTCTACCCGGGAAATGTACTTGCTGCTATGGAAACGGAGCAGAGGGCCGCTAAGGAGCTGGATTTCAGAACTGATGATCTGGGCCCCACAGGCGGGCAAAAGCCCCTCATCGTGAGCAGTAGCTCCCACGACCTGGTGTAGAAGCGGATGGTAGCCGTTGCCCATGCTCACCTTCTTGCTAGGCTATATAGTTTTGGTTGAAAATGGTTCATTTTTACCAGCTAATCCACGGGTTTCAAAATGGGATTGTGATAGAAGAAGGATCTCTTTTGAGACCACATCCTACATCTTTGACCCCCAACAGCTGTCAGTTCTGAGGCCGGCATAAAGTAGGCAGGTGTTCACTGCACGTCTGCTAGATGAATAGATGGATAAATGGACAGGTGGATGGATGGATAAATGGATGAATGAATGGCTGGGTGGATGGACAGGTAGATGGACAGGTGGATGGATGGATGGATTGGTAGATGGATGGATGGATGGGTAGATGGATGGGTGGATGGACCAGTGGATGGATGGGTGGATAGACGGGTGGATGGACGGGTGGATGGACAGATGAATGGATGGGCAGATGGATGGATGAATGGATGGGCGAATGGACGGGTAGAACACATCCCAGCTCCAGTTTGCCGAGCCAACCTGCACAGGCAGGCTGGGAGGGTGGGGCACACGAGGGCAAGAGGATGAGGTGGGAAAAGTCATGAGGAGAGAGAGGTTAGAAATGTCAACAGGGCGGGGTGAACACCAGGCAGCTCGCACACCTACAACCACGCCAGACCAGGGCGAGCAGGAAACACAGTTGCTGCCTTTATTGAATTTCAAGGGGTGCAGGCTGGCTCTAGACCCCCCTCCCCATATCCAGGGCCTGCAAGAGGGGCTCCCAGGAAGGGCACAGGGTCCTGGGCCAAGTACAGCGATTCCTTGGGAGCTCACGTACTAGGTCCTGGAGCTGGAGATTCGGGATGGAGAGTTATTGCATGGGGACAGGGGTCCTGAGTCCCAGGAGCAGAGGCCGCCCTCCACCGCAGTGGACAGATGGCTGTCATGCTTCCCAAACTCCCGGACCTCCACCCCAGCCAGGAGGAGATGTGAACTTCACACGAGCCGCCTCCGTCAGTGTGGAGAACACACAGTCCCTTGAGGTTCCCACTCTCCCTCTGGCCCCAGCTGCCGACCACCCTTATACCACTTCTCACGTCAGGGGAGGAGGGCGTGGAGAAGTAGGGAAGGAGTGGACGGGGGTCTGCTCTTCACCTGGGTCCTGAGGGGTCGGGTGGTGGACCGGGCAAGGAGACAAGCTGAGTCGTAAAGGGCAGGCAGCAGGCTGCAACTGGGTTCCAAGCTAGGGGTGGGGGATGGGGTGCAAGACGGCATAAGAAGCAGGCAAGTGAGGGCCTGAGAGATGAGGGAAGGAAAAGCGAGAACCCGTGTCACCAAAGACCACTGCACAAGGACAGAACAGGCCCCGAGTGGGGCTCAGGGGCAGGTTAGTGGCAGGCTAAGCTGGGACGAATGAGGCAAAGTAGCCCGAGGAGACACCCTGAGAGTCACACAGCAGAGGAAGCCCCCAGCCCTGAGGTCAGGGAGAGATCGGGGATGGAGCAAAGGCAGGGGGTGAGTGCTGGCCTCCACACCCCAGGGGGCGCCGTTCATAGCAGGGTCTGGCTGGAGCAAGGGGTGGGGGCGCCAAACTCATGCAGAGCACGCGGGGAGCCTCCAGCAGTGGCCAGTGTAAACTTCAAGGAGGGCCTCGGCCCCTGGGGCACTGGGAGTGGGGCCTGGGAGCCCTGGGTGACATGGCACCAGAAGAGGCCACCGGGCTGTGTGCCATGCACCAGAGCCACCTGGTGAGAACCCGACTGAGGAGAGGCTGCACCGAGAGGCCCCCGGGGCTGCCCGCTCAGCGCGCCTTCCCGGTTGGTCTGCATTGGCAACGTCTCCGTCAGTTCGAGCTGCTTCCTTCTTGGTCTGCTGCTGGGCGAAGGCCCCCAGCCTCTCGCAGGGGCTACCGCGTGCCCTGGGCCTTCGAGCTCCCCTCTTGGGCGGGAGGCTGTCCCAGTAACTGGGTGGCGACTGTCCCTGAGGCCTGAGGAGTGGCCTTGGAGCTCGGGGCACTCTTCCGGGTGCCCTGGGGACTGGGGAGGCCTTTCTTCTGGGGCTGAGGACTCAGTTGGGAGCCCCTCCTACCAGCAGATGGACTCTTGGAGCCTTTGGCCTTGGCTTGGGAGTGGGCAGCCTCAGGGCCCTTGAGGGGCTGCAGCCCCAGCATCTCACAGAAGGCGCTGCACTGGTGGGAGGAGGCGAACTGGTCCAGCAGGGCGGGGAAGCAGCTCTCCTTCAGGCCTTGGTATCTGCAGCCAAACAGGGGAAGCTGAGTGGGAGTCTGACCCAAACTGAGGGTCCTGGGGGGCCGACTGTGGGACGGCCATGGCCAGGGTGTCGTGGCCATGGCACAGAGTGCTGGGGATCTTTCCGGTGCCACCTGAGGCCGCGGGCTCTGAAGCCTCAGTTCTACACTGAGGTCTCATTACGCCCTGGCACAGGGAATTCATCGTGAAGGGCAGTAAAATTGGCGTGAGGACAATCTGCCTTTTCAATATAAATTAGAGCAGAACTCAGGGCATCGCTCTGCTCACGGCGCCCATGCTCATCTGCATTGTGAGTGGGAAGGAAGGGGGGCGGGTACAGTCGGAGCCCAGAACGGCAGGTGACCCTGTGTGTGGGCACCAACAGCTGCTGGCCCAGGTATGGGGCAGGGGTGCAGCCCCGCGGGTACAACTGGGGCCACCTGGTCGAGGCCCAGAAGCTCCAGGACGAAGAGCCAGGAGAACTTGGACATGTTACACCCTGGGAAGACTCTCAGAAGGCACCCTGTCCCTGCAGGCACTCACCCTCGCAGCTTGGTGGCAATCTGCACATCGGTCATCTTCCACTCAACCCCTGAAAGGACAGAAAGTTGGGAGCTGAGCTGATGGCAGCCTGGGCTGGTCCTAGGGCCCCTGTGTCTCCAAGATGGGTTTCCCTTTGGGCGGAAAGTTGCCGGGTTTCAGGGCGCACCTTCAGGGCCTCCCTCCCCTGTCTCCTGGGCAGCGTGGGTGCTTTTGTATTAATAGCAGTAGTAGCAGTCCCGCTCTTACAGGTCAGGAGCTGGGCTCGGAGCTCAGTGACTCGAGCAAAGTCACATTTACTCATTCATTCAGTAATGGAGCACCAGCCACTATGTATCAAAGTAGAAGTTCAACTTTTCTCACTCCTAAATCCAGAACTCCTCCAGCCGTGCAAGCCGGCCCCTACGGGGTCAGACCGGGTCACGGGCTGGGCTGGCCTCTGGGAATGAGCTAAAGCTTTCTCCTTCCTCTAAACAAATGCGTCTGTTCGGGCCAGAGGGAGGAGGTGGAAAAGGGAGGGAAGTTAGGGCAGCACCAGCAGAAACATAACCCTGGGGGAGACTGGCTTCTGCATGCAGAGAGCAGCACTGAGAGAAGCCACGTGGAGCTTGGCCTGGGTGCCTTTCAGTGCGCCTGCCGTTCCCAACCAGAGCCACAGGAGGCCCTGGCAAGTGCTAGGGCTGCACCCACAACGGCGCCTGTCCGGTCCACTCCACAAGGTTATTGTGAACAGATAAGGTGAGAAGACACGAAAGCAAGCTACAGACTCGCACACGAGCCCTGTCCTCTGCCCTGCGCCTGTCCTCACACACACACACACATACATGTATACACAGGCACACACACCCTCCTACCTGCCAGATCTGTGACCAGGAAGCTGCCGTTCGTCCACAGATACAGCCAGTGCTGGAAGGCCTGGCATTTCTGCACGGCCTCCAATCTGCCCGGTGCTGGCGCCGTGGCAGAGCCCCAGTCCCGGGAACAGTAGGGCTGCAGAGGCCTGCCCAGGTCCTCCTCCAGCGTGGCGTACGGGATGGCGTTCGCAGGCCGGTAGATCAGGTACAGCGGGATGATCCTACACACAGGGCCACCCTGCAGTGAGCAGGAGGTGGGGTGGCAGGGGGCTCCCCCTCCGTCTCGATTCTATCGTCCGGGATCTAACAGGAGGGCCCTTCTCAGAAAGAATCCCCAGCTCTGGGACCAAAGGACAGCCAGGGACGGGGAGATCAGGAAAGGAAATGGAGGCCAGTGGCTTCAGGGTCCTGTCCATTCCGAGGTCGGGGGGTAGACCTGAACCGCCCTAGGGCCCCAGGAGGCCTCCGAGCGTGGGGGAGGGGCAGAAAGGAATCCTCCAGAGAGGATTCAGCCAGACCATGGCTCAGTGGTGTCACAGTGGAAATAGTTCCCACTTAGTGCCGACTACTGCAGACCCCACGCTGACCGCAGCTGACACCACAGCGGGGGTCCCGAGCAGAGTGCCAAGGGGCCGAGCCCAGCCCGCCACCTCCAGAGGGCCCAGAACCTGCTGGCCCGCACTCTGCCGTGAGCAGAGACGGGGCCAAGGCGCGGGGATCTGAGATGGGTGAGGGGAGACGAAAGACCACAGCACAGGCCTTCCTGAAGCAGGCAGAGAATCCGGGGTCTTTCTTTGCTTTTGGATTTTGCAGGACCATCAAGCTGAGCACAGGTGAGCTTCAGGCCCTGCTGCAATTGGCCATGACTGAGGAGCTGTGGAATCACAGCTCGGCCCTACGCACTTACTCAGGCACCTCCCCAAAGCCAGGCACCGCCCGGGCTTCAGCAGCAAAGATTTTGCAGTACTCCCGGCTCATGTTCTGGATCTTGCAACCCTGTGGATTACAGAGAACCCACCCTGATCACTGAGAAAGCCCACTGTCCTCTCCCCGGCCCAGCTTAGAGGGACAGGCTCTGTGCCAGAGGCCTGCAGGGAACCCTGGGGTAAGTGCCAGTGCCCAGGGCCACACTGTGGGCAGCAAGGGGGCCGCTGACGTTGGGGCACAGAGCAGCTCACCCACATGCACTCCCCTCATCTCAACCAGAAGGCTTCTGTGTGAGATACGTTTGAGGGGCTACACCTCAGATTGCCCTCAAGGACCACCCAGGATCCTCAACAAGGTCAAGGCCGATGGCTTCTGCTTCTGTACTGACTTCCCAACAGGACCTGGGCTGGGAAGGGGGAGAAGGTGCCAGAGCGCAAGGATGGGAACGGGGGCGGGACGCAGTACCTGGATGGTGACGTCGTAGTTCCTGCCCAGGAGGGCCGTCTCACTGCTGGGCCCAAACACCAGCAGGCTGGACACCTTGATGACGCACGTGCGGCCTGACTCGAAGATGGGCTCCAGCCCGTAGATGACCTTGGCCTGGGAGGCCTTCCGAAGGCCGTGCCCGTGTCCTTCGCCTCGTAGCTCCTCGCTCACCAGGCGCCCAAAGAGCTTGTCCCCCCAGCAGCCAGAGTCAGCCAGACCCTTGGCAAACACCATAGGAGTCATCTCAATCTCTTCTCCAACTGAAGGGAAAGGAGACACAATGGGGAACCCGCCGCCCTGACGGGGGCGCACGGGGCAGGAAGAGGCTGGGGCGGCCGCCCCCGCCACCCTGGTGCGCTCAATCCGTCCATTACTGCTCTCTGGTACCCAGTGCGGGCCCCCTAGCAGAGTGTGAGGTCCCGAGGGCGGACACCACATCTGACACATGCTCATCATGTGTCAGTGCTCTAGAGCACCCCTCACAGAGAGAGAGCGTGGTCAGCGCCTGCGGAGGGACGGCAGGGTTTCCGTGGTGGGGCGACAGTCAGGGCAGAATACCAGAATTAGTTTGTTTTAGAATCTGCTGTTTCGATCAGATGAATAAATGACTCCATGTCGACCAACATGTCTGACTCACACAAAAAGCGTGCAGGGCCAATCCCGTAGCAGGGAGCCCTCCAGTGCTCCGATGGTGACTGCTAAATACTGTTTCCCACTACAAGGAACCAGCACTCCCCGAAGAAACGGCTGATTCCAGGTCTCAGGCAGGAAGCCCGCGGGATGGACCTGAGACATCTGGTCAGACCAGAAGGGAAAGGAGCTGTTGAAACTGAGTGGAGGTTGGTCCCTAGGACACAGGTCCCAACCTTCCGATGGGGCTCCCACTGGGTGAGATCAGACAACATCACCAACAAAAAAAATATGTTTGCAATGTATGACACATATCAAACATATCAAAAATCCCTATGTTCATAACCCCCTCACCCCTGCAAAAAACCCAGACCTCTGTGGTGACCTAGGGCACCAACTCAGAGTAACCCAACCACCATTGCTCCTTTGCAGAAGGAATTCAGTGAATGAATGAAGAAAAAAAGATACAATTAAAATACTCCATCCACCCTGGCTGGTTTGGCTCAGTGGATTGAGCACCCACCTGCGAACCAAAGAGTGGCCAGTTCGATTTCCAGTCAGGGCACATGCCTGGGTTGCAGGCCAGGTCAGGTCCCCAGTAGGGGGCGCCATGAGAGGCAACCGCACGTTGATGTTTCTCTCCCTTCTTTTCCCTCCCTTCCCCTCTGTCTAAAATAAATAAATAAAATTAAAAAAAAATACTCCATGTTGCGAACACTAATGAATTAATGGATTTAGACAATAATCAGTGATGGTTAAAACCCCTAGTGACAACATGGGTATATCAGATACAGTTGTTTTTCTTTTAAATATTTTACTTACTTATCTTTAGAGGGGAAGGGAAAAAGGGAGAGAATATCAATGTATGGTTGCCTCTCCTGCGCCCCCTGCTGGGAACTGGCCTGTAACCCAGGCATGTGCCCTGGCTAGGAATCAAACCGCAATTCTTTGCTTCGCAGGCCTGCGGCCCAGTCCACTGAGCTACACCAGCCAGGGCCTTTTTTTTTTTTTTTAACTTTTAAATGGGATGGATCAGACAAAAAACATCTGAAGGGACCCGGTGATCAATATTAACATCATTAAAAGTAAAACGATCGGATGTTACATGACTCCAGAGAGGACGGGAAAGAAAAGACATTGCACACGCGAGCAGCGGCCTTGCCCAAAGTGTGCGGCCGAGTCCAGAGCCTCTGGGTCGAATGCCAGTTTGTGGGGAACACGTGGATGGAGGAACATGCTGAACGGTTACATCGTCCACACAGTCTAGAAAGCAAGAAATTCTACCCGGCACGTGACTTCAACAACTAAACGGCAAGGAGGAAAAACAGAGGAAGGTAGAAAAACTCACACATCAGAGAGACGCGTGAGACTCGGCGGCCCAAGGCAATGAGTGGTTTCTAATTCAAGGCACCAAAGCTCATGAGACCACCAGGAAAATCGGGTTGGATAGCTAACAATATTAAGGAATGATTACAGGTACACTTCAGAGAGGCTGTGGGCGCGGTTCCAGACCGCCACAACAAAGCGAGTACCGCACAAAGCAGGGGTCGCAACCTCCTTTGCGCTGGTGGAGACTCCAGCCTTCAAGTGGTAAAAAATTAGGCGACATCTTTGAAGTGCAATCAAGGAAGGTTCGCCTACACTGAGTTTTTAGGTACGAGGTTAGATTTGATGTTGATGGAATTCGATTTGCTAACTCAGCAGAGGGGATCGGTGAAATGATGAGTGATTAAATGAGTGCGTGGAGGGAGGGGCAAGTGCGTGAAGGGAGGAGCGAGCGCGTGGGGGCGGAGCAAGAGTGTGGGGGCGGAGCGAGCGTGTGGGGGAGGAGCAAGTGCGTCAGGTGGCCAATGGAACTCTTTCACAACCCACCGCCGTGGCAGCCCTAACCCTGAGCACCTCTCTGGCAGGAGCGACACATACTCTTCCTCGGATGTTTGGACCTTGAAACCGGTCACTGAACGATGGGGTGCATCACCGTCACCAGGGAGCCCACCAGGAATGCACTTTTCCTAGGTCCTTCCCCAGAGACGGTGAGTGTGGGGATCCGCAGTAGGGGGCCTCAGAAACCGCATTTTCAGCAGCCTCCCCGTGGGAACCCAACACGCAGGGCACTGCGAGGAACGCTGGCGGGGAGCTGGCAGGGGAAGATGCCTCCTGGAGGCCCGTCCTGCCCTTGGTCAAGCACTCGGGCACAGCAAAGGGCACAAGGCTGAATGGACTGCTTTAGGAACGGGCCGCCCTCTGAAACGGCATCCTGAACTGGGAGGCAAAGGCAGCCGTCTGGGGAGCTGCACGTGGCATTTGGGATGGATTCCAAGTCCTTGCAGAAGGTCCCTCAGCAGATGGCTGGACAGGGACGAAGGCCACTCACTCCTCGCCCAAGGGGCTCCATACCTTCACCTTCTTCTCTGGATATGAATCCTGACAACACTGCATGGAGAGAAAAAAGAAAGCAGCTGCCTCCGGTGGTCCGCCCAGAGTGAGGACCATTTCTGCCAGTGACCGCTGCCCTCCTTCAGGAGGGAGGCCGGGCAGCGGCCGGGCACACTCACCCTCGGGGCTCAGGCAGAAGTCCGTGGAGGCCGAGCCGTGCTCATTCTGGATGGTGCAGCGGTACACCCCGCAGTCCACCGGGGAGGCCTGCACGATGGCCAGGGCTGCCGGGCCCTCGTCCCCTGCGCTGCAGAGAACGGAGACCCTTCCCGTGAGGGCCAACGTCTCGGCATGGCCGGGGCCAGAATGAGGGCTCCAGGCCAGTCAGAGCCGGCTCACAGAGGCTGTTGGGAGCCCTGGGCAGGGGGCGGGCCACACGGGTCTGGTTTGCAGTCCTGACACTCACTAGCTGTGTGACTTTGGGGGAGGGACAGTGCCCAACACTACGATTGTGGAAACAAGGGGCCAGGTCCGGGGAGGCAGCCTGCCTTCTGACAGCTTACCTCCTGGCCACCTCGCCTACTGGGCGCTGGTCCTTGGCCCACGTCAGAACCGAGTCGCTGAGAATGTTGAAAAACTGGCACCAGAGCTTCAGGCTGCCCGAGGCATCAGGAAACTGCTCCACCCGAATCTTGCGAATCACCTGTGGGGCTGGGAGCAGGGGCCCAGGTGAGAGGACTGAGTCCTTCTGTTCCATCTTCGCCCTCTCTGGCCTGACCCATGCTTCCCTGGGTGACCCTGGGGGGACAGGCTGAGGGCCAATGGGACTCATGTCTCCACACAAATCCTTCTCGGCCCCCCACTGGGCCCCATCTGCATCTCTGGTGCATCTGCCCTGACCCCCCAGGGCACGCATCCCAGCTAGGGAGAACCCACCACCGCCGCACCCCCTCCCAGGCCAGCGGAGGTCACCACAGGGGTCAGGAGAGAGACTCCGGTCTGCAAGCCAGGCCCGACAGCAGGATCCTGCATTCGAGCCCTGTCCCCACCACTCTGCTTGCAGAGACAGGCTTGTGGTGGTGATGACGACAAAGGTGGTGGGACTCTGTTGAAGCCAGTTCCGGTGCTAAGCACTTGCTTTAGTCCATCTTATTTAGCCCTCGCAATGTCACAAAGTTGGCTCCATTACCAACTCCGAGAGAGGCAGGCCCTCCGGATTCCTACGCGTGGGGGGGTCGTGACATGCGAACAGCTCACAGGGCTCTCAGCAGACCCCTAGTGGACCCACACCACCCCAAATGACCAGGGCAGGAGCATCGTCTGCTGCCCGGCCCTCTCTGGGAAGCCGTACCCCTGCCCCCATCACTGCTCACCTTTTAGCAGGTCTTTGGCTTTCCTCGACTTGTCGTCGGCGGCTTCCTGCTTGCCTTCGTCCACGCCCAGCTCTGCATCCGGCCCGCTGGCCTTGGGGCTGGGGCCCGGGTCCCCGGCTGCCTGCTCCTCCTCTGCCCGCGGCACCTCCAGCAGGCCTGCCTTTCGGCCCTGGGTGGGAGAGCGTTTCTCCCGCCCTGGCGTCCCAGGGGAACCCGGCGAAAGGCCCTTCCTGGGCCCTCGAGGAGAAACCGTGGGGCTCTCCCTTTCCTCAGGCTTGGTTGCTTCCCCGTCCCCTCCTGCTCTGACCTTAGGGAGGAATCTCTTCCTCCGGGCGCCCAGAGCCAGCTCCTCGGGGGTGGCTGCGGGGAGCCCTGGTGGCTCCTGTGGGCACCCCTCCTCCCAGCAGGGTCCCTGGCCAGAGGCTGCCTGCCCACCTGCCTCTCCCGGCAGACCCCCCATGCTTCTCTCCTGGGGGGTTCCCGGGAGGCCGGGCCCCTCAGGAGGAACCTCTCTCTCGCCCTTCCTGGATGCTTCTGAGGTCGGCCCACCCCCAGGGCCCTCCTCCTCACCCACCACTATGGTGGGGACATTGAGGGGGCTGGGACCACGGCTCCGAGCAGCAGCCAGGGCCTGCTGGCCAGCCTCCACCTCCCGGTCCAGGAGGCCGGTGATGCGGCGGGTGGTGCAGGGGCTGAGCAGCAGGTTCTGTGCGCTCTGCACCAGATGGTCATTCTCCACATGCTCCAGGATGCGCCGTGACGTCCGTGGGCTCAGACCGGCCACTCCCACGGTGGGGGCCAGCGTGGGTGAGGGTTCCAGACCCCTGGGTGCAGGTGCCCCCCCAGACTCTGGGCCCCCTCCACTCATCCCTGTACTGGATAGCTTCAGCAGCAGGAGCAAGTAGTTCTTCAGGGAATCTATGAGGCCAGGGTCACAGCTCCGGGGGCCTGAGGGCGCCCCTTCCTCATCTGGCATCTTGGCGCAAGCCCCCTCATTGCCGGCTGCTGTGGGTTCAAGTGGGTGGCTCTGGGTGGGGGTCCCCGGCCCCGGGTGCAGTGTGGGAGCAGAGCTGAGCGAGGCCGGGTCCCCAGAGGGCAAGAAGGCAGCTGCACCTGTGTGTTGGGAATTGGGGGTGCCGGGCAGCCCCTGAGGTGGGCTATCCATCAGGCCAGTCCCAGGAGAAGGCAGAGTGGGCACCTGAGGACTCAGGCCAGTGGGAGGACATCTGCCCAGCCCCTCCCCGGGCCGCCCCTGCGCAAGGCCCTGGGGCGGGCTCACTGCCGGCGCGCCCTTGACTGGGCCTGACCACTCCGGTGCCCAGCATCTCTCCCCTCCTGTCTGCTCCACGCTACGCTCAGGAAGCAGCTGTGACGGCAGCATGGGGCGCCCTGACGGGGGACGCAGCAGAGTTTGCTCTTGGTCACCAGAGGCTGTGACTGCTGTCTCCTCAGACCTGAGCACGAAACTGGGTTTCCCCAGGACAGAGGACCCTTCTGGGGTCTGCTCGAAACACTCCATCATCTGAGGAGACCCGGGACCCTCTGAAGATGAGGGCTCAGGGGCCCGGGGCTGTGGGCTGAGGCTGCTCCCGGACCTCCTCTCTGGCGGAACCTGGGCGGCTGTAGGGACGCTCCCCTGTGCCTGCGTCCCCTGGTCCTCCTGCGTCCTTCTCTTTTCCTGGGTCTTCTCACCTGCCTGGGTCTTCCCTTCTTCTTGCGTCCTCTCCATCCGCCTTCCCTGCACTAGCGCACCCTCCTGGGCACCCCTGCCCGGCTCTTCTCCCTGGCTTTTCTGGGTCACAGTGTCCATCTGTGTCTTCCTGTCTGCCTGTGTCCTCGTGGCTGCTTCTGTTCCGCCTCCCCGTGTCCTCTCATCCACCTGCATCTTCCCGTCCACCTCTGTGCTCTTCCTGCCTCCCTGTCTCCAGTCAGCATGCGTTCTACTCTCCTGGGGGTCTGTATCCATGGCCTCAATGACGCCCTGACTTCTGGGGGTGCTGCCGTCAGCCAATACGATAGGGGCCACGGCCACCTGGGACTCCAGGACCTGAGAACGTGTGGGCGAAAGTGAGAACTTAACTCGTGTGCCTCATCTGTCTCCAGTCTGGCATCCCAGCCTCCTCTGACTCCATCCAGAACGGGCTGGACGGGAGTCCTGCCACCTGGCATCTGGGCCTGGCAGGGGTTCAGGAGGCAAAGGACACGTGGCAAGGTGCCAAAGCTGCCCACCCCGACCCCCGACCCCAGCATCTAGACCAGGGAGAACCCAGCAACTAGGTCCAGTCCTGCCCTCCTCCCCTCTCCCTGGAGAAAGCCTGCCGTTCCTCAGAGACCCTGCTCCTGTGCTATCCCGCCCCACACCCCAGCCACATGAGAAGAGTGGCATCTCCCCAAAGCTCCTGAGCAACTGACCTGCCCCGGTCTCGTGGCACCCACTGCCCTGGTGAGGACTATGGGTGACGTGAGGATGGAGAGATACATCACCTCACTCTTTACAACAAGGTGAAATAGGTGTGAGAACATCTCCATCTCAGAGATTAAAGTCGTGAGAGGAGCAGCCTGATGCGTCTGCTCTCACATGGTGAGTGGCGGGGTTTTGTTTAGAAGCCAGGCACGTCCAGCTCCAAATGCCAAGCTCTCTGCTGTTCTGCTGTGATGCCACCCACTTAAATTACAATTAAAGGACGTCCTATCCAAACATAGCGGAACGAGACAGTCATTTGCCTCTTTCTTCCTAAATGTAATCAGAACCAGCAAAGTAAACAAGAAAAAAAGCAAACTCCACTCCTACTGGAACTAGAGGCAAATAAAACTCCCAGCCTTAAAAAAAATGGGTCAGGGCTGCCGAAAGCAGGCACACGCGGCCCCAGGGGCTTGGCTGGAACACAAGCTGCTCTGGGGAGACGAGCAGTGAAACTCCTCAGCAGGCCTCAGACAACGGGCCAGCAAAACAGTTGCTGCAAGAGAAAGGACTCAGCCCCAGACCCTGCCTGCAAAAGCTGCAGGTTCCTGGAGGGCTGGGTGGGAATGGGCAGAACACAGGTGCTCATTCGTAGCATGAAAAGACACCGGATGGGCAGGCAATCGAATATCCCACGAAGTTTAAATCATAAATGGCTATACACAAATACGTCTAAGTATCCGAAGAACCACACGCAAAACCAAAGCGAACCGACTGCATAATAATGACTTCTAAAAACATATAATTCAAACATATTTAAATTAATTAGGGGATTTAAAGTTAGTTCACTGAATATGGAACTGTGAATGAAGGGGACGAGGAGGGAAAAATAGATGAGTTTGCAGAATATCAGGAGCCACCAAATATAAGTCCAACTGACCAAAGAATTTTAATAAAAATGTTTCTCCAGCTTCTCTTACAACCAGTGAGATACGAACAGACAAAAAGGCCTTGGAGCCAACAAACAGCATTTAGTAATATATTAGAACCTGTCTGGGATTAGGAAATATTAACACAGACGCGCAATCTATAAGTCTACAAGGAAATTCTGACCGTGCACAGAAGGCGCAGGAAAGCAGAGTGTTTGGGTGCGGCCATCCTCCCCCCTCCCCCCAGCCGACCCACCCCTGAGCGCCGCCACGCCCACGTCCTCCGCATCCCAGCGCCCACTGCCTCTCCGTCTCCACTGCCAGCAACCTGATCTGCTGCTGGCCATCCTTTCTTGCCTGGACTCCTGCAAAGCCTTCTAATTGGTATCCAGGGCTCTAACTCATCACCTCTGCTCAATGCACAAGTGATCTTTCCAAAACTTAAATCTGATGCTGACACTTCCCTGCTAAACAACCGCCTGGTTGGCTCATCAGCGCTTCCAGGATGAAGCAGGAAAAAGCCCTCGCCTGACAGAGCAGGAAGTTTCAGAACACTCTCCGTGGGCCCGGCTGGGGGACACGGCACAGCCACGGACACAGCCTCTGAGCACGGCGGTTTGGCTTCATCGGAAACAGTGAAACAGAAAGATCTCTGCTCTTTGGCCAATAGCGCCCTCCCCAGGCACGTATCCTAGATACACTTTCACGGGCACCTCGGCTTAGGTCCAAGGGCATTCGCTACAGCGCGGTTTGCAATAGCAGAAGACTAGGAGTTACCTAAATTCCATCAACACAGGACCGATCCAATAAATTGTGGTACAATCCTATGCCAAATGGATAAATGAACTAAATAAACAAACAAATAAGAAAGCAAGGCACGAGATAGAAAGTATCCTGTGCCACTTTTATGTAGAAAGATACACAAAAATATAACATATTTGTAAGTATGCAGAAAACAGCTCTGGAAAGATGTCTGAGACACCAGTGGCTTCAGGAAGAAGAACTGGGTGATGGGTAAGGAAAGGAGGGGAGATTTAATATTCTCTAACATCTTCCATACTTTCAGAGTTTTATACCACAGGCCTATGACACCTACTCCGTGAAATCCAGTTAAAAGTGGAAATAAATGAGCAAACCCTTCGATAATCATCAAGGCTTGTCCTTCAGCGAGGTCCCAGGTCTGTCTCTCCAGGTTCACCTCTCAGGCCCCTCCCCCCAACACCCACTCACGGCACCAACTGCTGGGCTATTTTACAGCCACTTTGCTTTTCTCCTACCGGACATTCCCACTCTTCTCCTTGCCCAACTGGAGGTCTCCCGCACTTCCCTGAAGACCTCCCCCAAGTTTCTTTCCTTCTATGAAGACTGAGCTCACCCCTCCACCCCCCGAAACATGGGTGGCTTCCCACTCCACGCACTCATTCCGGGTGGCGGTTGTTTGTTCCACATAGTTACCCGTGGCCTGCTGACCTGCGGACCCTTTGCCTGTGCAGAGCGGCCCGGCACAGGCCCAGGGTGGGAGCTGGCGCTCAGCACTGCGTGGTGTGTGAGTGAACGCTTCCTGTGCTCCTATAATCAATAACTGCCGGGCGTGTGTGTGAGCCCGGGCCTGAACTGTGTGCTGATGGGAGCTAGGATGTTGTGTATCCCTTAGAGATAAAATTACTCCAGCCTGGGCAGGCCTAGTTGGTTCTCTGTGGGCTTCTGCGGTGGTTTAATTCGCCACCCCGTCTGTCTGTGTTCCCTGTGAGTTCTCGGAGCTGGTCTAAGTCACCTCAGCACCTTTACTGCACACGAAGATCAATTCCAGGTTGATTTAAAAGTCAAATGCAGCGACTCAAACAATAAAAACTACTTTAAAGTGTGGGTTGATATTTAACCTTAGAATAGGGAAGGAAAGCCTAAATATAAGATGGAGGAAATGGTTAAAATGTGCCTACTGTGGCCGCATAAAACCATTAAAAATAAAGTGTTTCCGATCATTTTTAGGAACCATGACAACATGCTCATGAACGGATGAGAAGAAGAGAAAGCAGGATATGAAACTGAGCCAGAACAACAGCACAAATTAATTTAAAAAGCTGATAAGATTACATATGTAAAACGACTGCTAGGCAGACCAAGATGTCTCTTCTATATGTTGAAATTACAGGTGAATTTTTATTTTCTCCTTTGAATTTTTAGGGCTTTACCCCCTTACTTTCTCTTATGGCCATGTGTTTTCTTCATAATCCAAAAACAAGGTATTTTTTAAAAAGATTTGGTCACATAAGCACGCCTATGTGGTTATTGCAGGGTTATTTATCATTTCCAAGCTACGGAAGCAGCCCGAGTGTCCATCGGTAGATGAGCGGATAAAACAACTGTGGGACATTTACACAATGGAGTACTACTCGGCCATGAAAAAGGAAGAAACTTTTACCCCTTGCAACCGCACGGATGAACCTGGAGAGCATTATGCTCAGTGCAATAAGCCAGTCAGAGAAAGATAAAACCATATGATTTCACTCACAGGTGGAATCTAATGAACAAATCGAACTAACAGGCACAATACAACCACAGACTTGTAGAAGGTGAGCAGGCTGATGGCTTGGGTGGGGGTGGGGATGATTAGAGGGTGGAGGGATTGAGCAAAAAGGAATTAAAGGACTCAGGCATGGACAACAGGATAGCGATAGTGGGAGGGAGAGGCTTATAATAAGAGGGATAAATGGTAATGGAATGAAAAGCTTTTTAATAATTTTTTAAATTTTAGAAAATGATTTGTTACTATGAGAATATGAAAAACCAGTCAAATTCAGCTACCAAAAACCTACAGCTTCAAAATATACATAGATGTGACATACATTTTTTTTCACACGTGTACTTCACATGTATTTAAGTGTAAGGAAATTTGTTAAAAGCCACACACCCTTTTTTAGGAACAGCAGAACCACTGCAGGCAGCCTCTCCCAGGCCGGCACTGCCGGTGCCCTCTCCCCTCACCTCTGACAGGCAAGGGGGACCCTGCCAGGATGCTGCTGGGGTGGGCCGCACCCCTGCAGAACAGGAAGCCAGCTGCACGCTTGCACCTGACTGCCAGCCTGGTCATTCCGGACAGAAGGTCCCCAGGGGCCCCGCTGCCCAGCCCGCAGGCTGTTGGGGCCACACAGCGGCTCCATTGGGCCACCAGAGCTCATGCCATCCGCTGAAGTCTCGAGACTCAGAGACCCTGGTTGGAGGTTCACCCCCTCGAAAGCCCTCTGAACGACTGTCCGCACAGACTGACCTTGGCTTCCCCCCTGCTCACCCCAGAAACTGCTCCCTCCCTCAGTCCCCAGGGAACCTCTCTCCGTGGGAAAGGCGGCCCCTCGCTGTTGTCGATTGCCCTCCACAAGGTGCTGGAACCGGCTGTCCCTCACGTGAGCCCCTCACAGTTCCAGGAAGCCCTCTGTCCTCTGCCTGACCCCTGTGAGGCATGGATTTCAGGGGCTCCTCTTGTTTCCTGGGGCCCCGGCTCCTGCCCCCTCCAAGAAACAGTCTTTGCTTAGTTCCCGCCCAAGTGCTGTCTCCACTCAGGACTGCCAGATTTAGCAAAAAGAAATATGGGCTGGGGGGAAGGAATTGATGTTTCTCCCTCTCTCTTCCCCCTCTGTAAAGATAAATAAATAATAAAATATTTAAAAAAAAAAAAGAAATATAGGACCCCTGGTTACATCTGAATTTCAGATAGTTTCTGAAATTTCTCAGTAATCAGTATGTCCTACCAATAATTTCTCAGTATCAGCATGTCTCATCTCTCTTACCCACCCCACCTCCACTCTTGAAACACTTCATTTCTGCCCGTCCTAAAAAAATACTACTGTCTTCTTTCTGCCCACCTGCCCTCTGCCCCCTGAACCCTGGGACGGTGACTCAGCGGGGCACACTCCTTCCCTTCTGTCCACCTTCTCCGTCCACCCTCATCAAACTCCTTTAGGCCGGCACCCACCTGCCTCCTCCTTGGAAGAGGGGAGACCCCCAAACCGTCTGCACACAAAGCATTACCTTTCCCCTGTTGGCTACCTGACCCCCGGGAAGGATGACACCCCTGTTCTGAGCCACAACAGCCCGCCTCTGGCCTCCGCCACAGCCTGTGCCCCGCACCCGGCTTCTCCCCACGGCTCTGTGAGGCGGCTGTTACTATTTCTCCGATGTATGTATGAGCTGCCCAAGGTCACAGGATGATGTTAGGGGCAGTCAGACATGCACATGGGCACACCTGGCTCCAAACTCTCAGGACACGCCCCCGTGCAACTGGAATTTCCTGGGCGTCTGATGGTTTTTAAATCTTCTAATAAGCCCTTCAGCACACCGCAGCACACTGCTGCTCCTGCCTTCCCCACGACACGGTGGCCCTCGGCAAAGCTCCCAGAAAACTGTCCACGTGCTTTTCCTCCCGCAAATGACACTGTCCTCCTCCACCTCCCTCCGGGGCGCGGGCCCTTGGCTGTGACCTGCCACACGGTCAGGGGAGAGGGTCACGGTGCGACTGTGCTGCCCACACGCCTGGCGTCGGGAGACTGGCTGGGCGAGCGCCACGGCTGTGGTCCCTGCTCCAGGCTGGCGCTCCCTCCCACCCCACCCCTGCTATAAATACCCCACTGCTCGCTGGCTGCCCGGCTGCTGCAGCAAGAGTTTCCATGAAGTCAGCCTCCCGGAGCGACCCCCAGGCACCCAGCACCCACACTTACCTCTCCCGGGGTCCCATGGCCTGCTTGCAGGGGGCTGTCCCGTGTGCCGTGTTTCCGCCGGGAAGGGGGTGTAGGCACCTGGGCAGAAACCTGAGGCGGAGCC
Organism: Artibeus jamaicensis; assembly: GCF_021234435.1. NCBI lineage: Eukaryota > Metazoa > Chordata > Mammalia > Chiroptera > Phyllostomidae > Artibeus > Artibeus jamaicensis. The sequence continues at coordinate 3,151,340 of NW_026522049.1, read as the reverse complement.
TTTCCTGAGCCCTGGGCTCTGGGTTCAGGAGCTCGACTCGGGGAAGAATCGGGCTCGCTGTTGGTGGCGGCGGGTTCTCCTTTGGGCTTCGGGGGGGCAAATCTCTTCCTGTTGAAAAGCCTGGGTGGCTGAGGGGCCGAGGGCATGTGCTGGCCGGGGGCGGCAGGCCCCCTCTCACCTTCCGCTGCGCCGGGCACCTCCCCCGCAGGCGTCGCCCCGGGTGCCCTGCTGCCGCCCTGTGCTTGGTGGCCGTCCCCCCCCTGAGGCCTGGCTGCTCCGGTGCTCTCCAGATACATGTCCTTCAGGGAGAAGAACACTTCCCGGTCTGGGCCTGGGCCGAGGGCCGGGGCCTTCTGGGCCTGGTCTGCAGAGCCCACGGTGGACCCCGGCTCCTTGGCGCTGTCTGCCCCCGAAGGCCCAGGCACCCGGTCTCTGGGCCAGGTCTGGATTCGCTCCGCGTCCACGGGCCCCTCCGTCCCTCGGGGGTCAGGCTTGTCTGGACCGGGGACACAGTTTTCAGAGAGGTGGCCTCGGGCCGCCTGCTCTAACTCCGGCTTCTGCAGGCCAGGCCTAGGTTCCTCCGCTTTCTTTTTCTTCTTGGCTCCAGACTCCTTCTGGGGGGCTCTCTGAGGCCCCAGCTCCATGGCCTCACAGATGTAGGTCAAAAGGCCATGACCCCTGTCCTCCCCATTCTCAGGGGCAGCATCCCCATTGGCGGTCACCTCTCCGGGGGCAAAACTGTCCATCAGGCCCAGACCTGGGTGCTGACCAGGCTCGGTCTCCCTCTCCTGCCAAGCTGCTGAGGCCCTGCCCTCAGCCTCCCTGGTGGGGGCCGAGGGGACCGGCCCCCCGGCCCCGCTCAGCCGCCGCTTTCGCTGGAAGCGGTCGGGACTGAGCTTGCGCAGAGTGTCGGCCTCTCCCGCCGCCTCCTTCCCTTGTTTCCAGCTCTGCTCGATCTCGCGCAATTTGGCCGCCGCCTTGCGCTTCAGCCTGGCGAACCAGCGCTGGTGGATCTTGTACTCGGTCATGGTGCCCACCTCTAGGACCCCCGAGCAGGACACGATGCCCTTGGTGTTCCGGGCAGAGGCCTGGTAGATGGCAGCATCTTCTTCTTGACACCTGGAGGCAGGAGATACTGGATGCCAACCCTTCCCCCACGCCCCGCAGCCAGAGCCTGTGGGCGTTGAGCGAGCTGTCCGGGGTCCTGACAGGTCCCACCAGGCCCCGCCCTGAGGGCCACACCCTGCTCAGACAGTACCGCACCCCTCGCTCTCCATCATTACACTTGGGGAAACTGAGGCCAGCAAGGGGGTGGGAGCTGGCCCAGATCTTGCTGTTCCAGGGGGGATTAGACTTGGGCACAAGAGAGCTCCCTTCAGAAGCAGGTGACCCACACGGCCCCTCGGGGAGGATGACACAGGAGCTTTTTTTGGCAGCTGACCTCACGGAAAATGCCTCTGTGGGTCCGGACCTCCCGCGGCTGCACTCGGCTCTCTGGCTGTCACAGATTCCCCCACCCTGGCCTCGGGAGGTCCCAGTCACGGGCAGGCGGACACGGTCCACCACCAGGGGGTTGCACTCAGCAGCAGAACCGCACCCTCCACCCCTAGGGTCTGCCTGGGCACCGTCACGCAGACGACCCCATTTCTGAGGGCAGGCCCGGGCCGAGGAACCCGGGAGGGCAGGCAGAGCAGGGCGGCCCCGCCTCCGGTACCTGTAGAGCTGCAGTGTGTGGCGGTTGCCCTGATGAGTGATCTCATATTTTGGCAAGCCACAGTAGCGGTCCAGTTCCGTGTCATCCTTGTACCAGGTCACCTCCGGCTCTGGGTATCCTAAGGAGGAAGCAGGAGACTGGGTTGCAGGGAGAGCAGTTCTGAAAGAGTGGGGAGAACAGGATGCCGTGGTTCCCTGAAGACCACCTGCCCCCAGAGAGCAGGGCCGTGAAGAGACTCAGATGAAAACTGCTCCCCCTCAGCAGCTGGGAGGCAAATGTGGAGTAGAAACTTCCCAGCCTCCCGGTCAGAAGAGAAGCCGGGAGTTTCTAGAAAGCCGCGGCTGGTAGCAGCAATAAGCTTCCTTTCTTCGGCAGGCCTGTTCTATATCCTCAACTGTGCTGACGGCTCTAGCTGCAGCGGTGTCCCCCAAAACCAACACCGCCGGCAAGAGCCCTCCTCCTTTCATTCTGGGAACCTGAGCTAGTATTTGGCGGCACAGCAAAAATACCCACTCACCCACCCACCCACTCACTGCCGGGAGGCTGACGGAAGTATTGCCCCAGGCCCTCCCCTCGGGGGACTTTGAGCACGACCCACAAGGAGAGATACTGAGGGTTAGAGCCACGTGGTTCCTGCCTCTCTGGCCACAAAACTGACTGGTCCAGTAACAGACGCCGGTCAGCTAATCCAAATCGTTGATTTAGGAATTGGGAATTAGGACTCCCTCGTGTCTGTAAATGTAACTCCGGAGGGGGCACAGCCGCATTCTGCCACATGGACCGAGGGGCAGACAAAGCTGGTCTGTGGGAAGATGGAAAAAATACAGTCGGCGTTTGGGGTAGAAAAGGAACGCGGAGCCGGAGCCAGCCCAGCGCCCTTCCGAACCCTGGCTCCGTTCCCTGCCTGGGCACGGCCGCACGCCTGTCCGTTCCATGAAAAGCCTGTTTGGCCTTACCGATGAATTCAGCTAACTCCAACCGATTTGCAACGTATATCAGGAATCCGAGGCTCCCAACATCCGTCCCCTCAGTTATATACATTCAGTGTGTGCTGACTGCTGAGCGAGAAGGCCAGGTCAGCCGCTCTCGGCCGAGCAATTGCTCAACAAAAAAAAAGGTAAGACGGGTCCCCACACCAGGGAGGGCCGTACCTGCCTCTGCGCACACCTGCTCCCCTGTCCTATTGTCTGTGGACAACCAGCCCGATGCCTCCCTGAGGCCCCTACCCTGGACCACACCGCCCCCTGCCTCATCCGGACGCCCCTCCAGCAGCTGTCCCTGCTCTGTCCTGCATCGGCCAGCTTCCCCTCGGCCACACCATTGCCTTCTGCACACAGGCCTGCCGCACCACCCGCTTCTCTAAAGGGAACTGCATTCGGCCCCAATCCCCTGCTAGCGCCTGCGCCCATTTCTCTGTTCTCTCTCTCAGAGGGTAAACTCAGAAAGACTTGTCTGTACTCCTTCGCCTTAGTTCCTCTCCTCCAAGCAGGGTTTTGCGCCCACCACGGCCCCAGAACGGCTCCTGTCTGGGGCACCTGTGCCTCCAGTGGTGGCTGATTCTTAGGTCCTCCCTCCCCTGGCCCTGATCTATCAAATTGACTCTGCTCCCCCGGCCCTTCCTGAAACCTGCTCCCCACTTGCTCCCACTCCTTCTGGGGGCTAGTTCTGCTGCCCTGGCCGATGCTCCTGATCCCTTTCACGCCCACCACCTCGGCCTGCAGATAAGAGGAGGGAGCCCCGGGGCTCGGGCCCTGGAACCTTTTCCTTTCTCCCTCTGTACCACCGAGGGCACGCCATCCCACCCTGTGGCCTTTATCCATCCGTGTGCTCCTGACCCCTGTGTTCCCATCTGCAGTCTGCCCTCTCCCCGAACACCCGGTTCTGGTTTCTGACTGTGGACTTGACATCCGCTTGGAGGTCTGACAGGTACCACAGTCCACGTGGCAGGAACTGGGCTCCTTGTTCTCTCTCCCCCAGCTCGGGAAACAGCAACGCCATCCTCCTCCTTTAAGAGGTGACCCCTTGTCCCTTCCTTTTCTCATGCCCCCCCCCCATCGGCCGACCCCAAGGGCCCTCCCTGCGGAATATATCCAGATGCGGATATGCGGATATGCGGAACATATCCATGCCCATCCAGGATGGGTCACTTCTTGCCATGCCCACCGCCAGTCTGGTCTATGCCCATCAGCTCCCACGAGTCTGCCTTTCCACCACAACCTCCTCTTGGGTCTCGCTCCTCCCATCCTGGGAGCCCATTCCCAGCACAGCAGCCAGACGGAGGCTTTTTAAGGGGCTCCTCTGCTCCAAACCCCTCGATAGCCCCCATTTCATCAAGGCCTTCGGGTCTGGGGGACCCGTTAGCACGCTGGCCCCACCTCCCGCCACTCTCTGCCTTGCTCGCTGCACCCCAGCCAGGCGGCCCTGCGGGCTCGGCTCCCGCGCACCCCGCGCCCATCACACTGCAGCTCCCTGTCTGTCCTCGCATCACCTCCTCCGAGAAGCCTTCCCTCCCTGCACTTCTTAATCCTCACTCCGTGTTTATTTTCACAGAACGCACGGCTACCTGACATGTTATACACCGCGGGTTTGTCAGTCTGTGCCCGTCCCCGCCAGCTGCCCGTGGAGATACCAGCGGCATGACTTCTCTGCGCGCTTCCCTACTGTGTCGTCAGCCCCCAGAATAGTGTCTGGTATGGAATCACGCTCATTGAGTATTTATAGATGAATGAATGAAGCAATACACCAAGTGCTCGGGGCACAGGGACGGGAGCAAGCCCCCCTGGCTGGGGAGTCAGGGAAGGCTTCATGGCAGGAGGGGCCTCTGAGCAGGCCCTGAAGGGTGGGCCAGAGAGTGGGGGTTCGGCGCCTGCACTGCCCCTTCCCACACGGCAGAGGACACGTCCTCACCTGCCTCCCCCACCCCGACTGACGTGGGCAGGGACTGTGCCCCCTAAGACAGTGCCTGGCACGCAGTGGGGACTGGACGAAACCTGCTGGATGAGCGGGAGCACAAGGAAGGGACGAGAGGGGCGCACGAACAAAGCAGAGGTGACAGAGGGCATGCCTGACCAGGGATCACGGCGGCGGTGCGTGGTAGGGGAGAATGAAGGGCACCCGGGGGGGACTGTGTACAGAAGCAGGGAGGGAGAGAGTCAAGGCCGCAGCCGGGACAGCCAGGGACAAGCTCTGGGCAGCCCTGTCTGTAAAGCGAACCCCATGTTTCCACCTCGCGCTAAAGCCCCTGCTTACATCACTGCGTGTGTGGCCAGGACGGGCACAGGTGTCCTCACCAGCCCGTGGGATGATCTCATCCCCGCGCCGCCCGGCTCAGCGCCTCCCTGCCCCATGACCTGCCCGGCAGGGCCTCAGCCTCTGGGGCCTCCAAGTGTAGCCAGGCTGGAGCGAGGGGGCAGGGGTGGGGAAAGAGGAGGTCACTGAGCGAACCCCACTGCCTCAAGGCCGGGGCCTCCGTCCCCATGCCGCCCACTGGCACCTCTTCACAAAGCTGGGGCTGACCTGGCCACTCAGGGCTCCGTGGCAGCCGTGGGTTTTGGAAACAAGGTTGTTTGGGGAGGAACATGGCCCTGCCCCGGGATAATCTGACCTTGCCCTAAAACAACAAAAGTGGGAGAGGCCCTTCACGCCCCGCTGCGCACACGTGCTCGCCCCAGTGTGCGCCCACAGGCAGGCGCGCTCACGCACACACTCGGCCCTGGCTGGGGGTGGTCAAAGGGCTTTCGAGCACAGAATCTCCTCTGGCCCTCGTGACAAGGCTATGAAAACAACTGCCGACACTTACTGAAGACTGACTATGTGTCAGACACGGAGCCACACATCCTCCACGTAGTATCTCATAATCCTCACAAAAGTCCTGCGAAGAACGTTAGCAACTCCCTGTTTGAGGAGGAGGAAATCAAAGCTCGTGAAGCGAAGGCTCCTACCCAGTCATCCAGCTGGTAAGGAGAAGAGCCGAAATTCAAATCCCTCTCTTCTACAAAACAGACGGGGCAGTGTCTTAATTCTGATTTCATGCAAAAGGAAGATGAGGCTCCGAGAAACTAAGGAACGTACCCAGGGTCCGACAGCTGCCCGTGACACAGCCCTGGTCTCCTCTTCCCAATGCCAACGCCCTTTCTGCTGGGGATTCCGGGACCAAGGTTGTGCAGCCAGTCGTCACTAGTTAGACTTCACGTCTTGAGAAAGCTTCCTCGGGAACTTGGTTCTGTCTAAAGGCTCAGTCCGTCTATCCATCTGGCCTGCTTCTAATACTTCTCCTCCTCCTGCCCCAATATGTGTGCGCACACACACACACACACACACACACTCACACACCCCAACGCGGAGCCCCCAGCGGTGCTGAGGAGGGAGAGGGAAGGAGGCCGCCCTGCCGAACAGCGACAGGCTTCCTTGAGGAGGACAGCAGCCCTCTGGCTTGAGGAGCCCCTGGAGGAGACAGGAGCCAAAGGGCCAGTCAAGGGCCACTATCCCCCATGTGTCCACTCTGAGCCAGAAGAACCTCCTCTCTGAGCCCCCAAGGGGACCCCTCACCACTCAGCCAGCGTGGAATCGGCAGGGAACCAGCCCAGATGCCTCTCCCTCACCTGGACTAGGTTCCGACCACTTGCTCCTGGCAGGGCGCTGGTGGGCTGACTCATCACAGCAGCCCGGTTTAAGAAACGCTGCCGCCAGGGCAGGTGGGAGGAAGAGAGGCAAGTGTGGCTGCTGTCTCCATGGAGACGGGACGGGGACTGCCCTGCCAGTCCAGGCCCAAGCCCAGTCTCACCCGCCCATCCATCCACCGCCCACCTCTCCAGCCTGTGGAGAGCCAGTTACTTTTTTTTATTCTGAATTTTTAAAAATTTGTCACTGAATTTATCAGGGTGCCATTGGTTAATAAAGTGACAGAAGTTTCAGGTGCACGGTTCCGTGACATATCATCTGTGCGCCGTGCTGTGTATTCCCCGCCCCGAGCCCAGTCCCCTTCCACCACTGTTTATGGCCCCTGCGGCCTCTCCTACCTCGCCCTGACCTGGTTTCCCACGTTCTCTGACCTTTCTGCATCACCCTCCCCAGCCGCCCCCCTCTCCTAACCAGTCCACATGTTCTCTTTTCTCCTCGCTACTTGGAAATGGCTTATTTACAGTGTGCTATGGTGGCCACAGACAACTCTTTCCTGATCTGCTGCATAAAACTCAGGTAGCCTGCGGGTTTTTTTTTTATATGTGTGGAAGTGAGGAAGGGGAAGAGGGAGTTAAGCAGAACAATGGATAAGGATGCAGCAGTCAGAGAGAGCTGGGGCCCCAGTGACCCAACTGCCCGGGGGGTTATGCTGTAGGTCTCAGCAGGGGATCTGCTGAGACCCGAGCGTCATGGCAACTGGGGGCAGAAAGGTTTGCTCCTTTGGGTTGGGGCTTGAAATGAAAACCCTTGCCGCCATGATGACATTGGAGTATTCGATAAAACACCCCAAGATTCTGTAAGTCAGACTCACGTCAGGTTCTCTGTGTACCTCTCAGAGTCCATGGCTACAAAGGGCAGAGGACACCAGGGGGCAAAGGGGGAGCCATCCCAAGCCTGCTCCTCTCAAGTGGCCGGAGGCCCCTACAAGCAGGTGCTGCTGCCACGGCGCTGAAGCTGCCACTGGAATGAACAAGCAGCGTGGGGAGTGGAAGAGATGCAGGGTTTGGTCACAGCATGGCCATTTGGCGAACATGCACTGAGCGCCTCCCTCGTGCCGGCTCCCGAGAGGCACCGTGTGTCAGGTGCGTGTTCTGATGTCACAGTCTTGGCGGAGAGAGAAAGCTGTGCAAAGGCACTGCGCCATGGCGCGGGGGGCAAGCGCTCTCCACACGGACACTGAACACGCCCCCTGGAGGGCGAGCCCTCTGAGCTGGGCCTTGCGAGATGGGAAGCAATCCGCCAGGCAAAGAAGGAGTGGGTGTCTAGGTAAAAAGGCCAAATAAGGAGACCCTCTGCTTTCACTCTCTCCCCCAGACCACTAAGACGACACCAGTGAGGTGTTTTTCTTAGAGGTAAAACCACAAGTAAGGGGAGAACAGGTGGGGAGGGCAACAGGGGACACGACATTGGGGGAGTGGGAAACCAGACGGACCAGCAGAAACTCCGGGCAGACCCAAGACAGCCTCGCCGTCCGGACCCTACGCCGGCAGTGAGGAGAACTGAGAACCCTGCGCTGAGCACCAGAAAACCCCCACAGGGTGTAAGAATGGCCCACCAGGGGCATCTGGGACTGGGGGTAAAGGAGGAGGAAAAAGGTGAAAAGGTGCTTAAAAACCAACCAGATCTCTGGGGGACAGCTCCTTCCCCACCATACCCAAAGGTGAGGTTTATAACGAGGAAGATAAAACTCGGCCCTGAGGGTGAGCCAGGTAAGGGCACACCTATTCTGTAGAAAACGGAAAAATGTAATAACCATATATAGAGAATAAGTGTTATATGCAGAAAGCCCACTGAACCCTTTAATCCGTGCGTTTCCCACAGAGCTTTCACCCTCCAGACAAGCTGCTGGGGGGCTGTCTGCTGGGGGGTCGTGAGGTCCGAGAGGAAGGGAGTGCTAAAGCACAGGCAGTTCTCCACGGCGCCCGCCCAGATCACCCTGCCGGGAAGACCCCAGGCGCCAGGCCCCTCCGACTTGCTTAGAACTTCTAGTCAGCTTTCTAGTCATCGTCTGTCAGGCATTTCCTGGATCTCTGAGGAAAACTTGTAAATAGAAGATTATGGACCAAAAATAAATAGAAAAAGTCAATGGTAAAAAAAACGAGGGAGAAGGAAAGTTTTTAGAAAGTTATCATTGCTCATGTCAGAGAGTAAACAGGAGATACCACATTTGTGAAAAGAACGGGATACTGTTGAAAAGGATTTAAATAGAGCTCTTAGAAGTTAAAAGTTAGAAGACTTGAAAGATAACAGTGAGGAAATGTCCCAGAAAGTAGAACAGAAAGACAAATAGATGAAAGGGGAGGAAAGGATCCGAAAATAAGGTGGAAAGTCCTTGGGAGCAGATGCCCGCACTGGCAGGAGTTCCAGAAAGAACAGAGAGGACAGGAGGACGAACCAACATCAGAATAATCTCAAATTTCCCAGAACTGAAGGCATTCGGTTTCCAGACTGAAAGTGCCCGAGCACACCCCAGGGTGAAGAGAGACGTGTATCAAGACGCGCCATTACAAAACAGCAGAGCTCCTTACAGGCTACCCGAGACGGGGGAAATGGTCTCACGCAAAGAATTTGGAACCAAACATGTTTGTTTCCAAACCGAACTGTTCGGAGCTCTTACTTACTGCTCCAAACAGTGACATCAGGAGCAAGAAGGCCATGGAAGGATCTCTTCGAAATTCTGAGGGAAAATTAATATCAACTTCAATTTCTATACCCAGCCAAACTATCATGAGGGACACAGGGAAAACAACATTTTCAGATACGAGTTGTCTAACATCTACTTCCCATATGCTCTTCTTAGGAAATTACCAAAGCAAAAATGTAAATCAAGAAAGAGGGAAATGTGGATACAAAACACAGGAAATTGATTACAGGAGAGACATAAAGGGGATCTACCGGATGACGGTGTAGGGAGATCCTAGGACGGCAAGCGCACACTGGACATAGAGCAACTGAGTCACATTGGAACCGAAACTCAGAAGAGATGGGCTGAGAGCGGGGCATCACAAGGCCTCTTGCTGCTTGTACTGCCCTCCGGCTCTGCCGAAATTACTGCTCGATAAAGCGGTGCAGTGAACCAAGAAAAGGGAAGACCTGAGGTCCAGGAAACGGAATCAACCCAGAGATAAGACCCAGGAGGACAGCTGTGGATCAGGCCTTGCAGGCCAACGGCTCAGAGAGAAGATCAGAAATCTGCAAGAGGAATGTCTCCAAGGAGGTAACCAACTAAGTACCAATGACAATGACCCAGCAAAAAATGGTACTAAAAAGCTATTAGAGGGTATAAGAAAAATCAGCAATAGATACCAAGAACTAATTAAGTGAAAAACTAGTTAGTACTAAAGTAGTTAGTACTTTCTATAGAATATTAGCTTCAGGAAAAACAGAAGAAATATACTCATAATGTACTACAAGGCCAGTTATAAATAACATTGCGCAGCTAGAATAAGGCACACAGCAAATATGGATTTGAGCAAAAATTATGATATGACTAACTATATTGAGAAAATAAATATGGGCAGCAGAGAAAATGACGGTAGAGAACTAATTCTTCACCTGCCATAAAAACAAGACTAGATGGCATGTAACTTGAAGACTCAAAAGTTAGCGGTATTTCCCTGGCCAGTGTGGCTCAGTTAGTTAGAGCGTTGTCTTATACATGGAAAGGTCACAGGTTCGATTCCTGGTCAGGACACATACTAGGTTGCCGGTTCGATCCCTGGTCAGAGAGTGTATGGAAGCAATTGATGTTTCTCTCTCACATCAATGTCTGTCTGTCTGTCTCTTTCTCTCACTAAAAAATCAATGGACAGATCCTCAGGAAAGGATGTAAAAAAAAAGAAGAAAAAGAAGGAGAAATTAGCAGCATTGACATATTACACAGTAATATAGAAATGTCCACACACCAGAAGCGGCAGCTAAAAGCTGACTTTGCTTCCAGGAAAGGGTGAAATGCTATATTTTGATATATGCCTTTTAGTATCATTTGGAGTGTTAAATGATGTGCACGTGTTAGTTTTATTAGGGTAAAATAAAACTGAATTTTCTTTAAAAAGAAGGAGGAAGGGCTCTTTATGTGGGGAAAATAGCACATGCAAAAGCATGGAGCTGGGCCGTGGCCACACCTGACCGCCAGCGCCACGGGAAGGCAGAGGACACTGGTGTGTGCGGACAGCATCTGAGGTGGTGGAGCAAAGGAGGTCTCCCCTCCGCCCCAGCTTTGTGGGAACTATTCCAGCGCCCTTCCCTGTAAAGTCCAACAAATCATAGCCATTCACGGGGTTGTGTAAAATTTCAGTGATGATGGAAAGAGACGGACGTTGCAAAATGTGTTATGCTGCACAAAGGTAAGGGGTACCAGCACCCCTGTGTATCTCCTGGAAGGGACACTGTTCTCAGACTGGAGGCCAGAGCATCCTGGGTCACAGGTGAGACCCACCCAGGGGAACCCAGTCCCAGAGAGGTGGTCTAGCTGGCTGGGGCAGACAAGTCCCCCAGAATCAGGGCATGTGCCACAGCCGGAAACTCCCAACGCCCTCAATACAAAACATGCCCTTGTGGAGGCAACCTTGACCCGGAGCCCTTGAACCACTGGCTACACAGCTGGCAGGGGCAGGCGTTCATCGGTGGGCCCTGCACGACCTGAAGTGGGTCAGGATGGTGCAGTGGGGGAGTCTGTGGGGAGGCCTGGGGGAGGGGCAGTGCCTTGGCCCTGCTTCCCAACCCTCTACCCACCCCTGCCAAGGAGCATCACTCTGCTTCGTCGTCTACTGACCTGCTGCTTCAAACCCTATCACGGAGCTCCGTGAAATGCCAACGATATGGGCTTATTGTCCAACACGTAACATGGTGTTTACTCTGCGCCAGGTACTATTCCAAATGCTCTGCGGCTAAAGTGTACTCGTTTTCACAATAAACCTCTGAAGTTCATGCTACGATCAGCCCCACTGTACCGATGAGGCATGGAAAGGTTATTTGACCTCCTCCGTATCACGTAACTAAAAAGGGGGACAGGCCAGCACTCCCAGCCGGGTGGTCTGTCCCCAGGGCCTGCCGTCAGAATCACTGCCCATCACTGTCTCCAGGCCTGAGGCTCCCGAGCCTCAAACGACTCAACTCGTAAAACAGGGAGGTTTGGGGAGAAGGCTTCAAAGGTGTCTTTCAACTGAATGGCTCCTTGTCTTGGAACTCAGAGTCACCAGCTGTGTGCGCATGCCCACGGGTGAGAGGCCCTCGCTGAAGGCGGGTTTGGAAGAGGAGCAGGGTGGTGCGGCCGGCCCCAGGACGGGAGGCAGACGGGGCCACAGCCCACACAGGGAGATGAAACCGGAGAGAAAATGAAGACGGCAGTGTATGCCCACAGCCCATGCCCTCCCCGCCCCGTCTCCATGGCACCCTCGGGCCATGGACGGAGGCCATGTGGACGGAACGGAGAGATGGCCGAGTTACCTGTGATGACGCAGGTGAACCTGACGTCGCTGTTCTCGGACACGGCCTGGGACTTGAGCGTGGTCTCGAACAGTGGCTGGGTCTCCTCTGTGAGCTGAGCAATGATGGAGCAGAAGGTGCTCCTAGGAAAGGCAGAGAACCATTCAGAGGAGCCTTCCCCCCCCAGTTCACCAGAGCCTGGCAGGTCCGAGGCAGCTTCAGTCTTACTGTGTCTGTCTGTCATGCCGGGGCCATGGGCAGCACCTGATCAAGTCTTCCTTCAAGGAAGCCTAGGCCTCTGGGCCAGGGGTTGGCAGCCAAGGCACCGAGGTACTGAATGGAACCCGGACCCAGACCCATCACAATACGAAGGCTGCGGACCACCGGCCAGACTACTGAGTGTGCCGGACGCCAGGATGGCGTCCCAACACCATCCTCATTAGGGACCTTGCTTCCCCCTCCACCTTCTACCAGGGAAGCCCGTGCGTGGACCCAGCCTCAGGGAGGGAGACCCCCGCCACAGCAGAGCTGCCACGCAGCCCAGAGAGGGGAAAGCTGGCCAACCCTTAAGAATGCACAGGTCCTAGGAGCCTGCGAGCCAATTCCTAAAGCTTGGGCTCGGGAACAGAAAAGACCCTGCCTTTGTGAGCACAGACCCATAGCAGACAGAGAATGAGCCAGCCAGCGCCAGGGGTCCAGACCCCAGTGCCCAAGGGTATTGGAAAAGAGAGACTCACATGAATTCTGACCCCAGACGGGGCTCTGCTGTGGGCAGCCAGCCACGGCCCCCTGCTCCGCTCCTGGAGACCACATGCTCCAGGGGACCCATGGCTGGCGGCTCTGGGCCCAGCCGGCAGGACTGCCAAACTACACACAGGACACTAAGTTCCCTGCGACGGTCCACCTCCCGGAATTCGGAGGCATTCACGGGCACACCGAGTCCAGCACAGGTGCGTCGACACTGCCCAGCATTTACAGTCCTCTCCTTCCTGGGCACGGGAAGCGCAGGGCCGTGCCAAACCCCCTCGTGGGCCAGCAGAGACTCAGTGCGTCCCCAGGCGTGAAGCGTGACCACACAGCCAGGTTGTTCGGTGCAGAAGCCGTGCCCTGCCCTCCCCTCTCCAAATCCACACACCCTGTCGTGAGCAGCAGGGGCAACTGTGACAAGAAAGACAAGTCACTCAAAGCTGCCTTTCTCTGTGCCCCGGAGGAGGGGGTGGTCGCGTCCAGGCAGTGAGTGTCCCCCCACGACCTCCTCACCCCGGGTAGTGGGCAGGCTGGGAGTCTGTGGGACGGACAGACAGAAACTGCAGCTCTACACCTCTGATTCAACTTGTCGTTTGCCGTGCAGTCATTCTGGACTGACAAGGGTGCAGCTGTGGCTTCCGACCGGGAATGCCGATGTCTGGGCCTTCGGGGAGGGCAAAGAGGACCTAGACAGGGGACCCTGGCCTCTCCCATGACCGGACATTGGAGTGAGGGGTGCAGTTAGACTTTCTGGACGCTCCCCGAGACACCTGCACCCACGGCTCATCTGTCCACACATGTCCTTTCCTTTCCCTTTAATCCACTCAGAAACAGAAAGGCCTTCAGGACCGGACCGTCTACCCCTGACACTCAGGAAACATAACTGCCGAAAACATCTCTTGCTGCTCTCACACTGACAGCAATCCCTAACTTCGGGGAATACGAACTCCCAACCCACCGCTTCCAGAGCAGACGGCCGGCCTTGCCAAAAGCGATCACACTTCTGTGATTTTGCAACTAATCCGAAACATTCCTAATTACTTCCTCCGTGCTTAGCTGGAATCCTACCTTCCTCGTGAACAGGAGCCTGGATCTAATATTCTTCGGCTTAGGCTCTCAGGGATTAAGCTGCTTGAGCAAAGTCTAAGAAGATAATTTCGACTACTGGGTGAACGGGAAAACAGGGAAATCAGGTTTCAAGATAATTTGCAGGGACGAGCGCTCACGCTAGGTGGCCGATGGTTCACCTCGCCTGTTTTGCATGGGAAAACGCTTTTCACACTACATCCCAAGCCGTATTAGGCAAGAGAGTTCACACTGGAAAAACACAGTAACTGAAAGGCAGGCCTGAGTGGGAGCCCCCTGGCAGGGTGGGCCTGGGGTGCCTGCCCGGAGACAGTAACTGCACACACTGTCATGTTCCACTGAATGTCACACGCTTCCTGTCCCCATCCTCCAGACCACGGGGACATGGGGTGGAATAGGTGTGCTGCTTGTTCCCAGTCCCCAGGAAAGCCAGGAAGTCCACACACCTGGAAATGGTCTGTTCCCAGCCTGACACCTCCAAGTCCTTGCAACGCTGTGACCACATGAGGCGATCACAGCCTGGTCTTGGGTTCGCCAGAGAACACCAGGGTCATGGTTTTACGTGATGTTTGAGGGAACCTAGCCTGGCCCTTCATGTTGGTTATCTAGCCTTGCTTTAAAGGAACTTCCAAGACCATCTCTTTCAGCGCCGGCCGCGTCCCACTCTGAACTAGTTGCAATAACCTTTCTCCCGTCCAGATCCAGGTTCCTTACCCTTCTCCCCATCACAGGAAACCTACGTGGCAGGGGCTCCTCACCTGTGCAGACATCATTAGCTACTGAAACCAGTTAGCTACTTAGAAATCGTTCTTTGTGTGTAAAGAAACTGGAGCCCACACTCCCCGAATCTACCAGTCTGAGATGAGGACCAAACAGGAAACGCTCCTGACTTTGACTATAATGGTCAGTTCAGCCAGCGACAGAGAGCTGTCCCCAGCTTGGGAGGCCAGAGGACGGTCCTTCCCTGGGCAAACCGCATCTGTGGCCTGCACAGGCCCTGCCGTGGCTCTGCAGCGGGTTCAGAGAACCAGCTAATGCCGGAAGACACCAACACGGTGTCTCCCGGACCTCACAGAGTTCGCCGTCTGCAGGGGTGAAGAGGAGTCAGAGGAAAGGGGAGTACAAGGCGGTCAGAGACCATAAGGGACTGGAGAAAAAGAATGTAAGGCCATAGTCCTGATTAGAAGATAGGCAATAAGGTGTCAGCCCCAGATAGGTGGTGACAAAAGCCATGAAAACCTAGGGTGCAGAAGCAGGTCTCCTGATCTGGTCCCACAGTGCCGCTCCCAGACAAGGGGAGGCGTCTCAGGGCCCGCGCCGATTTCTGGGCCCCTGCACCCCTTTCAAACGGCCCATGCAAGCGTCGAGCGTGGCCCCTGTGAGACCCATGCTCATGTGAGTGCCTCTCACCCCCTCTGCCACCCGCCCTCCCGCCCACCCCTCACCCCATGCAGCCTGGTTAGTGCACAAGCCGTCACCCAAAGGCCCCTCAGCACCCATACCCGAGAAAAAGGCAGTCAGAGAAATGCAATGCAATATGCATTTACCTTCCAGAGCTGGGGTGAGATAACCGGCTGCTTGATAAGCTAAGCAAAAACAGCAAATGGAATCATTAGGCCAAAAAAGCCAGGAGGAGGCGGTGGCGAAATCAACAACAGTCTGCACAGTATCAACCGGCCATCATCTGCGGCCCAGAGGCCTTTCTATTAAAAGGGACCAGCTGTCTTAGCTGGCCTGCTCCGGTGAGCAAGTGGTCTCCCCACTGCACGGCCGTCTGCCTGAGACCGAGAGCTTGTTACATGCAGCAGAGCCCAGGGAAACCGTTAGGCAGAGGGGAGGCCCGTGGGGGCTGCACTTTGAGAAACATGTGTCCCAGGCAGTTCAGTCACCGCCCCCAAGAGCGGGGCGCAGAGCTGCCTGGCAGGGTCCCTGAGCCCACCGCACACCAGCCTGCAGGCGGCTCCTGCTTCGACACTCAGCCTTTTAGGGGCAGAGAGCCCCCCATTCCTGGAAATCCTCTAAGAAGCCGGGAAGGAGACAGGTGGCTTGGAGAACACCCATAAATGTGTTAAAGTTTGGTTAAGGAGGCCACGCAAGGCACACGGGCTGGGGCAGCGGAGAAGAGGGAGGAGAAAACAAAGCAGTTATTTCAGCAGGAGCTGGGGGGGCACCCGGCTCGGTCAGACCAGCACAAGGCCCGTTAAAGCCTAGAGCCCCGAACATCCCTTCTGCCCCAGGGCAGCTGAGAGTGGACACTAGCTAGGGGCTGTGTCGGCCACCGCAGGGTGAGAGGACCCACCCGGGGCTGCCCCTTAGTGGAGATCCAGCCCACTCTCTATGAACCAGCGCTTTACCCCTCCTTCCACCTTCCTAACGCACCTGCCTCCAGTGGAGTCCAGGGTCACCATCTCCCCCAGCTCTCCGGGAGATGGCAGGGGCCACCCCGCTACACTCACTCCTTGCCGCCGTCCCTACCGTGGGGCTAGCTGTCCCTTCACGGTCAGCAGCCCAGCCAGCTAATGGCACTCATGGTCTCCATCTCTAACCACGAGCTAGCACCCCTGACAGCCTACCTCTTCCAAACCAAAAGACCAAACTCGTCCTCTGGCCAAACACATGGCTTCAGGGCCAGTGGCTGCGTGGATGCCAGGGGCACGCACCCCGACTCCGAGGCTCTGAACCTGCCATTCTGGACCGCTCTCTCCCCTCCGACCTGCAGGTTCAGTTGATGGACACTTCTGGGCCCGCCTTTCTCCCTTTCTCTCTACTCCTGCCAATGAGTTCTCATCAAGACCCTTATGGCTCCGTGTCTGGTGGCCACCTCAAACCCCTTCTCCTTCACCCCTCCTACCACACCCCTCCTCTGGAAAAAAATGCCCTAGTCCCCCCACCACATATCATACTGAGTTTCTACTCCTTGACTGGGCACGTAAGGCCCTCGACCTATTCTCGCTCCCACTAGAACCACGGTTCTCTGCGTCCCAACATTCAACTGTAGCCAGGTGTGTCCCTAACTGGCAGGACACGCCCGCCGCTAGCCTCTGAGCCCTGCCTTTTTGTCCTCCCTGCTTGGAAAGAAGCCTTCTCTATTTCCTTCTGCTCAAATGAATCCCCACCCACCCAGCCTTCAAATCTAGCTCTTTCTGTAGCCTCGACAGCCCCTAGCACCGTGCCAGGCATACGGTGGGCATTTGACAACTGTTTCATGGGCAGAATGACGAGATGGAAAGAGAGAAGAGGAGTGTGGGAAGGAAGGGGAGTGCATCTTCCAAACAGCAAGGGTCCCACTGACCCCCCGCCCCCTCCCCCCACAAGGAATGGCTGCTCCGAAAAAGAAGAAAAGCGAGAATGCAGCTGCCTTTGCTCGGAGCTTTAAAAATCCTCCCGAGGCAGCGTGGGAGGCACCTCCCACGGTTCCAAGGCACTGGCCAACTGCATCCTTTCCTGACCATGAACTTCCTTTGCCTTTCTCCTCAGAATTGAGAGATTTCTCCTCTGTTGGGTCTGGATTTCTTCCCTGGGAAGTAGAGGGAGAGAATCGGCTGATTCAGAGAGGAAAACGACAGGTCCACAGCTTCCACCTGCAAGTGTGCAAGGCACTAGACCTGGGCCACGACTCCTGGGAAGCCGGGGAGCTGGAGAGTGAACGGTGTCCGGTCTCCGGTCTCCAGGGTTTTCCCCGAACAGCCCGGAGCCCTGGCCCTCCCCATGCAGCCCGGTTTCAAAGCTGCCCCGTCTTCCTCCCTCCATCGCTGCTGCCTCCAAGAAAGGCCCTGCTTCTCTCTCCTACGTGTCCCACTGCTAGTGACAAAGGCCAGACAAAGGGACGCAAAACTCAGATAAGTCCCTGTGATGTGTGAGACAACTGTGGGGTTCCCCCTACAAGGCAGTTGGCTCCACCACAGACTGGATGGAATAAATGGCCAAATTTTGTTTCTTTTTTTTTTTTTTTTGTCCATAGAGCTGGTAGCTGGGAGCAAGGGACACTCTTTCTTGGCAGCCAGGAACCTTGTCCAGTCTGACTCAGTCATTAACACAAGCCCTCGGTCCTGCCCCAGGCACGTGACACCATTTGACGAGTTTTATGCAGAAACAGGTTCCGGTTACATTTGAACTTTTCCGACTCCAAGGTCAACAGAACTCAGCCAATTCACGAGGAAGTGCCTGGGACTTTTCCTAAATGTCCTTGATGCCTATTTTTGTGCTGTTTCAGGAACCGAGGACGAGAGGCGTCCAGACAGCCTCTCCAAGTGGCTGCTTTCTGCTCTACGACAAGCCAAGTTCTGGGAGCTGTGACCCTGCCACTATCCCGGTAGCCGACCGTCACAGTTTCCTTTGGAAAATATGCTGGGGAGCTGGAGGGAGAAAGAGCTGCCCGGAGGGGTCGGGAAGTGCCCATCTCCATGGCAATGTGCGTGTCCCCATGTCTGGGCGCCTGCGAGCGCCTGTTGGCTTCTCTGCTCCCTATCTGTGTGCCTCTATATTTGAGACAACCCAGGCCCCCAGACAAAGCACCCAGAGCTCTGAGCTCTTGGACGAGGAAGGAGGAAAGGGCACCTCAGTTCAGCCCCTCCCTTGGCAGCCCGCCCCCCCCCCACACACACACACTGGGCAGGGCAATCGGCTCCCTGAGAGCCACACTGGGAATCTTCAGACAGGGCCAGCCAGTACCCCATTCCACCCTGTCCCCCTCCCCCCAACCAGCCCCCACAAAGGTCCCAGGGAGGCGGGAGTCCTGGGCCCAGCGGAAGAACCCCCCTGGAATAGGTCCAGTTCCTCCCGGTAACTCCTGCCCCAGGTAGAAGCCCCCACCCCTGCTGCTCCTCCAGGCCCCCCCGGCCCCCATCGCCGCCCCCCCACCTGGTGTAGCTCTCCCCTCCCTTCCAGCCCGGAGGAATTTCAAGCTCTCTGGCTTCCTTATCGCTCACTGTGGCATCCAAGGCCTGAGAGTAGCCAGCACAAGGCAGCCCAGGGGCCCTGGAGCCCGGGCGCGGCGAGAGCGATAAGCAACCCTGCGGGCCCCTCTGACATCGCCCCATGGAGGCCCTTTCTCCTCTTGGGCAACCTCGAGTAGTGCAAGGCCTGAGGCCCACAGGCTGGAAGGGCCGTGAGAGGCCGTGGGGGACTGTGAGGGGCGTGAAAGGGCGTGAAGGCCTCCGCAGGCCGGGACCCCACCCCACCCGAGGCCTTGCTGCGGCCCCGGTCCTCCCGCCCCGTCCTCCCGCCCCCACCAACCCCCCAGGGCGCCACTCACCTGGTCTCCGGCCTCACGTTCAGCAGGTAGCTGCGGCTGGTGGGGCTGGGGGTCCACACGGGCCCGTCGTCCTCGAGGTAGCCCCGGGCCCCGGCCCGTCCCCCTGCGCCCCAGGCTCCGCTGGGAACCCTCCTGGAGCCCATGCCGCCACCCAGCCCACCTTGCCAGCAGCTCGGCCCTGGCCCCGAGCGCCCTCCTGCCTGCGCGCAGCTCCCGCCTGCAGCTGACTCTCGCCCCTATTTATAGCCCGGGGCCGGCTGTCACCTGCTGCTGTCCCTCCCCCGCTGGACTGTGGGCTGGAGGCTTGAGACGCCTGCTGGGGGTGCCGGGCCCTGCCCGAGGGGCCGCAGAGGGCCCTGGTAGCGGGTGCTGGCCTTCCTGCTCTGCTCCGGGGCCACTTGGCAGACGTGGAGGCCGAGGCTGTGGGCCCGAAGGAAGCAGAAGGTACCCGAGTCCCCAGGAGCTGCGTGGAGGGTGCGAGGCGAGGCCCTGCAGACTGGACACCGGGGAGAGCCAGGAGGGACAGTGCCCACCGCCCACTGCCAGGCAGCAGCCCCGACTGACCCTCGACTGGCCGGGGGCCGTGGGTCCTGCGCTTGGACAAAACCCGCACACCTGTGGGTGACCTCAGTCGCCCAGGAAGCCACAAGTCCTCGGGGTTTGTGTCTGCCCTCCATTATCTAGCACAGACGGATGGGGGCTTCACAAACGCTTCTGGGATAACGGAACCGCCTCCTTCACCCCTTCACCTCCGCTTTCCCAGCACCCGAGGGGAAAGGAGGCTGAGCCCTGGGGCCCAGAAAAAACCATCGTTTGCCAGTTTCTGAGACAAGGGGCCAAGTGCCGTCTCTCCGCAACTTTCTAACCCTTTCCTGACCCTCACTTCCCCCGTCCCTGCCCCGCACCTGTCCTCTCCTGGTCCCCATTTAAAAATCTCACCCAAAGCCCTCCCCAGAACCAGTCTGGGGTAGAAATAAGAAGTCTTCTTAGGCAAAGAGCTTCCTAGAAGGCAGAACCCACCATCCTCAGATCCCAAAACTCCTCAGCTCTGTCTGTGCACGAGTCTTAGGGCAAAACTCCAAGCAAATTGGTCTAAAGACTAGAAAACCCCAGAGGACAATAGTAAGTGTATGCAGTGGGCTCTGGGCTGTCCCCGGAGGGGGAGGCCTGGTAACGGAGCAGCTTGCCCGTTCAGTGAGAGCCAGATGGAAGCAAAGAGCGGCTTAATCCTTCTCTTCAAGCATCAAAGGCAAAATCAATGATCCCCCCATTTTCAGAGAGAAGAGCGCAAAGGCTATGGGATTAAGTTTTAGAAGATCTAGTAGATTTTCGACTCTATTGTATAGATACAATACACGCCCGACACAAGATGAGAGGGCACTCTCTAGCATCGGGGGGCGCTTTTCCCAGTTAGAATGGACTGAATCAGCCCCAGCTGGTGTAGCTCAGTGGATTGAGCACTGGCCTGGGAATCAGAGGATCGAGGTTCAGTTCCTAGTCAGGGCACATGCCTGGGTTGCAGGCCAGTTCCCAGCGGGGGACCCACGAGAGGCAACCACACATTGATGTTTCTCTCCCTCTCGCCTTCCCTTCCCCTCTAAAGATAAATAAATAAATTAATTAAAAAAAAAGAGAATGGACTGAAATGGCTTGTGTCCTTTTATCCCATTTCCTATGCAATTTATTCCACATTTGTTGACGTGTTAGTATCCACGCACTAAAAACTAAACTTGCAAATAATCATAAGTGTTTTTAAAAACAAGAGCGCTGTGAAAGGCACACTGAGCTGGCTCGGGAACCCATGGGGCCCAGGTCCCTGCTGAAGAGAGACCCCGGCAACAGAAGGGTTGGAAGATGTTTGCAAATCATCAAGCAAACAGAGAGTTCAAACTTGGAAAAGGCTCAACAAAAGCCCAAAAGCCCAACAGGCGCTTGTGAAAAGAGCCAGAGCTCTATCTGAAAAAGCATAAATCCCATGCCAATGGAAATATAAATAAATGCAAATAAAAGGGATACTGGCTTGGGGAGAGGGGGCAGAGTAGGAGGGGTCTTTTCCTTTTTTTTTTTTTTGGATATCTCTAAGCCAACAAATCAAATGAATAAAAAAAGGAAGTTCAGTAAGAGTTCTTGCCTTTGATAAGGGGTCCCCTATTTTGACATAAACATACACAAGAACTGTAAGATAAAATCTAGCCAGGATCAAGATCCCCAGAGATTTATGAGCCCCCCCCCCCCCATTTGACAGATACAAGAACCAAGGCCAAGAGAGATCAAGTGACTTTAGTTACAGAGTCCAGACTGGAACCTCACGTCTGATTTCGTCATTCAGTCACACCTGCCAGTGAGTTCAGTCAGGAGAAACAGGGATCAATACCGATGAACCAGGTCTGTAGAAGTGAAGAGCTCTATGCTCTTGCCCCAGCTGGTGTAGCTCAGTGGACTGAGTGCCGGCCTGCAAACCAAAGGGTTGCTGGTTCGATTCCCAGTCAGGGCACATGCCTGGGTTGCGGGCCAGGTGCCCAGTAGGGGACGTGTGAGAGGCAACCACACACTGGTGTTTCTCTTCCTTTCGCCCTCCCTTCCCCTCTAAAAATAAATAAAGCTCTATGCTCTGCACTGTTCCCTGCAGTGGTGAAGGAGGGCATTCCCATGTAATCGGGAAAGTAAATTATGCTGGTTTGAAAATGATTACAAGGACTGAAAATGCTGATTAGAAGACTGTGGAGAAACACAAAAATGTCCGAGACATGATGTCAAGTAGGAAGATGCAGGGCACAAAACCTGGGGCAGGGCCGTGAATGGATCTCCTCCACACCCAAGTGAACCCCATCTCTGCCTGTCACTCACTCTACGGCATTGGGGAAATGACTCAACCCCTCCGAATCTGCAAAGGAGTAATAATAGCATCTGTCTCATAGGCTTATTATGAGGCAAAATAAGAGAATGAATGTGATCAGAATGTCTGTCACCCACACATGTTCGATGTTACCCACTGTCCTACCATACACTGAAGCTATAAATTGAACAAGGATGGAACAGGGATATGCAGAAATGAAAACCGCAAAGGTAAGATGGGATTATAAATAGGCATTAAAAATTTTTTTTTCTAGCCCTGGCTGGTATAGCTCAGTGGATCAAGCACAGGTCTGCGAACCAGAGAATCGCAGTTCAATTCCCAGCCAGGGCACATGCCTGGGTTGCAGGCTGGTTCCCTGCAGGCCAGTTCCCAGCAGGGGATGCATGAAAGGCAACCATACATTGATGTTTCTCTCCTTCTCTCCTTCCCCTCTAAAGATAAATAAATAAAATCTTTAAAAAAAAAAAAAAAGGAAAAAAAATTTTTTCTCTAACAATTCTATATCTTTTCCAATAGGGAAAAAGTAATTTTAAAATAGGGCCCTCACAGAAATTCCGTACCTGGCACCTGGGCTCCCTGCTCCCAGTTCCTAGGAGTCCTGCTAAGTGACAGAAAAGGTGAGCAGTGACCTGCGTCCCTCGGAGAAAATGGGGGGCGGGGGGCATGTTCTAGCTTCTAGAAGATCCTGAGAAAATCTGATTCTTCCACTCACGCATTCATTCATTCGTTTGCCCAAACACTCTGCGAACTACTGCTGCGTATTTGCAAAGGGACTGTGCTCGGTTTAAAGAAAGAGACGGGCCCTCATTTGAATTTGGAACCACCTCCAATAAACAAGCGAAAAAAAGCAAGCTTCAGAACACTGTGTGTATAGAATGCTATCATTTGTATTAAAAATAGATATATAAATATACATATTTATAAACTTGTAAATGCATAGAATTGCTCAGAAACGATACACAAGATAAGAGATAACAGCGATTGACTCTGGGGAGGGGGAATGGGAGGCTGACCTCCATTAGAGGGAGCTTATTTTTTCTTTCATTATATATATATGTGTATATATATATACATATATATATATATATACTCTTGGATTATTTGGATGTCTTACCGTGGGTATGTATTAATTTTTCAGAAACACACACACAAAAAAACTAAAAAACAAGTAAAATAAGGTGTGCTCAGTGCTGAGTACGCAGTGATGAACGTGGAAGGGGGCGGTAGGGTCCTCAGTCTCGGGGACGCAAAGTGTGTTGAACTCGCTAAGACCCAAGTGTTCAATGTTCAAAACCCAGACTGTTTACATAAGTTTAAGGGCACAGTTCTTTCTACACACTCGATCGGCTTCTAGTCACTCGGCGTATCATTTTACAGAGATAAAGCAGTTGGAAAATAAATACTCGTCGTCTGTCAAGCCTGGTGTGTAGTGAACGGTAGTTTCTACGAGGGTGGGGATTTTATCTGTTTAACTCGATCAGGAGAGCACACTCTAGCTAATGTGCAGACAAGTGCTTGCAGCAAGCATTTTCTGATAACGAATGATAGCGCAACCATTAAAAAGGCCTTACAAAAAGATCCTGGGCCCTGAGGGAGCCGTGTTCCCTGTGAAGGCCAGGCCGGTTTTTCTGGGACGCCCCCTCCTCCCCCCAAGAAAGGAGTTAAATTCAAATGAGAGTCAAAGGGCACAGAGACACTGCCTGTGCTTTTGTCACAAGCAAAGGTGGTGTGTGGGGCCCTCCTTGGGGGTGACAAGGCACAGTTTGACTCCAAAGAGAGCCTGGTGCTCCAGCCGCAGGGGAGGTAGGAAGGTGGATGTCTGGACGCGGTGGACGCAGGCCACAGCAGCTGGGTGACTAAGGCTGCACAGTGATCGAAACCGTGGACTTGAGAACTAGACAAGCCTGACTCGGCACCATTGCTTACAGGTGGCCAGGCCGGTGACTTAACTGCTCCGGGCCTCAGTTTTCTTCTCTGTACAATGGGGGGTAACTGGGAGATCACTGGGGGGGACTGCATTAGAAGCACTGGAAAGTATTTCGTAAGGTCAGGGGCGGGGCTCAAAGCGCTGCTGTGGTCAGGGTTACCAAATAATGGACAGGGGTCCCAGGGGGATCGTAACTGACCACGGGCGGGCGTCCAAGTGTGAAGCGCAGGCGAGGTACCCTCTCCCCTGCGTGCCCTGGGGTCACGTTACAAACCCTTCACGTTAGTGTTTCGCCCACTAGAAAATGCTCCCACACTTATCATCACACAAAAGCCAGGGGATGGAGTTGGATGGGAATGACCACCTCTCTTTAGAAGGGGCGGGGCCAGTGAGGTTAGGGGCTCTGTGCAGAGATGGGGAAGGGCGGGCCGCAGGCTGCATCCGGTTTCCCTGTCAGTGGCTTGGCAACCCCCTCACTCCCAGGAAGGAGGGAGGGGTCTGGGGCCAGGACGGGTGGTCACACCTGTGATGTCACCACCGCCTCCTCCTCCTCCAGGTTACCACTGTCCCTGGGCAGGAAGAGACTCGGCCACACATTTCAAACTTTTCTCCCAGCCACCTGTCTGATTTCTTTCTGGGAATGGAGCCAGGGTGCAGGGTGGGCACCCTGCAGCTGGAGCGAGGGGAGGGAGGACCTCACAGTCGGGCCGGCACCAGGCCTGGCTTGCTGTTACGGGCCCCTTGGGAAGCAGAGGCAGCAGGGTGGCCTTGCCAGGCATAGCAGCCATCAAACACCGCAGTCTCTGAAGCTGAGGCAAATGCTAACCTTTCCCGGGGCCATTAGCATTTCCACTAAAAATGTGGCATTTCACAGAGGAAATGAGTCTTGTTTTCAGTCGTGAAAACATCAAGCATGTTTATCTGACTTAATGATTTATCAATGATATTCAGTGCCTGCCTGAGAAGATCTTAGCAGCCCTGTATCCTAGAGGGCCTGACCTCACATCCTACCCAGGCAGGGCTGCAGGGGCCCCAGGGGTCAGGGGTCAGGGGTCAGAGGGCACCCCCCACACTGCCTGCTCCTTGTGCTGGGTGAGGCCCTGACTCTGCCACCCGTGAAAAGACAGCCCGGCTTCGAGTATCTGACCCCAGTTACATCACACGCAAGCTCCCAGGGTGGCCGTCATTCCAAGGCCTCTTGAGCACTGCAAGAAAACGACAGCATTCCCCCCTCCAGGAGAGGGTTCCCTTAGGTTGAAAACCAATTTCGAGGAGAGATGGAGGGGCCCAGAAAATTTCAATAGGCCCTGAAGCCGATGCCACTAGCCCCGGGGAGACCCTGGAGGTGACTCCTGGCTGTCACCAAAAGCGCCCCTCGCCCCTCCAGAATGCCTCCAGAGAATGGGGCCTCCCCAGGCTCCGGGTTTTCTAACCCCGGCTCCGGAATCTAGGGGACCTCCCTCGGACAGCAGGGATCCTGTTCTGCCTCAGAAATGGGCCAGCGAGGGGCGTCTGGGAAAGGCCCCTGGGTGGAGCAGGGTGGGGCCAGGCTCCCCTGAAGAGGAATACAAGAGCCCACCTGCATGGTAAGAAGAACTTTTTATTGGAAATATCGTCTGAGCAACACTGAGAGGAACCGGAGGACGGGCCGGCCTGCCCGGGGCGGCAGCCTCTCCGACAGCTCGGGGGGAAGAGCACAGACACGGCAGTGTCTGCGCGCCCCACGCCCGGCTCCTCGGGAAAGGCAGGGCGGCGGCAGGACGGACACACGCTCCTGCCGATGGGCCGCTCTGGCCGCCTGCCTGCTGGCCGGGGCACATTCCTGCTCCCCTGGGCCCCACGCAGGGATGTGCTGCCGAAGCTCCCCCCACACGGGCAGGATGGGCCAGAGTGACGACCCACCCTCCGGGACTGTCGTTCGGGGGGAAAAACAGAGAAAACAGGAAGGAAGGGCAAGGCGGCCGTGGCCATGCTGGGCAGAGCACTCGGAGAGGGAGCGCACCCGCCCCCCGCACCCCCCTTCTCAGGCCCTGACCTCCCAGGCAGCTCGCAGGCCCCGGCTGAAGGCAGCGGGCGGGGAGCCTCCCAGGAGAGCGCGGCCGCTGAGCGGTTTCGAGAGGAGCGGGCAGCGCCGGGGCTAGAAGGGCACGGACGAGAGTCAGGGCACTGAGAAGCAGCACAAAGCCATAAATAACACGTAAATTCAGATCTGAACGTCCTGGGCGACCCACACCGCCTGGGGCCGGGTGGACATGGCCGCGGGGCCCCGCCTCTCCGCCGCACGCACACGGGCAGAGCGGCTGGCTCTCCCCCGTGCACGTGGCCGGCTGGGGCAGCACACCACGGCGCACCCGACCGCACGCTCGCCCAGCCTCCGGTCACGCCTGAGGGGACGGTACACGGCTGTCCTGGTCCCGAGAGGCCTGCGGTTGACTCTGAGCCTCCTGGGCACCGTCCTCCTCAGGGGCCGGGCCCGGCGATCTTCTGGCCTCCGGGTCGCCCGACAAAGGCTCGCCGGTACATTCTTCCAGTCCGTTCTCCCTGGTGTCCATGGACGCCTCCTCCCCGGAGCCCTCCTCCGGCTCCGCCCCCTCCATCGCCTCCTCTTCGTCCTCCTGCTCTCTCACCTTGTGGACGATGAAGAGGTGGCGGCCGAGGGAGCTGGCGGAGGTGTAGCACAGGCCGCAGAGCGGACACTGGGCTGTGGAGCTGTCCGTCTGGTGCTGAGGTATGTGGCTCTGAAACTCGAGCCCCGAGTCTGTGGCGAAGCTGCATTTCGCACACTGGAAAACGGACTTGTGCCTCTTGATGGAGGAGCCGGTCACGCCGTTGCTGGTGCCCGGGGCATCCGCTGCCCCGCCGACCCGCCTCTTCAGATGGTTCACCTGAAGGGGACACAGCGTGAGCCGAGTCCCGGCCCAGCCGAGCCCGGGACAGGAGCCCCCAGACACAACCAGCGCCGCCCAAGGCCTCGCGGATTCACCACACAGGCCAGGGTCACCTCAGCCCTGACCACTGGTCTAGCTTGGGCTTGTTTGGGCTTCGTTTTTTGTTTTGTTTTAATGTCACGTACGCTTGTGGCACAACATTCCAAAGATACAGAACGAACGTGGAGACCACGTCCCTCCAGCCCCATCATGCCTGGCCCCCAGAGAACGCCGCGTCACCGGGGCCCTGGGGCTCCTCCCGGAGACAGTCTACACGGGCACGGAAACGAAGCTGCCGCCTTTTACAAAAGGGTAACGTGCGATTTTCTCTGTCCTTCCCCTCTCATGGCACGACATGACCAGGACTGGTCTGGTCTCCGTGAGGCTTAGCCAGAGGCCCCACCTCCCTAACAGAGGCACAGGAACCCACTGTAGGGGTGAACGGTCCCCGCTGGTGGACGCTTAGTTGGGTTCCGTCTTTGGCACACACACAGTGCTGCGATGAACACCCTTAACACACTTCTTTGTGCCCGAGGCCAAAGGTATCTGACAGATAAAGCCAAGAAGCTGAGTCTTGCTGCATCAAAGGGTGTGAGCTTTGGGAGGGAAGAGGAGGGGGTGCATTTTCATCACAGACAGATGTTGCCAAAATGCCAAGGACACCCCACCCGCCGGGAGTGAGAGGGCCTGTGCCGACCAGGGAGACACCTTCTCCAAACAGCCCGGAGAGAACATCCTGAAACTCCGGGGGGCTTCCAGACATGCCAGGGCCCCCTGAGGAGTGGCCCCTGGCATGGGGGGTCGGGGGCAGAAGGAGCTACAGTGAGGAGGGAGGCCAGGCAGCTCCCGAAGTTCCCCAGACACAGGAATGGGCACGGTGCAAGGATGAGGGCGTGAGACCAGGGTTCAGGAGAGCAGGGGTCCAACTGCGGCTCCTCCCACAGCTAGTGGTGGGGGTCACCTGACGGCCAGCCCTCCTCGCCCGCTGCCAGGACTGAGGCAGAAGCAGGCATGCACGTGTGGAATCTCTCCCATGTCACTGAGTGCGACCCACCCCTAATGAAGGGCTCACAGTGACAGGGAAACAGCAGGGAGGAGAGGCTGCCTCACGGGCCTTGGCCCATCTTTCACTTGTGTGCTGTCCCATGGGGGTCCCACTGCGCCCGCCCATACCGAGAGACGTTGTCGCTGCTGGTTGCAGCACGGCCACAATGACAAACGGGCGCCCCTCCCGCTCCACCGAACGTGGGCAGGAGCCCCACACTCACCTGAGGGGGATGCCCGCCCGGAGGTCTGGTGTTGGACGTCTGGCTCAAGTCAGGGTTTCTGATACCATGCATAAGGCTGATGTGGCTCTCCAAGAGGGAGGGCCGAGGAAAGCTGGGGCTATCCTCTGTGCAATACCTGCAAGGGAACAGCCGAAGCCATCATGTAAGAGGACAGGCCTCAGCGGGCCGAGCAGGAGGCAGAGGGGGCAGGGTAGTCCTCGGGCTGGCTGGGGGTGCTGGGTCCTCCCCAGAGAAGCCCAGCCAGCAAGCCGGCAACCCAGCCGACAACAGCGAGTCAGAGCACTGGCACAGGGGCCCGGTCATGAGCTTACTCTCCCTGCCCAGAGGCCCAAGCGCTGGGCAGGGGCTCAGCACGAGAGGCCTCGTGTGCGCGAAGCATAGACAGGCGGTTGCGCGGGGCTCACGGTCACACCACCACCCCTCGTGAACCCCAGGGCCCTTCGCCACTGACGGGCAGTGCAGCCCGGGGTTGGGGAGATGGGGAGGGGGACGGAGCCCCCAGGTTCTAGAAGCTGGTTTCTGACCTGCCCCAATTTCTGACCTCGGCACAGCATTTTCCATTTAGAAACGCACTCGTCTCTTGCCTTTGGCCCCTGATCTCAGAGCAGAGAGAAGCCCCTTGACCTGCCGCGGACAGAGTTTTGGAGAAAGCCGGGCCTCCTGGCTTTCCCGGCTCCAGAGACTCACCCACACGTGTAGACTTTCTTGACGGTGTCGTGGTTGTTGCGGATGTGTTTGCGCAGGCTGCTGGGCGTGTGGAAGGACTGCTCACACTGCCGACACGGGTACCGCTTCAGCGTCTGCAGGTGGCCACAGAAAGCCAGGCATCAGCACTGCGAGACGGTTCCACGGGCACCTTCCTTCTCAGGCAGGAAGGAGGATGCCATGCAGGACTCAAAACCTGCGGCACCCGCCCTGCCCAGAGCAGGAACCAACCCGCGGGGGGTCAGCCGCAGAAGGGGGCCGAGCCCACGGAGGCGCCTACCCGACCGTGGCTCTTCTTCATGTGGGACACGTAGCTCTCCCGGTCGGGAACCCACTCCTGGCACTCCTGGCAGGTCCAGCCCGTGCTCCTCAGCCGGGGCTTGCCCTCTGCCCTGCGATGGGCCTCGGACCGGCCCCAGCGGCCCGACGGCAGGGAGCTGCCTCGAGCAGCCACGCTGGTCAGCGGGGGCTCAGCGGAAACCCGGGAGGCGGGACGGCTGGAGGCCGAGTCGGCGGAGGCCTGGAGGCTGGACAGCTCCTCCACGTTGCGGGGGACGCCGTGCACGCTCTGGGGATGGGGAGAGCGGTTACTGACTGGGCGAGGGGAAAGAGGCAAGAGAGTCAGACCCCCCGCTCCGGGGTGCGCCCGCCGGCCTCCCGGCCTCCTCCCCCACTGGGCCGCTCACCTTGACGTGCTGCATCAGCTCGGGCTTCTGCAGGAACAGGAGCGGGCACTCGGGGCACTTGAAGACGCCCACCTGCGCCTTGCTGGCGTCCTGGTAGAAATGCTGCTGGATCTGCCTCTTCTTGTGGAAGACCATCTCACAGGAGCACTTGTACATGAGCCTGTGAGACAAGCCGAGGGCGTGAGGCGGCCAGGGCTCCGTGGCAGGACCGCACGGCCCTCGGCCCTGTCTCTGCGCTCTCTGAACCAGTGCGGACCCTCCCCAGCCCCGGGAAGTCTTCGGGGGACTCCAGACACATCTGCCGCTAGCCCGGCCCCCGTTTTGTCCCCACACCTGCCCCTGTAGCACCCAGGACGCTGGGCTCTGCCCCAGGGGCCATGAAGACGCACTCACTGGGAGGGTTTCGGGGGCTGGGCAGGGTGCTGGGTGGTGCTGTGGTCCGCGGTGCTGCTGGCAGTCTTGAAGGCCATGGGGCAGAAAGCACATTTGTGGAAAACCTGGCAGTGTTTCTCCTGGATGTGGCTTTTCAGCAAGGCCAAGGTCAGGTGGACGACCCCGCAGTGGATGCACCTGAACGACAGAGGTGGGGGCGGGGGGTGGAGGTCAGACCCAGAGGTGGGCCTGGAAAAGGAGGGACGGAGGGCAGGAACTGAGGCATCATCTCTCGGAACTTCAGTCCTGCGGGCCTGCCTGCAGACGCCTGGCTCAATGTGGTCGAGGCTACGCCTGGTGGGAAAGGGGGGAGAAACCCTCCCTCCCTTCCCAGGCCAGAGGATATTCTCCTGCCAACCCAAAACTCCAGGGCAGCTGAGAGAAGTCGGTGGGGTGGAGACGGACAAAAGGGGCCCCAAACGACACACGCAGCCCCCGTTTCACGCGGCACCACCGCAGGAGTGCACGGGAACGTCAGAGGGCTGTGCGGAGCTGCGCCCTCCCCGGGGCCGGCATTCGGGTGAGAACAGCTGTGCTCCCCGGAATGGCCACACGGAAACAAGTGGCCCGGGGCCCAGGGACAGACTCCGGAGCAGCACCGTCCGGCGGCATCTGCTGTGAGGTGGAAACCTTTCCCGGCACTGTCCACGTCGCTGTCCTCGTTCAAATGGATGACATGAAGTGGCCGGCCACACCGCAAGCGCTCGGTACACGCCTGGGGCCGGGGCCACTCTGCGCCACGCGGCTCCTACGCGTGGTGACGCCTCCTCGGGGGGACCAGGGGCCACTGGCTGTTTCTGTCTCTCCCCCATCCAGGCCTATTCACCCCGTTTTTTATGATGCATAAACAGTCTGAAACCACGTTTCTGCGGTGGAGACCACGGTAGACTCCTCCTTCCGACTTCCAATCTCCCTCTACACGAGCGGCCTTTCCTTTCTGCAGTACGTGACCTGCGTCCACTCCGCTTCCGTCCTTCCTCCTGCTCGAAGACACACTCAGGTCTCCTGCCCGGAGAAAACGGCTCTGCTCTTCCCGTTGCCGTGATGCTGCCTGTGACACCGGCAGCCCCTGTGACCTGGGCAGCGGCCAGGCTGCGGCTGCAGGAAAGGAAGGACACGCCTTCCCGGAAGAACCCCTGGACTCCACATACTTCCCTTCAAGTCGTGCCATGGCCCATTTTCGCAATCCACATAAACCATCCCAGAATCCCGGCCGATGTTCTTGTTTTTCCTCCTTTTGTGTGTCTGCGTTTGCGGGAGACGCCGAGGCTTACGTACTCACCTTTGCAGACTCACGAGCCATGAGGAGCAGCCCCCGGAACCAGGGAGCTGGTTTGCCATGACCTCGGAGGAGCAGTCGTTACTGAGTCTGTGCGTGCTGTCCAGAGTCTGTGCAAACTACTGACTTAATTAAATTTTCTCTCCCGTTAAACAAAGCAGTGGCCGACTTCTGGCACACAGAGCAGAGCACCTTCCACATCGCGAGGTATTAGTAGGAGAAAAAAAGAATCCACATATTTTTTTCCAAATGCATGCACCTGGTATGTGTGATGAGTCCTTTAGGTGGCCTTATTCGTGCAGTATGACCAAACTTCTGTAGGAACAATGTAAACACCCTCTTCAGAAATGCAACTGAAAATACATCGTAGTTCCCTAGTTGACACACTCTTTGAGGAAACCACACTGAGGGTAAGAATGTGAGGGGGTCAGAGAACACACACTGAGCCACCTCGGTAGAGGACGGAATCCAGCCAGGTTTAGAACTGCACAGAAGAGAAACCCGGCCATGTCTGCACCCGTGTCTTCAAAGCGAAGGCAGATGGTGACAGCACCATGTGCTGTGAAATACGTGGGTTTAGTAAAGATAAAGAACAGTAAAAAAAAAAAAATTATGTTGCTAATAGTCCCAAACAATTAAAAAAATAACATTATTTAGAACAGTCTACGCTTGTTCCCTTATGACATCGTTGGCCATGCTCCACAGTATTGACAAAGAGCAGAGTAATTTATGCAATCCTAAGTATATATGTACGGTGTATATATACATTTTGCATAAGACACAAACATAAGACACATATGCAATGTACAGGCTTTATACATTGTCTTCCAGAAAAAGCAAAAATAATATAAAACAAAGTACTGTTGTAAAACCACTTGTGGTGAAGGCACGGCCCAGATTGTACCGAAAACCAGTGGATTGCGTTCTTTAAATGGGTGGATGGTGTGGCAGGTAAATTATATCTGCGTAAAGCTGTTACCAGAACAGTATGTTCACAGTAGTAGATCTTAACTGTAACGAGCAGTGTATCAGTGTGTGTGTTTTGGGAACCCCACAATCAATTGAAGACCTGAATGTCCATTATGTTCAGGAACGCCTCTTTATGGCTGAATCGCAATCCATTTTTGGTTGAAATGCCTTATGAAGAGGCTTGAAGAACCAAATTGCTTTTGAGACTGTTTATCTTTACTTATAGAAGAAAGTCAGATAAAATAATTAGAAGGCAAAAAAAAATCTGTTGATCCACCTGTGACATTGGGAATTTCTTGGGTTCGAGATTCAAAGATAAAAGTCGAAGTGTTGCCTTGCATGGTTTAGTGGGTTGGAGTGGGTCTTGGCAGACGCAGCACACATGGAAGGCGAAGTCAGAAAGGCGGTTCTCAACGTTCCGGGGTACTGCAGAAACACTCATCAGGTGTTTGCTTTAGAAATGTAACCCAAAAGGCTGCCAATGCCGGCCCTTCCACAACATGGTGGCAAGGGCTTCATACAACCCCACCACGGGCTGGTTTGCTTCTCAGGCCCTTTAGATTCTCTGTCCTCCATGACATGCCAAGAGATCGGTCTGCATTTGGAAATGTTTGTGACAGGACAGAAACCTGAGAGTCCGCATCCATCCTCACCCCCCCGTCTGTGAGCTGCCCTGGAGCCCTGATGCTTGCTTGCACTTCCCGAATCTCTCTCCACTGCCCCTTCACCTCCACCCCTAGACTGCACCCGGAAAGAAGCCCTCAGTGTCTCGCCTGGTCGCCACACCTGCCTCTCAGCCAGCCTCCTCGCTCCTGAACACATGGTGTCAGCTTCCCAGAGACGGTCTCACTGAATCACACCCCCCCACCCCACCCCGGCCCCGCTGCAAATCTTTCTGCAGCTTCTCCGTGTCCACAGGATGGAGGCCAAACATCTACCAGGGAATACAAGGTCGGGCAGAGCCCAGCCTCCACCAGCTCCCAGTCTCGTTTCTTGCCGCTGCCCCAGTGCACTTGACCCACCTCTACGGAAACGCTCATCTTCCCAGAACCCCCTCTGTGCGGGCTGGTGTCCCGCCTGTATCCACGCCAGGTATCTTCTCTCCCTTTCTCCTGCCCGAACCTCCTACTCTCTCCTCCAAGAAGCTTTCCTGGCCGTCCCTCCACTAGGGGACTTGCCCCTCAGAGTCGCCCTTACTGTCCACGTGTCTATAAGCTACTGCACCACAGCCTCCTTGGGCACCGGGGCTGTGTCTTAATCATTTTTATATCTTTGGTGTCTGGCAGTGACCTACATCAATAAATTTCTTTAAATACCAAAGAGAAGAAAACCTTACTAAATTTGGGAAAAATTAAGTTTCAAAAGTGAAAGCAAACCACGAGAAGACGCAGAAACTCCCAAATGCAGCAATCGGTCCAGGAGGCCTGGCTGGGCCGATGGGAGAGGCAGGGACCCATGAGCTTTGGAGGGAGCTCCCCCCCACCGTTTTGATCTTTTTCTCCCCAAAATGACTTCTTGCTTCTGTCCACTTCACACAGTGGAGAAGATCCCATCTACAACAAACTTTTCTTGTTTTTACTACTAGGCTGATCATTTTTTCCATTCTCGGGTTTTGCTTGCTTCTCACAGACGGGCAGAAACTAATCAACACAAAGACACCAGAGCCCTTTGAGTTTGGAGTCTTGCAGCTCCATTGGTTGATGAAAGTGGAGAACGTTTCAAAGTGCTGCAATCTGTAACTTTATTACTGCAATAGTACTTCAAATTTGATACGCCAAACGCAGAAAGTTTGTGAGCAAGTTAAATGTATTTTTAAAAGCCAAGCTGACACAGCAAATGTTCCCGATGCTCTCATCTCCCCAAATCCTCCCCCTTCCAAGCTCTTTTTGCTAATTTTTTTTTTTTTTTTAACTCCTTATTCTTCTCCCTCTTGCTGTTCTGGCTCTCTAGAAAATAAACATGTCTGCCCACATACCCACCCACAGGCTTGGCCTTAGTGGGTAGGGCCCAGGACCCTGGGGACCATGCTCAGGTCCAAACGAGTGCTGGCCCGGGAGAGGGAGCGGCCCCTGGGAGGGCCAGGCCGCGCGGCACCCACCTGTAGCCCACCTTGCGGGCGTAGTGCAGGCAGTTCTCCTTCACGTGGGTCTGGAAGTAGGCCGAGCGGCAGAGGGCCCCGCACTCCGGGCAGCAGTAAGGGGACTTGTGCGTGTGGATCCGCTGGTGCGCGCAGAAACTGCACTGGTTGGGCAGCAGCATCTGGCACACAGGGCAGGTCTAGGAAAGAGCGGCGAGCGAGCAGCTGAGCCAGGCGCCGCGGGCAGTGGCTCTGCGGGCGTCGCAGGCGGCTGGCCTTCCCGGGACGTGGGTCAGGAGGAGCCACCCCCACGGCCATGCTCTCTTCCAAGTCTCTCAGGGCACGGGGACGCCCCAGACCTTACCACGCAGGCTTTATCCCTCACCTTCTTAATTGGAGATAGACCCAACCCAGTTTTCCCAAAGATTAATCTGCTCCCGGGCTCTGAGTGCTTCTTTGGGCTTTTGTTCTCCAGAGGCCTAAGGCACTTCTTGAAACTAAGATCTTACTTCACTGCCAGACTCACCAGGACAGAGGTGGCCCCTTCCACTCAACACCGCCCGTCGGATGGGTCAGTGACCTCTGGGGGGACCTGAGCCTCCCTGGACTGACGGGCTGCAGAAGCCCCAAGTGAGGACTGATGGACGACAGTTTCCATGCCCTCAGCCCTGCCTGCGAGCTCTGGGTGGGTAGGGGGTGGAACCCAGGGAACACAAGTCCTCCAGCCAGACCCCCGGAAGCTCCAATGGGCAGGGTCCTGGCGGCCAGAGCGGGAGGCCACGGGCGGCTGAGCGGGCGCCCGCACCTGGAGGGCCCTTCTCAGTAAAGAGGAGGGGACTGTGCTGCTCACAGCGGTGCACGGAGGGGCCCTGGCAGGGGTCGGAGCAGCTGTGCGGAGGGACCAGCTGTCGGGGGAGGGGAGGACCGGAAAGAGTCTGTGCCTTAATCAGCCAAGTCCAGGACATGGGGCCCGGACAGGACACACCCAGTTCTTTCTACAAATTACAAAGGAAAAAGAGACAGAGAGGGAAGAGGAACTTATAGATTGAAAGAGATTAAAGAGAAATTTTCAATAATCAGAATTCAAATAATTATTTGGATTCCGATTCAAGAAAGCCAAGTGTAAAAAAGGAATGAGACACTAAGTTTTTATTATTATTATTATTATTATTATTATTATTATTATTATTATCTACCACTCACTTGGAAAACTATGTAAAGTATATGATTGTCTAATCACTAAGCTGTACACCTGAAACTGATACAAAATAAAAGTGAAGGAAAAAAAGTAACTATATCATAAAAAAAAACCCTGACTTAATAGTATCAGGACATTTGACACCTGATATTAAGATCTGGTCATGAGCAATTGTTAACTTTGAGATGCAATGGTATTAGGCCTCTGTTTCAGGGGGAAATGCTTCTCTTTCAGAGACATATCCTGAAACACTCACAGATGCCATGACACTGAGGTTTGTCTGGAAACTGTCCATTGGAGGAGGAGGGTGGGCAACACAGGGGACGAGATGGGCCGTGAGCCGGTGACGGAGACAAGAGAGTTCACCAGGCCGTTCTCCCCGCTTTTATGTGGTGTTTCAGACATTTCCACAATAACCACTTTTTTTAAGTATTACCGTAGCTGCAGAACAGTAAATGAGTACGCTCTTTCGTGCAGGAAAGAGGAGACTATCACACACACACACACACACACACACACACACACACACGCATTCACTTTTATTCGCAAAGAAAGGAGCAGGGCGGCGATAAACCGAAAGTGAATAAAAAATGGCAGCCTCTGCAGAAGGAGCCAACGGGCTGAAAGGACGGGGGTCGGGGGCAGAGCTTCCCCAGACACACCCCGTTCTGTGGTTTTACCTCGGACATCACCTGTTTTAAGTGATTTTTAAAAGATATGACGTGAGCCCTGGCTGGTGTAGCTCAGTGGATTGAGCACGGGCCTGTGAACCAAAAGACCACGGTTCAATTCCCAGTCAGGGCACATGCTTGGGTTGCAGGCCAGTTCCCAGCAGGGGGCGCATGAGAGGCAACCACACACTGATGTTTCTCTCCCTCTTTCCTTCCCTTCCCTTCTAAAGATAAATAAATTTAAAAATTTTTTAAAAAGTTCCTTTGTGTTTAAAAAATAAATAAAAATAAAAGATATGACGTGAAATAAACAAAAGCATTCCCTAGGAATTGAAAAACAGAAAAAAGCACCCTAACTGCACATTGAGTAACTATGTATCAACCATTAAGAAACAAAGAATTCCCCCCCCCCCCCCCCCCGGCGGTTCAAACACACCAGTTTGACCTACGCATCCGCAGTGTGAGGCAGTGTCAGGGCGAGGAGAGGTGCGCCCTCACCTTTCTGCCGCTGCCCGAATGTTACAGGTAACACCGCCTCTGGTACTTTGTGTGTGTGTGTGTGTGTGTGTGTGTGTGTGTGTGTGGTAGGAAAATCGTAGGAACCAAGACTTTCAGTATAAAGTCAGTTCCATAAAAACTCTATAATCCTAACCTTTGGACACCAGTATAAATGCATGACCTTCCTTTCCTCTTTTTAAAAATGTGCATTTCTTAGCTCTGGCCACTGAAAAAAAAAAACCAAAACAAAGTTAGTGTACCCAGCAGCACCGAGCAACTCCGGTGTGTGGAACGTGGTCTCTAAATAGCATTCCTCACGGAACGAAACCTGGGTCCTTGGGAACATGGACGATTCTGGGTTTAGCCCAAGAAATGTACCCAGGGCATCTTGTCGGGGCTGAAAGGAAGGAAGCGTCTCAAGGCTTAACGTGTTCGTGTCGAAAGGAGCCGGCCTGAAGGGGGTCCCCACGACCAACGATGGGATGACTTGAGCATCGAAAAGAAGGACCGAATACAGAAACATTCGGAATGCATAAAAATGAATGAGTTCATCACAACACTAACACTAAAAATAACAGAGGGGGGTCACCTGACACCCGCCAGGATGGCTACTCTTAAAAAAAAACAACAAAATAACGTTGGTACAGATGAGGCAAAACCGAAGCTCCTGTCCCCTGTTGGTGGGACTGTAAATCGGTGCCGCCACTGGAAAACTGGTCGCCAAGGGGAACGAATTATATATCTACCCCATTTTCCAACACGAACTGTATTTCAGGGTAACCAAACAGTCCTCAGGGAGGAGGGACAGATAAGTTATAAAGAATCCCAGCTAATAAACAAAAGGAAATAATAAAATTAGAGAAACACCTTCTGTGACTCAATGTTACTACCTGGGCAGCCATTATGAATGGATGTTAAAATCACCGGGTAAAAGGACTTCTCAATGAAGGGATCGGAAAGCCACCACAGAAGGCTGCCATCGTTAAAACCGAGGCCACCAAGCGCTGGGCACCTCCCTGAAGTCACGAAATGCCGAGAACACAGGACTGCCCCCCCTCCGCCCCCCGCATACTGAACCGGAAGCTGATCGAGCCTTTATTGCTCCTTTCCAGTCCGCAGCGGAAATGTGACATTCTAAAAGAACAAGCGAATTGCATGTGGAAGCAATCGGGTAAACGACCCTGCGGAGTTCTCAGGAAGCAGTCAGTCAAACACAGAAGTGCCCTGCAAAGTCCTCAGGCCACAGGACCCAGTGCCCTCAACAAACCAAAGGAGGGTCCGAGTGGGTGGGGCTGGGCAGAGGGCGAGGGGCCGCTGCAGAGAAGTTTAGAAGATTCGACGAACCAGCGTCAAGTGTGGTCCGAGTCTGGATCTTGATTCAAAGACAATTTTGATGTGAACGGGAAAACTTGAGTAAGGGCTTGTATTAGGACGTAGTAAGGAACTGTTACTAAGTGTGTGAGGTGTGAGGATAATATTCAGAACAGGGAGAAACAGCCTCTCTGTGCTGGCATCCCGCCCCACAGGGTCAGGGGAAGGACTGACCCCTCCAGCCACTGCGCAGGAAGAGACCGGTCTGGTCCAGCTGGGCCCGTCCAGTCTGGGGGCTCCCAGGGAGAAAGCTGACGGCCCGAACGCATGGTCCTGCAGTCCCTGCCCTGGAGCAAAGGCCCACGCCACCCGCCCGCCCCCTGCCCTGGGAGTGACTTGAAGCCAGGGAGCCATTGTAGGGAGACCCAAGCCCAACAGCCATCCAGGAGGTTCTGATCCCTGAGCTCCAGCCTTGCCCTTTCTCTGAGACTCAAAGGCCACTTTTCTGGGCAGCAGATTTTGAGGGATTGGGACGAGGCTGAGAGAAGCCAGACAGTGCTCCTAGGTACTCCCTCCCTTCCCGTCGTGGGGGGCGGGGGGGCACCTGCTATCCAGCCCCCTCCAGAGGAGAATGACGCAGGGGACGTGTGGGATGGGAAGGGTGCAAACCCCCGAGGCCCAGGCATCAGGCCTCCACGGGCTATGGTTCTGAGCACATGACTCGGACGCAGCCATCGGGGGGGTCAAGTCAACCACGCTGTTACGTGAGGCCCCAGAGGAAAGGCCTGGAGTGGCCACACCGCACAGGACTCATTGGAAGGAAAGTACAGAGACAGAGGCCACCACAAGAGGCAGCAGCGACCCCGTGGCACCTTGCTAGCCGCTTCTGGAGCCGCAGAAGCCCCACAGTCCCCCGATTCCTCCCACTCCACCCCAACTCTCCAAGGCGGGCCCCGCCCCTTCACACGCGGTGGTTCCTCTGCCCGAACACCCTGCCGACCCCCTCGGCCATGCTCCAATGTCACCTGTGTCATCACGATGAATTAGTCCCTCTGAGGCACCCTCTGCAACTACGTCAACATGCGGTTGAAACCCAACACTGGGTCTGCACCGATGGTGGCTGTGTGGGCGGGGTGAGCCCTGCTCCAGCAGCCGGAACCAGGAGACTCCCTCCTGCAGGCACCCAGGACTCAGCACAGGGCCCCACGCACGCTGTGGGCTCCTGCAACAAGCGCACGGCTCATCGCACCCACACCAGCCAGTGTGCAGTCCCCCGCCCACCCCACAACTGAAGGAAAGGCCCTCCCGCACTGCGCTGTGGGCCCAGGCCCTGTGGCCCTGGCTGGGGGAGGGCCCAGCGGGGTCATGAAGAGACTTCTCCCACGCGGAGGTGGAGGAGGAAAAGAACCTTCTGGAAGCCTGTCTGGAGCCCCGATTTGTCACAAGACCCTGCCAACACAGACAGCCACTGGCACGGAGGGTGCCAAAAGGTATTTTCTGCACGGATGCGTTTTCTCCTTTAAATACAGCCAGGCCTCATCAAACATAACCAAGAACCGGAAGCAGATGAGCAGCTGCTTTGCTAGAGGGGCAAGAACAGGGAGGAGCAGGGAAGAGGCCCTCGGGCCCTGACTCCGTGCCTGCAGCAGCTTCCCCAGGGGGACTCCACGCCCTGACCCCTGTCCACGGTGGGCGGAGCAGAGCGCAGCCATGGCAGGTCCTCAGGACCCTCCGAGGCACAGGGCGGTGCCATATGGTCTCTGCCCCGAGTCCTCCTGCGCCTGTGAGGACTGCACCAGCCAGTTGGAACCCAGCCCAGGCCTGCCAAGGGGCCCCAACAGCACAGTGGACGATGGAGCATGTCCATAGACACCCACTAAGTCTTCACGGGCTCCCCTCAGTGCGGGCAGGACGCTTTTCCCAGTAAACACCGGCCACGGCACGTACTGCAGCAGGTCGCTAAGCATCAAGCTGGACAGCCTCTCCTAAGACACCAGCAGTGCCTCCATGGGCCCCACCGATGACCTTTTCAGTCCCTGCCCCACGCGGAGCCCCGGTGAACCAGCACCAGGCGCCCGTCACGCAGGAAGGATCACTTACCAGCCCCTCGGTTTCCTCTGACATCCTCTGGAAATGCGCAGCCATGACCGTGTGGTCGCGTATCTGCTTGTGACATTCAAGACACTTGACCCCGTGCCGGATGAGCCTCACGGGGTCCGGGTAGAGCGGCAGAGCTGGCACGGTGGGGCCGTGTTTGGGGGCGGGCGGGGGAGCCGGCGCGGGGGTCGGGGCCGGGGCCGCCGCGGGGGCGGAGGAGTTCACGGGGGCGGCGGCGAACATTTGGTCCGCGGAGATGGGCTTCACCAGCAGCTGCGAGCACTGCATGACGAGCCCCTTGCTCTTGTGGTCGCGGGCGTGCCGCAGCAGGCTGCACTTGTTGAAGAAGAGCAGCGTCTGCGAGCAGAGTGTGCACAGCACCTCGATATGGACGCTGCGACGGCCGTAGTGCTGGCTCAGGCTCTTCTCTAAGGCAAACGCGTCCCCGCACTCCAGGCAGCAGTACCCGCTGGCGGGCACGTGGATCCTGCTGTCGGCGGGCGGGCTGAGATTTGGCGCGTACAGGGGCACAGGGTTGGAGCTGTGGAGGACCTTGTTGAAGGCCTCCACGACCAGCGGGGCGGCCTTTTTCACCTGGTGCACCAGGGGCACGGACATCTGCGTGGGCTGTGGCTGGCTCCGCCTCTGCGCGGAGGACTTGGCCGTGACGGAGGCGGCCACGCTGTGGGGGACCAGGTTCAGGTTGGCCAGGTGCACGGCTTTGGGCAGCAGGTTGGCAGAGGCCGGCGCGGACGCCTGCAGCCCGGCGCTCTGCTGCGGCTTCTTGCCCGCCTGCGAGCCAGGGGCCGCGGCCTTGGGGACCCGGGACCCAGAGCTGCCGCTGGGAGACACAGGCTCGCTGGCTTTGGGCGCGCTCTCGGCCCCTTTCGCGTCACCCTGGGGGCTCCCTGCGCGCTGGGCCCCCTCCGGAAAGTGCTCCGCTGCAGGCAGGGCGCTGACCTCGTCCTCGGGCGCCTCGCTGGGGGCCTCCGCAGCACCGCTGCCCAGAGGGGACCCCACGGGTGACTTACTGGGATCGTCGGGGTCCGGCAGGATCCTTGTGACAGTCCGTTTGATCTGCCCGGAGGACGTCTTGATGGTTTTGATTCTGACTTTGGGGATCGCTGGGGGGGAGCTGGCAGCCACGGAAGGGGAGCCCTTGCTGCTGCTGTCGCTGCAGATGCTCCGGGGGCTGTCGGAGGGCTTGGTGCTTTTCCGCGCGGCCTCCAGGGGGCTGCGCGGACTCTTTGGTGACTTGGGCATTTTGGGGCTGCCCTTGGAGCCCTCTTTCGTGGGCCCTGAGGGGTCCTTGGTGTGGCCAGGCTGATCCTCCCTGGTGACGCCGGCGACGCGTTTGGCCTGCAGGGCCACCAGGGCCGCGACACAAGAGGACAGCTTGGAATGCGCGGGCTTCAGGCGCTGCCTCGGGGGGACGGAGGAGCAGGCTCCCGGCTCGGCCGCGAGCCCCTTGGGCTCTGCGATACTGTTGCCGGGGTGGCTGTTGAACTCCAAAGCCTCCCCAAAGAAGCGGCTGGCGTCCAGCTCCTTGGGAGTCTCCCCAGCCTGCTGCGCCCGTCGCTCCTGCTCCTGCTGACTGCCCAGGGGCAGGGGCTCTGGCTTGGGCTCTTTCTTACAGAAGTGGTCGAACATGTGCAGCTCTGGAACGGAAAACTTACCCAGAGCCTCCAGCACTGGGCCCGAGACAGGCCCGCAACCAGGCGGGGGCGGGAAGTAGCTGTCCGAGTGCTTGGACTTCAGCCCAAAGCCGTTGTCTTTGATGCCATCCTCCGGCTCCGGGCTGGAGATGGGGCTGAACTGGTTAAAGGTGGGCAGCGGCTCCGACTTGGAAGGCTCCAGCTTGCCCGGGAAACTCCTGGCACTGTCTCCATTCATGAAAGCGGAATCAAACTTCCCGCAGTGGTGGCCCAAGCCATGGGCTTCTGGAGGCAGGTCCGAGCCCCGGAACCCGTTGTGCAGGAGGCTGGGAGCGATGTGGTCTTTCTCGGCTTCAAACGACTCCTGGCGGCTGGTGTTCTTGACAATGACACTCACGGCCGGCACGTCGGAGGCTGACCCCGAGTGAGACAAGGACACGCTCTCTTCCATACACATGCCCGGGGCTTTGAGGGGGTTCTCATTCTCCTCGCTGGGGGTCTGGATGGCCTCCTTGGCATCCAGGCTGGTGGGGTCTGGGATGTCGAAGGCAGCCAGAAGGTCATCGAAATCTGGAGTTTTCATGTCCCCCATGGCTGGACGCTGGCAAGGGCTAGAACAGAAACAGAGAACAGAAACTGATCACCGGGCTCCCACCAGACTCTGCCGGGCAGCACACCCACCCACAATGCCCTGTACTGCGGGAGGTCGCACACGTGTGTTTCACCCCAGCAGGTTCCCAAAATGCGAGGGGTGTAGGGAGAGGAGTGGGGGGGGAGTTTCTATGTCGTGGCAAGCCTGGCAGGCCCCGGACCTCCATGCCTACGCATTCCCGGCGGGCTGCACGGCCAGAAAGAGGGCACAGATGAAGCACACTTGCCCGCCTGTGAGGGGCCGCCTCGCCCCGGGTCAGGCACACTGGCCTCTCACTGGTCCCCTAAAAACACGTGTGACTCAGCACCTCCTTTCCTTCAAAAACTTCTGACTCCCATACGTGACCTGGCTGTAAGTCCCGCTAACCAATTCTTAGTGATCATGAACTTCGTACAACTTTGGATTTCGGCTGCATAAAATCCAATCCGCTTCAAAATGATTTGCTACTGTCGGGATGTGTGCTGTCTCATAAATACACTCCAGAAGATCGTATCATCTCCTCGGTGCTTTTCTAGTCTAGTCGGCATCCACGTAATTCCTCAGTGTTCACCCTAAAACTGTTACTGACTTGGTGACTAGGCCACTGAACCCAAGAGGCCAGGGGATGCTTACAGAAATGCATAGTTATCGAATTGGCCAGGGAACCATTTTTGGAGATGTCCTGAATTTTATTTTAACTAGAAAAGAAAAGGAGGAAAAAAAAAAGGAAAATAAAAGAAAACAAGACAAGAGAAAAGGGGAAGGGAAAAGAAGAGAAAAAGAAAAGAAAGAAAAGAAAAAAAGAAACGAAAATCTACCAGTTTCTTCCATGATCTGGAAAAGCAGAGCCACAGAGCTGCGGCAGCGGGGGCAGCTCCAAGCCCCAGGAAGCAGGCCTCCCGTAGGAAGTCGCTGACACACACACGGTGACACTGGAAGCTCGGACCCCCCAGGAGGAGGAGAAAACCCACTGCCCTCCTTGTTCGGTCTGCAAATCCCGCACCTGGCCCAGCGCCCCAGAGCCTTACTTGCTCACACACTTCTTACACCGTGTTTATACTGAAAACGTTTCTGGACACAGATTGACACAATTTTTTTTCTTCTTTTCTTGCTTTTTTTTTTTTTTTTAAATCCTCACCCCAGGATACATTTATTGATTTTTAGAGAGAGGAAGGGAAAGGAAGAGAAACATCAATGTGCAAGAGAAACACTGATCAGTTGCCTCTGGTGCACACCCTGCTCAAGGATGAACCCATGACCTTTCAGTGCATCATGGGATGATGCTCCAACCAACCGAGCCACCAGCCGGGGCAGGCTGACATGACTCTGGTCGAAAGCAGTACAGGAGCTGTCTAGAAACCAGACAAGTAGGAAAGCCTTGGGTCCAGCAAGCCCCACGGCCAGAAACTTATCCTAAGAACAAAAATTCCCCAAAGCTATAGGCAAAAGTGTACAGCACTATTAAAATAACATAAAAGACACACACACAGTGTCAATGTCCAAGGATAGAGAGTGATTGACTGAGAGACTATAATGCAG
The DNA here is from genome assembly GCF_021234435.1 of Artibeus jamaicensis. NCBI lineage: Eukaryota > Metazoa > Chordata > Mammalia > Chiroptera > Phyllostomidae > Artibeus > Artibeus jamaicensis. The sequence continues at coordinate 3,107,684 of NW_026522049.1, read as the reverse complement.
TCAGAAGAATCCTAATTATGAGCCCTGGCTGGTGTGGCTCAGTGGATTGAGTGCTGGCCTGTGAACCAAAGGGTTGCCAGTTCGATTCCCAGTCAGAGCACATGCCTGGGTTGTGGTCCAGGTGCCCAGTAGGGGGCGCTGGAGAGGCAACCACATATGGACGTTTCTCTTCCTCTCTTTCTCCCTCCCTTCCCCGCTCTCTAAAAATAACCTTTAAAAAAAAATCCTAATTATGCTACGTGTCCTTCCGCAGAAGACCAGACAAGGAGGGTGTGGTGCGTACTCACAACAAAACATGACTGGGCCGTAAGAAAGATGAAATACTGCCGCTTGTGACAACGTGGATGGGCCACGAGAGCAGCGTGCGGAGTGAAAGAAGGCAGACGAGAAAAAACAAGAATGACAGGATTCCACTTCCATGCGGCACATAAAACGAAAAGCACCAGACAGACAGACAAACAAACTCACAGACAACAGGATGGTGGCTGTCCAGGGGGAGAGGGAGCGGGGGCGGGTGAATGGGGTCCCATACGAGGTGACGGAAGGAGCCCAGACCGCGGGCGGTGAGCACCCAATGCAAGATACAGCTGTTGCATCCTAAAGTGATGCACCTCCAGTTTATAGAAAGTTACTAACCAACATTATCCCAATGCATTTAATCTCCTAAAATCCTACTTAGGAAAAATCTACATAGCAACCTGGGAAATTACTTAGAACGGTAAGTTTTTTTTAAAAAAAAAAACTATGACAAAGCATTGTCATGTCAGATGACAACCATGTAACCCTAAGGCTGCGTCTGCGTCAAGATTAAAAGAAAGAGAAAAAATATTACACGGGGTGGTAGGACTACTGGTGGGTTGTTTTTTCAAAAGTGTGTGTGTGTGTGTGCGCAGAGAGACGGCTTTTATCATTTTAAAAAGGGGAAAATAAAGGACAAAACCACCAGGACCACAGGGCAGCAGGTGGCATTGCAGGGGTGTGCCTGTCACCACCCCATGGGATCCGTGGGCCCGCAGGTCTGGTTTCCACCCCTCCCAACCTCCAACCAACAAAACACACCACATCTGCTTAAGAGTTCTCACGGAAAATAAAATTACCACCCCCTCACCACCCCCCGCCATCTCAAAGCTCCCCAGTGATGGTGGGTAACTGGGAAGCAAAGCAGCTGCTCCACGTGCAGCGGCAGGACCCCCAGCCGAAGCCCAACACTCCTGGACAGCCACCGAGCATGCACCACGGCAGGGACAGCTGCAGCCCAGACGGAGGGGCAGACACCGAATACCAGTGGGTGCCTGGCACCCCAATACCGAGGGCACACCTGGGTGACGTTTGCTTTGTAAGCTGATTCCACCCCCCTCCTTTTTTTTTTTTTTTTTTTACTCTCTAGGGATAAAAAAAAGACTGAGGACCAGGCAGAAGAGATTTGTCTCTTTAAGGAGCTGGGGAGAGCGTGTGGGGAGGAGGGGTAGTTGGTGGCATGTGGGGGAAGTAGCGGGGAGCCTCCTATTGTCTCACTCTTGAAGCAGAGAAATATTACATCAGAAGAAAGCAATGTCCTCCACAAAGCCCAGAAAGCTCTGTGTCTGGCTCAGAACAGCCAGAGGCAGGTACGGTATCTTCTGCTGGGAAAGTCAGAGATAGTGAATGGGGTGGCTGTTCAGAGTCGGTGGCAGGGAAAACATGTCTAGCCCTTGGGTTTTAACCAGTAAAGCTGATGCTTTTGGAAGCCAAAGATCCGGTCCTGTTTTCTGTTTTGCCCTCGTGAGGAGAACCCCCAATGCCAGCGATTGATAGCAGTGACTAAGGGCCTCACCGTGTAACTGAGTGCATTTCCTTCAGCTTGGCTCTCATGCATCACACTGTTTACAAGTAGAAAACGGACGCTCGTCGAAAGGAACCCTGTTACAAAAGCTGGGGAAGGAACTGTCAGGAACGACTCTGCCGATAAAACCCCGGGCGCCTACCAATAAAGTGAGAGAACTATAAACGAAAATCGTGAGCAACCACCTTTGGCTTATCAAACACACCCTGGTTTCTGATCGCCCTTAGCGCTGGCAGACACATGGCAAAGTCAGCCTTCTGACAATGACATAAATGTACAGAGCCCGTCCCGAGAGCAGAAAGTCCGCTTGCTTGGCCTGCTGCTACGGATGCCCTTCCGGCCGGAAGGAGTTACGCTGCCCAGGATTCAGCCTCTGCAGAGAACTCCTGTGGCTGCAAACGGTGACATTTATTGCTTACACAACACTCCCCAGCATAATTTTATGTCACTCATGTTTCATGCCTTTGCTCAGGCTCACTCGTGTGGGACACATACATCCATGTGGACAGCCCCAGGGAGGCCTCATTGTTATGTTAAAAAAAATGTTTTAGAACCACCCTCCAGAAAAAAAAAAAAAAACAACCAGGGCGAGTTAGCAATATATAAGGCCCAATAATTCCAGTTGCAGAAACGTATCCTAAGGACATTGGTATGCACATGACTGAGATCATCACTACAGGATTATTTATAACAAAATTCGTGTCCACCCAGGCCGTTTCCGGAAGACATCAGGCTGCACGTTGTGGTCACAGAAGGCCCGGGAAACAGCAGGCATCACCTGCAAGGACACTGGAGACGAGATAATGCCGGTGCCCCTGCCCATATTCAAACCACTCAGTGTCTGTGGCTCCCTGCACTGGGGGGGGGGTCCCCACCCCTTGAGAAGGACACCCCAGAACTGGAAGGCAGGCTGAGAAACGAGTCAGGATGGAAAGCCGATGAGGAGCTTTCTGGTGAGAACCTTTGAAAATTGCGCTCTATTTCGCTCCACGGAGATGAAGGTTTAGGGACCAGCAGGCGTAACCAAAGTCCAAGTTTGTTCATCAAACTTCGAAATACTGGACAGGAAAGGGCAGCATGTTGAAGTTTACAACAAAACGTGTAGGCAAATGCAGGAAAGCCCGCACTTACTCAACTTTAGAAATAAGAACAGTGAAAGGCTCCGAGAAGCTGGGAACAAGAAACGGCCACTACACCGAGGAGCTCCCTTGCCCTCGGTATTGACGCTGCCGACTTTCAAGTGACCGCTGAACTTGGCCATGTTTTTTTTAGCAGTGTTAATTACGTTCACCAACAAACAGCAGATTAACAGAAGTTCAGTAACAGGACATCAAAGGGGCAGAGGCACTCCGAGAGCAGTTAGAAAAATCTGACTCGGGTGCAGCACACTGTGGATGGGGGCAAGGGACCACACAGCAGGGCAGACTTTCACGGTGAAAGCGAGAGCCGCTCGACCCAGCGGCGCTGGGCTGGGACCACAGACGTGCGGTGGTGCCTCAACCTCACTCACGATCAACCCTCGGCGCAGGACTAGCAGGAAGGACGCGGGTACGTACGTACGTGCGTGCGTGCGTGCGTGCGTGCGTGTGTGAGATAACCTGTCGGGGAACTCTTCCCCAGCCCACCCACTGACTGCGGCTGACTCTGACTGGGGCAAGGGTTTAGATAGGGGTTAACGAGCCCTGGCTGGTGTGGCTCAGTGGATTGAGTGCGGGCCTGCAGCGAACCACACGATCTTGGTTCGATTCCCAGTCAGGGCACATGCCTGGGTTGCAGGCCAGTTCCCAGCAGGGGAATTCAGGAGAGGCGACCATACATTGTTATTTTTCTCCTTCTTTCCTTCCCTTCCCCTCTAAAGATAAATAAATAAAATCTTTTTAAAAAAAGCATTGTTAAAAAAAAAAAAGAAATGGGTTATGGGTGAAGTTCCCCTCAGCTTTGGATCTTAGAAGAAGGAACACAGCAGGGGCAAGACAGTAAAGAATGGCTGAAGTGTGAGACAGATATATATAGAGATGGGAAGGGGTGGGGGAGGGAGGAAGGAAGGAAGGAAGAGAGGAAGGGAGAGAGAGAGAGAAGACTTAGCAGAAGCTGGGACCAGAAGCAAGTGCCTGAGTGGCTGCCGGGGAGGACCACTTACTCGGTGGCAGGACAGGACACCGCTCAGGGGGAGAGTCTGAGCCAGCGCGAGAGTAAGCCACAGCTCCCGTGACCTGCAGGGGCTTCCGTGTGGACGCTGCTCAGACGCTGCTCAGACGCTGCTCAGAGAGACAGTGCAACCCAGGGTGGTGGAGAAGGGAGAAACTTTGGCTGGATCCAAGGAAATAGGAAAAAAAAAAAGGAGTCCCACATCCCTGGACCCAGAATGAAGCCCCCCTACTGGGAATGGCCGAGCTAAAAAAGTATGAAATGGGGAACACAGAAGCCGCCTCTCGCCCCTGCGCTCTCGCCAATTACCTGGGTGGAGATCTGGGGCAGGTCTTGGTTTAATAAGTGAAATTAAACTGGACTGAAGGATCTCAGTCCTTCAACAGGCGAGGGGGCTGCACGCTGGGCGAATGAAGGGAGGCGGGCTGGGTTTCCTCGAAGACTAACTCCTCGCGTGGACGAGCAGACTCCCGCCCTCGCCCCTGTCACCGTGCCTCTCCCTCAACAGGAGTTGGACGGCCCGCTCACAGGTCTGAGGGACTCCAAGTCGCCCATGTTCTGGGTTGGTCAGTGGCCGAAGTTTCGTTTCATGAGGCGGCTCGAATTCTAACCGTGAGCAAAAGACGGTTCCAAGAGAGGAGCAACAGACGAGCCAACAGGTGCCCCGTGGACCCAGGCAAAAGGACAGCAGCGCCTGTCACCACCTTCCCTGTCTGGCCCCAGCCTCTCCTGGGCGCTGCCGTGCTGGAGCAGACGCCGTGATCTCGGATCTGATCCCAGACGAGTCCCTGTTCAAAACTCCCGTCACCTTCGGCACAGAGCTCCAGGGCGGGGCGGGCGGGACTGGTCCGCTCCCACCGGGTCCCTGCCGCCTCCCCGGCCACTCTCCAGGCCCCTCTCGCTCCCAGGCGGTTCTCTCGGCCTTGCTCATGTCTCTGATGGGACACCTGACACCCATCGGCCCCAGACACTAACCGCCCCGCCCCACCCAGAGTCCCTCCACCGCCCCAGGGCCCCTCCTGGACTCCCTGCCCTCCCCAGACTGACTTCCCGTCCCCCCCCCCCCCCCCTGTGGCAGCACTTCCTTCCCGTCTGTGAGCTTCTCCACAAGTTGGGGTCACGCCCTTTACCTCCGGTTCCAGGACCTAACACAGCTGGCCGTCACTGCCTTCCGCCGCCCCAGGTCCCTTCCTAATGCCTTCCCACAGCCCGGGCCGCTGTCCCTGCCCCAGGCGCCCTTCACCCGGAGGCAGCCTGTCCTCTCCCCACGCAGGCCCTTCTGCCCCGGCCAAAAGCCCCATTTCCCCAGAACAGAGCAATCCCGCAAGCCCTCCAACCAGACTCACAGGACGTCGGGGCTGGAGGGGGCCTCAGGGGCTATCGGGTCCGGTGGCTCCCGGGCGCCCGTGCGCAGACGGCTGCCGCACCGACTGCAAAAGAACAACATGCAGCTCTGAAGCCTGAGAGTTCTGACCCGGGGGGTCTGGGGCAGACCCCTGCGCTCGTCTGAGCTTCCCGCTTGATCCTACTGTGCTGACCCGGTGCAACCTCTGCACCTTACACGGGCGGAGCTGAGCCTCGGAGACGGAGGGCCACCCGTCTGACGTTCACCAAGCGCCGAGACCAACGCCTGGCACTGGGGACCCGGGGGAAGAAGGGCCAGGACCTGCTCCCGAGGGCCCACCCCGCCCCACTGGAGACCCCAGCAGCCACGCCGAGGCGGTGCCCCTGAAGGCCCATCCAGGGCAGGTGTCCTGCAGGGAGGAAGCGAGGAGGGCTGCCTCAGGAGCTGCTTCGGGAAAATGTTGTGCCGTCTTCTATTTCATAAGCCCCTCCACAGGCACCTACTAAATTATCCACGAGGACCCTGAGAGTCCAAGTGTGGGCATCTCCTGAGACGGGCGATCCGACCCCACTCTGTCCCAAATCCAGCCCTCGATTTCCTCCCCGGGTTCCTCGTTTTGTTGCAGGAAGTGGCCACTCCATCCTTCCAGGGGCTTGGGCCAAACCCTGGGCGTCCATGAGTCCTCGCCCCTCTGAACCCGGCATCTGACCTGCACGCACATCCTGGGAATGCGCCCTCATGTCCTACCCGAGCGGGACATTTCTAACAGCCTCTGCACCCCTTCTCTCCCACGACCGCCTGCCGGCTGCTGCTGGCTCTGCACACAGCAGACCCAGTGCCGCCCATCACACCTGTCATCTCGTGTCGCTCCACACTGTCCCCCACGTCACGCAGAGTAAAACCTTTACCAAGGCCCACCTGCGGGGGCGTGAGGGGCAGTTTAACTGCCCTCCTGTCCCTGCACCGCAGCCGGACACCCCGCTCAGAGCCCACGTGTCACATGCCCTCTGCTGGAACCTTCCCCCCAAGATCTCGGGGACTCGGGGGCTCAGTCCTCGCCGCCTGCCGGTCGGCCTTTATTCAAATGCCACTTTGTCAGGGAGGCTCCCGTGACCGCTGGTGACCGCTGTGCATAAGCCACCAGTCCCCAAGCCCACCGTCAACCTCCACCCGTCCGCTCCACCTTATTTTTCCTCACAGCTCGTCCCGCCTCTGGACCTGTGTCCTCACTGCCTGTTTACAGGCTCCGGTGTGTGCGCTGGAGGGGAATCCGCCACTCGACAGGGAGAGCAGTTTGACACACTCGCCTGCCCAGAACTGAGACTAGTCATGGATACTCCCTGCTTCCTGAGCGGGCTTTTTACCAGTCAAGCAGTTGGCAAATTTGCACTGTTCCTTGTGTTTAGCGTGTAATGTCTATGCATTCTGGCTTCCGCAGGGTGGCGGAGGGAGATATTCTACTGGTGCAAAGTGCCCACTGGCCAGTGTCCCCACAATAAGGCCATCTGTCTTGAGAAGGGATCGGGGCAATGCCAGGGGAGAGAGGGGACACCGGGGCTACAGCTCTGTGAAAATACTAAAGACCACTGCACTGTGCACTTTAAATGAGCGAATTGTGTGCCCTGGGAGTTTTGCCTCAATAGAGCTGTTATGTATATATATTTTTTTAAAGATTAAAAGGAAGAAATGGGGATAGGACGGGAGGGAGCCGGGATTACGCAGGACTATAGAGCTGAGTGAGATGCTGCGGTGCTGGGAGCAGAAGCTAGGAATGGGCAACAAAGTTTCAACAGGGACAGACACACAGACACAAACAGACACAAACTGAGATCCAAACAGACACACTGTAACCAGCGCCCCCTTCAGGGCAAACAAGTCTTAGCACTAAGTGGGCGTGAACCTAGTTAGAGGGGAACAAGAAGAACAGACTGAGACTGAAAGGGCCGCAGGTCACCTCTTGTTCACACACCATCCTTGAGGAGTCCATCCCCCTGAACTTTGTAAAAGTGTCATCTCTGGGTGGTGGGGACTCCCAAATTTAAGCAAGAAGCCAGCAGCCTCGGATCTCCTGGGCACCAAGCCTACACTCTCTGATCAAAGGGCCCCCAAAAATGGAACGTGGCTATTCCGTGGGGTTACCCTTCCACATCGTGGGCACCTGTGTGTTTGGTGGCTCCCAGGGTGACACCAGTCTCGTCCACCACAGGCAAACTATGCTCCCAAAGAGTCCAAACTCGGAAGGCTTGGGGGGGACACAAGGAATGGGGTGTTAGTCTTGGGGTCTCTGTGCGGTTCCCTTGCATGACTGCAGGAGGTTGGGGGCTGGCGAAGGCGCTCTCTCCCAGGTGTTTTCTCCCACCCCCCCATCTTTCCCCTCCTCCTCGTCCCTCCACACACGGCCACGCACTCTTCCCCTTCCAGTCCCTGTGTCCCCCGTCCCTGCCCACCTTGCTCTCTCTCTCATGCTCTTCCTCATACCCCTCCCCCTCCCTCCTCTCACCTTCCCCGCTCTCAGCCGAGATCTAGGCAGCCTCTTCCACGCCGGCTGCTCAGACCCGGGGGAGCTGGCACTCAGCGAGAGCTGGGCCCCGGCCACAGCAGCCCCTCACCGCCCACCCAGAACGGTGACGGGGGCCCAGCTCTGCGTCCACTACGTGTGTCCCCGCGGACCCGCCGGAGTGATCGGGAACAAAGTGCCCAAAGGAACATCCCCCTACCCCCCCCCGCCGCCACCGCCAGACAAAATGAAACACCCAAGCCCTCGTGTTTTCAAGACACGTGACGAAATGTTTACAGATAAAATTATGTGATGTCTGGTGTTCGCCTCAAAACAACACAGGGAGGGAGGAAGCGAGCAGGGAGTGGGGGGAGAAACGAGACAGCGCCGGCCACGGACTGCCGATCGGGTGAGGGGTCCGCGGAGGTTCATCATATTGTCTTCTCGACATTTGTGCACTGACGTACAACACGCACCAAGGTCACACCCGCTGGGATAACTATTATCCAAAATAAGAAAAAAAAAACAACCCAACCGCAGAAATTAACAAGGGTCAGTGAGGCCGTGGAGACATTGGATTTCCTGTTCACTGCTGGTGGGAATGTTACACGGTGTCGGTGTCGACACTATGAGTAACAGCAGGGTGGTTCCTCAGAAAAATGAAACATAGAATCACCCCACCATCCAGTCGGGGCCCAGACCCAGGAGACCTGGAGGCGGGGCCTCAGAGGCATTTGCCTATAATACTCACGGCAGCATCATTCAGCATGGCCCACAGGGGGGATCAAACCAGACTGTCCATCAGCTAATGAGTGGACAGGCACAATGCGCCATCAACGGACAGTGGAATAGTATTTGGCCCTGAAAAGGAATAAAGACTCAACACAGGCTAAACGTGGGTAAACCTTGAGGACGTCACGCTAAGGGAAATAGGCCAGGCACAAAAACGTGAATCCCATTGGATTCCACTCACAGGAGGCGGCTGGAGTGGTCAGATTCGGAGCGACAGGAAGTAGGGGGGGGGGGGTTGCCAGGGACGGGGGGAGGGGCAAGAAGGGGGAGGTCACGTTTAATGGGCACAGGGTTTGTGCTGGGGTAGAGGAAAAGACCCGGGGGTGCATGGTGGTGTGAATGTACTGAATCCCCCTGAACAGCACTAAAAATGGTTAAAACAGTTCATTTTGTTATGTGCATTTTACTGTACTTTAAAATAACAACTCCCAAGGAAAAGCAACAACAACAAGAAAATCACTCGTGTCCAGACTCTCGGCTCTGGAAGGCCAGCTCGACACCGTACCTGGGGGGGGGCTCTCAGAAGGAGGGCGTGGGGCGCCTTGCTGGGGCCGCGGAGCTGCGGGGACAGGGGCAGCTTCTACGCAGGCACATGGTCTACAGTCCAAACACCACCTAAGGAAAGAAAGAGAACAACGTTTTTTAATAGGCTTCAAGGTCAACATTAAAGTGGGTTAAGATGATAAATAACAGTAATAATAGTGTATGTCAAACCCCGAGAAAAACCTCCGACATCGATTCAACGCAGGTCCCCCAAACAGTCAAGGACGACTCTCGCCCCGAACCCAGACCTTGCCTCCTTCCCCATCCCAGTGTGGTGGTTCCGAGTGCAGACTTGACCCACATTCAAATCCCAGCTCTGACCTGGCTGCTGTAGCTCAGCGGATTGAGCACGGGCCTGTGAACCAGAGGATCACGGTTCCATTCCCAGTCAGGGCACATGCCTGGGTTGCAGGCCAGCTCCCAGCAGGGGACCCATGGACAAGCACACATTGATGTTTCTCTCCCTCTCTTTCTCCTTCCCTTCCCCTCTAAAGATAGATAGATAAATAAATAAATAAATCCCAGTTCTGCTACTTGCTAGCCATGCATGTGACCTCGGGCAGGTGGGTCCACATCATCTGAGCCTGAGCCCCAACAGGTAAGTGGGTGTTACGGAGATTAAACGAGTTGACATTTGTCAGGCTCTCACTACAATGCCTTACACAGAGCAAGTCTGTGTTGGTTCATCATGAGGCCACCCACTGCAGTGGCCATCGAGCCGTCTCTCACAGTTGCTCGGCGCGTCCCAGCAGACTGCTGGGCCTTTAGGCGGCAGGCCGACTGGACGTGTGCCCGAGGAACAGGGACCAGGTACCTGGGGACGACCACGGTGACGCACAGCCCGCCCGCCAGGGTGCAGAGGCCTGCTGAAGCAGGGGACGCGGGGGTCAGGGGGCGGCGTGGCACCAGGGGGCAGGCGAGCGGGGCAAACTCACAGGTAGGGAGGGTGACAGAACGAAAAGCTTCACTTCTAACTCTGCTCACTCCCTCACCCTGCACTCGCTTACCACCTTATTTTTGTCTTAACTTGGACAGACTGGCCCTGAGTTTGGATTCTGAATAGAGACACGGACAATATCAAAGGAAAAATCGAGGGGAAGGAACGAAAACTCCTGATCCCAACGCTATAGAAGGAAAACAGAAAAAGAAAAAAAAAATCAGACAAACTTATTTTCCCCTGAAGTGTTTCCTTCTCTTATTTCAACCTTCACACTTCAAAATATAAACGAGCAAGCAGACACTGCGCTGCCCAAACAAGGGCAGAAGCCAGAGACCAGGGGCCGCGGCCAGGGGGTCTCGGAACCCCTGTCCTGAGGGAGGGCGTTCTCAGGCTTCATTCTGGGTTAACCCCAGCTCCTGCGCCCCTGGTGTCTGCCGCTCATTCGAACTGTCTCTCGCACCAGGAACACAGTCTGGCTGCGGAGAGGAGCAGGCGCACCGGAGGACCGGGCTTCGCTGACTCCGGCCGGCTGCTTCTCCCAGGCGGAGCTACCACACCGCACACCCCGATGGCACACTCCAACGTCTGGGAGCCTCCGAGTGTGCAAAAACGCTATCCCCTCTTCACAGGGGGCGTGCCAGGGTGCGGCGCAGCCAGGACCAGCTCTCGGGGCACTGCGGGCCTCCAGGGCCACTGGAGACTCTGAACGGAGACTCTGAACCGGGAGTTCAGATTTCACATTTCGGATTTCCCAACAGCCTCGTTGTCCCAAGCTGCTGTGGTGGGTGGGACGGGTTCTCTCGCCGTGGGGCGTGGAGACAATCACCGTGGCCTTTGCCACAGTGATGACACACCTCTGGGGGTTCGGAGGCAGAGATTAGAAGACAGGGTTCCAGAACCTGTTCTAGCGTAGTGGTTCTAGCTTAGGGGCCAAGGAGACCCCAGGAAACCATTAAATGTAAGTGGCTGACTCTGTGCCAAGAACATGGCGACCCAGAGAAGGGAGGTAATCAAATGAGATAAAAGACTCCTACTGTTCCTGGCTGGGGCGGGCCCTGCCTCGGCCTTCTCAGAGGGGCTGAAGCCTCCTGCTCGCGGCCACCCCTTCAAATTTCTCCACCGAACACCAGGCACAAGGCTTATTTATCCCCCAGAACAGTGATGTGAGCCCTGGATGCATCTCTGGCAGCAGCACTAATGCCTGACCCCACCTCACACCAGTTTGGTCAGAATCTTTGGGGGTGGGGGTCAGGCATTTAAAAAAAAATCACCCAGGGGTCTGATGCTGTCTGGGGTTGAAAACAACCGGCCCCAAAAATCACCCCAAAAAGCTAAATGACGCAGACTTGTGGGCCCACCTGGGGCCTGGCTTGGAATCAGAGGCCCTGACAGTCAGCCGGGGGTCAGAGAACAAGGGCATGGAGTGAGTCCCCAAGGTCACGCATGTGCTCCAGCTGACCCTGGAGTCCTGGGGTCCCCCCCACTGCAGCTGGCCTGGAAAAGGCTCTCAGATGATTCCAGCTCTGATGCCCACTCTTAGCTGAGAGCTGAGGCCGGCTGCTTCCGCCCCCAGCAGCCCAGGCGACCCTCTCAGACGAGGCCGGTCCGCTGACCTTCCCCGCCGCAGCCACACTGACTTCCTTGCTGTTCCATAAACTTCGAGCCTTCTCTGGCTTTGAGCTCCTCCATCAGCGACCTGCACAGCCCCCTCTCACCTCCCTCAGATCTCTGCTCCAATGTCTCTAAATCAGTGAGGCTTCTCTGACTTCCCTCCCGACCCAGCCTCCCGGTCCTCGGTCCCTGCTGTTTTTCTCCAAAACACTTTTCACCACGTGTCACACTTTATGTTTTACTTGTTGTCTGGAAGGCCACACGCACTAGAACAGGAGCTCCACGAAGGTAAGATTTTTTTTCTTTATTTTGTTCCCTGTTACATTCCCAGTTCCTCGAACATGCCCAGCATGTAGCGGCCGCTCAAATATTTGTTCTAGAAAATGAATACATTAGCCCTGGCCGGGGGGCTCGGTCAGTAGGAGCACTGTCCCGAATACCAAAAGGTTTCGGGTTTGATCCCTGGTCAGAGCACGTACAGAAGGCAACCGACTGATGTTTCTCTCTCGATCTCTCTCCCTCCCTGCTTTCTTCTCTTTCCCTCTAAAGATTAATGAGTATGTCCTCAGGGGAGGATTAAAAAAAAATAATAAAGAAATGGCCCTGGCTGGTGTGGCTCAGGGGATTGAGTGCCAGCCTGCAAACCAAAGGGTCGCCAGTTCGATTCCCAGTCAGTGCACATGCCTGGGTTGCAGGCCAGGTCCCCAGTAGGGGGCGCACGAGAGGCAACCACACACTGATGTTTTTCTCCCTCTCTTCCTCCCTCCCTTCCCCTCTCTCTAAAAATAAATAAGTAAAATCTTTTCTTAAAAAAAACTGAAATGTACACCACGGAAATACCGGTCTCAAAACATACCTTGTACCAAAAGATCATAAGTAGCTGATTATGCCAAAATCACTTCTGTGCTAATCTCATCTTGGCCAAAGCCATTTTGAAAACAGGCTAGCAGTCTAGCGAGACAGAAACCGCTTAGAAAGAGTAAGTATTTCCAGTCAATTAAACCAATCCAAATGGGTCTGTGAGTCAAAGATGACTTGTTCTGAGAAACAGATAAAAGTTGGGCGACAGAAGATGAGAATGGAAGGTGGTGGGACGCGCGGGTTCCGGGCGCTGCCCTGGATGCGCGGACTCCCGAACCTCCGGTAGCGCTCACCGCCACTTTCGGACAAACCAGAAAGAACAGACAGGCTTCTGGCCCAGTTGCAGTCGGAGATGCAGGCCCAGCGAGGAGGCCCCTGCCCTCCCTCCCTCTGCCATGCGCCCCACCCAAAGCCACGGACAGGGCGTTAGACTCTGCCAGGCTGGGAGCCCTGCAAACCTTCCCGTAGCAGCTGGGGCACCTCCGGCCTCAGTCGCATCTCGCTGATGTCATTGGTCCCGCTCCACGGCTCCGTCCCTGTCCTTGTTACCTCTTCCCCCCAGCCACTTCCCACCGTCATCCTAAGACCAGCCTTCCCTGAACGCCGCTGTGATCTCGTCACTCACTCCGCTCACAGACGTGAAAGAGTGTCCTGCAGACAGGCTTGTGAGAACTTCCGTCACCTGGCCTAGACCCCCTGCCTGTTGCTGTCTGTCTGTCCGTAGGTATAAAATGACGAGAGATTCGTTTCCTTCCTGGATGCTCCAAAAACTTCTAAACTGAGCATATAGAAACAACCTCCCCAACCCTTTAGGACTCCGCTTAAAGTCTCCTCCCCGCCCCCCACCCCGCCACCCGGACTCCGAGCCCCATTTACCACTGCAGCACCCTTGGCCCCACCAGCAGGACCAGCAGGGTGGCCCCAGAGCCAGCCGCGGGGTGGGCTCAGCAGCACCCACTGGCAGCCCCTGACACGCACACGGGAGTTCCTCTTGCCACCCTCCCTTCTCTCCTGCCCAGCAGGACTGCGTCCCTTCAGGCACTCTTGCCCCCAAGTGCCTGCGCGGGTCCCTGTCTTTCTCTCTGTTGACTTAATTAATTCCTGGTAATTAAAGCGACTGTTTGGTGATGAACTGCTAAGAGCCTGACCTCTCCCAGGAGGTGTAAGTATCTTCAAAGGGGACTCTGAGTGGAAATGCAAAAGCCTTAGACTCAGAGGAAAGGGGAGAAATGGAGCCGCAATGGTGCTAGGCCCCGGGGCTCCTATTTTGCGGACAGGTGGCCGCTTTGTCCTGAGGGGGCAGGTGCTCAGAGGGGCAGTGTGACAGGGAGACAGGGGAAGATGAGATGACATCATTGCCACCACCTCCCTCCCCCCAAATGGCCACTCGAGCCACCCTGGGTACCAGAGAACATTCCCCAGAGGGAACCCCAGCAACCTCGGGGAAGGTCTGTGTGAATGTAACGGCCACCCTCAGACAGAACGGCCCCTGGGGGAAGACACTTCTGGTCTGGAAGCAGAGTGGCTCTAATTGCTTTCTGTGGGGGACCCAGGAGGGCCAAGTTCATCTGACACAAGTCTTTCATGTTCCTCAGTCACCTGCAGGGGACGAGGGCCCAGGGTGGGCTTTTCATAAGCAACCGTGGATCACTGACTGGTGATAACCCGGCTGCCAGAAGACTCCACAGAATCCTAAATGCAAAGAAACACCCTTACTGAAAATTAATGGTGGTATTCCTCACAGCAAGGTGGCCCCAACAGCCCCGGCCAGTCCAGGGCCGGTCCAGAGAGTCTGTCAGACCCTCCAAGGGCAGACGGCAGCCCATGCCGGCACAGACCTGAGCCTCGGCCGGGCCGAACGCCAGATACTCGCTGCCCACCCCTGGGCTCCCTTCTCCCCCGAAAATGCCAACGCTCTGCCACCTCAGTCCAATGTCTTGGAAGGCCGCAGAACCGCGTGGAGAGGCTCAAGGTCCACCTGGACACCCACCTGCAAGCCCCCCTCCCGCTCTGGTCTCTCTGCTCCCTGGCCTGCTGAAGGAATACCTTCTACTTCGGGAACTGAATTGGCAGGAAGAAGTAGAACAGTGTTGTCAATGGCGGGAGACCAGGGCAGGCGAAGTGGAGCCGGGGCCGCTCTGCTCGTCCACAGACGGCTCCAGCTTGCCCAGGGCCACGTGGACAAAGTGCCCCCCATGCCCAGAGACTGGCTGGATATAAGGAAGGGATGGCCTCCCGCCTCATCCCTAAGGAAGGCTTGAGCCCCTAAAGGGAACGAATCCCAGGAATGCCCGTGAGGCTCACACACAAGAACCCCATCTCTTCCGAGTCCAGTGGCCCCCAGGCTGTGGCACCAAGGCCTCTCGCATCTTCCATGTCCACATGCCCAGGGGGCCCTGTGGTCCCGGGGAGAAAGCCCAGGACCACGCCCAAAAGGAATGCTTTCTTTAAAAGCACTCTCACAGAAAACACCCAACAAATGAAGCTAGAAGCCAAGACGTTCGTTCAGACGCTGACATTAACCGTTCCCCTGCTGAATGAAAGAGAGTAAGACGAAGCAGCCAGGTCAGTGACCCGCAGGTGGGCGCAGGGCCCACGGCGGTCGGAAGTCCTGGCCTGGCTGCCCTGCCCGGAAGGGCTGTGTCCACTGCACACCTGACCGAGGCGTCCTCTTGGAGACGTGCCCAAGTTGGGGTGGCCGGCCTGTCTTCAATACGGACACAGTTCTGGGCTTTAGGGCATTCAATGTCTGACTCTAAAATGGAAACGGAGTCGCCAGTTATTGGTTTGTTTTCGTAAAGATGATATAGGAGCCTGTAGAAAATCCATGGGATAGGAAAACTATGTAAGTCAAAGAGTTAAAAACCACCCCGATCCCACTACTCAGAGGTGAGAACTCTTTCAGTAAACTCGGTTCTGCACAGCAGTGAGCTATTCTGAGTGAAAGCTGGGGTATGGGTCTGTGGCTTTATTCTTGCAAAAGACCCATCACGCCCCCTGTGGGCCACTTGGAACATTTTCAGGGGCCCCCAATAATTGGGACGCTCTCACACGGGAGGCCGGGAGTTAACCTGTCACGTGTAAAGACTTCATCCTCCTGCCCGACTCCCAGAGTGTGTGAACCCGAGGAAGGGGGCCACCAATGCCTTCTGATACAACGCCTGCCTTCGGAGCCTGAAGTGGAGCGTGAAAAGGAATCACTGAAAGGCACACGTGAGCCAGGGTGGCCCGTGGTGCTGACGGGTTCCAGAGATGACTCTGCGGTGAAACCAAACTTGAAGAGTGTTCATTAACTTTTCTTTGAGTCATAAAAGGATCGGTTGTGCCATTTCCACACACGCACACTCCCCACTGTCAAGTGAAAGTGAGTGGTTGGCTGAAGCAAGGCTCTGATCCCCCGAAAACACATCTCAAAAGTCATCAGCAAAAGGGCATAGCAGCCGGCACTCCCGAGGGGGCAGAGGGAGCGCGCTGGCCCAGGTGCCCACAAAGGGAAACACAGAGATTTGGGGGTCTCCATGCCACCGATCCACTCGCGGAGCTCTCTCCTCTGCAGGGGGTTCCTATTCTTTCAGGACAAGGAAAAGTTAAGAACAAACCCAGGCGGGACGCCAGAGTTCAAGATAAAGGTCTAATACAAACACTAAATATGCAAATGTTGACAGGCGCTCCGGGTCCAGCTACTCTCATTTCCTTTGTCTCCCTACCTGCAATTCCTAAGCATTCTCCGTGAATACTCTTGAGGAGTTCATTTCAGAGCCGTGAAAGCAAAGTAATTAATCCACAGTCTAGGTCGGTCTCTTTGGATTTCGTCTTTCACTGTAGAAACACACAGATTCAAAACTCCAGCAGGTCCCCCACCCTTCCCGGGGTCACAGAAGCAGCAAGAACATAAGGGGCTTGAACCCCATGAACACCGCGAACCCCACTCGAGAGCTTGCTACCGCCGGGGTGGACAGAAGGCAGGAATCGCTACTTTCTTTTCTGTGTCCAGTGTGTATGGACGATGAAGATTCTATGCCAGTCTCTCCTTCAAGTACACTTGAAAGCCCCCCCACCCCACCCCCCACCAGGCCACAGACCTCTGCTTCCAGAACAACTTCCAATGAATCTGTCCACAACCCTCACTCCCGGCCACAAAATGGCCCACGCCGTTCAGAATCTGCACACCTCTCTCAGGGCGGCGCACACGCGATACCGTATACAGATGATGTGTGACAGACGTGTACACCTGAAAGCTACGGTAAGTAATTTCATTAACCGATGTCGTCCCAATTAAGTCCATTAAAAATAAATAAGTAGGTAAGAATCTGCAAGCCCCCTCCAGGCACACAATTCAAGGGAACCCTTTTTCCTAATAGTTGATTTCTTTTAAAAAAATTATTCCCCCTCTTCCTTCAGTTTCACAAACATAGGACCCCACCCGGCCGATGCAGAATCATTGATTCTATCAATTACTAATCACTGCTGACTCCAGTATACAGAGCTTGAGGGGGGAAAAATTATGTTAACAAGTTTTCATGGAGCCTGGGAAAAACAAACAGGAATTGAGGAGCAAGAGTTTGTTAGCATGTCCCAGGCCTGGCCCGAAGTGGGGCGGGGGTGGGAGGCCGCGGCCAGAGGACAGAAACATCTGTCATTCTGCAGTTTCATTTCTCAGGGCCAGTTCATACCCTGAGTTTATGCATCAGTTTCTTCCAAGTTTGATTCGTAAGTCTGTCTCCCGGGACCCAGGCAGTTCTGAACGCCCTACGAAAAGCTAAAGTTTGGTTCTACAAAACCGAGAACTAGACCCTGAAGCACAGCGATCCCAGCGGTAAAAAGCCACCCTTCAGGACGACATCTGTCTCCGCTCTTCAACAGCAACACCCATCACATTAAGTACTGGACGTAGCTAATGCTGCCCTGCTAGCTCCCTGTGGTTTACAGACTAAAATCCACACTTCTTGACCTGCTTTTCACAGCTCCAACTCAGCTTTCCAGCCTCATGGCCAGACAAAGCAAGCCTTTCGTGACTCCATGTTTTCACACACAGTTCTCTCTCTACCTAGAATATCCTTTGTCCAGTGTTGCCCAGAAAATTCCCATCCTTCCTCCAAAACCCAGTTCAAAAGTCACCTCCTCCCTGAAGCCCTCCCTACTTCTCCAGGCCTTCAGTGCTTACTTCTGCCAACAGCTGTCTACCTAAAGGTGCATTCGAGCCTTCTTAAGTCCATTGCAGCCATAGGTCCTAGCACAGTATCGAGAATGAAATGGGAGATCAATGTTGAATGATTGATCACATGGAACATGGCATTAAGTTATTTAGAGGGAAAAGAAGGGAACAAGAGTCTCACAAAAATTCAAAAACGTAACTATCCATGTATTTAACCTTCTCCAAAATGACTGCAGACTGCTGAGGGGCAGTGTGGGTGTTTGACACTTTTAAATAATAACAGTAACTAATATTTGAGGTGTTACAACGTTTGCATGGCTCAGTTAATGTGACCTGCATGACAAACTTATGAGGTAGGTCCTTCTTGTGTCTAGGCAATCCAGAAAACTGAGGCACAAGAGAGGTAAAAAACAAAACAAACAAACAAAAAACCTCGAGATCATTCAGTTTAGCAAGCTGAGGGAGCCAGATGCAAACCCAAGTAGACCAGCTCCAGAGCGCAGGGCTGGGCTCTGGAAATCAGGCAGACCTGGGTTTGAATGTAGATTGGGTTACAAAGGTGGCCTCAGATAAGTCAGCTATCCCCTCTGGGCTTGTTTTCTGTCTGCCCTGGGTTTTCTATCTCTCCAGGGTTAGGACAACCTTGTTCTCTCAGGGTGCAGAGAGGATCAGACCACAGGTGGCCAGCACAAGGCCCGCAGGCTGAATCCGGCCCGGCACCTTGTTTCTACCCGGAGGCCGCACCAGGCTCTCTCGCTTAACTGTTCAGGAGTAGTTACACTTACACAGCCCTAAAATTACGTTTGGCCCTTTGAAGGCCACCGCCAGGCTGATGTGGCACCTGGTGATAATGAGTTTGACACCACTGGATTGGACTAAATATAACGCAGGCCCAAGTCTCTAAAATCGATCACCCTGCCCAGCAAACGCTCCATAAACGTGTTCCCTTCCCTTCCCTTCCCTTCCCTTCCCTTCCAAAAGGCCAGGCAGAACAGACTCAGGGAAGAAAAGGGTCTCCCCTGGGCTGCTCGAGATTTTCCCACGCCGAGCAAGTAGTTCAGCCACTCAGGGCCCACAGCCGGGCCTCACCCACTTATCTCTGAGTGCATTCCCCACCCAGAGGCCAGAGACCTTTTAAAATGTAAATGGCATCGTGTCACGTACCTAAAACCCTTCCCAGGTGTCTAATAGCACTGGGGACACGATGCAAACGCAGGCCTGTCCCCTAGGCCCCCCGGGACCGGACCCACCTCTCCACAGACTCACCTCCCCGCTCCCTCTCCCCCTGCAGCCGCACGGGCCTCTTTCACTTCCTCCAACTTGCCAGCTCCGGGCTGCTCCACACACTGTTAACTCTTCACCCTCCTGTGGGTCTCGGCCTAAACATCACTTCCTTCCCCGAGCCCCTAACCCAGATCACGGCCCCTTCCACGTTCCCACCACTCTCCTTCCTCTTTCTTTCCCTGCACAATTCGAAATGGTCCATGTACCCCTTCCTTCCAAGTTTCAGCCAAAAGATACCTTCTCCGGAGGCCTTCCCACCGCATGCAAAAGTAAATTCAACCCCCCCCACCAGAAATCTCAAATCCTCCTTCCCTATTTTTCTCCTTAGCACTTGGCTTTTTTTTAAAAAGAGTCTATCTTTTATTACATATTTTATTGTACTATCTTTCCCCCTACGAAAATGAAAGCGCCAGAAGAGTAGTTATTTCTGCTTGCTTTCTTCACAGCCTCTAACACCATGTCTGGCACATGCTTATTAATCAATACTTGCTGTTGGATGTAATTTCCAGAGTATTTGTTTATTATGGAGCCTAGCCCCTGGGCTATGAGCCGCTTTGCCACGGTATTCCCAACACCTAGGTCCATAGTAAGTGCTCAGTAAAAATTTTACTGAATGAATCAAAGCCACGACCAACTGGGGGGGAAAAATGGAAAATGGTGGAGATGTGTTCACGCACAGTACTTCCTCTTCTCTCGTTCACGAAGGGACCTGTGCGTTGGAGGAAACAGACCCCTGAGGTCCCGCCGAGCACACCCAGGGCAGACATCTGTCTGTCCACATCCTGTAGGCTCAGCCACACCACACACTCCAGCAGATGCTCAGCACGGCCCCTCGTGAGCGCTAAGTGAGGGCAAGGGGGCGACCCCTGGCCCAGCACCACCGTCATGCCCTCCCCCAGTCCAGTTCCCCTCACTGCAGGTCCTGTTCTAGGTAAGTCCAGGGCTGCCGCACGGGCTTCCCTGGATGGGCCTGTGGATTTATTCCAGTCCAGGACTTTTAATGCCACCTCTGGCCTACTCAAAAAAAAAAAAAAAAAAAAGGTAAAAAATTCCGGGGCAGCTCCCACCGGCCCGGGGTGCGCGGAAGCAGGCGCCCCGAAGGTCGCGCGGACCCCTCCCCCTCACGCGCGCCGATCCGGGGCCAGGAGGCCATCTGCCCGGCAGACGCTCCGCCGTCCTCCCGCGGGTCACATTGAGCCTCACCCCCAGGTTGGCAGGAAGCGCCGCTGCAGAGAGACCGTTTCCAACAGGCCCGGCCGCCGCGGGAGGACCCCGCGCTTTGGGGCGGGAGTACCTGTCCGCTCGCGAGGAGCCCTCCCGCGGGTCAGAACTTGGGCGGAGGTGGGGGAGGGACCGCGGGGCGCCCGCCGGGGTCGCTCCGCCAAGTGCCTGCCCCCTGACGGCGCCTGCTCCCCGCGCGGCGGGCTGACAGGGCGTCCCGCCGGGGAAAGTGCCCCGTTATCGGCGCCCGGGCGGCCCGGGTCCCGCGCGCGGCGGGGCGCGGGGGCGGGGTGTGCGACGGACGGGCCCGCCAGGCGGCGGTCGGGGCAGCGGCTGCGCCCGGGGCGGCGGGCAGGGTGCGCGGGGCTGCAGGGCCGGGCCGCGGCGCGGGCGCGCGCTCGCCCCGGCCCCGCGCAGCCCCGGCCCCGCGCTCCGGCGGCCTCGGCGGCGGCCCCGGCCCCGACCCCGCCCGGCCCGGCCCGCGGGGGGCGCTTACCTGGCGGCGGCGGCGGCGGCAGGCCCCGGGCTCGGCCGCGCGCGTCCCCGGCGCCGGCTGCGGGAGCCACAACATGGCGACGGCGGTGGCGGGCGGGGCTGCGGCTCCGGGGGGCGGAGCGGGGGCGGGAGCCGGGCTGGCGGCGGGGCCCGGCTGGGGCCGCGGGCGGGGCGGCGGGCGGAAGGCGGCTCGGACCTGGGCACCGGCCCAGGGCGGTGCGGCTGAGGGGCTGCCCCGGTCCGGCCCGGCCCGGCCTCCGCCTCCCGCCCGAGTCGGCTGCTCGGCGCGGGCCCCACGGCGGCGAGCGGGGCCGCGCCCCGGGCCCCCAGTCCAGGGCCCCGCCCCGCCGGGCCCGCGAGCACCCCGCACGGCCCGGCGCCCCGCGACCCGGCGGTCCGTCCTCTGACGCGCCTGCGGGCCAGGCCTCAGGGGCCCGGGGCGCGGCCCGGGGCGCCCGCTAGGGGGCCGGGAGCTCCCCGCGCGGCCGTCGCGCCCCAGCGCGCCCCCGGAGCGCGGACGTGGTGGGCCGAGGCCGGCGGCCGTGACAGGAAGCGGGGACCCCGCCAGGCTCTGCAGCCGCTGCAGCCGGGAGCTGCAATGCCCGAGGCAGCCTGGCTGGGAACGGCCCGGCGGCAGGGGGCCTCCGGGGCGCGCACCCGGAGGTCTGGGTTCGGGGAAGCGATGACTGCACGAGGTGACCGACCGCCCCGAGGCCCGCGGGGTGACGGGCAGGGCGTTCCGAGAAGCAGGCGCACCTGGGAACGCGCGGCAAGGAGGCGGCAGCCAGGCCCGGGCTCCGGAGCGCGGGCGAGGCCCTGGGGTGCAGCAATGAGCACCCACCGCTCAGCAGGGAAGAGAAGCCGGTTTGCAGGAGGCTGCCGCTGAGTTTCCGCCCCTGAGCTGAGTCGAGCACTTGGGTAAGGAGTACGCGCAACTGAAGCCTTGAAGGCAGTAACTGTGGTGATTCTTTCCAGAAGTTTGGGAACGGGAGGGAGCGGGGAAGCAGGCTTGTAGCTCTAGGGGTAGGAACAGTAAAAGACGTGTGTTTTGTTTCAGTTTGAGGAGGCGCTCTCAAGGTAAGGAGCTGAGAGTGGAGAATAAGAGATAAGGGATGGGATCATTAATGGTGCCACATACAGGGGTGGGAAAAGGCACACCCCTTCCGAGGACACTTAAAGGATGCAAAAAGATAGACGTGTCTTGAGGTGGGGTTGCCTGCCTGGGTTACACCCCCGCCTCCAGGCATCCACAGCAATGCTGGGGTTGCCCTTTAAAACAAGTGCAATTGATTCAAACCCCTATTCCACCAAAATATCTCCGAAGATTCCTGGGGGAAACTTATGCGTGTCCTAATTCTCACCTCCAACTTTCCATTTCCCAGAATACACCCCACTGTGCCCTTTTAGGAAATTCGTCCCCGTACTCTTGCAACTACCCAATATATACTACCCCCAAATATGGCACTGTATGTGAAAACAAGCAAAATGCCCAATGTTATCGTTGTTACATAAATTACAGTTTATTTGTAGCCATTAAAAATCATGTTGAAGAAACAGATTAAGATAATATGCCAGTTGGTAATATACAAATAAATGTACATCTACATATCCTAAAAGAATAGGACTTTTTTTTTCTTCTGTGACTTCTGTGGTTTTTTTTTTACAGTACATTAATGTTTTTCTTCAAGTCAGGAAAAATGGTGTTTTTAAATACATTATTAAAGTATCTTTAAGAAAGGCATTTCTTTTTTAACTATTATTTATTAACTTGAGAGAGAATAAAGGAAAGCAAGAGAGAGAGAAACATCAACTTGCTTTTCCACTTACTGGTGCACTCACGGGTCGTCTCCTGCCTGTGCCCTGACTGGGGATCAAACCCACAACCTTGGTGCATTGGAACAGTGCTTTTGCCAACTGAGCAGTGTGGCCAGGGCAGGAAAGTGTTTCTTTAGAAGATACTTCTGGAGTTTAAAAGAAAGGTATTAAGAATCCGGCAAGGAAATTGAACACGGATGGACCTTTGAAGGGTCGATGGGACGGTGGCAAGCTGAGACAGGCCCGTTGAGGGGGCTGCCCAAGGCATTAGGAACAGTGAGTGCCATCCAGGACAGGAGGATCAGTGTGTGGAGTGTTCTGGGAACACTGAGAAGTCTATCCGGATGGAGCGCAGGGAGAAAAGTGAGCAAGCGAGCCCATCCGGAAAGGTCAGTTAGGGCTGTGGTCCTGGAGTGCCAGCCGGAACCCTTCGTAATTTGCCAGCTGGGAAGAACCACCAGAACTTGAGCTGTGTGGGTAAATTTTACAGTAAGTTCTCCTGTCACTTCTTACTTCATGAGGGTCTGGGTCTCAGCCCTTCTATCTTCCTGGTGTTTGGACGTTGGATTCACTCAGAGCTATGAGGTGGGAGACTAGTATTTGCATTCCAGCTGTGTACAGAGTGGGAATTGGCCCTTCTGCTTGTTAATTACAAGTTTTAGTCACAAGGCAGCTGTTTCAAAGCAAATTAGCGAAGAGCAGAAATGAAAGGAAGAAGAAACGTGTGCCTTAAACCTGTGCTTTGCAATCTTTTATTTTTTTACAACTTTCTATGAGCTCGGCTTTTTTAAGGTTCCATATCCAACTGCAACCATACGGTATTTGACGTCTTTGCCTGACTTGCTTCACTTGCCATAACGCCCTCGAGATCCATCCGCGTTGTTGACAAGGGTTGGATTTCCTTTTCTGTAGCCAAATAATATTCCCTGCGAGCTTTTTTTGACCATGGCCCTCCATAAGAAATGCATCCCATTTCTCACCCCACAATGTAAACTCACACATGCACAGATACACACATCTCTGAGACGAAAGTTTTCCGAAATATTGTCCTTGCTTTATGAAATGCAGGTTGATGGGTTGTTTTCCTACTTCAAGTTCACTTGTACTCTAAGAAGGATTTTTGGAGGGTGTTTTTACTGCTGTATTAAGGTGTATAGTTTATATATAATACACCCATTTTTGCTTTGACATGTACACACCCATCACATGCTGATAGTTTCAACTTTATTATCTGGATTTCTTTTCTTTTTAAGAGTTTATTTATTTATTTTTAGAGAGGGGAAAGGGAGGGAGAAAGAGAGAAACATCCATGTGTGGTTGCCTCTCATATGGCCCCCAGTGGGGACCTGGCCTGCAACCCAGGCATGTGCCCTGACTGGGAATTGGACCTGCGACCCTTTGGTTTGCAGCCCATGCTCAGTCCACTGAGCTGTGCCAGCCAGGGCATGGATTTCTTATTCAATACTGGTCAAGACCTACTCCATTGATTTTTATGACACCCTAGAAGATAGCAAAATCCCTTCCAGAACATTGAAGAGACACTGGTCTGTTTGCCATTTCTCATTTAAATAGCCACACAGGCTGTGATCTTGAGTCTGCCCTGTGGACCAGTTCCCGAAATACGGACGGACTGGCGGGAGCCGCTTCCCTTCTCAGTAAACCCTTCCTAGTGTCCGTATTTCTCAGGAGCCCTGATGTTTTCTTTTATGTCTAGCTTCCAGCATGAGACACGGATCAGACTTTGGACAAGACTGCCGCCTGCAAACCAGAGACCACGTTTTGTTTGAGTGGACGGAGTCACGGACCAGAGTCAAGAGAGAATGATGTGTCTTGATGGTGACAATACGTAGAGACCGTCCCATCCGCCACTGTTGGAGCGGTGCAGGGACAGTGAGTACCCTTCCTTTTTCACAAGTTCGGGACCCAGGAAAAGATGGGCATATCAGCTTTATTACGCATAAGGCTACACTGGAGAATGTGATTGGGATGATGACCAGTAGTCTTCTTAATATTCCCTGAATGCAAATGAGCCCCCCAAGAATGTCACCCCCCCACCCCCCTCGCCGAGGTCTAGCAACTTTAACTAGGTCTAAGCAACTTTAACTAGGTCTAAGTCACTCGATCTGAGGGCAGGCAGATCTGAATTCACCAGTTAAGCAAGTTGTCTCCTTCTGGAAGGTCAGGGACAACTTCTCCCCGACCTGCCTTCCTGGGACAACAAAAGGACGAGGAAATCAGGATGGATCCCTGCCCGAGCAAATTGTGTCTGGCCCCAAAGTAGATCAGTTAATTTTAAAAGTATATTAAAGCAGTGAGTTTTAAAAAATATTTTATTCATTGATTTTTAGAGAGAGGGAAAGGGGAGGAGAAAGAGAAGGACAGAAACATCAGTGTGTGGTTGCTTCTTGTGCTCCCCCTACTGGGAACCTGGCCTGCAACCCAGGCATGTGCCCTGACTGGGAATCGAACCAGCAATCCTTTGGTTCACAGACTGCGCTCAGTCCACTGAGCTATACCAGCCAGTGGTTAAAGCAGTGAATTATACTTTTAAAAAATGATTTATACACATCTTAACATTTTATTTTCACTTAAAACCTACTAGGGAAGCCCACTTGCCAGTTTCTCTATGTCAGGCAAAACCTTTCCTGTGAGCAAGAGTGCAGGTTAGAATTCCTGAGCTCTTGTGCCTACATAAATCATATCCATGATCTGTTTTCTATGGTTTCCAAGTCATTTCTTTAAAGTCCACTGAGGCCTTAAAGCTTCTTGCAGAGTGATATAAGTAAAAGGCTCCTGCTTTTAAAAATAAAATAAAAATTAAAATCTTTCTAATCATCTCACCTGCACCTGGTTTGAGAGTAATTTTCCACTTGTCTTTTGTTAATATTCCCAAAGCATCCAACTAACATTTCACAGAAACAACTGTTTCTTTTCACGCTCACAGTTTCCACAGTTTACATTTTAATTAAGTTAATTCTCCTCTGGCATACACAGTTGTCATAAGCAAGTTTGGGACCCAACACAACAGGCTCTGGTTAGGCATCTCACCTTATGTCCAGGAAGAAGTGTACAAGTATCCCAGAGACGAAGCACTACTCAGGAGCATCCCGCAGGCCGGGGGGTGGCGGTCGGTGTGCTTATTGCCAGGGAATGGGAAGCACTGGTTCCAGAGAGTCCATTAAAAAGGAAAACTGCTAATGCCCATAAACTAGTGTGACCGACTCTGTGTGCGTACATCTTATAAATGTTTATTGACCTGCAGGACAGTGCCTGCCACTCTCTGGGCCCTGAGGACGCATAGCTCCTTGAAGAGGAAGAAAATGACAGCAAACGGGATGAAGAGACTGGGTGGAGAAGGAGGGGGGGTGAGGAGCAAATCCCTTCACCTTCCCTCCGCCCCACCCCCTCAAAGTCATTGCCCTCTGCATTCCCATTTAGCTAACAATGGCTTTAAATAGCTTAGGGTTGGTTTGGCCATCCAGGGAAGTTCAAGTGGTAATGCCACCTACTACTCCAGAGCAGAATGTCTGTACCTTACGAACCTGCCGATGCTAATGAGATCATACAGTTGATAGTTCAGAGAAAGCTGTAGCCCGGGAACTGACAGAATCCTTTTAAAGAGCGTCCTTCTCAACGGCCTGAGTAGAGATGTGACTGTCTTTTGACTCATCGTATCTAGAAACTTTCCCTTGAGAAATCATCTTCCCCAAAAGAGAATGGCCATGTGCACAGTATTTACCAAGTGCCTTATTGGTGATAATGAAAGTTTGAAACATATGAATGGTTAAGTGACTTAGCATGTGTGCAACATTGTACAACTTACCAGTGGGAACTCGGCGACTGATAACTTGGAAAACATTTAATTCCATATTAAATGAGGGGAAAAAAAGATACAGTTGGCTCCACTTCACTAAGAACCACTGAAGCAGACACTTGAAAAAAGGAAATTTTGTGGCTCCTATCTCAATTTTTTTTTAAAGATACAATCTGCCTTTTTCTGTTCTTGTATCAGCCAAGATCAATATCAGGGCCCACAGGCAACTGACTCAAAGTGTGTACTGGGTAGAATACAAAGTTGTGGGCGGAGCTGAGGGACACCCATAAGGGATAAGGAAGCACCCTGAGGCTAGCGTCTGCTGGAAAGCCATTGTCAGTCATTATAGGCCTGAAAGGGCAAAAAGGCAAACCAGTGCTCTTTGTAGTTGAATGGGAGGGAGGGCCTACAGCATCTTAGAGAAATACAGCCCTACCTCTTTCTCTCTCTTGCCCTCAGATCTCCCAAGGCTGAACCCAGGAGGTAGACTTAGGGGCGAGTGAGCTCAGATGATGCCGGTCCCCAAGGTCAGCCCTGGAAAGTGTGGAGAGCGGATCTGGACGAACACAGGCAGAGAGATCTAGCAGGTATGTGACCTTATAACAATGTGGAACCTGGCCAGGCACCTGACCAAGGACCTTCAGGCAACCTAGAAAACCAGGGTTTCCAGAGATGCAGAGTGGAGATAGCCAGAGAGCGGGCGGGGTAGGTAAAAGGTCAGGAAAGATCTTAACTTGGGCTGCTCGGGCTGAGATAGGAGCAGGCCTGGAGGGGGGAACCTATTATTTTGATAAAATGCTAAACTGGAGTCTGACCTCTGGAGGAGATTAGAGGAGGTAGCTATGAGCTACGTTAGACCAGCACCTTCGAAATCTTTCCCCTATTGGGTATCACCCTCTATTTCTCCTTCCTAGCTAAACTCCAGACCTTGAACAAATAATTGTTTAGTACCTTTTGGGTGCCCTGAGGCTTGCGGGACCAGAATGAACATCCATTTTCTCCTGGGGTTTGCCTGCTGGAGGTAAGCAAATATGTCAAGGGTGATAAATGCTAGAAAGAAAAACACAGGAGAACAGGGAAATAAAATTATGCCCATTCAACTTAAAAATCTCCCAATGTAGGCCGCATAGGCGCACACACACCGGAGCTCTTGCCTCAGCGAGGCCTTCAGTGCTTCTGTCCCGGACTAAGACGGCAAAGTCCTCATCTTCCTGCCGCCAGCACCCTGCAGCCGGCTGTCACTCAGCTGTGAGAATCTTCCTGAAGTGGATCGGGACAGCACCCTGCTGAAAACTCCCCGGTGCTCTCCGACCGGCGTGGCTCAGGGGGTTGCATGTCGTCCCACAAACCAAAACGACACCAGTTCAACTCCCAGTCAGGGCACACGCCCGGGTTACAGGCGAGGCGCCCGCTGGGGGCAAGAGGCAACCGATCAATGTTTCTCTCCCTCTCTCCCTCCCTTCCCCTTGCTCTAAAAATAAATAAAAATTAAAAAAAGAAAGAAAGAGGAAGCCTCCCTTACTCTCAGCTCCATCCTGCCTCCAAGCAGGAATGACCTCCATGGATAGCTCGTCGTCCCGTTTTGGGGGGGACTTTGTTTTCACATCCGTCTCCCAAACTGGACCGATGGTTTCTCCAGGGTGAGGATTGTGCTGTGTTTAGCATCTTCGTGTTCTCAGGCCCAGACACAGCGCCTGGCCTGGGTCGGGAACGTGATGTGCACACTATTGAATGAAACACTGAAAGGTGGACTGGAGCAGGGGTTTTAAAGTTACGAGAGGACCAGAGGCATAGAGGAGAAAAATGAGTGCTGTTACCGGTACCGTGTGCTGGGGCTTGTTTACTGAGAGTGCTGGCCGTGGAGGGAGGCGTGTGATTTCTATGGTGGATGCAGTCAGCCAGGCAGGCAGTCAGGAATTTTCAGGGAGAAGGTGGTCATTTGTCTCTGCCTTTGTATGAGTTACAGAATTAAAAAAAAAAACATTAACAACCTAGGCATCGGCCCTGGCTGGTGTAGCTCAGTGGATTGAGCATGGGCCTGTGAACTAAGGGATCGAGGTTCGATTCCCAGTCAGGGCACATGCCTGGGTTGCAGGCCAGTTCCCAGCAGGGGATGCACGAAAGACAACCATACGTTGGTATTTCTCTCCCTCTCTCCTTCCCTTCCCCTTTAAAGATAAATGAATAAAATCTTAAAAAAAAAAACAACCTAAGCATCTAACGGCCATGTACAGGATATGGGGGGGGGGGTTGGTGAAAAGGAAACCAAAGACAGAAAAATGAATGAATCAAGAACTTACTAACTTTTGGGTTTTTTTTTTTGGACACAGTCTCCTGTGAAAAAACTCATGAAAATGATACCTTCTTTCAGAAAGGTAGACATAAACCGAGGCCTGTGCGCTTTTTCAGAACCGTGATTGGTGAGTCATTCTAAGAGTGAGAATAAGAACGTGAACCATGGTGGCCACGGGTGCTCATTCATTCAGGCACATTTATTGCTCTCCAGCTGTATGCACAGCACCCTGCTGAGTGCTGAGAGCAAACCTATTCCGTTTGAGGCAGAGGGCGGGGGCCAGGGCGCGGAAGGGCATGGTGGTCAGAAGCCCAGGCTCTGAGACCAGCTTTTTGTTTTTTAAGATTTTATTTATTCACTTATTTTTGGAGAGAGGGGAAAGGAAGGAGAAAGAGAGGGCGAGAAACATCAATGTGTGGTTGCCTCTGACACGCCCCCCACTGGGGACCTGGCATGTGCCCTGCCTGGAAATTGAACCCATGACCCTTTGGGTCGCAGGCTGACACTCAGTCCACTGAGCCACACCAGCCAGGGCCCAACCGTTCTGATTTTAAACCCCTGCCCGGTGAGCCTGGCTAACTTACTAGAAAGCGGCTCGCACTCTGTAGGTGTTTTACAGAGATGGTACTATGACCACCATCATCTTTAAGGGAATCCTACGTTCCCAGAAAGCACTTAGAATCCGTGGCACGCAGGGGGCTCTCTGCGGAGCCTTAAGGCAGAAACCTGAGTGGAAAGCAAGAGGAGGAAGCCAAGAACGTGGGCCTGATTTGAAGCACGTTAGCTGAAACAGAAGAGGAAAAGGCAGTCACCAGAGAGGAAGTGAGGGCAAAGAAGGTTTCTTTTTTCCAGATGGAAGACCTTGTAAATGCGGACAGGGAGCATGTAGCGGAGTGGGAGAGGCCAAAGATGCAGCACTGAGGACCCGTCTTTCCTGTAAAGGTGCCTGGTCGGCAGGAGGGGCGAGTTTCAGGGCAAAGGTGGAGGGGCCTGGCTTAGGCTAGGGAGCCGCTTCCGCTCGGAGGAGTTCACTGCGGTGCGGTGCAGGTGCTGGCTCTGAAGTAACCACAGGCGGGTGACAAAGAATGTCACCGGTGGGGGAGGGCAGAATGTCACCGGCGGGGGGAGGAGCGAGGCATGGTGGCTTCTGGGAGGCCTGAGGAGAAAAGAAAAGCTGTGACATATGTTAAAGAGGCGATGGTGACGAGAAGGAGGAGACGAGATGGCCGAGGATTGTTCAGGGCCAGTACATTCCCAGGGATGCCGACCGGCCCGCCCGGACAGCTCCTGGCTGCAGGAAGGGCAGAGCCACTAGACGCAGCAGCAAGTACAGGGTGTCACGGTGGTGACGTTGGGAAGAATGGGGACCGCTGGCTTTGCCAAGGAATTGGCCATTACCGAAGCGGTGTCTCGAGTGTCACTAGAGTTTCAGAGCAAATGACACGTGGCAGAGAAGAAAAGAAAGGACGAGGACGCAGTAAACCACGTGTCACCCGAGCACACTGACGTGAAATGAAAGAGAAAAGACACCAACCAGAGGGAGTAACTGAGTCCAGGGAGGGGCAGCTTTCTCCCTAAATGTCCGGGGATCTAGATGTACGAGGCGGAACCAAAAAACCCCGGAATTTATTCATTAAAAAACTGGGCATTCTCACACATTTAGACTCCCGTCACCTTCAAAAGGACCCCCCATGTGATGCAATGCACCTAATCGGGATGGTTTTTCCACTGCTCAGAACCGTGTTTGAACTCATTGATGGTGATGCCTGTTAGTGTTTCTGCTGTTTTTGGTTTCACCTCTTCCACATCAGCAAAATGTTTCCCTCTGAGGGCTGTTTTCATCTGGGGAAACACACACACAAAAAAGGTCACTTGGGGAGAGATCAAGTGAAGAGGGAGGGTGAGGCACGGGGGCATGGCCGTTTTTGGTCAAAAACTGATGACCACTCAGTGCAGTGTGGGCAGGTGTGCTCGTAATCACCCACCATGAAATGGGCAAACACATTGGGAGAGTCTCCAAAAAAATTTCATTGCAGCCAAACGCAGCCTCTCACAACAACACCAGCTGGTACACTGATACAGATGGGTTCCTAAGACACTCGCCTGGCAGGGAAGCCTGGACTACAAGGAGCCTGGACTACAAGGAGCCCGCCCTCCACAAGGTAATTCCAGTTTCTTTGGGGGTCCCCCTCACAGATACATTTCTAATACCACAGACAAGCAGAGAAGCTGGGACAACTAAGGAGAAGGAGAAGTGCTTCTGTAGGCACTGAGAGAAGGAAGAAAAAGTTGAAAGAGATGTTCGTGCTAAAGATCTGTGTTTATTTAGAATTACTGTCCTTCCCAACTCACATACATGAGCATGTGAACTTTTAAAGTTGGAATAATTGAGAAAGCATCGCTTTACATAGAAGAAAACTCTGGCCCCGGCTGGTGTGGCTCAGTGGATTGAGTGCCAGCCTGTGATCCAAAGGGTCACTGGTTTGATGATCCCCAGTCAGGGCACATGTCTGCGTTGCGGGCCAGGTCCCCAGTAAGGGGTACTTTAGAGGCAATCAGACGCTGATGTTTCTCTGTCTTTCTCTCTTCTTTTCCCTCTCTAAAAAGAAATGAAATCTTTCAGTAAAAAGAAAGAAAGAAAACTCTGGCCCAAGAACCGAGCTGACCTTTCTGTAGTGAGACAATTAATTGGACATGGCCAAGAAAGTTCCAGCTGAAGACTTGGGATGTTTGTGTGGCCAATTGATTCACCCAACCCTCTCCCAAACAGTTGCTTCATGGGAAAATCACTCTTCCCTAATTCAAGGGAATGGAGGAGAAGCCAACTGGCACATATTAGCACGTTGTTTACTATAATTACCATCTGGGAACATTTTGTGGTATATTCCTCATCTATCAATATTTTCCTGTAGGTTACTTCAAAATATCTGCATAAAGAACAAACCACATCTCTTTTTGCCAAACTCCCACATGCAATGAACACAGAAAAAACCAGCAGCAACAACGACAACATAAACCATAGGCCCAAGTGAACTGGGTGGTGTTATGGGCGGGTCACAGGCGGAGGCCAGAGAAGGAAGGTGGGAGCTTCCGTGAGTAACAGGCAAACAGGACCCGAGGTCAGGACACAGGGCAGACCCTGTTGCCACACCAAAGTCCGCCCCCACAGATCACACCATGGGCAGTGGAGAAAATGCCAGGGTTCAAGGGCATCTAGTTGACTAGTTGCACCAGGGAAAGACTGAAAAAAAAAAGCAGATCTGGGCAGAAAGGAGGTAGCCACCTGATCCAGCTGGCAAACTGACCTCTACATGCCCACAAAACCGAGTTTCAATGACCTCCTAGCCCTATGGAATACAGAAAAGAAACAGGTGAGGTTCCATTGAATGTATTTTATATCTTCATCGACTCGGTATATCAAAGTATTATCATTCCCATTTGCGATCAATATGACCAATCGTTTCCATTCCGTTTTCCATACTAAGTCTTCAACATCCAGGGTGTGTTTTGCAGCCCAACTCCATCCGCACAAGCCCTGTTTCAGAAGCTCAGCGGCCCATGTGGCTCCTGGCTTTTGCATCAGAGAGCACAGGCTCAGAGAAGACCACACTTAGCATCGTAGCATTAAAGCGTTTTGTCTGTGTATTCTTTCTTCCTTCCCTCTCTCTTTCTTTCAAAGTGTGTTGAATTGGGTAAGGCTGGATTTTGAGGGAAATGGGAGAAAACGCTCGTATTCTGAGAGCCTGCAGTTTGACATTTTAGAGGTTTCAGATCCAGCTCTCCCAGCCAGTTTTCTTCCACTGTCCCAGAGATGGCTTTTTCTCCCCCAGGGCGAGTAGAATCCCAGGAGAAGATAAAAAAGGCAGGGGAAGAGAATGCAGGTACCTGCTCATTCCTTCTATTTATTTATCTCATCGTTTCTCTTAACAACTGTTCCTAAACATCGCTTATCGGTCAGGGACGGTGCCTTGGGCTAGTTTTACAGGCATATTTCCTGGTTTGTAAACCCTACAATTTAGCCTAAAAAGAGACCTGTAATTACAATAAAATGTAGTAAGTGAGATAGGGCAGGATAAGGGGCCGAGCTGCTGCCTACGAAAATAGTTTCACCATCTTGAGAGATAAGAGAATGAAGATTGGGAGGGAGGGCTGGAAAATGCTCAGGGCAGAAAGAACAGCTGGAGGCAAGGCTTGGAGGCCAGAACCGAGAGCAAGTGTTGTCCAGGGCCCCCGGGATGAGAGGTCAAGCCGATAAGTCCTTACTCCCTGGCAGCCTACGGACTGGTGGGAGTTGGAAGGCAGGATGTTGACAAAGCTGGAATGGGCGGGCCCAGCACGGGAAGTACTCCACCCCGAAAATATTCCCTCACCAGATGGGTTCACGAGTTCACTAGTTCCAGCCTCGAATGGGTTCAAGAGCTGTTCTTTATAAAAGCCAGAATCTCTTGTACAGGGATCATTTGCTTTTCGGATTATGTTAAGTCTTGCTGGATGCCAGTGATTTGGTTTGATTCTGAAAATTGGACATGATTGAAGTTCCATGTGATAAAGGACTTACAAAAGTACATATAAACTACGGAAGTGGACCTCGTGAAGGGCTAGGAACTCCACCCGTGGCAGACCGGGTGGGCTTTGCACAGACACTGACGTGTAAGCAGGCGGTGGAGGTGATGTGGCGATGTGGGCTCTTGGTTCTTGACTTCTTCCGGAAAAGATTTCATAACACAACTGCAGGTGATTTTGAGAGTACATTGATTAAAGCCGGGGACAGTGAATCAAAGAAAGGGCTTAGGATAGAAGAGGCAAGATCATAGCAACAGGACTGAGCCCAGGTATGGCTGCCTTCGCCCTTTACAAAGAAAGTCGCAGAGGTAGAAGTGAGCCATCTGGGCCGCACGGACTCAGGAAACAAGTTACAGAGTCAAAAGAAAGGCCATTGGAGAAAGAAGGCAAAGACACATGCATTAGGAGAAAAAGTGGGGAGCACGGGCCTGCCTGCTTTAGAGAGATTGTGGGCACACTGGGTCCCTTGCCGTAGGGGGTTTTATCTGTTTTTTAAAGGCAGGAATTTTAGGAGTGGTCTCAGGAAAGGATCTCAATGGCATAGTCATCAGCTTTTCCGGTGTGTCGTTTCAGAGTCGTGGTCTCTGCTGGTTGGCCGGAGCTGGGGTAGGGGGTCACTGGATATTGCTCCTGGTCCTGATGCTCGCCAAGGCCTCTTGCTTCATCTGGTTTTGCTACTTTCTTGGGCCTGAGGCTGAAACACAACTGAGGCCTAGAAGTTATCTCTGCTTTGATCAAAACTGTGCCTCTGCGGTCAACAGACCCCAGGCTGTGTTCCTAAGATCACTTGACCTGGGTCAGAACCTCATTGTCCTGAGGGCTTAATGCTTAAAGGAGTGGGGGGAGGGTGCAGGCGAGTCATGGTGGGAATAGGACCATTTCGAATCATAGGACCTTCTGCCTCAGTTGCCCCATTTCACTTGCCAAGGAATTTTCCTAGCTTTTTGCTGTCCTTCCCCAGAAGGACATCCATGTAATCATAACCACTATTTCCTAAGCGTCGGGCTCTATTCTGGTAGTTTACATTGTTACCTCACTCGATGTCCATAGAAAACCCCTGGATTCCACAGGCCCTGTTTACAGGTAAGGAAACTGAGGTACAGAAAGGGACTGTAACTTGTTTAGCATCCAGTTTCTAAGGGGTAGAGCTGTTTGTTCCCACAGCTCATGTCATTGATGTCCCCTCTGTCATATCCCAGCGCTGCATGTACCCAGGATGTTAGGGTGTGGGGTTGGTGAGGAAGGTCACACAGGCAGTGACCAACTCCTACCTTTTCGACACAAGCACCATAGTAGCCTTCAGGTCAATGCTTTTTACTATTTAAGTGCACACATAAATGATCACTAATGATCACATCTTTGAATGTGGTTGCGTTAAGAGAACATTATGTTCAAATCCAGATTTACACGAGCCACATTTCCTGCATGATTCATTGCCTCAACAGCTCCCCATAGGATCCCTTTAGCTATCAGCAGGGGCCAATCCCCTGTCATTAAGCTCTGAGATGCAAAAGTCCAAAAGGCAAGTCACCAGTGTCTGAAGGGGGAAGCTCCAGTTACAGGGGAGACTCTGAGGTTGCCTCTGTTGTCAGCCCTTCACCCACAGGACCCCCAGATTCACCACAAAGCTCTCTGCTCTCTGAGAACTTATGAAGCAAACAGCAAGGCCCCTGTCTTCCTTGAGCCGAATCAGAATGGCCGAACAGGAAGTTGGTGACTCTAACTTCACACCACAGATACACACACATACCACCCCAGAAGGCTGTCGCATCCCTCCCCCAGCTGCCTCTGCAGCTGTCCAGGGCTTTTTAAAGACAGCTCTCCAACAACCTTCCAGGGAGACTTGAGTGACTCCGGTAATCTCTCTGCACAGAAGACATCTTTGATTTTAGAGAATGAGGTTTCTTCCCCTGTTACAAAGAGCTACTGCATTTAAAATTTTATTTTTATTTAATCTTTTTTGTATTTTTTTACATTACCTTTTAGCCTCCTTACCTCCCCCTCCCCCCAACAATCCCCACACTTGTCCATGTCCGTGACTCCTTTTTCCTTCTGCCCCTAACTCCCCCCACTAGCTGTCATCCTGCTCTCCGTCAGAGTCTGTCCCCATTTTCCTTGTCAGTTTAATTTGTTCATTAGACTCTGCAAGTGAGCGAAATCATGGTACTTGTCTTTCTCTGACTGGCTTATTTCACTGAGCATGATGTTCTCCAGGTCCATCCATATTGCTTCAAAGGGTAAAATTTTCTTCTTTTTTACAGCGGAGTAGGATTTCACTGTGTAAATGTGCCATAGTTGTTTTAGAGCTACTGCATTTTTAAAAACTGTGGTCTCTGATGTCCACAGCTGTTGGGTTGGCGGGCAGAAAGTCCTGTCTCCTTCACTCCAGATCTGACCTACGGGAGGCAGATGGACGAGATCCTTTGGACAGACAGGGAAGAGCGCAGCTTCCAGGGCGGCCTGTGCAGTAACCTGCCCTGATACACCGGGGCCACTTCCTTTCCCAGCAGGGTCACGAGGGGACCTTCTCCCTCCACACACCACTTCCTTCATTCTGAAGGACAAAGAGAAACTGGGGAGATCGTGGTTATTTTGAGTAGCATTTTAAAAAATGGAGTCAACTTTGTTTCTGCTGGTAGACACCCTTCACCAGGGCTCAACTATAATGACAGACTTTCTTAGCCCCCAGTGTTTGGATATCAGTTTGAATCCACTTCTTGTTTTGAATAACATTGTGCACTCACCATTTGTCACCCACCGTGCCAGCTGTGGTATTAATGGGTACTGTCTTGTTTAATCTTCAAATGATATAAATTATTTTTTATTCCCACTTTACACATCAGAAAACTGACAATAAAAAGAGTTAACTGATGGGCCCAAGATCACACACCTTAGTGAGTGGTTGATCTGTGATTCAAAGCCAGGCAGGTCTGACTTAATCTCTATAATGAGGTGCCTGCTTTAGGCAGGCCAGCAGTCTGTATATGAAGGAAAATACCAGACATGCCATTGTGATTGATGGACTCCAAAGGACTTATGTGTTGGGAAGTTTGGCAGCCCAGTGAGCAGACAAAATAGCATGTCAGAGTCCCACATTTGGAAAATTTAATTCCTGAGGCTTTATGTCTTTATCTGGTCTGGGATCACCTGTCCTAAATATCTGAATTATTTCCATGAGCGACACTCTTTCCTCCCCAGCTCTGCAGGGAAAGCTTACTAAGCCTTTCCAGATCTGCCCAGTTTATATTAATCCTTCCCGGACCTATTCCTGCCTGATGCATTCTTTTCACTCCAATTATTTCTTGCCCAGTCTGTCTTATCCTCAAGACTGTAAGCTTCCACAAATGAGGCCTGAGCGTCAGCCACCTCCCCACACCTAACCCCATTTCTAATCTGTGCTTGACATTATGCTTCCTCTTTTATAATGCAAAGCTGGCCCAACCATCGCCCAGCTTCCCTCAGCAGTCTACTTGACTGAAGCCATGCCTGGAAGATTCTTTGGGTTTCTATAGCATGTATAGGCTAGCAGTTATACCTTAATTTGTTGTCTCCTTTCATAAAGATAACCTGTTTTTTTTTTTTTTCCTGCTGCAAGTGGTACTGAAAGCCCTTTGAGGACTATGGCTATTATCTTCTACTTTTTAATTGGATACATTCTCTTTCAGCCTTGAGCAAGTACTGCCAGCCACCATCCCCACTGATCTGAATGAGGATAATCCTATCCTGAGAGTCTTGCTTGATGCATCTGTCTGGGAAGGCTGGGCCTTCTGGGTTTTAAGACCTCCGTTCGCTCATTTGACAACATTGTTTGAATGCTTATTTCGTGTAAGATACTAGGGGATAAGCAGGTTAGTAAGAAGTGCTCGTCCCCCAATGTAAGACAACAGTATTTTGAAAAAAGATAGAAATAAAAATAACAGTGAGAGACCGGCTCTGGTCCTTCCTGTCTTAGATGCCAATTAGGAGCTTCAGCTAGTCAAAGCAAGGGCTGTTGATAGCACAGCGTGACAGACCGCAGCGAGAGAAGGGTCACATCAAGGTGCAGGAGGTAGAGTTCAAGGAGGCAGTCAGATCCCCTAAACGAGGTCAAGTTCAGGGAGAAAGGGACTTCCTGACTACTCGCACCACCGCTGCTCTCATCACACTGTTGCATGGTTCGGTAACTTTCTAATCGTACTGGGTCTTTCTTTCCAGCCAAGGGTTTCTTAAACTTGAGAGATTTAGGTAATGCTTTCAAAGCCTCTCTCATCCTTCACCTTTACGGGAAAAGCACTTAGGAAATCATCTCAGCTGTCAGTTTCCCTTAGTGCAGGAGACCCCGCCCCTCTCAAGACTGCAAGGCCAGGCGACACCTCCAGTGCCACACCCAGACCCGCGGCTTAACCGCGCCTGCCACTCAGGAGCCGCTTCTGCCCTCAGACTCTGGAGACTCGGCTCTCCATTGGCTAGGCTTGCACGAATGCCCGCCTCCCGGAAGTTGCAAGGCGGCCTCCCTTATAATCCCGCCTTGAGGGGCCGCGGGGCCTAGCGCGGAAGTGGGCTGCGGTCGGTTCTCAGGTTTTCAGCACACGTCCGGAGCGGGAGAGCCCTTCAATAGCCGGGCCTGGCCGGGAGGCTGGATCGCGAAGGTTGCGATTCCCTTTGTCCACGCACCGCAGCGAAGGGGCGGGCCG
The DNA here is from genome assembly GCF_021234435.1 of Artibeus jamaicensis. Taxonomy (NCBI): domain Eukaryota; kingdom Metazoa; phylum Chordata; class Mammalia; order Chiroptera; family Phyllostomidae; genus Artibeus; species Artibeus jamaicensis. The sequence goes on along the minus strand of NW_026522049.1, from coordinate 3,069,812 downwards.
CGTCGGTTGCCGCCCCGGAAGCGGAAGTGAGGGCGCCGCGGGATCCTGTCCATTGCTAGCTCTGCCCGGCGTCAGTCGTTCCGCCTGCCGGTCACATTGCACCGGTTTTTACCACGGGTCTGTGTCTCTCGCCGGCCCCACCATGCTGTCTCTAGATTTTTTGGACGACGTGCGGCGGATGAACAAGCGGCAGGTGAGGTTGTCGGTCCGCTGTTTTTCAGGGCTTCCCTGTCCCTTCGACGCTGCCCTTGGGGGTCCTGCGGGACTTTGGACCCCTGTGTGAGGGCGTGAGCGAGTCTGACTCCTGAACCGTCTCTTTGTGGAATCAGAGGTTCGCTTCGTTTTTAGCCCCTAGTTACTTCTGGGCCTACCAGGGGAGGAGCGAGAAGTCGAGTCTTCACCTTCCACTCCTCCCAGTGAGGCACAGGATCTACTGGAAACCGGGGGGTGGGGAGCGTTTTGTAAGTGGGAGTTGGGGTTGCTTATTGTTTTAGACTTGGTAAGGCGGCCAACTCAGGTTTTTTCCAGTCGCAGCTGCTCCCGAGGGATTTCGGAGACTAGAGTTAGTTCATTGCTCTGGGAGGCCCCGCAGAAGCCGTCTTACTGCTTTCTGCCGGTCGCATCCATTCCAGGGCAGTTGGGCCCCACGTCCTGCACCGACTTTTCTTTGGACCACCGCTGACTGGAGTGGGAACAGTTGCTAGACGTGCCTTCGAGTCCATTTAGCACGAAGGTGGCAGCTCCTAGAGTCCTCGGGTATACTGCCCAATATTAGTGGCACAGGAATCTTGAAATTCAGATCTCTTGATTTTGTCCTTAAATTTCACTCCGTCTCGAACTTATAGATCGTATACCAAATGGTACTGGGAATGCTGTTGTGATTATTTAGTCAGTAGGAAAGATTGCTCCTTCTTATCTCCTGTGTGCCTCTCGGCAGAGCCTGCTTTTGCTTGCCTCGGGCCTTTTTACAGTATTTTGCTGTTAACAGTTGTCCTGATGTCACTATGAAAGATTTCTCTCTTGGACTTTTCTATTTTAAGGAAGTAGATATGCAGCCTCCCCTTAGCCTCCTTCAGACTTCAGTTAGCGTGGTGTCAACTTCTCTTAGGTTTCTTAGTTCCTTCAGTCATATCTGATTATGCTTTTTGAGTTGCACAAACGGTCATGTCTTCAAGATAACACTTCAGAATCTCCCTTGTTGTAGAGTGTCTTTTTCATCTATATCTGAATTTCTAGGTACCACAGACATTGCTCTGAAGAAATATGTTCGGCCTGCTATTTATTTTACCATATGCTAGATACAATGAGAGAAAATGCAAAGGTAAATAGAGATTGTGCCTTCAAGGGGCACAAACGAGTAGAAAATGGTTGAGTTAAAACCATAACTATTTTGAGCTCTGGATAAGTGTAAAGTGCCTTGTATAGCTATGAGGTAGGTAATCTTATTCCCATTATGCAGATTAAGAAACTGGACAACAGGACTGGTAGCGTGGGAGTGGGGTGAAGAAGCATAATGAATTGAGGTTTCACCTGCACGTAACTTCTGGGAGAAAGAATTGGCCATGACCATGGATACTGAGAGCTCATCCCATGAAAAAGGGAAACTAGAAGTGTGGTTTCACAGCACTTCTCGGAAATTGCTGCCTTGCATAACTTTTCCATTTACGCCTAGGTGCGTATCATCAAATGTCTCATTAGTATGTTGGAGTGGTAATTGGTTTTTTCTCTCATCAGGTTCATAGTGGAATAGTTTAGTACAGTAAACTCCATACATTTAAGTATATGATTTGATAAATTTCTACAGTCACATACAACCATCACAATCAAGGTAGAGCAGGGGTGTCCAACCTTTTGGCATCTCTGGGCCACAGTGGAGGAAGAGTTGTCTTGGGCCACACATTAAATACACAAACACTAACGGAAACTGATAAGCAAAAAAAAAAGGTCCGTGCATATTTTCGTGATATCTGTCACCACAGATGAGCAAAAAAGTTCTTACATAATAACCCTAATTATGCAGCGGCCCTTTTGATAATCTTTTAACATCATCGAGCAGGTCCCAAGTTTATGATCGCTAATATGCACAATGTACGTATCTAAGAAATACAACTTAGTATAAAACTTAGTAATAAAACCAAGTAATGTTTTAAGTAAATGTAGGATTTTGTGTTCGGCTGCATTCATAGCTATCCTGGGCCACATGTGGTTTGCAGGCTGGGAGTTGGACACCCTGATACAGAGCATTCCGATCCCCTACAAGATCCCCAAGGCCCCTTTGTCATCTGTCTCTCCCCTAGCATGAGGCAGCCACAGATGTGCTTTTTGTCACTTGGCATGGGTTTGCATGTTATATAAACGAATCAGAGTATGTATTCTTTTGAGCTTTCAGTTAGAGTTGATTTTCAATGCCTTACTCAGGACTTTATTATATGTAATGCGATCTTTTGGGATTTATTTCAACAGTTTTCAAAAATGAAGTGTTTCGCTACCTTCACTGCATCCCATGCAGTATTGCCAGATTAATCTCCTCTCTCCTCCCTCACACCTTCAGCAGCTCCCCATTGTCCCAGAACGGCCTCTGCTGTAAGTCCCGGGCTCTTTACAGCCTGCCGTGACTCACTGCTTCGGTCTTGTCCCGCATCGCGTTTCCCATTTCGTGTCCATGTCTCTGTGAACCTCGTTCTGTCCAAACCACACGTGTTTAACCATCTTTTGAACTTGCCTTGTAACCTTTCTGCATCTTTGTAGACTGTCCTTGAACACTATGTGGTCTCTGAAGTCCTCTGAGCTGTTATACACTGGTGTATTTGTCTTCTTCCCCTGAGAGGGTGGCTCCTTTCCTAGGGGGTCAGATAACCGATTTCCTGAGACCATTCTTAGTCCAGGAAGGCCTGATTTGTGGAGTCTGCCTATTTCTGTGGTGTCAGTACGCCCCAGAAGGCTCATTTGAACCTGCTATCATGACATTGAATGTGGAATGAGGAACAGAATAGTAGCATGTGACTGTAATTTCTACCTTACGGACAAAATAGAAAAAAAAATAACCTCAACATAGATGATAATAAAATGTAATAAAATAATTAGGAACTCATGAATTTAGAATATTTTTACCTTTGTTTTTAATGTAATTTAATTGTACTAATTTTCAGTAACACTGTTTAATAGTCAACTTACAAAATGCCTGAAAATTTACCAGGCTGGCTCATGCACACCACTGGTTCTTGATGCCCTTGAGATGGCCTTTGTGCTCAGAGAAGCCTATTAGAATCGTCATTTAAAAAACTGCTTGCCCCGGCTGGTGTGGCTCAGCTGGTGTGGCTCAGTGGATTGAGTGCTGGTCAGCAACCAAAAGGTCGCTGCTTAGATTCCCTGTCAGGGCACGTGCTTGGATTTCTGGCCAGGTACCCAGCTGGGGGCGTGCAAGAGACAACCAATCAATGTATCATTGATGTAGCATTTGCACATTGATGTTTCTCTCTGTTTTTCCCTCCCTTTTCCTCTCTCTAAAAATAATAAATAAATCTGTGTAATAAAAAATATTGAAAGCTAAAAATTTAAAACTAAGTTCTTAAAGTTTAGCATCACTTTACAAATCTATTTAAAGCTTAGCAAATTTTAACTGTCACTTTTAAGGACTTCTGAATATTCGGGTTACTTTACAAACTTAAATATCTTACGTACGTTACATTTAATGTTTAATTTTTTTTAATTTTCTTTTTAAATAGTCCACACACATCACTGCATACTTATGTAATTTTTATAAATTCTGAGCTCTTAAGTTGTCTCAAATGTTTCAACACTATATAGGCAGCAGACTTTCTGATTAAAATAATATATCTACAACAATTGATTATACACTGTAAATTGGAATTACAAACCTGACCTATACTTTAATAGGCCAGATCTTAAATTTTACAAATACTGGAGTACCAAATGTGCACAAAGACCTTTACGTTAAAATGTTAACACCACACATATTTTTTCTGTGCTCAGTTATTTGAGGGGAAGGTCACAAAGGCTCGCTCACTAAGGAGATATGTCTGTCGTGCCAAATAATTTTTATGTCACTTTCACCCGTAGTTGTAGGGCTGGCTCCTCTGCTTTCTGAGAATCCCGACGGCCAGTGGGTGTGGGCCAGGAGGTGCTTCAGTCCTCGTGTGGGCCCTGTGATGGGGTCCCCTGGTTTTACTCGTCCTGCCTGAATCAAGTGACCTCAGGGCTTGGCAGAGTCATTTATGCTTTTTACATCTTCCTATCTCTTAGGGTCACTTAACTCTTCATTGCCATCACTCTTGCAGTGATATCTGATTGAATTTGGGGCTCTTTGGTGACTTTTTAATTTTTTTTTTTTGATCAGTTGGCCCTCTAGCGAAGCAAACGGAAACCTGGGAGCTCTTCCTTCCTTAGACTCGGGCCCAGCACGAGTAAGTGTGCAGCAAACAGGAGGTGTGAGCAGCACGCGGACAGGTCCACCACCTCTATTGATTATTGAAAGCTCATCTGATCTTGTTAAAGAGCAGGAACATCTTCATCACTGATAGGGTGTCAGCATTCAGTAATGAGTTGTCCAGTTTTGATGTAGAAATACTAACATCACTCTCCATTACATCCACAAGAAGTTACAAGTAAAGTTATGTTGTAAATTATATTTACTATCCAAACATACATTCTTCTTCACCCAGGAATCATTCTTTACCCTGCGGAACTTTGAGCAAAATATAGAATGCAGCACCATTCATAGTAAGAATTAAGGCATTTACTTGCTGTGGTTCTTACATACTTTTAAAAAATTTTTTGTTTTAGAGAGAGAGGGAAGGAGAGATGGGGGAGAAAGAAAGGAACATTGATTTGTTGTTCGACTTCTCTGTGCTTTCATTGGTCGATCCCTCACGTGTCCTGACCGAGGATTGAACCCTCAACCTTGGTGCATCAGGGACACTGTTCTAACCAACTGAGCCCCCAGCCAGGGCTGAACCATTTTTTTCGTGTAGAATTCAGTAGTAGTAGATGCTGAATTGTCTTTGCAATCTTCAAGACTTCACCTTGCAAAACCAAAACTGTGTACCCGATAAAAACACCCCCTTCTCCCCTCTGCCCATCCCCTGGCAGCCACCTCTCTACTTCCTGTCTTTGAATTTGACTTTCATTGCTTTTTTTCCCTATGTTGTTCATCTATTTTCTATTTCATTGATCTCTGCTCTAGACTTTCTTCCTTGGTTCTTCGTGTTTAGTTGGCTATTTTTTCTAGTTTCTTAAAGTGGAATCTTAGGTTATAGTTTTAAGGTCTTTTCTATGTATTTAAAGCTCTAAATTTCCCTCTTAGCAATGCTTTAGGTACATTCCATAAATTTTGATGTGTTTTTGTTGCCACTCGGTTCAAAATATTTTGTAATTTCCCTTGTGATCCCTGTTTGACCCATGGATGACTTAGGAAAATGTTGTTTAATTTCCAGATATTTGTGGGCTTCCCAAATTTCTTTCTGGTGCTTATTTATTTCTAATTTAATTCCACTGTGGTTGGAGAACATAGTTTGTGTGATTATAATAATTTAAAAGTCAAGACCCTTTTTTGCTTGCCTAGAGCCTGGTCTCCGGAGAATGTTTTCCATGTGTTTGAACAGAATGTGTGTGGGGGGGCGGGGTTAGATAGGAAAGCGTAAGGGGGGTAAATGGTGATGGACGGAGTCTTAACTTGGGGTGGTGGACACAGTACAACATACAGATGATGTGTTATAGAATTGTACCCCTGAAACCTATATGTTTATGAACCAGTGTCACCCCAATAAATTCAATTCAGGCAGGCAGGCGTGCGCCCTGTGCCGCGGGGCGGGCAGTGCTCTGTAGCTGCTGTCCGTTTGCTGGTGGTTGCGTTTCCCTTGTCCTTGCTGCTTCTCTGTCTCCTGTAAGCTGTGAAGAAAGGGATATCAACGTTGCCAACTTTTTATCCTGCGATAAATCCTACTTGCTCATAATGTATTATATATATCATTGGGTCTGATTTGCTAAGATGTTGCTAATCATTTTTGTATCTGTACCCATGATAACTGTTGTTTAGCATCTTTGTCTGGTTTGGGTGTCAGTAATGCAGGCCTCATAGAATGAGTTGGGAAGTATTCTGTTTTCTAAAGTTTTCTGGAAGAGTTGGTGTAGAATTGTTCATGATGTTTTCATTAATTGCTTGGTAGAATTCCCCAGAGAATGCCGTCTGAACCTGGAGTTTTTCTTTGTGGGAAGGTTTTTAAACGATAGAGTGATTCAGCTTCTTTGTAGACGCAGGTCTGTTCAGGTTATCTGTTTTTTCTTCAGTGAGCTTTGGTGGCTTGTGTCTTTTAAGGAATTGGTGATATGTTGGTATACTATTCATAATACTTATTATTCTTTTCGTATTTGTATATCAATGTGAGTTAGCTTAAAGTTATTCTGGTGATGTCACCTCTCTCAGTGCTTCCTGATCAGTCTGGCTAATTGATCTCAAAGAACCAGTTTTTTGGTTTGATTGATTTTATTGTTTTTTGTCTTCTGTTTCATTATTTCTCTTCTTATTTTTAATTTTATTTTCTTTTAAAAATATTTATTATTTTTAGAGAGAGGGGATGGGAAGGAGAAAGAGAGGGAGAGAAACATCAGTGTGTGGTTGCGTCTCATGGGTCCCCTGATGGGACCTGGCCTGCAACCCAGGCATGTGCCCTGACTGGGAATCGAACCAGCAAACCTTTGCTTCACAGGCCCCTGCTCAGTCCACTGAGCTACACCAGGCAGGACTATTTCTCTTCTTATTTTTAATATTTCTGTGAGTTACTTTGAGTTTCATTTGCTTTTCCTAGTTTTTTTGTTTTGTTTTTTGATAGAGAGAGGAACATTGACTTGCTGTTCCCCTTATTTGTGCAGTCACTGATTGCCTCATGCATGTGCCCTGACCAGGGATCAAACCTGCAACCCTGGCATATCCATCCAGAACTACACTCTAACCAACTGAGCTACCTGGCCAGGGCCGCTTTTCCTAGTGTTTCAAGGTGGAAGCTCACTTTGGGAAATCTACAAATATTTGGACATTAAATAGTGCATTTCTAAATAACCCGTAAGTCAAAGGTGAATCACAAGGGAAATTACAAAAGAATTGGAACTGAGTATAAATAGAAACATGGCATATAATGTGAGTCCTTTTGCTGCTATAAAATTTCCTCTACTTACTGCTTTAAGGGCTTCCCACAAACTTTAAATTAAAAAATACCTCTTTTATTTATTTATTTATAAATTTTTTTGGATTTGTATTTATTTAATTTTAGAGAGGGGGAAGGGAAGGAGAAAGAGTGGGGCAGAAACATCAATGTGCGGTTGCCTCTCCCACGCCCCCTACTGGGGATCTGGCCTGCAACCCAGGGCCTGCAGCCCTGACTGGGAATCGAACTGGTAACCCGTTGGTTTGCAGGCCTGTGCTCAATCCACTGAGCTGCACCTGCCAGGCTAAATAAAAAATATATATATTTTATATTTACTGATATATTACTATTCCTAATGCTGCTTATCTTATGTATAAATCCAGGTTTCACTTGATCTTTTCCTTTTGCCTGGAGGACTTTTAAAAAAAATTTTTTTTTTTTTTTGTAATGTAGGTCTGCTTGTGATGAGTAATTTTAGTTTTTGTGTCTTTGAAAAGGTTTTATTTTTGCCTTCAGTTTTGAAAGAAATTTCTCAGGGTGTGGAATTTCAGGTTGATAGTTTTTTTCTTAGTACTTTGAAGAAGTCTACTGTTATTTCCAGAACTCAAGCTATTCCTGTTCCATATGAGCATTGAGAATTAGTCCATCTGCTCCTTTCAGACGGTTCTTTTCCACCCGTGGTGGTCCCCTCACGTGCCTGTGTGGGTGGTCGCTGATTGGATGTCAGCTGAGGACTTGAGCGGGGGTCCTCTGCAGACCTCCGTGCAGCTCTGGGCCCCGGACGGCCCCGGGGTCTCCAGCCGCCCTTGCTCCCCAAACTCCCAGTTCTTGATCCTCAGGTCACGGAGACTTGCAGGCTCTGTCTGGATTGCCCCTTTGTCCTCGTTCTAGAAACGCTCCAGTCTGTGAGTCGGAGCATCAGCGGCCCCACCTCTTTGCTTCTCTTTTCGGAGCCAGCACAGGCCTGCGTGGTGGGCATGCAGTCCCGTGCTCGGTGTCTGCAGACTTCATTTCGTGTGTTTTGTCCAGCGTCTCCGTTCTTTCAGGCACAGAGTAAACTTGGTCCCTGTTGCTCCCACTTGGCCTAAACAGGACATTTTTGAGATTCATCCCTGTTGTGTGTGTTGTAGTTCATCCTTCTCCTGAGTAGTGATCTATGACATGGAAATAAGGCAGTTCATTTATTTCATCTGTTGAGGGACTCCGCTTTGCAATCTGAGGCTCTTGTGAATGAAGCGGCTATACCTGTACCTGTGTTGTATAGATATGTTTTCATTTGTCAGATTTTAAAACAGTTTAACAGGTTTTTAAAAATGAAATTTGTCTTACTCTTATTGCTAACGTTATGCCTGTTGGACTCTTCAGGGATGCTCTCATTACCCCTTAAGATTCTCACTGGGGCCAGCAGCCACTTTATTGGGCCACAATAACAGTGTCCGTTCCGAACGTGCTTCAGTGTGTCCAGGGCCAGCAGGTCACGGCCAGCCGCTGTCGGTGTGTCTGTGAGTGGGAACACAGGGGTCATGGCTGTGTTCGTGTGTCTGTGAGTTTCGGTCCTGGGATAAGACTGAGACCAGCTGCTATTTTGTTGCTTCCATGGTCGCTTCTGTCTTTGCCTAAAATCACTGGAGTCTGGCTTCTGTGAAAATATCCTGTATGTTGAACTTCAGGTATCTCTTACAAGAACAGAAATAGAACTGTTGCATTTGATAACTGTGATAGATAAATGAGCAGTATGTAACCTTCAGGTGTGGCCTGTTAAAAGACAGTGTTTAAAATTATGTTGCTTTTATTTTGCTGAATTTTCTCTCTTCGGTTATATCTCCTTGGTCCTTTTTCATCTAGAACAGTCTCCCATGTTTATGTTCATGACACAGAATCTTTGAAGACTAGAACAGTTGTCTTATAGATTGTCCACCTGCATGTATATTTTTAAAATAACAAAAGTGAACTTACGTTGTACCTATTTTCAAACTTTTTGTTTTTTCACTTTAAAGCATTTTATGAATGTCTTTTCAGGTTCACATTTAAAATGGTACATTCGAGGTTGTCCAGAATGAGTCAGTGTGCTTTTTCTCGTCTCTCCTGGTGCCCTCCGACCCTGCCGCTTGCTCCCTGAGCCCCGCGCCGCGGCGTCCAGCCTCTCCGCATCCACCCATGATCCCGCCTCAGTCCAGCACAGTCAGCTCACATCATTTCCCTCTCTGGAAATGCCTTTCTAGTATTGCTTACTCAGGTCATAGAATTTTATCATTTGTCATGCAGTGGAAGTTTATTAAGGCAGAAAGAAGGCTGGCCTTCAAGTCCCAGCTGTGTGACTGATGGGCTCTTGACTCAGGTGAAGTCCCTTCCTCTCTGCACTGCTTCCTCAGCTGCAAGCGGGGAAGGGACTGAGTCACCCGGGGACTCGGTCCCCGGGGTGGGACTGAGTGCCATCCAACAGCCCGAGGTTATCAAGGGAGGAATGCGCAGAACAGGAAGTGGTAGCGGAGTTTGGAAGCAGGTTTTTCCCTGTTGGCTGGTGTGTCGTGAATGTGCTTGAATCGCAGCTGAGAGGCCGTGAAGTCCAAATGAAATACCTTATGTGAAAGGTTCCGAAAACAGTAAGTGGTGTAAGTGTAACGTACTTTAGCAAACCAAATGGCGCACGGTACAAGGGGTGAGAGAGGGGGATGTCCCAGGAGGCCGAGGGTGTGATTAGTACAGACGTCGAAAGACTGTCTCAGGAGGACTCCAGCGGCCCCAGTGCTGCTGCTTGAAACTTCGACACTGACGCTGCTGTCACTTGCTGTCCTGGGCAGGGACAGTCATACAGCTGACCTCTCCTCCTTTGCTCTCACAGCTCTATTATCAGGTCCTAAATTTTGGGATGATCGTCTCCTCGGCGCTAATGATCTGGAAGGGGTTAATGGTCATAACCGGAAGTGAAAGTCCCATTGTAGTGGTGCTCAGGTAAGACCCGCTCTTTCCCGGGCATGGAATTGCATGGCGCTGCTGGGGAGGAAAGCTGAGCTACTGAATAATTGTTGTGTCGTCCCTGTGCAAGCTCCGCCTTCCCAGAGGAGGGCCCGGAAGAGCACGTGGTGCTGTTTCTCAGTGTGAGGAATTCTCCACTGCCAGGCCCTTTACATTCAGGGCTCACGACCACCCTTCGAGACATTTACTCTTTGAGCTTTATTTTCAGCACGCCTCTCAAGATGCACTTTGTTTTCTGAAATATCTTCTCACACTCTTCACTCTGATACATCAGGGCGGATATTTAGTGGTTAGTGAGCCAGAGGACAGACCGACTCCCAGGAGTTTTGGGTGGCCTGTTCCCAGTGTGAGTGCAGAAGCTTCACTCGTTATTTCCGTGTGTCCTGCTGACCTTTAAACCTCACTTCTAAATAGACTTCAGGAGGGTTGAATATATTAATGCCATCTCTGAAAGTTACAAATACTCGTAGTGCTGAATTTTTTTCTCTACTGTACTTCCTTCCTCCTCATATTCCTACTCCTAGTGCTTTAAACACCTAACTTACTCATTTTTGGAGAATTACCATGTGGTTACATAATTGAATCATTATAGTTCTGCCTTAATTTGGGCTTAATTATAAGCTCTTCCAAGTCTTTTCTGGAGCTGATGGAGTGTAAACATAAAATGAACCAAATCATTAACATTATCTTGAGTCTGGTTCATAGTACATTACTCTTAACAAGACGAATTTGACTTCCTCATTGTCATATGAGATACACTTGCAAGAACAAGTGGTCGGAAGCACTGAGTCTCCAGTGTCTTACTTGTACCTGAGCCCTGTTTTTATGAATAATCAGACGCAATGGGAATTTTAGCAATCCAAAGAAATACATGGGTTTTATTAGCAGGGAAAGCATTTAATGTACTGCTGGGAGTATAGAGACTTGGGTCTGTCTCTCTCACGTCTAACTACAGCCTTGGGCAAGTCACGTATGCACTGAACCACAGCTTCATCTATGAAGTGAAGGCCGAGAGAAAGAGGGCCAGCACTAGGTGGTGCCAGAAGACCTTTCCAGTTCTCCGGCCATGTGGTCCTGAGCTCCCGGCAGTCCTGCGCTCAGTGGAGGGCGCCAGACGTGGGCGCGAACACCGAGGGAAGGGGAAGCGTGGAGGGAGGGTACAGGCGGGCTTCTCGTGGCCGTTCCTCTGGGTTACTTCAGGTGGTACTGCTGTCAGCGCAGAGGACAGTCTAATGACCTGTAGACTCGGTGTTGAGGTGGGTGGGGTTAGACTGAGGACTTGCTCGTTGGTTCTTCTGAAGAGTCCGTTTTGCTATAGCTGGAATATTTGTATTACCAGCTGGGCCTGAGTTATTTGGTAGGTAGATTGTTTCTGCCTGATTGCCGCTGCGGAGTGAAGGAGAGAGATGAGCAGAGAGACCAGGTCGTGCTGGAGGAGGAAGGCAGGTCCTTGGGGGGCTCGGGTGCTGCGAAGCCCCTCTCAGGGCCGTTTGGCATGAGGACACATACTTTCTTCTTATTTATTTGACTAACTGAAGTTTCAGTGGACATTCAAAACCTTCCCCTTCACAGAGCTGAAGTCAATTTAAAAATATTTAAGTGACTTATATATAATACCTTATAAAACTTGTCACGAGTGATGTTTAAATTTAAAAGTATTGTTTGATCAGATCATATTAAGGAGGTTACTAATAATTTTATTTAATGTCCAAAAGTCTCCCCTGGTTTATTTCTTTAATGGTCCTCTCACTTTATCTGTGTTTAATCACATCCATGTCTGAAATATTTTTTCTTTATTTATTTTTAGAGGGGGGAAGGGAAGGAGAAAGAAGAGAGAAACATTAATGTGTGGTTGCCTCTCACATGGTCCCCACTGGGGACCTGGCTGCAACCCAGGCCTGTGTCCTGACTGGGAATCGAACCGGTGACCCTTTGGTTCACAGCTTGAGCTCAATCCACTGAGCTATGCCACCCAGGGTTTCATATCTGAAATTTTAAATCCTTTTATTTCTCATCTGCCTTTCTTCCCTGGGTCTAGACTCGTTTTCACCCTGGATTTCTGTGTGTGTGTGTCAGCCAGGCACTTGAAAGTCATGCAGTAAAAATGAAATTCATCTTTTGTCACAAACCTGCTCTTCCTTCTCCTTCTGTGACTGTCACTGCCGTCTGCCGGAGTCACCGCGGCGGCGCAGTCAGATTTGTCCTGTCCCGTCTCAGCTCTGCCCGTCAGAGCTGCCCCCTGCCGCCGCGCTATTTCAGGCCCTCCTCATTTCCTGCCTGGGCTGTTGGCGTGACCTTTAAAATCATGCTTTTTAAACCAGGGGAAAAGTTAATATATTTTCACTATATGAAATACTGAAAACAACTGTGGATGAAACCAGGTCCCCTGTAGTTCTGGGGTAATCATCATTAACATCTTGGTCTCTTTTTCATGTGTATTAGTTCTTACATAATTGAGGTAACTCTGTATATACCTCCTTTTGTCTGTATTTGCCCCCTCGTTCTCCTGTGCCCATTTTTAAATAACACTTAGTATTTGTCAAGTGTTATAAGTAACAGCCTGGACGCTGATCTCCCAGTCTGCCTTTCCATCTGTTCTACTTTACTTATTAATTCAGCAAATATTTGAATGTCGTCTATACCCTCTGTAGCTTCTGAAGTGATGTTTCTTAACTGCAAGTGTTATTATGATACTTCCCGTTTAAAATTCTACGGTGCCTTGGAAACAGTTGAGCACAGTGCGAGTGGAGTCTGTCCGACTCCCTGGGTTCGTTCAGCTTCACCTTGAACGTTGCCGTGGCGTTGCCGTGGTGTATGGCGTTGGGCCTTCCCATCTCTCAGTCTCCTTCCGTAGGGGAACCAGAGTCTTCCGGCAGAAGGGTTTGTTTGGGCTTTGTCGTTTCTCCTGTCTTGCTTTTTATTCCCTGTCTATCCATTTTCTATTTACTAAATCTGTTGTTACTGGAAAACTGGAGCTTGAGTTCCCGAAAATAATATTGATGGGCTCCTTCTTCATTGAAAGAAAAGGTTTGTTAATTAGTGCAAACGTCTGAGGACCTTGGAAGCACTTGCGCTGGGCAGGGCAGGTTAGAGGGGAGCAGTCTGTCCTCACCACTTACCGTGGAGTTGAATCCTTTGCTCATTTCTGAATCTCTTAGGCAAAGATCTCTGCCCTTGTCCCTGGTTTTCTTTCTTGTTTCTCTTTTTTAAATGAGTAAATAAAGTGATGAGGCGCAAGCATCGTCTCGGTCGCTGCCTGTTCTTCGACTTGAAGAGCTGTTCTCCCTTCCTCGTGGTACGGAATCATAAGGTCATCATCTTTATAAATGGCAGGAGCGGGTGATCTGCTTCTCATTTGAATATCTGAATATGTTTAGCATGTTCCGATGAAGTGAGAATAAGGGCAGTGATTATAAAGTTCATTCTTTAATATTCTGTTTGTCACTTGAAATTTTAAAAGGTTAAGGAATCAGTAACATTGCCCTTTTCAAAAACTTCAGCTCCTTTGAATAGTAATGCTTGAAATGGAACTAGTTACTGAATGCTAATAACTGAAGAAAACTTGTGTGACTCAGTCTGAAGAAACCGTATTTTCAGAACAGCATACATTTATGTTGTCAGTATACTTATTAAGGTATTGAGTATATTTCAAAGGTGATAGTTTTGATTGTCTTGTTGACTGTCCAATTTTGAAAGTAAATTCAATCTCAGACTGTCTCTTTGCTCTCGTGTTCTCCTCTCGCCCCCGCAGTGGCAGCATGGAGCCCGCGTTTCACAGAGGAGACCTCCTCTTCCTCACAAACCGAGTCGAGGACCCCATACGAGTGGGAGAGATTGTCGTTTTTAGAATAGAAGGAAGAGAGATTCCTATAGTTCACCGAGTCTTGAAGATTCATGAAAAGTATGTGCAAACTCTACGTTTCCTGTTTTAAACTATGTGTATGTTTTGGTGTTTACAAGTCTTTGATTTTGATAGCCTAAAGATTAAGAAAGGGTGGGAAACTCCTAGGTCCTCCTTCCAGTTAATTTTTATGAATGTCTGAAGGCTTGGCGAGCATTTGAATACTAAATTATTTATTAATTCATTTATTTCCCTGAAGGTTTTTCTGGACTTTTCTCTTGGTCCTTTTCTGCTTCCCAACCAGACCATTAACTCTGTGTATTCCAAAGCAGTAAACAGCTAATGGGCCTGTTTGTCTGTGTAAGAACATTCCCTTTGAGTGATAGGGAGCCTGGCGGTCACTCGGAGCAGCTTCAAATGGCGTTGGTTGCGTCAAGCACCAGAACCATTTGGCCTAACAGCCCACATATCGTGATCCGCTCCTGTAATCTCACATGCCCCTCCCTCCAGAATGGTCCCTGCACCTCTGAGGGGGTGGAGGAACAGTTGTCATGTTTTGTGACATCAGTTGTCCGTATTGTAGACAAAGGCCATAGGAACAGCCTGCTGTTACTATGTGTGTCTGTAAGTAATACATATAATTCCCCCCCCAAATGATGTAAAGGTTGGTCCCAAATAGGGTCTTCTTTTTTTTTTTAAGGTTTTATTTTTACGTATTTTAGAGGGGAAGGGAGGGAGAAAGAGAAGGAGAAAAACTTTGATGTGCAAGAGAAACATTGATTGGTTGCCCCTTGGCAGCCCCCAGCCTGGGGCATGGCCCACAACCCCGGCGCGTGTCCCGACCAGGAATCTCACCGACCAACTTTGGCTTTGCGGGGAGACGCCACATCCACTGAGCCACACCGGTCAGGGCCCGGACATTATGGAATCTTAAGATATAATGGATGAGGAAGCCCTAATATTAAAACCAAAAACAACTTTTTTAGGCAGTCTAACAGACATTTCAAATAAAAATAAATTTACCAACTCTTTCAAATCCCCAAGAAAACTTCTAAAATCTGAGTTATTCTTTTTTTTTTTTTTTTAATATTTTCTTTATTTATTTTTCGACAGAGGGGAAGGGAAGGAGAAAGAGAGAGAGACAATGTGTGGTGCTTCTGCGGGGGGTAAGCATAGACTTGTGTTTTAGAATTAGAAAGGATGTATGAAATACCTTCAGAGTCCTTGCCGGGGGCGGGGGGGGAGGGCATGAGAATAAGCCAAAAACTTCACCTGTCTGGGCCCCAGTTTCCCTATTTCTGATATAAAGAGGTTTAGGAGCAGGAGTTGTGACATCTCTGAGGCCTAAACCTGTGCTTCCCTGTCCAGCCACAGGTCCCCAGCCCCTCCCTCCAAACCTGTGGCATTTCCGGTTAAGGGGCCCTTTGAGAAAGGAAGGACAAGAGGAAGCCGTGGCTAAAGCAGGTGTCCCGGAGGACACCCAGAGGGGAAGCAAAATGAGGGGGGTGCCGAGGTTCCTGAGTGCGAGGAAGCCCCGAGGAAATGCTGTCTGGCTCCCCCCGCGCTCCCAGGCAGCATGTCCTCCCCGCCTCTGGAAGGGGCCGCTGTCTGGGGTTGCTTTTGAAAACCCCTGTAGACCTCCCAGTTTAGGAGAGTTTTCTTCCCTGGTGGAAGGGAGATAGACCGCTCTTTTTCTTCTGACTCCAGTGCGTATTTTGAAAGAGATAATTTGAAAATGGCATTCTGTTGTTGCCTAGGAAGGAATGACTTAAATTTTTTGGAATTGTGGAGGGTTTTTTAGTACGGGTACCATTTTTCCAGATTCTTCAGGTGGTTTTGTGTTGTCTGTGCGCAGCCCGGCCTGTGTGCACACAGCAGAGCCAGCCCCTGCGTTCACCAGAGAGCAGATCAAACCCTGACCCCGCTCAGGGAGGGCAGAAACTGCCCATCTGCATCTGTGACCGTTGTAGTCCAGGGAGGGTTTGGGTTTTTAATTTTGAAACACTTCATCTTGTTTCAGGGCAGGGTCATGTTCTATCAACTGCAGATCCTTAAATTTTAAAGGCAGTTTTTAAACAGAATTTTGAATATTTTAAGATGTATGATACTTTGCAGTCTGGGGTTTTTGCTGGTTTATTTTCAACTCCTGAGATGCCTTCAACCTGCAAGACTATTATTAATATTCCAAAGTTTCCAATTTCCTTTTTTCTTTCAGGGAAACTAAGATACCTGGTTATAATAATCATCTGATTTAATAGTATTGACATTGTTTTTAACTGTGGGACCAAATAACAACGAAAATGAATTAAGTATTTTGGTCAGTCTGTCTTGAATGCTTTCGGGCTCTTTTTCGCATTGTTCATTTCTCTCAGAAGAAATAAAATCTCGAGCTTTGCGGAGAGTAGGGGTAGGAATTGTTCAGCTGGCCTCTCTCTCCTGTTTTTCCTTCCTTTTCTCCTCCACCCACTCCGTATACAGGGTGCCATGGTAAACCTGTAAATATCATGTAGCGCTGTTTGACTCATGTATCTCCGTCTTATGAACATCCTCATTACATGTGTATTGTTACATGTGATGCTGCATCAAATTGGAAAATACAGAAAACAAAATCACATGTAATCCTAGCACCCAGAGAGAATGTTAAATTTGGGACGATTCTTTTGTTTTATAAACACACTGCATGGTTTATATTCTACCACCTAGAACGTGCTTACTCCCTCCCCCCCTGCTGTCACAGTGTTATGATGTTAAATTGAACTGTATGCGTACTGAGCTCCGTAGAGGCGGAGGTGGGTCATAGTAGGTGTTTGGTCTCTGTGCCAGCCGGGGCAGGGGCCGTCAGTCAGTATCTGGGGCCTAGGAGTTGTGAGGTGCGGAACAGATCTGGTGGGAGCTGGTTGCCCCCGGGGAATGTTGGTTACACCACTGAGTAGATGGAGGAGACCTTTGCTTTTTCCTACAGTGGTCTCTGCTGACTGTATCGGGGTGGCGGAGGCTTGGGTATGTTTGGTTGGTGGGTTGGTTGATTGATTGGCAAATTGAGTCTTAGGGGACAGTCCAGATCTCCTGCAGCGTCCCTTTCCTTTCCTGGGGCATTTCCCGACCTCCCCTCCTGTCCTGGGTCGCCTGACAGGCTCGCAGCCGCAGGCCCCGCCCCATCCTCCTCCCCCACCATCATTTTCAGACATTTGTTTTCACTTAGTGACTTGTCAGCTGCACATTGTTTTTCTCTGCATTTTTTTCTTATTGGAATCTTATTTTTAATGTGACTGTTTGCACCTAGCTCTTGTTGGTGTTTGCAACACCTCTCAGTTTAGTTTCATCTGTGAATTTAGTGTCTAGTGAGCCAGGTCCTGGCTTAGCTTCTCAGTGGATATTAGTCAGTAGGAGCCTGAAGCTAATTTTCTTTTTTCTAGTATAATGGGTAACCCAAACTCCCTTGAATTAATTTTAAGATAGTTTTTGAAAACATTTTTAAAAGATTTTATTTATTTATCTTTAGAGAGAAAGGAAGAGAGGGAGAGAAACATCTATGTGCACGAGATATATCCATGGATTGCCTCTCTCACACACCCTCTATGGGGGGCCTGGCCCACAACCCAGGCATGTGCCCTGACTGGGAATCGAATCGCGATCCTTTGGTTCTCAGACCAGCACTCAATCCACTGAGCCACACCAGCCAGGGCAATTTTAAGACAGTTTTTATCAATTGTGAAATACATTTTGCTGTCAATTAAATTTTAAAATTACTAGAAACCTCATGTTTCTTTAGAAGAATTAACCTAGTACATTTCTGATTAAAGTAAGATACTATTATTTCCCTAATTTTTAAATATGGAGAATTTCTAACATGCAAAAAGTCGACAAGACAACACCACAAACTCCCGTGCACCTCTCACCCAGGCCCAGCAATTACTGATCCCGGGCCGATCTGTCTCCCCCACAGGACCACCTTCTCCCTCCTCTGCCTGTCATGTTTTGAATCAAATCGTAGGTATCATGTCATGTCATATGTAGATATTTCAGTAAATATCTGTGAAACATAATCACTGAGCTTTTTCTTAACAGTGTGTTCGAATCCAGAGTCAGCTAAGGTCCTCGGGTGCGGTTGGTTGACATGGCTCTATAGTCTCTTTTATTTAAAACGTGATTACTTTTCCAACTCTTTTTGTCCTTTGCAACTGACTGGTTGGAGAGGCTGGGTCATTCTGCAGTTTCACACGACCTTCGTGTCGGCCGTTACAGCCTGTGGGGCAGTTTGCTGTGTTCCTTTGCTCTTTGTATTTCAGAAAACTTGGCGACTTGTGTTTATTTTAATATAAATATACAACTGCATGCTATTTTGTAATCTTTTCTTCTCCTAATCATGTCTTCTATGACATGTCCTTGATACTTGCTCAGCATCTCCGCTCCCTCCTGAATGTGAGACTTCTGGCTCTTTCCCAGTTTTTCCTTGTTATAAAACCATATACCTGTAAACATCCTTTTAGTTAAACAAATAATTATTTTAATGTTGGGAACAGTGATATAAAATGCCACAGTTCCACAGGAATTTTTAGTTAACAAAAGCAAATTTGATGCTTTCAAATGACCTCAAGGTATTTGATGACTTGGATTTCTCTTACTCTTTTAAGGCAAAATGGACATATCAAGTTTTTGACCAAAGGAGACAATAACGCCGTGGATGACCGGGGCCTCTATAAGCATGGGCAGCACTGGCTGGAGAAAAAGGACGTCGTGGGCAGAGCCCGGGGGTAAGTGCGGAGGCGGGCATTGGCCGGGGGTTTCGTGCCCCTTGAAGTGTGGCCGATGTGGTCCCAGCGTGTGACCACGCACAGGTGAGCGTGATGGTTGGGTCCCGGCTCTACCCAGTCACTGGTGTCCTTTGAAAAGTGTGCATCTTAAACTGCATCTAAGACTTCAGGTGCCTCGCGCCAGAGGGGAGGGAAGGAGGTGCGGTGAACACTGTCAGTGGCGAGACGATGGACTGGAGTGACAGTGCTGGGGACTCATTTGTTTATTCTGTCCGGTCGAGAACTGTCCGTGGGCACCGTCCCCGCACCCTGGCGTCCGCGTCCGCCCGCCCCCCTCGGGGCCAGAGCAGTGTCAGCCCTGCCTGCCTCACGGGACCTCGAGTCTTCAGTGCTGACCGAGCCAGCCACGGGAGACATTCATCTCAGTTAATTTGGTCATATGAATTTATTTCATACTGCTTTATTTCTAGTCTTGAATTATTGAGGTCAAATGAAATTTAAAAGTTATATGAAGCCTGTTTGTTTCAGATTTTATCAGGAGAACAGATCAGTGGAGGCCAGGAATGGCCAGGAATGACCGGTATGAGGAAGTCCGCGGTTGCACCTGCCTTCGCGTTATTAACGTGTTAACAGTAACTCCCATCCATCACCACTTACTCCCTGCCAGCAACTCATTTAAGTGCTTGAGGAGCATCGCTTCTTGCTAACTTCAGGACAACCCTAATATTTCCATTCTATAGATGAGGAAACATGGGCGATTCGGTTGTTTCTCTAAGGTCGCACTGACGGGAAGGGGCTGGCTGACCCCTCGGGCCACTTTCTTAGCCGCCACCCCCAAATCACAAGCACAGCAGTTGCTAAATGGGGGGCTGCTGGTCCTCCCCCCCAGATGTACCACTGGCCTGGAACGGACAGTGTGGGTTCAGGCGGTTCTCACGACACACAAACTAACCACTAAAATTCTGTGGCACACCAAAAGGTAGATTTTTTTGCCAATCTGAAGAAAGAAAATGGTGTAATTTTGATTCATTCACAGCAGGCACATCAGCCTGTGAAAGGCGAGACGTTTGCACTGGAATAACTTGTCCTCTGACAAGTTTTTGAAAAATTGTAAACTGCATACAGTGTCGTTTCTAAAATTCCACATCAAAGATTTAGACCTTCCTGTGGCTTTTGGTAAAGAGCGTGGTGGCCGGGTGCTCTCTGACACGAGCGACCTCCCTTGGGGTGGGACCTCGGCGCGAGCAGCAAGGCCACAGCATGTTCATGGCACAAATCCACTTGCCATTGATTGTACCACCACTTAACCCTGACACGTAACGGGGTACCTTGCCTCCTTTTGCGGAAATTGTGTTTATAAAACCCTAAACTGGTATTTCAGAGTCAGGCTGTGCCCAGACCTTGAGAGTAGAGCTTTCTCGCAGATCATTCTGTACTGGTGCAAATGTCAATGTGCATTTAAAAATTTTCTTTGAAAAGCTGCCTGTACACTAAAAATTTTACACTGAGGCCAAAGGCCCTCAGGAAAACAAGTTTAAAAAGCCCTGGCTGGTGCGGCTCAGTGAATTGAGCGTGCCCACCTGCAAACCAAAGTGTCCCCCCCTCCGTTTGATTCCCAGTCAGGGCACGTGCCTGGGTTGCAGGCCAGGTCCAAGGTAGGGGGCGTGTGAGAGGCATCCGCACATTGATGCTTCTTTCCCTTTCTCCTTGCCTTCCCCTCTGTCTAAAAATAAATAAATAAAATTTAAGAAAAAACTTGGTTGAGATATATAATTCACATGTATTGGAATATAAAATTCACCATTTTAAAGTGTACAGTTTGTTGGGTTTTAGTCACAAGACGTGCGCTGCAGCCGTCCTCACTGTCTAATTCTAGAACATTCCCACACCCCAGAAGGAAAGCTCAGTGCTCATTTGCAGTCACTCCCCATCTCCTGTTCCCTGCAGCCCCTGGCAACCACCCAGTCTGCTTTCTGTCTCTAGATTCTTGCCTGCTCTGGACAGTGTATATAAACAGAATCTTACACCGTGTGGTCCTTTATGGCTGGCTTCTTTCATGTAGCACAGTATTTTCAAGGTTCATTCATGTTGTGACATGTAAGGGAAACAATTGTAGACAGTGAGATGAACGCCGAACCAACTACGTCACGGGTGATTCTGACTTGGGGAGTTGGACACTAGAGGACCCGCTGGTCCAAGGCAAGTCGACGGCAGCAGGAGGAGAAAAGAATGAGCTGGAGGGGTAGGGAGGCACCTTGACGTGGAGGAGAGGAATAAAAGCAGATGGAAGGAGTGATGTAATGGAGCTCTCTGTTGGCTTTATGGAGGCTTTTGAAATGTACTCTTTACTGAACTTGAGACAGGTTATTTTGGGATAGCAACAATGATTCTCTCTAAGTCAGGTATTGGGGTGCAGACTTCCCAGACATAGGTCCCTTTTAACGCCCGACAAAGGAGTTCTCACCTCAGCCGTCTTAGGTTTTGCTCACATTACTCCCGCAGATCAAGGTGCTCCCCTGCATCCAGGGTGGCAAGGGGAGACCAGCCTTCGGGGGAAACGTGTCCACGGATGCCTCAAACAGACTGCGTGGTCACTGGGCGCCCGAGGTGGTGGTTCTGTGGAGTTAGGAGGGAACAGTGAAGGTTCTGCCCATGAGGCTGGCTGTCGGCTGGTCATCAGACCAGAACCAGCAGCGTGATAGTGTCTTAATAGAAATTACAGATGATTTTATGTCTTTTAATCTGCATTTTACTGTCAGGTGTTTTATTTCCTTCACATTCTTAAATTTGATGATTTACCTTTTTTGCATGCCCTTGCCTTTATGAAGGTGTTATAAGTGAGACAAACAACATTACACCAAAGAGTTACCACATTAAAAAGAAACACATGTATTAAAGGCATGGAGAACATCTACCTACTCTCCTTTCTTAGCTGTGCCTGCCCGTGGTGACTGTCATTTTCAGCTCTGAGAGTCCCAGGGGTGGGACCCGAAGGGTAGGCCTTGCGAGGGGTCACTCTCTGCCACCACCCGTCTGTTCCGTGCGTGTCTGTGCTGCCTCTGTGCTGCTTGGACCTCAGTGTGCCGAGGCGTCGCTTGGGCCCTGCCTTGCAGGGACGCTCTGACTCAGGAAACCTGGGGACGATGTAGTGATCTGCACTCTTCACAAGCCAGCCAAGTGATTCTGACAAAGGAGGTCTAGGTTTAAAGGAACTTCAACCTCCAGAGTGGGGATTTGGGGGTGGAGGGGGAGAGAGAGAGGCGGGTCTGGGTAATGCTGCTCGGAGGGAGGGGCAGGTCAGGGTGAGGACAGCAGACAGGAGAGGAGAGGAGTTCTTAAAGGGCAGCGAAATACACCCAAGACAGAGTTTCTGCTCTTCAGGTGGTGGAAGTGTTATGTGGGAGATGATTTCCGTGTGTGCACCTTTGGGACGGTGCAGAGGTTGTGGTGTTCAGAATAAAGGTATCCGGGTCGTTTGGAAGTGTCACTCTGTCCTTCAGCCCAGCCTCCCCTCTCTAGGGTCAAGGGCAGTATCACCCAGTCCCCCCCGAGTCCAGTGCAGTTTCCCCCCACATCAGTGGTACCCTGCTAACTTCCTCTTTCTC
Organism: Artibeus jamaicensis; assembly: GCF_021234435.1. Lineage (NCBI taxonomy): Eukaryota > Metazoa > Chordata > Mammalia > Chiroptera > Phyllostomidae > Artibeus > Artibeus jamaicensis. The sequence continues at coordinate 3,047,476 of NW_026522049.1, read as the reverse complement.
CCCAGAGGTCTTAGGATGTTGAGGAGTCGTTTGCATTGAGGGGAGAATTGAGGTCCTGGGAGAAAATGAGATCCCTGAGGGGAGGAGAAAACAAGAGGCCTGGACACCGAACATTCAGTCGGGCAGTACCTACCGCATGCGCACTGTGTGTGAGGTGTTGTGTTTGGCCTCACACACAGTGAGGCCAAGATCCCTGAATCCGTGAGGATTCAGTGGGGACCAAGACTGGCATCGTTTCCACCCTTCTAGAGCTTAGAGTCCAGTGGGAGGGACAGGCACCATATAGCCAGTTGTACATCTGTGTTGTTAAAGTTGGGAGTGAAGACTTTAAGGACGTGTGTCAGATGCTATGAGATTATTGAACAGGTGGTTTTACCTAGTGTAAGGGGACAGACTCAAGGGCAGGAGGAAAGAGCACACTAGTAAAAACACAAAGATGCAGCAGCCCAGAGGTGGGTGGAGCAGGGGATTTCAAGGTCAAGTTTGTGGTCGTTCAGAGCCCACGGCTGTGGAATAAGGGAAGATGGGAGCTGAGGCTGGTCTGCTGCGTAGAGGGATCTCAACCATTCCCGAAAGTTGCGAGAGTAAGAGAGCCAAAGGCGGGTGGCAGGTGGTTAATGAGTGAGAGGTGAGGAGTCTTAAGTACTGGGGCAGGACTCTCATGCCCACTCTCTGGACACTTAGCATGAAGTGCCTTGTAGCGTTCTGGCTCCGTTTGCCTGGTCTCCTCAGCGAGATAGACAGCTCCCTGAAGGTTGTGGTGACAGCCCCACCCCCAGCGCTGGGTCAGCAGGTAGAATGAGTCACCAGACAGAGGCCCGAGACCTGGGAGCTGGTGCTGGTGCTGGTTCCGTCGCACAGAAGCACAGAAGCCCGTGCCCGGGCCGAGCCCGTTTCCTCATCTATAAAGTGGCGCCCCCCTCCCTCCCCTCTCCGCGGGCCGTCGGAAGGCTCTGTAGGATGCTGCGCACACAGACCGACTCTGTGACCCGGAGGTTCCTTCTCTGTGGGAGACACTGAGGGTGTTCGGTAAGTGACGGTGGCCCCTTAGGGAGCTCTCTGACCATCAATTGTTTGTTTCTTTGTTTAGATTTGTTCCGTATATTGGGATTGTGACAATCCTCATGAATGACTATCCCAAATTTAAGGTAAGATCCTGTGCTTTCTGTTTCATTAAAAAGTGATCTTTTGCTAAATTTTGGAAACCATTAAATGGATTCCACTGAAAAGATAGAAGACTAAGTGGATAGGCGAGTGATACGTCCCGGGCCTGTTAGCGCTGAGGGCCATGCGCCCGGAAGGCCCCTCTGACCCCTGTGTTTCTTTTCCAGTACGCCGTCCTCTTCCTGCTGGGTCTGTTTGTGCTGGTGCATCGGGAGTAAGCCGCCGCCTCGCGGTTCCTGGGAGAGGCCCTCCTTTTCGTTGCTGATGTTGGAGTTGCTGTCGGTCGGGACTGGAGTGGAGCGCGCGTGCGGCCCCCCGGTAGCGCCGGTTTGCATTAGTTTCTGTTTCCACACCAGTCTGTGGGCGGGCGCATGTGCACCGAGGCGTGCACTGGAGGGGACTCTCAGTCACAGGGTTTCATGTTGTCATGGTCACACTTTCGCATTTTTGTACATCGGTGAATTTTTTATATTAAAAGGTTGAGCCAAAGCCCCCAGTGTTTGTATTTTGAAGCCAAGCTTCACTTCTAAAGTGCCTACAGAGTTCTGTCGGGGGCACGCGGCTCTGCCCGAGTTCGAAGCTGCCGGTCCCCCTCACGGTGGGGATGGCGTCAACCGAGGTGGCCGGAAGTCTTAACTTTTCAGAATTTTAAATAAAGACTTTGCATACTGAACCCTTTATCCCTGACTTGTGTTTCCGGGAAACCCTCAGGCAGCCTTCCTCCCCTGCCGGTTCTCAGCGCCCCTTGGGGGGGACACAGCCTTCCACGGAACCGTGTGAGCACTCAGAAGGCCGTCCTCACACTACCTGCCGTTTCTTTGTTTGCTTGTATTTTTTGGTTTGTTTGTTCTCATGAAGCCAAAGTAGCTGTCGTGTTCATAGGCGATCTGAGTCACAAAGTTGATTCTTTGCTAGGGTGTGACTCAGATGCGTGTCAGCCAAGCCAGAGAGGCCGAGAGGCCCAGGCCCTCCCTGAGCCGCAGACGCACCCCCTCCTCTGCTCCTGAGATGCTGCGCCGGCCTCTAGGGCGGGGCCTGGGAGCCAGCCCGCCGGAGGGCCCTCGGCTGCTGTCTTCTCTGAGCTCTCACCCGCCTGGACCTGCCCTCTTAGTTCCTGGCTTTGCTCGGCAGGCTTCGGAGGCCGGGGTCCTGGTGGTGGAAGCAAAGCCCAGCTCTGCTTTTCTTCTTTCGCTATTGAGGCAGTTAGGGAAGAAGGAAAAGTAGGGAAAGCCGATGTGTTTTAAGCACAAAATACTCTTGAATACTTTGTTCTCTTCTTGTGTTAATCTGAAATCTCAAGCATTCTGTTTTGGGCGAAAGACACGATTTCTAGTACTTGTTCCCCCGAGGTGGACCTCAGTTCACGCTGTACTGCTAGTGGAATGAGAAGAGGGACCGTGAGGGCCCCTGTGGAGCACAGTGCCATCGAGGCTTCAGCCTTCAAGCCTCAGATACGGGCTCTCACTGGTCCCAGCAGAGCCTGCCACTTGGCAGATCACAGCTCACTGGTGCTTCCTTGCACCCGTGGGGAGGCGTCTGTTTTCTCAGGCGCCAAGGACAGTGCTGAATGGCCCCCTGTGTGGATGGCAGGGTGGCAGCTCCCTCCCCCTTTCCCTTGTGGAACCACAGAGTCAGTGCCCGGCCTCTGTTTGCAGACCAGCCTCGGGGCGTCCTCAGGCTCCCCGTGCAGGCGGCCTGGCCCTGCATCCTCTGCAGCCCAGCTTCTCCCCCACACACCCCCCAGGAGGGGACGTTAACGTGTCTCTCGCCTGCGTCTCTTCACACTCAGTTTTGTGACATTACTGTTTTCCCTCCTTTGCCTGGATGCTCTACTTGGAAGCAACAGCTAAATTTCTGTGAAAAGTAAAGAAATCATGTACAAATATTTGAATTGCTCTATTAGCCAAAAATAAAAAGATTTTTTGTGGAGACAGGTATTATGTTCCCACGTTTTGTGTTATCTAGTTTAGTGCTAAAACAGCTTAAAACTGGGAGGTTGTACTTGTAAACACAGTGTATTTTAAAAGCTCTTTGAAAATGTAATGTAAATGCCGGAGATGTTTAATTTGATGTTTTAATGGAATGGTAAGCTCTTTCAGAGCTGGGAGGGCTTAATCATTGTGAGCCAAGGGAATTGAGGAGAGTAAGACTCGATAAAACCGGACGGGAATCTGATGGGGGGGGCTGTGCCCTGGCCGGCACCCGTCCACGCTCATCAACCCCACTGTGGGCGGCACGCGCTTTCCGGACGCCTGTGCTCCGTCCGGTCTCGAGTCCCTGCCCCCTGGGCACACTCACCTGACTGGCCGGTCTTCAGCTTACCCTCACAGCCGTCCCCACACACTTCCCCTCCAGATCTCACCATTTCTTCCGAGGTGCATACACCTGGGTGTTTCATTTTCCCACATCGGTCCCTCACAAAGGGACCCCCTTCTGCTGCCACTGCTGTCCCCCGAGTGGCGCCCTGTCGCTAGGGCTTCCCTGCAGTGGGCCAGTCTCTGCCAATGTTAGGTCATGTCCACCTGTTTACTCCGAGAAGTAAACCCCCTTTACTCCGAGAAGTAGCTCTTTTGGACCGTAGATTTTGTTTGCCCTAAGTATGACGTATGTGTGAAGTTCGAACTTTGACCTCGGCGACCGTGAAGCTCCCGGGTGCTGTACCGCCGCTTCTCCACTGACACTCTCGCTTGTGCGTGTCTGGGCCTCCCTTTCCGCAGAGGTCGTCGTTCTCCCTCGCTCGCCCGCCCAGCACGCGCAGCTCCGTGCCTCTTGTGTGCGTTTCCGCCCCGGCCCCCAGTCCCCTCCTCGAATGGATGGTAAGCCACTCCGGGGCCAGAGTCCACTTTGCGGAGGTGGCTCGTTTTCCCTGTAGCATCCAGCGGCGAGGACTGAATGTTCGGCAAAGCCAGGCCTGGGAACCAGGGGTAGTAATAACTTAGGGTAGCAGTAGTATTGAACTGTTATTCTGGGGCAGAGCACATGGCCCATTACAGCGATTTCAACTTCCCTGTTAATTGCTAAGTACATTATCTTGGTCTTGCCAAATTTGAATCTGAAAACTTTCTCTCTCTATGGTTCCATTGGAGCAGCATGTTCCCTTTCCAGAATCGTTAAGGCGAACCCTGTTTTCTCCTTTTGAGTGGTGTCCTCGGCCTCTTCTGTGTGCTGCTTCCCGGTGGGAGCCGTCGGTGAGTGTCACTGTTCTCGGGGCGTCTCAGGCGTCCGGAGAGCCCGGTCTTGGGACGAAAGCTCTGTTATTCCTGAGTACGAGTGTTGGTGATTTGCACAAGTGTGTTTCCGAGTCCCATCGACCCCTTAGAGCACTGGGCGGGGCCGTCCATGATGCATATCGCTCTGCCGAGCCTCGGACACGGCCCAGTGGTTCCCGCAGCTGGATGGGCGTCCACCTTCCTCACCGTGCACCTCCGGTCAGGCCCGCCTGCTCAGGCTGGTTTCTGGCTGCGCACGTCTTTGTCGCTGTCCTCCCTTCCTGGGACTGTAAGCAGTAGCAGACAGGCTTTTAGAAATAAAATAATAAATCGGACCCTTCGCATACAGCTACAGTCCTGAGTCTGGGTCTAGAATTCTTGGATTAGAACTCTAACCACAAGGTGTGAGAGATGAGAATACCCAGGTGCAGTCAGAATGTACTGAAGAGCCCTGGTGGGGTGGCTCCGTTGGTTAGAGCGTCGTCCTGATGCTCTGGGTTGTGGGTTCAATCCCCATTCAGGGCACATGCAAGAATCAACCACTGAGTGTATAAGTAAGTGGAACAATAAGTGTCTCTCTCTCTATATATAAGTAAGTGGAACAATAAGTGTCTCTCTTTCTCTCTAAGTAAGTGGAACAGTGAATGTCTCTCTCTCTCTCTCACACACACACACACACACACACACAATCAGTAAATAAAAAATGTTACAGAAATAGTGAGGACATTGCCTTCGAAGTGTCATTCTAAGCACCCAGGATTTTTCCAGCCTCAGCTCTCAGCGGATCCCACGTCTTGTGCCCTCCCCAGTGGCCTCACGGTACGGACCCCCAGCCTTTGCTTGTGCCCGCCGCTCTGCCCGCAGTGCCAGCCCGCTGCCCCCACCTCTGAGAGCTTTCTCCCCAGCAGGCGTTCATCGAGCATCTACTCCGGGCCAGATTTTAGGCCCCGGGGATACAAAGATGAGTGAGGCCAGGTCCCTCCTCTGCCAGGGACTCAGCGCCTTAACAGCGGCAGCGTGAAACAGAACTTTTCCGCATAGGACCCTGTGCACGGGGAGCCCGGAAGAGGAGCATTTTTATTCCTGACTGAGCTCTCGAGTGTGCAGCTCATCCTGCTCAGCGCTGCCAGGCTCTGTTCACGCTCCTCCCGGCCTCCCAGGACGGGTGCCCCGCCCCCAACCGGCTCCCTATCGGCGTTGGGGCGGGGCCGGCCTCTTGAGTCCTGTGTGTCTCCCGTCCCGTTACACTGCTCTTTATTTGTGCCTTGCGTTGTTGCGAAAGGGATGTGGAGTGGCTGAAAAAGGTTTGGACACAAGATACGTGATAAGGTCCAAAATAATTAAAGAATTTGGGATCAAAGTAAATGGGAAGAGAAAAGGAAAAGCAAGTAGGTGATAAGATGGATCAGAAGGCTGCTGTGCAAGTTGGCTCTCAGCCCCGTGGGGTTTGTGTGAAGAGGGACAGGGTGGTGCCTGTGCTTTAGTGGAACAGGCCTGATGGGATAAAGCGACAACGATGCGTAATGACACCGAGGACCAAGGAGTTTTCCTTCCGGGGCCTCCTCGCCGGGGCGTGGGGAATTCTTCAGTAGCCTCTGTGCCAGGCAGCCCACCGAGGGTCTCAGGGCTCGTGCCTTCAGCGCAGGCCGAGTGGGGCCGCCTCGCAGGAAACCGGCGGCCACCTGGCCAGCCCGGAGCCTCCGGCTGGCTTTTCTGCAGCGTAGCGCTCCTTACTCCTACAACCACGGCCTCTTTGAAGACACGGACAGCTCTCGTACCTCTTCCTCATTCTGATAAGCTCTCTCTTGTCTCTTGTATCCAACCTGTTACCCTCACCAGCTGAGAATATTTCATCTTGCTTAAGTTGATATTATAAAAACTGGTTACTCACATACAGTTATAGTATTATATTGAACATGATGTTCAAAGTGTAGATTCTTGTTCTACCAGTCTAGGAGTTTCTGGAATGCCACCTACTCTCAGTTCAGAATCATATCTCTCGAACCCTCACTTAGTTAACTGGCCAGTTCGAGTGGATTGGTAAGCTTTGGTTCCAGGAGTCTAGTTAAAAGGATGAGTGCTCAGGACGTACTCCACACACGTCAGCCAGTTGGCTGGCATTTAGTTCGATCGACGCTGTCTGCCCGATGACTGGTTTACGCGAAAAAGAGAGAACCTTGTATAGAACTTGTTTCTTGGACTTGGTCAAAAGTTGAAGGAGCTGTGCTAGCATTTTAGTGGATCAGGCAGCTCCCAGTGTCACGGCCACTCTGCCAAGGCATTGGGTGGACTGTCCTGCCACCACCGGGCCTCTGCCGCTGCCCAGGGGAGCTTTCTGCCTCATGATGGATGGGCTTCAGGTTCCACTCAGGCTTTGCTTCTGCTTCTCCTGGGACCCAGCTCACAACGTCGAGTACTTAGAATTGCCACGTGCTCTGCTGTGTACTTTTGAATTTATAGTAGGTTTTTATTTTCTTTCACTTGGTCCTCAAAATCAACTCCATTTTACAAAAGAGAAAAACCAGAAGTGGAGAGATTTGCCCAGCACCTTCCAGTTCCTGGACGACGAGCCAGAACTCGAGGTCGGTTGCTGGGTCATGTCACAGTGCTGAGTGTCGTAACCCGTTGCCTACCTCTGCAGAGTCTGGTGAGGCTCTTATTTGGAATAAACTGCACAGTAGCAAAGCCCCTGGGAATGGTTCTTCAGAGTCTCTGGGTGGTTCTGTTGTGGATTTGCTCGGGTTAGTAAATCTCCTAGATACAGCGAGGTTCTCAGGCAGCTTTCCAAGCACTGACACCTCTTTGAAGTTTCAAGCGTATTTATTTCAGTTACTGAAATGACCCCTGAAATATGTGGCTGTTAACACCCAGCTAATTGTTCAGGCCGGGCCTGGCCCCTGGCTCCCTGGAGGCTTCACCGCCTCCCTGAGGCCTGGCTGCGAGCAGCCGAGCTTTCTCGGCCACTGTGGGGACTGTCATCACTTTTTCATCGGATATCGGTATTCTCTCTCTTTTTGTAAAGATAGCCTTTTTTTTTTTTTTTTAAGAAAAAGCATTTTGAAATAAATACCGTCCGATAAAAGAATTGCATTTTGACAATTTCAGTTTCCGAAATATTTCCTTATGAATGACTAAGGTTCTGATTTTCTAGCTAATGTCTTTGAGTTCCTTCCAATTTTGGGAAACTATGAAATATCCCTGATCTTCCCTTTGCCTCTCTTAAAGATTCTGCTGTTTTTCTGATGCTACAACCCCTTTCTTATTCCAAAGAGAAAGGCCTGAGGTGTCTCTGGATGTTTCCTGTGGGTGCCCCAGCCCCCAGAAGGGCACCTGCGCCCAGAGGTTGGCCAGGAGACTGGTGTGACACCGTCCTATTCAGAGCGGCTCTATGCTTGTCCTCATTGCTTTTTACTAGGCTCATTGATGTCTCATTTAAATTTCTGCTTTCTCTTTCTCTTTTGTCCTCTGTATCTTTCATTTGTTTGAAGTCCACACTCATTTTCTCCATTTGTTTAATTTCTCGGAAACTAGCTTGCTTTGTGCAGGAGTTAGCTTCTCTATAAAAGGGGTGTAATACTGGTCTTTAATGCATCGGAATAGTGTTGGGGGTCACAGGAGCATGGATGCGCTTTTGGAAAACGTGTCAACAAAGACTCAGCTGTGAAAGGTGTTGCTTGTAATGGATTCTAATTTAATGAAAATATAGCAAACAGTAATACGTGTCCTCTCTTTTAAACAACCTTTGATTTTAAACCATGATGTTTTTACAAAAGTCTTTGAGAGAGAGAGAGAGACATGGATTTGACGTTCCACTCATCTCTGCACTCATTGGTCGATTCTTGTATGAGCCCTGACCCAGGACCGAACCTGCAGTCTTGGCTCACTGGGACGGTGCTCTAACCAACTGAGCCAGCAGCCAGGGTGCAGTTTTAATGTTTGGTTGGCATTACTTATACCAGTATTTGCCACGTATTTTTCCCTCCTTAAGTCATTTTTCAGATTATCTCATGGATCTTTCCCGCATTTCCCGTGGATGTCCTCAAATGTTGTAGGAACCTGGGGAGAGTCAGCAGTGAGTTCTGATGAGCTTCCACACTGCACCGCCATGTGCTTCACTGCCAGTCTTCCCTGTGGGAGGAATGGGGGCCTTGGGACTTCCCTGGCCATTGCCATGAACTTGGGGAACAGGCAGCCAGCAGTTGAGGTCCTCGTCCTGAACCCAGAACCTTGTACTCCCGGGAGATCCCTTAAGAAGGGCTGTCTCCGGCCAGCCACCCTCTCTGCCGTGCCTAACGCTTCTCATTCCTGAGCAGCACTTTACAGCTGGCTGTGGAGCGGCTGGCTGCCCTGCTGCGTTCTCCAGGGTCCTCTGGGCTCCTTCTTCCTGTGCTAGGCTGAGATACAGTGATCCCAGGGGCACCCGGGGGCAGCCTTTGGGGGCAGCCTCGGAGCTGCTGTTGGGTGGTGAACCCAGGCTGTGTCAGAGGAGGCCTGGCCTACTCAGCGCAGCATCCCGAGGTCCCTGCAGAAGGGAGGTGAAGCTCCAGATTCAGGGCCGGCTTTCTCTCCTCCTGAGAAATCTAAACCAACTTGGTGTTTAGAATTGGGATAGTAAAGCGGAGTGGGAGTGGTTGAGGGAAAGCAGCCCCTGCCCTGACCTGAGTGGTCCCAACAGACCTGAAGTCTGATTCCAGTGTGGGGTCTGGACCAGTGACTCAATCTGGAGCCCGTTTCCACCTAGGAAGAGAGAGGCGAACCTACCGAGAAACATCCCTGCAGATGTTTCCTGGAGCAGCGCCCAACGCCAGCTCCTGTGTTTTCCCACCAGTCACTGCATCCGAGGACCGGAGAAGACAGGATGGGCATGTGACTGATACAGAGGAGAGGGAGGGGGTCGCCGAGGGGGTGACTGTTATGGGAAGGTGACAAGAGCTATATCTGTGCACCATGGCTAAGCTGTGATGAGACTGCGGGGAGGTGTAAATGCCGGGGTGGGAGACGAAAAGCAAGGTGGTTGGGGGAAGCCAGGGCCGGAAGCGGAGTGACCTTGCCCCGTGTGTCATGCTCCTGGGAGGCAGCTCCTCTTACACGCTTCCCTTTGGGGTGGCGATCCCGCGGGAGCAGGCCTCAGAGCAGCCCTCGCTGAGCGGCTCCGACACAGCCCTGGTGTGCGGTGTTCCAGGGCAGGGTCCGCAGCCCCCGGCCGGCTCCACCCACGCCTCCGCCTCCGCCGCCACTCTGTGCCTTCCGTCTCCAGTGCCCAGCAGCGTGCCCTGAGCTTGGGTGGTTAGTAGACATTTAAGCTAAAGGAAATGTGTTATTTTGGAGCCCAGTTTCTTTGCCTGCTCGTAAAGCAATGCCGCTGACCCAAAAGTTCTTCCCGGGGAAGACTGGACAGCTCGGGATGGGGGGGGGGTGATACTGAGTGTGAGTGGGCAGAGCTATAGGGCAGCTGCTTTCTACTACGGAAAACTGTAAAAAATGTAAAAGTATTAAAAATAGGGCCATGCGGTTATTCCCGTCTTATGTTGAAGAAGAGTGGGTTTGGGGGCGTGGGGTCCTCACAGCCTGCACAGGACTCCTGGCCCGGTGCCCTTCCCCCAGCCCAGAGGTCCGCCTCCACCGGCCGGGCAGCTGCTGGCAGCGCTCTCCCCAGCAGGGTGTCCGTGGGGTGGGGCTCCTTATCTCTTCCTCGCCCTACTTTCCGGGCCCAGGCACCTGCTGTGATTTCCGCTGAGTGCCGAGTGCTAACCTGGAGCGGAGGAAGAGCTGGCCAGAGTCCAGCCAGAGTCACTGGAGGGAGCGAGGGGCTCCCCCAGCACCTGGGTCTTTGCAGGGCTCGGACGCCGGTATGATACTGGGGAGTATCCTCGCCCCGCTCTTACCCTTGCAAAGGGAGGCTTAAGAGGGGGGCGGGAGCAGGGAAGGCCGAACATCCCGCAGGAGCGGTGCCCACCGGTGCGGGAGTCTGGGTGTATAGGTTGTGGAGGACCCCGTGGAAGGGCTGGCGGGGCGGGCGGGGCGGAAAGCAGGGGCGGCTCCTGAGGCAGGCTCCGCCCCAGGGCGCGGGTTTAAAAGCGGGAAGGCAGGCGCCGAGGAAAGGCTCGTAGCTCAGCAGGAGTGGAGCGGCAGTGCAACTCGGGCACAGCCATGGCCCTACGGGCGCAGGGCGCCCGGTGGCTGGGCAGCATCCTCCTCTTCGCCTTGCTCGCTGCCAGCGCCGCATCGTTCAGTTGGGATCTCCCCGAGCCCCGTGGCCAGGCCAGCAAAATCCGAGTGCACCCACGGGGCAACCTCTGGGCCACCGGTAAGTCTTTGGGACCTGGGCAGGTGCTCCTCACCACTGTGCTCTCAAACCCTTTTTCTTCTCTGGCTGCCCTTCAGCCACAGACAGAGTGTCTGGGTGGGCGGGGACCCTGTAACTCATCTGATTTAGTAGATGGACAACTTGAGACCCAGACAGGTCAGTTAGTTGGCTAAGGTCCCTCGGCTAGTTTCACAAAAAGCTGAGAGGCTGGGTCTTGTGTCTGCCTGCCAACTGGTGGCCCTTCCCTGAAGCAAGACCCTGCTGACTTCTCCTCTAACCTGTGTGTGTCTCCTCCCTGCACCTCCACCTCCCAGACCCCTCTTCCTTCTCCACTTCCTTCTCTGCCCTTTGCTACCCTCCCTAAGCGCCCCGGCCCATCCCACCTGCTCCTCGCTGCACCGTCCTCTCCACCCCCTCCAGCTGTTCAGGAAAAGGTGAGGTGCAGGCTTGGCCACCAGCCAGAGGTCCTTATGGCTCCTTGGTGAAGAAGGGGGAGGTTGCGTGTACTCCTGCCGGGAAACTAAAAGGCGGGAGAGACCCGGAGCTTTCCCACTATGATGGGGTCCTCGCTCCCCGACTTCCTTGTGCCTCGGCACCTCCTTTCTAGGTCACTTCATGGGCAAGAAGAGTGTGAAGCCCCCCAGCCCACCCCTACTGGGGACAGCTCCCCACATCTCCCTCAGGGATCTGAGACTGCAGCTGAGTCATGATCTGCTCAGGATCCTCCTGCTGAGGAAAGCTCTGGGCACCAGCCCCAGCGGCCCACCCCCTCGCACCCAGGTGAGCCAGGCCCCACCTCGCACCCAGCCAGGGCTGCCCCTTGGCTCAGCACTGGGTTTAGGGGGTGCCTGCCCGGCCAGGCGTGATGGGCCCCAGAAATCCAGGGATTCCAGGCTCTCCCTGTGATCCAGAGCTCAAAGGAAGAGGACTCCAAAGAAAGAAAGGCAGGTGAAAAAATAAAAAGAAAGAAAATAATAATAAAAGGAAACTGACCTTCCCAGCAAACCCCACAGAGTAAGAAGCAGGTTTTCCCCTCACCAGTTGCCTGGTCTGAAATGAGCGTCTTGTAGCTGGACCTTCACCAGACAGTCCAGACTCATCCTTTCCCAGCTCTCCACCCTTGCGGTGCCTGCTCTGTGCTCATGGTTGACGCTGGGACACTGAGGCCCACAGGGGGCAGAAGGGTCGGTCAGCAGCTGAGACAGAGGCCGGCCTTGTTCACACTGACCAGCGCCCTTCCCAGTCTGTCATCGGCTCGGTGACCAGTGGCAGGCCTTCTCGACCTCCGCACGTTCTGGGCTGGGTAATTCCCTCTGGCGGGGGCAGTCCTGTGCATTGTAGGAAGTTTAGCAGCATCCCTAGTGTCTGTCCACTAGATCATCCCCCCCACCTTCCTAATTGTGACAGCCAAAAGGTCTTCAGACACTGTCAGAGATGCTCTGGCGAAGAGGCAGAGCAGGAGTTAAAATCAGCCTTGGCTGTAAACTACTGACCTCTGGGGTTCAAGGCCCCAAAGCTAAAGCCAAGCCAGCCCCAGTCTCTAGCCATTCCCCGCTGCTGCTGCTGCTATCCCCTCCCCACCCCACCCGCCCTGGTACTCTGCTGCTGTGTGCGGAAGGCAGAGTGAGGTGGCAGATTAGGGGCGACAGTGTGCTAGGCTGAAAACTTAGCTGCTTAGAAATGTCACTTAACCTCTCTAAGCCTCATCTTCCTCATCTATAAAATGGGGGTAATAGTGCCGATCTCCCCTTAAATGAGACCATGTCGTGCTTATTAGCCTGATGCCGGGTGTATAGAAAGTGGTTAGTAAGTGGGAGCTAGAGTAGTCTGTGAGCTCCCTGGCAGCGCCTGTTGCTGACTCACCTTTGCATCCCCCTCTGTGCCGAGCATGGACTGCGTACATTTTGAGAGAAGGCAGGGGCGTGCCCTAGAGAAGGTCCAGCTGCAGTCAACCCTCCTGACCCTCCCGATGCCCAGAACCACCCCAACCCTGGGGACCTCAGATGAAAGGGTTAGGTAAGAGCTCGAGCTGGCTGGGTCTGAAAGGGAGACGATGTCACCTCTGGGGCTGTTGGTCTTGAAGGCCTGAAACATGCAGACCAACTAGAAAATCTCAGACGACGCTGTACCTGGCCCTGGGAGACGGGCTTCAGAGGTGAGTAGGGGGGGTGATGAGAACACTGACCCTGGCAGAGGGCCAGTCACCATATGTAGACTTCCGTGATCTCCCTTCACTGGCATGACCATGAGGGTGGGGCTGTTACTGTGAGAAAACCACCGCCCCGACCCCTTCCAGACCCTTCCTCAGGGAGAGGTGAGGGAGGTTGCCTCCGATGACAGGCTGTCCCTGTGTGACTGGATGCCTAGTGCTCAGGGACGGCGGGATGCCCCCATCAGTCGCCCCTTCCGCCTGGGTCAATTCCTGTGCCTTCCCTTCCAGTACAGGAGGCTGCTGGTGCGAATGCTGCAGAAGTGATGCCGTTAATGAGGAAGACTCGACCACGTGGCTTAGATTGCGCCCACCCAGGGAAGGTGCTGAATGGGACCCTGGCAGTGGCCCCATCTGGTTGTAAATCCTGGGCTCAGATCTCCATTACTCCATTACTGTGATTTCTGGTCCGGTCACCAGGAATGTCGTCAATGCAGACACAAATTATATTCCTGCTGTATTTCTTGCTTCCCTGTTGAAGTGGTGAATAAAAAGGCCTTGCTCTTTGCATAGAACGTCTGGTCCTCTCCTTCCAGTGTGTTTGAGGGGATGGGAAGGAAAGGGGTCTGGATGATGGGGTGTTCAAATGAGATGGGGCTGGCTCCCAAAACCCCAGAACACTCCATGGCACCAGCCAGGCACTGCCCCGGGGACTCCTACTCGTCAGCCCATTCAGCAAGCAGGTTACTCAACACCTGCTGAAGGCCAGGTCTCGTGACAGGCAATTGGTTCTGCTCTCGCCTCTGCCACCTACAGGCAAGTCTTATGTTTCCTTGCCCGTCAAAAGGAGTTGCTTTGCTTACCCCATTCATTTCATCCTCTCGCCAGGCTTTGAGGGGAGCCCTGGCACATACAAGGGTGAGAGCCCGGCGGGACTCCCAACTCTGCTGCCCTCTCAACTCTTCTCTGCTTTCCGAAGGATTGCCGGAGTGGGCAAAAAGTACAGGACGCCCAGTTAAATTAGAACTTCAAATAATCGTTTTTTTCGTATAAGATGGCCTAATATTGCATGGATATACTTTTAGGATAAAGTTACTCAAAACTGGGATTTTACCAGGCGTCCTGTATTTTACCTGGCCCTGGCCCACTGGGCTTCAAATAACCTGGTCGTAAAGATCGGTGTCAGGTCCCTCAGGCCCTGCCCGGACCTGACCTCCTGGGGATTCCTGATTCTACGTCATTTTTCCGGAGCCTTTGCGGGGAGAACCCCGAACCTAGGCAGGTGAAGGGCACAGCGTCTCCGCATCCCCTCTCTTACGAGTCTAAGTCCCGCCCCCTGGCGTGAGGCTACGCCCCCTATGTCCGAGCAGGCCGCGCCCACTCCTCGCGAGAAGACTGCTCCGGCGCCGGAAGGCTCCCAGACGGAAGTTGGGTACCGGAAGTGGCAGTTACCATGGAGCTTGCGGAGGACTGGCTGGTGCAATCTTTGCGCTTGTAAATCGTGTGGGCTTGGGTTGGGGGACTCAGTTGCACAGCTAGGCTGGCGGGCAGGCGGGCGCGAGATGTATCACGTAGGGAATCCTGTCCTGGGTCCGGCGAGCGCAGGCGGAGGGGCGGGGCCGCACGGAGGACTCCGCCTGGGCCTCGGCTCCCGCCTCTGGGATGTGGCACATTCCCGAGTGTGCCAAGTGGTTTGAGGTGCTCCAAGTAGGAGCAGTGCTCGTGAAGGGTAATGATAAGTGTCCTATTATTTTGTGCCAGCCAGTGAGTCGAACCCCAGGTTATCTCATAGATTCCTCGCATCAACCTAGGGGAATCTTGGTGCTCTGAGAGGTCCAAGCCTCGGGGATATCGTGACTGGCCTGGTTCCAGTCACACAGGAAGGAAAACGTGTGTAGGAAGACTTGATCCTGGGTTTGGCTGACTCCAGAGCCTGGGTCCCCAAACACCGGACCACGTCAGAGTTCTTTAACAACTGTGAAGTGCTGTGCACCATGTAACCTTGTGTCCCTACCATGCAGGTACCAGGATTTCCATGCATTCGACCTCTCAGGTGCCACTCGAGTTCTTGAATGGATTGGTGACAAAGGTGAGGAGATGGGATCCCACTCAACCTGGGAAGCAGGAGCTCAGCCCAGAGGGACCCAACCCACTCTTCTGAGAGCCTCGTGGTCACTTGCGGCAATTTCGTGCCCTGCTGGCACTTACTAAGATGGGGATCTGTTCCATCCCCCAGTAACTTGGCTGCTTGTCAGTGACAAAGGAATTCAACGGGTTTGGCAGAGTTTCTAGACTCAGCCACAGTCCAGAATCTTTCTAGCAGTTTGTCACAGCTGTGTCTACTTCTTTCTCCAGGAGTTTTTGTTGCTGGCTACGAAAGCCTGAAAAAAAATGAAATTCTTCATCTGACGTTACCTCTCAGACTGTCTGTAAAAGAAAACCAGGTAACTTGAAATACAAATGCTGTGTATATGTGTCTACCTTTAGTCATCTATTATACCTTCCTGGAGCTTCTGTTGTCGACTAGCTGCTGTTGACTAGAAAGAGGGAGATGGAGAGAACAAACCGTGACCCTGCCCTTCCAATCCGATAGAGGGAGGCAGAAACTCACGCAGATAAGTATTAAGGAATGTCTTGTGATTTTCCAGAGGGCTACTGGAGGAAGAGGTCACTTGTAGTTTACCAAAAATAGATTTAAGGAGCTATTAAGGTGTAGAGGGTGGTTAAAGCCCTTAGAATGATCGAGAATAAGTGTGTAATAGATAAGGAATAAGAGGGGAAGATGGCTAAAGACAGAAGGATTGGACAGAGAAAGAGGAACTCAAAAGGAATACTAAGAAGTTGGAGAGTGCCCAGGCTAGTATGGCTCATTTGGTTGGGCATCTTCCCTCACACGAAAAGGTTGCCAGTTCGATTCCCAATCAGGTCACATGCCTGGGTTGCTGCTTTGGCCCCTTAGGGCACATGTGAAAGGCAGCCAGTTGACATTTTTCTCCTTCTCCCCCGCTTCCGCTCTCTCTAGATCAAAAATAAAAAATAAAATATTTAAAGTAGGAGGAATTCAGAAAAGGTCAGTGTTTCAGAAGCCAAGAAAAGAGAATATGTCAAAAGAAAAGAGTTGCCCTGGCTGATATAGCTCAGTGGATTGAGCACAAGCCTGTGAAGCAAAGGGCCGCTGGTTCGATTCCCAGTCAGGGCACATGCCTGGGTTGCAGGCCAGGTCCCCAGTAGGGGACACATTAGAGGCAACCACACATTGATGTTTCTTTCCCACGCTTTCTCCTTCCTTTCCCCTCTCTCTAAAAAATAAATAAATATTTTGAAAAAAAGAAGAAAGAAAAGAGTTAGTGTCTGCCTGGGATTGCTGTAAAATCACTGCGATTCATCCGATAGGGCAGCCGGGGTCCCTGTTGCCCTGGGGCAATTTCCTACCGCTCCGCACCTATCAAGCAGGAGCCCAGACGGGCCTTTATGAGAGACCTGGTTTGCCTCCCACCTCACCGCTGGCTTTTCCCATTCCCTCATGTGCCACTTCCTTTTTTCTGCCTCCAGTTCTTTGCACGGAGATAGCGGTCTGGTGGTTAAGACCATGGACTTAGTAGATGGACTTGGGTTCAGATTCACAGTATAACCCTGAGTGGTTTTAGAAAATGTGCTGAAATTCTCTGTGCCTTAGTTTTGTCATTTTAGAATAGGGATAATTCTAGTACCTACATCTCACAGGGTGTTTGTAAGAATTCAGTGAGATAAAGTAGATAAAGCACCAAGCACAGTGCCTGATACAATAAATGCTGGACTATTGGTAGCAATGTTTTTATTGCCAGAAGAACCCACCTGACTTCCAGTGGGAGGTGGTAGGAGAAATGGGAATATGTTAGTTGGCTGATAACTTCCTGTTGTTCTACCCCCCTCCCCCACTATGAAGCTGTTAAGCCTCAGTGACTGCTCTCAAAAGGCCTGGAGTGTAGGCCGTAGAAGGCCTTGTGCTAGAGTGAAAGGGGCTGGGGAAAGGTAGGGAGGAGGGTTTGGGATCTGCAATATAGCAGGGAAGCTGCCCATGAAGGCAGCTGAGACCAACACCGACAGATCGCAGCCCACGAGGCCCCGCAGGGGGAAGCATCTGTTGCCAGCAGAGCAGCTTCCCTGGCTTCCTGCTGGGCTGGTATCTGGCTCCTTACCTGGAGCTCTTCCTCAACATTCCTTTGGGGAGCAGGCTCTATCTGATTGGCCACCCCTCTGTATTTCAGGGCTTATTCCCAGAAAGAGATTTCAAGGTACGCCACGGAGGATTTTCTGACCGGCCAGTCTTTGATCTGAAGCACGTGCCAGACACCAGGTATGGTCAGCTCGTGACCCAGACCCTCCACTGGGGATGGAGTGGCTGGAACTGTGAGGGATGTTCTGCCTCCGTCACCGCCACTTCCCTCCCACCTCAGCACACGCACACAGAAGCTGGAACACAGAGGATCTATTGCTTGGTGGCTTCATGGTCCCTCAGAAGGCCTTTTGACTACCGTAACCCACAGATCTCTGGAGCTGCTCCAAGTAGAAAGTAGAAGGATGCTCTTAGGTTCTCAGAGAGCTGATGGCGTGTGCTGGGGGCTAACAGCTTGGTTGGCAGAGGCTGGGAGTTGGGTCAGAACTGCGTGCTCGAGCTCATGCTGGTGTCCTCTCTAGGACATTCCATGCCGCATGGAAGCCCAGCTCAGCCCCGTGACTCTCCATGGCTGTGGCCTTGTCCCTAGAGTGGATGAGCCTGCTCCTCCTATTCAGTGAGGGTAACTGGTCTGGACAGACCCTTCCTGCAGTGAGCTTTCCTGAGGGGGGCGGTGTAGGAGTCCCACTCTGAGTGGGCTGAAGAGGGGAAAGGGTGTGTGGGTGAGCTCTCCACTGTCTCACCCGAGATTGCCTGTCTGTCCTGAATAGGTTGCTCGTGACCAGTGGCCTTCCAGGTTGTTACCTGCAGGTGTGGCAGGTCGCAGAGGACAGTGGTGAGTGGCTTTAACTTGGTGCGGGTTGACACACACACCTCTGTCCCCTAATCTGAGGCAATTAAGAAGTAGACCCAGAGCCAGGTGGGAATTACAATTCAGTGTCTACTTTAATGCAGGCAGAGATGAATTAGCAACCACAGCATAGCACACAAGCCCCAAATGGAGCTTCCTGTAACTTGCTTCAGGAATTGAACTTACCAGCTCAGTCACAGGCGGGGCACGTAGTGAGCTGCCTCTCCCCCAGGCAGGTGAGCTCGCTTCTGGAGGGGGAGGAGGCAGCAGGAGGTCCCCTCTCTGCTGCATGGTAGCCTCGGGGAAGGAAAACCGGAGTGAGCGGGAGGCTTGGTTGACCTGGTCTCCCCCAGAGAAGCCACTCCAGCCGCGCTTGGGAGTGGAGAGGAGTGCCCTCTGCATCCCCTGTCGCAGGTGCGGAGCCTGCAGTGCCGATCCAGCCCCACGTCCCTCTTCCAGTAAGAGCCTTGTCGTCCAGCCTGCGCGATTGATTCTCTGCCTGCCAGCGGGTCCCCGCGCCACCTCGCTTGGCTGCTTCCCAGAACGGCCTCCGGGTTTGGCTCCCCTCCAAGAGTCCCTGTCGCTGGAAGGCAGTTCGTGTGGCCTCCCTCACTGCGAGGCTGCCGGCCCTGTGCACCCTCCTCCGCTGTTTCCCTTGTGTCACTTCAGGTGCTCGAATCGTTCTCTCGTCGTGTAGTCGTTGGCTACATACTTCTACTGAAATTCACCCATTTCTGGCCTACGATTCAGTGATTTTTAGTAAATTTAACAAGTTGTGCAACTGTCACTGTAAATCAATTTTTAGAGCATTTTCCTAACTTCCAGGAAGATCCATTATGCCATTTACTGCTAATCTCCTGCCCACACCCCGCCCCAGGCAACCACTAATCTACCTTCTGTCTCTACAAATTCCCCTTCGTGTGGATGGAATCAAACAATGTGTGGTCCCTGGTCTCTGGCTTCTCTCGCGTAGCGTGTCGCTTTGAGGTCGGCCTGTCTTCCCCGTCACAGCGTGCGGATCAGTAGCCTGTTCCCTTCACGGCCGAGTGGTGCTCTGTTGTCTGCATGTGCCGCATTCGTCTGCTCATCTGCCAGTGGATGGGTTTGATGTTTGGCTGATAAATCTCTGTGGATGTGTGCATGTTCTCACCTCTCCTGGGTAGACAGTGAAATTGCTGGGTCATGTGGTAAGTTTATGTCCGACATGTTTAGAAACTGCCACACCGTGTTCCCAAATGTTTCATCATTCGCATCCCCACCAGCAGGGTAGGAGAACTCCCATTTCTCCATCCTAATGGGTGTGAAATTGTGTATCATCGTGGCTTTCATTCGAGTTTTCTTCAGGACTGGTAGTGTGCAGCATCTTCCCTCATGCTCATTAGCAGTTCATGCATTTTCTTCGGTGAAAAGCCTATTCAGATAGATCTCTGCAGCGAGGTTGCTTTTTCCCAGCTGAAACAGTGCGCTGTCAAGGGCCCCCCGACACTCTGCTGTGTACGCTTTCACAGATACTTGTGCAGGTGGATCTGTAGGATGTAACCCAAGGTGTTCATGGGTGCGTGTTACGTCCCAGGCACTGTATTGGGCGCTTTCCACACGTGAGATCTCATTACATCCCTGAGTCGAGAACAGAGTCCGTACCGGGGGGCTAACCTGTTCACATTCACAAGGACAGTAGGACATGGGCTCCGAGAAAGGAGCCGGCGTTCTTGCTGACCACGGCGTGCACCACGCCCACACTTTGTCTGGAACTGGCCGGCGGTGGCAGCTCTGTCGAGGAAAGGGCACGTTCATAATAATGATAATAATTACTGTCACTGCAGCAGCAGCGGCCTCTCCCTTGGTCAGCACGTGTCACCGTGTACCTCCCACGCAGGCCGTGGGGCTCTGGGGACTCGTTGCCACGAGGTCTGATTTGTCACTGTTTCTCATTAGGGACTGCACTGTTCGTGACATAGCTAAGAAATAAATTTCCCCTGTGTTTTCTTTCACAAGACTTTTGATTTTGTTCCTCCCACATTTACATCTGCGCTCTTTTTAGAGTTCACTTTTGTGTGTGGTGTGAGGTAAGGGTGGCGTGCACTTACCTTTTTGCATCTGACTCTCCAGCTGTTCCAGTGCCGGTTGTCAGAAAGCCCGACCTTCCGCCACTGACTCGCCTCGGTGCCTGTGGTACCATCAATGGACTGTAAACAGAAGGATTCACTTCTGGACTGTCCAGTCTATTCCATCGATCTTTACATCTGTCCTTGCACCAGTAACTTGTGGTTTGCCCGCAAGTAGGCTGTGCGGCACCACGGCGGTTTGAAGATGGGGGGGTCTTGCCTTCCGTCTGGAGGCGCCTTGCTGCTGCCTCGGGTCTGCAAGGGGCCGGGGTGCCAGGCTGCCCGCCTGCAGAACCCGCGGCCCCTCCCAGGCATCTTGCTCTGATGCTCATGTGAGAGGAAATCAGGTAGTCATCTTCCCCAGGTATTAATGCGGAATGTTCTAGAGCCTGGAGAAAACTTTTCCTGGAAACCTAAAAGCATGGAATTATTTTGGAGAATTTTCCAAGGTCCAGTTCTGACCCACAGCTTCGGCATCTGAAAACCTGATTTTGTCAGCACGTCTGAAACAGATCTGACCTGTTCACCGGGGCAGACGCACTTGTCAGACTCACAGGCTGCCGTGCAAACCAAATGGAAGTTCATTACTGTATGGCGAGGCTGTAAGTGCCCCTGACGGGGTGTTTTGGGCCCCTGTTCTTTGCCCCTGGAAGACCTAACGCGACCGAAGGCTGTGTGACGCACACGGGGGGCCAGCTCAGAGGCTCCCAGGCCGTGTTTTCATGGCTGCCTGAGGCTGACCTTGTGGAGGCCACGCTGTCCAGGCCTCCTCCAGCTGTCCCAGCCCCTGGAAGGGCCGAGGGTCCCTCTCAGCTCCAGAGGGCTCCCACTTCCCCTTGGAAGTGAAGTGTTCAGTCTGGCGTGGCTCCCTCAGTCCTGCACGGACCTCAGCATTTTCTTTGGCTCCTCGGCTGCTCAGCCCCTCTCAGGGGCAGTGCCTCCGGGGTGTCGGTAGGTGTGCTCAGTAACCCGGGTCCGGGAGTCGTGGGGACTCCCGAAGGGTGCCTGGCTCTGCGCCCGCTGTTTTCTTAGTCGAATCTTTTGTGTTGTCACTGAGTTCTCAGAGCTGCCTTCCTGCATCTTCTGCTTTGACTGGTGGTTTCTCTGTACGGCGTGGGGCTGCGTGCATTGGTCAGTGTGCTGTGGACCTTCCCAGAGGAGGGCCTCGCCCGTGGCTGAGCGAGAGCAGGAGGGAGCCCGCCTGCCTTTCTCTGGTGATTGCAGAGCCGCTCTCTAGTCTCAGGCTCCAAAGCCCTTGTTTTCCCCCGCGTCTCTGAAATCCATCCTGGAAGCCTTGCCCTTGGCCTCCTCCTCTCCCGATCAGGGGTAAGTCACCTCTGCCACCAGGCCCGGGCTCAGAGCAGCCAGTCCCAGGGGACCTGCTGCAGGCTCCCCAGAGGCGCTGGGAAGGGAGGAGGGAGCTGCGTTGCTTCAGTGTGGCCTGGAGAGTCAGGATGCTCTGCCGGGCGGGTACCCGAGGCCCAGCTTTTGTGTCTGCCACGAGCCTCTGCAGATGCTGTGGTGGGAGCAGGTTCCTGGAGTAAGTCCAACACTGCACTGAGGGCTGCAGGCCTGGGCAGCAGCAAGGCCCAAGGGCCCTGCGCTCTCTCGCTCAGCCCAGGCAGCCCCCTCTGTGCGCTCCCTGCTTGGGAACGGCCTCGTGGCCTATGCTCTCGGGCTTGCTACCCAACTCCTGTTAGCGTTCCTTCTCACATCCCTTCTGTTCTTGTCCTGACTTACCTAGCCCTTAGAATTTACAAAATATGTAGACCTCCCTTTTCCAGAGACCGGGAAGCAGACAATGTGTGCTCTCTTGGAGCAGCAGAACAGGCCTCTCCCTGTAAGTGGCTCAGACCGCAGGCCGCTCCTTCTGAGTGCGGCCGTGCACGGCTTCTCTCCAGAGAGGCCTCGGTTGCAGGTGCAGAGGTGACGCGGAGCCTGCCTGCCCCCGAGCAGGCTGGAACAGACACAGAAAATGGAGGTTTGGGTCAGCTTGGGGTCACACGTCTTCCTCTTGTTCAGGGTGAAAACGACTCGTTCGTGGACACGGACTCTCTTGTCCAGTCTGTGTTTGAAAACAAGGACTGTTGCACCATAGTCTTTGCCTGTGAGGCCTCAGCAGTGCGCTGAGGTCATGGGATATGTTTTTGAAGAACTCGTATTAGTTCACGAACCCATAGCTGCTATTTGCACGTGTGGTACAAACGACACGGTCAGTGTATTCCTTCCTCTCCTTTCATTTGTGCTCCGCAAAACTGTAAAAAGCCAGAATTGCTGCTGGAGCTTTTGAGGTGGCGGCTGTGACTCATTGTCACCCGTGTGCAAAAGTTTATAAGACAGATTATGAAGAAACTGTGGTGCTGCTGACAGTTTCAAAATGCGAACATAACTCAGTTTATGTTTCCACATCGTCTCTTGCCAACTGTCAGTTCCCTCTTCCTGGACCTTCCGATGTGCAGGGGAGGCTGGCTGCCTTCCTCCCATGATGATGGAAGCCTCCCCTTTCCCCTAGATGTCATTAAAGCTGTCGGCGCCATTGCTGTGCCTGAGAAAGAGCAGGGTCTCTGGCCCAGGGTCTCCGTCTTCCCAGCAGCGGCACCCGCAGTCCTGCACGGGGCTCGGCTCAGCGGTCTGAAGGTGGTGGATCTGGAGTCCCAGAAGACCACGTATGCCTCAGGTACGGCCGCATGCGCCCCGTGCCCGCCCCTCCAGCCACGAGGTCGGGGACACCAGATGAATGAGTCAAGCCCTGGCTTCAAGGGGCTCCCATGCTGGGACCAGAGGAGGCCGTGCCAGGGCCAGCAGCCACCTAGCTGAGGACAATGGCGAGACAAACAGGACAGGGAGATGCGGCTAATGCTGCCTGGGACGGGGGACGCTTCGCAGGGGAAGGACTTGTGGCCGGCCAGTCCTGCCATCGCCAGACCCACGCAACTCCAGCAGCTTTTCTCTTTCTCCCTCTGTCTTCCAGGTGTCAGTGACAGTGAGGAGCTAAGTGGCCTGCAGGTCCTGGATGCAGACACCTTTGCCTTCTGCTGCACCTCGGGCCGGCTGGGGCTCGCTGACACCCGCCGGAAGTGGGCGCCCTCACAGACCGGCAGTCCCGGCTCCGGGCCTGGTGGAGGGCAGTGGTGTGCGGAGGTCAGGGGCAAGGCCCCGGGCCCTGGACCCAACATCGCCAGCCTTTGCTCAGATGGGCAGCTCCGTCTTCTGGACCCCCGCGACCTCAGCCATCCTGTGCGCTCAGTCCAGTGCCCCGTGTCCACACCCAGCCCTGACCCAGAGCTGCTGCGGGTGACTTGGGCCCCAGGCCTGGACAGCTGCCTGGCCGTTTCAGGTGCTGCCGAGCAGGACTTCACGTGTGTTATTTGAGCTTTCTCTCCCAGGGCTCCTCAGGGGCAGGCCTCCCCCATTCTGGCTGCTGCACCCTCACACACGGTAGCAGGCTTCCCTTTCCTAGCAGGAGTCGGTTCTGAGGTTGGTCAGGAGGCCTAGGGAGACAATGGGACAGCCACGGGCTGCACCGGGATCAGGTGATGGGGTCACACGGGGTCTCTCAGTGTCCTTGCTTTTTGAATTACAGCAAGCCCCTCGGGCAGCAGGCTGCTGGGCCCGTGTCTGGTTTAGTGGGGGTTTTAATGAGGGTAATCCAGAGGCCAGTGGGAAGCATCCGCTGAGGGGCAGGGAGGTTGAAAGACTAGTCGAAAGAGCAAGAAAGGATCATTGATAATGGCAGGATGCAGAAAGACTGGAAGAACTGAGCCTGGGTGGAGGGACCATCTTCTAAAGACAGCCGGGTGGCGTGAGTGTGGGTAAAACTAGGTCACGGGGAGCTGAGGATGTCCCTCTAAAGGTGTCTCTTTCCCCGTCAGGTGGGACACAGGGCCATCTGCGGAGGGAGACTCAGATGGGCTGGAATTTGGGGCAAATGGGAAAGGTCTGAAAAAGTCTCTTAAGCCTCAGGCTCCTGGGGTGAAGACTCGTACCTACTTCATACAGTTGTGAACACTGGAACGTTTGTCCAGGATTAGCCTCAGGCCTGGCACCTGAGAGCTGCACGGCCGACTGTGGTCCTCACCTGCCCCTGCAGCCGGTGCCCCATGCCCCCGGCTCCCGCCAGGGACCTCGTTCGCCGCTAGGTTCCTCCCCCAGGGCCTGTTTCGGTTCCATGGCACCAACTATACGAACTGCTTCAGAGATTCAGTGTCAGCCTTCTCGTTTCTTGTTCTTCCTCAGGTTTTGATGGGACAGTGCAGGTCCATGACGTCACGTCTTGGGACGGAACGGAGGACCGAGCAGAACCTGTCTTCACTCACAGGGGTCACATCTTCCTGGATGGGGACGGGACAGACCCTGCTCCGCTGGTCACCACCCACACCTGGCACCCCCACAAACCAAGGACCTTGTTATCAGCGGCGAGTGACGCCTCCCTGCACGTGTGGGACTGGGTGGACCTCCGCGGCCCCCACTGACACCAGCGTCCTTCTGCCAGGCCTCTGGGAGGGACCTGCCGGATGTACCTCGAGGGCACTGATTTATTTGGGACTCAGGTGACCGCGGGTCCCTGTTCACAGCTGAGGGACCTTGGGCCGGTGTGGCAGCCCCTCGTGGCCTCGGTGTCTTTGTTGGTGAAGTGAGAAGAGTAGTAACTACCTCGTGGGGTTGTTGGGGAAGTTAGGAGAAGTTTATGGAAAAGCACCAAGTAGGATGCTTGATGTAAAGATTTGGTGGCTGTCCATAGATCTGGGGACTTGGGGGCGACGGGATTCTGCTGCCTCCAGCCGGTTTAAACCCTGAAGGGTTTGGGCACGAGACGCCTGCCCAACTGTGGGGACATCCCCAGCAGTCACGCCGACCTCGCACTGTTGTCCTTCCCCGTGTGCCGGCTCTGCCGCCCACCCCCATGCAGCCTGGCGCCCAGCGCTCTGTCCGGCCGGGAGGCTGATGTGACACCGTGACGGAGACACTTGTGTCGGAGCCGGACAGAACAGGACCCCTGTTCATTCTCCTCTGTGACGTGGGCCTGTCACTGCAGCACCTGGCAGAGTGGCTGTTGGTGATCTGTGACATTGCAAAAATTCAAGTTGTTTCACTGGGATATCGGTGGTTTTATAAATGTTTTCAGTTTTGTCTACATTCGCCAGTAGCAGGTCGCAGCTGAGGTGGGGGGCACTGAAGTTGAAACTGACTTTCGAGGATCTCACCACAGGAGAGCGTGGGAAACCCAGTCGGTTTTCCAGGTCGGAATCTTGGACTCCACCTGCCTCTTGCCCTGTCTGTCTGTCTGTCTCCATGAGGAGAGCCGAGTTGACAAAATGTACTGAGTTCCTGTCATACCCAAGCCCTGAGCTGGGTGCCGGAGAAGAGCTGGGGACCTGAGTGTGGGCGTGAACATAAAAACAAGACTCATGGGGGGAGGGGGTGGGGCAGGGCCCCGGCACTGCAGTTGGACCCGGGCGTGTGGTGGGTGGGGCCACAAAAGGGAGGGGGGAGTCACGGAGGAGTTGATGGGAAGCTTCTAGTGAAACTTGATATATCAAGACGGGCCTCGGGACTTCCTGTTCACCGCCTTCCCGTAGAGCTAGCACTGATGGAATTAGAGATGGGGGTCTCACGGTCGGTGTGGTGCGGCTTAGCAGCGACGGCCTTGGTGTAAGTCCGGAACCCCCCCCGCCCCGTGTGGTTTAGTTGATCTGCATGGTGAAGAGTCAGGAGGCCACCCAGCTCTCAGGCAAAGCTTCTGCTCCCAGTCCAGGCTGGCAGCCGGGCAGAGCTGGCCCGGGACTCTGCAGAGGTGTGAGCACGGGGCACACACACAGGTCCGGGCTCACCCAGGAGTGTGTGCTTCAAAGCAACTGATTTTTCTCCCAGAAGGCCTTCAGCCATTTTCAGCCTGGGACAGGAGGTGGGACAATGATGTGAGGTGTGGGTTTGCTACCGACAGTCAAGTTTGGGTTTTTTGGACACACGTTGAAAGACTGTCAAGCCCTGGCTCGGTTGGAGCGTCGTCCCATAAACCAGATGGTCAGGGTGCACGACAGGCAGCCGGTCAGTGTTTCTCTCCCTCCCACGTCCTCTCTAAAATCAGTGTGTCCTCAGATGAGGATAAAAAAATAAGCAGTAAATAAATAACAGAGTCAGGAAAAGAATAGATTCTACTTTATTAGGGAACACCAAGCATCCACCCTGTAAGAACCAAGGCCCATTCTGAGCAGACCCCCGTGTGGGAAGAGGCCGTTTGGCATTTCCCAGAAACACCGTATCTGCTCTTTTCATAACAAACCCTTCCACCTGCTCTCATCGCCATCTTGTCTGTTTCAAGGCTCAAGGACCCACACACAAGGCCCCGCTGGCACCCTAAAACCAAGGGCGACCTCTGTAGGACAAATGATTCAAGCCCAGAGCTCCCCTGGGAACAGATGAGGAACGTGTCCTCAAAATCCAGACCTCCTTAAAAATAACATTCACAGTACAAAAGCTACTGGACAGAAGTCTGGCTCTGCATGTGTAAGAGCGTTTTTTAAAAAATGAATGGGCAACTGCCAGGTGTGTAGTGATGGCTACAGAGCACTGTGTCTGTGGGGTAAAGACCCAGCCCACCCTGCAGATGAGGGAGCTGGGGGCAGGGTCTCTGCCTTCACTCTAAAAAAACCAAGCCCCACAAAAACTTGTGCGTGCCCCTGGCAGCCAACTTACCACAGGACAACAGCAGACAAGCAAACGTCAACCTCGTCTGTGTCTCCCCCCCAGGCCCTGCCCAACTATCAGTGAGGTTATTGGGACACTGGTTCCAGGACCTACCCCATGGTCGGTGTTCCTGACACTTTCCAGAAAAGAGAAAAAGAGTTGACCTTCATGTGGTGACTCAGAATTGAAGAAGCCTCCCCACGTTGACCTGAAATCAAAGCCCAGAACAAACACACAGGCAAGGGGCCTGGGATGCAGGCACCTCAGCCTGGCACAGCCGCAGCCCAGACACCGGCTGCACTGGCAGATCTGCATTTCTCCGGGGACTCGGCGGGGTGCGGGCCAGGCTGTCTTGCCTTCCACCACTGCCGAGTCCCACTAAAGAGGATCTGGACCCAGAGGGACCAGGAGAGGGAGCCAATCAAGCCGTGAAGCAGAAGATGACCAGCTCCCCTACCTTCCAGCCCAGCTGTTCTTGGGGTTTGGCTCCAACCACTGAGACAATGGGATCCTAGGAAGAAGGACGAGCAGGCGGTTCTGGCACAAACCCGCAAAGACCACTCAAGAACGGCTCTTCTACCTAATGAGACGTCCCTACGTGGGGGTGTTGTGACTGTTCCCCCTCCTGGGCCAGCCCCTTCACTGACCCTCTCCGCCACATCAATAAAGTTTCTCTTTCATGTGCGTTCTCTGGTGTGTGATGAAGTTGGAGCTGTTGCTGAAGCCTTTGCCACACTCGGGGCACTTGTAGGGCTTCTCCCCGGTGTGGATTCGCTGGTGTATGATGAGAACCGAATTCCAGCTGAAGCCCTTGCCACATTCGGGGCATCTGTAGGGTTTGTCCCCCAAGTGCGCCCTCTGGTGCATGACCAGGATGGAGCCTCGGCTGAAGCTCTTGCCGCACATGAGGCACTCGTAGGGCTTCTCGCCCGTGTGGGTCCGCTGGTGCACCACCAGCTGGGAGCGCTGGCTGAAGCACTTCCCGCACTCGCCGCACTTGTAGGGCTTCTCGCCGGTGTGGATCCTCTGGTGCTTGATGAGGTTGGAGCTCCAGCTGAAGCTCTCCCCGCAGGTCAGGCACTCGTAGGGCTTCTCGCCCGTGTGCACTCCCTGGTGGGCGATCAGGCTGGAGCTCTGGCTGAAGCTCTTCCCGCACTCCCCGCACTTGTAGGGCTTCTCCACCAGGTGGGTCCTGCGGTGCGTGGCCAGGTTGGAGCTGCGGCTGAAGCTCTTCCCGCACTCTCCGCACTGATAGGGCTTCTCCCCCGTGTGCGTCCGCCGGTGTGTGATGAGGGCCGAGCTCTGGCTGAACCTCTGCCCACAGTCGGAACATTTGTACGGCTTCTCCCCCGTGTGGATCCTCTGGTGCCTGATCAGGTTGGAGTTGTAGGTGAAGGTTTCGCCGCATTCTTTACACTCGTAGGGCTTCTCTCCGGTGTGGATTCCCTGATGTGTGTTAAGGGTGGACCGATTGCCGAAGCTCTTGCCACACTCCGGGCACGAGTAGGGCTTCTCGCCGGTATGGGTTCGC
The DNA here is from genome assembly GCF_021234435.1 of Artibeus jamaicensis. Classification (NCBI taxonomy): domain Eukaryota; kingdom Metazoa; phylum Chordata; class Mammalia; order Chiroptera; family Phyllostomidae; genus Artibeus; species Artibeus jamaicensis. The sequence goes on along the minus strand of NW_026522049.1, from coordinate 3,019,318 downwards.
TGGTGCGCGATGAGGTTGGGGCTCCTGCTGAAGCTCTTGCCACACTCGGCGCACTGAAAGGGCTTTTCGCCCGTGTGAATCCTCTGGTGGGTTATGAGGTTGGCGCTCCGGCTAAAACTTTTCCCACAATCCCTGCATTTATAAGGCTTCTCCCCAGTGTGAGTCGTTTGGTGTCGGCTGAAGTTTGAACCGTCACTAAAGCTTTTCCCACATTCGTCACATTTGTAGTATTTCTCTCCCGTGTGGGTGCGCTCGTGCGTGACGAGGTGGGATTTCCGGCTGAAGGTCTTGCCGCACTGGGGACACTCGTAGGGCTTCTCGCCTAGGTAGGTGCCCTGAAGGCCGATGAGCTGCCCGGCCCCCCGACGCTGCGCTGGCAGCTCCCTGGGGTCCTTACCTGGGGCCTTTCTCCGGGGCCCCCGGGAGCCGCAGCCCCTCTCAAAGTCACTTTCCCAGCCGGACCGCTGACCGCCTTCCCCCTCCGGCATTTCTGAGAAGATCTCACTCGACTCCCCGTCCTCAAATATGTCTTGATTGGAGTTCTCCCCATTTTCACTCTGGATTTCAAAATCTGGAAGAATGAAGGAAAACATAGTTTATACTCAATTCCCTGTAATGATGAGAACAGGAAACCAAAGGAGAAATTTGGAAAATTTCAACTTGCAATGAAAATAAAGAGGCGAAACAGTCCTTGAAACTTTCAAAAAGTCAGTTTATTTCCTTCTAACTGGTTACCTAGTTACCAGGCCTCTCAAACTGTCTGGTACTCACCCGGGATATCTAAAGGCTTAAAGCTGTGGGTCTGTCTCTCCTGCTCCTCCCCTGGGCAGTGAGGGCAGGGGGGAACCGGGAGATCCGAGTCAAGGGGAAGGAATGGGGTGTTTACTGGAGCTTACAAAATAATCTCATGCATTAAAAATATGTCTCATGTTTATAATCTTCACTGGTGTGTGAGACACAGACCAGGACTCCAGCCACGAGGACTGTGGTGATCTCCCAGGCGACTGGGAACGAGGGAAGCAGCTACAAAAGCCCTCAGCTCTAGCTGCAGAAATCGCCCGCAGACAGACCTGCCAGAGCTTGGTCAAACCCTCTACTCTCAATTCTACGGAAAGAAATCACACCCCTTCCTCAGATCAGAGACTGATGAATCCACCCCAGGGTTAAGCCAGAGCTGCAGAAAGCCATGAACCTGGACCACACCGTTCTGACCCCAGCGGACGCCGTTCGCTGAACCGTGCATTTCAGTTTAATGGCCCTGGCCGACGGGGACACACTAAGGAGTGTCATTAAGTACCGAATGGCTGTCAGGAACATTAACGCTGCCAGGAAGTTGTTGACAACATTGTTTCTTGTTTCTGACACACAGTGTTCTCTTGATGGGCCCAAGGAGGAAGTCTCCTCCTGACGGTAACACCAGAGGGCAGCCCATTGGTGGACGGCTCCGCCTCCGCCCTGCCAGCCCAGCAGCTTGGAGCCAAACACTCAGAGAACACCGGATGTTTTACAGCGTGCAACCCGTGTTCTTGCTTTTCTTCTTCCCGTTATTTTCTTTCCTACTACAATTTCCTTGTGCACACTACCTGTAAGGTGTCTTAAATCCCTTTTCTTTAGTCTGTAGCACATACAAAGATACGTCGAGGATTTATTGATGAAGATGATAGACAGCCTGCTCACTCCTCAGACCTGGCATCAGACCCCCTGAGAAAGCCAATCTGTCCATGGCGGGGGAAGACAATTCACAAAATAATTACACACAGCCGTCCTGGCGTTTCCATTATTAAAGCTGACAAACTGTTTATTTACAGAAATGCTCAATTTAGTGATTAGTTTCTGTGACTTCATGTAAATTTTCACTTGTGCATGATAAAATTTGACGTGCATCCTTTAAAAAATATTTTTAAAAACTTTACTGATTTGAGAGAAAGCGAAACGTTGATTTGTTGTTCTACCCATTTATGCTTTTATTGACTGATTTATCGTATGTGCCCTGAGCCGGGATTGAACCCAGGACCTGGGACTGCTGGGACAACACTCTGAACTTCCCAGCCAGGGCCTCGATGTGCATCTTTCAGGAAGAACCTGGGTTCCACTTGTGCCTTCAGTCAAAACAAGATTGTTTTAAACTTGCAAAGAGGTGCGAGACTACATTATGTGCTCACGCTAACACATGCACTGCTGGTAATCTGTGAGCCTGAACGACTCCCCTCTGGGTCCTTCCTGTGGGTCTGGGGGGGGGGGGGGGGAGGGGCCAAGCTCCCCCCTGGCCAGGGCCAGCACATCTCGCGTTCCCCAGTTCCCTGCGACCGGGTTTTACAAGCTGCTAGCACAGAAGTGTGTTGTCCTATCCCTTCTGTAAATGTCCCTATGTAGGGACATTTGTTCTGTGTAGGGACATTAGCCATGAAAGGTTTCACTGGCTGAACATCAAAAGCCCTGGTATGTTCTGGCACGAGCTCAGAAGCAATGGGGAAAATGAGCAAAAACTCAAACTTGGTGTCAGTGAGATGAGGAAGAAAACTAACTTGCAGACACTAATGCACATAAGGGCTTCCAAAGACGGAGGAGGTGGGGCAGCAGCCAGTGAGGGCGGAAGGTGGGGAACAGTGTGCCGAGTGTGTGTGGGGAGGGACGGGACTCAGGGGAAGTTGATCTCAAAAACCTCAGGCAGAAAATCACTTTATAAAAAGACTTTGATAAAAAAAAAAAAAAGAGCCCTGGCTGGTGTAGCTCAGTGGATTGAGCGCGGGCCTGCGAACCAAAGGATCGCGGTTCGATTCCCAGTCAGCGCACATGCCTGGGTTGCAGGCCAGTTCCCAGCAGGGGACACATAAGAGGCAACCACACATTGATACATCTCTCCCTCTCTCCTTCCCTTCTCCTCTAAAGATAATAATTTTTTTTTTAATCTTTAAAAAATTATTTTAAAAGTAAAAGAAAGAAAAGAAAATCACTTCCCGAAGGGAAAGGCCTGCCTTCCAGTGCGGCGAGGCCTTTGGGGAACGGGGGCGCAGAGAAGCAAAGGAGGGGAGGCTCCATCCAGAACCGCACAGACCGGCGAGCGCCTCTGACTCTCGGACATTAATCATGAGAATTATTATTACTGTGGAGAAAAGTGAGCATTTTTCATCCACAAAAATAGCTACGCGCAGCAACCACCTCTGTGGTTGACCCCACCTCTGTGAAGACCGTGGAGCAGAACTTGAGGACGAGACGGTGAAACCATGAAATGTACATGAGCAAAACTAAACAAGGAGGGGAAAATCCAGAGAAATGAATGCAAACGGGGAGAAACACGAAGGGACACAGGCACCGTGGACACACAGAATCGGGGAGGAGGAGGAGCGGAGTGAGCAGAGCAGTGAGACTCAAGGTCACAGGCAAACAGCTCTGAACACACATAATTCCGTGGGATGCTGGTCCTGGGAGCCCTTCCTGAAGAAACCAGCAGGAGACCAATGTCAGCTGACTAAGAGAGAAGGGGCACTCGCCGGACTGGAGGTGAACACCCGACAATATGAATTCCGAGCAGAGGTCCAAAACAGCCGTGGCAATGAGGGTGTTAAAAGGCACTGTAAATGTTACACGGCCGTGTAGAAATGATACTCTAATCAAAATCGGGGTTGGGAGGGGGAAGAAGATGGCATATAGGACGTTTCAAATGGACAAGTCACGTAACGGAAGTTTAAGTTCAGTTACCAACTGAACTGAGAGCACAAAATAAACATGAGGATAAAATTACTACAAGAGATTACTATGGAGAACAGTATGGAGGCGCCTCCCAGCAGGAGCATTTTGCTGGGGCAGCAAGTTCAAAGTCAGTAAACCCTGGCTGCCTTGTGCCAGAAAGCCGGGTCATGCCGGGGATGGCTGGGGGCCTCAGCTGTGCCCCTTCGGTTCGCCCGTGGGAAAAGAGCAAGTCTGAAGATGACAATCTCCATTTCTCTACAGATAAAAGAAAGAAAAAGAGGTTCTCTGCCTTCTGGAATTTTATAGATTTCTAGAAAAAAAAATATGACATGTATTCAAAGAAATAGAAAAGATGGAATATGATTAAAAGCCAGGAGAGAAGACCCATCAAAAGGCGTGGGCAGGAGACTTCCGGCAGAGGTGGTCCAAGGCCCTCCCATGTGGGTGCAGGGGGAACAGGGGAAAGTGACCCAAGTGGGGATGGCTTCGTGGAGTAGGTCACCCAGGGTGTACAGCCCAAGGGCAACCAGGCTGTTCTCACACAGGGTTGGGACGAAGCCATTCCAAGCCATTATTCAGGAGCACAGGTGAACGCCAGAAAGCACAGGCGTGTTCAAAGAAGCCACGAGACCAGGTCCGAATGGAGCAGGCACAGGGGCTGCAGCAAGAGGACCAGCTGGCCGCAGGGCCGCCTAAGCCAGGTCTCACAGGGCCACAGGCTCCGAGCAGAACAAGGAGGTCACAGCTGATTTAAAGACACCGTGGAACTTGCAAAGATCTGGAGACACGTGGGATCTCAGGAAGACTTTCCTGGAGAGTGATGGACCACTCAGGTAGGAGTGGAGTGGCTGCAATGACAGAGGCTGAAGGCAGGTCCCCTTCGGAAGCTGCCGCGAGAGTTCAGGTCGAATACCGAGACCCAGAATGAGGGCCAGAGACCGAAATGTGGGCAACACCAAGAGAGGAGCTTCATCCCTTAACCTATTAACAGAGGCCCGATTTCCACTGGTGGGGATACTGGGAGCACCCAGTGGTGCCTGCCAGTCAACCCCAAGCCACCTCGCCGGGTAGATGGGACCTTCCTCCGAGCAGCCATGAGGAAGGTCAGGGGTATGTCACACAAAGACCAACAAAGAGGACCTCCAAGGCAGGAGCTGGAGGACTGGAAACACCTCCTCTCCAGTGTCCTGGAGGGACCGGGACAGGAAGTCCCTGCACCACCTGAAGCGCCAGCTGAGACCTGACCTTCTTGCTTTGTGACCTCCCGGACCACACGACCCCTGAAGCCTCTGCTCAGCCCTCAGCCCCTCGCTCCTCCTTGCACTGACTGACTGCAGACGCTGCAATTCACGACAGACTCGTCCCACCCATCGGGAGGCAGGTAAACCAAGTGTTTACATAGGATGAGAAGTTTCTGTGTTTTTTTAAACAGGAAGAGTAAAATTAAAAGTTACTTTAGGACTTCCACCAAGAGGGAGGCATAGGTGGAGACGCCGTGCTTTCTCACACAACCAAGTTTTGAGACAACAAAATATTACCAACACAAAACACAGCCAGAACACAGAAAATTGAACTTTTCGGAAGTCTGATAACGAATGCTTCAGCCTGACCAGTAAGAGGGGCAAAACCAGCAGCTGGCGGAGCGGGGTTGCACAGGAAAACTCGGTCAGACGGACTCAGGTGTGCGGATCCCAGGCGTGGGGTTACAAAGGGCCAACCCAGTGAGCCACCGGTGGATCTGGCGAGGGTGAAGGGCGGCGGGTTGACTGTGCTGGTGCATTCCTGCGCAGATAGACCAGTGAGGGAGAGGGCAGTGAGACGGGACCTAGTGGGTCCCAGCGAAGGGAGGCAGCAGAGGGGACCGCCATTTCCCCACTGTGACCCCGAGACCACATACAGCATCACAACCCAGTGACCCTGCCCTGGAGGCCCTGCCCCGCCCCTAAGGCTTAGCTCCTCATACTTAATAGGCGCGAACAGACCAAAAATGGCTCAAGAAGATCTCAAAGCCCCAAAGCCCATAAATCTAAGTGACGAAGAAATAGTAAAACTTCCAGATGCTCAGTTCAAAACACTGGTGATCAGGATGCTCAGAGAACTGGTTGATTTTAGTCACAAATTAGAGGAACATATGAAGGCTAGACTAATTGAAATGAATGGCAATGCACAGGAAACCAACAGTAATGGAAAGGAAACAGGAGTAGACCAGAGGGAGGATAAAAATGACCAAACAGAAAAGAACGAAGAATCAAGAATTCAAAAAAGTGAGGAGAGACTTAGGAACCTCAAGGACATCTTTAAACGCTCCAACATCCGAATTATAGGGGTACCAGAAGGGGGAAAGGAACAGCCACCAATGGAAAACTTATTTGAACAAATAATAAAGGAGAAGTTCCCAAATCTGGCAAAGGAAATAGACTTCCAGGAAATCCAGGAAGCTCAGAGAGTCCCAAAGAAGTTGGACCCAAGAAGAAACACACCAAGTCACACCATACTTACATTAGCCAAGATTCAAATGAAGGAGAGAATCCTGGAAGTAGCAAGAGCTAAGGGGACAGTCACCTACAAAGGAGTTCCCATCAGACTGTCAGCAGATTTCTCAAAAGAGACCTTACAGGCAAGAAGGGGCTGGAAAGAGGTATTCCAAGTCATGAAATCCAAAGACCTACAACCAAGATTGCTCTATCTAGGAAAACTTTCATTTAGAATGGAAGGGCAGATAAAGTGCGTCTCAGATAAGACCAAATTCAAGGAGTTCACCATCGCCAAGCCCTTATTATATGAAATGTTAAAGGGACTTATCTAAGATAAAAAAGATGAACAGTGAAAGGACAGCAAACGCACAGTTATTAGCAACCACATCTAAAACAAAAGCAAGCTAAAAGGACAGCTAGATCAGGAGCAGAACCATAGAAATGAAGATCACATGGTGGGTTAGCAACAGGGGAGTGGGAGGAGGAGAGGGGGGAGAAGGTACAGAGACTAAGTAGCATAGACGATAGGTAGAAAATAGATAGGGGAGAGGGCAAGAATAGTAGGGGAAATATAGAATCCAAAGAACTTGAAACACATGGTCATAAACTAAAGGGGGGGAATGGTAGGGGTGGGGGGGTGCAGGGTAGAAGGGAATGAAGGGGGGAATAGAACAACTGTAATGGCATAATCAATAAAATAAAAAAATTTTTTTTAAGTTACTTTAAAAAAAGATTTTATTTTATTTCTTTTTAGAGAGAGGGCAGGGAGGGAGAAAGGGAGAGGCACATCCATGTGCAAGGGAAACATCAATCAGTAGCCTCTCACGCGCCCCCAAGTCAGGAACCTGGCCTGCAACCCAGGCATGTGCCCTGACTGGGAATCGAACCAGTGACCGTTCAGTTGGCGGGAAGAACATCTAACCTACCAAGCCACACCAGTCAGGGCTACAAGTTACTTTTCAAGGCCGAAGAAAATCAGGTACTTTGCTTCAGAGAAAACCTAGGATCTACCCCACACACGTGGAAGCAAACAGACTGGATTTTCGGTCCTGCCTCCACCACTTAGCCACTGTGTGACCTCAAGTGAGGGCTGACCTTGCTGCGTTTCCCCGTCCTCACCTGCACAGTGACAGCCGACCCACAAGACTGTTAGTGAGAGGGGCAGGGAAGGTGCCCACCGCAGGGCCGGGCTCACGGGAGGCCCTGAGTGGCAGTCCCTGTCTCCAAAAGACGGCTTTAGTCCTCTCCCTCAAGTCCCCGAAGGCTGCCACAACCTCTGCCCTTCCCTTTCTTCTCTTCCCAGTTCTCCGGCTTCTCTGGACTAGATGCCTCTGAGTGAGTGACCTCTGCCTCAGGCCTCGTCAACACCCTCCTGGGAACGACCACGCTGCATTACAGAGAAAGTGAGTTCCACGCTCAGGGCCAGGAGTTTGAATCTCGGCCCCATATGACCGTGACGGGAGTCACCGAACTTCTCTCACTTAACTGGCAGGGCAGTGAAGTGATGCGAATTTCGCCTTCTCCCCAGGTGGTGGCTTCCATGAGTTCTGCACATCACGTGCTAGGCACACTGTCTAGCCCACAGAGAGGGTCTGATAAGTGCCAGCTATTGGGACCGAGTTCTTCCTCCCAGGCATCCAGTCTCCTCCCTTCGCCCCGCTGTCCCCACCTTGACCCCACCCCTGTACAGCTGGTGTCTAAGTGGCTTCCTGGCTGATCTCCTGCCTCCAGCCTCTCCCTACTCTAATCAAACCCACATCCTGTTGCCCAACTCAGCTTCCTCCCCTGCCCCTTGGGCCCCAGTTCAAGAACCTGCCGAGGCCAATGACAGACAGTCCAAGCCTCCACCCACCCTTCCCCCCAAACTCTACTTCCTACCACTCCCTCAACACACACGTTCCACTCCATCAGCCAGCCTTTCTGTCACCTGAGCCAGGGCCCACCAGGTCCCCCTTCCAAGCCTCTGCTTAGTAGCAGCACAGCTGCGCTCGGAGGCCGCCCCTCTGTCTGCCCCCCACTTTTCCAAACTCTACCCCTGCCTGCAACTCTGCTCAGGGTGCAGAAGCCTCTCCACAAAGCCTCTCTGACCTCTCCTGCTGTGTTCTCACTGCCCACAGGTCCTGAGGCCGTCCCGGGGCGAGATGGAAGCAAATACCTGGGACTCACGAGAGTCCAGTTTATGAGTGAAGAGCAGGATGGAAGCACACAGTTCGGGGGCGTGCCTGCGTGCCGCTGTTTATCAACACCATGGGGACCCACGTGCTAACTGCTGCAAAGGACCCGAGTTCGTAATTCCTCTTTTAAGATACATCACGACTTTGTGCTACAAAAAATCTCTAGTTATCTATCAGCTGGTTTACATGTCATTCATCTCCGTTTCATAAAAATAATCCCTTGTGTGAAACCAGGATTCGTTTTTCCGAACTGCCAGAACCTCAAACGTTTGGATGTCTACCTATTGCACATCCAAGTAAAGGTGCCAAGAAGTGACTTACAGGGGCTTCGGCCCTTCCCCCAAACCTCCGTCAGCTTCCTAACACTTCAGAGGAACGCAGAAGTAAAAACCATGCTTACTATGTAAATACACTTCCAAGAATATTCCTCTAAGTCCCTGCTAGACTGAAATTCTGGAATTGTCATTGCACCCCAGGGACTTGAAATAGGTGACAGCGTGCTGATTTTCCAGATAGTGGAGCGGCACGGGGCGGTCCCGAACTCTGTCCTGGACACCACCTTCTCCTCCTCCACCGTGGAGGGAGGCCGCCCCACCCTCCCTGGGAGTTTTGGCGTCTCACCACTGTCCTGAAGGGTCTGGGTCAAGTCTTCCATCAGAGCTACTGCCTCCTCGCTGCTCTCCGGCCTGTGCTCCTGCAGCCAAGCCTGAATTTCCCTTGGCATCACGGTCAGCATCTGTTCCTTGGTGTGCATCTCTGGCCGCAGCCAGCGCCGGCAGAGCTCCCGCAGGCGGCCGAGGGCGCCCTGTGGCCCTCCGACCACCTCCTCGCAGGGGCTGCCCTTGTCAGTGCTCTGGAGAAAGGGCTCGGGCTCAGGGCCATCCTCCTGCAGCACAGCCTCCTGTACCCAAGAGTCATCCTCCAGGGTCATGGTGGTGACCTCCTCCTCCTGTTCGTCTTCCTCTGGGGGTCCCTGGACCGTGGGGCTCAGGGGAGGGGCTGCTCTCGGCACCTCCGCAGCCATCACCCGCGTCCTTGGGGCAATCACTCAGGCTTCTCCAGCCAAGCTCTCTGAGAAGACGCCTCCCTCCTCAAATTTCAACAAGTAGCCTGGCAGAGAAATGAAAAAGAGAATGAGAAGCATTAAGTAGACTGTTCTAAAATGATCTCACTCAAGCAGCCTGAGTCGGACCCCCGAGGGGTTCTCACACCCACAAATCAGCACAAGGTTCCTGTCCCTCTTAAAGGAAAGATGGCTTATTCCTGAAAACCCATCCCTAGAGCAAGAGAAGTTAAGAAGAATCATAAACACAACATATACAGCATTTTTCTTTCCAAAAGGCCGAAGCATTGATTGATTGAGTCCGAGAAATTCAAAGCCCTTGCAGGAATCCAGGACTGAGTTTTCCTGCCCTACATCAGCGATCCTGACCTAACACACTCAGCCTCTCTGACCACCGCTAAGTAGAGGTACCAACATCCATCTTTCTTACTTTACGAGGACACCTTAGGGATTAGCGATGGGTCACACGTCAAGATACTTTGAGCCTCATTAGAAAGAAGGCGACATCTCAACTGAGTTATTATCCTATTTCAAGGTATGAAGTTTTTTGGTTTTTTAAAAATTATTTATTTTTATTGATTATGCCATTACAGTTGTTCTATTCCCCCCTTCATTCCCCTCCACCCTACCCCCCCATCCCCACCATTACCCCCCTTTAGTTTATGACCATGTGTCTCAAGTTCTTTAGATTCTATATTTCCCATACTATTCTTGTCCCCCCATCTATTTTCTATCTACTGTCTATGCTTATCTTCTGTACCTTCTCCCCCTTCTCCTCCTTCCACTCCCCTGTTGCTAACCCTCCTTGAGATCTTCATTTCTATGTTTCCAGTCCTGATCTAGCTGTCCTTTTAGTTTGCTTTTGTTTTAGGTGTGGTTGTTGATAACTGAGTTTGCTGTCCTTTCACTGTTCATGTTTTTTTAACTTCTTTTTCTTAGATAAGTCCCTTTAGCATTTCATATAATAAGGGCTTGGTGATGATGAACTCCTTGAATTTGATCTTATCTGAGAAGCACTTTATCTGTCCTTCCATTCTAAATGAAAGTTTTCCTGGATAGAGCAATCTTGGTTGTAGGTCTTTGGATTTCATGACTTGGAATACCTTTTTCCAGCCCCTTCTTGCCTGTAAGGTCTCTTTTGAGAAATCCGCTGAGTCTGATGGGAACTCCTTTGTAGGTGACTGTCCCCTTAGCTCTTGCTGCTTCTAGGATTCTCTCCTTCATTTGAATCTTGGCTAATGTAATGATGATGTGGCTTGGTGTGTTTCTTCTTGGGTCCAACTTCTTTGGGACTCTCTGAGCTTCCTGGATTTCCTGGAAGTCTATTTCCTTTGCCAGATTTGGGAAATTCTCCTTTATTATTTGTTCAAATAAGTTTTCCACTGGTGGCTGTTCGTTTCCCCCTTCTGGTACCCCTATAATTCGGATGTTGGAGCGTTTAAAGATGTCCTGGAGGTTCCTAAGACTCTCCTCATTTCTTTGAATTCTTGCTTCCTGACTCTTTTCTGTTTGGCCATTATTTGCTTTCTTCTGGTCCACTCCATTGATTTGAGTCCCAGTTTCCTTTTCATTGCTATTGGTTTCCTGTGCGATTCCATTAGTTTCTATTAGTTTCGCCTTCATATATTTGTCTAATTTGTGGCTATAATCAACCAATTCTGTGAGGATCCTGATCACCAGTGTTTTAAACTGTGCGTCTGAGAGTTGCGCTATTTCTTCATCACTTAGATTTATAGGCTCTGGGGCCTTGAGATCTTCTTGAGCTATTTTTGGTCTGTTCACGCCCGTTAAGTACGAGGAGGGGAGCCTTGGACTCCCAGGTCGCTGGGTTGTGATGCTGTATGTGGAGGTGTGGTCAGAGCGGGGAAATGGCGGCGCCCTCTGCTGCTGCTCGCCACTGGGGCCTGCTGGGTCCCGTCCAATCGCCCACTCCCTGGCTTGTCTATCCACACACAGATGCAAGACCACAGTCAACCCGCAGCCCTGCTCCCTTGCTGTTTCCCCGCGGTCTCTCGCTGAATTGCCCACCAGGTCCAACCCTGCGCCTGGATTCCGCGCGCCTGAGTCCGTCTGACCGAGTTTTCCTGTGCAACCCCGCTCTGCCAGCTGCTGGTTTTGCCCCTCTCACCGGTCAGGCTGAAGAATTTATTATCAGACTTCCGAAAAGTTCAATTTTCTGTGTTCTAGCTGTGATTTCTGTTGGTAATATTTAGTTGTCTCTAAACCTGGTTGTGTGAGGAAGCCCGGCGTCTCCACCTATGCCTCCATCTTGGCGGAAGTCTCAAGGTATGAAGTTTTAAAGTGTTCGTACTCTTTGACTCAGCCTTGGCTGCTCAGGAATCTATCTTTTATTTTTATTTTTTTAAATATATATTTTTAATCAATGTATGGTTACTTCTGGTACATCCCCTGCTAGGAACTGGCCTGCAACCCAGGCATGTGCTGTGACGGGGAATCGAACCGCAATCCTGTGGTTCACAGGCCTGCACTCAACCCACTGAGCTACACCAGCCAGGGCCAGGAATCTATCTTTTGAAATAACCATCTTTGCAAAGAGAAATTTATACACAAGGATGTCCAACCATAGCATTCTTTCTAATCGCAAAAACAAACAAAAAAAAATTGAAATATTACAAATCCAGCAGCAGAAAAATGGTTAAAAAATTATGGGACATCTACAAAGTAAAATGTATTAAAAACTATGTTGAGGCCCTGGCTGGTGTAGCTCAGTGGATTGAGCACGGGCCTGTGAACCAAAAGGTTGCTGGTTCAATTCCCAGTCAGGGCATGTCTGTCTCTCTCCTTTCCTTCTCCAGTGTCTAAAAATAAATAAATAAAATCTTAAAAAAAAAAACAAACCTATGTTGATATAAAAATGCCTACCTATGACCAAGAAGGGGCTCAGTTCTGTATCTTAATTTGACAGTAGTTGCACAAGAGCATATATATGAAATTTAAGATTTGTGCATTCTGCTAAAAGTACTTGGAAATATTTTAAAATTATGATGACAAAGATCATCAATCCTTAAGTATTTAAGGTAATCCTCATAATATGAAAATTAAGAATAAAAATAAGACCAGCAAGGCCTTAAAACCATAGATAACAGTATGACCCCAATACCCTTTAAAAATGAACATACGCGAGAAAAACAAAAAAAGGGGGGGGGTCTGAACGGAAATTCTACAACATGTTGAGGTCAATGAAATTACAAATTATTTTAAGGCTATAAAAGCAATGAAAACTCATTTTAAAAGATCATTATTGTATCATAAAGACGCAGATAGCAGTTCCCTCTCCACAAAAAAAAAGGGAGAGAAGGAAAAACTTTAATTTAGACAACAAAATAGAAATACTAGTGGGAAAACTGAAGTTCCCAATGTGTATTCACGGATACTAGAAGAAACACAGGGATAACAACTCTTACTTAGGAGCCCGGGTAAACTGTTTCTAGTAAGCAATTAATTTTCTGTGTGACCAGGGGCAAGACACTCCCCCTCTAAGCTCAGTTTCCCCGTGTAAAATGAGGAGCTGAGCGGCGTGTCGTCCAGTGTGCTTCCGTCCAAACCCTGCGCCTCCCCTAGGGTTGAATGTGCCAGGAGCTCATCGCTGGGAGAAGAGCCTGGGTGCGCTCGTTGAGCAAACCAGCGCGTAAACCGGGACTGCCCAGGTCCCCCTGGCCACGGACAGCGCCCCTGATGCCCCTCCCCCAGTGGGCTGCCAGCAGTGGCTCCAGGCCCGTTATTCCCACGCCTCGTGCTACTCCTGTGGGCCGCGAGGCTCCAGGACTGCATCTCCAGGCTCACCTCTCCGGAGACCAGATACTGTACTGGCGGCGGCTTCGCATGCAAAAGCACCCCGTCCAGGGACCGGCCCCTCCGGAGTCAAGACTGCTCGGTGGAGAGGCAAAGAGAACAATGGAGGGTAGAGGCCCGCCCCCAACCATTCTCATTGGCTGCGGAGAAAGGCCCCTGGAGCTCTGCTTTTCTATTGGCGAATACATCTCCCAGCCCAAGGCGGGAAAAGAGGCTGGACCGAAGGCATTGTGGGAGTTGTAGTCCATCCACTCACACCATCTGGGTTGCGCGTCTGAGAGCGGAGTTTGGGGTCGATAGCTTGGGCAGCTTCCGAGGGCCAGAGCAGAAAAGTTGCGGACTGGCCATCAGGACCCCAGTGTCGGCTAGAACTGTGGCCTAGAACAGGTCAGTCATTACACTTCTTTAAGGCTTCTATATATTCATTTATAAAAAGTGAAAGTTAGGCAGAGGGGCTTGAAGGTCCTCTTCAGCTATTGTTAGGCCCCTGGACGACCAAAAGCAGTCCCGGAGGAGGAAAGGCATCTGAATAGTAAAAGCCCTCTGTCGCCGGAGCCCATCACCACTCCCCCAACATGCAGGTGCACCTGGCCTTTGCACACACCTTTATTTTTGCACGTGGCATTCCTGTGTTTTGAAGGAAAGACCTGTCTTGCCTCTTCTGACAGGAACTCCCATTCTTTCGTCTGTCTCCACCAGCAGCTTACCAGGCAGAAACACCGTCCTCCACGCACCTTTATTCTCTCCCTGTTGTCAACACTGAAAGATGAGAGTGGAAAGTAGGCCTCTATCGAGGTGTTCCCATGCTTAGCTTTCTTAAAGAAGAGACTTCCTCGATGCTGGATGAGAAGTAAGTAACTGTGTGGAAATCCAAGGGGGAAAATATAAGAACGGAAGGAAAGAACTTCTTAAAAGATCGGTGATAGAACAATCCTGTATATTTGTACAGAGTAATAATTGGAGGTACACAGGAATGACTGCATTTACTGTTTTTTAATTTTAGTTTAAGTTTCACTTCATACAAATTTAATTTTCATTTCATGGATGTTTGAGAAATATTTTATGTTTACTGGGGATTTAAATCTTTTTTCTATGTACTGACTGGCTGTTCATATCTTCTTCCCTTTTTTGTATTGAATTTACCTATAAGAGCTTTTTGTATGCTAAGAAAATGATTCCTTTGTCACAGAAATTGCTACGATTTTTCAGTTTTTTTTTGTTTCCTTTTTGTTTTTTTAAACATAGAACTTTGACATTTTTATGACAATTTTGTCAACCTTGTCTTTTTATAGATTCTCAGATTTGTGTTATTCTTATGAAGTTCTCTGCACCACTCCAGACATTATTTGAATTTCACTTATTTTTCACTAATGATAACCTTTTTTTAACTAATCCAAGTTTAAAGATGCAAAGTGAGGTTCTGCGGTTTGTTCCTTCCTCCCTAGTAGTGTCTTAATTGATTTGCCCAAAGTGACTACATACAAACAGCGCCACCTCCAGGCCAGCCTGAGAAGTCTACACTGGCGGCCTGAATGCAGAATTCCCTATCACCTCTCTGGAAGTCAGCGTTCTAGGCGAGCAAGATATCCAAAATGTTTGAGTACGATAATTCTGGGGGGTGATCATGTACTAACAAAGATTTGTTTCTGCACATTCCCATCCTCAATTGGGATGTAAATGTACACAAAAGCAAAAGGATATTTGTTTGGGGTTGGGATACAGCTGAAACTTTCCAGCAGCCTAAGAGTGCATTTACCTCGGCTTCTGTTTATCCCAAACCAACCCTGGACCCCAAGAAACTGGCACTATCTCGTTACAGGAAAATCCTGGGGTGTCGGCCATCTCTGCCCTGTGCCTGATTCTCTAGGAAGTCGGTCCTGGCCGGTGTCCACTGTCCCAGTTTCAGACAGACAGGAAGTCATGCTTAAAACCATTTCCTGCCATAACCTGGTCCCTAAGCCAGTGCCCTAAGACCAGCCCAGGGCAGTGACCAAGCCTAGAAGCAGAGCGCCATTTGCTCTTGTGATTGATTCTTTTCTCCAAACCGGAGGGGTGACAGAGGCTCTGTTCTACCAGTGAGCAGTCGCGGTTAAAAGCTCCAGAGAACTACTCCGGCTAATTTAAGCAAAAGGGACTTCCTTAAAGAGTATCAGGAAACGCACAGAATCAGTGGGAGCTGAAGGATCAGGCCGGAGAAGCTGGGAACCAAGAAACAGAGTAAGGCCCCAAGAAGCACAGCAAAAATCTCTGAGCAGAAACACCCGGCCTGCCCACCCGTGAACCTGGTACCCGTGAGCCATGCCTGCTTGCCTGCCTTCCTCTCTGGGCTCCAAAGCAGGCAGGGAGCCTTCGGTGGCCTGAGCCGAAATCACATGCCCACCCCATGTGAAAAGAAGCTAAAGCAGAACTTTCCTTTTTAGAATGTTTTTTTTTACTCCTTAAGGCCACTATCTTTTTTTTTTTTTTAATGAATGGTTTGTACTTATTTAGTGTGACAGAGGGAGGCCCTTTGAACCTTGTGTTGCTCCTCAAGAGACACTAGCATTTCCTTTCCCAGACGTCCTGTGCCAGCCTGGGCTTCTCCAGCCCCTTCGCGCCAACAAGGAGAGTGGATTTACGACCTCTGTCCAGTTCCCACGCTTTGTTCTGAACTGCTCTATACGAGGATATTTCTGGGAAGACCAAGGGTGCTCTGGGCTGGACAGAATGCCTCAGGAGGCGCCCCCGTGTGAGGCGGTGCCTGCCAAGAGCGGCTCCAGGGGCGGCTGGAGAAGGTTTGTGTTTTAGAGCGAATCTAGCACGAGAAATTTCAATGTCCGCCAAGCTCTCACCAATAAAAAGAAATTATAAAGTTAGGGAGGGAAAAAGGAAAGAGAAGGAAGCAATTTAAATACACGCACACACGTGATCACACGCCATCTCTAGGCTGCTTAGTTCATAGGAAGAAAATCGTCACTGGATCCATTAGTTGACAATTGGAAAGAGAACATAAAAATCTTGTGACCTTCAGTGAAAGTTTGCAATACAGTTCGCTTGCAAAAGAGGCTTCAAGATGAGTTCCCTAACTAACTTGTCAAACGGGGTGCTGCTCCTAAGCTTCTCCTTTACACACTGAAGCCACTCACTATTGTTACCGAACAGAGGTCCAAGAGAGGGGCAATATTTGGCCCACCTAGGGACGCCAAAGACTGCTACAGAATAGGGGCCCCTCCCAAGGACGGAATACTAATATCTACTGGGCTCTTCTGTCTGCCACCAATTGGAAAGACATCTCTCAATGCCAGAGATTTGAGAAAAGGAAACGAAATGTTTGTTTAATGCTATTCAGGCCTAATGCCTCTATTAAAATATCAAAGTCCTTTAGGGTATACACCTACACACACAGCGCTCCCTTCTCCCGCTGACCCAACTCCGGGTACCGTAAATCAGGAAAAGAGGACACGTCCGTCCTTCCAGGCCGCTGGTATCGTCAGCTGTGTTGACCGTCAGGCAGGATCTCTAGTTAATCCAAAGTCATGTGGTACCTTCTCACAGTCCACTGGCAAGAGTTCTTTGTACCTATTTTTCCAGTCAAAGTCTCTCTTGCTTTCTAGGCCATGCGGCCAAAGGGAGCATCCCAAAGCCGCGTGGGCCTCTTCTACCAGAGCTGCAGGGATCTGCACTCTGGCCAAAACCGAATGGTTCTCCTTCCTCTTCACCACACAGAGAGGGGGTCCTTACTCTGCCCAAGACCGCATGGCTCTCCCTTCACCTGGCCAAGAGAGGACCCTCACTTTCCTGCAACCGCGTGGCTCTCCCGCAATGGCTGCCACGTCTGGGTTTAAATTTCTGCACCCATCCTCCTTTGCAGCCCCATTTCCGACTCCTCCTACAATCAGTTACACCTGCCAGGACTGTCCTATTATTGCAAGTTTACTGGGCTGCCATCATTAGTCTGGGCAGGTATGGCCCCCATGGCGTGGAGCCAATAAACTCCAAGCTCTCACGCAAGCGCTGTGACTCGGGAGCAGCCCCTAGTTACATCCTGGGTAGAAGCCACTCCCTTCTTCCGGGTTCAAAGCGTAGCCACAGCTACTTAACATATCTATGCAACCAGTTAAAGGCTATAGATATGTTAAATAATCATTCCAGAGGTTAGCTGCAAAACTGTTGCTATGCAAAACAGCTCTCAATGGCTCTGCTTCCTTTGTCCCTTCCCCCAACTAACACCTGGGTGGGGGGACATCTTAATATTTCCTGGACACCCTGAACTCTGGACCCCATTCCAAATCCCTTTCTGGGGCCCCCTTCTTGGCTGCACCCTGTTATACTATGAGATTTCCTGAGACCCAAGGCCTGGGAGGTAGAGGCAGTCCCCTGGGGGTGGTTTGGTGCCCTGAACTTTCCCCTAATGGGCTTTCACTACTGTGTGTTTGCTAATTCTCTTTCTCTCCTTCTCTGTCTTTCTCTCCTGCTCTCTCTCTCTTTCTCAGAAGCAACTTGAATTTTTTTTTAAGATTTTTATTTATAGACAGAGGGGAAGGGAGGGACAGAGAGGGAGAGAAACATCAACGTGTGGTTGCCTTTCACACGACCCCTACTGAGGGCTTGGCCAGCAACCCAGGCATGTACCCTGGCTGGGAATCGAACCGGCCACTGTTAGGTTAGGCCGGAATTAGATAAAATTAGCGGGGAGGACGAGGCAGGTACCAGACTGTCTCAGCAAGGGAGATAGAAAAGTACAGAAAGTACAAAGAGTGCTGAACAAGATAAACCGCCTTGTGCATGACCTTGTCCTTGCAGAAAAGTATCCATTGTTGCAAGCAGAGAACATAGCCATGTGTGTTCTCTCGGGATAGCCAATTGCTAACAGCTACGTCTGCTTCTGTATTTGCTTGCTTGCTCACCCCAATAAAAACCCCAGGCTGTAAGCGCCAGGCGCGACTCTCATCTGCAGCCATTTTGGCACTGTGTCTCCGGAGACACCCCGAGAGTTCGCCCCTGCACAGGTAAAACTTTGAAACTTTGGCCAATAAAGTTCCATCATAAACTCCTGAAGGCTTCCGACATTTGCTCGCATTGGGGTATGTTACACCATCCTCCGGTTCGCAGGCCCGTGTTCAATCCACTGAGCCACACACCAGCCAGGGCAACTTGAATTTTTTAAAATTATAAAACCAATGCACTCAGAAATCAGAAAGAAAAATAAAGACAAATTTGAACACACAGAATTTTAAATGTCTGCATACCAGAACAGGCCATAAGTGAGGTGAAATTAATTAATTAATTAATTAACTAATTAATTAACGACAAAACGGTGGAAATATTTGTAATACATTTTATAAACCAGGGGCCAATTTCTAATTTACTATGAGTTTATCCCAGTGAGCATAAAAAAAGACCAAAAACTTACCCTGGCTGGTGTAGCTCAGTGGATTGTGCGTGGGCCTGCGAACCAAAGAATCGAGGTTCAATTCCCAGTCAGGGCACATGCCTGGGTTGCAGGCCAGTTCCCAGAAGAGGACCCATGAGAAGCAACCAGACATTGATGTTTCTCTCCCTCTCTTCTTCCCTTTCCCTCTAAAGATAAGTAAATAAAATCTTAAAAAAGACCATGAACTCAATAGAAAAATGTCTGAAGGATAAGAATAAGTAGGTCACAGAGAGAAAGAGGGACAGAAGCTCAACCACAGTAATACTTTTTAAAATGCAAATCAAAGCAAATGTAGAGTGTTTGGAACATCTGTCCTTGGAATCCTAGTAGCTTTTAAAAAAATGAGGTTGATCTCTATACGCTAATAGAGAAAAATCTCCAGATGGGCAAACAAAACAAGGGTCAAACAGTGTGCATAAATGCATCGTACAGTACAATGTACAACAATGTACAACAATGCATTATACTTTTGTGAAAAAATGTAAAGGGAAGAAACAATATATATGCTAAGAGACACCTAATAAATCTTTCTTGTTGCATACACAAGGAAGTGTGAATGGTGATTAGCTTTATAAGGAGGGACTGAGAAACAGGATGGGACTTTTTTATTTTTAATTTTATAGTTTCCTAAAGGTTTGGATGTTTTCCCATGTGCATGCATTTACTTATTTATTTTTATTTTATTTTTTTTAAGATTTTATTTATTTATCTTTAGAGGGGAAGGGAAGGAGAGAGGGAGAGAAACATCAATGTATGGTTGCCTTTCATGTGTCCCCTGCTGGGAATTGGCCTGCAGGGAACTGGTCTGCAACCCAGGCATGTGCCCTGACTGGGAATTGAACCGCGATGGTCTGCTTCGCAGGCCTGTGCTCAATCCACTGAGCTACACCAGCCAGGGCTCTACTTATTTATTTTTAATATAATAATAATGGACTTGAAGAATTTTGTGATATTTCACCTGAAAATATTTTTTAAAGATTTCATTTATTTGTATTTAGAGAGGGGAAGTGAGAAAGATAGAGGAGGAAACATTGATGTATGGTTGCATGTGGTGAGCCCCTATTGGGACCCTGGGCTACAGCCCAGGCATGTGCTCTGACGAGGAATTGAACCTGCGACTCTTTGGTTTGGAGGCCGGCACTTAATCCACCAAGCTGCACCAGCCAGAACCATCTGAAAACGTTTGGTATTAGAAAAAAAGCCCTGATGGGAGTGTGGAGCAACAGGAACTCCCAGCCATTGCTGGTGGGAATGCAGAATACCAGAGGCTCTTTTACAAGACAGTTTGGCGGTTTCCTAAAAATGTGGACATATTCCCGCCATATGATCCAGCAATCATGCTCTTTGGCATGTACCCAGGGGAATCAAAAATCCGTGTCCACATTGAAAAATCTGCACACAAAACAAAAAAGCAAGGTAATAATACACACATATGCTTATTGTCAAAATTATGGAAAACACAGAAACCTTTAAAAAAGATAACAAAAATCTATGTATAACTTCAGTACCTAAATATAATCTCTGCTGTTGATGGGGTGGGTTTCCTTCCATTCTTTTTTCTACACATATGAGTGTAGCCAATATGAATTGTACCATAACGTCAGGATGCCTTCAGTTTTTTCCCTGAAAAGGAAACTAGCCCTATCCTCTAACTCGTGAATTAGCTAATAACCTTCTTGGAGCTCTCGGTTCTCCTGGACTGCCCAGAACCCTGGGGTTTCTGTGCCGCACAAAGGGGCCCGGTGGACGCACACCTAGGTGGGGAAACGTCCAAAGCATTCTTAAGCTCTGGACTGTGGCTCTTTCTGCAATTACTCCTGATTACCACAAGGTGTCACTCTCTGCACGTTCAAATCAATCGGACTCCGTAGGCCCGTCCTTTAGAACTTGAGACATTGGCCTGTTGAGTGCCTTGCAGGAAAAATGCCACCCCCACAGCATCAGCTAATGCAGAATCCCTTGACAATTCCCAAGGACTGCTTCTTAGTATCTTAAAGAGAGAGGAAGAGACAGAGGGAAAGGGAAGGAAGGGGAGAGAGAGAGAGAGAAACATCGCTCTCTTGTTCCACTCGTTCATGCCTTCATTGTTTGATTCTCATTTGTGCCCCTACTGGGGACCCAGCCACTGTGTTGGCATATTGGGGATGATGCTTTAACCCGCTGAGCCACCAGGCCAGGGCCTAAAACATTATCTTTAAGCATTGCCCATATTCAAGGCATGGGTTAATAGCTTATGATCTAGATTCTTGCAGTAGACAGGTTATTTTCCAGGTTAAATTCAATCAAGTTAAAAGGGTTAGGACAGGACTGACGGGTCGTAATTATGAATCATCAGGAAAAGCTAGAATTGGTACATATTGTCTTTCCTACTGAA
This sequence comes from Artibeus jamaicensis, assembly GCF_021234435.1. Lineage (NCBI taxonomy): Eukaryota > Metazoa > Chordata > Mammalia > Chiroptera > Phyllostomidae > Artibeus > Artibeus jamaicensis. Next base: position 2,998,317 of record NW_026522049.1, on the reverse strand, counting down.
TCATGATACTGATGGTTTTTGACTCCGTACCCCAATATGTCCTTCCTTCCTTCCTTCCTTCCTTCCTTCCTTCCTTCCTTCCTTCCTTCCTTCCTTCCTTCCTCTTTCTCTCTCACCTTCCTTCCTCCTCCTCCCCTTCCTTCTCCTAGCAATGGCTTAATAAACCCTTTCTTTTAAAAAGAAAGAAAAGCTAGAATTACTTCTTATGCCTATAAAACATAAATATATTTATTTACATTTCCGAGTGTCCAATAAAACAAGTTATAGCCACACACTGCAGTCTGTCTGGGTTTTGTTGTTGTTCGCTTGTTTGTTTGTTTCTTTCTTTCTTTACTTGTTTTGCTACCTTAGAGTCTTCTCAAGTCTTTAAAACTTAAAGAGCCAGTGAGCTGTTGGGGAGTTCCTGAAGGTCAAACACTATTTTCATTCATTTCTAGCAATAAGTTCTCAGTTGACCTAAAACATTTGTGAAATTAAGCAGTTTCCCTAGCGGTGTGAAAGTTCCTATGCATCTGTAAGGGTATCGGGCAAGCCTCAAGAAGAACAGGAGAAGGGGAAGAATCTCCTCTAGGTGGGGCAGCCCAGGGCACAGAGGCCCAAACGTCTGTGTCCCTCCTGAGTCTTTGCAGTCTCCTCCACACTCCCCAGGCCATTCAGGTGGCAGAACCAGGACAATGGGGAGCAAAGAGAAAGGCGGATGGAGCTGGGCTGGGAACTGTGCTGTTGGGACAGGCTCCTCTGTGTAGGCAGTGTGGGGACCGCTCTGGCCAGCCTGAGCATTGCAGAAGTGAGTGGCAGGGAAGCCCCTGCTTGGGGAATGACACACTGGATAGATCAGGGAGTTGAAGAAAAGGAGAGTCTGAGGCACCCTCAAGGACATGGTTCCTAGCATTCTTGACTCCTTCGCCTGCCTCCTCTAGTTACGAACGGGTGTATTAACAAATGGAAAGGGGATAGCCTGGAAATTGCGATACTAATGACAAGAAGTAGAACATGTCTCTCTTCCACTAACGGTTTCTGCTTGGGGTTTCTTGTACGCAGTCTGACTTGGCTTTGAACTCAGCGGCGGCAGGCGCGGTTCACATTCCCGCCGCTGGGGGGTGGGGTGAGGAAGTGGCCGGAAGAGGATGCGCAGCAGGGTCGGTGCTGCGAGCAGCTGCGCGGGCTGGAAGGGGCTGGGTGCTAGAGCTGGAGACATCTCCTTTGGTACCCGGTTGCTCCGCGGTTGTCGGGTGGGGCTAGGAGGTTCGCATCCCCTAGGAGGTTCATCTCCTGGAGAGCAGTCTGTGATTCCCCTCTCAGCTCCGGAGAGACGGTTCCCGCAATCGGGTAGCTGGGGAATTGGGTTTAGCACTTGTCACTGAATAGAGACTCCTATTCAGTGTCCCGGGACTCTGAATCCTTGGCGGGCTTGCTCAAGACTACGTTTCCCAGAAGGCAGTGCGGGGATTGAAAGCTAGATCAGCCTATGGATGGGCAAGATTTCTTGTCTCGGAAGCTGAGAGCCAATGGCCAGAGGGCGTGGGCGGTGTTTTCTGGAGATGGCCTTGGAGCTCAGAATCCCACCTGGGTGTACGCAGTCCTGTCACGAATCCCGCTAGGATTCGGGTAGGGAGGGACAGGCTCGCGCGGTGGGCCGGGAGCCGCTCGGCGGTGGACTCTCCTTCCTGCTCCGTCCCCTCCTGGGCCCTGGGGCGGTGAGTGGGTGCGGGGAGGGAGACACCGGGGCGCCGCTGAGGAGCTGGAGGGGGCTCGCCTGCAGCCGCGACGCTGTCTCCGCCCGGTCCTCGCGCTCGCCCTGCGGAGCCCGCGGGTCTGCTGAGGAGTGGGCGGAGGTAGCTGCGGTTTTCTGTGCGGTCCTCGGCATAGGGATCCTCGTCTCCTTTCCCTTTCCCCGTGGTGGTGGTCCCCGGGGTCGCAGTGGAGCTCTGTGACCCTCTGACCTCCGCACCCCGATTAGGGCCTGCAGCGCCGCGAGGGCGTGGTGGAATGGGTGGCGGCCGATCGGGGCGGTCCTGTTCCTATTAATAAATCCAGTGACAAGCCGGTGCTTCTCACAATGGCACTTAGGCAAAACGCCAAGCGCTCTAGGGCCTTTGCGGCCTCCGGTCCAGGGGGCGCTGGAGAGAGCGTGGGAGACAGGGTTTCTGTGACTGTGTCGCTCGAAACTCGGTCCCCTCACCTGCTCTGTCTCCTGCAGGTGGGCCCTGCTGCTGTGCTTTGTAATGGATGGAGAAGTACAATTCATGCTCGAAGCTCAGCCCAGTGTTTACGTCTTATTGGGAGATGACATGTACTGCGACGGGTTTTAGGTCCTTAAAAACTCAGCCCTTTATAAGTGACCAGTAGTAGTGGCTGTAAGTGGATACATGTTTCCCTGAAAAGTGTTCGTGTGTGTGTGTGTGTGTGTGTGTGTTGTATAACTTCTAGGTGCTTCGACTGGGGAAGACGAAGGTGTGCAAGAGTCAAACTTTCTCACCCGCATCTGGTCCATCCCACGCTGGAACGGGAAAAATTCTGTGTCAGTCAGTGGCTGATTTGTGTTTGTTTCTGCTGGAAACTTTTTACAGGGAGGGTGAGGGGTCTATCTTCTGTTTCTTGGTGACTCCTGCTGCCTTACAATATATTAGTTAATGAATAAAGTACCGATCCATCCAGTAATCTGGCCGTCTCCTCTAAAAGAATTTTTTCTTGTTGCTGCTGTCAATTTTATTAAACCGATTTTAGTAGTAATGATTGTCTTCAGCCCCTAGGGTTTGTTTTGTGCTTATCCCCATTGAATTTTTTCTTTCTTTGTATTTTTTAAAAAGATTTTATTTATTTATTTTTTAGAGGGGAAGGGAAGGAGAGAGGGAGAGAAATATCAATGTATGGTTGCCTCTCATGCATCCCCTGCTGGGAACTGGCCTACAACCCAGGCATGTGCCCTGACTGGGAATCGAACTGCGGTTGTTTGGTTCGCAGGTGCATGCCCAATCCACTGAGCTACACCAGCCAGGGCCCTTTTTTGTATTTTTATTAGTTTCAGATGTACAGCATTGTGATTAGATAATTATATATTATCCCCATTGAAGTTTACTTAACTTTACAGCCTATCTATCTTTTTATCATTATTTTAAAAATTGATGTCTCCTTCCATCTCATTTTTTTCACACCATTACACTTTGAAATAGGGCCCTGGCCAAGGAACTCGGTTGGTTAGAGCATCTCCCCCCCACCCCCACCCCTTGACAAGGTTCCATCCCCTGTCAGGGCGCAGGCAAGAAGCAACCAACGAATAGGTAAATAAGGGGAACAAACTGATGTCTCTCTCTCTCAATCAATCAATCAATCAATTAAAAAACAATAATTAAAAAAAACACCTTCAAATAGAATGATGCCCAGGGCATTTCCCTTTGGGGTTTTGTTTAATCAGTCCCCTGAGTTTGACACCAAATCTACAAGCCTGGAAAAGTCAACTCTTCTCATCACTAATATGAGTGTGACTAGGTTCGCACTTGCTCGTCCCTCAGGAAAATGTCGTTGGAAAGAATGTAAAGCTTTCCAGAAATCCAGTTCTATCTGGACACCCTCTCCTTTGTTGACCACGGGCAATTTGTTCCTCAGAAAGTTAGTGTGTCCAAGGACAGGGTTCTGTTCAGGTGTTTGAGAGGCGGGAGACTCTCTGGTAACAGGAAAGTAGCCTGAGGGAAAGATTATGTAAAAAGAGAATAAGAAAAGCAAACCTTCTGTGGGTGACAGAATTTCAGTGAGAGCTACTAGAGTTGGGGGCGAGGGTGGGCTTTGTTTGAGCACATTGGTATCCTGGGCAGGTGTCTTTTGGTTTTTAACTGTGGGGTGGGGGGACATCCAGAGAGCTGCTGATGCATACTGAGGACTCTCACTTTAGCACCTGATGACCCTTGATGATGCGGCTGGTGATCCCAGGGAAGAGTGGACACTGCTTAGAGAATCCTCCTTGGGGGCACCGCCTGGCACAGTCAGAAGAATGGGCTCTCAAAGGGTAGGGACGCTGCTCTCCTTTAGATTTAAAACATGTATTTTAAGAAGGTGCAGGTCTCCATGGTCTCTAAGGAAGCTGGTCTTTCAGAGCTCCAGATCCCCGCAAGAATAACTGTCACCTCCCCGGCAGTAAAAGGAGGACTTTCTTTTTTATCGTTTGCAGATGTCTTTGATCTTTATTATCTTGTTAATATTTCACCATACCCTTTGGTGTATGTGTTATCTGTTACACAACTTTTTTTTTTCATTTTCTTAGAATTCCCAGAATTAGAAATGCTAGGTAAAAAAAAAATAGGTACATTTCTAGGGTACTTGATATTTTTGCCAAATGCCTCGTGAAAAGGTTGTATCAATTGATTTATTCCCACACCATTATATGAAAGTGTCCATTTCTCCAACTTCTACCACCACAGTGGATATTATAATGTAAGTCTGGATTAATTAATAATGATAGCTAACGTTTATTGAGGACTTACCACTTAACCCTCATAACTCTGTGAGATAGGTCTTATCATTAGCCCTATTTTATAGATAAAGACACAGGCACCGAGAGTTTAAGTAACTTTCCTGAGGTCACACAGCTCGTAAGAGGCAGGGCTAGGATTCAAACTCGGACAGTATGAGTCTTGAGTTTGCACTCTATGTCTATGCTATATTGCCTACATGTATCGTTCTAATTTTAATTTCTTTGGTTAATAATAAATGGGAGGTTTTCCATATATTTATAGGCCACTTTTGTGTGTGAATCGCCTATTCATGTCCTATGCCCATTTCTTTTTTCTGACAGTTGTCTATCTTTTTTCTCAGAGCTCAGCAATTTTCAACCTTTTCCATCTCACGGTACACACAAACTACTAAAATTCTGCAGCCCACCACAAAGTATATTTTTTGACGATCTGACAAGATATAGGTATAATTTTAACTCATTCACACCAAAAAGCTCTTGCTGTGTTGGCTGTTGTCATTTTTTTACTGGACATCTAAGGGAAAAGAGGTCAGTAGGTCAGCGACCCTGACTCAATAGTCAGGCATTGCAAATAAAAATTCTTGCAGCCCGCCCGTCGAAAACTGCTGTTACAGCCATGCCTATTGCTGCCCTTCTGGGAAAAGTTTGAAGTCCAATATGATAATTCGCTTCCTTAGGGTCGTGGAGACTTTGAGTCTGATAAAGTTATCTCGCCCGTGGTTTGAGCCTTGTGCCTTCAGAGATGAGTTACTGCACTTTCTCTAGAGTGTCAATGACAAATCAGGTGGGGTTGGGTTTTTTGGGGGGTTTTTTGTTTGTTTGTTTTTATAAGAGGGAAAGGGCTCTTTCTCAGCCTCTTGGGGAGGTCACCTCTTCTGTCAGTTTGTCATGGCTGCCCTTTTAATGAGACCAAACACACATAAGAGTGTCTCCTGGCATTCTCTTCTGTCTGGGGAAGGAGGAGGGCTTACATTTTGGCCGCACCTTGTATGAGTGCCTCTGACTGACGTCCCACGTTCGTCTTCCTCTGCAGGATTTTTAGGCCAAGTGTCATTTCCCAGCTGGAACGGAAAGAAGAGCCATGGGTGCTGCCACTCCAGGCTTTGGAGACAAGGCAGATCCTGAGGGAAGAAAGCCACCCAGGTGAGATGTGGGTGTCGCCCGGTGGGAGGAGAATTGGGGAGGCTGCCCTAGACTTTTGTTCTTCCTACCAGAAGTTTAAGTTTGAGTTCCTGGGCACTCAGTCATTGACCAACTAAAGTCTCTGTTTAAGTAAGCATTTTGCTCTTGTTTTGATCATAACATCTCTGAAAGGAGTTGCCCAATTTTGACGATATGTGGCTTACTGTTGAAGGGTGTGAAGTGCATGTCATGCTTTCTGTACGCTTAATGAACTTCAATAAACTTCACAAAGCGAAAACCAAAGCGGTCAAATTACATAGAAGTCTGCTGCAGCAAACACTAGTTTTCATCTCTCTTGCTGTTTTTTGATGTGTGTCCCTGATAATTTTATTCTCAGTCAACTTCTGCTCATTTCTCAGACTTTGAGAATCAGGTAGAAAAGCTCCATCAGGACATTTCTGAAACAGCAGAACAACGTGGAGCATCCTCAGAAAGGGCCAACAAAGATATTGCTCGTACTCCCAGCTGGGGAGGCACCTGGGAGAGGGGCCTTGAATTAGAAGAGTATGGCAGCCATCCAGGACAGAATCCGGGACGCACTGCAGGACACCCGGGACAGGGCCACCGGGAGCCCTTCTCACAGGACGGGGACCTAACCCAGCTCCTGGACGGGTATGTAGGAAAGAAGCCTGTGTGTGCAGAATGTGGGAGAAACTTTAACCCGAGTTCCCATCTCACGAGACACTGAAGAATCCATACTGACGAGAGGCCTTATAAATGCATCAAGTGCGGGAAAGGCTTCAGATAGAGTTCAGACCTTGTCACCCACGGCGGAACCCACACGGGATAGAGGCCCTACCAATGCAATGCCTGCAAGAAAAAATTCAGTGACAGCTCCATGCTCATCAAACACCAGAGAACCCACACCGGGGAGAGACCCTACGAGTGGCCCGAGTGTGGGAAGACTTTGGGCAGGAAGCTACACCTCCTAATGCACCAAAGAACCCACACAGGAGAGAAGCCCTACACGTGCCTTGAATGCCATAAACGCTTTAGCTGAAGCTCAGATTTCATTGCCCACCAGAGGACTCACACGGGAGTGAAGCCTTACAGGTGCAACGACTGTGGGGAGAGTTTTGGCTGAAGCTCGGATCTGGTAAAGCGCCGGCGGAGGCGCACAGGGGAAACGGCCCTTTCGGTGCCCGGAGTGCGGGAGGGGCTTCAGGGACGGTTCTCACTGCGTGGCTCACAGAGGTACTCACTCCGGAGAGAGACCTTTCAGTTGTCCTTCCTGTCACAAGAGTTTCAGTCAGAGCTCACACCTGGTCATGCACGCGACGACACACACGGGCGAGAGGCCTTTTAGGTGTGACGACTGTGGGGAAGGCCTTGCGGACAGCTCGGCCCTCCTTAAGCACCTGGGGACCCGCACAGGAGAAAGGCCCTGTCGTTGTGGCCAGTGTGGGAAGAGCTTCAGTCAGAGCTCCCACTTCACGACGCACCAGCGCACCCACGTGGGAGACAGACCCTATGGATGTCCCGAGTGTGGCAGAACCTTCCATCAGCGCTCGCACTTCCTGACGCTCCGCAGGATACACAGGAGAAAGACCTTTCCGCTGTAGTAAATGCGACAAGAGCTTCTGTCGGAAAGCACACCTTGTATTCCACCAAACACTCATCCCACGTAGGAAACACTCTCCGGGGGTCATCCTACTCCCTTCCGCGTTCCCATCGCTGCTGACTTCAAGCACCCCGTGCGGAGAAAACCCGAACCTGGGCCTCGGCGGTTGCCCGCGGGCCCTGACCCCATCCGTCTCTATGTTTTTCCCCAAGTTTCATGGGGAGGATAAAACCATAGGATCCAAAGAACGTTTTGAACACAAAAGGCATCCCTTCAGTGATTTTGATGGACTCTTAGACAGGGAAACAGGAGTTTAAGGGCTGATGCCTGGTCTCTGAAAGAGAAGCGAGATAAATGTGACCCAGAGATCTCGTGTGTGTCGCCTCGCACGGTGCCCGGCACAAAGTGGGTGCTCCGTAACCAACTGGTCAGATTATCGCTGTGATGATTTACATCTGCGATCTTATATAAAACCCTCACTATAGCGTCTGTTCCTTAAAAGACACTCCATACGGAGTTGGTTGCTTATATCAGACTTACTACTCACTAAGGAATTTATTAGTGCAGCCCTGCGCTAATTAGTGCAGCCCAGGACTTGCAACCAATTTGGTTGGCGTTAGAAGATTTGGAGTGTGAGCACTCGGATTCAGCAAAGCGGACAATACTCTCCTAAGCAAGTGCTATGCAGGCATTAGTCACCAGATGTCTCAGCGCCTTGACAACGCCAGATTACCACAGAGAACATTTGCAGTCTCGTGACTAAAGCTGAAACAATTTCAGAAGCCCTTAGACTACAGAGTCTTAGGCACTGCTCCTGGGGGCTTGCTGCCGTCTGAGGCCCAGGAAATATGCAGCGACGAGCAAGCAGGAGGGACCTGGAAGAGGACTGCAGTGACTCCTTGGAGACAAAACTCCCGAGACTGTTAAATAGCATTCCAGGGATGCTTCCCGGCATTCATTCAGCTGTAGGAAACGGCTCCTGTTTTCCAATTTGCTGGGTCGTTGCCTTTTTGTTTTAAGGTAGTGCAACGCTCTGAGGGTCATTCCTCTGACCCACTGGTCCATTCCTGCATTTAATTGAAATGTGTTGAGGGAGGGCAGCGTGTTGAAAAGGACACGAACGTCACGGAGCTGGTGAGCTGAGTCCTGGCCCTGACACTTAAACTTGGCCACACCTCCGCCTTCTCTCAGGGTCTAATTCCCACATGGGCACAAGCACCCAATACAGGCCCACAAGCACTTTCTTGTTAAACTATGAAGTTCAGTATTACAGTATTGTCACCAAAGTCTCCCACCACCCCCAAGGAGCTCTGGGTAATATTTCTCCAGATGTCTCGTTGTCTCTTATGACGAGGGACTTATTTTTTCACCCGTAGAAAACATAAGGCCTGAAAAGGCCACACGACTTGTTGCGGGTCACACGGTTCACCGCAGAGCCAGGTTCTGGCTGCAGGTCTGCTCGTGTATGAGGCACAGACCCCCTCTGGAATTTTTCATGGTCCCCGGAACAACTGCGAGACCGGAGGACCCATCCTTACAGCCTTGGAACCACCGTGAGTTCGGAAATGGTGGAGGCCAGTAGCCTGCATTCCCAGGAGCTTTCCAGGATCCTGGGCTGCGGGTCCTTGATCCTCCTGCAGTCGGAGGGGACAGGTAAGAGCAGATCCAAGGGGCAAAAGGGGATACGGAGGGCACTGGGCATTTGACACTCTGGGGAGAAAAGTGGTTGCTGGAAGGCGTTAACAGAGAGTCATTACATCAGCCTTGGAATCCGGTTAGTTCCCTTCCCTTAAGGAATGCCACCTGAGGGCTTTAACTCAGGGAGGAAGAATTCACTGATAAACTAAGCTCGCTCTTTGCCGGAATTAGATAGTTGACCAAGAAAAAATAAATTTGGTTAATCCAGTGCAGGGGTTCTCAAAATGTGAGTCCTAAGAAACAAACCCTCCCTTTATACACATTACAAATAAATGTCCAGAAAACTACAGCCCCAGGCTTCTATAATCTGCCAGACTTGGACCACCTCTCCGAATGCAGGATGCCTTGCTACATTAATAAGGCTCTTGTGTTATTAAAAATAAAAAATAAAAAATAAACGGCTTTGCAGAGAGAGAAAAAAAAACAAGGCTCTTGTGAATGGCTTTTCTTTTCCTCCCAGAAGACATATGTTCCCACAATTTTGATTACTTCTACAGGGTGTGGATATTTTCATAGCTCCTGTTACTTGCTGCTAAGTTGTCGTCTGAGCCAATTGTACTAATTTACGATGCCGCCAGCAGCAAAGGACCACAGGTTTTACCACACCCTCATTCTCAAAACCAAGTTTGCTAATTTAAGAGACCAGATCTTTAATTAAAAAAAATTTTTTTAAGTAAATCCCCAGCCATTTATTTATTTACTTACTTATTTATTTATTTTAAAAAGATTTTATTTCTTTATCTTTAGAGGGGAAGGGAAGGAGAGAAGGAGAGAAATATCAATGTGTGGTTGCCTCTCGTGCATCCCCTGCTGGGACCTGGCCTGCAACCTAGGCATGTGCTCTGACTGGGAATCAAACTGGCGACCCTTTGGTTCGCAGGCCAGTGCTCAGTCCACTGAGCTACACCAGCCAGGGCAAGTGCATCTTTAACTACCTAGTGCCAAATTCTTCTCCCAAATAGTGGTACTGATTTCCACTCTCGCAGTAGGTATTCCCTTAACTGTTCTTCCTTGTCAAGTTTTGATATTGTCAGACTTCAGAATTTTTCCAATCTGAGGGGTATGGAATGAATGACATTGCATTTTTAATACACATCTCTCTGCTGGTCAGGGAAGCTGAACAGCTTTTTGCAAGTTGGCTGGTTGTTCATTTGACCTCTTCATCCCTGAATGCTGTGTCCATAAAGCGCTCATTCTTCACGGTCCCTTGAAAACCCTCTCTCCACAGACTGTTTCCGGATCTCGGCCGTCCGGCAGGGGGGATCTCCTCTGCATCTCTGTAACCTTTTCTGCAGACGTCTTGGATTACCCTTTTCACCTCATCTTGTAAAGTCACTTGTGCACTATTCTACAGGGCAGGGACTATATTTAATTCAACTTCATGACCTTGTTAGTACCTAGTGCAAAGCCCACATTTCATAAACCTTTGTTGAGTCAAATTAGAACTCTCCCCTGCTTTTAAAGACTTACATAGTTTCCTATCAACTACAGAAGAGAATGGAACCTCTTTCATGTAGAATTTAAGACCCTCACGTGGTCATCAGCTTTCCTTTCCTGCTGCTTCTCCCAGTCTGACCCTGCCTTCTGCCCCAGATAGCAGGCTCTTTGTCCACAATGAGGGCCCAGTCTGCAGACGTCTGGCTTTTCTCCCTGCAGCCAGGACGGCAGGGCGATCCCACCTGTAGCAGCTGCCCATCAGATTCTGTAGGAGGCATTCCAGGAATCCTGAAGCCACAGCTTGTTTTTATTGCTAAGCATGGCTTCTGCTCTGAATCTGTCATTTGTGTACTAAACACAGGTTAGCTATGTTTCTGGTTACCCAATGTCGTCCTATGGACGTTTAAATACATGCCAGGAGGGCGCCCTGCCCAAGCAGGCTTGGCTCAGGACCCAGTCTTGTGAAGGAGTCTGGTTTTCCTTTGCCCACCTGCCTCTTTTCTATCTACTTTGATTTGGCTCAGGGTTCCTAACTGTGTCCTTACACTTGTCCTTTGTCTTTGGCCTTGAGTCCGCCTTGGTGTCTTGTGGCCTCTTCTAACCCCTGCCCTGAAACCAATTCCCCATCGCCGTTCTGGGCTGACTTCCTGTCTTCCTCCCACGGCTTGCAGGTCTTTGTTGTCAGTGGTCTTTAGACCAAGACATGGGCATTCGCATGTGTTTGGTGAAGGGCTTTCAGAGGCTCTTTGGCCTGTACAGAAAGGGAACGCGCGCCTTCCTGGTGATGGGCTAACGATAAACTGGGACAGGGTGTTGAATAGCGAGATGGCAGAGATGTCGGAGTCAGGAAAGCCTAGACCCGATTCCTCACTCTGCACCTTACGACTTGAGCAAAACGCCAAACCTCCCTGTGCCTGTTTTCTCATTTACAAAATGGGGATGATTCTATCTTCTTCATACGGTTTACTGTGAGGATTAAATGAGACGATAGAGAGTATTTAGCACATTCTGGAACGTGGTAAGCAGTTGGCACATGACTGCAATTAGGAAGAGGTAGTTAGAAACTTTTGCTCCTTTCAGAAAAATGATGAGGTTGAAGAGGCGTCTGCAGTCAAACCACCGGGCAGGAACGGTGCCCATCCACCGGATCCAGCACAGTCTAAAGTACAAGACACAAGAGGTTTTCTTCTCATGAGGAAATAAAGGAGCGTTACAGGGTGGCAGGTAACACTTAAAGTTCATTAAAGATGAAGACCGGCTCTTACCAGAGACCCACTGGCTGGCATTTAGTAATGGGCTATATGTCGTCCCCTTTGTTCTGTGTCTAGCCTGAGTTGAATAACCAAGGAACAGACAGAAATGAGATTGGAGATTTCACAGAGCAAAATGGAGGACTCATGTTATTATGGACTCCATCTGCTCGGAGGACTCACTGACTGTGTGGAGTCGGTCCTGTCTGAGGGGAGCAGGGTGCCCAGCCAGTCACAGTTCTTTCTCATGCAAAAATGTTATCAGTAGTGTATGTGACAACAGTTAACCTGTGAACCCTCTCACCCTGCCCCGCCATATACTCAAATATCTTTGGACACGTGTATTAGTTTTCTACTGCAGACTGGCCAAGCTTAACTGTGCTTTTTGCTCTAGTCTTACAAGGGGAAACTCAGCATGGCTGCCGGGCTGGGCTCGTTTATCTTGAGGGTCTGGGGAAGATGCTGCTTCCGAGCTCAGTTAGGTGATTGAGAGAATCAAGTTCCTCGCTGTCATAGATTGAGGTCCCTGTTTCTTTGCTGGCTGTAATCCAGGGGTCACTCTCAGCTCCTCAAGGTCCTGCCCTCTCCATCTTTAAAATGGGCAATGGCCCACTGAATCCTTCTAGTGTTTTGAGTCTCTTTTATTCACACTTCTGATACCAGCTAGAGAAAACTCTCTGCTTTTAGAGATTTTACTTATTTTTAGAGATAAGAGTAAGGGAGGGAAAGAAACATCAGTTGATTGCCTCTCGCACATCCTCAACCAAGGACCTGGCCGACAACCCAGGCATGTGCTCTGACTGGGAATTGAACTATGGAACTTCCGGTTTATGGAACGATGTGCAACCCACTGAGCCACACCAGCCAGGGCAAAAACTCTCTGCTTTTAAAGGGGTTACGTGACCATCCAGATAATCTCACTATCTTAAGGTCAACTGATTAGTAACCTTAATTACATTGTCAAGAACCCTTCAAAACACTACGTAGAATTAGTGTTTGAATAACCAAGGGTTGGGGATCTTGGGTAGCCACCTTCGTATTATGCCTATGACACACACCGTAGCTCCAGTCCCCTGAAAAGTGATCCCTCGGGGTCCTTGACACTTGACCTTCCTGGGTGTTGAGAAGCTGCCTGGTATGTGTCCCATTTCTTTCCTGATCAGAAGCCTCAGATTTCCCAGCTTCCTTAACAAGATGCTGGGATCCAAAGGTCTATTTTTTTCTCATTCAAGACAAGAGACCAAATCAGTCAACAGTGCTAGTGATTGTCCTGGGGAATCCTCCCTTCTGAGAAATTTCTATGTAAAATATATATATATAAAGCAAATCTGAAACATCCAACAGGAAGGCTATTACATTTGTTAACGATTCACAGAGTTTATTAATCCGGTTTTCTGACTTTGAGGCATTAATGATGTAATTGAGTTAAAGTCACACATCGGCAGGCCGTAACAGTGATGTTATTTTTCCATTGGCTTTTCTGTCTACCTGGTATCTGGCTAGTTTTCTTTCATGCTGATTAGAAGACCTATTCCGATTTCAGAAGTGTTACCATGTGAAAAAAAATCTGGGACTTATTTTTGAAGACATAGGGTTTTTAAAGTGCTCCTGGGAAGTAAATGAGGAAGTGATTCATTCAGCCTGGCGAAGAAGGTGACATTAGAGTTGGGTCTAGCAAGTTGAGTAGGAATTTCCCAGGCAGTTAAGAGGCTAAAAGGTATTCCGGGCCCAGAGAAACCTGTACTACGGTGCTTACCTGAAGCTGTCCTGTTCATGTCAATCCATTCCTGGGAGTCTTACAAATTCTGGAGGTCATGGATCAATTCTATCTCCCAAAATGACCAGTTAGCTCATTCCTGCCATTTAATTTTATTTATTCACCTCGTATTGGCTAACTTTATACTTGCTGACAAATAGTATTTCAAGTAGCTCATGGTAGAAAACTTGGTAAATACAAAGAAGCAAAAAAAACACAAAAAACAAACAAACAAATCCCACAGAAATCTACTTCAAGTTCACCACCTTGGGAAACCGCTGTCAATGTATTGGTGTAAACACCTCAAGGTTTTTTCCTATGCACATCTATATCTATACACTTTTAGAGCACCCAATGGTATCCCAGTATATTTATTAGGTCATAATTTATTATTTTTACTTAGGCAAGACATTAGAAATACTGGTCATTGTTTGCCTACCCAGCCTCCCACTGAAAGGTATAATGCCCGTCTCAGAGTTCGTCGTCCTTCACTGGCTGTGTCTCCTGACTGAGCTAACAGATTGGTATCTGATCCAAGGTTGGTGTCTGAGTCAGAGACATACCCGTGGGGAGCAAAAATGAGCTGTGTCAATCCCCTGACACTGTGTCATGGAATTGGGCAACTGAGATCATTCATGATGGAGCTGATGGTTTAAGGGGGCCATGGCCTTGAAGTAAGGCCACAGCAAAAAACAAATAGGAGCTGGAGTTGTGAGGGAGCAGAGGAAATAGGAATGGAGGAAGCTGGTTGAGGAAGAGAGGAGGGCAGAGCAGACCCCACCCGTGGAGAAGCAGAGATACGCGGCAGGACGGTCAGATCCCATGCCTTCAACCTCCCACGAGTCCTGTTTTCTCCTGCTCTGGGCCCATGTACATATCTGTCATAAATGCCTCCCTTCTGGCCCTTTTTCCTTTAGCGCTGAGACGGGTGGGCCATCGCTCGCTGACTTAAAAACCCAGTGACAGGCATTGAAGACATCTCCAATGAGTGTCTTCATCACTCATTTTTTTTCACAATGAAAAATAATTTTGTGATCATCTGTGCCAACAGGTGGAGTTTCTTGTTTGAAGGAGAACTGCATAATGTCATGTCGGACTTTGGAAAGACTGCGTCAGTTTACAGCCCAAGCAGCAGGACGTGACTGGTTGATTTTTCATCCCTGTGCCAATAGTACTAATTTAAAAACCAAACAAAACATTGCAACTCGGACGGGCAAGAAGGGGTAAGTGGTCAATTACAGTCTTTGTGTGCATTTCTCTGAATGTGGTTACTGATCAGATGCGTGGGCTTTGTCGTCAGACACACCTGGGTTTGAGTTCTGGCTCCGCCTTTCGCTGTGTGGCTTCAGCTAAATTACTTAGGTTTCGTTGGTCTCCTCTGTAAATTGGAGATAATAATGCTTCTGACTTTGTAGGTTTATGATAAGGCTTAGATAAGAAAATGGATAGAAAACAGTCTAGTAAAAACTCTGCACATTTACTTACTATAGTTATGAAGAATGATTTAATTTGTGGCCACACAAATTAAGCTATGGGAGATATCTGAAACTCAATGGGCTGTTGATTCAAATACCAGTTAGAATTACATACTCCTAGGAACAAGAAAAAATGCAAGAGCCTATTAGGTCCATAACCTTTATCATCTGAGGGAAAATACATTTACTTATTTGGATAGCAGGTGTTATTACAAAGGTCTTTAGAATTAAAATAAAAACGCATGTGTGTATCTTAAAAGCCAAGAAATATAAAATAAAACCAAAGATAAATTGGGTAGGTGGGACTTGCAGATTTCTAAGGATGGTCAGAGGATGAGGGAGTTTTGAAGTAGCTGACATAACATAAGAAAGGGGCTCAAAAATGACATCGGGCACAGTGAGAAGGATGGCTCTGGAAGTTCACTGCTAAACTGGAGAAACCTTTAATAAAAAATAACCTTAGTTAATTAGGTTGGAAGCTTTCTTAGCAGTTTTGTGTCTTGCAACTTAGAGACTCTTTAAGATTAAGTACAGGAAGGGTAAATGGGGTAAAAATGATGGGATTAATATATGGAGGTTAAGAAGAAATATGTTCGCGTTTCACACTTTATGCATTTACAGTGGTTTTAAAAATCGGCTTATTAAGAGTGATAACCTTAAAACTCTTATTTTAAATGTATATTTGAGTTAGTTTTAGACTTAAGATTTCGAATTGAAATCTTACTAAGCTGACACATGGAACTGGGCCAACTATGAGAATTTAGATGCATTATATTTGTAAGTTTATCTGATTTATAAGGGTTACTAAGCATTGAAAAGTTTCTAGGTTGGACAATTGAAGAAATTAAAAAGAAAATCTAGTAAGTTTATAGACATGATTGTAAATGTTTGAGGATGCTGAGTTTGTGAATGGGACCAAGAATTCTTAAAAGTTTCTGAAAAGTGGTAGGTAAGATATAGAGGCTATAGCAGGATCAGGGTCAGCGCTGGGCCAGTTAAATTTGAAGAATGTGCGGGGTTCATAGGTGAAAATGCCCCATTACACAGCTGAAAATGCTGAATAGGGACTTCTAGATGATGTAGTCTGGAGATGTATTTAGGGCTCTTCACCACTTTAAGGTGAGTGTGGATAAAGTTACTAAGAAAGAGTGCAGAAAGAAAGAAACGAAAGAGGGCTGAGGACAGAATTCTGTCGAATACCCATTATTTTAAGGGCAGTGGACAAGGTGCAAGGGAAGAGGCCCAAAAGGGGCAGAGTCTCCCCTAAAAAGAACTTGCAAAGATCAGTGGCAGGGAATCCAATGGAAGGACGTTTGGACAAATACATTTCCTGCTTAGGCATCCGCTTCTGAAATATTAGGAGGGTCGAGCAGTTCCAATCGGAGACTGCTGGTGAATCTAGGAGAGAGCTGAGGCCAGACTGCCCGACTTTGCGGTCCCTTTATGAGTGTGGGTCCTGCTGGCGTCCAATAAGAACACCCTGGGCCACTTAGAAGGACACCCTTCTTGAGCCCATTGGTGCAGAGTTTAGCTCGGCAGGCAGGGGAAGGAGTCCACGTGTTTTACTTCAAGCGACTGACAATGGCGACCTTTTTGTCCGAGCAAAGGATGAGGTAGGAGCCGGAGAGGTTAAGGCTTCAGGGCCTTCCTTGCCAGCGGAGGTGTTCGCTAGCCGGACCGGCCACTGGCTCCGCCTCCTTTCTTCCGCCTCCAGTAGGAGCCTAGAGAGCTCGGGGGGCGGGGATAGGGGCGGGACCGGCCCGCTCGGGCTCCGCCTCCTTCCGCCCGCTCCCCTCGGCGCAGCAGGGTGGGGCCGCCGGGGCGGGGCCACTGGGGCGGGGCCTCTGGGACCAGGACAGCCCGCGCACTCTGTAGGAGCCGCACCGCCGTCGCCCGCGCCTCTAAGGTCTCACCGCTTCCTCTGCAGAGACCTGGGCTCAGCCGCCATGTCCGCCACGGACGAGGTTGACGGACTGGGCGTGTCCCGGCCGCACTATGGCTGTGAGTGCGGGGATCTGCGGCGCGGGGGTTTCGGGGCTGGGTTCTCTGCTTCCCAGGCGCCGTTTTCCCGGGAGGGGGTCGGCTGGGCGGGTGGGGCCGGGCGGCTGTGGGCCACGCGGACCCGGAAGAGCCAGGGCAGTGGGCGGGAGGGGTGGCGGGCAGCGAGGCTCCCAGCCCGCGCCCCTCGGTCTCCGAAGCGGCGAGGGGGACCCAGGCGGTCTCCACGCTTTAGCCGGGGCGTTGCGGCTGGAGGGCCTCACCCAGCGCCGCCCACCACCCAGCTCGACCGTGATTGAGGGGGACGGCCTAGGGTGAGGTGGCAGGAGGACCGTGCAGGGTGTGTCCCAGGACCGGAGGCGAGGGCTCAGCTGGTTCTTGGAGGGGAGCTGCTGCCCTTGTGCTGCAGGCGAGGGAGACCCTGGGTCTAGACCTGCCCGGCCCTGGGCGAGTCACTTCAGCTTTTTCCGGCTCAGTTCCCTCGACAGGGTTTCAAACGTAAAAACTAAAACAAAACAAAACAAAAATCCCCCAAAACAAACAAAACCCCCCTCTGACTTCCTCATTTTCTGTAGCTGTCCCTGGGACGTCATTGAACTGCAGGCAGTTCATTGAACTGGCCAAAGGAGAGTCCTTTGGAGTCTCGAAATTTTCGATTTTCTTTTATATTCTGGGGGTAATGTTCTGTTTTCAGGGTAATTTCACTCATCAACAGTTATATGTGTGGGGTTGTGTCACTTCTGTGAAATTAAAGGTGAGCTGCTTTCAAAGAACGTTTTAATCAGAGAGAGAGAGAGAGACAGGTGTACAACCCAATGATAATGTACAATAAAGATAAAAGCTGCGAGGACAAACTCAGCATAAACAATCAGCACCAGGGTTGAGGACAGGCTTGGGGAAAGAGGGGGCCCACAGTGGTGTGACATTTGAACAGAGCCTTGACGTATTCGGGCAAGTCTGATGAGGCAGGGTGGGGCAGGAGAGGTGACTAGAGGCAGGGAGAGCCTGAGCCACAGCATGGAACCACAGTATTGAACCGTAGAAAGGCGCTGGGAGTTGTGGTGTGGAGTGCACAACGGTGGCAGGGAGGAGAATTTCCAAAAGTAGTTGGAGCTAAATTGGGAAAGGCCTCGAATGCCATCCCAAGGAATTTATTCCATACGCCGGGTGCCCGCCGGGTGCCCGTGCAGGAGGTGGATTGCTTTGAGGTTAGGCTCACAGGCTTTTGAGATGGGCTGCCTAGGTGTGAATCCAGGCCCCGCCCCTTGCTTACTCACTGTGGGGCTAACATCACCCTGCCTCCATTTCCTCACCTGCGAAATGTGAGGGATATTCATGACTGTTATGGGGCTTCGATGGGAGAGTGCATGTAAAATGCATAGCACAATTACTGCCACTTTGTTCCCAATGACCGGACTGCTGACTTTGGTTCTTACTAAAAGAGGGAAACAGCATGATCAGCTCTGTTTTTAGAAAAAGTCTGGCAGATGGCATTTTGGCCCTAAATCTCAAGTCATTATTTTTCAAGTTAAGCTAAAATATAGTACATATTCATGTTATCGTACTTTAGAAAAGAAAAAGGTAAGGTGGGAATGGCTGACGCGCCATAGTTCCTGTTTTAGGAAAGTCTAGCTACACAGCTGCAGGTCGCCCTGACTCTTAGGCGAGAAGCAGGGATTCAAAGGTGTGGTGGTCTTGTATTGCTCAGAAAGGTTACAGATTCTCTTGTTCACATTCTTTCACGTTTTAGCTGTCCTGGATAATGAGAGACTCACTGCAGAGGAGATGGATGAAAGGAGACGGCAGAATGTGGCTTACGAATACCTTTGTCATTTGGAAGAAGCAAAGAGGTAACGGCTGTCTGGAAAGAAGGCTGGGTGAAGGGAGCTGACGTGGTGAATACTGATGGAGATCTCTTGGAGTAGGTTGTGGAAGTGCCTGAGGGAAGCTGGTGATGTGAAGAAATGAGGTTAGGTAGGGAGGGCATTTATTCACGGGACCGGATAACCTTGATGGCACTTTATTCATGAAACACTCATGGCCATTTTTGTATACTGACGAATGTCCAGATTTGTGTTCTGCTTTCTGCCTATGATGCACATTTGGGGCACTACCAGCTGTGGGGGGGAGAGAGCATTTTTAGAATTTGAAGTCCTTGCCTTTAATGTTTCACTGGTTCTTCACTGGTTTTGATTTATATATGAGCTGGGGCCCTTCTCCCATTGTTAGTGCTATGGATATGGGTCCATGCATTGGGCAGCGTTCAAAGACAGCTTAGCCAAGGCGGCATCCTCTGCATTCGTGAAGCGTGTAGGCTCTCTTTTCCTTTTTCAGGTGCTTTAAGACCTGGTAGGCCCAGGGTGTCCCTATGCTAACCGTGTTCATTTCTGTCATTCTGATTTCGTATTCCTGAATGTCTCAGGGTGGGTAGATGTACTTAATTATGGGCCAGATATTCTATAAGTGAGCTTTGCTGGGAAAGGCCAGCAAGAGATAATGAAAGGTATCTGTGATCCACAGTCTAATAAAAATCATGGATGTGTTCAATGTTACTGATAAACAGGCTTTTAAAAAAATTTCCAAAAATATTGAAATGCTTCAGGAAAGTTCAAGAACAATACAGCACACATCCGCGTGTTTCAGGAGGAACTTTAGCCCTTCAGATCTTTCCCTTTCCTGTCCCCGGGGCTACCACTGGCTTGCATTTGCTGTGTCCTCCTGCATCCAGGCTTTTCTGAGCTTGAGGCCCTTCCCTGAGACTGGGGGAGGGATTAGTGATGATTTAGGTGGGGAGAATTGTTCTAAATGGAAGGTTAGACACCAGACAGATATGTCATTAGAAAAGCAGTTGATTCTTATACAAAGTTTGTAAGGGCCCCTTGAACAAGAATGTGAAGTCCTCTGCTCCGTCAATTCTGGACTAGGTCTAATTTCGGAAGGTCAAGGAATTTGCAAGCTGCATCGGGCCTCAGAGACCAGCCTGTGCTCTGCGAAGCCTCGGAGATGAGCGGTGGGGTGGGTGGGGGGGAGCCTCAGCTCACCTTGTTGCCCGCATCCAAAGCCATTCTGCTTCAGTTTTAATACTGGGTTTCTGCAGTGAACTTTCCTTGCTGCAGAGGGTATCTTGGCTGACACCCTCGTGCCACCACTAATCTAGTTCAACCATCTCATTTCAGTGCTGGGATATTATAACCTGAATAGAATGATGCTTTTATAAGCACATTTCTTCTTCAGTCGCTGCCTTAGCAAGGCATTTCATTGGTCAGGTGTTTTTTCCAGTCTGGGAAAGTAGCCCATTTCCTTTAGAACCCATGCAGGGGGCCATGAGCCCCTGGGGTGTGTTTTACTTGGGTGTTTCTGCATACTCGGGAGGTGACTAATGCAGTGAGACATTCGTGATAGTATTTATTTTTTATGCTTTGATTATAAGGGAGCGTGTAATAGTGGCGCACTTGCCCTGGTACACTCAGCCCGCTGGCCTGGCATTGTGGAATCGGGCTTGCTTTATTTAATTGAGTCAATCACACAAAACCTGGACGTGGTTATTTTATTTCTGTTTGGTCGTTTAAAGCTTTGATTAGAAGATCGATTTGGGAAACACCTGTTTAGATTTTACAGCTGGTCAGGGTTAGGAAAAGAAGCCTGGGAATGTCGTGCTGAGAAAAGAGGACTGGGTCCCTACTGGCTACCTTCTCTGGCTGCTGCCACCCCCAAGAAAGTATTGGAGGTGCAGACAGGTCACATGCTCTTGCTCATGAGCTTGGGGCTTCAGCCCCCGTGGAGTCTCCTGCCTCTGAGATCCAGGCTGTACCTTCTGTGCCCCGCCTTCCCAATTTGCCTTTTTGGACTGGCCCCATCCTGTTTCCTTCTGACCTCCACCCTCCCCTGTTGGAGGAGGCTCAGGGTCCGGAATCTACACCGGCTCCCAGGCCAGGAAGAAAGATCTGAGAGATCCAAGGGAGAAAAGGTTCTCCTCTTTAGTTCTATTTATAAGACTGCCACTCCTCCCACGAAAAGCTCCATCTCGTAGTACAGTGGCCCCATTGTGTCGCTTAGGACTCTGTTTTCTCATGTACCTGTAACCGAGCTCTTCAGTGGGAAGAGCCGAGAGTGTGCAGAGAGTGAGTGTGAAATGTGTGGAGACAGTGCGTGGAAGTGCGTGGAAACATGAGAGTGCATTGTGGATGTGGGTGTTCCCCCCAAAAGTCAACTGGGAAAATTTAGCAGTGATTCCTTAAATGTGGGCACTGGCTGCAGTGGGGAAATAGGAAATACAGAGCTTCTGCTTTCCTTTACCGTCTGGAGAGTAGCTTCAGTGTGGAAAATAAGTTACTGCTCTGATGAAACACCGTCTAAAGGTACAGGGCTGTTTGCTAAGAGCTACAGAGCAGATCAAGGACTTTGTAAAAGGAGACACCTTAAATGACTTGTTTGTGCTTAAACATGGGTTTGCTTTTATCTTTTTGCCCATTCTACATGGGCTTTACATTTGTTCTGGTTAAGGAGTAATAGAGATGAATGGCATTTTCCGTCAAGCGGAGAAGGTGAGACTTAAATATGTGAGGTACAGCAGATACCTGAGTCTTCCCCAGGCAGAAGTACTAGATCAGAGAAAAATAGATCCGGTGACCAAAACCAAGGAAGGGCACGAATCAGGTAGGGCAACCCGAAGGGAAGGAGAGTGGTACTTGGAACAGGATTGAATTCAGTCAGGTCACGGGGCACCGGAAGAGGGTTGATTCCCGCGCCCTCCCAGGGAGGACTCCTTTTTGCAGAGGCTCCCTGGTGTAGCTGGTGCGGCGTTTGAGCCTGTCATGGGCCACCGTCCTCCCGATCAGTCTCCAAACCCCAGTGCCAGGGGCAGGACACACCCTGCCTTGTGGAAGGCAGAGGAAGGGCTGTGACTGGCTGGAGACTGTTAGAAGCTGCACAGCGTTCACAAGAGCTTAGCACTGAGTGCAAACACTTCAGCTTCTGCAATTTAGGGGAGCTGAGAAAGTGTCTTGGAAAGAAATCAGGTCTTAAGAACAAATTCTCTTTTGTGCACATGTCCTTGTTGTTGGCATGGAGCACTCCCCAGGATGGGCTCTTCAGACCTCCTCTCCGAGTGGGGTCACGGTTCCCGTGGCATCGGAGCAGATCCAGGCTGGCCCACGGTGATCCTGGAAATAGGAGTTAAAGACACTGAAGAGGCAAGAAAATAAAACGATAGGTGAGGTGATTAGGAACCTTGCCCACCAGTTCCTAGAATTTTTCAGTCGAGGAATATCACTTAAATACTTGAGGGGGGATCATTTTTAGGAGGTGACTCACTTTCACAGATGGGAAAACTAGTTTTAATTGCCTGGGGAGACCCAGTGTGATTAAGGGTCTACATGGCACATGGCTACTTAGTGGCATGTTGGGACAGCCAGCTGGGTGCCTCCATGCGTTCATAATTGCCCAGGGAGGAAGTGCGGGGTGGGATTATTCTTAACTCTTACAACGGTGACAGAAATAAAAGCCTCTGTTTTCTTTTCTGAAACTTAGTGCAGCTGCCTTAGACAGACTCCTTGGTAAGATGTAGGTTGCCTGAAAAAGTGTGTTACATGGTGATTCAAACGAAGAGCACTTTCCCACAGTTAACAATGTTGTAGATGGGAAGAACTTAGTTCCTAGTGCAGCCACCAAAAGCTTTTCTTACCCTTGTACCTGAGACAGCAAAATTTACGTTTATGAAATGTGAGCGGTAATCTGGTAAATATTAGCAGTCAGCTAGCTCCTTAGTAGCTATCATTATTACTAACGACAGTCATATGACTCTAATCCCATAATGCTCATAATTAAGTAAAGCAGAACTTGAAAAAGTCAGATGAAAACGTCTTTGAAAGTCTTGACTCCAACAATACGCAGCGTGAAAAGGAGGAGGACTTTCGGTTTTGGCAGGTGTGAATTCTGAGTCTGGTTTTGCAAGTTGCTTCACCTCGGGGAGTGAGTCTAAATTTGTGCTTTGCAGAATGGACATACCATGCATCTTAGGAGTTGCCTGGCCCGGTCTCTAAACACAGTAGTCACTCAACAAACATGCTCTTTATCCTGGTCCTCGAGGGCAAAAGCTGATTTACTATCAAGGTGGCGAGGTGTTAATAAACTTTCCTGGGGAATTTTCTGGGCACTTTCAAGGTCCTGGAGGTTGGCAGCCCTCGTGTTTTCACTTCAGACTTAAAGCTTTTGTCTTAAAAAGGAAACGCTACAAAGAGACTGTCTCTGGGGAGCACAGTGTGGGTGGACAGTGTGACCCATGCTTTTTATTTAATGCCCTTCTGTTTATTTAAAATGCTTTGCGCAGTGACTATGAAAAAAATTTTAATTTTATTTTATCGATGTGAAAGAGAGAAAGGTTGATTTGTTATTCCACTTATTTATGCCTTCGCTGGTGGATTCTCGTATGTGCCCTGACTGGGCATCAAACCTGCCACCTTGGTGTATTGGGATGAGGCTCTAACTCACTGAGCTACCCAGCCAGGCTAATTATGAAGTTTATAATAAAGAAAAAAGGAATTAAGAAAAGGGGAAAACTGTCTAAGTACATAATTTTTAGATTGGGTACATGGTGTTGTTCACTGTGGGAAACCTCATCACACTGTACACTCTCTTTGTATGCATTATGCTTCATCTACAAAGTTTACTGAAACAGAAGAAAAAGAGCAATTGTCTAAGGACAGCAGAAGAGAAGTTGATGTTCTTTCCTGGGTAGTGAGGAATTTGGGCGTATGAAGGTCGCTCATCAGAGAGGGGGCTGAAATTCAGATTCTTGACATTGCTGTGCTGTGACCTTGATTACTATTTTCAGTGGGCCCATAATGTTCATAATTTATTGATTCCAGTTTTTTAAAAGATTTTATTTATTTATCTTTAGAGGGGAAGGGAAGGAGAGAGGGAGAGAAACATCAATGTATGGTTGCCTCTTGTGCGTCCCCTGCTGGGAACTGCCTGCAACCCAGGCATGTGCCCTGACTGGGAATCGAACCTTGATCCTTTGGTTCACAGGCTTGTGCTCAATCCACTGAGCTACACCAGCCAGGGCTGATTCCGTTTAATGTTATATTGTTTGCTGGAATGGTTCCATATTTCCCCACGTATCTGTTTGTCAGGTTTATATTGGGCGGTTGTTGGTCTCTGGCCTTCTGGTGTCCCGATGGTAACTTGTGTGAGTGCTGTTACAGTGTGGATGCCCTACAGTTAATAATACTGCACTGCATATTTGAAAGTTGCTGAGATAGTAGATCTTAAAAGTCCTCATCACAAGAAAAAAATTTTTCTTTGTAACCCCTGTGTGGGAACGCGTGTTAACTTGACTTATTGTGCTGGTTGGTTTGCAATGCACGCAAATATCAAATCATGTCGTTGCGCCCGTGGAACTAATGTAGTGTTCAATGTCACATACACCTCAGCTTGAAAAAAGAGAATGAGTGGCGATCTTCAGTCAAGTTTGCTGCAAGTATTTTCCCCTAATTTTTCACTTTATGCGCTTATTCACTCTATAGTTTTAAATTGATTGGTGTTTAAATATTAATCTTTCTGTTTATAATTTCTTCTATAAGTTCAAAGTAGAGATGGTTTAATTTCTGTAAAGACTTGCTAAATTTTGAAGTTTTATTTGTTGTTATTTTTTTCCTTGATTTAGTGATTTAATTTTTTTTAAGAATCTAAGTCTGTAATTCTCATGGCGTTTCTAAGTTATTCTGATATCATTTAAGGACAACCTTATTACTACCCATTAGCGATTGATGTCTGCTTTCTCAGATGGTAAGTTACATCTAGCTCTATTTCCAGACTCTTTGTTCTGCGATGGTGCACTATATTTTATTCTTCTAGAGAAAATGTATATATTCCTTCATTTTCCTATACTTATTATTGAGAAATAACATGTGAACCTAGCTTGTTTTTAGCTCCATGACAAGTCACTTCTTTTTATACTTTTTCATGATTTGAAACTTGTACAATTCTTGTTTCTTGTGGTTTCCCCAAGTTATATATAGTATCTTTTTTGTTTATTTTAGCTCTAGGAACTTGTCTGTTACACCTTGAATAGTTAATTGGTTCTGATTCATTAGTTCTGCCCATTCTTAGCTCAGATCAGCAGAGTCTGTTTTATGGCTATTCCTCATTTTGTTGTTGTTTTTTTAATCTTAGTTAAATCGGCATTCTCGGTGTCTCGCATATATCTTCTGCTTTGCTGACCTAATGTTCTACTCTCTTGATCTTTTTCATTGATTCTGTTAATGTTCGTTGCTTTGTCCTGTTCAGTTTTCACTGTGCACTAGTGACTCCTTTTCCTTCTCTACTCTTGATAGTAGACTCAGTGGTCTGTGATCAGTTCATGAAGAATAGTGTGACGCATATAAGATCCTTTTCAGGTGGAAAAAGAAAGCTGGTAGCCAAGAGAACTGGGTTTAATACTGTACCAATTCCCCGTATTTTCACTAAGTCTCGGAGTCGATGGGACCCGAGGGAACGGTGTTAAATGCTGGCTTGAGTGTACGACTTGTCTACTGGTGAAGGTCGGGGAAGTCTGATTAGGGTAAGTGGACCATTAATTTGACCTAACTTAGCATAGATGTAATTCTTTTGTTCTCAGAGGTCAGAGCAACAATTATGTATGTGGACATAGAGTGAAAAAGATATTTTAGGGCCTAAGGTGGCCTGTTCTGGGAACTCAGTTTGCCGGCTTTGCATGGTGACCTGTCTCCCTCTGGGGGCGGGGGAATTGCCTCCTGCAGAATTCCTTCTGCTCCACAGGTAAGCAATTTGGGGATCCCTGTTGGTAGCAGGAACTGTTGAACGTTTTTAAGCCATGTGGTAGTTCGATGGACTTCTGGTTCCTTCCAGCTGGGGCCGGCTAAATAAACCCATTCACAGGAAGTATTTGTAAGAAAGTGCTGGCAGGCAGAGGGAGACCATCCGGAAGTGATTCACAGCACTGGGGCTGTTTGTTTAGTTTGCCACTAGGTTGCCAGGAGACTATCTTCCATCGAGCTGAGTGAGGTCCTCCTTCTGCAGAGGTGCCCTTGCCCACCTGCCCAAGTCAGGACGCTGCTGCTTGACTTTTCTTCTGCAAGAGCTCCTGGTGACCTGCCGGACGCCTGTGGCTTTGCAGTGTGCTAATCGAAGAATGTTACACAGACAAACGAAGGATCTTGTTAATGGTGTATTTTAAAGAGTTTGCTTGCTTAAGCTTGAATGTTTAAAAAAAAAGTTTTGCCCATAATTCTATGTTGGGACAAATTAATTTGTTATTTTTCAATAAGGTATTTTATTTTAAAGACTTTTATTTATTGACTTTTAGAGAGAGGGGAAGGGAGGGCGAAGGAGAGGGAGAGAAACATTGATTTGAAAGAGATACATGGATCTGTTGCCTCTTGCACACTCAACTGGGGACCCGGCTTGCAACCCAGGCATGTGCCCTGAACGGAAACCGAGCCAGCGACCCCTCAGTTTGCAGGCTGGCGCTCAGTCACTGAGCCACAGCAGCCAGGGTGCGCATTTTGTTTTAGAAACCTTAATACTTAAAGTACCTTTACAACAGCTACAAGGAAGCCAAAAAAGCCCCTCCAGTACCCAAAACCCAACCCTGCCATTTGCCCCTGCATCGGTGTCCCCGCCTGTCATCATTGGTGCCATTTACTGGGCACTTATTATGTGCATTGTCTAATTAGCTGTTCTGGAAGCTCCAGGAGCAACTTATTCTTTTCTTTTTTTTTTTTTTTTAATTTTTATTTATTTATCTTTAGAAGGGAAGGGAAGGAGAGAGGGAGAGAAATATCAGTGTGTGGTTGCCTCTTGTGTGTCCCCTGCTCAGAACTGGCCTGCAACCCAGGCATGTGCCCTGACTGGGAATCGAACCACGGTTGTTTGGTTCACAGGCCTGTGCTCAATCCACTGAGCTACACCAGCCAGGGCCAGG
This sequence comes from Artibeus jamaicensis, assembly GCF_021234435.1. Lineage (NCBI taxonomy): Eukaryota > Metazoa > Chordata > Mammalia > Chiroptera > Phyllostomidae > Artibeus > Artibeus jamaicensis. Next base: position 2,971,546 of record NW_026522049.1, on the reverse strand, counting down.
AGTGGCTTTTTCTTACCAAACAGGAGTTGGTATCACTTGTCCCAGGTCAGCCTGTGGGAATCCGGTGCAGGCCTGGCTGACCCCAGCGGCCAGCGCTGTCCCTCTGCTGGCCCAGATGGGCTTTCACCTGCCCCTCCAACTGCATGAGGGAAAGTCTCGATTTTCATGTGTTTGTGTGTGTGTGTGTGTGTGTGTGTGTGTGTGTATGTATGTATGTATGTAGATTGCTGGACTCTGTCTTACACTTTTTTTACTCCCTTCAGAGCTGAAGACAGTGATAGACTGACCTGAGTAGCTGTTCGGTATTTGTTGATCAGTGAAAGATTTGTGCATCCATGCTTATCAGAAATACTATAAAACACAATATCTCAGTTAAGTGGGTTTTATATAGGTGTCTAGAAACATGATGATTGGCCTGGGATAAATGGGTGTACTTAGCTATTTGGACCGAACTCCTGCTCACAGGCGAGTCTCCCCGGAAGCAGAAGCGGAAGGGGCTGCGGCGGAGGTTATATAGTCGTACACAGTGACTCTGGGGAGGCCAGAGAGTCCCTGATTGCTTTTCTTTTTCATACCCTAGTATCTGCTCTGATTCAGTTCAGAAAGGCTTCCCTTCTTCCCAGCCACTGATTTTTTTTTTTTTGAATAATGACCTCATGCAGACAGGAGTGGCAAATTGGATTGGAAATTGTCTTGGATCATTTGGCGAGAACTGTGTTTTTTCGTGTTGTGGGTGGAGGAAAGGCTGTCTGAAGGCCTTTATTTCTTCTTTACTCAGAATACCTTCCTGTTGACTCATTGGAAATCATAACGAAAAGCAGAAGGGAGCGTTGGAGAGGCAGCTGCCAGCCCGGGGCTTGGCTTCTCTTAGGACAGATGTCTGGTGGCTGAGAGAACTCTGGCTTTCAGAAAAAACTGTGAGACTTTTGTAGCAGAAGGAAACACTGTTACTGGGATAGGTATTCCTCCATAAAGGAGCAAGTATCAGTCTGTTGCCAGGGATCGTTAATTAGCAACATAAAAATCTAAAAGTATTTTTCTTGAATGGGATTAATGAGTGTTCCTAAAAACTGAAGCAGCAGGCATTGAAGTACAAAAAGAGAGAGAACAGGGCAAAATTAGAAAGTGGAAAAAAGAAAAAAAAAAGGGAAACCGTGCTTGCTGGGGCGACACACACGCTCCAATGGGAACAGTGCAGATTAGCCGGGCCTTGTGCAAGGCTGGCACACAAACTCGTGAAGCGTTCCATAAAAAAATGAGAAAGAAAAACTGATTGTTAAAGATAGAAAAGGAGCCCTGACCGGTGCGGCTCAGCTGCCTGGGCGTGGTCCCACAAAGGGAAAGGTCCCCAGTCAGGGCACATGCCTGAGCTGCGGGTTCCGTCCTCGGGTTGGGGTGGAGGCGAGAGGCAGGTGATGGATGTTTGTCATGTGGATGTTTGTCACGTCGATGTTTCTCCCCCTATTTTTCTCCCTCCCTTGCCCTCTCTCTAATAATGAATAAGTAAAAATCTTTTTAAAAAGTAGAAAATTATATAAAAGTAAAATTTAAATGGGAAATGTCCCAGTGTAGATCATTTTATTACCAATAACATCTCAGATGACCTTTAAAACATGTAACAGGAAGCAAAAGTAATGTAACTACTTGCATGACAATTATAACAAAATGCTTTTCTGCCTTGAGGACATATTGCTGTGTCATTAGTTTGGACAGTGCTTCTTAAGCATTGATAGTTTGACAAGTAGTACTTGACAATGGCTTGACTTTGGTTTTTTTTTCTTTAAAAATTTGAGAATTCCCACAAACTATTTTTAGGCAGATTTCGTCTTAATTTTCTTTCTTTCTTTTTTCTTTTTTGGATTTATTTATCTTTAGAGGGGAAGGGAAGGAGAGAGGGAGAGAAATATCAGTGTATGGTTGCCTCTCATGTGTTCCCTGCTGGGAACTGGCCTGCAACCCAGGCATGTGCCCTGACTGGGAATTGAACCGCGATCCTTTGGCTTGCAGGCCTGTGCTCCATCCACCGAGCTACGCCACCCAGTGCTAATTTTCTTATTTTTATTTCTTTACTTTTATTTTTTTAAGGTTTTATTGATTTATTTTTAGTGAGGAGAAAGAGGGAGAGAAATGTCAGTGTGTAGTTGCTTCTAGTGCACCTCCTATTGGGGGCCTGGCCTGCAACCCAGATGTGTGTGCCCTGACTGGGAATTGAACCAGCTACCCTTTGGTTCTCAGTCTGGTGCTCAATCCACTGAGCCACTCCAGCCAGGGCATAGTATTAATTTTTTTAAAGGAAAATTTTTGTAATCATTTAAATAATAGATACAGCATGGGCCTGATACTTAATTCAGAAACTGTGCTAGGATGTACAGTGAGAGAAGTCTGTCTCCTTAGCCCTGTTTCCCAGCCACGCAGGTTCCCCAGTTGCAGCCATTGTCGTGACCGTGTGTCCTGTGGGAGCTGTTCTGTGCAGACACATGCAGGTCACTTTGATTTGCTTGTTAGAACTGGTAACACTCTATCCATCCTGCCTTGTCTTAACTTACCCATTGCGCATCATTTGTTTCTTCACAGCTGCCTCCTTTTCCCTCTCCATGGACGCGTCCCCGCCCCCAGCTTTTGCTATTATGCATATATAGTGTTGTAGCTAGCAACTCTGTACTCGCACCGGAGAGTGTTCTTGCAGGACCAATTTCTAAAAGTGGAATTTCCAAGCCAAAGGGAATCTGTCCATTTAGTTTGGGTACGTATTGCTAGTTTGCAGTCCGGCGGAGCTCTACTAGTTGACATGTCCTCAGAAATACATGAGGGCCGCTCTCCCCATACTTTCATCCATTGGGGTGTCAGACTTTGGGCGCCTTTTTAAATTTATTTATTTATTTATTTTTAGAGAGAGGGAAAAAGAGAGGGAGAGAAGTATCAATGTGTGGTTGCCTCTCACATGGTCCTCACCGAGGACCTGGCCTGCAACCCAGCTTGTACCCTGACTGGGAATCGAACTGGCAACCCTTTGATTCGCAGCCTGCGCTCAATCCACAGAGCTACACCAGCCAGGGCTTTTTTTTTTTAATTGTGAATTTCATAAGTGAAAATAGTTTTTTGTTATAGTTTTATTTTTAGGTTATTTAATTTTGAGCGAAGCTCAGCATCTTTACATGTGATTCAAAGCCGTCTATATTTCCCTTCCCGTCAGTTTTGGCAGAATCCTTTGCTCACTTTCCAATGGGCTGTTGGTCTTTCCTTACTGACTTCAAAGAGGTCTCTCTGTATTGAGGAGGTCGACCCTTTGGGTGCCATATGTGTGGTAGATAGTTTTCCCAGTTTGTTCTGTAACTTTTGACTTTTAAAGTATTCAGACTAGTTTAGAATTTTAAAACATGTTTTATGTTTTTAGCTTTGGGACTTTATGTTACTTTTAGAGGGTTCTTATCTATACTGAGATTTTACAAAAACATTCTCCTGTACTTCTAGTGGTTTTAGTATATGAAGAGTTTTAACATTTGACCCTTTGATCCATTTGGAATTTATGTTGGCATGAGGAACGAGGTAGAGATTCTGCCTCATTTTTTCTCTACATAATATTTGGATGCCTTACTTATTTTTATTGATTTGGGAGAAAGAGAGAGAGAGAGAGAAACAGTGATTTGTTTTTCCACTTGTTTATGCATTCACTCAGTGATTCTTGTATGTGCCCTGACCAGGGATCGAACCTACATCCTTGGTGTATAGGGATGACACTCTAACCCACTGAGCTACCCAGCCAGGCCTGAGCAGTATCTTAAACATTGAACATGAGCAGTGGCTCTCTTGTGAATGTGCTCTGGAGTTTGCCATGCTCTGTAGTCTATCTACTGAGACCTTAATTTTTTTTCCATAACAAGGCCATTTCAACTGTGGAGATTTTTGTAATCTCCACATATGGCTTACATTTCCTTTTAGAGAAATTGACTAGAATTTTTCAGAGCGCTTTCAAGCAGGACGTGCTGTGACGTTGCAAAGATTAATAACGTACAATGAAGTTGGTACTGAGAGGACAGGGGTTAGGTTCACTGCTCCAATGTATGGACCACGGAGAGGGGAACGGTACTAACTAACTAACTAACTAACTAACTAACGTAACTCATTCTTCTTGTTGAAGGAGGGTATAATTTGGGAATGGAAAACTGTTTGGCTGACTTTCCACATCACTATTTTTAAGGGTTATTCAATTCATGAGTGCTTGACTTCAAGGAAGAGTTTAGTGATCAAACCAGTGTCAGAAATACTGGATTGAACCGAGTTAAACAGATTGTTTCACTGGTGGCTTATTTAGGTGCTTTAATATAGGCTCTACGTTCCAAGTCTCCAAGAACCAGGAGAGGGTCCGCGATATTCCTCAAACCTCATTTCCTGTCCGCCTCTTCTCCTGGGTCATCTTTCGTAGGCCTGGTGTTTCCAGGACACACGGAAACACTGTTCTCTGTCAGAGTGATGGATTTACTTCAGGGACTATTTCCAGTAAGAATTTGGAATATGTTCCTGGTCAGTTCTCCACTGTTTTATGTTTTATCTATAGTTTCTTTCCATTTGCCATTGGGTTCTCATGTTCTTGGCTTATAGAGCTTAAATTAAAGCCATTATGGTACTAATTGGATAGGTATAATTGCCAAAGTGTTGCAGGATCTTGAAGGCATTGTGAAGAACAGGAATATGTTTTTCAAAAAGTGGGGGAGTGCAGATGTATTTATTATTGAAAAGGAAAAGAAGATAATCCCAGAGTCTAGTCCGGTGAGCTGCTCTCTGGCAACAGTTCATTGCATGTTACCAAGTGGGTTTCTTACGGGCGCTTGTGAGAAGTGCCGCCTCGGAGCTGAGCAGGACTCCCGGCAAAGGTGCCGCCGTGTTGACGTCATCTCCTTTGGACGGGGTCACCAGGTTGGTGAGTCAGAGAAGCACTGAAATCTAATGTCAGGATTTCGGTAGGGCCTGTGGAAGTATGTCTTGTGATGCTTTTGCAGACAGGCTGGGGAAATATGGGCTAGAGTGTCATGTCATTAAGCTTCGTCACCATATTCAAAAAGAGCATCCGGATGGGGAGTGACTGCTGAGGGGGTGGGGCCTTTTATTGAAAGGGCGGTGAGAATTCCTGGGAGTGACAGACTTGTGGTGGCTTCCTTGTGCACATACTGCAAACAACTGAATTTCATACTCTAAAATGGTTAAAAATGGCAACTTCATGCTATGGGAATTTTAACACGATAGACAAAGGAGCTACTAGGTTTTCAGTTCAAAGGAGGCTCTGCAGGGCCTGTTGCATGTGAAGCATTTCAAGAGGATGTGAGGATGCGTTGGTGACGTGTTGACCCAGCCCGAGCGGGGGGCTTGCCGCTTGAGGGATCTTTACTAGAGAAGTGACGTTAGTGGGGTTGTGGAAGGCAATGCAGCCAATCCGAGACCGGTGTTCGCTCATCAGTGCAAATGCGGCAAAGGAAGAGGCCCCGGTGTCTTCAGCTTTAAAAGGGTCTGCAATCATCTTGAGCAGGGAGGATGGCTGTGCGGAGGGATTCTCTCACACTCACAGCCGCCCCTTTTCAACACAGCTGCGGGGCCACTCCCACTGGTGGGGGTGGTTGTCGCCGCAGGACCGGAGCAGCCCCCCACCCCCACCCAGCCGGGATCAGGAAGGATCTGTACCCCCTGACGGAAGTGGGGAAATGGAAAGGACCGAGGTTGCGTAGTAGTAGTAGTAGTAGTAGTAGTAGTAGTAGTAGTAGTAGTAGTAGTAGTAGTGAAACAAGATTTAGAGGTACCGTAGAAACGTAGATTCTCAGTTCAAGCCGGCATCCAGTATGAGAGTTTATTCAACCATCAACACTGTGCCTACATTATCAGAAAAACTCCTGGAAACTGGAGGAGAGGGGTTCCGTTTATCATACGTGGTATCAGAGGAGCGGAGCTAGGCAATGGAAATGTGCATAATATGAGGGAGAGCTTTAAAACAATAAGAAAGTCCTTTAAAAAATTTCCCTTTGCAAAAGGGAATTTGCTTTGCAGAAACCCGCGTTGCAGATTTTCGAACATAGACTGTATGACAGTTAATGGAAGATTATGTTCTAACCTCGGTACTTTCTCATGTTGCTCAAACAGTTTTTATTTTCCTTTCCTGTGCTGTCCTTAAAAAGTATTATGAATGGCTTGATGATATTTCATTGCTCTTTCTCTCTCTCTCCTCCTCCCTCCCCCCTCCGTCCCTCAGTCTCCCTCTTTTCTGACATGGCTAAAAAAGTTGGAGAAAACACTTTCAATGAAATAAAGCAGGTGAGAACCAGTTTGGAGCTCCCTGTCGTTCAGGACTTTCTGGTGGAACTGGAGAAGATGCCGAAGTGCGAAAGTGCCACCCAGTCCTGCCCTGGGGGGCCTTACAGACTGATTGGGCCGATAGCAGCGCAGGACCATTTGACAAGTTACTCAGCGTCAGAGGATGAAAGGTCTAGCTAATGTCACAGGCCTTAAATGGTTGCTAAGGAAATGCCGCAGTTGAAGTGTGAGAGTTCAGATGAGGAAAGAGTATTTTATGACTGCATTTGGCAAGATCAACGGGAAGGTGTGGGAGAGAAAGGGAAGCTTAGCTACACGATGTTTGCCTTATTCTTTCGCGTTCTCTCAGGGTCGAGACGGTCTTTTTCTGCTTCTTGGTACCCAGCCACACCTCCTCCCACAAAGTACATGCTCAGGAATATTGTGCAGTGGAGTTGGGGCAACGCGTGGGGATTGCAGTGGTGAAGAGAATTTCGGTGTCGTGGTGCTGAGAGGTTAGGGGAATGTCTTCTTTTCTTTTCTTTTTCTTGTTTGGTTATCGTGGAGGCCAGAGACGGTTTGTGTCATTCAGCAGTTATTTGCAGAGCACCAGTGCTTCCAAGATGAATCAGAAGAGGGTTCCGCTCTTCTGTATTTAATTAACTCTATTAAGAGTTAAAGAGAAACAAAGATACAAAGTTTGGTCCTGTCTCTTCTTCCTCTTTCCCTCCCTTCTCCTCTCTCTAAAAACATATACATAAAATCTTAGAGAGAGAGAGAGAGAGAGGTATATAAAGTGCCCTAGGGAAAGTTAGAGGAAGTTTGGAGGAAGGAGAGATTATGTCCAGTGGTAGATCATGGAAGAGTTCATGGAAGAGGTGACTTTTGAAAGCGTTTCAATGGTCAGAGGTGGGTGAGGCCGATCAAAACTCGTAACCAAACTTTGATTCTCAGCAGGCCTCTCCATCCCTAGCTGCCCATTTTATAGCTTGATGAACGTCTGTGTGCTCTGCAAACCATCTCAGTTTTTCCGTCTAACACATTTATCCCAGCGAGTTTAGTGTGCTGCCTTGACCTCCTTCCCCATACCAGTGGGAGGGGGGCCTTCCCTCTGTCTGTGGTCTGGACTCCGCCTTTGTTTCTCCTTGCACGCCTATTCCATTTTTTTTCCTCCTGATTCTCTCTCCTTAGCATGTAAACATGTGCCCCGCTTCACGATACACTCTCGTATCTCACTGTGATTACTGTCCTTTCTTCCTTCCAGGAAAACCTGTCTTCACTCCCTGCCCCCTCACCGCTTTGCCTCACCTCGTGTGGGAGTGACTCATGGGCCCTCCTCCTCCACTGGAGTTTCTCCGGCTCAGCTCACCCGCGACCTAATTACTGAACCCACTGGAACGTTTTTGGCACTTTCTTTCCTAATCTCAGCAGCATATGACACTTGTCTGCTCACTTCATGAAATTTTCTTCCTTTTTATATTTTTGAATTTTGACCTGGGTACATATGTTACCTATCTAGGAAAATAAATTCGGTTAGCACCTCTTCCAGGAAGCTTTCCTGGACTCCACCCTTCCCCCAGGTCTGAGTTAGAGGCCCCTCTCGTGTTTCTGTAGCACACCTCCCCACGATGATCTGTATTACAGCTTCTTACAGTAAGTGCCTACACTCTTCCCTTCCCTGACGTCCCGTGAGCCTCTGAGGGCACGGACTCTCTGTAATGAGTGTCGCAGTGAACCCCTCCTCCCGGCATGTCCTCACCGAGCACCAGATCTGAAAAGTAAATTTCCCAGGTGGCACTTGCTCTGCCGGCTCTGCCTGTCCCCCTGGGCTTCGGCAGCTGCTGCTGCGTGGGCGGTGGCTCAGGACGGCTTTGCAGAGGGCACAGTCCTGCCTTTTCCTTTCAGAGGACTAGGGACTGGTTTTTTTTTTTTTTTCTCTCTCGAATGCTGCTCAGAGCCAGCTGTGATTAGGGTGTAGCTGCAGAGACTCGAGCTATCATCAAGGGTTAACACGGTTTGAAGATTTTTTTCCTGTCCGTTGAGGTTAAAAGGTCTTCATATGTGGAAAGATCACTCCAATGTGGGGATGTCTCTCAGGCTCTGCCTCTGAAGCTGAGTCAAGGAGTGAGGAGTTGATCTCTGAGCCCGGGGGCTTTTTACAAATTTCACTGGACTATGATTTACTTGCTGTGAAATTCTCCCATTTTTAATATACAACTTAAATGATTTTTAGTAAATTTGCCAAGTGGCACAACTGTCATCATCCAGCTTCCATTGTTCCAGTGGCCTCTTGGGAAGGTGATAACAGTTGGAGGTTTAATTTTGGCCAGTGGGCTTGACACACCTTGTTCAGTTCAAAGAGTTCGGTGGTTTGCTCAGGGGGGGTCTGCACTGGGTGTCAGGAAGCACAGAGGTGAAATAAGCTACTTCAGAAGCGTTTCCCTTCTTTTTCACTCATTCCGATAGCTGATCGGATTGGTTTAACTGATACTCAGAAGTTTCTTTAAAAAGCAGATAACAAGGTTTTTTGTTTTGCTCACACGGCTTGGGGAACAAGCCTGTATCCTTTCTTGCCGGGATCTCGGCATTCAGTACTTTCTCAGCTCCTCCTGCCCCCCGCCCCCCAGCCCATACTACTTGGAGCGACTGCTTAGGTCAGATTCCATCATTCATTTCTGCTTCATATCCTTCAGAGGGCCTGCACATTCTCCTCCCTCGGAAGTGTTCTCCCCCATCACACACGTGCACACACGCACATGCACACGCACTGATCCCTTCAAGACCTCAGTGCCATGCTCTCTGGGAAACCAGCCCTAATGCCCCTCCCTCTTCATATGGCAAAGAATGCTTTATTGAATGCTCTACACTCCTTTCTGTCCAGACTTGCTCTTACCACACTAAAGAAATTGCTAGGCTGTTTCCTGTGCCTAGACGGTGCTCAGATGTATTCGTGGTGAGGTGGAATTCTGATTGCAAGGAAAGATGGCCCCACTGGGGGAGGTTGTAGCAGCGAGTAGCCCTGGCATGAGGGGGCCTTGGCTGTGCAAGCTGGGTGTGGCGGCAGGGTGGCCGTCCCCGGAGGAACCGAATGTCAGTGGTTTGGAGTAGTCAGTTCCGGCATTGGTTGGTTCCCCTTCTGTATTGCGCAGAGCTGGGAAACCGCTGCAGTCATGTGCTCTGCCGAACTTGTTCGGCGGATTTCCTCTTCACAGACCCCGATTCGCACTCCGATTCCTTTCTCCGTGCGCGGTTGGCCTGGGCTTTTTTAGGGTCACTACAGTGGCGTTCTCCAAATAGCCATTCCTCTGTCTTGCTGAGTGGTGGCATGGGTAGGGCCACATGTCTGTTCTCCGCACAAATGTCAGTAGGATGAGGCAGGCAGGTATCGTTACGCAAGTTACTGGGCGTTAGGCTCTAGAAGCAGGTTTCGTTTCTGGGCTCTCAGTATCTCACACACACACTCACAAATACATACACAAACACATAGCTGTTGTTGCTTAGAGCCTGCTAGTGTTGTGTACATGAGCTCACTTTACAACCATCTTATAAGAACAGGCGCTGTCCCTAACCCTGTTTTACAGACAGAAAACTGAAGTTCAGAGTTTAGTTAGATAAATGTCATTCTTGCTCGTTCTCACTTCCTTCCCTCTTTTCTCCAGGAAGAAGTGGGCACACTCCTTTCCACAGCTAGCTGCAGAGCCTTGCTTCCTTCTGTTCTTTATTTGTCAGGTCTTCAGCCCCTCCACCTTTTCTTTCCTTGCAGGCTGCAAGTGAGTGCCTCTTCTACAGTCATAAGAGAAGGAGAAAGAGAGACAGGCTGACAGACAGACAGACATCCTTCCTTGGACATGCTGTCATCTCAGATGAACCCTTTCTTTCTGTTTCAAACTCTTGAAAAAGAAGTCTACATTTGCTTCTGTAGACTAGGGGCGAGGTTTCAAGTTCCCCGCCCCTAGTTGCTTTTCTGGTTGTAGTAATCTGCCTCCTCCTGCCTCCCCTCACTGTGAATCCCCTTATTGGGGGGTTGAGGGGGATATTCTTCCTTATCTGCCACAGTCTCTTCTCTCTGCCGCCCAGAGTGCCGCTGTTTCTCTGTTTCTCTCGGCAGCATTTGAAGTTGGTGACCTTGTCCAGCTTCTTGAAGCATTTTCCTTCTTGGTTGCCGTCATGGGGTTCTCTCATGGTTTCCATTCTATTTATTACAGTGGCTGTCCTTTCTCTGTAATATTTGTCTCCTAAAGGCCCCTTTCTGAGGCGCAGTCCTTGACCATTTTTTTTTTCCTGGGCATCCTGCTTCTCCAGAGAGCCCAGCCACTCCTGTGGGGCCATCATCGTTTACGCCCCCTGGTCCCTGCTGAGTCTGTTGGACCCGACCCGGAGTCCCAGCTGCCCGCAGGCTACTGCCCACAGGCCCCTGGACTTACTGGCCTGAGCGGGTTTCAGGCGCAGATTTATTGTCTTTCTGGCCCGCTTTTCCTGGAGTCCCCAGCCTTGCTTCATGGCGTCATCTTTCTTTAGTCATCCAACCACAAGTCACCAAATCATCGTTTAAAAATAAAGCAGCCTTTTCCCTTTTATAGAAGTTTCTGCAAGTTTACTATGGAGGGTACAGGCTGCCAGATTTTCTTCTGGAACAGTGTGAGAATGTGGAGTTTGCCCACATATTGGACAATGCTAAGTTGCTATCGTTCTTTTTTATCTTTGCCAGTCTGATAGCTGAAAATGGTGTTATTGTTCCTTTAATTTGCATATCTTTGATTAGTAATGAGTTTAAGAAGTTTTTTCCTCTAATTACTGGCCATTTGTATTCTTTTGTGAACTTTTTGTGTTTCTAACCCGTTTTTTTTCCTAGGGAAATATTTGTCCTTTTATTTATTTTAAGCATTTAATATGCATATATACATTACAAAGATTATAGCAAATTATTAGTTCCTTGTTATATGCTACAAATTTTCCCCACAGTTTATCTTTTTATTTAAAATTTTTTTACATTTTAAAAAATTGCTGTCTAGAGTTTAGCTGCTTTTTGTATAGCAAAATTTTCCCCCTCTTCCTTCATGATTTCTGCTTCCATAGCCTTGTTTGGGGAGGTATCTCCCATTTCAAGATTATACAGCCATTCATCTATATTTTTCCCTCCTTTTATTTATTTATTTTTAAAACCTCTAATGCATTGGAGGTTTACCGTCAGAGCCTGCCCCTCCCCTGCTGACCCCGCCCCCAGCAAGCGGACTGGCAGGCAGAGGTTCTTCCTGTGATGAGTCACCGTTTTTCTTCCCGTTTCCAACATTGCCCTGGTTGAAGGCCTCCTCTCTCACCTGGATTCCTGAAACAGTTGCTCAATACTTTCCTCTGGAGTCCTTCCGGGCTGTTGTCCTGGTGACTGTTCCGTCTGAACACGTGGCGGTCCCCACCACCTGCTGAAAACGCTGTGTTCCAGACGCATCTCTCCGGGCGCCCCTGTGTGGCGCTGCCTAGTTCCTTCAGCGCGCTGCTCGTTTCTTAACCGTCTCCTCTTCCCATGTTTCACCCCCGAATACAGTTGAGCTTCCAAAGTTCAGGTGTCGTCTCCTGTTGCAGCCAGTGTGTGAAGCATCTCTGTTCTAAGAAGGCGACCTCCGCAGGGCTGGGGACCGGTGTTCAGCGCCTTTAGTGTGTGTTGCCTAGAGTGGCCCATTAAAACTCTTTTCCGAGTGGACATGTGGCAGTCAGGGCACATGATTTGGGGGGGGTAAATGGATTTAAAATATGTGTAAAACAAAGCTTTATGAAAAGTCTAAATATGAAAGGTGGATAAGGGTTATTTATGAGAAGAACTATGCGGTCATACAAAAGGTAGGCGTTTGTCGAAGCGCTCACGGTCGCTCCAACTGTGTCCTTTTCCCAGGGTGCTCCGTACCTTGGGCCCTGGACCGTGGTACGTGGTGCCTCAGGGGCTCCAGCTGCAGAACCGGAGCCTCCGTCCCTGGGTGTTCACCAGGTGGTAGCTGTCATTTCCGACGGTGGCAATGTGTTGTGGCAATGGTGTTGGGCCTTCAGAATTATGTAAACTTGGGTTCCAGAGTGAGCTCGCCACTTGCAAACCAGATGGGTGTTTTTGGGCAGGTTAGTTGTAGGAGCCCATTATACTACTTCCCTTACCGGGTTTCGTAAGTGTCAGGTGAGATAATTCATGCCAAGTGTTCAGCTTACTCTCTGTCACGTGGTGGTAGAGATGACTTTTTTGGGGGGGGGCATGTTACTTATATGGAAAACAAGCCATTGAGGAGAATAAAATGTCGAAAGCTTCTGTCCCTTGTTGTCAGAGGAAGGACTAAGAATGCCTCTCTCCACTTGCTCCCACTCTTCTGAGAACTACTGTAAGTAGTGTGAGTTTTGGCAGGTGTTGGGCATGCAGCCCTGGTCCCCGTAAAGTGTGGAGGGTGAGGGGAAGGTGTCCGGCCCTCTTGATGTCGTGTCTTCGGTGCTGACAGTTTTCAGTCCGTTGGTTCTTTCCTCAAGCGCTAGGACACGGGTCTCAAAAAAAAAAAAGAAAGAAAGAAAGGAATGTGAGTTTTGCTGTGGCCGTGGCTGAGTCCCGATCCCAGGTCAGGTGCTCATGGCCCATCACCAACCACTTGGTAGGGCAGGATATTCTCAGAACTTTTTTTTTTCTTCAGTGACTTATTTGTTCAAACATTTGTCCTTGTAGAAACATCGCACTTAAAAATGTGCAAACCCCTGGTTGTCAGAATGATGTTCTGAAACACGGATCCGTTCAGGTCATCCCCCTTTGGAAAGCCCTTCAGGGTCCCCACGACTGGGATGAAAGAAAGCTGTCATAGCCTTGCAGACCAGCCTTGCATGCACCGTCGCCTCCCAGCGCTTCTTGTGCCCTTGACCTGCCAGCAGTGGCAGTGTGAGCCTGTGTCCTGGTTTGACAGGGTGTTTTGGGAGCACTGGCTCGTTCAAGTGAGAGGGGAGTGGGAGGGGAGAGGCAGTGGGGCAGTTGGTGTGAACTGGCGGGTCTTTAGTGAGCTCTCCAACCGTGAGAGTCTGTGAGGATTGTTTTAAGACAGTGTTAAATATGAGACTTGCTAAAAAAGTGGTGCTGGCCAATTAACATACAAAACTGTAAGATATTCTAAGTGCACATTGTCACGGGTAGTTATACACACGCATTGTGAAAGGGCCATGTCGTTAGTTACCATATCCGTCACCTCACATGTTCATTCATTTTGGTGAGAACATTTGTGTTCTACTCTCTCCGCAAATTTCAGTTACACAATAGAGTGTTACCCACTGTAGTCACTGCGTTTCCCGTAGTTGAGGCTTTTCTCCTGCTTCTGTGAGGTGTGGGGCGGGGGGTGGGTGTGTTTAAGATTCCGCATGTAAGTGATACTGTGCAGAATCTGTCCAGGTGGTGGGGTTTTCTTCTTTCTCCTGGCTGAATAGTATTTCATTGCGTACACTGGGACGCATGCGCACACCCGGACGCATGCGCACTCCGCATCCTCTTTATCCATTTGCAGGCAGAGGGCCAGGTGGGCGGTTCCCATACCTTGGCTCTTGTGAACGACGCTGCAACGGACTTGGGCGTCCAGTTCTGCCTTTGAGACCAGAGTTCCTTTTCTTTTCCTTGGGCTGCATACCCAGAAGCGGAAAGGCGGGATCCTTCGGCAGTTCCATTTTTGGTTTTTTGAGGAACCTCCGCATTTCCTTCATAGTCACTGCACTAATTTACAGGCCCCCCAATAGTGCACAAGGGCTCCCTTTTCTCTTCTCCCCAGCACTTGTTGCCTCTGGTCTCATCCTCGATGGCCTTTGACTCTGCTCGCTGCTTCCACCACAGTGGGCCTCTCTTCTGGCCTCACACTCGTGGGATGTGCAGGGTGTTCCGCTTCACCGTACTGACTGTCTTCCTCTAGCTGGTCATCAGGCCTATCCTGTCGCAGTGAGACTGGGGGAGGCACAGACAGGGCTTGCGGGAGCCCTCGCGCGTCCCTCCTTCCACTTCGGTATTAACCGAGTAAACCCAGAAGAAGAGAGGAAAGGCTGCCCAGCTTGGGCAACTGGCTCTGCTCCAAGGCCAAGTCTCTTACTGTGCTGTTCCTTCATCGCCTTTTCTGTGCGTTGACCTCATTTTGAGGAGAAAAGTAATTTTTTCTTTATACTGTTTCATGAAGACCTGTGGCTGACCTACGCTAGAGTTGGCCCAGGTTTGCCCTTGCTCATCATCGCGAGTTAGAGTGTCTCCCGAGAGCTGGGCCTGCCAGGAGCTGTTCGCTGTGTTCTTTTAGCAGGAAAGTGTCGGAGGGGTTATTAGACGAGATGTGTCCTGAGACCGCGAGACCGTTCTCTCTGCCGGTGGCCTGTGTTCTTCCCATGTTGCCCTCTGGTCTTCAGGCCCTCCCGGGAGTGCGGGACGGGTTTTGTGACTCACAGACTGCTGTCTGACTGAGTTACTGTGGCATCTCTTCTGGAAAACTCGTTTGTTCCCCTCCCCGCCTCCCGGCATTGAGGTTCCAGCTGCGAGAAAAGTCAGGAGACAGAATTTCATTTACCATCGTCGAGTTTAGGAAATAACCCCCACGCTCTCTGGTCCACTCCTCTGCCCAGGCAGTGCTTATTCAGGACTCCACTGCGTGCCAGACAGTCGCTGCCGCTTTAAAGGCAGCACAGATTAGAAAATGAGGCCGAGCGACCGTTCTGTAGAACTTGGCGGCAACAGGGAAATTACTGTTCTTCTAACGTCAGCCTTGCAGAATTTGACTGGGATCATCTTATTTATGTATTTATTTATTTTAAAGATTTTATTTAAACCCAAAACAGCCATAAAACCTTGAACCAAGAAATTCACTGTGGGTTCTGAATTGTAAAACCAGAAGAGAACTTCAGCAATAAACTTAAATTTGTGAACAGTTGAGATGGTGGCCTCAGTTACAAATAGTTTTTCTTAGGAACTCCTAAGGAGTATTTTAAGGACTGAGGGAAAGGATCTGAGGTTCATGGGGCAGTTGGGACCTGGGGAGCCAGCTGGCCCCGCTGCCCAGGAGCAGAAAGCAGGGTGGAGAAGAAGGTGGCATTCATGCTCAGGAATTTTCCTAAGTTCCCTGCTTCTGAGATCTGACTGGGCAAGGATTTATGTGAAACTGGATCTTAAAAGACTGTTGCTTATGCCTCTTAAGCCTCTCAGAGGAGCATGGAAACGAAGCTTGAATTTTGTGCGAAACGCTTCAGACCTTCCTGCCTTTTCTCAAGTCCCCTCGCCCTCTGTGCAGGTGGATGGAAGCCTGCCTCGGGGAAGACCTGCCTCCCACCACGGAGCTGGAGGAGGGCCTTCGGAACGGGGTCTACCTGGCCAAGCTGGGGAACTTCTTCTCCCCCAGAGTGGTGTCCCTGAAGAAGATCTACGACCGCGAGCAGACGAGGTACAAGGTGAGCCCTTCCTTGCTGGCTGCCTAATTGTTCGTCAACTTAAGAGAGAAGGTCAGCAGGCTGTATCGTGTGTGAGAGTTATTGAGAAATGTGTTTATCTTCTCCACCGGCCGAGTGGAGAAAATAGCTCGAAGTCAAGACGTAGTCGTCGGTATTTTCTTATGATGGTGGGTATTCATGGCCCTTAATGAAATTTTTTATTTCTTAGAAGGTAGAGGAGGTAACTAGGGGAACTATTACTTTAAATCTAATTTTAACTGAGCACTGAGATTCGTTGGCAAATTGAAAGCAATTTTAGGAAAAAAGATCATCCTGTGATATGAGAATGTGAGATAAAGGGGAAGGTGATCCAGTTTCAGAATGTGGAGATCAGTACAAGGGTTTGACTGTCGTGGCCCAAGGCCCTGAGGAAGAGGACCGACTGCTCAGTCAGGCTGACAGGGACCAGAATCTGTTGTCCGCAGGGACTCGGTGGGGAGCCGGGGGGCGGCTTTCCGGTGAGCTCTTGTGGGAAGAAAGGGGCGCCGTAAAAGACAGTGGAAGACTGCAAAGCCAGGAGCAAATGTTAAAGGGGTTGATTGTAAGTATTTGGCCAGAACTCAGAATGAGTTAAGGATGAAGATACAATCAAAAGAGATTTTTATGTTTCCATATAAAGGAAAACAAGGACGGTATAGACCCTATGTCAAATTGAAATCTCAAACAGAAACTTTTCTTAATCAAAAAGCAAATACTTACATATTGAGTTTTAAGTGAGCAGTTATTCTGAAGACCACTCTGGAGCTGTTCTGTTGAGAGTCTGGAAAAGGTATGACAGAAATAGCTGGGCATTAAGGAAGAGTGGAGACTGCAGCAACAATGAAAACCATAGTCCCGCCCCAACCCCGCTTAAGGGTAAATCTTCCTAAAAAACACCAGACATGGAGGTTTAGAGGGGACTGTTTGTAGTGGTAGCATGCAAGCCCTGATATTTAAAAATGTTTAATAATATGTATCACTTTGTATCATTGGCAGACACAACATCGAGGGCTTTTTGTATGTTTCCTCATTTAGTCTTTATAACAAATGTGTAAAGTAGGTGTTACAAGTGGGACAACCCTTGGACTCAGCGGGGTGAGGTGACTGCCCCTCGTAGGTGTCCCCGCAGGAAACAACCCAGGATAACTGAGTCCTAAAGGCCGCGTTCTGCCGCGTGCACTAGATGCAGGGAGACTCCCGGTCGTTCTTAAGTGAGAGGTGCGAAGCTGTGGATCTGGCTTTTTGGGTTTGGAACGTGAGCATAACCCTGTGGAAAGACACTGAATTTTAGGGGAGTCTCACAAGGAAACTTTTTAAGAGGGCTTTTATTTAGCATCTGTGTCCCTCTTGCCAACAGTGCCTAACCCTCCCTTGTTTGTCCCAGGCGACCGGCCTCCACTTCCGGCACACAGACAACGTGATTCAGTGGCTGAACGCCATGGACGACATCGGCTTGCCCAAGGTGAGCAGCGCCGTGCCGGTCCTGGTCCCGGTCCTGGTCCTGGTCCTGGTCCCGGTCCCGGTCCCGGTCCTGGTCCCGCTGGGGCCCTGGGGTGTGAGGTTCTCGTTCTGTCGGGAGAGTGCGCTTCACTTTCAACTGAGTCTGTGCTGCTTGTTTTTTTTAAAAAGTACTTACGATCTCTTCCCTTTCTTTCAGAAAATAGTTTTTGTTTCATATTCCTCATCCCTGCTTCACCCCACCCTAGAGAAATTCCCTATGATGTCATTTACTTTTACTTCAAGTTGTAGACTTCCGCTGAAATTCACAGACCATAAAATTCACCATTTTAAAGTTTACAGTTCTCTCTTTTGTTAAAAAAAAATTATTCACAAAGCTGTTACATTGAAATTTGACTTTAGGGAATGTAAGAGAATACTTTAGACATGCCATCTCCCAGCTTCGGAAAAACCAGACTTGTGGGGAGCATGGAGGGCCGTTTTGTATTTCAGATTGTTGAGGCCGGATAATGACCTTAACTCCCCCGTAGCTTTGGTGGTGGCTGTAGGTTTGTTTCCCAGCTGTATTGAGGTGTCTCTGATGTCCCGTGTGCAGTGTATGCTGCCCAGTGAGCTTGGAGTGGTGGCTGCGGTGTTGATAAGGGGAGAGAGTGTGTCCTCGAGTGCCTTGCTGAGGAGGTAGCTCAGTGTGGCTCTGAGTGCCATCGCCCCCTCTGGTGGCCCGGTCCCCTGCAGCCGCACAGGCTGCTCTGGAGGCAGGGACACCATTCCCCACCCCCGCCTCGTACCTTTGGCCTGAGAATCCCACTTCTAGGCGTTTATCCCCCCCCACCCACCACCCAACGAACAGACAAGCACAGAGAGATACAGACGCAAGGGGTTTTTCAAGCCTTGCTTATGGCAGAAAAGTTGGTAGCAAACCTCGGGCTCCGTCACTGGGGGTCTTGGTCGCGCCACAGCCGGCCCGGTGTTGCGCAGCCACTGAAAAGGCTGACATCACCCCGTGATGTGCTCAGTGGGGGAAACACAGCAGGCTAAGGTCGTAAGAACTTGTGTGGCGGCTAAGACAAGATCACCATTTTTGTGTAAAAATAAAGGGAGCGTTCTTGGGAAAAATCTGTGAAGAGATGCAGTTTCCGTTTCTGCGGGATGAGATTGGGGGGTGGGTTTGTTTTTTTCTTCATACTTTACTATAGACTCTAAATGTTTGTGACCAAAAAAAGGAAGACGAAGACAACAAAATCGTGTCTGCGGCCAGACCCCCCTGAACGCGCACAGCAGTGAGATGTAGGTGTTGGGAAGTGGCTGTTTCGTGTGCACAGGACAGAGCTTGGTGCCTGTCTGCTTGTTGAGGGCAGAGCTCAGTCCACAGCTGAGGCTTTGCAGAGCACAAGCTTTTATCCTCCCCTCCCCCTTTTTTTCTGGAGCCAAGTTCATTTTCTTCCTTGCTCTGGTAGAGAAGGAGGCCCCACAAAATGTCAGGAAATGCAATACGTCAAGTGGTGATGGCCACTTGGCACCTGCAACTTCCTGTTCCTGTTTTTTTCCGTGCTCTGCCGGTCGGGCAGTGACGATTGAGCCTCTTGTAAATGGCCCCGAGAGCTTCGTGGATGGTTGCCTTTGCTCGTAGTATTGTTGCTATAAAATGCTCTTTTAATGATGGCAGTTGCTTGGCTTTCTTGTTCACTAACGGGAGGGAATTGTCTGGGGCCACAGTTGCAACAAATATGGAATTCCCAAGGCTTTCGGGGACAGCAGGTTTTCGGGGCTCTGTTTTGCAGTGTCCACCCTGCACGACTCAGGTCCCGCGGACTTTTGAGCAGTGCAGGCTGAAGGAACCCGGCCTAGAAAGGTAGCGTTGGCCGTGACCTAATGTGTGATATGCACTCGACCGGAGGTCTGTAGGACTGATCGGGGTGTCTTGCCTAATCTCTTTATATGGTACATGCCAGTTAGTAGTAGAAACTCACTCTGATCATTTTTGGGCTCTTTTCCTTTTTGACTGTTTATTATAAACAGTCAAATGACCACCTCCTCCATGAAGTATTTCACATTTTGAGTTTAAATTTTTAAATTGTTTTCGGTCTGCCCTGCTATTCTGGTCCTTTGGTCTACCGTCCATATCCCAGTGGTGGGCGTTCCTCAGGGTACAAGCCTTGCCTCAGCTCTACATTCTCTCATTCTCGAGATTTCAGTTATTTCAAAGGCTCCTTTAAGATAAAGAGTACCTCCAATTGGACATTTCTCCTGGGACAGCTTTCTATCACCTGAAATTTCTCATCTCTCCATCTAAACCTACCTCTTCCGTCACGTTAACTTCCCCTCGTCTGTAATACGTGGAACCCTATGGCCGGTTTCCAGCCATCCAGTCTCAGCACCAGGGAGTCGCCTTGGCGTCTCAGATGGAGTCACCCCCCAGCCTTCCTCATTTCTTTGAAGCGTCTGTCCCTTTTATCTGTCCACCCGGCCTGTCAGCCTGCCTCCCTAGCTCCTACCCCCCCCCCCACACACACCATTCAGTGCACCCCATGTCTCGTCTGCAGTCGGTCTTCCTGAGGCGCTGGGCCTCTGTTTTTAGTCCTTGGCTCCAAAGTGAGGGCTTCTCTGTGGCCCGCAGAGATCAGGTTCAGACTCGGCTGACTTTCAAGGTCCTCGTAATCTGACTCCTGCTACCTACCAGCCTTGTTTTTCTGTTACTGCCTGAAATGTCTGCCCTGCTGTTTTCGGGAAGGCTGGCTCGCTGACTGATTTTCACCTTTCAGGAAGAGGACAGCTCAGTCGTGGGAAGTGAGCATGTAGATAGTTGGAAGCATGATCGAAACAGATGATTCTCCCCTGACTGGTGTGGCTCAGCTGGCTGGGCATCGGTCCTGGAAGCGAAAGACCCTGGAGCCATCCCCCCCCCCCCTCAGGGGCCTGGTTTGTGGGTTGGGTCCCGCCTCGAGGCCCATACGAGCGGCGGCCAGTTGCTGCTCCTCTCTCACATGGATGTTTCGCTCCATCTCTTCCTCCCTCCCGTCCCCTCTCTGTAAAAATAAATACAAAAAGAATTTTTAAAAAGGATGGCTCTGATACATCCTGTTTCTCAAGGTGGGAGGTTCTTTCTCGTGGGGAGCCCCGGTTACTGTGGGAAGAGCCTAACACAGAATGGAACACAGGGCGGAACGGCCGCAGCGGACCCCAAGTGCGGGGGTTCTCTCCCGCTGCCGTGTCAGAATCCTGCCAGTTACCTCCTCCTTCCGTTTTCACTTCTCCAATCCATTGTTTTTCCTCCCCTCCCCTCTAAATTACAGAATGAATTATGTGGCGCCTCATTGCCATGAGAATAGGTTTTGAAGTTCGTAGTTGTCCCCAATCCCAACCTACTCTTTTGCACTGGCCCTCATTCGTAAATTCATCAGACATAGTGCTCCTTCCATGACCTTGGCTCTGGACTTGGTATCGAAGATACAGCAGTGAGCAACTCAGACTTGGCCTCTGCCTATAAATGGCTTATAGCTTGTGGGAGGAGTCAGACAGAGGTGAACCCCAGTGACTGATTAGTTGTCCTGAGGGCTACCCAGGAAAACCACCCACCTCCCACAGTCCCGTCTATTCTGGCCACTTCACCTGCATAATCCTTCCGGCTCCCCCAAGCAGTGTAACACATCTTAATACTTTGGAGTGTTTTCTAGTGTCTAAATGTGGCGGTTTGCATAGACCGAAGGCGCTTATTCAGTGCTCCTTGTTGCCTCACTGCTCAGTCTCTACCTACTGCAGGGTGGGGAGTAACGAGCGGGACTGCAGTCCTTCAAAGTCAGTGTTTTAAACTGGACTAGAACTTGGGTTTCAGTGACCCTTGTCTGAGTCTGCAGTACCTGAAAGTCACTTTCACGTACCTGGGGAGATGCGCTGGGTTGAGCAAAAAGGCCTTTTCAAGGGGTGTTTTTCACTCTGATACTGTAGCACTTTTCCCCCTGCGTTACTTAGGACGAAATGTCTTTTCACCCTCATGATGTTATTTGCTGAATGCCACCAGTGTTTTCTAACTGTCCAGTGTTTTATTCATATCACGGTGATTGGCGAAAAGATCAGAAAGAAACCCAATGGACGACTGCCTTACTCTGCTTCTTGTGTTTCTCCCCAGATATTTTACCCGGAAACCACAGACATCTATGACCGGAAGAACATGCCGAGGTGCATCTATTGTATCCACGCGCTCAGGTAACTGATTTTCCTGACAGAATTTGCCATGTACGTAGATACAGAGAACAAGCTCTTTCTCTTTAATTAAAAATCTCTTAAAATTATAAAAATCATTTACATTGGAAAAATTTTAGTTTACCTTTTTGTTTCAAGCTGATTAAGCTGAATACAAAATAGACCGTCTTGCTGCTCTAGTAGTTCAATCCATCTTTGTCAACCTTTTCAAATCATGCGAGTAAATATCAAATGGTTGATTTATAATTCATTTCTTTTTCTACATCCTCAGCCAGCCACTTGTTCATTAAATAGTTTTTATGCCAACGCAAATAAATAGCAAGTGACACAAAGCAAGGTTTTCCCACAGTTTTATAGTAAACTTGGAAGATGACTTTATTTCAGATTCCTGATTCTTAGAATCCACAAAGTACAGAACTGGAAGGGAGAGGGCTGTCTGTGGGGCGGTGGAGGATGGGTGTGGGCGTTGGTAATAGCTTTGCAGAGCGGTCCGCATCGACCTGGTGGCCATGGACGGATAGAGGGGGCGGGACCGAGTGTGAGATTTCCTGCTAGAGCTTCCCATTCCCGGTGGCATCCTGTCTGTGTGCTTAATGTTAATTATACTGACGTGAATGCTTGTATAATGCTGACCCATAAGAAGCCTGTTTTCCTCAGTGGTCAAATCCTTGATTTCCCCGGAAGCCATGTAAAACCCACGAAAGAAAGATATAACTGAGGACCAACTGGGAATCTCTTCTGTGGACTAACGTATTAACTTCCGTTCCATGCACTTCCCCCTGTAGACTCCCTTCCTTCTGGGCCATCTGCCCTGCTGTCCCCTGAGCTGTCTTTCCAGAACAGCCCTGCTCACATCAGACCCTCGGTAAAATACTTTGACGGCTCTTTCCAGCCTCCCTCCAGCCATTCCCTCCCCTGCAGCTGTGCGGTAGTGCTGTCACTGTTGTCACTGCTGGGGCCATGCAGGGGCCTTTGCCGGAAGGCCCTTTCTCCTGCTAGCTCAGAGTGTTACCTCTCCACTGATACATTTTTTAAACCTCTTATGTCTCAGGCAAAATTAGCTACTTCCGGCTTTTGCTGCTCTTACTTCAAGTATGTGCTTGATACATTGTACTCTGGTTGTTTGTTCTTGCACAGAACTTGCTTTTTGTGGATCCCGTGGAGGCAAGAACGATTTCCTTTATTCCTCACTTATCTTTGCGTCTCCCGCACTTAGATGCCTGGCCCACAGTTGGTAAACAACAAATGGGTGTCTATATCATACATTGTAACAAATCTCCCTGCCCGCCCCCCCCTTCAACTCCAGGGGATACTTTCTGCCCTATAAATAAATGTCAAAAGGAAGTGGCACTTGCCCTTTATCAGAGACTTTGTTTGTCTTGGCGGAGCTGGTGCGGTGGCGGCTCCATTCCCACTCCATTCCCACTGCATTCCCACCGTCTCTGAGGTTCTTAGATACCCAGCGACCCCGGCTCATGCCTTCAGCTAAACCCCAGGCTGTGTTTCTTGTTCGACTAATTATTAGTGTTGGTTTTTAGTTACGTGTTGTTTCTTTCATACCTTTAACCTTTTCTCCCCGTTGCGTTATTAGCATCTTAGGGACAGAGGTCACGCACTACATTTTCCCTCCGGGGCACGGAGGATACATGATGTTGGACACACAGTGGTAACCAGAGGAGTCTTTAAAAAGGCTGAGTAATGGGTGGTACCTAGGGGAATTTTCAGATTGTAGCAATTGGAAATGTACTTATCTGAGCCACAATCAGATTAATTCCGATAAAATCTGCACTCAGAGGTCTGTCTGTGTGGATAACCTTGGGCGGCTGCAGCCACAGTGGGTCCCTGCACTTGGCAGCCCGGAGGCTGAGCTGGCCAGGTTCCTCTCTGCAGTCACTAGTCCCTGCAGTGTGACCTGGGCCCCAGGTCCTCACGGTCTCGGAGACGGAGCCGAAGAGTTGGCTGTGCCTTTCTGGTGTCGGAATCAGAGAGAGAGAGGAAGTCGGCTGTTGGTCTCCATTTCTCTTCAGTGTGCACTCTGCTTAGAAAGTATGCACGGAGCACTGCGGTCAGCCTGGTGGTTTCTGATTTCTCTCCTCCCTTATAGTGTTGGGGGGTTGGCCACACTTGCGAATGCATACGAAGCGTGTGTACCTGGAGCTTCTCTGCCACACAAGCCAGTCTTTTCCAAGGCAGGTTCCCACCTCACTGTACGTACGGGATGCAGCACCAGCTGCCTTTCCGATCAGCAGGAGCAGAGAAGCCTCACCTCCCTGTGTCTCCCTTCCTGCCCACCCCCCTCCCTTTACATCTTGATGGCATTATTCGGAGTCGGTCACTGCACTCCATTCATGCCACGTGACGCTGTGGGTGACATGCCACTCCCTGATAAGAACCCCACTTCTCCATTATTCCAAACAGATATACATACTTTATTTTAATGTTCCTTGGTGTATTGTTTTTCTAAGAACTGATTTTGGGATTAAATAGACCCACAAATCTTTGTCCTAAATTCAAAAGAAACCCAAAATTGCTGAAAATGAAGTTTTAAGTTTGGTTCAAAGTCACATTTATGGGCAAAATCAGATCAGATAGCCCATTTCCTGTTTTAAAGTAGGAATGAAAGAGGAAAAAATTCCTGGAGAAAACATAGCTCCTCTGCTTTGGGAAGTTGATTGAATAGATACAAAACCTTCCAAGAGGGCAGCGTTTTACCCTAAAGAGAAACACTTAATTATAGCACGATTTACACTTGTACATCGTAGAGAAAATCATTAGCAACTGTGGACGCATAAATTCGGATATGTGTTCAGAACACTTGCAGGGTTGTTTTTAGATTGTATATAAAAGTTCTGATCCGTTCTGTGAATCTAATATGTGTTACACATATTTGTGTTTACATTAATACCGAGGTTTACAGATTATTTGCAAAAATTGTAAATTTTTGACTACTTTACTGAGTTTCTATGGTTTGTTTCTTTGACACTTTTTCAAAAAAATTTTTAAAGATACTTTTTATGCCCTTCCTTATTGCCAGGCTGCCAATGTCTGCTCACGTCCATCCGTGGAGCACCCTTCTGACGTCTGATTTACTGAGTCCCATCTGCTGGGGCCTTAGAATGCAGCCAGCTGAGCTCAGGCTGGTAGCCGCTGGCTCGCCTAGCTACCTTTGAGGTGTTCATTACTGTTATTACTGTACACGAGGCTCTGAGTGGACGCTGGCGAGCAAGACTTTTATGTATTGTCCCCGAGTTCATGAGCCTTAGAGTCCAGTAGACTTTCATTTACAGAGGGAAGGATACACTATATACTCTATTGAAAACTCTAAAACAACCCCGAACTTTTCCGTCCGTAATATGAATTCAACTTTAAATACGATTTTGTCTGAATAATTTTCATGAGACTTTGCTAAAAGGTTACTTCAGACATTTCGTCACACATTGGATTCATACTGGAAGTTGAATTTGAACTTGTGTCTACTCATTCCCAGCCCAGCACTTTTTCCATTACATCACATGACTTTTTAGGACAGTGTTATTATGTAAAACTGAGGTAAGGATCTGAGGCAAAGTGTTCTAACTGCCGAGGGGAATGTTGTGCTGGGTGTCTCCGAGTTCAGGGTGTTTGTGTTCTTTTTTTATTATTATTTTTAAGATTTTATTTATTTACTTTTGGGGAAAGGGGAAGGAAGGGAGAAAGAGAGGGAGAGAAATATCAGTGTGTGTTTGCCTGTCGCACACTCCTCCTACCTGGGGACCTGGCCCACAACCCAGGCATGTGCCCTGACTGGGAATTAAACTTGGTGACCCTTCAGTTCACAGGCCAGTGCTCAATCCACTGAGCCACACCAACCAGGGCTGTTTCTGTTCTTTATGCTGGTTTTCTCCTTTAAGAGCAGCAGAAGCAGCTAGCCATGCTGAGAGGTCTAAATCTTTTGCATATTTTGTCTTCTAGTTTGTACCTGTTCAAACTAGGCCTGGCTCCTCAGATTCAAGACCTGTACGGAAAGGTTGACTTCACTGGTAAGGAGTTACAAACCTGGCAGGAAATACTCAGCTTATGTGGAAATAGCCCGGAGAGTCAACCAAATCAATCTTAGTGATGTAGTGCTTGAAAAATACCATGGCAACAGAGGTGAAAGAAGTATAAATAACTCTCTTCTCTGGTGTGGGGGAAAGGACACTGAACTTGGAATTCCAGGCTCTATTCTGTCCGTTATGACGGAGGGTATGATTACTGAGTCTCAGTCTTCTTACATCTGCCTTGGGAACGACGTTCACATGTAGTGTATAAAAGAAAACCCGTACTAGGAACGTGTACCTTTAAATATTCACGTGAGAAAACACTGTGGCAGCCCCTCCCTGTCCTTGCCAGAGAGCAGCTGTTGTGGGCAAAGCTGGGGGGGGTGGGGGCGAGATGTGGCAAAGATGATGATTCTGTAATTTAAAAAAAAAATTTACATTCATTTAAAATTCTTGCGTATGTTGTAAAACTGATTTCAGAGAGAGATGGGAAGGAAAAGACAGAGACGGACAGAGAGAAAGATCAGTTTGCTTGTCCCACTTACTCAGGCACTTTACTCATGGTTTGCTTCCTGTACGTGTCCCCACCAGTGTCAAACCCGCAGCCTTGGCCTATGGGACAACGGTTTAACCAACTGAGCTACCCGGCCAGGGCGTAAATTTAGCTTATTTAATATTAAAACTTCGTTTATTCAGCTTGCTCTGCGTATTTGCTGTAGTCAGATGCTTGAAGAGATGGGGGCTTGTGGGGGGAAAGGACAGTGTCCTTTGGCGGTATTGGTGAGGGGTGAGACAGAGCCAGGTGTTTCTCACTGGCGATATTTTATAGGCCTGGGAACTGTAAAAATGGTAATACGACTTTTTATCTGTGCTGTTTTTCCTGCCAGGGACGTTGTGCAGCAGACCTGGGGGGAGGGCCTGGCCTGACCCGTTGTTTTCTGTGTCCTTTGGTTTCCTGCCTTAGAAATTAAGTGGTGGCTAGTGGTTTGGATCTTAGAGACTGAGACAGCCCACTGGCTTGTCATTGGCTGCTCGCTGAGCTTCCTGCGGTGCGGCTCCATTCATGCGTTCACTGTGGGAAGTGCCATAGGTAGCCGTTTTGAGGGCCTAGTTACTGGGGGGCCCTTCTCGTGCTGTAGTTATTTTTGAGCCCATCGCAACCATCAGTAATCATTAATGTCTACCGAGCGCATGTTATGTACCAGGTGCTGTTGTGTTCAGGGCTTGGTGTAGACTAGCTCAGTACATCCTTTCAGCAGCCCGAAGGGGTAGATGCCATCTTATCTCGTTTTTGTAGCTGAGGAATCTCCTTCCCTCTCTGCGTTGGGGAAGGCACTTACCCTGGTCTCATTTCTTCCTGTAGAGGAAGAAATCAACAACATGAAGATTGAGCTGGAGAAGTACGGGATCCAGATGCCCGCCTTCAGCAAGATCGGGGGCATCCTGGCCAACGAACTCTCAGTGGATGAAGCTGCATGTAAGAGAGAAATTTGGGGGTTCAAACGGGGTCATTGCTACTGCTCCCAGTAATTAATACTCTGACGATGACCTCGGACAGTACATCTAGTTTTAAACACTGCTGTAATCTTGTACGCCATAGTTACTTGGAAACAAGTGATTGGTTTTGATTACAGTTCAAACACTTAGAAAGTGAGTTCTACATTTCAGTGTCTCTTTGAGATGAATTTTTTTTTTCTGGCATTTACATGATGATGAGGGGTGAGAGCATTTCCATAACAAATGCTCCTTGCAGGGCCCTCTGATGACCATTTCCCCGTGAGTCTGCAAACCCGGCATCTGGAATGCGGAATACGGAGCCGCAGCTTTGTGTGTGCTAAGGAGGCGCTGAGGCCTCCAGGCCCCAGCCGCTGCTGCGCTGCGGAGACCCGCCCCTCTCTGGAATAGTGTGCCGCGGTGTGGCTTTTCTGCACCTGTGACCTGTACCCTTTACTCTGTGTAGCCTCAGCGTTCTGTGTGTTGAACTTGTTTTCAGTGCACGCTGCCGTGATCGCCATCAACGAGGCCGTGGACCGCAGGGTTCCCGCCGACACGTTCACAGCTTTGAAGAACCCCAACGCCATGCTCGTGAATCTCGACGAGTCCTTGGCGCCCACTTACCAGGACGTCCTCTACCAGGCCAAGCACGACAAGATGACAAATGCTAAAAACAGGGTAAGAATGGAACCTCTGTTATTTATTTACACACAGTAACACTCACCCCTTTAAGTGTGTGGTTTGAGGAATTCTGACAAGTGTGTGTGGTTCCCTAACCATTGTCCCCTAAGTCACTTACCAATCTGTTTTTATCACTATAGTTTTCTTTTTTGAGAAATTCATATAAATGAAGTGGAGTTACACAGGGTGTGCTTAGTCTTTTGGCCATAGATTGCACTGGAACTTCTACTTTCTCCTTCAATTTCATGCAAACCAGCGAGAGGCTCTGAGAGCTGGTCCCCGGTGCTGTTCTGCCCAGTGGGAGGCCAGGCAGGGCCCTCGGCGCCGCCTGGCGCTGGGAGAGCCCGGGGCTTGTCCTTCAGAAGCGAACCTGGGGTTTTGTCTCAGTTACGGCCGTCCAGCACTTTGTTCTTGACTCGGAGGTTTTAAGCCACCCCTTCACTTGCTCTCGGTTCTGTTACTGTGGGGGAGACACTCAACGTGTGTTTCCGGAGTCTCCTTAGAGACCCGAGCTAATCCGATCACACTGTCAATTCATTTCCAGACAGACAACTCGGAGAGAGAAAGGGACGTTTACGAGGAGCTGCTCACTCAAGCTGAAATCCAAGGCAATATAAACAAAGTGAACAGTAAGTACGGCCCCGCGTCAGGCACCTAGGCGGGTAACACAGAATCACGGGTGTCCCTCCGTTTGACTGTTGGGGTTCAGAGGTCCCCGGGTCGAGCCTGGGGCCACAGGCAGCCCTCCTTCCTCCGCCCGCCCACGGGGCCGCAGCTTCGGGCTGGTCTGTTTGGCTGGTTTCACTCTTTCACCTTGTTACACACCTTAAAAATTTCTGAACAGGAATTTTATTTTTCCCTATTTTTAAAGTAGTTAATAGCTTTCTTTTTCTTTTGAAGACTAGTCCACATTACCCAGAGGTAAAGAATAAATGGAGACGCCAGACCCCTGTCACCTGGAAATGACCGCCACTGGCTCCTTTCAGAGCATGTTAAACGAAAATGAAATTGCACTGTTCGTAATGATTTCCGTATATGTGTGTTAAAACACTTTTGAGAAATTGATTTTTTGAAAGCATCATTCTCATTTTGTCGCCCTTCTGCTAAAGGGCCTGTGTGGGTTCCTTCTGACCCAACAGGCCGTGTGCAGGTCCCTAGCCCGTGGACTTCTTTATGCGGGATTTTTTGGTCTTTATTGTATTTTTCCCCTTTACCACTTAGTCCCTGTTTCATGCAGAATTTAACGCACGTGACTCTGTAGAAACTCACTGGCCTGTCTCCTGTATTTGTTCTGTTCATTTCACGACTCATTAAGAGTCTGGGTCTGGAGTGGAAAAGAACTCAAATCTTATTTGATTTCAACCCTGGCCAGGTGGCTCAATTGCTCGGAGTGTCGTCCTTTGCACCAAAGGGTTGTGGGTTAAATTCCTGGTTCTTAACCCTCAGACAGTATATTAAAGTCCTGTGTGTGTGACCTCAGGTTAGAGGCCCGGACTGTCAAGAGGGTGTAGACAGTACCTGGCATTAGCCAGGGCCGGACCGCCCTTGGGGTCAGGCCCCGACCACTGTTGGTGGGGTGCATTCAGGACATGCCAGGACCGTGAGGGGGTGGCACGCTGCCGTGCGAGAAGGGGTGGGGGCCACGGAGGCTCCAGTCTGGAGTGGACCGTGACAGGGGACGGGCCTGGCTGTGTTCAGGTGTTGCTCCAGGCTGAGAGTGTCCCCGGTTTTTTAGTTTTTAAATGTCCTAGTTAAACGTATTGGGGTAATAACGGGTTCATAACATGGTGTAAGTTTCAGGTGCACAGCGTTAGAACACGACATCTGTACACCCCACCGTGTGCTCACCACCCAAAGTCTAGACCCCGCCCCCCACCCTCGTCACCCTCCCTGACAGTGCTGTGAAACAGAACCGTCCGAGGCGGGGTACGTTTCTGTGGGAGACACGCTCTCGCTGAGCAGTTTAATCTAGACAACAGCCCGGCATCTTAGAGGGAGTCCAGGTGCGCACTGGTCTAGATTGGTGCCTCGTACTCGGCTCCCGTATTGGGGCCCGGCCGTCTACGTCGGGAAGCTCTTCGGTAGGCCTGGGTGCGGCCCAGGAATCTGTCACCTCTGGTGACCAGCCTGGCTGGGGCCTCTGGGGACCCGATGGCTCGAAGGTTTCTTGACGATCCGCAGGTCTTAGGCTGCTGTGGTGATCCGTGGCAAAGGCTGCCCGCACTCCGTCTCCCGGTCTGAGCCGAGTTGGCGGGGGAGGGAGCGGCGTCCTAGGTCACAGCCTGACCGCCGTGTTTTCTTCCGTGCTTGCCCTTGTCCTCCTCAGCGTTTTCTGCGCTAGCAAACGTGGACCTGGCTCTGGATAAGGGGTCCGCCCTGGGCTTGTTCAGGGTCCTGCAGTCCCCCGCGCTGGGTCTTCGAGGCCTGCAGGAGAAGAACAGCGACTGGTACCTCAAGCAGCTCCTGAGCGACCGGCAGCAGAAGCGACAGGTGAAGAGACCCTGGGTCCCGCCTGCAAGGGTTTTTGCACGTCCATTCCAATCACACGCTGTCATTTACTTAGGAGGCCTTGCACACATTGTCTTCAGCTCTGTTTGGTTTTAGGGTTGTAAGTCCTCTTTTAAAATAAATAATGCCCACCCTCCCGATCTAACCACTCTTCATCGGAAGCCTTTGGAGGAGGCCTGAGCTTTTTACGTTCGTACTTCAGGAATTTCCCTGTTAAAAACCCGGACCTCGCTGGTGCCCTCTGGCTGACACAGGGTGGCCCTCCCCATATGGGAGTAGACTGTGTGGGATTGTTCAGAGCAAGTACGAGGGGCTTTTTTGTCTAAATAGAGGCAAGTATACACTGTACTAATCCCCAGCCTGTAGTGGCCAGAGTCAGTAGCATCGTGTGCTAGTGATCCTGTAAACAGTTTATCTCATATGCCATTTCGGTGCTTCTCTCAAAACACTTCTTTAAACGTGCTGGTGTCCAGAAGGTCCCTGCACCCCGGACGTGGCCGGGGCTGCCACTCCGGCCCGTTGCCTTCTGTCCTGAGTGACAGCTGTGGAGGCTGCAGACCTTCATGGCCTGGGACAGAGGCGGGAGTCAGCTTGACGCACATGCTGCTTGCTTCCCTCAGGGCGGGCAGGCGGAGCCCCTGCAGAAGGAGGACCTCCAGGCCGCCGTGGATGCCGCCAACAGCGCCGCCCAGCAGTACCAGAGAAGTACGGGTCCCCAGCTGGGTGGTGTCCGGGAATAGTGAGGGGGGAAGGGGATTGGCTTCATGTAACCGGGGGTCTGAGATTGGAGCCTGTCACCCGTCACCAGAATCCACCAGCAGGCACCTTTGGCAGTGGGGCTCCTCCTGCCCACGGCTCCCGTCGGCCAGTAAGCCTCGTGGCTGGTTGGGGAAATATCTGGAGCCGGTGAGATGTCGGGGAGTGGTTGGTGAAGAGGAGAGAGAAGGATGTTCTTAATGTGGGGCAACAGGGAAAGCAAGTGTGAGCAGAGGGCCCAGAGGTGGAAGCTGTGTAGAAGGGACAGTGGTTAGAATACAGTTTCCAGAGGTGTTTTGTGCTGGGTTGTCTGAGGCAAAGGCGTGAGAAGACTGTGGGAAGCTCTGGATGGAGGCTGACGAGGCTGCTGCCTTCCTTGCCAGCCGCAGGGGAGGGAAGAGGTGCTCAGGCAGAGAGCAGCGTGGCTGCGGCTGATTTGGAGAGGAGAGGAGGAGGCCTCTTTAAACAGCCTTGCTGCACCGCAGGCTGTGTACCTCGCAGCTCACCCTCTCACGTGAAGCCTGCGCTGCGGACGGCACAGCTAACAGTGCGCACAGGGTGTGACTGTGCCCTGGGACCGCCTGCGGCTCCTTCCCCTCGCGGCGCTCAGCCAACCATGTCTCTGACCCCGTTCCTGGCCAGGGCTGGCAGCCGTGGCGGCGATCAATGCTGCCATCCAGAAGGGCGTTGCTGAGAAGACCGTTCTGGAGCTGATGAACCCCGAAGCGCAGCTGCCCCAGGTGTACCCCTTCGCGGCCGACCTGTACCAGAAGGAGCTGGCCACGCTGCAGCAGCAGAGCCCGGAAGTGAGCCTGCGGCCCTGACGCGGCGGGAGGGCGCTGAACACCCACTGGGAGGGGCGATCGGGGGGCACCGGCTCCTTTAGCTGGAAACTTGGGCGCCTTGTGGTCTTCTCCTCTCCAACCTCCACTGTGCACCGAGTGGCCGTCCTCACTGGGTCCCCGTCCCTGTGTGTCCAGCATAGCCTCACGCACCCTGAGCTCTCGGTCGCGGTGGAGATGTTGTCGTCGGTGGCCCTCATCAACCGGGCGCTGGAGTCAGGGGACATGAACACTGTGTGGAAGCAGCTGAGCAGCTCGGTCACGGGCCTGACCAACATCGAGGAGGAGAACTGTCAGAGGTGGGTGCCCCGAGGGGCGGGGCCCGGGTGACCGTCCCCTCCCTCCTGTGTCAGCTCTCCTTTCTGCATGGGCGCTGCGACTCTCTCAGGGTCATCTCTTTCCTCTTTCTATTTTGATTCATTTTATACTTTTAAAAAAAGATTTTATTTTTATTTGTATTTGGAGAGAGAGGAAGGGAAGGAGAGCAACACCAGTGTGTGGTTGCCTCTCGTGTGCCCCCAAGTGGGGACTTGGCCTGCAACCCAGGCATGTGCCCTGACTGGGAATCGAACCGGCAACCCTTTGGTTCACAGGCTGCCACTCGATCCACTGAGCTACGCCAGCCGGGGCGTTGCTTTTTTATCCTGAAGGGTTATAGTAAGTTACAGGTACCGTGTCATTCCACTCTGAAACAGAGGAACTTGGATTTAAACAGTGGCGACAGGTGCTGCATGGCCGGGGGACACTGTTTCATACCCTGATGAACGCAGAGATGCCACTGCAGCTCCTGTACGCTTGGCCCAGCTCCGTGGCTCCTCGCGGCTCCTGGGCTCCCCGGCTGGGTTGTTCAGACGGGGCCGGGCCGGGGCCGGGCGTGCTGTCTGTCTGCTGGGTCCCTTTGGTATCTTTGTTAAAGAGATAGGGTCACTTGTCCCATAGAATGTTCCCATCTCCTGGTTCTGGTTGTTTCCTAATACTTGTCTTATTCCTATAAATTGGAAATAGGGTCAAAGGCTTTAAAGATTCCTTTTTGAACATTTATGTTGATGTCTAGCTCATGTTTTCTCGTCAAGACTCACATGAAATCTGTCTGCCACTCACAGTAGTAAGATTGGTCCTCGGATTAGGGAGCCTGGTTGTCCCTCCCACAGATATCTGTCTGGGTTTATCTCTCGCCAGACCATAATCTCTTTTTGCACCTGTTGCCCCATCAAAATGCCCAGTTCCCCATTGACCACCCATTGACTTAATATTTTTAACCCCAATTCATAATTCTTGCTAAAGTCAGTACTTTCATTAAGAGCTGCCAAGTGACGGCGTGTTGAGCTGCTGCC
This sequence comes from Artibeus jamaicensis, assembly GCF_021234435.1. Classification (NCBI taxonomy): domain Eukaryota; kingdom Metazoa; phylum Chordata; class Mammalia; order Chiroptera; family Phyllostomidae; genus Artibeus; species Artibeus jamaicensis. The sequence continues at coordinate 2,938,543 of NW_026522049.1, read as the reverse complement.
TCTCCCCGATTCTTACATTGGTCTTTCCTGGAATTGAGGGGCTGTTGAGAACAGGGGATACCTTACGTTTTCACAGCTTTTTGGTGCTAACTTCTTGGTCCCAACGCTGGCTTCTAGAAAATATCACACCGGGGAGGGAATACGCCGACTGTCTGGGTTCTTGGGTTCTTTGCCTCCAGTCTTCCCATTCCTGCCCCCGCAGTCGCCCCAGAGGTCCCTGTTCCCATGTCGCACTTCACTGTCTTTTCTGCGGGGGCGCTGGGGCAGGTATCTCGATGAGCTGATGAAGCTGAAAGCTCAGGCGCACGCGGAGAGCAACGAGTTCGTTACGTGGAACGACATCCAGGCCTGCGTGGACCATGTGAACCTGGTGGTGCAGGAGGAGCACGAGAGTGAGTGACCCTCCCACCCGAGAGCGTCTCGGTGGGAGTGGGCGCCGTTCCGGGGGCTGGTTCTACACACTCACTGCTCCCGAAAGGAGTTTTGAACACTGAAATGTAGATGTATAAAACCCAAAAAGCCAAGGTTGGCCATTGTTTCCACCACACCAGGCAACTGCTATAAGTAGGTGTGCAGGTGATGACTGAAATTTTCGGGAGGTGTCTTGAACGTGGCCTGTTATTTTTACATGCTGCTACGTCAGGTCGTTCTGACAGTAAGCGCCTGGAGTCAGGTCACATCGCACAGGTGCTCACAGGGCTCCTGCCACTTCAGACGTCAGCTGAACATGCCAAAGCTCTCAGGCCGCCCCCTTCTGCACAACACGCTATAAATTCAGCGTTTCCTGTACCCACTCAGGTTCCGTGCTTTTCTAGACTGACTCGCAGAGCTCAGGAAAGTGCTGTGATTGTAGTGAAGGGTATGAACCAGGACGAGCCCAAGGAAGGGGTCCTCAGGGTGTCCTCACCCGGTGCCACTGTGTCTGGTAGGGTGCGCCTAGGCTGTGCCACCTTCCCACATATCTGTGTGTATCAGAGCCAGGAGAGCTCGCCTGGCCTGGGGTGTCCAGAGTTTTTTTGTTGGGGCGTCATTACACACGAATGATCGACTGTGTCACTGGCCATGTGATTGCACTTGATTTCCAGACCATCTCCCCTCCCTGGAGATGGGAAGACTGGGCCAATACAGCACGTGGCTCAGAGCCCCAGGCTTCTAGTCAGCCCCACCCCGGCCCTGCTGAGGGGCCCACTGTGAGTGACAGCGTTACCCTCTCACCCGGGAAGTTCTAGGAGTTCAGAGGCTCTTTCCCAGGAACCAGAGACCAAGACCAGCCAAAGTTTTACTGCACAGTGGAATCCTTACGCAGGCAGCACAGCTGACCAGGATACTGTGAGAATGCATGTTTCTATGTAGTTGATGTGTCCTGTGAGACGCATTCAGCAGACTTAGTGGAGACAGCCTTGACTTAGCGGCGGGAGCCTGCGCTGGGTCCTCCATCTGCTACTCGTCGGAGGAGGGAGATCCCTAAGCCCCATCTTTTTCCCCGGATAATATTGAATTAGGTGACTTTTTACGATCCCTTGAATTCTGGCTCTTGGTGAATCAGGAATGGTTTGGTGACACATGGACGTGTGTCTGGAAAGTACCACAAAGCCAGTGTCACCAGAGTGTTCCCGTGTTTAAGGTGGAACCGTCACCAGTAAAACTGCAGGACCTGAGCTTTAGTGGGAATACGGGCACGAGGGCGTGCACTTCCAGTGAAGCAAACACTAAGTTTAGAAAAGCTGGTGCCACTCAATGTCACGGTGACAAATTGTAGTTTGAGTCGTGGCCATGCTTGGGGGGGATTTAGGCTTTGCGTGAGTCAAGGTTGATTTGCTTATAGCATTTCTCCGTGAAACCAGTGGCCTTTGTTTCCTCACCGTTAGGGATTTTAGCCATCGGGTTAATTAACGAAGCCCTGGACGAAGGTGACGCCCAGAAGACCCTGCAGGCCCTGCAGATCCCCGCCGCCAAGCTGGAGGGCGTCCTGGCGGAAGTGGCCCAGCACTACCAAGACACGCTGATCCGAGCAAAGAGGGAGAAAGCCCAGGTGAGTGGCGTGGCCGGGGTGCACCTCTGTGCTCCAGAGCACGGAGCTCCGAGACACGGGTGGTGGGGGTTCTCCCCTGAGTTGCCCAGCGGCTCTTCTGGAGCACCTGGAGTTCAGCGCTCCGCCTTCTGGAAGCTTCACTGTTTTTTCTCTACATCTCTAAGTAAATTCTGTATTGAAATAGAAGATTCAAAGATGCACGACACTGTGTAATTGGTATGCAGATTATAAAAAACATTAATCATTGCCCTGACCGGGTAGCTCAGCTGCTTATGGCATCGTCCTGATACACCAAGGTTGCGGGTTCCATCCCCAGTCGGGACACATGCAAGAATCAACCGATGAGTGCACGAATACACGGGACTACAAATCCACGTCTCTCTCTTTCTCTCTCAAGTCAGTACATTTTTTTTTTTAAGGTAAAAAAAACAAGCATTTAATAGAACCCTTCTTTTACACCCTACCATCCTCAGAAACCCCTCCACCCTCTGTCGGAAACCACCATCCTGGTTCCGACACCACAGTCGATTTCTGCCTCTTTCTGACCTGCGTGTAAGTGAGGTCGTACATCATGTGCTCTTGTGCGTCTGGCTGCTTCCACCCGACATTCATGTCGGCAGGATTTGCCCGGGTGGTCGTCCCTTCTTTGTCACTGCCGTGTGCTTTTCCATTGTGTGACTGTATGTGCTAGCAGTGGTGAAATTTTGGTTGTTCCCCACTTTTTGGCTATTGCAAATAGTGCTTCTGTGGATACTGTAGCGCATGTCTTTGGGAAAATACACATGCGTTTCTAGTAGATATACATTTAGAAGGGGAACGTGTGGATCATAGGGAATACCTATCTAAACCATAATGTAATCATATATGCTTTAGTAGGTAATTTTGCAAAAAAAATTTTTTGTAACAGGTCTATTGAGATATTCACACAATACAAGTGACCATTTTAAAGTATACAATTCAGTGATTTTTAGTCTATTTACAGAATTGTGCCCTACCAGTAGTATCTAAATAACTAAAACATCTAAGTGTCTAAAAATAATCAGCAGTTATTTTTAGAGCATTTCCGTCAGCCCCAAGAGCAGCCCGGTGCCCGAGGCCTCCGTCCCTGCCGCTCAGCACCCTCCGTCCCTGCCGCCTTTGCCGCCCGGAGATTCCCTGTGCGTGCGTCCGTGCTGTACGTGGCCTGTGGGACCGGCGCCGGTCCCTGGGCTCGCTTCGCTTCGCCCGAATTACAGCGTGCGACCCTCCTTCGTTTCTTTTTACTGTTGCAGAACATTCCCTCGTGTGGAGCCGTCCCGTCCGTGAGTTGATGGACACACGGGTTGTACCCACTTTTCGGCTGTTGGGAAAGTGGGGCTGTGAGCGTGCCGTTGTGGCACACAGCCGTCTCTGGGGACGTCTGTCTTGCCTCTCAGCGGGTTTGTTCAGGAAATGGACAAGATTAATACCTTTTTGTAATGCCATTGCTGAGTCGGAAGTTAGTTTGTATGGAGTAGGCCCTCAGGTGTTAGTTGTGTGCTAAAAGGGTAAATATCTGTTTTTCTAATTATGATTAATCTGCTTTTAAGTCCTTCCTAACTAACAGCAATTAGGTAGGGAGGAATGTAGTGTTGTTTTGTTTTTGCTTTTTGTTTTAAATATACTGAAAAGATCCCTGCAGTGAGGTTCTTGTAGCAAGAAGAGGCGCTGAAAGAAATTCTTAATTCAGGGGCGGGTTCTTTCTGGGAACCCAAAGGCAGACGCACAGGCCAGGGCTTCTGTGTTCGAGGCGCTGACGCCCACGGTGCAGGTGGAGGAGTCGTGGGCAAGAAGGGGGCACATCTCCTTCGGTTCCGCTGTCACCAGAGTTGTGGACGTTGCCCTGCCCTGATGGTGTCGATGTGGCGAGTACCGGCCCTCACAGAAGGGGCCTGTGCGTGCGGCCCTGTGGTGGGGGTGGGCTCACAGCTCCTGCTCTGTGGCTGGGAACCTGCCGGAAGGACGAGCTGACCCACCCGCACGGGCGAGAGGCACACGGCTGTGGAGAAGCCGTCAGCGGAGGTTTCTGTCTGTGGGAACCGCGCTCGCATCAGTGGGCTCAGTGCTCCCCAAACGTGGCTGATCATCAGAGCTCTTGAAAAGGTCAATTTAGAAACATAGATCATCTAAGATTTATACTCTGTGTGCTGACTCAGAGCCTCAGGTGGGGGGGAGGGGGAGTGCCTGGCGGCGGTGACTCCGCGGAGGCCCCCGGTGGCAGGGTTTGCTGTTGCTGCCGTGTAAGTCCTGCCAGATCCTCAGTGTGATGGACGGGGGAGTGGGCTTTGGGCCAACGACTAGGCCTGGTCCGTGTCTAAAACAGGAAAGGGGACGGAGAGCGAAATGGGCACCTGCCCGCGCTCCCACTCTGGCCGAAGGCTGCGTCGTGGGGGTTAAGCCGCTAGAGGATGTGACTGGAGTTGGAAGCATCTCCTTTTGCCCTGGAACACCTTCTCAGAGTCCATCGCAGGCTCAGGAAGGGGCAGTGAGAGGGACATTCGCCTCGCACTGTCAGGGTGGGCCACGCGGTGGGTGGGATTGCCTTCTTTAAGGCCGCAGCTTGGCTTCTAGGTTTCTCTGAGCCATTTTGGAAGTGGCTTTAAAAATAATCTTCTGAGCTCCAAATTTAGCCAGCAGCGAAAGGTCTTCGAGTTGGTCTGTCGTTCTCTTTGTGTCTGGTTTGGTGTCAGGGGACTGCTGGCCTCACGGAATGAAGGGAGCGTTTCCCTTTGTCCTCCGCGGTTTGGAAGAGTCTGTAAAGGACTGGCCTTAACTCCCCTCCAGATGTTCAGTAGGGATCACCAGTGAAGCCTGTGGTCCTGGGGTTTTGGTTTTGTTTTTCTGTAGAAGATGTTTTGACTATTATTCCATCTGTGTATTTGTTATAGGTCTTTTCAAATTCTCTTCAAGTCACCTTCCTGCTTCTCTCTCTCTCAGCTCCTGGGAGTCCCATCGTGACTGTGTCGATGTTACTGATGGTGCCGCGGGTCTTGGGGGCTTCGCTCCTTCTTTCCCTCACCGTCCCTCAGGCTGGACCACTTCAGTTTGCTCACGTCTGCTGCCTCCCTCTCGGGATTTCTTCATTTCAGTTTCCATCCTTTACGACTCCAAAATTTCATTTGATCCATCTTTGCAAAACAGGATTCCTGTCTCTGTGTTGATGACTCTCTGGCAAGACCTTGTTCTTACATCCTTTGGTTCTTTGAACACTTTTAAAACAGCTGCTACAAGTCTCTGCCTGCCATGCCCAGTTTGGGAAATTTCTGTTACCTGCTGTTCTCCTTGTTTGGACCACACGTTCTCGTCTCTGCGCGCGTCCTGTAGTTTGTGAAACTGGGCGTCTTCACAGGGCAGCCCCGAAGGCATTGTCTTCTTCCTCCACGTCCGTTGCTGTCTGTTACTGTCGTTGTTTGTCTAGTGACTGGGACTCCGGTTGCGTCTATGCTCTTCCTCGTGCACGTCCACCGGCGTCTCTGAGAGTCAGCGGGCGGTCTGCTAATCGCCTGATGGGCATTTCCTTACGTTTCCTGGAGCTCCTTCCCAGGCTGGTCCTTTTGTCCCTTCTGCCTGCTCTTGGCCCCCTGAACCACTTGAGTTCCTCTTCTTGTATTTATCGCTTTATCTGAAGCATTTCTCGTAACCTTTCACCAGTTTTTTGAGGCCCGGCTTCTCCCATGTGACTGTTCCACGTGTCTCGTGTGTGTGAAACCCCCTCCGTGTCTGGCTGCGTCTCAGAAGCCCCTCCGTCATCTGTGCCCTGACTTCATGGCCCTTATTATCATTTCGCTCTTCGCGGTTGCAGGAAACCCAGGACGAGTCGGCTGTGCTGTGGTTGGATGAAATTCAAGGTGGGATCTGGCAGTCCAACAAGGACACCCAGGAGGCCCAGAGGTGTAAGTAGCAGCGGCTTCGTCTCTGTTCCGGGGAGGGCGGGGGGTTGGGGGGGCGCCGCTCCAGGTCAGGCCTTCATCCTTCAGCCGGAGTGAGACGGAGACGTGTCGGGGAGCAGCTGGGCGGGAGGCGCGTCCGGGTGACCCAGGCTGTGAGTGGGGGTGCTTCCTGAACTCTGCAGTAACGCTTGTCTTCCACCATAGTTGCCTTAGGAATCTTCGCCATCAACAAGGCCGTGGAGAGCAGTGACGTTGGCAGAACGCTGGGCGCCCTCCGGTCCCCGGACGTCGGCCTGTACGGAGTCATCCCTGAGTGTGGGGAGACGTACCTGAGCGACCTGGCTGAAGCCAAGAGGAGAAAGCTGGCGGCAGGTGAGTCACGGGGACCGAAATGTGTGCCCTGAAGCTGAGAGCGTGAGGGTATGAGGGGACCGATGTGGACGAAGGGACAGTCAGTCTATAGGGAAAGACACTTTTGTATAGAAGTATGATGTTTGGGCTTCTTTTAAATACCGTGAGGAGACATAATATCCCTATTTTTGAAAGTATCCTTTTTCCCCTTGTGGGCAACTCTGTTAAAAAAGGTCAATGTTATGAAAATGCAGGAAGGATCGAGATCTTTGACTGTTTAGCTTTCTTAGGGTGTCAGTAGCTCCTGCAATTTCTAAGCCTCCAGGTAGATAAAAGTAGTTTATCTGCAAAAGGAGGGGAACAAAGATAAAATTTGTCATCCCTTTATCACGGCCCTTTTTTTTTTTATTAACTAGAGAGGCAAAATGGTTGCAGGTTTTTTTAATCAAAAAGTAGTGTTCTGATAGACAAAGTAATAGACGTTGGTTTTGGAAGGAACAAAGTTAATCAAAGTTTGTTCCACAGTTGGACTTTGTAGGTTTTTTTTTTTTTTTTTTTTTTTAAGATTTTATTTATTTATCTTTAGAGGGGAAGGGAAGGAGAGAGGGAGAGAAACATCAATGTATGGTTGCCTTTCATGCGTCCCCTGTTGGGAATTGGCCTGCAGGGAAATGGTCTGCAACCCAGGCATGTGCCCTGACTGGGAATCGAACCTCAATTGTCTGGTTCGCAGGCCCGTGCTCAATCCATTGAGCTACACCAGCCAGGGCTGTAGGTATTTTCTTTTCATAACGTAGATGGGAGTGAGTTAATGCAACATCCCGAAGCCATAATGTATGAGGGAATTAGGATGCACCTTTGTCCCCATAGATCCAAGGACAGGTGTGTGGAGTGGGCTTCATTTAGATTGTAAACCTCCCGGGGACCATCCTGTCATACAGCAGACGTGTGAGCGTGGAGTGTGCGGCTCTGGGTCTCAGTAGCCTTCCCTTCCCCGTTGTCTGCCAGGCGATAACAACAGCAAGTGGGTGAAGCACTGGGTGAAAGGCGGATACTATTATTACCACAACCTGGAGACTCAGGAAGGAGGATGGGACGAACCCCCAGCCTTCGTGCAGAATTCCCTGCAGCTCGCGCGGGAGGAGATCCAGGTAGGTCCCATTTTCTTCACGTAAGAGGAAGCTGAGAGAAACTGTGTCAGGGCTAATATCAGCGAGGAGGAGCAGGGCGTGTGGTCCGGAGCCTGAGACTGAAATTGAGGCCACGCAATCAACCGTTTTAGAGTAATTGTTTTCCTAGTGGTTAGGAGAGGGACTCAGGCCTAAATTAAAGAAACGTCCGGATTGTAGAATTAAGTCAGGTACATTGTGTGCCTATTAAAAACGCGGATATCCAGAAAACAAAAATGAAAAGTTGCTCTCACTCCCCGTTGAATGCAGCTACTGTTAATCTCTCCCAGTTTTTACATTTTGACCCCTCTTTTCTGACTGTCGCACAAACCCCAAGCTGTACCGCACGCAGTAGGCCATCACCTGTACGTTCAGATGCAGCCGGGCGGTTTCCCTGTAGTGTCCTCCTGGCGGCAGGCCAGGGGCTTCCGGGACTTGGGACTCAGCCCTCTGTTGGCCCCTGTTACTCTGTCTTCTCGTCAACGCCGACCCAGGCACAGTCCCTGGTAGCGTCAGTGTTGGGCAGATAGATGAGTGGGTACGTAGGAGGTCAAAGATCAAGTTACTGGCTGTGGCGTGTGGGGTGTGACAACTGCCTGGCCGTGGAAAATGGGTCTGAAGTCATTCCCGTTGCTCAGAGGTTGAGTACGGGCTGAGAAAGCAGTGAGGGCTGGCGTGTGCGCTGTGGGCGGCCCCGTGTTAAAACCTGTGTCCCTTCTCACCTGTGCTCACCCTGCCACGTGGCCGCGTGCTCTTTCAGAGTTCCATCTCCGGGGTGACAGCTGCCTATAACCGAGAGCAGCTTTGGCTGGCCAACGAAGGCCTGATCACCAGGCTGCAGGCCCGTTGCCGTGGCTACCTGGTCCGCCAGGAGTTCCGGTCCAGGATGAATTTCCTGAAGAAGCAAATTCCTGCCATCACCTGCATTCAGGTATTTCAGGGCCTAGCGCGCAGACGGCAGGTGGACGCCTCGGGCAGGGCGAGTACACAGGCAGCCCTTACGACCGGACGTCCGAGTGTGTTTTCCTTCTGACTTCTTAGTCTCACCCTTCTTCTGACAAGTGTCTTCCCTCCCCCTGTAATCAGAGTTTGCTTACGGTGGCCTTTAGTGCTGAGGTGTCAGCTGAGGGGCAGCTTTTCTGGTGGGGTGGTGCAGTGTCCCAGAAAGGATCCTGAGTGAGGAACAGCACCCCGTGGCCGCCAGGGCGTGGCGGGCCTGTCTCCGCCGTGTGCTCCTCTGTGAGCGGGGTGCCGGTGTCTCTCCTCCTCAGCAGCTCTGCTGTACGGAGCCAGCAAGAAGCTGCCTGGAGGCATTTCTAAGGGGCGGGAGCACCAGCGGGGACGGGGAGTTGGGCGGTGCGCGCTGCTGGTGGCGGCGCAGCCTCCGCCTGCGTTCCCGTCGCTGGAGGACAAGGTCCTCCCTCGTTCAGGCTTTGCCATGAATTGCGCTTGGGTAGTGTATCAAGAGGAAACTTTTCGGCGTCCTCTGATCCTTGGAAATAACGGGTCCACTGCCATATTTGATGGTTTCAGTCGCAGTGGAGAGGATACAAGCAGAAGAGGGCTTATCAGGACCGTTTGGCGTACCTGCGCTCCCACAAAGACGAAGTGGTGAAGGTACGGCAGGCCGGCAGGGCCTCCCGGCGTGGGGCGTGAGTGCAGCCTGGGTGGAGGTGCAGGACTGGTATAACTCCCAGGGTCCGCTTCCCACAGATCCAGTCCCTGGCGAGGATGCACCAAGCTAGAAAGCGCTACAGGGATCGCCTGCAGTATTTCCGAGACCACGTGAGTGCCTTTCAGTAACAAGGGTCGGTAACAAGAATCTGTTTTGCTATATTTTGGGTGGACGAGTGACCAAAAGAATTTCTTCTCCTTTGTTCCTTAGATAAATGACATTATCAAAATCCAGGCTTTCATTCGGGCCAACAAAGCTCGTGACGACTACAAGACTCTCAGTGAGTAGCGGTGGCTCAGCGGAGGAGGAGTTGAGGCCGTCGGGTTCTGGGTCCTCCCCGCGGATCTCTTTTCTGTCCTGCAGGCAAGGCTTGGGGGGGTGGCGCTGCTTGTGATTTAACCCCCTTTGCTCACCGGTGCCTACATGTCCTTTTCCTTGCGTGTTGGCTTTGTCACAACATAGCAATAGCATGACCGAGGGGGCTGCATGCGGTGGTTGTCCTTGCACGCCTCAGAAATAAACAAATATCGGTGAAGGCGGCTGCTTCTTCCAGGCGGTCTCTCCAGACCCAGAGCTTTTCCCGGGAACGTCCTTCTCTGTCTGACATGTGCTTTCTCTCTGTCAGTTAACGCCGAGGATCCGCCGATGGTCGTGGTGCGGAAATTTGTCCACCTGCTCGACCAGAGTGACCAGGATTTTCAGGAGGAGCTGGATCTTATGAAGATGCGGGAGGAGGTCATTACCCTCATTCGTTCCAACCAGCAGCTGGAGAATGACCTCAATCTCATGGATATCAAAATCGGACTGCTGGTGAAAAACAAAATTACATTGCAGGTACATTCCAGAGCCAGGCACTTTGGTTCCCCTGCTGATTCGTGGGGAGGGTGGAGGCTGGCTTGCTTCTCAGCGACTGCCATAAGTTTTTCAAAAGTTATATAAGAAATGAAATACTGTAATTTAATAGCAAGATTTTAAATAGAAAAAAAGAAGATAAAACCCATCCCATAATTCCACCACCCTGCAATCATTTTGCATACTACGTTTTAACTTAATATTAAAGGGTAAAATGTTTTCCATATGTATGATACATAGTCATAAATGTTATTTTTAATGGCAGCACTGTAATTCATTAGAAGATTGACTATAATTGACCTCTTTGGTGTGCAACTATTTAACAGGTTTTTGTTATTACAAATAACGTGGCAGTTAATGTCTCAGTGTATATGTAGCTTTTATTGTATTTAAGGCTTTGCTTTTCAGATAGATTCTTATGTGCTGGTTTGTGGACTCAATGGGCATTTCTATGGGTCAGGGTCTGCACAGGGCGGTGGAAGCAGGACCGCGTCTGAGTGGTGCCCTGAGAGCAGGCACGGGGCGGCGGGTCCCCTTTGTGTGCTGGGACCTGCCAGTGCAGCGGGAGGCCTTTCCACGGGGCCCAGGGCTCCGTCTTTGAGAGCTGTCTGACTTGTGTGTTGCTGTTTTCTGTTTACAGGATGTGGTTTCCCACAGTAAAAAACTGACCAAAAAGAATAAGGAACAGTTGTCTGATATGATGATGCTCAATAAGCAGAAGGGGGGTCTCAAGGCTTTGAGCAAGGAGAAGCGAGAGAAGCTGGAAGCTTATCAACACCTGTTTTACTTATTGCAGGCAAGTGGCTCCTGGGAGCAGCATGGACAGGTTGAGCTCAGTCCGTTTGCATAAGAAAACCTTGCCTGCAAATCTCTGTGGAACTGTTTCCAATTTCCACTGAGCGACGAGCAAAGGGCTGTCTTGTCTTTCTGTCCGTCTTTACATTTTATTTCCTTACTTACATGCATTCTAATCCTTCAACTTAAAAAAACCTTGAATACTTTTCCCAGCCTTTACAGGATCCAGAAATGACTTCTCCCTTGGTCTCATTTCAGACCAACCCCACCTACCTGGCCAAGCTGATTTTTCAGATGCCCCAAAACAAGTCCACCAAGTTCATGGACTCCGTCATCTTTACCCTCTACAACTACGCCTCCAACCAGCGGGAGGAGTACCTGCTGCTGCGGCTCTTCAAGACGGCGCTCCAGGAGGAGATCAAGTAGGGGTCTCCCCGTTGCCGGAGGCTCGGGCGGAGCTGGAGAGCCCGGCGGCCGTGCCTCTCGGCCGTCTCGGTCAATGCCGTGGCTTGTGTGGGATGCGCGAACGAAGCATCTGCTTGTTAAATTACTAACGTAAAGTGGTGCTGCTTCTGGGGGGGGGTGCTGAAATAATGCATTTGCTGAATTTCAGGAACATTTCTATATTAAAATACAGTTTTTAAAGAAATTGATCTTAACACCGAGATTGCATACTTCTGTCTAATAAAGGAGCTGCTCACGCCCCCACGATGGGGTTCGCAGCAGCAGAAAGGTGTTCTGGGTTCAGATGAGGGGTTGGCATGTTTTCCAGAGGAAGAGCAAGTGTCTTCTTTGCTCCCGCTCTTTCTGTGTCCGGAGATGGGATGGTTAAGCAGGGAGGATCTCTAAGCTCGCACATTCTGTGATTAGTGTAAATTGAGTTTGCTTCTGATGTCTTTACAGGTCAAAGGTAGACCAGATTCAAGAGATCGTGACGGGAAATCCCACAGTCATTAAGATGGTTGTAAGTTTCAACCGCGGCGCGCGGGGCCAGAACGCCCTGAGACAGATCCTGGCCCCGGTCGTGAAGGAGATTATGGACGACAAGTCTCTCAACATCAAAACGGACCCCGTGGACATTTACAAATCATGGGTCAATCAGATGGAGTCTCAGACAGGAGAGGCGAGGTGCGGCAGCCACAACCACCTTTTCTGCTGTGTTTTTGTATATTTTCCTTTCTTTTAAAAGCAGTTGACCTTTGATTGACAAACCAGTAATTGTTCAGGTAGTTTTTCCTTAAGAAACCTCTTTTTCAAGTCGTTGACCTGCTGGCGTGTTCACTTGCATAGCACGTATCCATGGAGCTCTGTTTGTGCCAGGCACTGTGTTGGACGCACGTAACCGTCACATAACAGCGAGTGAGACAGCCCCCTGCTCTCTTTGTAGCTCATTGTTGTACAGAAACGAACACAGAGTTAGAAGTTGAGCGTTTTCATGGGGCTTTGTGTGGGGAACTGGAGTGGACAAGACAGGAGGGGGCTGACTTGGATCGTGGGTAGGGAGAGCGTGTCTGAGAAGGTGAAATTCCACTTCGCTGAGACCCAACGGAGGAGGCGGGGCCCGCCCTGCCAAGAGCGAGGCCCAGAGCCTTCTGCCTGAGTGTTGTCTAGTGGAGGGAGGGCCCTCCTGCCCCCAGGACCCGAGAGCAGCCGGCATGACTGGAGATGCAGTGGGGCCGGAAGTCTTGAGTGGATCTGAGCGTGGTCCTGGTCACGTTGAAACGAAGAGGGGAAGGTGTGGGCCGAGGGACTCGCTGCCCTGGGACACTGGGAGCTGGACGGACTGAGTTGACAGCATGCAGGAGATGCTCTGCCGGGCTGTGGTTTGACCACCAGCATCAACACATCGGACGCACAAGTGTGTCACTAGGATACGAGTAGCGCTGGGCAAATACAGCTCAGGGGGCCAGGGCATTCCTGGGCGGGTCCAGCTCGGGCGAGGATGCAGGCAGGAGAAGGATGCGTGTGCGCAGCCAAGTCTGTGCGGGTTTCCCCTCGTTCTGGAGTGTGTGGGGGGGCGCCACGTGCCGGTGCTGCTCCAGGCGTGGTCCGCAGGCCAGGGCCAGCGACTGGCCATTGTTGCCGTCACTGAGCGCTCTGTGTGGCTCAGCTGCCTGTCTGTCTCCCAGCAAGCCTCTCTCTGCTGTTGGTTTTGGCGGAATTCTTGTGCTCACAGTCTACCCATGCGTATGAATCAGCGGTGGTGCGGCAAGTGGGGTGATGTCCCTGTCTCTTGCATCCATGTCCTGTTGCTCCTCTGACCGAGGGCCACAAGCCTCTGGGCTCCCTCTAGAGGCTCAGTGGGAAATTTGATCCTTGCCTCTCCAGCTTCTGGTGGTTGTTGGCACGGGTGGACTGGTGGCTGAGTCAGTTTAGTCTCTGCCCCTGAGGTCACCCAGACACCCTGTCTCCTCTCCCATGTGTGCCACGCCTGCATCTGCTCCCTCTTACTGGGACACCGTGGTCACAATGAGGCCCCCTAGATCATCCGCGATCGTCATCACTGCCTTCTGGCCTCACTAAAAGTCCTAGACCCTGACCCCATCTTTGACGTTTGGCTTTCCGCCCTCTCCGCCCCTTGCTGGTGTAGCCTAGGCCAGAGTTCTAGCACGTCTGCTGTTTTCCCGCCAGTTTCTTCTCGCTCGGTGCCCCGTCTCTGAGTGTTGTGTCCGCTCGTCTGGCTTCAGTTCCTATAACTGTTGCCTCCCTCCTCTGCACCCACAGGGCCACCAGGTCCAACGATTGGGTCACCTTACTGTCTCTCCACTCCGTCTCCCTGGCCCCCACCCCTGCGAGCTTGCTCACACCCTCACCGCTGCTTGATCCGGCTGAGGCGCTGGTCTCCTGCCTCCTGCCTCACTGACGGTTCTTTGGCGCGTCCTCCTGGGGAGCCGGAGCAGTCTGCCCCGGGTGTCGTATCTGCTGTATTTTCTCGGTTCTGCCCGCCCGGCATCTAGGACGGTCCCCACCGCTTGGCGCCCCGCACGGGGGCCTGCTTCCTTTCCCACCCTCATTTCTACGCCTTGCTCTCTTTGCGTTTGGTCTTTCCCAGAAGGCCCTCCGTCCTCGTTCCTCAGTTCAAGTGTCCCTCCCTTCTGGAAGCCTCCCTCGGTTCCCAGTCTAAGGCAAAGCCCCTTCTGCAGCCCCACAGCTCCTGTGGCCAACCTCCTACTTATGCCACCAAATATTTTAAATAAATGTCTGTCTGTCTGTCTCTCCTGCCAGATAGTAGGAGACTCAGGAAGCAGTCCTGTCTCTTACCTTTAATCCCAAGTGTCCGTCATGGTGCCTGGCACGTAATTCAAGGCACACAATTCACAGTTGAAAACCTGAGGTCAGGCGCTGCTCCACGGTTCACCAGCCCAGGGAATGTGACAAGTTGCCTGACCTCTCCGGGTCTTTCTGTTTGTGAAAGACAGGGTCAGGGTCCTGCCTCAGGCAGTCCCCGGCTTTGGGTCTGACTTTAATGAGGGTCTTTTCTGCTTCCCCAGCAAACTCCCATATGACGTGACTCCTGAGCAGGCTCTGGCCCACGAGGAGGTCAAGACGCGGCTGGACAACTCCATCAGGAACATGCGGGCCGTGACCGACAAGTTCCTCTCGGCCATCATCAGCTCTGTGGACAAAATCCCGTGAGTGCGCCCGTTGTGACCCTGCTCAGAGCCCCGAGTCCCTGCCCTCCCGCTCCCCGGCCCTTCTCACGGGTCTGTCCGTCTCACAGCTACGGGATGCGCTTCATCGCCAAAGTGCTGAAGGACTCGCTGCACGAGAAGTTCCCCGATGCCGGTGAGGACGAGCTGCTGAAGGTAAGCCTCCCGGTGCAGCCTTGCCTTCCGGTGGAACTCGGAGGGAAAGGTACAGACCTGGGCCTGACCACAGACCTTTCCGTGGTGCCTAAGCGTAGATGCTGGCAGTAGCTCACCATTGGTGGTCAGATTTTGAAAGCCACTGTAAATCGTAAATGACACCCCCCTGAGTTTCTGTAGAGTTTGAATGGCCAATATCCAACATGTCTTCATGTTGTTTTTCCTGTCTTGAGATAAATTTCTGAGTCGTGTCTTTGTGCTGGACAGTTGCTCCCTCTGCTGGTGGCCAGGTGAATGGGAGCAAGCCCGACAGTTTCTGCTGAGGCTGTTGCTATTAACTGTCTCAGCTTAGCTATGCTTCTTTCTTTCTTTCTTTTTTTTTCCCCCTCTTAATCTGAACGCTTTTTTCTTCTCTCTCCTAGTTCTGTGCTTTTCTACAGTGAGGCCTCGATTCTAGACTTTCTGTTCAGGTGAATTAATTTTTTTTGAATGATACTCTCGGGAGGATGCTGTGACTGCCCTTGAATTCTTCTGTGGAAGAGCGTGTGTTGAGTGACTTTAATTTCAGACGCATGACCTTGGCTACCTCGGGCGTGTGCAGCATGAGGATCCTGGGGGTTGGACAGCGTATGCTAATTAGGTCATGTCTGAGGGTTTATTTTAACTGTATTTGTTAGCTTCCTGGAATGAAAGCCCGCCCACAGGGAAGCGAACTGTGCCCGGGGTGACAGGCGCATCTGCTGCCGCAGTGTGTGAGCAGAGGATGCCCTAAATGTGCTCAGGACCAGACTCCGAGTCCTGGTTTTGCCTTCTGAGTCTGCTCTCGCTGCAGTGGTTTTCAGTTCCATTCCCGTTTTCTTCCTCTCTGCATCCAAACAGGGGGCGTCCGGCCGCTTGGGTGCAAGCCTTGAGCGGCCGCGTGTGCGCATGCCTGCACGTGTGCCTGTGTGGGTGGCGTTCGTGGTTTTACGCACAGGGCTGCATCTTTTGGTTTTCTTGGCTATTGCGGAATCATCTGCGGCTTCCTTGGTGGGGTGGCTTTTAACACCCATCTTTCTTTCTCGTCTCCCAGATTATTGGCAACTTGCTTTACTATCGCTACATGAATCCAGCCATTGTCGCCCCTGATGCCTTTGACATCATCGACCTGTCGGCAGGGGGGCAGCTCACCACAGACCAGCGCCGGAATCTGGGCTCCATTGCCAAGATGCTCCAACATGCCGCTTCCAATAAGATGTTTCTGGGAGATAATGCTCACTTAAGCATCATTAACGAGTACCTTTCCCAGTCCTACCAGAAATTCAGGTAAGGGGATTGGTGTCGGGGGGGGGGGGTGGAAGGGCCCCGCAGGCGTGTTTTTGTCACTGAGGGCAAAGTCAGGACTTTGAGCCACACCTTGCTCTCCCCGGCTGCCGTGTCTCAGGGTCTGTGTTCACCGTGCTCAGCACTTCTGGGAGGCGCCGAGGAGAAGTGTGTCCCTGTGGGAGAGACAGCACCACACGTGCAGACAGTGGCTCTGCCTCAGCGCACGTCTCTCTGTGACCAGGGCAGAGTCGGAGAGCGCTCTCAGTAACCTCTGCATTAAACATGCGGTTGTGGGTTCCCAGCACCTCGGTGGAGACAGAGTGTGTGCTCCTTGTCAACTCTCCAGAGTTGGTGGGCAGGTTCCTGTGGGCGGGGCTAACATGGGCTGGGGGCGGGGCTGGGGAGAGGATCCCTGAGCCAGCGGCCCTGCGGCCTCCAGCACGGCAAACACACAGCACTTTTCTTTGGAGTCAAATGTCTGCACTGGCTTCTGCTTGAACTCGTGGCTGCAGTGGGTTGTAGGATGTCTGCTCGCCAGCTTCTCTCACACGTTGGGCCGTGGCTCTTGTGTTTTTCTCTCCAGGCGGTTTTTCCAAACTGCTTGCGATGTCCCAGAGCTGCAGGACAAATTCAACGTGGACGAGTACTCGGATCTCGTGACCCTCACCAAGCCCGTGATCTACATTTCCATCGGTGAAATCATCAACACCCACACGGTCAGTCTTTGCCTTTAATTACTTAAAGTCAGGGCTCTGCCCTGAACTGCCTTCTCTGCCTGCACCTTCTATCTCCGGAAGCCGGATTACTCACCTTCCTTTGATCTTACTGCCTTCGCATCTGCCTGCTGCTCGGCGTTCTTAACAACGTGCCCGAGTTCCTCAGAGTGACCCAGGCCACCTGCAGCAGAGTCTTCTGGGCTGGTTGTTAAAAATGAAGTTGTTGAGCCCCACACAGGCCTCCTGGTGGGGCCAGAGTCCCCACGCTGGACGCCAGAACCTCCATGGGGAGCCCTGCCCTGGGGCCCCGACGGAGCTTTTACCACTCTTTCCCCGGGGTGTTTTCCTCCCCTGAATAGAGGATCAGCTTTTTCCTCTGCGTTGCCTTAGAGGTCTTTTCCCTTGGGTATTCCCTTTTTCCCAAATACTTTGCAATTCAGTCCTTTCCCCTTTTGGTGACATACAGAACGGGAAGTGAGAAGGCATACACAATGTAAATGAAACGTCAGGTGTCCTCACTTCCGAGGCTGTCCCTCGGGGTTGTGGCATCGGAGGGGCTCTGCTCAGCGTGCCTCCGGGATCGCAGCAGCACCGACAGGCGCCCAGCCTTCTGGACTGGGGGTGCTTTATGCTGGGAGTGGGAGGGAAAGCACAGCTGTGAGCTGTGGATGGTCGTAGGGCGCGTGTATGGCTTTGGATGTGGAAGTCTGTGGGCTTCCTTGTTCTTTCTCCCATGGGGTACACTAGATCCCTTGTGCCCCGAGAGCACCATTATTTTCTGTCCACATGTGTAAGCCATGCAACAGAGGCGGGGGGGGGGGCTCTGTCTGTGCTGCTGGTGCGGGTGGGTTTGCCGAGCCCGGCTCGTCGGTGCTTTGGATGCTGGAGTGCCGTTCTCCGCCCTCCTCCTGTGCCGTGTGGCGGTGTGGGTGCGGACGGGGCTGACGGGCCGAGCGTGCAGAGGGAACTCACCCCTCGGTGTCGGTGCAGCTCCTGTTGGATCACCAGGATGCCATCGCCCCGGAGCACAACGACCCGATCCACGAGCTGCTGGATGACCTCGGCGAGGTGCCCACCATCGAGTCCCTGATAGGTAGGTACCGTGCGGCCTGCCCGCCCAGGAGGAGGAGGAGAGGCCTGGGACAGAGGAGGGTTGTCACGGGCGCTTCTCTGTGTCTGCACGACCGAGCTTGGATGTTACCTGGGAAGAAAGTCCGTGTGGCCCTGCCCGTGAGGAACCGATGTCTAGTGGGGGAGATCGTTGTGTTTTCTTTTAAAGATTTAATTTAGTTAGTTTTAGAGAAGGGGGAGGAAGAAAGAGAGAGGGAAACATCAATGTGCGGGAGGTGCATCGGTTGGTTGCCTCTCACACATCCCCAACTGGGGACCTGGCCCACATCCCAGGCATGTGCCCTGACCGGGAATCAAACCAGAGACCTTTTGGTTCACAGACCAGCACTCAGTCCACTGAGCCACACCAGCCAGGGGGAGAGGTCATTGTAAATGTGTATATACATGTGATCATTTAATTAGAAATTGTAAGCCCTATAAAGGAAATGCACAGAGAGAGAATTATAATGCGGTGTTGAAATGATCACCGAACATTTATGAAATTATTTTGTGATGGATTCTTCACCTTTATCGTTTGGCACATATTTTCCTCTGTCGCTCAGTAAGCGGTACCCTTGCCACGGTGCGCACATCGGCTTATTTGAGTATCTCCTTAGACTTATGTCACCTCTTGTGTTTGTATCTCCTCTCCCTGTCTCTTGCCTTCATTACTCTCACTCTCTCTACCCTCCCAAAACTTTAGGAGAGGGCGCTGGCAATTTAAATGACCCAAATAAGGAGGCACTGGCCAAGACGGAAGTGTCTCTCACGCTGACCAACAAGTTCGACGTGCCTGGAGATGAGAACGCAGAAATGGACGCCCGGACCATCTTACTGAAGTGAGTACTGAAGGTGGGAAGGCTAGAGAAAGTGCACACCAACAAGCCCTCGGCCTTGGCGAACGAGTCTGCTTGTTCATTCCTGAAACGAACGGTCACCTGGGCCCGGTAAGCCTGTCGTAATGGTGGTCACCCCATGTGTAACATGTACCACAGGAGCGATCTGCCTTTTTGCCAGTGAGATGCTGAAGCGAAACTGGCATCTGGGGAACCCTGGCCCTGGCAGCCTGCTCTCGTGTAGTTGCAGCGGGGAGTCTGGGCCTGGGGTGCCTGGCGCTGGCGGCCGCCCCGCGGGGCCGCTGGGGAGTGGCGTTTGTGCTGCTGCTGCTGACGTCCATCGGGAGGAAGAAGAGCGCCCGGTGATAAATAGTTAAATGTTTCCTTCGTTTCCTTTCAGCACAAAACGTTTAATTGTGGATGTCATCCGGTTCCAGCCAGGAGAGACCTTGACCGAAATCCTAGAGACGCCAGCCAGCAGTGAACAGGTAAGAGGTGGGGGGTGACATGCACCGTAACGAGGTGCAGAGACGCTCCTGTGGTGCGGGGCGGTGGGGGGGACACAGGTGACACACAGGTAACCTGGGATCAGACCCGGGGACAGCGGTGGTTCAGGCTTGTTGAGTGGCGCTTACACACAGTGTGTGTGTGTGCTTTAATTTAACCTGCGGCAGAATCCGTGTGTCTGCCCGGTGATTTATTGAATTTTATGTGGTTATAACTCTTAAGTGCTTTGGTAGATAGAATAAAAGTACAGGATGTGGCTCCTCAACTCAACAAATTCCTGATCTGGTTGGGGAAATGTGATACATACGCCAGAAACAATTAGGAAGCCTTTAAAGTTTAACTGTAGTATTTGGCTGTAAAAATGCCAAAGTTTCAAAAAAGAGGCCAGTGAGGGGCGAAGCAGCAGGAAGAAGTGGGGCTTGAACCCCACTTAGAAAGGATGGGTGGGCCGTGGCGCCGGCGGGGCCTGCAGGCAGGGCACGGAGGAGGGGCGGGCGACGGGCCCCGGCCGTGTCTCTAGAGCGGAGGCCTGGGTGGAGGTGGGTGGCTCACACTGACAACAGATCATGCGGAACCTCGGCCCCGGGCACACGCTTGGCGCTGGAGAGGTCAGGGCTGAAGAGCCTTTGTGACCCGGGGGATCGTTTCACGCTGATCGATTCGGTGGTGCCGTCGGAGCGGCTGGGTGGGGAGGTGGCACAGCCGTGAGACGTGGGTGAGCCCCTCCGTGGTCGAGACCCCTGCTTCACGTTCTCGTGAAATGAGAAGAGTGGGTCCCGTGATTTGTTCTCAGGTTTTGAACGCAGGGATCCTTTCCACGAAGCGACAGTTGAGTCGGAAGCCATACGCATAAGGCGGGCGGAGCAGGAGCTGCTCCAACAGCAGCAGGACCGGGGCACCGGAGCCCCCTGTTCTGGGGCTCTGACTTCTGTGGGCGACCCTTCAGGATACACAGAGGACTGTTTAAAAACCATGGTTTTAAATGAATTCTCTGCTTTTAGAAGCTGTGATTGATTACTAAGATAGATGTGTAGGAGGGGCAAGAAAAGAGGAAAAGAGACATAAGCAATAACTGCGAAGTATTTAACCTACGAGGAAGTTAAAACTGCGGGAGCGGCGTCTTTCCCGAGAACTTGGTGCTGGTTTGGTGCTGTCAGCCATGTTCTTCCATTGAATCCTCGCACCTTCCCTGCGAGGCGAGTGCCCTCATCCTCATTTTACAGTGACGAGGCTGAGACCCTGCGAGGTGGCTAAGCTGCCCCAGGTCACCTGCTTGTAGCAGCAGCACCAGACTGCGAGCCGGTTGTCTGGCTCCAGAGTTCACACTCTCCGCCTCCTGTGGTGCAGAGTTGCCCTGACACTAGGGGGAGCACAGGCAGCCTAGGACAGGGAAGTGCCCCTGCGCGGGAGGGGTCACGGCCACTGCAGCTGGAGCAGCCCAGCGCACACAGCTCTGAATGTGGCCCTGGGGTCTTGGTGGCAAAGGTGTGGGATCACTCGGCACAGGTGATCTGTGAAGTATTGAGAGGGAGCGTTACAGAAAACTGGCCAGAGGCCAGTCGCAGGTACCAAACCCATGCTCAGGGCAAGAGGAAAACGCAGGGGTGAGCAAGGCGACCCTGAGAAGACACCCTGCTTTGGGAGTGAGGGTGGTCATTGGTGACGAGAGTGGCAGGTGCAGAAGCCCCTGGCACAGAGATCAAGGAGAACGTGCGGGGTGAATCGAACAGCAGGGGGGAGTTATTTCCCTTTGCTCCCAGAATGCGGTTTGAGAGCTGTGTCAGTTCAGGTGCGGACTGCAGCGTGAGTTCCGGCTTTGGGGCGGGGTCCCGGACTTACCAGGAACTTCTTTCTCTTCCGTGTAGGAAACGGAGCATCAGAGGGCCATGCAGAGACGTGCTATCCGTGACGCCAAAACTCCCGACAAGATGAAAAAGTCAAAGTTTGTGAAGGAAGACAGCAACCTCACTCTGCAGGAGAAGAAGGAAAAGATCCAGTCGGGCTTGAAGAAGCTGACGGAGCTTGGGACCGTGAACCCGAAGAACAGATACCAGGAGCTGATCAACGACATTGCCAGGGTACAACACTGGGGGGCGCTGGTGGCCTGGCCGTGCTCACAGCTCTCAGAGGCTTGTAGAGAGAGAGTAACTGCTCAGAGGACCACATGCCTTCAGTTCACTGGCAAATTAGTGTCCTTTCCTCTGAAGACTCGTGTCTGATTCTTCTAACATGAGGACTTGCCCAGCCCTTGATAACTTATTTCGAAGCCTAAATTAAATAGCAGGAAGACAGAACTAGAACTTCCTGTGTCTCGATTTAATTTGTCTTTGGTCTCTGGAATTTCCCAGGTCTTTTTCATGATTTTTATGTAATACAAATGCACATTAGTTGATCCTCAAATCCTTATCATTTTCTGCCTCTTCTGACAACATGTTTAAGAGTTAGACCAGCTTTGCAAGTAAATTCTAAGAATGTGGAAGGATGTTTACAAAAGGAATACAGTTCCCTACCTGTAGAAAATATAGACGGGGTGGAAAATAGATCTGAATTTCTTTGTTAGTGATTGAACAGGAGTTCCTCCTGCCTGCCAAGAATGGTGGTCGCGCATGGCAGAGTGAGGCACTGTTGGGCCCTCATGTTAATGGTTCAGGAAGCACACGACATCTGTCCTTGTGTTCCTCACTTTAATCATTGTGCCCCAGGATATTCGGAATCAGCGGAGATACCGGCAGAGGAGGAAGGCCGAGCTGGTGAAGCTGCAGCAGACCTACGCTGCCCTGAACTCCAAGGCCACTTTCTATGGAGAGCAGGTGGATTACTATAAAAGCTACATCAAAACCTGCCTGGACAACCTGGCCAGCAAGGGCAAGTGAGTATTGCTTTTAAAGGAGCCATGTTGTGGTGGGGGGGAGGGGTGGTGCAGTAGGGGCGACATGGGGAATTCTGCCTCAAAACACACTGGACCTCCGTGTTGCATTAGCTCTTCGTTTTGCTTCTGACCGTTTGTGCACATTCCCGGTCCCACTTGTTGCTGCACGATGCAAGTGAGCGCTGAGTTGGGGATCTCACAGGGGCTTCTTGCTAAGCATTCCTTATTCCGAAATACCGTCCTGGTCCTAGAAATTAAACAGTCGTGATGGAGATGGTCTAGTGGTCCCAGAACCTGGCCATGCCTCAAAGTCACGTAAGGAGAATTAAACAGGCAAGGACAGACCCTGACTTCCCTGGCTGCTGAGGAAAGTCTGGCACAGGCTGAAAATCATCAATCAGTCTGCCTGGTTTGTAGGGAGGGAGACTGAACACCCAGGGAGGTGGGGGGACACGTGTGGGTTCTCCTGGTAGGTTAGTTTGGTCTGTGCTCCTGACTTTCCATTTTAAGAATTTTCAACCTCAGAAAAGTTTAATGAATAGAACAATAAACACCCACATACCCTTTGCCCAAATTCACCTGTTTCTAACATTTTGCCACAGAATCCGCTCGCTCTCTCTCTCTCTCTCTCTCTCAGAAATCAGGCCCATTGCACCCGGCTTGCAGGGCTCGCTCCTGTGTCCCTTCAGCACGTCCTCATTATTCCTAAGGACTTCCTGACTTTATAGTACCAAGATGCTTCCTGCTCAACTCGTACTTTGCTGCTCCCCCTGCTGCCCCAGGCTTGGAATTGGATCTTTCCAAACATTCCTGATTCCCTGTAATGAAGACTGGTATTCAGAAACCAAGATCTGGGCCCCAAGTGGGTGCATTGCCTTGGAGTCATCTCTGCTTCTAGACCTGCGGAGACAGAGCCAGGCCGTTGCTTCCTTTTAATGCCCGCGTAGTATTCCGTGGTGTAGGTGGACAGAACAACTGATTCAATGAGCTCTCCATTGAGGGGCATTTCTGTTATTTCCTGTTATTTATTATAAAAAAAAATTCTGCAATGAATAGCCCCTTGTACATATGTCATTTTCCCAATGTGGACATATTTTTAAAGATAAATTTCCAGAAGTAGGATTGCTGGGTCAGAAGTTTTGTACAGTTGTAACTGGGACGGATATCTCAGTTGCCTGCCATAGGGACGACTCCCTTTTGCAGTCCTACCAGCATTTCTGCCCTGTTTCTTGAGACCCATCCCCAACCCTAGGGCCCCAAGTCCCTGGTTTCCATTTATCGCTGTTATTCCTTTGCTTACTTTTATTGTCACTTCTTGCCTCAATTGTCCCAGCTGCTCCTAACATCCGTTTCTTTTTCCTTGCTCCCATTCCACTGTAATTGCTATGCTGGCTTAAGCTCTCAAAAAGTATTTATCTGTGATGTTTCTATCCCCCCCCCACCCCTGCCCCAGCACAGCCAAGGGACTTGCAGTGACTCCCCGGGGTTCAGCAGAGACCCCAGGCTGGGGTCATGGCCCCCACGCTTCCTGGTAGGGGCTTCGGCTCTGTGAGGGGCGTGGAAAGATTCACACACTGTCAAATTCATGAGGTGTTCTCAACTGTATTTTAAAGAGAAAATCGGTTTAGTGATCTTCCCCTGGTTTGCAACAAAGTTGCCGAGACAAATCCTAACACTAATTTGCCATTTTAGCATTGGTGTGTTACCCTTGTGTGTGGGAAGTTCATTTTCTGACCTCATATCTTCAAGTTGCCAACAGAATTGAGGGAGATTGTTATTTATGGAAAGTGACATGACATCATTTTTACAGGGTCTCCAAGAAGCCGAGGGAAATGAAAGGAAAGAAAAGCAAAAAGATTTCTCTGAAATATACAGCTGCAAGACTGCATGAAAAAGGAGTCCTTCTGGAAATTGAGGAACTACAAGTGAATCAGTGAGTATTTGCTTTTTGGCTTTGTTTTGTACATTGATTTTTTTTAAAATTCTGCCTTTATCACATCTTTCTGTTACTGCCTTTCTCTTGGCTGAATGATCATTTTTCTAGTTTTCTATCTATTTATACCTATTTATGTGCAGAGTTTGACCTGGCAGTCGGAGTGCGGGGTCTGTTCTCCACAGGAAGTACTTTTCTTTTCCTCATTTGCACCCCTGCTATGCAGATCCCGTGTTAATTTCCCCCTTCACAGCAGGAATTCATTTCTGCCGTTTCTTCTCCTTCGAACAAAGGCATCTTACAGAACTGGAGCTCTGCACACATCCGACCACACACGTCCCCCTTTCTCAGCCCCTGGCAGCCGCTGTTCTGACTGGCTGTGTCACATAGCACGGTGTCCACAGGTCATCGCTACTGTAACATGGGGCGCACTTCCTTCCCTTCCAAGGCAGAACTCTGCTCCGTTCGATGGGCAAACCTTCTGTTACTCCCTCACCCACTGCTGGGCACTTCGGTTCCCGCCACTTCTCGGCTGCTGTGGATGCTGCTGCGGTGAACACAGACGACGTGCAAATACCTCTTTGAGGTCCTGCTTTCAGTTCTTCTGGGTGAACACCCAGGAGCAGCAATGCTAGGTCCTTAGATAGTTCTGTTTTTGATTTTTTGAGGAACCGCCTTACTGTTTTCCACATCAGTCAGAAATTTAAAAAAACTTTTGTGTATTGCCAAAATATTTCCAGCAGTGTCCAAAGTGTGTGCGATAGTGCCTGCCTAGCTCACTGCTTTCTTTCCATCATTGAGTAATAAGTTTTGTTGTTTTTAAGTTCAACATTTTTAAAAGGTATCTCATTTTTTAATTTTGCATTTTTTTAAAGATTTTATTTATTTATCTTTAGAGGGGAAGGGAAGGAGAGAGGGAGAGAAATATCAATGTATGGTTGCCTCTCGTGTGTCCCCTACTGGGAACTGGCCTGCAGCCAAGGCATGTGCCCTGACTGGGAATCAAACCACGATCTTCTGGTTCACAGGCCCGTGCTCAATCCACTGAGCTACACCAGCCAGGGCTAATTTTGCATTTCCTTGAATTCTGGTTGGTCTGTGTGTGTGAGATGCAGTTCATTATCTGTGTTTTCTCTGGCCATTGTTTCAGTCGGGGATCATGGTCTTTGGGGTTTTTTCTTTGATTGAGCACTTAATGCATTTTCCAAATTAATTTCTTAACATTTATTATCTCTTATTTTGTCATTGTTTTCTACTGCTATTCAAGTGCCTATCATTATTTGCCTCCCTCACTTCTTTTTAATTTGCTGCTGTGGACTTAGAAACCGAATAACAAATGAAGCCAGTTAAAGTAGAATTATTTATTACCTAAAATAGCCGTCTTTAAGGAACACCGAGTGAGGACCTCCCGCTGAGTGGGGTGCACGCCGTCAGTGCACAGGTTCCCGACTGAGCTGCTCAGAGCCCCTGCTGCATCTTGCACAGTTCTCAGCTCAGTTCAGAACAGATCAGGTTGCTGCGTGGGCGAGTTCTGGAAATCTGGAGTGACGTGCTTTGGTCACCTGGAGAGCAGCACTTTCCCACCTGCTTCCAGGGCCACACGATCTCTGGCCGCGTAACCTGTTGCGGGTGGATGATACCTTAGGCATTTTCAGTCCCGGGACGTATCTGTGGTGGCGCTCAGTGCATTCACAGCTGTAGCACCGCTCTTTCCAGAAAACCTCTTCCCGGTCCTTTTTGTCCCGACCCCCTTCTGTTGATTGACTCACTTCTTCCGGTCTTCACAGGTGCGTGCGTGTGTGCGTTCTGACACCCACCCTTGCCGCCCTCTCCTTCCAGCCCAGTTTGCTCTTGATTCTCCTCGTCCCCGGGGTTCGGCGGCGGCCGCACGGAGCCGGGAGAGGCCCTCTGACGGCATCGGGTTCCTCAGGGTCCCTCTGCCAGAGACAGCGGGCGCCCGGGGGTGCGGGTGGGGGTGGGGCGGGGTGCTGTTCATCTCCTTTTTGCCTTCACAGAATACTTTTATGTGAGACCATGAAAAAAAAATCACACCCTGATGATGTCCTGTTTCAACAGGTTTAAAAACGTTATCTTTGAAATCAATCCAACAGAAGAAGTTGGAGACTTTGAAGTGAAAGCCAAATTCATGGGCGTTCAGATGGAGACGTTTATGTTGCATTATCAGGTGGGTCGGCGTCAGGTGGAACCGAAAGCTCTGTGTCTGGGGTGGACGTGCTCTGGTCCAGGTGGGAGAACAGCCAGGAAGGAGACCCACCTGGGGAGAGCTGTCCCTGTGAAGTGAGTGGGGGGCGGGGCGCCCCACTGTGGAGAAAGGGGTGTGCTCGGTGTCTGGGCGCCTGGTCTGGTCTGGACGCGCCGAGATGCAGGAACCTCCCGAGAGCAGTGACCCGGAGCTCCTGCTTAGTGCCGCCTTGGACTTGAACAAAAGGCTGCAGTACAGGTCTTGACGGTACGAAATTACAAGCCTGCTCAGCAGCTTGACATCCTCTTTTTGAGTCTTGATTCGGTGTAGGTGCTCAGAAGGACCATTTCCGACAGGTGTGCATACACTGCATCTTTGTAAACTGAATCCCACTGTAGATTCGGGTGGATGCTGCAGTGAGTCGTTGCACAATGTGATCACCCTAATTTTTGTTCTGCAGTATCTCTGAATGTTACCCACTGAAACGTGTCAGGGCACCGGGAGGGGTCCCGGGTGACGAGCAGCCGTGCACGGAGCCTTCAGAGTCGGTTCCGACCGTCCCTCCTGCTGCTTGCCCTGCGGGGCTGCCTGCCCGCACTTGCGCTTTGCACAGCCTGTGGTCCTCCAGCCAGGAGCCGTCCCTCCCCTCCTGCCTCTCCTTCCCTCGTTTACTGTGCTACCACCCCTAGAGCCTGGGGCCAGCTGAGCCGTGGTGCGTCTCCTCCTTGCCCCCCAAGCCGTAGCACCGTGCAGGGGACCCACTGTTGTCTGGCTTCCTCCTCAGCGATTCGCAGGCCCTCGGAACATGTTAGCAGAACAAATGTGAGACGGTTTTGTGATGCCACAGCTAAGTCAAATCCTTACACAAAAAAAGATCCCGTTATTCCCCAGTTTCCCCAAATTCTTCTAGGCTGACCAGTCCACCTCAGGTGGTGTGTTCCTCTGGGTACAAACTCATGAAAAGGGGAACAACTGCAAGTACGAGATGCAGGTGATGCGGCCGGGGCCTGGTCTTCATGGAGCTGCTGGGTGTTTTCCTTGAAAGAGGAACTGGTCGAACTTCTGGGGCCTTTCAACTCTGTTGACTCTTGCTCACTCGTCACTGCTCTTCAGAAGTTGAGGGCAGAGGCCATGCAGGTTTCCCAAGCGCGGCTGGACAGCGGAGGGTGGTGGGGAAAGCAGTGGCCATGCAGGCAGGTCCGGAGTCAGCCCCAGCTTGGAACTGTGGGTCACATCGTTCATTGTCCCTGGGCCTCATCTTTAAACTCGAGATAATTGCCTGTCGGGATTTTTGTCAGACTTACAAAGATACTGTATAGTGTGTGCTCACATGGTGTCAAGCGCATGGCAGACACCTAATAAACATTCCGCTCTCTCTTTTTCCCTTGCCTTCAGAATATAAAAGCTTTTTCTTGTGAAACAAAAATCAAGCCCCTGGTCGGTGTTGTTGAGCCCACCCCACTGGCTGTGTCTTGTTTTCAGTGACTGTGGATTTCATCAGGGATAGAAGCGCCCTCTCCTTCTCCAGCCCGAGCCATCACGTAGACAAACTAGAGACACGTACTTGTGAAACAGAAATGTGGTTGTGTGTGACGACTGAGCATGCTGCTTTCTCTTTGCATGTTTTGTATATTTTGATATGAGCCACATGACTTAACTCCAAGCGAACCGGAAAACTCAGTTGACAATGTGCGCTAGACTGGCGCTCACAGGGCGGCGGTGCTGCGGCGGCTCCGTGCTGGGAGCTTCCCTCTCAGCCCGAGTCCCCCCAGGCCCACGAGGAGCACCTCATTCCCTCCCTCTGCATCTGTCCTTTCTTCTCTTGTCCCACGGACCTGATTACCTGTCAACATGTTTTCCCGAACAGGACCTGCTGCAGCTGCAGTACGAAGGGGTTGCTGTCATGAAGTTATTTGACAGAGCTAAAGTCAACGTCAACCTCCTGATCTTCCTTCTCAACAAGAAGTTCTACGGGAAGTAACGACCCTTTGCCGCCCGCACAGGAGGGTGAAGGAAGAAGCGCCTCATGCCCCCTTCCTGGGGCCCCTCTTCACCTGCTGGCAGCCAAGGCCCCGCCCCCCGGGGCCCCGCCCCGACACACTCCCAGGTTCACCTTTCTGGCTCCCTCGTCTCTGGCTGGACATTCAGAGCCCCCCCCCCCTTTTTTTCTTTGATAGTGAAGTTGTTTTTTAGGCTTAGTGTGACTCTTCTTGTTCCGTTGTTTTCTCCTCCCACTTGGGAAAGAATGGGAATGCGACTAAAATCTCTGTGTTGTTTTGATCTTAGAGGCTGCGTTACTGTACAGTAAGCTGCAGTGCTTGTTTTAATCAGTGGTAGTGATGGTGGGATGGGAGGTCTTGTTGATTTGAAGGGGAAGCTGTCAGCAACGATAACACACACATATAAAGGACACAATAAAAAGGCCAGGTTACCTCTCCCTGTTAGGTTGCCATTTAAAAGCGAAGTCCCTTTATATTTTTGCCTCATCAGTGAAACTGGAGGATGAGGGGGTTACTGGTCCTCCTCCCTCTGTTTCCCTTTATGGGCGGGAGCTCATGGAAGCCACTGTTGTGTGTCTGAAGGAAGCTTTCCGTGTTCCAGAAAAGGGGAATGCTGTTCTTCGGCTTCAGCATTAGCTTCTGAAAATTCTGTGGGTGGGAGTCAGTGGATGGGAGGGTCCCGCTGATAAAATTCAGCTATTTAGGTAAACCGAGGCTGTCCAGGGCACCCGCCTGCTGGCGTTGGTGCACAGGGGCCGACTGGGTTCAGGGAACCGTTCCCCTCTGTCGTGTGGCAAAGGAATGGGTTAGCCTAGCGTAGGATGTAATTTTTTCAAAGCTGGTATCTTAAGAGTGCCTTATTAAAGTGTAGATTTATTTCTTAAAGTGTGGGTGATAGGAATTTTAAAGATTTATATAATGCTTCAAAGTCTTTACAATACTGTAAGAAAAGGTTTTTAAAATTGGCTTATCTGTATATCTGAAATCTTAATACTTTCTTATAGCTAAAACACTAGGATTTATCTGCAGAGTTGCAGAGAAATAATCCTCTTAAATATACTGAAAAAAATTAAAAAAAAACTCAGCCAACAGATGTTACACTTGATACTCAAATCTGTATTTTCCCATTTCTTTCTCTTTTCTTTCACTGCCCACACTCTGCTTTTATTTTGTGAACTCCAGTTTTCTGGGTGTAGTAACAAACAATTCAATTCTAAACATTAAATTTTTAAGACGTTTTTATTCTTAGATAAAAAGTCAGATACTTTTTTTAAAAATTTGTTTATCCAGGAAAATGTATTAAATCATGCTACTGAGCCTCCATTGTCTCTGATGTTTCGGTTCAGTGTTCTATTATCACAAGACATAAAACTGCTCAAAGTAAACTAACAATTAAAATTTTACCAATGTATATTTAAAGCCAATAAACCGTTTTGTTAATAACAAATTATGTGACGTGTCCCTCTTACAGTCGTAAGGACTGGAGACGTGGTTTTCACGATAGGCTGCCACCACGGACCTCGGTCGGGGCCGAGGGTGCGGATGTACATTGCATGAGTCCTTACGCGCCCCCGGCAGCCCGCAGGCAGGCGCGGGGGTGAGGCGGCGAGCTGGACCAACCAAAGCGTCAGTCTGTTTACATTCAAAGAGGATGCTCTTCCCAGGCTGGTCTGGCCCCAAAGGGCGCGTCCATGACAGACACCGAGCCAGGTTTACAACACCTTGAATATGATATGTCTTTGCAATTCTGCGTGGCCTTTGTAGTTCCCTTGTTACAACTTTTAATGCAAAATAGCACAAAAGGCGCTGCAAGAATTTGGATGGTGACTCTATATGGAATTACGGTTTTCGTGCCACTGAGAAAACCCGGAGGAACCCAAGTGCGTGGCAAGCGTGTAGGCATTATTTTTATTTATTAGCTATAGCATTCGCTGTCTGGTCTCCCCTCCTTTGACCTCCTCCTCCACCAGCCATCACGACATTGACCATGAATTTACTCCTTCCAAGAGTTTGGACTGCCCATCAGATTGTTGCAGCACGCAATTGCCTTTGTATCTCTCTGTATGAAATAAAAGATCCTTTGTCCGTGTTTGTGTTTATTTTTCTCAGTTTCATTGTTCACAGTTCCTGCTAAACAGTGTTGATTCGAGTGAGACTTGATCATTGAAAACAACCCTTTACAGTCTTTGTCTTTTAAAGATTTTATTTCTTTATCTTTAGAGGGGAAGCAAAGGAGAGAAGGAGAGAAACATCAATGTATGGTTGCCTCTTGTGCATCCCCGGCTGGCAACTGGCCTGCGACCCAGGCTTGTGCCCTGACTGGGAATCAAACCGTGATCCTTTGGTTCTCAGGCCTGCGTGCTCTACCCACTGAGCTACAATAGCCAGGGCCCTTTATAGTCCTTTAAAGGAGCAAACACAACTCAGCTACCATATCACTGAACTACCTCAGAGAGATTTCGAACCATGTGAGTAGCCTTTTTAAATGTGATATTCTTTCAGTAACCTCAACATCAAAAGAAATGGGGGGGCAGTGGAGAACAAACAAAAAGAAACAGGGAATGTGGAGAGCAAACATAACGTTACTGAGTACTGATTGGCCAGTGGCTGAAAGCTTTAAATGGCAGCAGCATTCAATGTTAAATGACGATGTGAAATAAGGGGAAAGGGAATAATTCTAAGGGGAGTGTAAGTGAAAACTTGGATATGATGGTCTGTGTGGATGGCCGGGGGTGTCCCCACAGCCCCCCCGCTCTGAGGAAGGGCGAGATGGTGAGAATGAGCGTTTTCCTGGCAGTGGGTCCTTGCAGGAAGTTACACCTCCGAGCCTCAGTTCTCCCCTTCGGACATGGGGATGATGGTATCTGGTAGGTGTGTTCCTGCAGCCTGAAATAAACTGTATTTTAACACCATGGGCCCTGCATTGCCCTGCAAAGAAGTCAGTGGAGTTAGAAGGGCGTTTATCAAGGCCTCACGATGTTAAGTAACAGAAATGGGAACAAAGGGAAAAGAAAGAGGAAAAAGGCAAGATGAGGCCCGGAGAGATGGGTAACAGGGGGTGTGTGCCCAGGGTCCCCACCCCAGGCAGGAAGCCACAGCCCAGCTGTTCCCACGTCCAAGCCTGGGTAAGCCCGAAAGGAACCTGGGAAAACTACTACCACCCTATGAACTGCGACATCTCATTTTTTTATGTTTAAATTGTAAAGTGTGTGCTTGCCAACATACTGTGAATTTTGAGATAAAAATGATCTCACTTACGAAGGAATCCAATGGAACTCCTCCATCCATTGTAAAAGTTACCTGAGCAAAAATCTTTGTCACTCGGAAACTTGACATTTTTTTTCTCTCTTGAAACTCGTATTTCTGGTCCACTTCCTCCGAACTTTATTTTCGTGTAATATTTTAAGCATGAGTCTTAACTTCTGGTCATCCTGTTACAATTATGTGTAACAAGCTTTTATTTCCTGTGACCATAAGGCTTTTTGACTCAGCCCAGAAAAATATTTTGCATCATAATTATTGTGAGTACATATTCGATCAAAACAATGTAATATGTAGTCTTTTTTTTTTTTGAGAGAGAGAGAGAGAGAGAGATGGGGAAGGGAGGGAGAAAGAGAGGGAGTGAAACATCAGTGTGTGGTTGCCTCTCATGTGTCCCCTACTGGGGACCTGGCCTGCAACCCAGGCATGTGCCCTGACTGGGAATCAAATGGGTGATGCTTTGGTTCCCTGTAATATATAGTCTTGACAAAGAATTCTAAAAGTAAGATTTGAAATGCATTTCTTAACGAGATAAATGAAGGTTCTTTAAATGAAGTCCTAAGAAACTTATGGATAAGCGTTATTACTACTTGCTAGAATGAGATCAGGCTCACAACCAACTCTCTTCCTAGCTTTCTTTTTTATAAATGCGAACTGAGGCACTTTGCCATTGTGGTAAATAAACACACGGGAGCGGAGGATGTTTTGTGACAGCAGAGTCACCCGTTTTTTTACGACCTTTTGACTCAGAGTCCGCTTTGTTTAACCCAGTATGGGAAAGCTGCTTTGGGAAAATAGAACTATTTTAATGCTCCTTTTGCATTACGCATCTGAAACGTCTTCATTACGAAACACTTCTAATTTGTAAACAGGGAGTAGTGTGGTGAACTCCCGAGTGTTCACCGCCCGACCTCAGCAGATGCTGAAACACACAGCCAGTCATCTCCACACCGCCTCCCCCTCCCCCTCCCCCAGGTTACTTCCACAAATCCCAGATACAGTGTTTCAACCATTAATACTTAAGTGTTTTTCTCAACAGGGAGCAATTGTGCCCCCCCCAGGAGACACTTGGCAATGTTTGGAGATTTTTTTTTTGTCCCAACGAAGGGGATGCTCCTGGCATCCGCGGGGCGGGGCAGGGATGCCGCTGAGCATCTTACGGTGCACAGCCACGCATCGGCCGCGGCGTCTGTAGGCCCCGGCTGAGAAATCCCACTCTTTACAGAAGATGAGGACTTTTTAAAAAAATCCTCAGCCCTGGCTGGCATAGCTCAGTGGATTGAGCGCGGGCCTGCGAACCAGAGTATTGAGGTTCGATTCCCAGTCAGGGCACATGCCTGGGTTGCAGGCCAGTTCCCAGCAGGGGATGCATGAGAGGCAACCATACATTGATGTTTCCCTCCCACTCTTTCTCCTTCCCTTCCCCTCTCTCGAAAAATAAATAAATAAACTATTTAAAAAAAAATCCTCAAACCATGATCATACCTGAAAAATCATTTTCAAACCATCAAACATGCAATGTTTACAGTTCCCTAGTCACCATATAATTGCTTAAATCGTTCATGTGTTTGAATCAGGTGCCAAATGAGGTCCACCCACTGCTTCTAGTTCATAGGTAGGCCTCTTAAATCCCTTAAGGTATAAATTCTTCCCCCTGCCCCTACTTTTTTTTTTTTATCGTGCAGTTTATTTGATGTCGATCCTGTAGAATTTCTACATTCTAGGTTTCTTCTTACATCTTTGTGGATCAGAAAGCTTCAACCTCTTGGCAAGACTATTTTGAAATTCCTATTACATCACATCAGGGTCTTATCTCTTTATGATGGATGGCAGGCTGGTCATTGTGTGCAAACGTTTCCAGCCTGACCCCTTTGTTACAAAGATTCCCATCAGCTTTTCATCGCAACTTACATGCATTCAGCAGCCGCTTGATGACTGCCAGCATTTCTGACTTCATCGGGTTTTGCAAACTGGTGATATTCTAATTCTGTCGTTCCTCCATTTCTCAGTTAGCTTCTAAAAAGCATTTCTCGTCATCAACTACTTGGTTATGTTAAACAGCATTCATACAAGAACAGATGTGTGCTCCTCTTTATTGACCATTTTTCAGAGCAGGAGGTTTCCTAACATCTTGGAAAGGTGGCCAATGGCGTGGCTGTTTTTAATATGACTGGATTTTTAATATTTTGATGTCTTTCAGTCCACTATAGGTTTTTTTTAAAGTTTTATTTATTTTTAGAGAGAGTGGGAGGGAGGAAGGGTCGGTTCCCTGTCGCACACCCCCAACCAGGGACCTGGCCTGCAACCCAGGCGTGGGCCCTGACTGGAAAGCAAGCTGATGATCTTTCAGTTTGCAGGACGATGCCCAACCCACTGAACCACAACAGCCAGGGCTACTGTAGGTTTTTTTTTAATGCTCAAATTATCCCTTTTGGGCAGTAGAAGTACCTTTCCAGTGACAATTGAGTCATTGGAGATGACCCTGGCATTATTTGGTGGCTTCCTTGCTCTCTGGCATATGATGTTTTAGCTTCATTACATTTCTCACCCGAGACCTGGAGTCAATCAGTTCTCCAAGGAGCCCCGGCTACTCTCAGTGGGAAATGGTGTGTAGAGAACATGGTCCGGGTGCCCAGCGGCTGGGGTGCTCATCAGTACCAAGTTGGGCATTGTTTCTAAGATTTTTTTTCCAATGAAAATGGTCGTGTTTTTTTTTTTTAAGAGAACATTTCCTGAGTTCATAAGCCAAATTTTTAAGTAAAATGCCTTTATCTTCATATGTGCAGCTTTATGAAAGAAAAAAAAAGTACTCTGATTAGTAACTTCTGTCAATTCCATGGTGCAAATACTTCCCCATCACTGATTTCAAGCTTGACGTCACTTGTCACTGGATGGAGATTTGGGAAGAGACACTAACAACCAGCTCTCGTGAGCTGTTATTAAAACTGCTGATCTTATCCCAAGAATAATAGGGAACATGGTTAGATTTTAAAGAAACGACCAAGAAATGGTTAGGATTAGGCTTTAGAAATGTGGGGGGTAGACAGGGACAACGCAACATGCAAAGACAGATTGTGCTTCGTCTCCTCTGTTCGTCCCTCTGGGTCCGCTGTCTGCCCTGTAGTCGTCTCTGTTCCCTGGGAACCTAGTCCCAGGGACTGCATTGCAGTGGCCCTGTGGCTTCTGGCTGGGTTTGGTCCATGCCAGGCACAGCAGGGAGACAAGCTCTGGAAGGAGGGGAGGTAGGACTTACTCCAGGTCCCTGAAGTACCTGCCTCTCCCTCCTGAAAGCCAGAGAGCTCCAGTCAGGCAGCTCTGCCCACATGCACCCCCCCCCCCCAGGGCAGCAAGCAGTCCCTCCAGGCTCTGATCGCTGAGGGTCCCTGCTCTCCTTCACCCCAGGGGTCCCACATGATCCCCCAGACTCCACCCTGTCTCTTTATTAAACTTTCCTCAAATTACCACTTTGAGTACTATCTGTTTGCCAATTCACAAGGGGACCAATTAAGGTCTCAATTAGCCAGAGTTGGTGGCCTGAACTGGATAGTGGTTGTTAGGATGGAAAGAGAGGGGTGCATGCTAGAGACGTTTGTTAGGAAATAGAGTTGATTTACTGGGTGTTGGGGGAACAGTAGAACTCAGGGGAACACTGGGCTTGCAAGTGCTCCTTGGAAGGGTTCTATGAACAAGAAAGTTCCGGAAGTGCTGTATTCCATCATTCTAAGGGCAACAAGGCAAGACACATCAGAGTATGAAAAAGCTTTGCAAAGTCCTTCTGTCAAGATCTGTTTAGCCCTGGCTGGTGTAGCTCAGTGGATTGAGTGCGGGCCTGCAAACCAAGGGATCGAGGTTCAATTCCCAGTCGGGGTGCATGCCTGGGCTGCGGGCCAGTTCCCCCCGTGAGGGGCCTGCAAGAAGCAGCCATGCATTGATGTTTCTCTCCTTCCCTTCTCCTCTAGAGATGAATAAATAAAATATTTTTTTAAAAAAGAAACCTGTTTAACTCCCATTACCTATCTCTCCCCAAATGTATTTGACTGCAATCCCAGCTCTCTTACTTCTCAGAGAGACCCTGTTAGCCACCTGTGAAACACACTCCAAAATCCTGGAGAAAGAGGCTAGGTGAGAACCTGACTGCCAGCTGATAAGTGGTCAATATTGCTTAGGAAACAAACAAACAAAAAATTGCGGATGGCTATCTGTGTGTGTACACACACACACATACATAATGTATATAAACACTTTTGTTTCCAGAAATGGGGAATCTATACATATTTAGTGTCTTTGTCTTAATTTTAAACAGAGTCAGGATCACCAGAGTTTTGAGGACAGCTCTAGGTGGAGACCAAAATAAACCAAAAAAAAAAATTAAGTCAGGCAAAACAAAGACCATGCAAGGAGTAGGAAAAAATGTAAAAACAAAACCTATAATTAAAACACATCCATGAAGTGAATACAGGATGCTATTTAAAAAAGAAACACTCCGAAATCAGGAAAGGGCATTTAGACATTAAAAGTGTGAGAGCAGAAATGAAAGTTCAACGGAAGGGTTGGAGAATCAAGTTGAGAAAATTTATCAAGAAATAGAACAGTGCCCTGGCTGGTGTAGCTCAGTAGACTGAGCATGGGCCTGCAAACCAGAGGATTGTGGTTAGATTCCAAGTCAGGGCACATGCCTGGGTTGCAGGCTAGTTCCCAGTGGGGGACACACTAGAGGCAGCCATACATTGATGTTTCTCCTCCTCTCCCCTTCCCTCTAAAGATAAATAAATAAAAATCTTTAACTATATATATATATATGAAATAGAACAGCAAAAACAGACAAAGCAATAGAAAATAGGAGAGGAAAGATGACAGAAGAGCAGTCTAGAAGACCCATAAGCTATCAGCATTTCTGGGAAAAAAAGGACAAAAAGTGAAATAATCAAAAAGAAGACAATTTCCTGGAACTGCAGGATGTGAGTGTCCAGTTTGTGCCCACATACCAGTGCTCAGCAGGAGGAGCAGCAAAACCCCACATCGAGGCACATCCTCAAGGTCACATATCAGGACACTAAGTCTTCAGAGAATGGCAGTGGTGGGGGAGGGGGGCAGTCAAAAATAATAACAGCCCTGGCTGGTGTAGCTCAGTGGATTGAGCGCTGGCCTGCGAACCAAAGGTTCGTGATTTGATTCCCAGTCAGCACACAGGCCTGGGTTGCAGGCCAGTTCCCAGCAGGGGGCGCACGAGAGTCAGCCATACATTGATATTTCTCTCCTTTCCTTCTCCTCTAAAGATAAATAAAATCTTAAAAAAAAATAAACAGCACCTCAAAAAGACAGGGTCGCCTCCAAAGGAGAGGGAAACAATACCATTGATCAGCCTTCCCGACAGTAGCACCAGGAGTGAGAAAAAGGAGAAGCGGCCCAAAGATCCAAGTGAGAGGACTTTCCTATGATGACTCTTCTCAGCCCAAGTCTGAGAGTAAAATAAAAACATGTGCACACATGGTCCCCAGGATTTTATTTTTTATTTACACCGCCCCTCCCCCCGCCTCAGGAAACTAGTGGAGAATGTACTGCATTAAAATGAAAGAGGACCAGGCGGGAGGCAGGAAGCAGAGGTGAAGGGCAGGAGATGAAGGCACCCCCAGGACAGTGAGGAGGGGAGAGGAGCTTCCCCCAAACCCACGGCTCAATGGCTCAGAGGCAGTTCTATCGTTCTGAGTTGTTTCAGAGAATTTCAGAAAGAAGGCACCAAAAGAGGGGAGGAACGGGGCTGAAAACACCGCTATAAACCAGAGAGTTGCGGCAAGGGTCTGTTAATGGATCGAGAGAAATCTAAGCAAATAAAAACAGAGACAATTTTATTTGTCATTTTTTAAATTGAGTCTTTAGAGAGATAAAACATTGAATTATAGTTCCACTTATCTCTGCATTCATCAGTTGTTTCTTGCTTGGGCTCTGAGCAGGGAATTAAACCTGTGATCTTGGCGTAGCGGGAAGATGCTCTAACCAACGGACCTACACAGCCAGGGACAAAATGGAGGCAATTTTTAACTCCAATAAAAAAAAGGGGGCAAAAATAGAACTATAGAAAACACCTAATATACCCCAAATTATCATTTAACTATATTGAAAGAATGGGAGCAAGAAAAATCAGATTTTTGATGGGGACACAAAATAGCCAGAGCATTCTTTGCCAGACTGAAAAATAAGTAGTGACTACCAAAAATTGAAGGAAAAAAATCAACAAAAACAGCATGATAAACTTATTGATAGTGGAATTTGGAATTATGTTTTTTAAAGATTTTATATAGAATCTTATTTAAAATATTTAGTAAAATTAAATGGAAAGTTTATAAAATTATTTAAATTTTATTTAAAATATTAATATTTATTTATTTTTAGAGAGGGGAAGGGAGGGAGAAAGAGCAGGAGAGAAACATCAGTGTGTAGTTCTCTCTGGTATGTCCCTGCTGGGGGCCTGGCCCACAACCCAGGCACATGCCCTGACTGGGAATCGAACCAGCGACCTTTAGTTTCCCAGGCTGGTGCTCAATCCACTGAACCACACCAGCCAGGGCTAGGATTACATCTTTAAAATTATAGACCTTGTGCAACTTTTTAAACAATGCACATGTATTTATTTGACTTATTAAAATTTAAAATGATTCGGTTAATCATAAGAAAAGTAGAAATGCAATGAGCATCTTCCAGATTGATAGAGGAAGTGTGCAAATCAAAATAAATTTCAATGCAGTGGAATGCAGATATGATAGATACCTGCATTGGTGAGTTGGTGGATGAATAGGGCGGATTTAGCTTAACACCCATTCCAGCATTCTCCTGTGCCTTACCGTATTTCAGAAGCTGAAGGACTACAATCACATTTCCTAGATGTTATTGCAGTAGGATTCTGGATGCAATTTTGGCTCCTCAGTCACATTTCCTCTCTGAATTGATTTGTAAGGTGTAAGTGTGAGGGAGAGCCTGTGATGGCAGTGGAGACCGTTAGGGAGTTGTCTGGATTTTTCTGCAGCGGCTTCTTATAACAGCAGCTGTATGGTTCAGGAGCTGGGAAGTTTAGCGACAGCTTTCCAATTCGACAGGTGGCTTCCAGATTTTAGAAGAGGCATTGGCTCCTTTGGTGGCCTGGTCTTACCAGCATGGCTCTCAAAGTCATCCCTGAACAGTCAGCTTGGAGTCGCTTTTCTTTAGTGCCCCCTCCCCTGCCAGACCTTATTGAAAACAATCCTTTTGTACTTAAGCGACAAAGAATGAATTCTGTTCTCTGCAACTGAACCCAGAAAATATAACAGGAAATCAAAAAATAAAATATACAGCCCTGGCTGGTGTGGCTCAGTGGATGGAGTGCCCACCTGGAACCAAAATGTCTGGGATTTCACTTCCAGTCGGGCACATGCTGGTTGCTGGTCAGGTTTCCCCACTTGGGGGCGTGCGAGAGACAACCGATCCGTGTTTTTGTCACACATCCATCCCTGTTTCCCTTTTTCCCTTCCCTTCTCTCTAAAAATAAAATCTTTAAAAAATGTATTAAAAATGTGGTAAAGAGCACAAAATGAAAGAAAAAATCAATTATCCTAAAACAAGCTCAACTCTAGCTAGTAGAGATACATTGTCAAATTAAATTCTAAAAAATCCAGCTAGTTGATGTGTAAGAGACATGAAAAACATAATGAAATGCTACACAGTAGCTAAACAAATGAGTCAACCCAAATGAATCTAAAAAAAAAAAAGGTAAATGAAAAAAGTTGCAAAAGAATATTCAGCATGTCATTTTTGTAAGATTTAAAAACAGAATTTGGTATTCCATTTGTGGTGGGTAGGTCCATACACCACATGTCATAAAAATATAAAAAACATGAAGAGGTATGGAACGAAATGAACCAACTTGAGCACAGTGAGTATCTCTAGGGAGGAAGGAGAATAACAATGGTGGGGCTTTAGTTGTGTCTAATTTTGTATTTATTTACTAAATAGCAAGTAAGTGAAGCAAAATGTTTTGGTATGTTTCATCTTGATGGTGGAGGGCATGGAGTGTTAATATTATTTTCTGCACTCTTTTGCATATCTCTGATTTATGAAACACAGTCACTTTCACTGCTGTCCTGGACACCTTGATGCACGCCAGCATTTATATTGAGTGGCTTCTGAACGGCAAAAGAAGAGGTTGAGGTGGACAGGCTGGTTGTAAAAGGTGAGGATGACATCCAGCTGGAGCAGAGGCCAGCAGCCACAGGGAGACTTGGGAAGAACCTGGAAAAGGAGCCCGGGTTGAGGAGAGCGAAGGGGTTGCACCAGGGAGGGAATGGTGTCTCAACTGCGTGCAAATCAGGAGATGATTTTAAAAAGATCCAGATTGAGTAACTTTGTCTCGGGTGGGCCTGAGACAGCGAAACGAATCGAAGGAGAGAGAGTAATGGGAGCTGGAGGGTCTCAGTGTGGGAACTAAGCGAGAGAATTGCTCAAACCGAAGCCCCCTAATTCCACCCCCCCATGTTAAAACTGTTC
This sequence comes from Artibeus jamaicensis, assembly GCF_021234435.1. NCBI lineage: Eukaryota > Metazoa > Chordata > Mammalia > Chiroptera > Phyllostomidae > Artibeus > Artibeus jamaicensis. The sequence goes on along the minus strand of NW_026522049.1, from coordinate 2,898,701 downwards.
TAAAATTATAACGTAAATCCAGAAGTCTAGCTGTCCCCAAAGTGCGGCGTTTCCGTGAAGTAGTCGACTAGCTTCTCCCACGTGTAGGATCCGCTTGCTGTGCTGATGGGGGTTTCCTCTCCGTCTGCGCGCTGCGGGGTAGGGAGCCCGGGGAAGCCCTGAGATCTGGAACCGTAGTGGGGGCGGGGTCAGCGGGCGGGGTCTAGCGGGAGGCACAGGGGCGGGGCCTGGCGGCGGGGCGGGGGAAGGGGCGGGGCCAGCGCGTAGAAGAGACTCGCGCGCTCCCGGCTGCTCACTGGCTTTGCGGCCGCGGCGGCTCCTCTGTGGGGTCGAGCCGGAGAAAGGGTCTCGGGCGGCTGCCTGGGCGGCCTGCGAACCGACGGACCGAAGGGTGGGCTGAGCGGCGGGCCCCGCGCCCGCTGTCTCCCCTCCGCCAGCGCCCGGCGGCGCTATGGCCTCTTCCCCGGGCTCGGGCAGCGCCAACCCGCGGAAGTTCAGTGAGAAGATCGCGCTGCACACGCAACGGCAGGCCGAGGAGACGCGGGCCTTCGAGCAGCTCATGACCGACCTCACCCTGTCGCGGGTGAGGGCCCGGGCCGGTGCGGGTGGGGGCGGCCACGGGCGCGGACGGCCCCGCGCGTGGGGTGAGAGGTCGCGGGCCCCAAGCGGCGGCCGGGCTGAGGCGGGGCGGCGCCCGGCAGGGGGGCCGGCCGCCCGGCCGCGGCCTCAGCGCTCTCCCGCCTGTGGCCACCGGCGCGCCGCGGCGGTGGGACATCGCGGGGCCGGGCGTGCGGGGAGATGGGTGGGAGCCGCGCGGGCGAGGCAGGCGGCGGGCGAGGGCGGCCTGAGGGGGCGCGCGACCCGGAGCCCGGGAGGAAATCACCCGCAGCCCGGCGGCGCGCCGTGCGTCTCCTCCGGGCTCCGAGCGTCCACCGCCGCGAGCCCTTCGGGACCTCGGGGCGTCGGGGCCGCGGGCCCGAGAGTCCCGCCCGCCCTGGAGGGGGAGCGCTCGCGGCCGGCCCGGGCCGCCGGGGTCTGGGTACCGCCTCCCCGACTTTTCTCTCCTCTGAGGTGCCCTGATCGGCCCGCTTTTCCTGTGCTCTGCCCCCTGTATTGCGCGAGAAGCGGCAAGGTGCGTAGTAGCGTCGCCCGTGCCTGAGGGGCGTCCGGGGCAGGAGTGAGCGAGCGGGGCCGCCGTGCGGCGGGGCCGCGGAGGATGCAGAGCCCGCGGCCGTGCCGGCGCGGGGCTGTGGGGCGGGCCTCCCCGGAGGAGCCCGATGCTGACCTTGGAGGATGGAGGAGGATGGGGGAGGACGCGGATGCTGGGGCCGGGAGGCGGCTGCAGGGAGGGCGGGGGGCAGAGCTGCGACCCGCGGGGCCCGGCTGCGCGAGCTGCAGGCGCCGTCATTTTGGGGGGGAGGTCAGCACAGTGTTTGGGGAAAACTCCTTGAATCTTGTTGTCAGAATTTTTTAAATGGAGAGATCACAAAAAACTGAAAATTTTTACAGAAATTATGTATATATATACACATATGTATATTTCTACATATCTAAAACATTTCTTTAGGTATGAGTATATAATATTGTGTTCTATATAATTATACTCTTGGGAGACACTCATCCTGAATTCCCATATGACAGCCATTGGCCGGAGCTGGGTGGCCTCACGCGCCCCCTGGAACGGAGCACGAACTCTCTTCCTTGGCCACAGGGAACACCCCGCCCCCCACAACCTGAAGCTAGGTGTCACTCGCCATTTGTCATCTTTTCGATAGTGTTTTCTTGTAGTGAAGTTGGGAGGAAAGCGGAAAATAGTCTTGTGCTTACATTTCTGTCACACTCAGAAAAAAACATCATGTAGATAAAGAAGGTTGGCTTTCAAGAAAAAAAAATTTTCCCACATCCTGACTGGCTTCATTCATTTATTACTTGCCTGGTGTCCACAGGCATTTCCATGTGACCTTGGTTAGAGTCAGGGATGAGCATGACAAGCTCAGGGCACATGGCAGGGTATGACTGGATAAAAGCTGAGGGTTAATGCTGGGCCTGTGTTGTTTTGCGTTGTTTAGGTAAACAAATTATGTGCTTACAAATACATGCCTTCTCTAAGTCTGCCCACCGTGTTTTGCTGCATCCAATATGCTTCTGTACATAATGCGCATCTGCAGTTCTGTGTGCATTGTACACGGGAACATGATAACCATTATTATACCCGAGTATGATGTGTACCCGTATCTTTCCCTCATACATCTGGGCAAGAAGTGCGCACTGTACACAGCAAAATACGGTACCTAGAGTTGATCTGGTTTTTCACTAAGTTTGTGAGTCCCCCCTTAAAACATCCCTGACAGATCAAGTCATGACTAAGGTGCAGACTTTTTTTAAGGCAAAGATTTCTCACAGATCCTCAACGTTCACTATAATGAATTTTGATTCTGTTCCTCAGCTATGTTCAAACATAAGCTTGTATGGAATGTCCTTTGCTTATACCTGTGATACAGCCATAAACCAAAGTGAGTGTATAAGTAAATTCAAAGTTAAAAAGGCAATTAATTCAAATGCAATTAACCTTACTTTGTGGGACAAAGGCTGCTTTGCTGAACTGAACAAGAGCTTCCTCTGTGGATATGGTGCTAATCCCTGTAGCTCAGATTCTCTCAAGTTCAGCAAGCTTGGTCATCTGTGCCCCATATGATAATTCAGCCACCACTTGTCTCTATTCTAATTATTACGGAATTATGATGCCACTTTGCCCTTCACCTGGTCCACAGCATCACTTACATGTTAAGTTTGCCTGTTTTCTTTTCACCTGTGTGGAACACAAGGAAGGTACTACACCTTGACTCCACTGTGTTCATAAACACAAAGACAAATGATAACACTGAGTTTGCCTAGTAAGGTTGGCTTATTTAAAATTTTAAGGATTATTTTCATAATAAATCACAGCAGAGAAGGAACACTCTGGAGAACTGTTAGATCCCTAAGCACATGCCTGTGAACCTCCAACGGTCCGAAGATTCCAAACGGAGAAGGATTCATCTAGTTGTTTATTGGCAACTGGATGTCAGGCACACTGACTTTCCATTACCAGCCCATAGCAGACATCGCTGATCAGTCTAGGTGCTCTTTCCTCTCTGAGCCTGTACTGGGCTTCCAGACCTTCTCTGAGTAAGCACAGCAACCCTTCAAGTGCTAGAGTTAAATCCTGTTTGCCTAGTAGGTGGGAGGGACTGGACTATGGAGAATTTTTCCTTCCAGCTTTAGGGTTCCTCCTTATCGGGAAGCACTGGGAAAATTTTGAGAAGAGAATGCAAGGAGGTGGTCCCTGGGATGGGAAGGAGAGGGAAGGAAGTGGAAGCAGGCTTGTCTGGATAGAGGCTGTTGCTTTGTTCCTTCCCGGTCAGTGCTGGAGTGCCCACTGTGGTTGACGGGCGGTGGGGGGCTGTGCCTGGGGAATGTGAAGGAAGACATGTATCTCGCTTCAAAGATCTCAGTTTGTTCCACAAATCCTTATGGAATGAGTCCCTTGTAGGTGCCAGAGGGGAGGATGGAAACTGGGGATACAGTGGTGAGCGAGCAAATCACAGTCTCCTCATGGGTTTTAAGATTTAATGGGAAAGACATTCATTTGACAAGTAAGGACACACTTTGATGAATATTACAAAGGGGAGGCAAGATGGACTCTCAGAGTGTATGGTAGGGAGTCTCGGCCTCCGCTAGCGGCCCAAAGAGTGAGTGGGAGTGGGGAAGGCATTGAGAATATATGTTTGCGTGTTGAAGGGGAGAGAATGTTCCAGGCACAGGGAACAGAGGTTCATCAAGGGGACAAAGAGGGTGATTTGAGATGAGGGGTTCACAGGGATCAGATTGTAGAGACAGGATTTGGGACTCTATCCTAGGAACTATGGGGAGTCACTGAGGGGTCGAACAAGCAGAGCTTTGCATTTTCAAAGAAGGCCTCTAGCTCCACAATGTCGGCTGGGACAGAGGAGGAGGTGGCAGAGAAACTCTTTGGAGGTTGTAGTACTCTTCCAGGGGATGTGGCAATGGCATTGAGAGGGAGGACTTGAGGATGCCCCCTGGCTTTCAGACGTGAGCCATGTCATGGTCCCCTCCACACAGAGGGAGCACTGACAGGAGCAAGGAGGGGGCAGACTCTGCAGTGTCAAGAGATGCTGACTTTGAGGTGCCACTGAGTCATGTAAGTAGAGAGGGTCCAGCAGGCAGTTGGAAAGGGGTCCTGGAGCTCGGGAGGGCAGTCTGGGCTAGTGATAGGAATGTGGGGGTCTTTGGTGTGGAGCTGCAAAAGCAGATTCAGCTGCCTGGGAAGAATGTCTAGAAAACATCTTGCAAGTTGGTAGCCTAAATTCTGATTTGGCCCTCTGACATGTTTTCAATGTGGGGCACCCAGATGGGTATTTTTCAAAAAAATTAGGGCCAACAGTGAATATTGGGATTTTACACTAAAATATGAACCCTGGCTTGTTTTGAAAAAATAAGATCTGACAACACTCACCCCATGTTTCTGCATGGAAGCAGTCACCTGGAGCTGAACAGTAGACCCATTAGATAGGGTAGTGTGTGTTCTTCAGTTTGTCACACTCCCTACCATTCCCTGTAGTGTTCCTCGCAGTGACTCCAGTCCACTTCATCTCGTTACCTTCCATACTTGGCACCGTGACCCCTGCTATGTAGACAGAGCTGCAAAGAGGGCCTGGGAGAAGCCCAAGTGGCTTCGCCATTTAAAGAAGAGGGAGAGGAGAAGGCCGGGGGGTGCCAGCAAAGAAGACTGAAGAGCCACTAGATAGAAAAGCTGGGAGGATGATTGTTAAGAGGAGGGAATGTCGACCACCCATGATCAGTGCTGCTGACTTGGTCCAACCTGATAAGGACGTGTCCTTTGGGCTACTAGTCACGTGGAGGCCGTTGGTAGCCGAGGTGCGAGCCACTGGGTTCACCGGTTGCTGGCTGGAAGGGAGGATGTAAGGCACTGAGGAACAAATGGGAGAAAATGGAGACAGGGCTGGGAACTTGTTCAAGAAGTTCGGCTCTGAAGAATGACGTGTAGTGTTGAGAAACCACAGGATAAACTCGGCACATTGACCTGGAGCATTGATTTGGCTTGAATATATGGGGAAAAACCATAATTTTTAGTCGAAAACAAACAAACTTTACCTGTGTTATGGAGTAGTGGGGTCTCTGAGAGAGGAGTAGATAAAGGAGACGAGAAAGACTAGGTTTGGGCTAAAAATTGAGCATTATTTTTTCACCAGGCACTGTACTGATGATCTCTTTACAGTCATGATCTCATGTAGTTCTCACAGTGATCCTATGAAGTAGGTTTCTAGAATGTTCTTCATTTTGCAGATGAGCAAGCTGAGGCTTCAGAATTAAGGTTGCATGGCTGGTAAGTGGTAGAGCTGGGGTTTGAATCCGGCAGTCACACCAAGTGTCTGCACATTCAGCTACTTCAGAAGCATTGTCGAAAACACTTCTCTTTCCCCATTGAATTGCTGTGACACCTTTGTCAAAAATCAATTGGCCGTGTATGTGTGCGGCCTATTTTTGGACTCTTTCTTCGGTTCCGTTGATCCATACGTCCCCTTTTCTCACAGTGGCGCCCTGCCTAGATCACTGCAGCTTTATGGTGAGTCTGGAAATGAGGTAACTTAAGTCTTCCAACCTTGCTCTTCTAACTTGCTTTGGCTATTCTAGGTTGTTTACATATCCATAAATTTTAGAATTATCTTCTCAATTTCTATAAAAAGGCCTGCTAGGATTTTGTTTGGGATTGTGTTGCCGATTAGGATACTTTTTAAAAAAAAAGGAACTAGTGAGGATTGGATCTCATTTCATATAGACGTTGGAGGAAATTCCACTAAAGTGTGTAACTAAAGTCTAGCGGTTGCTAACCTGAGTTATGGGGTAAGGCAGGTGAGGGAAACGGGTGGAGAGGTCGGGAATGAGATGTGAAGAGTAGCTGATCTCAGGCCCTAGTGGGGGGATAATAAGCTGTAATGAGGAGCTGGTCAAACAGGAGAACCTCAGTGTGGCCAAGGGGACTGTCACTCCTCAGCCCTGGGTGTTTTGCCACGTGAGAATATGGGTCCAGTGTGGTTTGAGCTCTCAATGAAGAGAAGCTAGAAATCCAAATGTTTATGGCTCTCAAACACTGAGTGGGTTAATATGGGGCTCAAACAGAACTCTCTAGGCTAAATGTAGCCTATGGCCTGTCAGTCTGTGGCCTCTGCCTCAGGCGAACTGTTCTTCGGTCCTCATTTTCGTCATCAGTAAGCGTGACAGTGTTGCAGACAGTCTTGGAGGTTCTGTTCAGTGATTCTACATCTCAAAAAAAGGAAAATATCAAAACTTCTCAAGGGTTTAGGAGGTAGGTGAAAATATTAACAATAATGATATTCTGAGAAGTCATCCAGAGCTTTCCACGTTACCTACCATTGTCCTGTCTGTTCTTTCTTTGGGAAGTAGGCAGCCAAATAATTTGCCCCATCACCTGGCACCTCCAGATTACAGAGCCAGGTCTTCTCATCCCAAATTCAGCGCTCCTTCTACTGCGGGGCAGCCATCTCTGAAAGCTCTAGAAATAGGCACTTCAGGAGGGAGAGCAGATGGGGGAGCCGAGAGGGGGCCTTCAGTTCGGCAGAAGGTAGGTCTCTAGCTACGTGTAGAGCTTAGCTCAGCTGAAGCATCGATCGACGCAGTGGGGCAAGAGCTGAAGCCTTTGCGAGAACTCTGAAGGCAGGAGCCATGGCACGTATTCATCTTCATAGGCCAGTACCTGCCATAGCACCTGACCCGCAGTTCTGAGTTCTTACTGATGGAAGATGGAAGAAGGAATCAAAGGCTTTAGATAAAGAAGGGTGAGAATTTCATCTAGAACGTTTGAAGGACACAGAGTCAAATGCTTTGGGGAAGTGGTCTGGGAACGCGAAGATCACACGTTGAGACTCGGTTCTTGCAGCTCATCCGGTAGGAGGGAAAGCTCTGTCGCCATGTCCTTCTCAGCTCTGACGCTCGGCTCTGGGTGTTGATGACCAGGGCATGTCCCAGGGGAGAATGTTCGAGGAATCAAATTCTGTGGGTCTGAGGAAAGTGTAGATTAGATGTGAGTTGGGAACATTGCTGAATCTGGAAGATGCCTGGATGGGGTATTGTATATGTTTGAAAGTTTTCATCCTAAATGCAAAAACAAAAAAAAGTCAGCTTCATAGGCTTGGCATTGCTTTTGGTCAAACAAACCTCGCTTTTCTCTGAGCTTGTAAATAGTATCATTATTGAGGGAGAAACGAAAAGAAAAAAGAAAAAATATGGAAGAAATAAGGAAGAATGTGCATTTTGAGTTAAACCGCTATAGCTTGGCTTCCTGTAGCTTGGTGACCTTGCGCCACTCTCTGAGCTCCCCGAAGTCTGGGAGTCCAGGTCTTTGAACTGGGATAATGCCGGCTCCCTCGGTGGCTGTGGTGAGGGTCAGAGGTGAGGCGGGCAACAGAGACTCGGATCTGGTAGTTTCGTTTAATAAGACAAAGAGAAGGAGTAGTGAAAGGGTAAAAGTCTGCCTTGGGGTTCCCATCCACCCTTTCTTCCCAATGTGAATTATAAGTGCCAGGGATTATATAACCACAGAGGTAATTTTATTATTTTAGAAAGAGAACTCTTGAAGACCAAATTGGACCACTTGGGGGTTTACAAGAGCTATAACCAGTTTATTGCCTTTTGAAACATGAAACAAGGAAGAACTTGCTGAAGAAAGTCACATTAAAGCCGTGGCACACCATTGCATACCTGTGGGGTTGGCCTCCTCCCGAACCCCAGTTAAAGGTTGTATCCGGTGTTGCTGAGCTTTCCGGTGAAACTGCTTTCTCACGTGTACACTGTTGAACTCTGTGGGAAAGCATTCTGGCCGTGTGTGTTAGGGGCCATTGAAAGGCCCGTACTCAGAGACTTAGTAACCACTCTTTGGAATGTGTCCTTTGGAGATCATTCAGAAGAAGAAATATTAGGTTGCCATCAAGTGCGATTGTGTCATACGGAAAAGGCTTAGGGTTGTACCTGTGTTGTGATTACAGCCACACAGTCATCACACGTTACGGGGGAGCGACTGGGAAAGAGCAGGGGAGGGGGAACAGATGTGTCGCGCCGTCGTAGACAGGGCCTTAGTTTTTCTTCAAGAAATTCTCTGTTGCTGTTGCAGGCAGTGCCTGCACGCCTACACGTACACACTCAAGAGACTCTGCAAGAGTGTCTACCGTGATGGCACACAGAACATTTGGAACATGGGTAAATTCTTTCCAAAAATAGACTAATCAAAAACCACCAGGCACCGGAAACCTGACAGCTTTAAGTAGAGAAGAAATTGAAACCGAGACTTTCACTCTTGAGCCATGTCACTACCAAACAGCCTACTTTGGTGCTTTCTCCGGGCCTTTGCTGTCCTCTCTCAAAGTCTTGCCATCTCTTTGTTTCCAGGTTCAGTTTCAGAAGCTTCAGCAGCTGCGCCTGACACAGTACCACGGCGGGTCCTTACCGAACGTGAGCCAGCTGCGGGGCAGCACGTCGGAGTTTCAGGTACCTTTGGATATTTACTTCTACAAGCTGAGTAGACTGTAAAAAGATAGGCAGAGATTATCCTTAAAAAGATTAGATCTTGGAGGACAAACTTGGCCTAGATACACTTCAGTGTTCTGGGCACGCTGTCCTTGTTCTCTTTCCTCCTTTCTACAGCACAGGGTAGTGTGATTCCAATGTCCAGTAGGGATATAATGTGAACCACACGGGTATTGTAATTGAAGCCACATTGAAGAAGACATTTTATTTTAATAACTTAAATAATTATTTAACTCACTATATGCAAAATATTATCATTTCAACATATTATCAATATAAAAAAAGAGTAATGAAATAGTACACATTCTTTATTTTTTGTATTGAGTGTTTGAAATCTGGTGTGCATTTTACATGGAGACACATCTCAGTCTGGACTGGCCACACTTCCCTGCCTCCTGTGTCCTGTGTCTGCCACACGGCAGAGTGTGGACGTAAGGCGCAGGCTGCCGTCTCCATTGTCACCCGTGCTTTCATCATGTTGCACCTGTCACTTTCCTGGGGCTGCTCTGACATGGTACTGTAAGCTGGGTGGTTCGAAACAACAGACATGTATTCTCTTCTGGTTCTGAGGCTGGAAGTCTGAAATCAAAGTGTCTGCCCGCTGCGCTCTCCAAAGATTCTAGGGGAGAGTCTTCTTCTAGCTTCTGTTGGTTGCCACCAGTCCCTGGCATCCCTCATCTGCCTCCATCACACACGACCTTCTTTATGTTTGTCTCTGTGTTCGCATCTCCCTCTCCCTTCTCTTATAAAGACACCAGTCATTGGGTTCAGGGCCCACTCTCGTGCAGTTTGGCCTCATTTTAACTTGATCAGATCTGCAAAGATCCTCTTCCCCAGATTCTCAAGGTCACCTTCACGGGTCTCGGCACTAGGACTTCAACACGTCTTTGTTAGGGAACATAATGCAACCCACTACATTGCATTTATCGGTAGTTTTATTTCTTTTTTATTGCTGAGTAGTGTTCCATTGCACAGAGGTGCTGCAGTTTGTTTAGCTATTCACCAGTTGGCGGGCACTTGGATTGTTTCCATCTTTTGGCAGTTGTGAGTAAAGATATTGTAGATGTTCACACACAGTTTTTGTGTAAACATCTAGTAGTGGAACTACTGGGTAAGTGTGTATTTTATTTCATAAGAAACTGCCGTGCTGTGTCACTGGTTCTCCTGTTTCGCATTCCCACCAACGGCATGAGAGACTGCCACCAGCCTGCCTGCTACCTCCTCCAGCACTTGTTTTTCAGGTGTTTTTAAATTGCGGTAAAGAACACAACATAACAGTTACCGTCTTAACCATTTTAAAGTATAAGTTCAAGAGTGTTAAGTATATTCACATTGTAGTGCAACCAACCACCGGAACTTTTTCCTCTTACAGAAATGAAACTCTGTACCCGTTAAATGGACCTCTGTATTGCATTCCCGTTCCCCAGCCCCAGGCCGCCTGCCACCCTTCTACTTCCTGTCTCTGTGAATTCGCCCACCCCAGGGACCTCATAGGAGTGACATCCTGCAGTACTTGTCTTTTTTTCATTGGCTATTTCACTTAGCATAATGTCCTCAAGGCTCCTCTGTATTGTGGCAGGTGACGGGATTTCCTTCCTTTTTAAGGCTAAATAATATTCCACTTTTTGTATAAACCATACTTTGTTTATCTGTTCATCCATCGATGGACGTGTGGGTTGCTCCCGCCTCTTGGTCATGGTGAAGGACGCTGCTGTGCGTACGTGCGTGCGGCTGTGTCTTCCAGACACGACTTCAACTCCTGTGGGCACATACCCAGAGTGGGATCTCGGGGTTCGATCGTGATTCTAGTTTTAATTTTCTGAGGAGCCCCAAGACTGTTCTCTACAATTTCGATACCATTTTACATTCTCACCAACACTGTGCAAGAGTTCTCATTTCTCCACATCATCACTAACCCTCGAGATATTCTGGGATTTTTTTTTTTAATTAGTCATCATAGTGGGTTTGAGATGATAGTATTTCATTTTTTTTAGATGTTGACCTTTCTACTGCATGTGTGGTGCTATCTCATTGTGGTTTTAATTTGCATTTTCTTAATGACTGATAGCGCTGAACACCTTTCTATGTGCTCGTTTGCCATGCTCGTGTCTTTGAAGTGTTTCTTCAAATCTTTTGCCCAGTTTTCAAGTTGAATTATTTTCTTGTTATTGAGTTGTTAGAGTACATTATATATTTTAGATACCAATTCTTTATCTGATGTGTTTTGAAAATATTTTCTTCCTGTCGGTGGCTTGTCTTTTCATTTTCTTTTTTAAGATTTTGTTTGTTTATTTATTTATTTTTCGAGAGAGGGGGAGGGAAGGGGGAAAGAGAGGGAGGGCAAGTCTGATGTGTGAGAGAAACATCAGTTGCCTCTCACACACCCCCAACTGGGGATCCAGCCTGCAACCCAGGCATGTGCCCTGACCAGGAATCAAATTTGAGCGACCTTTTGGATCGCAGGCCGACACTCAGTCCACTGAGCCACACCAGCCAGGGCATCTTTTCATTTTCTTAACAAAAGTCTTGAAGAGCAGATGTTTTAAATTTCAATGAAGTCTCGCTTATCATTTTGTTCTTTTATGATTTGTGCCTTTTGTGCCTTTTCTAAGAATCCTGTGCTTCACTCAGGATCTACAAGTTTTTCCCTCTCTGTGTTCATCTGGAAGTTGTATAGTTTTAGGTTTTATACTGAAATTTCAAGGTTGTTTTTTTTAATGAAGTACAGAGTACAAGTTGAGGATCACCCTTTTTTTTAAAAGATTTTATTTATTTATCTTTAGAGGGGAAGGGAAGGAGAGAAGGAGAGAAATATCAATGTATGGTTCGTCCCCTGCTGGGAACTGGCCCGCAACCCAGGCACGTGCCCTGACTGGGAATTGAACTGTGATCCCTTAGTTCACAGGCCCGCCCTCAATCCACTGAGCTATACCAGCCAGGGCACCCTTTCTGCATTTGGATGTGGACTCGTGCCAGCACCACTGTTGAGAAGACCTTTCCCTGTTGAATTGCCCAGGTTATTCTGTTGAAAATTGCTGGGCCGTACCTGTGGGTGGCCCCATCCCGACCGTGTCTTCTGTTCTAGTCTCTGCATCTCTCCATCGCTTACCTTTCCAGGGAGGCTGGGAATCAGGCAGCGGGAGACCTCCAACTTCATTCCTTTTCAAAGTGGTCTTGCTTTTGTTTGTTCCTTTGCTTATCCATGGAATTTTAGAGCCAGCTTGTTGATTTCTACAAAACAGCTGCTGGGATTTTAAATGGGTTGCACTGAATCTGTGGAACAGGTTGGGGGGAACTGATAACTTCCTAATGCTGAGCCTTCTGATCCATGAACGTGGTGCAGAAGCACAGGTTTTGATTCAGTTAAGTTGCTTGTAATTATTTAGTTAAACACAGTCCCCTTCCTTTTGTGTTTTAGATCACTTTGGAGTTTACAGAATGCTTTCACGTCTGTTATTTGACTTGATCTGTGCCATAACTTTAGTTGCTGAGCATAGTACTGTTTTAATATTGGTTAAAGACCAATTTCCTATCCTCATGGAGGATGTAAAAGCACATTCTTCTCTCATAACGCACTGGGCCCCATCAGAGAACACAGACTTATCAATAGTAAACCAAAGCAAGCCTTGCAGGCTTCCTTGTGATGACCCTTAGCAAGGGGCCAGTGATCAGTCAGGGAGGGCCTGGCCTGTGGACATCAAGGACAAGAGGAGGAAGTGAGCATCACCTTCTCTGGGGGCTAGGGCTGCCTCTTCTGGGTGGGGGTGGGTAACCGTGCTCTGGCCTGTTCCAGACTGCGGAACGGCTGGGGCACCGCTGGCTGTGTGGCGTGGAGGCCCGCTACAGAGAGAGGGGCAGAGGGCTTCCCTCTGTCTGGAGCGGTCTGGGCGTGGCCATAGCCTTCCGCAGCCTCCACGTTACCCACCCAGTCCTTTCCCGTTACACCACTGAAAACGAACCCCACTTTATCCATTTCTGACTATTACCTTTTAACCAGATTGCATCATTTTGTGTATAACTGAGCATTTATGAGCTTTAACTCATGTAGGGAACAATCTGGTGCCAAAGGGAGAAAGCCCTGCTGTGCGGCAGTGAGGCCGGCAGGGCCAGGCCCAGAGCAGTGGCTTCCAGGGCCCGCCACCAACAAGCGGGGGTGTGTGGGGGCCCAAGTCCATGTGGCAAGAGCATGAGAGAACCAGCATGCATCCATCAGTGCTGATGGCTTTTCTCTGCTGCCTTTTCTTTTAAAATGTTAAGATACTTTAAAAAAATAAATGGCAAAAGATACATCAGTTAGAGTCAAACAAATGGAAAACATAGGCAGCGGTAGCAATCTCAGAACACCACCCGCACTAACAGCCAACGTTCAGAGGCCTGCGTTCGTGCCAGGAGCTGCATTCAGCTCTCTACACAGATTACTTAATCCTCACAAAAACCCTCAGGTGGGCTTACGTATTAGGTGATGGTCACAGCATTACTGGACTTTCACGTGATGAAATAACACAGCAACAAATTACAAAAAGCCAACACCAGTGAAGTATTCTAAACAAAGATAAGGGAGAGTGAGATGATGAGCAAATGAGAGCCACTATGTACAAAAATTTGTTCTCTGTAATTTATTCTCTAACCAGGCAAGATAGCTCGCCATTGCTCCCGTCATCCCCAGGCGGCTTCTTGGCAGGAAATCCAGTGGTGGCCGAGTAATGGCATGCCAGCTGATGAGAGCTGCTTCTTAGAATTCAGGCACGTCACAAGTAGCGTATAGACACCACCACGCATAACCCGCACGCCTGCGTGCTCTGCAGTCGAAGCTCGCTGCTCCCCGCGGGGCAATGGACTGGGAGGGGTTTGCATTCTCCTCCCTCCCTCCTCCCGAGGGAGGGGTTACCTATGCTTCTTTTTCACCTCTCATTAATTAGTAGATAGATAATAAATCCAGCAAATGTTTCTTGAGCACCTGTTATGGTGGCAGAAATATAATATTTGTGTATGAGACAGAGGAAAAACAGAAATGAATAAACTGGCCCCTCCACGGAAGAATGCTGTGGCCCAATTAGTCCTTGTCCAGCGCCATCAGCTCTGTGTCCGGAGGCTGGGCGGCCTGCGTCCGGCCCCCGCCCCTCTCCGAAGGCGGGCTGCTCTGCCCGAAGCCATGAGGGACTCTGGGAGCCTGCCCCACAGTGGGTGTGTTTCGAGTCACAGAAGAAAGAGTCTCTGTGAAGACAGAAACATCAAAACAGACTCTTGTGCTGTGTATTGATTGGTCTTCAGAAATTCCGTCTGTCTCTTATGTTCAGCTCCTAGTTCCTCATATTTCCCAACTGCCCCTCCTCCAGCTCTTTGCTGTCCTTGAGTTTTAGTAGCAGCTTGGAAGGCGACCTCTCCTTGAGCCTCGGCTTCCTCCACCGCTGCCCAGGACGCGGCCGTGCTGGGATGAGGTGCGTGGCGGGGCGTCCGACAGGCCGGGCTTGTGTCCTCACTCCACCGCTCTTTGGATCTGTGGTCCTAGGTGTCTATTCCACCTCTCCGGCCCACTTTCCCCCTGTAGAACAGGGCGAATAGTAATTGTTTGCAGGGTAAACTGCGCAATGGCTGGCGTGGAGGCGTTGGCCCAGGGGTCGGGGAGCCGGTGTGAGTTAAGGGAACTATGGTGGAGAGATCACTGATTCCTTCGCAGGCCACCAAGTAAGTTCTGTTTGTGGAGGCCCATTGGTCAGTCTCGGTGGCTTTTGTGGCCTGGTCGTCTGCTCAGAACTGAAAAGTGAGATTGAATTTTGTTCCTAAGGTCATAACCCCTAGCCAGCCCTACTCTTGGGTACAGCATGCTCCCTGCCAGCCCTGCAACAAAACCCTTTTATCCAAGCACCACCAGATACAACGAGATAGGGCGGCGACCTTGGGCTTCTGCGGGACACGTGGAAGACCACATTCACAAACCATGTCGGCACGTGCCATTTCCAGGAAAGATGTTCACCGATTTCTAATACCTATTTTATGTTATGTCTTAGTTTCTTTCTCAGAGAATGACATTTTTCTGACCTTGTCCCTAAATTCTGCGTGGGAGTCCACACCTCCCAAACACGTGCACTTTGCAACTGGGTTTTTTTTTACCGTCTCTGGGTTTGATTTGCTCGCTGGTTTGCCTTTGATGTTGACTTCCGGCAGCTTCTTCTCTTCTGCTGAAGGAAACAGTGAGAATCACAGAAAGTTAGGGGCTGACTGAGTAGCATTGGAATGCGCCTCTATCCCAAAAGAGGAGCTGCAGCCAAGAATATGGTCATCGTAATTTTAATGCGTGTTTGAGTCGTACTTTACTCTTCCATTGGATCTGCCCATATGTGTTGGATAGAAGCCGTAAGGAATGAAAGGGAAAAGTAGACAACCTGTGAATTTCTAGTGTTCGGGAATAAAGGACTTTGAAATGATGGAAGGGGCCAGGAGACACTGGCCCCGTGCGCTGAATTAGGAACATCTGCCTCCATGAGAACTTGAACGAGAGAACTGAAATATGGACACGTTCCTTCCACCTTTCACGTGCTCCCGTCAGTCAGGGGCAGTGTGGACCTCCCAGTGGTGCCTTGGAAGGCTGACGTATCCCAGTAATTTCAAGGCTCTAAGCCAGGAAAGTTGGAAGAGATGGGAACTTCTGAGAAGTCCATCCTGTGGGTGAGACCAGTGTTCTATCTGAAAAGAAATCCCAGGAGGACCGATGTGCCAACATATGCTTTGTTTTAAAATAAAAGCTTTAGGGCAATACCCAGGCTGCACAGTATGTGGGCCAAAAGGTCCGACTCCGAATTCAAATCCAGCCTCTGCCATGTTCCAGCCCTGTGATCTTGAGCAAATGACTTGCCCTCTCTTTGCCTCCTTGCTCCCCTGTGAAGCGGGAGTGGTAGTGACGGCAGAAGCAGAGTTTTGTTGGGAGGAATAAATGAGTTAATGTGTGTGACCCTCACAGAGCAGTGCCTGGCACGCGCTAGAGGTGTTTCTTCTCTTTCTCGGCATCATTACTGCACCCCTCTCCTGCTGCCGCAGTTCCTTCTGCCTCCACCGCCACCCCAGGGCCACAGCTACACCGTGAGCTGTGATACGATCTTGGCTTGAGTTTTAGCTCTGCTGCTTGCTAGCTGGGGGTCTTATTTGAGTCTAAAAGCATCGTTTCTGCCATGATAAAATAGAGGTACTCGGAGTATCTGTTTCACGGGGTCATGATGAAGTTGGAATGGGGGTGCCCCAAGCCGTGAGCTCAGTGCCCAGAGCCGCTGGTACCCGGAGGGTCACATGCTGCCGTGTGACCCGGAGGCCCTCCGCTCGGGTCAGCCACAGCCGAGCACTGGTCTGCGTTGTGTCCCAGGTAGTTCATCCTTACTAATCAGCCAAAGTTATGGTTCACTTTAATAAGGTAAAGTTATTTTAAAAAACTAATTAGAGCTGAGTCAGAGTTATCCTCACAACAGCATTAGCACAGTTTGCTCCCGCTTTGAGGTGTGGAGGGCACTCGGAGGAGGCACCCTGTGCTCCCAGGATGGGCACCCCAGGTGTAGCTGCCGGACACGGAAAGTTGGGTGCTCCATGTGGGGGCAGGAAACCAGTCCGAGCATCGCTGGTCTTCTGGTGCTGTCCCTGCTGCCACACAGGGTGCTCTCCCCACTGCTCCATCTGCATGCCTGTCCTCATGCAAGCCTCTGTCCCTGCAGTTTCCCGGCCGAGGGTCACAGCCCCCGAGCCCAGCCCGCCCAGCCCATCCAGACGCACAGATGCCAGGAAAACACCTGTTGGACTGTTAAAGTCACTTTCCAATTACTTTCAACAGCTAGTGTAACTTGTCATTTGTAAATATTTATTGAGTGCCTGTTATGCATGAGGTATTACCAGATTTATGGAGATGATTGGGAGAATGTCCATCTCTGTAGCTTCTAATCAGGTTTAATGGGCAGGTTGAGTACGCAGAACAGGAGCAGGAACACAACGCCTCCAGTGTTCTTCCTTTTCTGCTTTCATTTTTAAATGCGTACTTGCAGGAAAAGTGATACATTGAATTCATTTATAGCGTGGTTCTTAATTACCTGTTGTTCATTAAAGAGTATTACATGCTCATTGTATAAAATGAGGAAAATACATAAAGATTAAGAAGGACAGAGAAAATTATCCATAATTTATCAACTAGAAATTACCATTTTAATGTGTTTTTTAAGTTATTTTTTATGCAGTTTTTATACAGATGATATAATTCTTTATATTTACATCCTGTTTTCTCTTTCATTTCCGCTATCATAGTCATTATTCCCCTGTTATTAAAATACTTTATAATATTAATAGCCAGATAATATTTAATCATATGTGACTTATAATTTTTAACTACTCCCTATACACTGGACATTTTGGTTCATTCCAATTTTTCTTTATTATGAACAATATAATAATAAACACCTTGGTGTATGAATCATCTGCATTTCCGATCATGGACTTCTGTAGAGAGATTTGTTCAGTCAAAGAGTAGAAATATTTGTAAGGTTATTAACGCTGTTGCTTTTTGGTGGAGCTATTAACCTAACAAAGCCGTTGACTCTGATTGACTTGAACATTCATTACTTAGCTCCAGGAGATCCTGAGCCTTTGCGGATCTAACATTCCAAGTGTTGACTATTCAAGAACGACTCCGAAGTTCATGACATGAAGTAGTTTGCACAGTTACTGAAGCACAAAATTTAATGACAGGGCCCTTGAGGCTGCTGTGCAGAGCAGAGTCCTGGGCTGCGGAGTGGCCGCCGCTGCTGACAGGCGCTCCCAGCCTCCACGGCACCTCTTATATGTGGCTTTTACATTTCAAATGTGTGTCGTGTAGAGAACTCTCATCACAGCCGAAAAGACCATTAATTTATGGTGTACAAATATGCACAGAAAATGTATGGCGGTCAGAGAAACATGACTCAAGAGCAAACCAGGAGTTTGTACAGGTATTTCCTTAGTAACAAAAGTGAAGATTAGCAAAGGTCTACTACTTTCTAGTTCGCTGATAGTATGTATTAACCTGTCATTTCTAGAAAATAAACTTAATTTCATTTTTAGTGCCAAATATAGAAATGATTCTCTTTATTATAAATCATGAAATGGTTATACACACATACCTTTATAATAATATGTGACAATAAATAAATTAATTAAATCGTCAGACAGTGAACTGCTACAGATAGTATTTCTCCCTTGCTTTAAATTTTAAAGAATTTCTTTGTATTTTGGTGGGAATGTCTTGTACTTTAGCTAGGAAAGAAAGCATGTAGAAAACAATTTGATCAGAGTTTAGGAGCGTAAGAACAAACTTAGCACAACAGACATTGCTTAGACCAGTCGGAAATGAATCTCTGCTTGACTTTTGACTTGTAAGTGGAACCCGCACCCCCCCACCCCAGCAGCCCCAACATCCTAGTCCAAGCAGCTCCCCTCCCCTTGAGGTTGCTTTCTCTCCTTTCGGAGACAGTGCTGGCAGTGGCTACGGTTGCCACCCATCTGGTTCCAGAATATTTCTTGCTTTTATTTCACAGTCCAGTGGCAAACTAACACTCCAACACTTCCCATCCAGGACCTGCCTTTTGCTCCCTCTTGGAGGGACTCGGATTTCTGCACTCCTGGACTTTTCATGTGGTGACCTGGCCTTGTGGCCCTGCCCAGTGTGTCAAAGGGCTAGAGTCCATCTACAGTGTGCCGACATCACCCCGATGACACGGCCGTGGGTACAGTTAGAGTCAGCGCTGTGCGGTGTCTGGCTTCTGGCGTAGCCTTTCCCAGGCTCCGGGGCCAAGACTAACCAGCCTCTTGCCTGTCTCTAGGACACAGCCCATCTGAGCCAGAGGGCCCGAGGCCGCTGCACACTCTGTCATTTGGCCTCAAGTCACCATTGTTGGCCTTGTGCCTCAGCCGCGATAACTGGACTCTTGTCTGGTTTGCGGGTGCCAGAATCCCATAGTAACCTGCCTCCTATCCTGGTGCCTTGCTTTTATCGGCTCTCTCCCGGAGCCTGAAGTCCTGCCCTAAAACACACTGACCAGTGCACTTTCCTGATGGCAGCTGCCTGTTTTGCCTCTCTGATCGGATTCCAGAGTGAGTGCCCAGCTCGCTCCCTGCTCACCAGCGCCTGCAGCCAGGGAGCCTCTGTCCTGGACACTTATCTCAGCAAACAGCAGCTCCGTCCTTCCAGTTACTCGGGCCAAAACCTCACAGTCACCCTAACTCCTCCCATTCTCGAACATCCCACAGCCGAGCCTTCCGCAAACCCTTGGCTCTGTATTACAGCCCATCCAGCCGCTGACCAGCCTGCTCTGAGCCTGGGCCCTCTCCGGCCTGGATCCTTGCACTGGCCTCTGATTGGTCTCCTGGCTTTTGTCCTTCTCCCCTTTCAGCTCTTCTCAACATGGCCATCCGAGTGATCCTTTTAAAACATGAGCCAGATTATATCACTTCTCTTTTCACAGTCCTCCATGGCTTCCCATCTCACTCAGTGTCAAGCCAGGGCACAAAGTGCCCTGTGTAGCCCTGATGGGTTACCTTCCCGCTCTTACATACCACACAGCTGCCCAGCACCCTCCCTCACGCCTCACTCCAGCCACACTCACCTTGTTCTCTGCTCCTTGAGCCCTTCCTTCCTAGGGCCTCTCTCCCCTCACCCCTTCCCTCGGTATCTGAGCGGCTCCTCACTTAGCTCTTTATTCGGCTGTCTCCTGTCAGTGCGGCCTGCCCTCTCTGAAACCGCAACCCCCTCCACCTTCTTTCCTGCTTAATTCTTCGCTTTCTCACTACCCAACATACTATATATTCCTATTTATATGTCTTATTTATCCGTTGTCCCCTTCATTAAAACCTAAGCTCCTTGAGGGCAGGGGCACTTTGGTCCCCTGGGGGATTTCCAGTCTGGAACAGGCCAGAGCATGAGTTATGACATATTTGTTGAATGAATGAATGAATCAGACATCTGAACGTCTGCCAGCGTCAGCTCTGGTCCAGGCGTTTGACATGCATTAGCTCCTCTCCTTCTCACAGTGACTCGGCGTGACAGGGCTTTGGGATTCCCACTGTGCCTGCGAGAAAACCGAGTCTAATGAGAGAGGCTAATGGACTTGGCCCAGGGGATCTGAGCGAGGACACAAACGTTCTGACAGGGCAGTGCGGTGGAGCCACCGTAGCCTTCGTTACCGGACTGTCTGCGGTCAAGGCCCGGCTCTGTCAATCACTGCTTCAGTTACAACCTCTTCCAGCTTTAGTTTTCCCAGTTATAAAATAGGGATAGTGATCCTCACTCGTAGAAGGATTGCATGAGGTCAGGGGTACGTTATTTTCATACATGTTTTCCTCATTGCTAGGGAGGTTGATGGTTTTTTCACATATTTATTGGCCATTCAGATTTCTTCTGTGAATTTCCTGTTCAACGGCTGTTGCCCAGTTTTCTTTTTTGTCTTACATAGTTGCAGAAAATTCTTTGATTGGTAGACATACCTGTTTTTCTGTGTGTTACAGTTTTCCACCGTCTTTTGATAATGGCTTTGGAATCTTTGATTCATGTAGACAGAGACCCCGTGTTAGTCACGGATCAAGTCGGTGAGATGCAGATCATTCATTCGGCAAGTGCGTGCCGACGGCTCTGTGGGTGTCATGCAGTCAGGGCAGCTCTGAATCCCGACCCTCCGTTTGCATCACTGATGGCGGCTCCCTGCTTTGGTTTTAGCAGATTTTTGAAAGAGTGTGTTTTCTCAGTCATGCAGACCCAAATGTTTCCCAGACTTTGGCCACATAGTCAAAAATTTCAAGAGTTCTGGAATTTATGGGCTTGGCTCCAAATGATGAGGCCCACGCTGTCTCCTCCGCGGTCCTGCCCCACCTTCCCTGCAGCTCCCCGGCGTGGCTTGGGCAGGTGGTGACCACGTGGATGTCCAGCATGGTGAGCCCCAAGGGCAGCCTTGGAAACCGGATGCACAGTTCATCCGGTCAAAACTGGGAGGCTCTTCTGAAAGTTGTGTGCCATGCTGTCAGGCCAGCAACTCTGCAGATCCTCAAAGGTCCAGGTGTTGCAGCTCCAGTGGGATTGTGATTGATAAAAGTCCCTCAAAAGAGTCACCAGGGCCACTCTTTCACCCTCCACATTCAGGTTTAGCTTGTGGAGGTGTCTCACGCAAGAACTGCCTGGTGAGCTATTTGGGGTTTCAACAAAACGAGTCTCTTGAAACCTTTAGTACCACACAAGTCCTTGCTTTGAAAAAGCAGCTTCAGGAAATCTCCCCCATCAATCTCTGCAGCCTGCCGCCCAGTGTGTGAGAATAAGCAGCTTCCACGCTCTGCCCGATGTTCCAGCTGGAGGGAGATCAAGAGTATGGTGGGACCTGGTGACCAGAGTCCCCACTAACTAGCACTGGCACCTGAGACGAGATCTGTAACCTCTCTCTGCCTCAGCTTACCCCTCAGTGACAGGTGGCTACTAAATAGTCACAAAGGTGTTGTGAGGTTTAGATCAGTTAGTGTGTGTATGTCTTTGGAACATGTGTATCCCCAACACGTAGTTATTGCTCAATACATGTTACGAAGTTCCCGAGTGAGGAATTCAGGAACAAACTCTCCTGCTGTGTGAAGTACTAGAAGCAGAGCATCCTGGCCTTCTAACTTGACTTCAATCCATTGTTGCTACCATCTCCCCCTCTCTCATTGCAGGGTCCCCTGTTGAAGTCTAGAGAACTAGCTTCTGCTGTTCATATAAAGCTTCTTATATTCCAGACAGGCTTGTTACATCCTACTCATTCTTCACTGACTAGATGAAAGCACTCCTGCTGAAAGCCTTCATTGGCCATGCCCAGGGTCAGCAGGCAGGATGCCGAGGCCCGACCCAGGCAGCTTCCAGGAGCGGAGAGGAAAACCCACAGAGAAGACAGGCCCAGTGGCGGCAGAGCCAGCAGCAGTGGGCCAGGGCCAGGTCTGCAATTCCCTCGAATTTTGGTTCCACGTTAGGCTCAAATCCTATTAACAAGCAGCCGCCCTCTTATATTTCTCCTTGAACCGAGCCTCTGACTGCCGACTCAGAAAGGGAGAGAGAGGCATGGCCTTTAATGCAGTGATGGTCTCTAGCTAAACTCAAGTTCTCACATTTTTTGGTAGTAGAACCAGCCAAAGTTTTGTTCCAATTCCCTGCACAGTTTCACAATAGTCAGAATTGGTCCCTATGTTATGAAACAGCTCGTTTTTATACTTTTAAACCTTAAAATGAAGCTTTAGTTGTTTATGATTGCTTTGGACGTTCTCCAAGAGTCGGGATAACATCTGTGGAAGATTCTGCACAGGCCTGGATGCCAGACACCGGAGTGGGGTGCCCGCTCCAAGGCAACAGTCTGTGCTTCAAGGAACTCACCCCCTGGGTGTGGAACTGGCAACAGCGAGCTGGCTGGCTGACATCTTAGCCCCTCTCTGTCTTTGCCTCCAACCTCTTGGGGATGTGACTTCAGAGGGCTTGCCCCGCCCCATTTTTTCCCTGCACAGCAGGCAGCCGCCTCCTTTCCCGCCGGCTTGCTCTGCTGCCAGGGAGAGCACTTCCCCGCACACGAGGCCCAGAGCACTGAGCTGCGGCGAGGAGATGGTGCAGTTGTGAGCACCTGACGGCCTGGCAACCCCGTGCCGGTGATGGCTCACACCATTGCCCACTTCACTGGTGCCTAAGCAGCACTGTGACAGAGCCCGGGGCAAACCCAGACTTGTCTCGTTTAGACCCTTGCTCTTATTTTGCAAATTAAACAACAATAGACGCACAAAGTCTATGCGTTTTCAGTTAGGAAACGTTTTATTCTTCCTTTTTCTCAGTCTGGATAGGTGAGCTTTTTTCTAGTCCCCTGGTCCATCAAGATGCCCACGTCACTGTGACTTTTGCTTGGCTCCTTCTCTTAGATGATATTCTGTTTGTTCGCTCCCTCAGCCACCTGAGAAGTCCTTTAGCTGGAGTTCAGTCCCACTTTTAGTCCCTCCCTTGGCTATCTAGATCTGTCCTTGGGTTAGTTAACTCTCTCCTGAACTGAAGTTTTCATGCTGGGACTCAGTCAGGGAAAGCCAGCACCGGGAGGCTAGAGCCAGGATGGAACGGGGGCCAGTTCACCGCCACCCCCACTTCCAAAGGAAAGAGCTGGGGGGAGGCCAGGAAGGCAAAAGCAGGATCCAAAAAGTCAGAGCCAGCGAGGATGGGGCTCCACCAGAGCAGATGTTGCCGTACTGTCCTGCTGCTCCACTGCTGTGGGCGGCTGAGCCTGCGGGGACACCTGCTGCCCAAGAGCTAAGATAATCCGCTGGATTATCTCTTTCGGTCTCTCTCACCCGCCGCCTTGTCATCTCTGAAATTGCTCAAGAGACGCTTCCTACTAGCCTGTGCCTGTTCAGTCTCTAAGTAGTTTGGGGGCTTAATTTAGAATGAATTAATTCAAAACTGTCATTTAAAAGGGTTGAAGCAGCTTGTAAGTTAAAAGGTAACTCAAAATGAAGCGGAGAGAAGAACGTTAGAGGGAAGCAAAGCGCAGCCCAACTGGGCTGCTGCCAGTAATGGACGGCTCTAATTTGGAACAGAGATCTTTCCATATTGACTGCTTGCCCTGGCAGATGAATCAGAATTCTTAGAACCAGAATAGACCCTGTAGCTCTTTTGATGCAATACTGTCACTTTGTTGGTCATAAAATTGGAAGCAGAAAAAATTAGGTGATTAGCTTCGTGTTACTCAGCGAGAAAGTGCCTGGCAGAGCTTATGCTTGTCGGCAAGCACTCCATACCCGTGACCCACACGCTTGCCCTTTGTTTCAGAACGCAGTGCAAAGGAAACGTACTCCTTCCTTCTTCCCTCCCTTCCTTCCAAAGATTACCACCATTAGCATTAGTCCTGCTACCACTTCTTCCACTGCCACCGTTGGTGAAAATGTACTGGATTTGCACCATGCATCAGGCACTATGGCCAAGTGCTTGGCATACCTTATTTAGTCTCCTCAGTGCCCCCAGAGTTAGGTACTATTACCGTCTCCATTTACAGGGAGGCCAGGGAGACCAGGGAGGCTCAGAACAATTGAGCAACTTTCCTAGACCACAGCCAGAGATGGGAGAGCCAGATTTCAAGTCCAGGCTCTTTGATTTTGGAGTTCATGCTTGTAACTACTAGCTGTCCTTCCGGCAATTTTTCCCCCTCCTTTTGTTGGACTACTAAAACAGAAGTATTTTCTCTGAATGCAGAAGTTGAAACCTGTTGAAGAAATTCAACCAGAGTATTTCTTGAAGGAAAAGAAACCATTTCCTGATTTCTTCACTTGTACTAGCAGCTCCCTCGCCTTCACACACAAGAATGAAATGGAGATAGTTCTGTAGAACTTCTGGAGCTGTTTGGAGGGGTAGGAGCACGACCCTTCTCTTTGAAGCTCTCAGAGCTGCACCTGGCCCTCCAAGCCTGTGGAACTCGCCATCCCCCGAGTTGAGTAAAGGCAGGCAACTAGTCCCTGCAGCTACTGCAGAATTCTCTGCTTGATTCCCGTCTGCTTTTATTACAAACCCTGTCTTGCCCACTTCCAAAACCCTGGCTCTGAAACCCTGCCTTTCAAGCTACTTCTGACCCTTTGGATTTCCTTGTATTTGCCATGGATAGAGAAGTCCGGAAATAGGAAATTCACCAGGGAAAGAAATCTTTAGGAGTATGTTTGTTGTCACTATAAGCAGTGATGTGTAAATTAAAATAATAGTGAGCCACCATAGCTTATGGACTTAGGATGTAGACAGCTTTCTAAGCCTCAGTTTCCTCATCTGTCAGGTAGGGATAATAATGGGACCATTTCACAGGGTGTTGCAAGGATTAAATGAGATGATGTGTATGAAGCATCTATCGCTGTACCTGAAACACTGTGAATGCCAGTGAAAGTTGATTATTTTCAAAGTAACAATGTAGCCTTTTTGCTCATTAAATTAGGAAAAATTTTGAGTTAACACTCAGTGTTGGTGATGGGTGATGGAATTTATTCTGTATACATTTATTGCGGATTCCATGCCCGAGTCTTCCCCTGTTGCCAACCCCTAATCTCGGGCTGGGATAAAGGGGTGGCGGGCAGTGATGGAGAGGTAGGGCTCCGAGATGCTCACAGGGGTCACTCGTGTCTTCTGCTGTTTTCTTCTCAATGTCTCGAACTTCTCTGTAGACCATTGACAGAGAAGGATATGTGGGTATCAGTGAGATCTCTTGCCCTTGACCTCGCCACTGTTAGGGACAACCTTAGTGAACTTCCTAACAGTTTCTTCAGTCATATACACATTATATTCATGTTCTAATGCTTCTTTATAATGGTTATTTGGGGGAAGGAATAGTAATTTTTAGAAGCTCATCCCGTAGACTTTAAACTAGATCATTACTTTTCAAAAAATTATAATAATAATCTATCCTCATGAGAGCTTAACCAACCCAGTAATTAAGTACAAAGCAAAAGTCCCCAGGAATGAGAGGTCCGGTCAGTGACGAGAAAGGTCTGGGGTGTCCACGGTCTGTTGTACACATTACTTGATTATAAAAGCAGTGATCTTTACTTTGGCTTGTAAAAGCCTCATGTTTTGACAGGGTGCAAAATGTTCCCCGACCAAAATGACTGTGTCAGAAGGGGCTTGTCGAAATGTCTGGCTTGGGAATACAGCTATGAAACAGCGCGCCTGGGGAGCAAAAGCACTGGCCGAAAACAGGGTTGTGTTTGGATGGTAGCATCATAATTCCACCTCCCTCTCTGTGTTCCTAAATTGTCTATAGTGTGGTTACACTTGTTCTGTAATAAAAGTCTAATTTCACGGTACTTATTGGACACTGTCTATGTGCCAGACACTATACTTGATGCTGGAGATAGGATAATGACTCAGACAGGGTATGGTCACTGCCCAGCAGGACTTCCTTCCAGGGGGAGAAGCAGATGACTTTACAGGTCATTGTGAGACCTGTAAAAATTTGAGCCAGGTAAACCCAGGTAGAGGACTTCAGGGGTCCTCCAGAACACATCTGAATGCAGCCTAAGCCAGACTGGGGGCTGGGGGGTAGCACCCGGGAAGGCTTCCTGGAGGAAGAGCTGCCTGAGCTGGGACCTAAGGGCTATGTAACTAACTGAAGGTTGGCATGGGGAGTGTTCCAAGCTAAAGAAACAGTACTGGGCGAAGCTGGGAGGCAAGAGAAAAGTATGTCCTGTTTGAGGAACTTGAAGTTTGGTGAGACTGGAATGCAGATTAAGTGGGAGGTGCGGGTAGCGACAGATGAGACTGAAGGGTGAAGGAGGCACCAGGTCACAAAGGAGTTTTCTTTCTTCTTAAGGAATTTAGGTTTTCTCCTAAGGGCCATGGAAAGCTGCTGGAAAAAAAATTATTTGCTCGATCACTTGTTCTTCCAAATTAATTTTAAAATAAAAGTAATACATGTTTGTGACAAAACATCAAATAATTTAGAACCATATAAGAGAATAGTAAGTCTCTTCACTCGTTTTTGCACCCTCATCAAATCTAACCCCCAGAGGCACCAGCCAACTGTTAAGTGTTTCTTTTGCACCCACTCAGAAGTTTCCTGTGTATATGCACACACGTATTGTATA
This sequence comes from Artibeus jamaicensis, assembly GCF_021234435.1. Lineage (NCBI taxonomy): Eukaryota > Metazoa > Chordata > Mammalia > Chiroptera > Phyllostomidae > Artibeus > Artibeus jamaicensis. The sequence goes on along the minus strand of NW_026522049.1, from coordinate 2,872,478 downwards.
TGGTACACCCTATCTCTTTCCCCAAATGGGATCGTGCCCTACTGAATAACTTCCCCCTGAAAAACAAAGCTTGTGCATCTTGGACCTCTCTCCCTTCCAGTACATACAATGTGCACTCTTTTCAATGACAGCATCGTATGTCTTCACACAGAGCTGTCCCATCATTAACCAGGCTCTTACTGAAGGACATTTCAACTATGTCTAGTTCTTCAATATTATAAATCAAAATGGCAGTGGACATCCTTGTTATACATACAACTTTGAGTATGTGTGTAAAGGTATCTGCAGTACATGTTCCTAGAAGTAAAATAGCTGGGGAAGAGGGTTCGTGTATTTAAAATTAAGGTAGATGTTACCAGACTAGTCCCTATAGATGTGGTTACACTTTCTGTTCCCACCAACATTATGAGAGGGTCTGTTTCTTCATATCACCTTCATTATGGCGTATACCCATTTTTTTAAAATTGTGGCAAAAACATAAGATAAAATTTACCATCTTTAAATTTTTTTTAATTTATTAACTTTTACGGAGAGAGTGAGGAAGGGAGAGAGAAACATCAATTTGTTGTTCCACTTATTTGTGTACATTGGGTGATGCTTGTATGTGTCCTGACTGGGGATTGAACCCTCAGCCTCGGAATATTGGGGCGATGCTCTTACCACTTGAGCTGCACAGCTGGGCCCATCTTTACGATTTTTAAGCGACAGTTTCAGCAGTGCTAAGTACATTCCAGAACTTTTTCTTCTTGTAAAACAAAAGCTCTATTCCCATTAAACAAATCTCCATTTCCCCCTCCCACCCCACCCCCGCCCCTGGCAGCCACTGAATTTCATAGAATAGAAATCCATACTTTCTATTCTATGAATTTGACTACTCTAGACACCTCATACAAGTGGATTTATACAGTGTTCATCTTTTTGTGCCTTTTTACTTAGAATAATATCCTCCAGGCTCATTCATATTACAGCACGTGACAAGATTGCCGTCTGTTTTTAAAGACCGAATAATACTCTGTTGGATGTATATTCCACATTTTGTTTTTCCATTCATTCATCAAAGGACATGAGAGTTGCTTCCACAGCCTGGCTATTACAAATAGTGCTGTTATGAACATGGGTGTGCAAATATTTCTTTGAAATCTTGTTTCACTTCTTTTGGATGTATGCTTAGAAGGGGAATTGCTTGGCTCATATGGTAATTCTATTTTAAATATTTTGAGGGACAGTCATACTGTTTTCCATTTATAGTCTCACTGGCAGCCCACAGCGTTCCAGTCTCTCCCTATTCTCTCCAACACTTGTTTATTTTCTGTGGTTTTTTATGGTAGTCATCCTAATATGTGGCCCCTCATGGTCTTTGACTTGCATTTCTCTAGTGATTAGCGATGTCGAGGACCTTTTCATGTCCTTATTGACAATTTGTAAGTCATCTTTGGTGAAATGCCTGTTATATACATCTTTTTAATATTTGCCACTCTAACAGGTATAAAAATGGCATTTCATGGTTTCAGTTGGTGTTTAATTTGGAGTGGAATGTATCCATTTATTCAACAAATTAATGTTGAGTGGCACCTATAAGTGTCTGGCACTTCTCTAAGGCAAATTGCTAAGGCCATAAAACAGGATAGGTTGAGAATCTCTTTTTGTTTCTTTGGACAGTTGTATTTACTATTTTATAAACTATGTTTTTAGGTCTTTTGCCTATTTTCCCATTGAGTTCTTTATCTTCTTATTTGATGTGTAAAAAGCTCTTTATTACATAAATAATGCGCCACATACTTACGGGGATATGCTCTGAGAAGTGTATCCGTGAGGAGCTGCTGTGGTAGCAGGGACATCCCAGAGCACGCTCCCACTGACCTACACGGTCCAGCCTCGGGCTGCGATTGTCCCCGTGGTGCTTCTGTGAGACTGGCAGTTTCTTCAGTCATATACACATTATATTCTTCAAAGGAAGATTTGTTGACACCTGAATAATTGCCCTGTGAGCCCTCACCCCAGTTTTCTTTTTAAAATGCAAGTGCCTGACTTAAGCTTTGACAGGCATCTCTGCTTCAACGAAGGCTCCTTCTCTCTCATGTAAGCACACTGCCAGCGCCGCAGAGCCAGGCTGCAGCCTCCTTCGTCTCAGATCTTGGTTAAGGGGATAACTGAGCATTGGGGCTGTTTGTTTTTTCTCTCCCCTACTTTAAATTCCCTTTAAATTTACGTTTTAAAGTCACCAATTAATAGTGACTGCATGAAACCCTAAGCCCCCATCTTTAGCCCCAATAAAAAGTGACCCAAGTCCCTGCTTAATTGTGCGCATGCGTTTATGGGAGGGCGGGGCATGTGTCTGTGCGTAGGGGAGAGTGTCTTTGGGCATTGGCGGTGCTTAGGTGGGCGCATGTGTGCATACATGAAAGTGTGTGTGGGGACTTCCCTGTGTACGGGAGTGCATATGTGATCTGTGTGCGCGGGCGCAAGGGTACTTAAGGGCAGACTTGCGTCTGTCAGTGCCAGTACGTGCTTGGTTGGCTCGAATGCGGGCATGCATAGATCAACGTAAGTGCCGCTTGAGGGCTTGCGTGCGTACCCGGGCAAGGACGTCATCTGCGTGCGTAAGCGCCAGCGTGCATAGGGGCAGACTTGCGTCAGTCTGTGCCGGTACGTGCTTGGTCGGCTTAAATGCGGGCATGCATAGATCAACGTAAGTGCCGCATGAGGGCTTGCGTGCGTACCAGGGCACAGACGTGATCTACGTGCGTAAGCGCCAGGGTGCATGGGGGCAGGCTCGCATCTGTCAGCGCCGGTACATGCTTGGTCCGCACGAATGCGGGTGTGCGTAGGTCCGTGTGAGTGCAGCTTGGGGGCTCGTGTCTGTGTTCTCATGCTTTTTCTATCCCCGAACTCTTCGTGTACTTTCTGGGTACCTTGTATCTCTGGGGCCTGTAAGAAATTTTTTTTGTTCAAAGTTTCTTGGCGGGTTTCGCTGAAGGGCACCTTGCAACCATAATAAGAACCACAAGAGCTGTTGGCCTGATTGTCACATAGGTTCAGAAAAGGCGGGCTTCCGCGGTAGCTTCCCTTTGGCCTGGCCGAGCACCCGTAGGCATTTCTATTGATACACTGAGATAGCACAAAGGAGTAATTCCTTGCTAGGACCTGACCAGGACGGGCACACATCACAGGCAATAGGAATTCTTCAGCTCCATTATAATCGTATGGGACCAGCCTCCTATCCGGGGGTCCCTTCCCTTGTTGACTGAAATATCGTTGTGCAGTGTGTGAGACTATACTAAGGAAATTGGTTTTCTCGTGTGTATTAGTTTTCTATTGCTGTGTAACAAATTACTACAAGCTTACTGGCTGAAAACAACTCATTTTATTATCTCATAGTTTCTGTGGTCAAAAATCTGTTTTTTGCTTATCTGGTTTCTCTGCTTCAGGGTCTCACCAGGCCTTGTCGGCCATATTTTGGCTCCGTCTCATCAGATGCAGGGTAGGGAACAGGCTTCCCAGGTCCATCAACCTGACAGAAGAATTCGTTTCCTTGTGGTTGCAGGACTGAGGCATCGGTTTCTTGCCAGAGACTCCCCTTAGGCCCCGCAGGCCAGGAAGGCCAGGTGGGCTTCTCCAGCGGGGCCACTAGTGTTATGGCAGCCGTTTCTTCCAGACCAGTGAAGAGGAGTCTTTCTGTCTTACAAACACCAAAATAGAATTACCCCATTGCCATAGCCCTTTGGTTAGAAAAAGCCACAGGTCCTTGTCCACGCTCAGCAGCTGGGAATTGTACACAGCATGAACACCAAGAGAGGGGATCAGTGGTGGACACCTTCAAGTCTGCACCACAGACTGCCACATATATAATATTTTTTTCATTTAGTAATTTTTACTTGGGAGTTAGGTGCTGTAATTTTTTAAAAATATTTTATTTATTATCTTTAGAGGGGAAGGGAAGGAGAGAAGGATAGAAATATCAATGTATGGTTGCCTCTCATGTGTTCCCTGCTGGGAACTGGCCTGCAGCCCTGGCATGTGCCCTGACTGCGGGAATCAAACTGTGGTTCTTTGGTTCACAGGCCTGCGCTCAATCCACTGAGCTACAACAGCCAGGGCCCTGCTGTAATTTTTATGAGGCCAATGTGCTGGGCTTTTCATGGCTGCTATTATAATTCGTAGTGGGTTTAGAGTGGCCTTCATCACTTCAAGATTTCTTGAACATTTCACCCAGTTTTAAAACCCATACTGTATTCTTACACTATGATTACTTTGGAATTAATTTTGACGTGAGACTTGAAACAGCGATCCCACTTTTTTCCCCTCTGTGGTTAACCTGTTTTTTTTAAGTTCTTGAATAGTTTATTTTTATATGTTTCTTCTGGTTTTGGGTTTGTTTTGTTCCTTGATGTAGCTGTTTCTCTGTTCATTTCCACATCAGTGTCGTTGTATATTCTTTGACTTTAATTGTAGTTGTTTTTTGAATAGATATATGTGTTATTTATATGGCTCAAGATTAAAGATCATAGAGTGAAAAATAATCCCTTACATTTTTGTCCTAGTCACTTTCCACAGGGAACCAGTGTTGTCAGCATTTGTTTTTTCTGCCCTGGCTGGTGTAGCTCAGTGGAATGAGCGCAGGCCTGTGAACCAAAGAATTGAGGTTCGATTCCCAGTCAGGGCACATGCCTGGGTTGCAGGCCAGTTCCCAGCAGGGGACGTACGAGAGGCAACCATACATTGATATTTCTATCCTTCTCTCCTTCCCCTCTAAAGATAAATAAATAAAATCTTACAAAAAACATTTATTCTTTCAGGGATATTTTATGTAGATGTCAACAAATGGGAATATATAATACACTGAGCCCCACCCTTTTGCCCAGAAGGTGGCTAACAGTACACAGTTCTGCACCTTTTTTCACCTAGTGTACAGTGGACATCTTTCCATCATCAGCTCACAAAGAACATGCTTACTCTTGTCTTGGTTTTGAGTACACAGTATCCTATCTATGGATTTTTCATAGTTCAGTCAACTAGTTCCTGACTGATGTACATTTTTTTACGTGCTTCTAAAAACGTGCAAACTATGTTGCAATGAACAACCTTATACACATGCAGGTATAGCTGCCTGAAAAATCAACGTGTGGAATTGCTGTGTATGCATTCCACATGTGACTGGGTGTGTGCATCCATGGTTTTGATAGCGTCAGGTTGCCTTATATAGAAGTTGCGCCAATTCACATCCTACCCTCCATGTATGAGAGTTTGCCCACATCCTCCCCAGCTTGGTGTTTTATCAAACTGATCGTTGTCAATCTTACAGATGAAGAATCATGTTTCTGTGTAGTTATAGATTGTATTACTCTTATTCTGGGTGAGATGCATTTTCCCCTATGTTTATGAATCATTTGTATTATCTTAACCATGAACAGTTTGTTCATATCTTTTGTCCTTAATTCTTTTGGGTAGTTGGTCTTTTTCTTATTGATTTTTTAGGAGCTCTTTATATTTTAGAAAAAGTAGGCATTTACCTGTGATACAAGTTGTAAATAATGTCCCAATTTGTTTTTGATTTTCTTAATGAGTTTTTTTGAGGCAGCTATTTAATTTTTTGATAATTTTTATAGCATCTTGTTTATTTTTATCATGCTAAAAACTCTTCTCTTTACTTTTTGTAATACTTTGGGCCTCCTGTCTTCTGAGTCTGCCCGCCAGTTGTCCCCACACAGTTCATTGAATATCATCTTTTTCCCACCAATTTAAGTTGTCGCTTCTGTCATATACTGAAATCCCACATAACGTTAGATTATGTTTTCAGACTCGCTGTCCTCTTTTATTGATTCATATCTATTCATACAAGAGAACACTGCTGTAACTGGTTATTATAGCTTTATATTACATTCTGGTAGGTTAATTCATTCTCATATTTCTTTTTAGTGATTTTTCCAGGCTATCCTTGCATGTTTATTTTTCAGATGAACTTCAAAATCATCTTGTTAGGATCTTTAAAAAAAATCCTGTCATTAATGGGTTTTATGCGGAGCTGAGTGATGGGATCAGATTGGCGTTTTCAGAAGATTACTCTGCAGTGTGAAAACTGGGTTGAAGGAAACAGAAATACCAGTTGCAAAGTTGTGCAGTAATCCTCGGTAGAGTGGGAGGATAGGGAATTGGGGACAGCAGTGGGTTTGAGAGGTGTTCAGAGGGTCAGAGTGACCAGGTTTGGTGATGCCGCGGGTTGGAGAGGGGTGGGGGAGGACACACTCAAGGATGACCCTGAACTTCCTGGGTGAAGCAGTTGGATGGTGTGATTCCCAGAGATTTGGAACATATGAGATAGGGCTGGTTTGGGAGGAAGATGACAGATTCACTTCTAAACTTGTTCAGTTTGAAGTAGCCGCAGGCAGTTCCTAGGAGAGTGGGCTGTTGAATATACAGTATACTGAAGCTTTGGACACAGCTCTGGGCTAGAGATGGACTTGTATGACAGAGCCCTGAAGAACCCAGCATTTTAAATGTGGGTATGAAGTTCAGGAGTCTGCAAAGACTGGAAAGAAAAACCCAGAGACGTAGGAGGAAAACCAGCAAAGAGTGGATCACAGAAGCCAAGAAAGAGGAGCCCGTTTTCCCATCCAAGTACTAACCAGGCCCAACCCTGCTTAGCTTCCGAGATCAGACGAGATAGGGCGCGTTCAGGGTGGTATGGCCGTAGACGAAAGGAGCCCGTTTTCAAAAGAGTGAATTGTCAGTGATTTCAGATGCTCCCGAGAGATCCAGTAATGGAAGGGCTGAAAAAGTCCTGTTTGATTCAGTACCAAGGAAAGTCCACAGTTATCTTGGGCAGGAAGTTCCCTGAAGTGGAGGGTCAGGGGGCCCAGGGGCGAGTGGGAGTTGTGGAAGGAAGGGGTCGAGGCAGCTCCTGCATCATGAAGCTGGCCCATGAAGGGGCAAGGGGCTGGGGGGCGAAAAATGATGTATCAGGTTACATGTCAACCCTCCCTTGTGGGATAGGCTCCGTGTGTTCATAGGGAGAGAGGAAGAGGTTTGTGACCCTCACCTCTGAGGACCAGGAAATGCTGAGGTAGATCTGGGGCTTCGAGAAGTTGGCCAACGTGAACTGCCAAGAAGAGAGTACTCCCGTTACCGTGTTGGTATGTGTTCTCTGATGGTTTGGACTTTTAATCTTATTGTTTCCTAAGGTTTATGTTTGGTTGTTTTTATATTTTGAGACTTTAGAGAAAGAACTTCTAAAAATTAGAATCAGTTTTAGAGATTTAGTGGAGATTAAGTTAAAAAGTCAGATTTAGAGCAGTGTTTTAGTATACCACCATTTGTATAAAAGAGAAGCAGAAGCAATATATGTTCGTATTTGCTGTGCATATATACTAGTACTTGGAAGGAGTAGCCAAGAACTAATGATCTGGTTAAGCTGTTGGGAGGCGGGAACTGGGTGGAAGGGGAACGAGAGTTGGAGATTGCCTCTTCACTGTCCATCTCTATATTCTTTATTTAAGAATGAAAGTTTATTACTTTTAAAAATAATTTGATCTAAGCTCATTGGTTGTCTTTAAAACCAATGGTTTCAACAGGCCCTGATTTTTCTTAGTCACTGATGGCACTGTCCGTGACTTCTCTGTTATTCTGCATCTGTGAACCACAGCGAAGTACACTCTGGCTTGATGATTGTGACCCTAGTCTTTGAGGACCAGGAAATACTGAGGTGTGAATGTTTGCCTTTCCTCCACGCTTCCCTGCTAGGATCCAACAGTCCTGGGGAAGTGGACAGTCCCGGAGCTTGGGTCATAAAAGAGGACTGTGGTCAGCTCTGGCACACCCCAGCCTTGTTAGTCACAGTTTGGCTTAGTGGGCCTTTAAGGGTTCTACACCCAGTTTCACCATGTGGGTATGTGTGGGGGCTGTTCTGCACACCAGCAAGCAATTCTCCTGCAGTTCAACTACGTTCTGACACTAGGTACCAGGAGATAGCATCAGACATTACAAATTAAGGGCTCAGTCCTACACATACTTCTGATGCCAGCCACATGTGCATGTCCCCAGGTCATTCATAACTCTCTCCAATTTGGCTGCAAATTGGCTGTTCCCATGACCTTTCCCCTTGGATTCAGTAACTTTGCTAGATCAACTCAGAACTCAGGGAAACACTTGTGTGTGGTACAGAAAGATAATGATGAATATGCAGATGAAGATATGCAGGTGTAGGGCAAGGTGTGTGGGAAGGGTCAAGGAGCTTCCATGCCCTCTCCAAGAGCTCCACTCTCCCCAAAGCTCCACATGTTGAGCCCCATCCTTTTGGGGTGTTATAGAAGCTTGATTAAATCATAACCCATCCAAAGGAGGCAGGCAGAGGTGGTGGGCACTTGCAGGTGAACAGAAAAGGCTTCCTCCTTATGAGTCCTGCCCGTTGTTCTGTCTGGTTGACCAAAGGAATGCTAAACCAACGTAACCCGGAGTCTTGAAACAAGCATCCAGACTCACTTGTAGTTGTAACTCAAATTAAAGGGAGAACCTGGTCCCACAGACCTATTCTTCCACTTTTGGAAGCTTGCTTCCTCGTGAATAGAATGATCTTACAATGAAGAATTTTTAGAAACCTCTCATCTGGGCAGATTCCCCCAAGGACGCTCACAGATCAGCCTAAGGGAAAAACCAGAAGTATGGCTGTCTGACAAGGGAGTGGCCTGCCTGGGAAAGTAGTGGTTCCCATCTCTGGTGGGGCCTCGCGGAGGCTGGATGGCCAGGGGTGAGGATGCTGTGTCGTTGATTGGCTGCTCTGTCAGGGCGTTCTGAACTCTTGTGACTGCGAACCCAGACAGAACAGGACACTGTGTGTGCCTCTTCAGAAGCAAATAGCCAGATGAAAAAGTACCCTAGGCTCTTTTAAATCAAAAACAGGATGTACATTTTTTTTACTCAATATGCTTTATTTAGAATTGCCATGTGCTCTTATACCTAACTAAATATTCCAGATTATTTTACTCTCTCCAGAAACATCTTCTCTTGATACTTTCCTAGTTCCTTTGTGAAGTCAGGTGTTTATTTGTCCTGTAAAGTCATGTGGACAAAAGAATTTTAGTGATAATTTTCGTTGGCTATATGTTAGCCTTTGCCTCTTCTTTCATGTCTGTAGAAGTTATTTGGTTAAAACTAAAAAAAGGCACCCTTAGTTTATTAAAGTGTTACAATTTTATTTTTTTAAAGATGTTATTTAATTACTTTTTAGAGAGAGGGGGAAAAGGGAAGAAAGAGAGGGAGCGAAACATCAATGTGTGACAGATGCAGAGATTGGTTGCCTCTCGAGTGCCCCCAATTGGAGAACATCCTCCACAACCCAGGCAGGTGCCCTGACCAGAAATCAAGCCTGCAACCTTTTGCTTTGCAACCCAGTGCTCAATCCACTAAGCCACACCAGCCAGGGCACAATTTTATTTTTTTTTAAAGTTTCATTTGGTAATTTCCAATATACCCAAAGTAGAGACTAGAATAATGAACTCCTTTATACTTAGCATCAGTTTCAATACTCTTGTTGTTTTATTGAGATGTAATTGTCATAAAACATTGTGTTAGTTTAAGGGGTACAACTTAATGATTTGCTGTATGTACGTAGTTGGCCCCTGAACAACTTGAGGATATCGGCTCAGACCCTTGTGGAGTCAAAAGTCTACATGGAAGTTCTGATTCCCAAAAAGCTTCTTACGTTGTCCGCCAGCCTCCACAATGGACTCGTTTCAAGACCTTTCTCGATACCAAAATCTGAGGACACTCCAATCCCCCATGTAAAAGCTCTGTGAATCAGTGCACACACTCAGCCTTCTGTACCCACAGATTCCCGGCTCTAATCCATGACAGTGCAGGTGCTGAAAAGGTCTGTGCGTAAGTGGACCCGTGCAGTTCAAACCTGTGCTGTCCAGGTGTTAACTGCATTGCGAAATGGTTACCTCAGTAAGTCTAGTTAACATCCATCCCCTCACACAGTTACAGATTTTGTATTTCGTGATGAAAACTTTTAGGATCTATTTTTTTAGCCACTTTCAAATATACAGTATAGTCTTGTTAACTACAGTCGCCATGGCCAGAACTCATTTATCATAATACAGGAAGTTTGTACCTTTTGAACACCTTCACCTATTCCTACCCCTCAAAATTTTCAACATTTTGTGATTTTGTTTCATCTTTCCCTCCTCCTTTTTGAACTTCTGACTTCCAGATCTCTGTTCAACCCAGTGAGGGGTCTTACCAAGTTCAGGCACAGTGGTGTGTCCGGAGCTGCTCAGATTGCAGTGGGACTGGAAGGAGGGGGGAGGGTGGTCAGTGCCAGCCAGTGACTATTTCTTATGTCCTGGCCCTATGACAGGAAGAGGCAGGTGATGGGATGAAACTAGGGGTCAGGTGCTTTGGCTCCTTGCCTGCTGGACCTAAGCTACCTGCTTGACCCTGCGGGCCTCTGAGGACACCTTTGGCCTTCCCCTGTTGGCCAGTTGCATTCCTGTGTAACCTGCCCCCGGCCAGGCACCTTCTGCCCTGTCACTGCCCAAGCCTCAGCTCAAAAAACCCAATTCTTCCTGTCTCGGTTCCTTTCCATCATTTGCCATCATCATGAGAAGCAAATCAGCTTCTGCTGGAGGAAATAAATGGGCAGACCCAATGTGCCCTCCACTAGTTTTTCTAGTCGTGATCTTACTAGCAAAGTTGAAAGGGGAACTGCGCTCAACGGAAGGCCTCTCTCTCCACGGAACACATCCCGCCAGGCAGGAAGGTGGGGGTGGGGGCAGGCAGTTTCAAACCTCTACCTCTGTGGGGGCTTGTGTGGCGTTTCCTGGAAAGACAGGAGCAGGCTTTCCGAGGCCTGGGTCTGCATTAACTCCCGCCAGGCCCACACCCATCCCTGCGGATCTGAAGTGGGAATTCCTCACGTTATTATGGAAAATGTCAGCTATGCTCCAGTTTTAGTAATTAGCAACATTTTGTCATTTAAACTTTTTGATCACTCATCCTACTAGTAAAAATGAGTTCTGTATGCCCAGTGTGTGTGTGTGTGTGTGTTTGTAAATCACACACATGTACCACTCTACTATTACATCATGTACACAAAAATAGAAAACTAAGTGGAAACAGAGCTTCTAATGTCTCTCCACCGTGTTCGCTTCTCGTCTACCCCTGGGCAACACGTGCACCATTGGCAGCCCAGCGTCTGAGAAACAGAAGAGTAATTTACCAGGCACGTATCAGAACCTGCCGGCACAGACACAGCTGGGAGACGCAGTGCTGAGGCCGGACGACAGCCTCACTGCTGCAGCCTCTGGGCCAGTGGAAGGTCATACTGACCTCTCCTGGGCAGAAGCGTTCGCCAGCCCTTCCTGGGACAGTGACTTGCCCATCTGCCTTTTTCTGAACGAGAGCCCCCAGCATGGACCTTGGGGGCTGTGTTTAGACCCCACAGCCTGAGTTTTTATGCTTTGTTGTCATTTCTTATTTTGATATTTAGCCTGGACCCCTGAGATCATTCTGATTGCTTTTGTTCTGTGTGTGTGTGTTTGAATCTTTGCTGCCTTAAGAAAACAAACCGTTTTATCTATGATTTTCTTTAAGAATAACTTTAGTTTATCTCACCACCTTTACTTCCCTTTTACCTTTCAATCACCTTACCTAGTCAGGACTGGGACGGGGCAACACGAGGGGCGTGACGGCAGGCCCGGCCTCAAGCCGGCATCCCCTCTGGTCTGCTCTGCTCTCCGCAGCCTCTCTCCTTCCTTACAGAGGACTCATACGATCCTTTGGGGAAGATTGGACCCCAAATTCAGTTGGTCAAAAAAGGCATAGTCTCCATATTTCAAAACAAAACCAAAAACAACCGATTGGCCCCGGCCTAGTAGCTCAGTTGGTCAGACCCCTGTCCCAGTACGCCAAGGCTGTAGGTTTGATCCCCAGTCAGGGCACCCACAAGAATGAACCAGTGAATGCGTCAGTAAGTGGAACAACAAACCTTTGTTTCTCTCTCTCCCTTAAATCAAGAAATAAAACAACGAACACACTACCCATCTGGAGGGTTCACAGGCTTCGAGACTCCAGTTGCTCTGCAAGACTGGACGGGGACTAGCTCGGAGATAGCGTAGTGCTGGCAGGCTGCTGAGAGAGAAGCCTCGCCTTGTTCCCAGAAGCCGGGAGCCCTATGGGAGTGTCGTGGGCCCAGGACCTCGCCCTCTGGCAGGCATACATGAGCACCAGCTCCTGCCCAGGGCTGCCACCAGGAGGGCAAAGGAAGAGGGTGGGGACCCGCAGTCAAGAGGGCTGGCAAGGCTCTCGCCGGTCTGACCCTGGACATTTGTCAAGTATTTTGAATTTCTCTTTAAGGCTTTTTTTAACCCACGCGATGAAATCCTTTTTATTCTACTCAGTTTATAAGGTAGAATTAAATGGTCCGTTTAACAGCAAGGGAGTGAAATCATAGCCTCTTCTTTGTTGAGGGCAGGTCTTCACAACTCCCTTCATCACAAGAACCCAAGGAGGCACTGGCTGTGTCTAGAATGATCGCCAGCTGGGTTCCCAGAGAGGCACAGTTGTCTCTTTGTGAGACCTGCCCTTTTTAGACTGTCTCCCAGTAACTATAGCCCTGCATATAAGTAAAGAGGCCTGAGAGCTCCAGGAACCAGTCTGCCTGCCTGCACCTTCCCCCAGAGAAGTGTATTCAGTATTAGGTGCTCGTCTTTCATGCATTCACCAGGAACTGAAGAAGTAAAGTTCTGAGCACCATTACGGGCCAGGCAGAGATCCTGTACAGCAAAGTAATGAGTGTTAGTATGGCCTCAGGGTCAAGCATTAACTCACCCTACCTAGTACATTTCTAACCTGTTAAATGTCCAGCCAGTCTCCTGTCCCCCCTGAGCTGTGTTGTGGAAGGGAAAGCAGATGTGGACACAGACATATACAGGAGTTGAGAGTGACAACCAGGGCTGAAGGAGCACCTCCTATTGGAGACAGGGATTCTCATGGCAGAAGGAAAGAGTATTTGAATGTTTGGACAAGCTGTACATCATGTTTGCTCATGAGCTGTTGCCTAAAGAAAGCCACAGGCCCTGCCAATGTTCTTTTCAGCCATTCTTCCCAGGCTGCAGCTTTTGAGGTGCCGTGGCACGGGCAGCAGGTGGATGCCTACCCGAGATGGCAGTCCCTTGGGGGAGACTGTAAGGCTCAGAATGCTGGGGAAGCCCTTAACAATGATGCTCCTCTTGCTGCCCCAAAAGGACTCTGTAGGGTGGCCTAACCTTTAACTAGGTGCTTCTCAGTGCCAGTCACCTGGACATCCATTCTTCTTCGAATGCCCAGTGTATTGTCAGCTCAGGCTGCCTTAATGCAATACCACAGACTGGGGGACTGAAACAGCAGAAATGTGTTTTCTCATAGTTCCAGAGGGTAGAAATCCAAGATCAAGGTGTAGGCAGAGTTGGCTTTTGGTGAGGACTTTCCTCTTGGCTTGCAAGCAGCTGCCTTCTTGCTGTCTGCTTACATGGCCTTCCCTCTGGTCTCTCTTCCTCTACAAGGACACTGGTCCTGCTGGGTCAGAGTGCACGCGTATGACCTCCTTTAATCTCAGCTCCCTCCTGAGAGGCCCCATATCCAAATACATTGCAGGTTAGAGCTTCAACCTGTGGGTTTTGGAGGATACAGTTTAGTCCATAACAGCCCATGTCCCTGGGGTAGGGCAGCATTTACAATACATAAGTCAGTGTTCTCAATAAGCCTGCAAGGAAGTGATCAGAATCGTCATTTCCACCTTTCAGATAAGGAGGATGAAGTAACTTCTTAGTAAGTACAGGATCCTGGACTAGAACTGTTTCTTTGATTCTAAATCACATGTTCTTTGATTTGCCACACAGAATGTTGGCCTTATGAACACTGGAAATGAAATACTGCACATTTATTGAATTAATAAGCATTATGTAATATATGGAAAATTATTTACCAAATAATATTAAGTACAAAAATAGATCACAAAAATATATGTCCTTTGTGGGTACAACCATGTAAAAATTATGGATAAAAAACTATGGATACCCAGTCAGGGCACATGCCTGGGTTGCAGGCCGGTTCCCTGCAGGCCAGTTCCCAGCAGGGGACGCACGAAAGGCAACCACACATTGATGTTTCTCCTCCTCTCTCCTTCCCTTCCCCTCTAAAGATAAATAAATAAATATCTAAAACAAAACAAAACTATGGATAAAACTTCAAAGAAACAAAAAAGTACAGGGTGGAAAAAAAGCAGGTTTACAATTGTTCATATGGAAAATAATAATAAAAATGCAAGAATAAACTGTTTTGTGTACTCATATCTATAAATCTGCTCTCCCCTTTGTACTTTGTCTTTAGGGTGGCAGGGTTTTATTGTTTTTTTTTAATTGACTTAAGAAATACACTTTTAAATGACAGAATTTTAGCTCTAGCAAGCAAGACAAGTTACAAGTTGGTGGAAATCAGAGAACCATGTGTCCATAGTCACTAGTTTCGGGGACCCAGAGACTTATGCCAGGTGTCACACACCATAGTGTTTGACAGGCCACTTCACTCCAAAACCCCTTGGCCCCAGCGTCCCAGGCCGGACGGCTGCTCTAACTCCTCTGACCAGCAAGGCAGGGGAGCCCTGGGACTTGAGAAGGCTGGAGCCGAATGTAGTTTGGATGATCAGCTACTGTAGGGGCAGGAATGGAAGCTGGGCCACAGCAAGGAAGAAAAGAAAATGCCGAATGTAAGCAAAGGCTGTCCCCCCAACACCGAGTCCAAGCAGCACCAGATTTGGGCCAGTAGGGGTTAATGCAAAAAAGGCAAGTGCAAATAGAGAATGTGTGTGTAATAGGAAGTTGGGGAACTCACCAAGAGCTTTCTGAGACCCTCAGCCCTGGTAGGCTGGTCCCCCGGAGCCCATCTGGTCCTGGCTGTGCTCTGAGACTCCCCGATGGAAGTGCCGTGTTCGCAGGCACATTGAGTGTTACCATCGTGGAGGTACGACTTTGTTACTGGAGGGTGCTCCCCTTTCATCCGGGAACAGTGATCTGAACCGTGTCTGTTTTGTGACCAGGTTCTGATAAAATGTGCTGTGCTGCGCATCCCCTGGGTTAGCACAGGCGTTGAGGGCATCACGCACCCTTGAGTGCACCTGTCACAATGCGTGTTTTTTTTCCAGGCCCAGAAGCAGCTCCTAGTAAGATCTCTCTCTCGTAGGGGTTGATAGATTTAGATTGCACAAACAGATTGAAACCAACTAAATCAGCCCAAACATGTTATCAGCCCACTCAGGAAAAATAGCAGTAAGTTCCAACTCCCATGAGAAAATCCACATATTTTACAAAGAAAAGTGAGCAATTGATTCTCAGCCGAAGGAAGCTCCCTATAAAAACATCCCTCCAGAGGACTCCTTTCATAGTATGCGAGCTATTTTACATATGATTCAGTCGAACTAAAGATCTTGTCTCACGTATTTCACAAGTATTTCACAAACGTGCACACCTCTGTGTAGGCCACGTGCACACACCTGGCCCCGCTGTGTAAGATGCAGCAGTCCAGCCTAGGGTTTGTTCTTTGATAACCAAAAACGTCCTTTATTGTGCCATCCTCAGAAATGGTAAGAGTGTGCCCCTGCACCCCCGAACGAAGGATTTTGGATTTATTGACCATGGGTTTGTTTGTTATTGACCTTGAATATGGTTGTACTTTCACTCCTGTCATTTTGGGAGTAATGAGTTGCATGCTTTCCACTTGTATTTAGAGAGCATTCTTTTTTCTCTGTAACTCAGCCTACAAAGTCAAATGTCTAGCACGCCGAGTCGGTGCAGCGGTCCGGCTTGAGTGCTGAAAGCACAGGGGTGGGACCAGTGTGGCCAGGGGTTCCACTTTTTCCCTGGGAGCCTCTAAGTCTGGATTTTTTAAAGGTTTTATTTATTTTTAGAGGGGAAGAAACATCAATGTGTGGTTGCCTCTCACACGCCCCCACTGAGGACCTGGCCCAAAACCCAGGCATGTGCCCTGACCGGGCATCGAGCAGGCACCCCTTTGCTTCACAGCCCGCGCTCAATCCACTGAGCTACACCAGCCAGGGCTAAGTCTGAATTTTTAAACATTGTCAATTGAGTCAAAATTATAAAAAGTCACTCTGCAGAATAAATAGACCCCAGTCCATAGTGATCTCATTTTATTTCTGATACCGTATCTCTGTTTCTGGACAGTGGATACTATAGGCGTCCACTTTATTTCCATCTTAAATTTTACATTTTACATCTTTTACCTTTCAAGTGTACTTCCTAGTTGCTGGGATTCGATGTGTGAATCAATAGTGCCCTGATTCTCCACCTCCTAACTCTGACAACTTACATTAATGTATTATCCTTTCAGTTCTCGTCTCAGCACACGAAAGACTATTTTTAATTACTCTGTAACTATAGAGAAATGCCTACCTTATTTGCCTTGACCGAGGCACCGTCATGTAGGAAAACTGGATGATCACTCTTGGACTTGTTTATTTGTACCGGTTGTTGTTGAGAGTCACTGGCACTTCCGTGCTCACAGGCCACTCTCCTTCCTTTCTCTCCGCAGCCCTTCCACCAGGTGGACAGCATACGCGGGACCCGCCACCACGGGCTGGTGGAGAGGGCCTCGAGGACCCGCTACCACCCCCTCCACCGGCGTCCAGCCGACAAGCCGGGACGACAAATATCCTTTCTCGTCTGAGGAGAGTATGGGTTTGGAGATGTTTGGAAGGTTTTCAGGATTTGTCTTCTCTGCAATTCCTCTTTGGCTTCAAAACCCTCCTTTTAGCTGATGAATGGAGGCAATAAAAATAAGTGAGTTGGAAACTGGAAGCATCTCTGCAGCCGTTGGGAAGATCATTGCAGGTGTTTACAAAAGCATCAATAAGGTTCCATGTGATGGAGTAACTGAACGTAAGCAGCATGTAATTCAGCCCCATCGCAAGGCTCTCTCAGCACTTGCCTGAGAAGTCAGTAGTCAGAGTTAAAGCTGACTTTGAATCACTTTGAGAGATCTAGTTATCTAGCCAAAACAGCTAAACGGTTATGTGATTTATGTTTGTTTCTGTTGACCTGACCTGCTGTTAGGACTTACAGAAGAAATTTCATATGATTTTCTATTTATGGAGTTTCAAACTCAGTGAATGACAACCAAAGTATAAAGCTGGTATTTAGGAAAATTCTTACACAGTGAGGCACACTCCTGGCTGTTCAGTGGGAACAGAGAGAAAGGGGCGAAGTCACCTGACGGCTTTATTTGCCCAGACCTTCTCAGGGGCCGAACGGGCTGGGCTGTCCTGCTGGACGAGCAGCGCTGTGCTGAGGGCTTGGCTTGGGGGGCACAGAACCCATCCGGATTTTGGGGTGAGGACGTAGAGTAAGCGCTCTGGGGGGTCTTGCTCGCCCTCTCCACTGCTCACACACGGAGGTGAAGAAGGCACAGAGGTGGGGAGAGTCTTACTGCAGAGCTGAATTCCTGGCAGTGGTGGTAGAATTGGCTTCCGTGGCCTGAAAACCAGGAAGTGGGGGGGAGGACACCATGTTTACTGAGCACCTCCCCATGCCAGGCACTGTGCTGGGCAGCTTGCATGTCATTTAGTCCTCAGGATTTACCGAATGGTTTATTTTTTTAACCCCATTTTCTGGTGAGGAGACTGAGTGCTCAAGTTTCTGGCCCAAGATTCCCCTGTGGAGGTTGGGGGAGCCCAGATTCAGCTCGGGTCAGGCTGACTGCCCAGCCTGGGCCCACCCCTCAGTGCACCACAAATGCCCACTCGGTCGTGCCCAGGACCACAGGCAAGGAAGGCTCGTGGGGGAGCTGTGGGGTGCACAGAGGAGGCTGCTGCCTTTCTTGCCTCCAGGCTCCCTGCAGTTTTTCAACTATTCCAGGCAGAGGATGTTCCCTGGGGACAGTTCTCTGTCCCCTCCCTTCTGCCCCCAGGGACGTAACTCACTGGTTCCCGGACTCCTCGTTGTGGACACTGTGTGGCTGTTATTAGGGAAAGGCAGATGACAGCTGATGTTGAGAATTCGTTTCTGGGACGTGTGGTGGTTTCACACGGAATGCAGAAGGAAAGGAGAGTGAGGCGGGGCCTCAGCAGATTCACATGTGTGTGGGTGGGGCCTGCCTCAGACCCTTGTCAGATCGCCTGGAATTTTCAAGCAAAAGTCTTGAGTGTTTCTTTGCTTGGTTTTAACAATACATCTTCTTCTGTTTCTCAATTTCCTCTTTCTGTGCAGGCATTCTCTCTGAGTACTGTATAATCGTGTGTGTGTAATTATCTCAGAGCCTTTTTGCAGCAAGTGTAATCTAATGTACACACACACTCACAGCTGTTACAACCAAAGGAATAACTTGGAAGAGGAGGGGATTGAAGAAGAGCCATGGAGAGGCACATTCACATAATGATTTAAGTATCTGCTGATGTCAGGCACCAGGGTAGACGCTGCTGATATTATGGCAAACGTAGCATGGCCCCTACCCTCAGGATGCTTCTAGTTCAGTGCAAGAGGCAGCTAGGTGAGGAAGTGGTGATGGCCCAGTGCAGTGGCCACCGAGGAGTCCGCCCGGGGGCTGTGCGAGCTTATAGGAGCAGCCTGAGCGAGCAGGGGTGCGGGTGTGCAGAGAAGGCATCCCGGAGGAAAATTCGAGGTTTGAAGAATAAGTGTTCATTTACCCGACACATTTACAGAGCTTCCTCTCTGTACGAGGCACTGTTATAAGCTCTGGTGACCCAGTGGTGAATGAGCAGACATGCTCTGCCTTCTTGAGGTTGCAGTCCTGTGAGATATGACAAACAGCAAACAGGTAAAAAAAAATGATTAAGACAATAATCTCAGAGAGAGAGGAAGGTCTCTGGGAAGGGAACAGCTTGTGCAGAGTCCCGGAAGGGGAGGCCGTGCTGTAGTTCAGCGGACTTTGTCTCTTTTCGGGTGATGTATCACAGGCTCTGACCTGGCCCTGTTTGCGGGTCACCTTCTGAGAGCATCAGCAGTGCAGATGGACTCCTGAGGGTGGGGAGAGGCAGGGACCCAGTTAACGTACAGATGGAACAGTTAACGTACAGATGAATGGAAGATGTTCAGCAAACAGCAGAAGTCCGATTCTAGATTCTCTTAAGCACCTAACTGGGGTCCTGGGACCGGACATCTGATCAGAAGAACCTCTTTAGCGTAGGCCCGCCCATTAATGAACAGTGAGCCTGTTCTGAGCAATCAAGGGGCTGTGAGGTCCAGTGAAAGATGAGAGTGGAATGATCTAACGCTGAAGGTATTAATACATTCAGGAGAACTTTTAGAGGAAGAGGACTGTGATTCCCTCTTTCCTGTAGTGGCATCCGTTCATTTGATGTTGCCTGTTCTGCTTGTCTGTCGCCTCCTTCATGAAGTTTTATTGCTTGAAAGTATTGACACTGGTTTGAATCTTTGCTAGAACAAAAAGAAAAATTGTATTCAGATTTCTATTGTTACAGCTGTTTCTTGGGTGTTATTTTAGAATGGGCAAACTGGCCTAGCCAAGGGTTTCAGCCCTATGATATGGTGATCTCAGATGAAACGAACATTGTTTAACAAATATTTCAGCTTCCTCCCAGAGTGGGCAGCCACAACAAGCAGAGCTCCGGCATGGGGAGATTCCTTCTGCGGTGGGCGGCTGTCACCGCAGAGGAGGCTGGGGCAGTGAGCGCTGCTGTTGGCGTGGGCGGGCACCGAGAGCACAGAGCCCGGCACTGCCCAGAAGGGTTCTGGCCAGAGGGCCACACTCTAGGCAGAGGAGAGGCGGGGAACGGGCCTGAGGACTCAGGGTGGCAGCTCTTCCACCTTTTTGCAGCCACTCGTGTGTTCACCAGCCCTCTCGATCCTCACTCCTCATGGGCAGCAGGCCTGTGTCCCAAATGCCATCTTGTTTCATTTCTGAACTATTAACATACATTTGCAGCAAATGTAATAGCATCTCAGACCTGTGGGTAATACATTGAGAAAGAAAGGAAGACACAGGCAAATCATAGAAAATGCCTTCCTCTAAAGAAACGTGTCTTTAGAAAGAGTGAAACAAACATTCAGAACACTTCTGATCCCTATTCCCAGGAAGGCGTGAGAGGCTGCCATGTGTAGGAAACCAGCGTGTGCAGCCAGGGCCTGCCCGTTTGCAGTGGCTGTCCTCTTCAGCCTAGGCCTCGCTTTGGCTCTTTTCGTTCACCAAGGTGAACATTTCAGGGCCTAGGTTTAAGGAACGCCGCTGCCCTGGAATGCACGGTCTGCTGCATCAGAGAATCGCTGGGCTGTCCCTCCTGGCTTGTCAGTTAGTACCGGGGCTCTAGAAGCCCTGCAGATAAGAAACTTCTCTTTAACTCAGGGTTTCCAAAATTTATTTGATCACAAAATCCAGTTTTTACCTCATACCCACTAGAGATTTTCATCTCAAAGGACAAGGAAATGCTGGTTTTTAGGGTCCTAAGGGAAAAATATTCAGACTTCAAAATTCCACACGCCCCCTGTCTTTCGATCATGAGCTAAGGGAACCAAGGTGTTCTCGTGGACTCAAAAACTCGAAAAGATGCCACTCATCCACCTCCCTTAACACTGGCCTTTCACGTGTGTTCTGCAGGACAGAGCTGGAGGTAAAAGGACGAGAGGAAGTAGAGAGAGGGTGAAGACATGGTTGAGAAATTGAGAAGGACCCAACATTGTGGCCAGCTTTATATATTAAATCTGACCCTGGAACGCATGTTGGTGGGTGGGGTTGGTGAGGCCAGCTCCGACTTCACTCATCCCACCAGCTGTGTGGCAGGCCACAGGCCTGCCTTACCAACTCTGCCCCTGGTCAGTCCGAGTTCCCGAGGGCAGAGGAGAGGAGAAAGTGGCGGCCCCAGGCTGCCTCTGGAGGGCAGTTCCTGCGCCTGGCCCCAGGTGCACTTACCACATGGGAACAGGAAGCCAAAAGAAGAACCCCGCTCTGCTCACCAGCCACCGAGCAGGCAGCACCCAGCAGACAGGGTGGAACTTGTTTGGAGCTTCTGTGGCTCGGCATCCCCGCCCACGGATGAATGGGCCAACAGATGTCGCCTCTCGTCACCAGAAGAGCTGCCCCGCTTTCTTTGGGGAGGAGTAAGAACTTTCCCTCTAACGCTCCCCGAGGACGGAAGGAGTAGGAGTCCCCTTGTCAGCAGACAGAGGCAGGGATTTTCCTCCTCGGGCCTGCAGGGACTTGGGGAGATTCCGGGGTTCCCACCTGGAGCACCAGGTGGGTGGCGTCCTCCATTACACACAAGGGACCGTGTGACAGTCATCAGAAAGGCCACAACGCCGACTGTGCCCCGACACTGAAGGCTTGATGTTGGGTCTCTGTGTCGCTGCCACAGCCCTGCATTCTGATCTGCGTTACCTGTGCTGGGTAACCAGACGGAATGACATCTAGGGTGGCAGGTGCCGAGGGAAGTAGCTAACTCCTAGTTGATGCAACTAAACTTTCCTGGACAGTTACCGAACTCTAAAGACGAGAGAAGGGCGGCTGCCGCAGCCCGTGCGACCTGGCGGCTGCTGCTGAAGGGCTCTGCCGGCCGACACGCGGCCGCGCCCGTCTCTCGGAGGCCTTCTCGTTTCTTCACCGCTGTTTCCTCTTCTGTCTGCTGCTGCAGGCCCTCCTAATCTGTGCTTCATATAATCGAGTCTAATTAAAGTAATGTTGAAGAAAGGTCTCTTGAAAAAAGATTCAGATTAAGAAATAAGATAACTAGACATGACAAAACTAATACACAGAAAGTGAAACTTGTGCTCATAAAGCATCTCCTGGCAAGGAAATATTTCACACTAAATCGTTCACAGTGCATTCGCTTCATGCCCACATTTTACTTATGCCAGGTTCTGCGTCCGCCTGGGGCTCCCGGCCCAGCCTGCGTGTGGCCCCGTCTCCATCCAGGCTCCGCTTCCGCCTGAGTTCAAGCGTGATGGCTTCTTGCCTCAAGAATCATTGGCGGTTTTTTAGTAGGAAATACGATAAAAATTTTGCAGAAAACTGTTCTTTCGGTGCAGGTAACTCAACTAACCAGGATGTCTCCGCCGCACTCCATGCATGTGCTGCAGGAACACGCCTGTTTCTCCATGCATCTGGAACAGCACGTACTTCATGCAACACAGTCCCTGACCACATAAGGAAGTTTACATTTCTCCACCATCTAGGCAGCTCTTGTTGTTAGAAGGAACAGGAACCCTCCTTAACTAGAAAAAAGGAAATTTGTTGGCTTATGTCACCCCAAGGCTGGGCCCAGGGGTTCCTTCAATAGCACGGGACTGTGTCTGTGAAGGGCCACCTTTGTGTTGACGTCACATGTAGACGCGGGGAGCTCCTTATCCCTCCCCTCAGAAGCACTCTTCACTCTGTTCATCTCGTGAGTCCATCCATCCCTGGACTAGTCGCTGTTTCCAGGGGAGGAAGGTACCTGACCGGAAATGCTGGGCCTGGGTCCCTCCCTCAGGACCGGGAGGCCTGCCCAGAGTGAGAGCCTCACCCGGTCTAGGGTGGCGGCGGGGAGGGCGTTCTTACAAACACAAACTGCAGGGCAGGCATGACAATAAGAAACACCCCACATGAATCATGCAGAGACGGCGCTGGTTAGAAGATGGGGGAATGGACTCTCCAGAGGAAGTCGATAAGAGAAAGCCTGGAGGAAGAGCTGGTGGGTGTAGAGATGAAGATAAGAGCCCCAAACTCAGTTGTTTAACTCCCCATAATTCCAGTGTCTTAGTTCTGCTTCACCTTTTCATTAAGTTTGTTTTTTCCTTTACTGAAAATCCTACTTTGATGGAAGTTCTTTTGGAGTCAGTTACCCCTCGCAGCCCCTGGATGAGAGTTGGCCCAGGTAAGCAACCCTGCTTTAAAGATGCGATGGGCACGTGTTATTTTTGGATGCCTTCACTGTATTTGACCTACCCTGAATGCTGTTTTAGGAATTTCTAATATAAAGCATAGACTCTTGTTTGTTCTTATAAAGCTTGTCTTTTCATGTATAATCATAGGCTTATATGAAAGCGTGAAACGAAAAGTTATTTAAATAAAGCTAGGTCTTCACTTTTAAAACCTAATAGAAACAGCCCTGACTGGTGTAGCTCAGTGGATTGAGCACAGGCCTGCGAACCAGAGGATTGCGGTTCAATTCCCAGTCAGGGCATATTCCTGGGTTGCAGACCAGTTTCCTGCAGGGGATGCACGAAAGGCGACCATACATTGGTATTTCTCTCCCTCTCTCCTTTCCCTCTAAAGATAAATAAATAAATAAAATCTTTAATAAAAAATACCTAATAGAAACACATATGGAATACATTTGTCAGTAGAATACTGACTTGTTATTCCGATATTTGAGCCATGGAGAAGTAGACACCTGTCTTCAGGGTGTTTAAAAAAGGAAGTTGTGGAAAGAACGTAAATAAGCTTTGGGAAGCTCCCAAAGGGTCTCTCTGAATATTTTGGTATACCTAGGTATGCACCCCCCAAAAAATAGTTTTGTTTTTTGTGTAGAAGGTAACAATATAAAATTAACTGAAAAGAGTGCTGCATCTGCTACATGGGTGGCATCGTTTCCAGATCAAGTCAGATTGAGGAGGCGTGTGAAGCGTACACACGGAGACGATCAGCTGTCTGGGTCAAGGTGTGCCCTCCGTCCACTTTCGGGACACACAGTAACCAAGCCCTTACTGCGGCTCACGCAGGCAGGACCTGGCAAAGGTCCATGTAAAGCGGGGCAACAGCTGGCCCTACCTCAAGGGTTTTCAACCACCTTTGGGAGTCTGGGGACCCAAGGTTGTAGGATAAGTACAGTATTTTAAATCATAAAAAGATATCTCCAAACTGATATTTTAAAACTAGAATCCAAGAGAAAAGTTCTTGCACTTTCCAGAGCACTAGGATTGGGTGGGCGTTTTTGTGAACTGAGTCCGTCCGGCCCCGGCATTCCCGGCGCACACCCCAGGGTGTGTGGTGAGGGCACTGTTTTACACGTCTGGAGTAAGGCCTTGGGTCCCCTATAGAGCAAATCTCATAGGTTTGAACTATTTCAAAAGGTATGCAAAGGTGCTTTATTGCCCACCGCTTGTTAAACTCTGCATGCGCCCAGCTAGCCAATCCCGTGCTCGTGGGTTGGTGGTAGTTTTTATCGTTGAAATTGGCGGTCACGGCAACGGGAGAGGACATTCAGTCTGGCCTCCTTTTGACAGTGAAGACCGAATGGGCAAGCTGAGGGGGCTTCCCTCAGGTTGTGCGGCAAGGTGAGGAGGAGTTCTGAGACCCAGGTCTGAGACTCATCTTGGCTGCTTGTAGACTGAACTTGTCTTTTTATGTTACCCTGGCTTTTAAAGGCAGCACCCTCCTTGGAAAGAAGAAAAGCATCCTGGCTTCAGGCTGACGTCTGCACTTAACAGGTACAGGCGCTGTTTCCTGGTAGAAACAACTTTTCGAGACAACCAGTCCATTCGGTTGCCTGATATTCTTTATTGTCTAGCTGGCAGAGTCTGCTCCTATCAGTTGTGTTTATGCGAAGTGTTAAAAAACAGAAAGAAAAAAACCCCAACCCCCCACCACTTACCAAATGCCCACAGGGGACAGAACAGTACAGGGTAGGAGCACGAGGTCTGGGGTGGGGCCATAGGCCTCTCACCATGTGACTCGAACATGTTATGTACCTGCTCTGTGCCTCAGTTTACTCGTTTGGAAAAGGGAGATAATAGTGCCTGTATCGGGATGACTGCGAGGATTCGAGAACACACGGGGATGGCACGCAGTTGGTGCCTGTCAGCTCTCGTCACGGTCACCATGGGCCAGGCTCCGGTGGTCAAGTCTCCACGGGACGTGTTTTCCATCCTGATAACATCCTATAAGAATGAGGGCCCCCCCCAACTTGTTCTAAGGGGTTAATGACTTGTCCAAGGCCATTTAGCCAATATGTGGTGAAACAGATTAAAAAAAAACTTTTTCTAGTGCAAAACTTTAAACATACCCAAAAGAAAAAAGAGTTAGGAGCAGTCCCAGTGCTCATCCCTCAGCGTCGGTCCTTAGCACCCCGCCAGCCCTGCGCCTCCTGGCCCCCGCCCCCCACCCCACACCGCTGGGCACTGTCTTCCCCTGCCACTGCATGGAGTGGTGTAAGGCTGATAAGAACCTTTAAAAAACATAGCCACAACCCCGTTATTACACTTAATAAATTAACAGTAACTCATTACTATTATATAATGCCTGTCTTTATGTCTTATGTGGGTGTATCTATTGAGAGTAGAAATTGAGAGATTTTTTTAAACATTACTTACTAATGAATTTTAAAACAATGAAATAAAAATAACAAACCCATTGTATGGTAGCTTAAATATATTTTAAGAAAGTTACATTTTTCAAAAGAAAACATTTATTGAGAAGAGTGGCATTGTGATCCCTTTAACAAGTCTCCTGACTGACTGACAGCTGGATTCTCTGCTTACCATCCGTCTGGGGCCCCGGCTCGTGGCTGTCATGGCCGCAGAACGCCACTGTGCTCATCAGAGGATGAGTGAAAGGGCAAAGAGCTTTTTACTATTAATAGAGAGTCGCCTTGACTTGCACTCTTCCTGGAATGGCTGTGAGCCCGCTGCGTCGTCAACCCTCCGCAGGAGGAAGGCTGGACAGGCCTCTGAGGGGCCACACGTCTGACGTCTTGTTGACATAGATCATTACGCTGTGCATCAGCTTCAAGGCGTGAAGCTGTGCGAGTACAGATTCAAGTCATTTGGGTGCCATGGGTGATCCCCGGGCTGTTATTGATGTGACAGTCTTCAGGTAGGTCCAGATCCCTCGTTTTATGGGTTATTGTAAATCGTTATCCATACCTTCTCTCCCGTTGGTAACGTGCGGCAAAGAATATTGCGTTTTCACTAAGGAGAAATGGATTTTCAGCCAGACTCTCTCTTCCCGCCCTTAGGACCAATTCTGATTCTGCTCTTCACACAAGTGCTCTGAGCACCAAGCCCCAGGACCCCTACGGAGGAGGGGCCCAGTCGGCCTGGCCAGCCCCGTACTCGGGTAAGACGCAGCGGCCATGCTTCCTGCCTGTGCTGTCTGTTAGGGTCGTGCCTGGGGCAGGCACTGGTAGTCTTCAGAGAAGAAGCTGGCGGGCAGAGGTGTGTGTGCTCATGGGAAATGGGAATGGAGCTTAAGAGGTCACATACTTTGTTCCTGCCTCTCCTTTGGCAGGTGCTCCCTCCTTGGCATCTCTCGTCTCTACGGTTGCCTTTCTTCCCCACTGTACACATTATATTCATGTGGACTCATCATAGTTTCGTAACTGGTCTCATTTCCAGTCCCATATACCTCTAATCCAATTTTATGTGCGTTTTCTGAAGGCCCTGTCTTCTCATTTAAGATCTGAGCAAACTGAGAAATAAAATCAGAAGTGACAGATGGAGCCACGTATCATCTTTATTGATGACAAGTGGGCATGGCTTCTCTCTGTGGGTCCATGGCTGTTGTACCTGAACCCCAGAATGAGGTCAGCTGCCCTGTAGCCCTCTCCCAGGGCAGTGACCATGAGAGGGCTGAGGGCAGACAGAAGGGCAGGGCTGAGCAGAGCAGGCATGCCCTGAGAAGGAGAGAGGCTGGCCTCGGGCTGGGCATCGCCGGCTCCGCAGTGCCCCATTTTGCCGGGTAGAGCATTGTCCCACCTCCCTTGGGCCCGAGTAAAGGGGAGCAGAGAGCCAGGAGCGACCGAGACTGGGAAAAGCCATCTGCTTCCAGAGTGAGCTCAGATCTGATCACACTGGCCTTCTGCTTACAGTCCTCAGTCCTACCTCCACCCGAGAAGAGAGCCCTCACCTCTTCATCTGCAATGACGGGAGCGCCAGGCCCTGGCCCTCACCCCCCTCCCCCTCCTCACTAAACAAGGCAGCCATGGGAACCAGGTTGGGTTCCATTCCTATTTCCTCCTGTTCCCATCTCTTCCTTTCCTAACCCTCTCCTGGCTTCCTGCTGAACACCTCAGCTTTGGCGCCATGTCTGTGGAGCCATCCCCGACCTTCCTGTCTTTGCCAGCCCAGAACTACCCACGTCCTTCTTGGCACCTATGTCACTTGTGACTGCCTTTCTCATGGTTGTGCTTCACTCCTGTGCTCAGGGAAGATTTCTTGCTGTCAGCACCTTCCTGGGCTTGTCCCGGGGAGGCCTCTGTGGTGGGGCAGTTTGCGGAGGCTATACAATGTCCATGTGTGCAGAGCCTGCACTGGCCTTGAACCTGCACCTGCAACGGGGCCTGCTCACTAAGTCCGAGCCTGCCTTTTGGGGCTTCGTAACCCATAGGAACAATGGTTTTGGTTTATCCCTTCTGACTGCCAGTCAGTATTCCAGGTTGACGCTTGTCCACAAACAGGAAGGACTTATGTGTTTGTTCTTGGAACAGGTGAATAAATCTTCAGACCAGATAACACCAGCTTTTCTGGTGTCTTTACTTTTTAGACAACTTAATGCCTAAATAGTCTATTCCTGCCAAGGCAAATGCACCTGCTCTTACTTTCTTGCACATAGTAGGGATAGACTTTAATAACAATTGTTGCTATATTTGTCCCCTTGGTGCAATTCAGAGATGACCACATTTGCCTGGATAGTTGTTTGCTTGTAAAGGGTGAGGCCTTTTAGAACCGGTTGAGGCCATCTAGTCGTGTGTTCCCGCATGGGGATGTGAGAGTAAAGGTGGCAGTTCCATTGGAATTGAGTGTGGGTTAGAGACCCAGGCTCCCTGGGCAGGTGGGGTCGTTTAGCTCAAACTGGGTAGAGATGGGAAGCTATAAACAAAGCCTGGGAGAAGCAGAGTCTGTGATTGGTGGGCGCCGTGACCACAGTAAGATCTTAGTCTCCTTGGAGTGGGAGCAAACCAGGCGGATTGGTCTGTGCCCCGAATGGAGAGCTGCATTTCTGCCTCTGCCGCTCCTTCTGGGTGGAGTTCGCTCCAACAAGGGCTAAAGGCCTAGAGAGAACAAGGAAATCATAGCCAACTTAAGTAAGGAGTTCTTAAGGCTTGCAGACAAAGAGAAAAGAAAGTAACTAAAGAAAGTGATTGAGTTAAGTATTTATGTTAAGAGTGATGTAACCTTCGGAGGGAAGAGGTGAGAAATGACGGAAGGTGTAAGTGAGGCTGAAGAAGAAAGACAGGAGAATGTAAAGATTGACCCCAGCAGAGAGGCAAAGCAGGGAGAGAAAGACATCCTAGAGTGGAGTTCCCGGGTCTACTGGAGAATCGTGGTGGGCACTTCTTGCCACCTCGGCAGCTGAATGTTTGACGGCCGTTCGGCTGTGGAAGGCGGTCGGCCCTCCAACCTGACGGCGAGGCTGCTTCTGTGCACTTGGAAGTACTGCAGAACCCAGAAACACACCCAAATATGGGCGTGTTTACATGAGAAAGCCAGTGTGTTTAAAATATTATTCAAGTCTCCAAGGATGGGGATTATTTCTGGAGAATTATATTTGCTGGTGGGAGCTATTTTAAATAGTTTCATGCATTTCCCCCTGTAATTCATTAAAGGTTTTCATTTTCTTTTCCTTTTGGATTTTAAAAATATCAACCAGCTTTGCAAAAAGGTATTTCTTATTATAGGACCAACCAAATAAAGATTAAACAAGCGATGGGAAAATGTAATTGGAGCCCAGAGTGGGGCTCTGTCGCAGAAGCGGCACTCACTGCCCCGTCCCTGGGAACCTTTCCTGAGCCCGAAGGGGTGGCATCAGTGAACGTCCTCACTGGCTTTTGTTGTTGTTATGAGTGGATGGTGAAAGAGCATCGCTCAGAGCTGAACTGCATGAGCAACCAATTTGTGTCCATTCGTGAGCAGGAGTTTGCGTCCAAGAACACAGAGCCATTATTCTGATACAGGAGTAGCTGTTCTCATAAAGGCTATTGACTTGCGTGGCAGTTATGCATAAGTGATAAGCAGTTGATATAAATGGCAGAAGTGAACTTTTATACAACCAAATGAGATTTTTATTATTTCTTCTTGTTTGATTATCCAGAATCCATAAAAAGAAATGTTAATCCTTCCCTGGCAGCCCGTGCAGCTTAATTATCATCTCACACATATACAGAGACTATAAGGGCTCTCTGTGGCACTTTCCTGTCCCAAAGCCTAGGACTGTCCCTTAACTCTTCTCTGCTCCTGGCCAGCCTGTGACAGGGCTGGGGGTGCTTCTCATCCTTCCAGAGAGCAGCCTTCGAGCTGAGGGCTGAAGAGAGCAGGATGCTTGTCTTTTCTGCACCCCAAGCTCTGGAAGCTGAGCCCGGCTCATCTTGGGGACCACAGCCCTGAGCTGCTGCTCCGGGATAGGCAGAGGCCCAGATGTCCTTGCAACAGGCAGTGCACTCTGACCTGCATAGTTAAGGAAAAGTTCTGAAATGCAGATAAACCTGGAATAAGTGAGCCCGTCCACAACACCGGAGGGAGAGGGGATAGGCACTCATATCCCAGGCCATAAAGAGGGGAAAAAGGTGTCACCTAGATGGCAGGAGGGCCCAGAATGAGGAGGCTTCTTAAAGGGCCCACTCTGGTTAGATGATCCGCCTGTTGCTGCCCCTCCAGTCATTGAGTCCAGACTGAGTGAGAAGTTGGATCTGTGGGCCTGGGAGTGGGGGGAGGAAGCGCGGACTCGGATGCACTGAGGCCACGCATGAGGTTTTTGGAACACAGGTACAGCCTTCCATCCCCTGTGGGGCTGGTGCAAGTGAGTGTCCTCTTCCCAGAGACCCCGTCACAACTTGTTCCTTTTTATTTGTAACCCTCTGTTTATAGTTGTGTCCTATGATAAAAAACCCTGGCTCGCATCTCTTGGTCGTATGGTAGCTTGCTGAGGGCGGATCAGGTATTGCCACTACCATCTCTCTGGTCACAAAACTCAAAGCCTGGGTGTTGGCTTCTCCCCCACACTCTGTCACTTGGCCACATCTAGCATTTAGTGTAGGAACCTCATAGATGTTGTGGGAACGATTGATAAGTATTTATTTTAGGTCTTTCTAGACTAATCAGGTTGCTTACAGATTAAGCTTACCCAGAAACATATCTAACCTTTAAGCAAGCTTATGTTCAAAGGCTGAGAACTTAAAATTTTCTCCTGATGTTATACTGAAAACCCATTTGGTGTATTTGCTGCCTCCAAGGAGAATAATAACCTTACATTCTTGGCACAAGTCTTTGGTTTCAACCTAGAGTAGTTGGATGGACTGTCCTTGTCATTAGTAGTATATTTTTATGGAATCAAAAGTACATTATTCACCCAGAATTTATTCAAAGTCAAATTATTAAATTTTTGTGAAAAGCTATTACCACATACTATTTAAATTGACTGAGATTCCAGATAAATTATTTTTTAAAAATAATACGATTCTTTGTAAGAAATACATATAAATCAACATACAGTTGTTGATTTATATGTAACATCCCGTTCCACACATCCCATTCATCTCTCTGGGCCCCCACGGTAAGTGGGAAGCAGCGAGGTGGGCTCAGAGGCACCTCCCTGTCCCCAGGAGGGGAAAGGAGGGGGTCCGATCCATACTTCTTTACTTTGTAAGCTGAAGTGAGGTTCTCAGACTTTGTAAATTGTTTTTCTTTCAGGACAGAGGCAGTAAAACAATTTAAGAATGAGATCGGGGTTTTAAAGGAGGAGAAAGGCGGATGGGAACCAACTTTAGACTTGAACTGGCTGTATCTATCTAAATTTTAGCATAAATGTTAATAGGCCTTAGATGAACATCCATCAGTATATCAGAATTTGTTGGAATTTTCAAAATTCTGTTTTACATCAGAGAGAGTGACTAATTCATGAATAAATAAGATGCAAGCACGGTATAAAAGTGTTTTCTTCCCTCCCACCAGGTTTCTGTGACGGTGAGCATGCCGGACGGGGGGAAGGTAGGGATGTATCTGCCCCTGTGTGCCTGGACCCACTGATACTCGTGTTTCAGAACTTTTCTGAATGCCGACCACTGCCCATTGGTTTGGTTTTCTGAGACGCTGGATAACATTAGGGCTGCCCAGGACCACAGCCACGAGAAAGGAAATGGACAGTTAGGTTACAGGGGCCCCTCGTCACCTGAGCCCCCAGAGTCCCAGGGTTGTGCGGGGAAGCAAAAGCTGTCATCACGTAAAAATACTGATGAATCGTTCGCCGAAACCCTGAGGTGTTCCAGCACCCCTCCCTCCTCAGCTGCCTGTCCTTGCCCGTTTAGAAAGGTTTGAGAGTCGGTGATTGACAGGTACAAATAAGCAAGGGAAGAAAATGTAAATTGTCGGCGAGATGAAATGGCAGATGTTGCAGAAGATACTGAGTTTTAGGCCGATCAGCACGATGTTGGAGATCCACTGAAACGACGCTCAGAGCCGCTGACAGATGAGAGTCTGGGCAGTTCGCTTGTTCACTCAGCACTGGGCGCTGTGTTCTGCTCCCTAAATCTTAATGATATGAAATTTGGTTTTTACAGTCGGAAAGTGGAGAACTCAGTTAGGTCTGTGTGTCGCAGAGGTAAGCACCTCGCACCAGAGGCACAAGTCTGACCTCAACCTCAACATCCGCTGGGACAGAAACCAGCAGTTTGCTTCGAGCTTCTTCGCATTCCCCCAGTGAGCCCTCTGAGGAAATCCCAACTCGGATAGGAGAAGGGGCCGAGAACAATGAACTTCTCTAAGGAAACAGTCCTCTCCAGGGCCTCGGCGTCTGCCCCAACCTTATTCCTGCAGCCGAGCTCTTAGGAGAAGTGGCCTTGAGTCATGAAGCCACCTCACCCAGTCCTTGAAACTTTTCCTGTCATCCATCAGTGCCTCAGAGCAGTTGTTTGTTCTCGAGAAGCTTGTTGTCTGGCTTCACACAGGGTCTCGAGCCTGTGGCTCCTGCCTCCAGGTTGAGAGTCGGCTGTGGAGCCGCAGTGCACCTGGCACCGCCCTCAGCGCTCCCAGCAAAGCCAGGAGAAGAAAACCAAACAAGGATGTTGGCAACATCAGTTCTTCAGAGTGCTTGGGCTGTCACCGTTAAGAGAGGGCCCCGGGAACTTGGGTGAAGCCTGGCAGGTGGCAGGGGAGGACAGCTGCCAGCACCGTGGGAGGGGTGCGCTGTGCGGTCGTCACTGCGGCGGCTCCGGCCATCGGGGACGCGGGGCCTCCCTCACCCTGAGCCCCTTCCAACCGTCCCCTGGTGCGGTCCTGACCTGAGTTTTACTACATATAAGTTAAGCTTATTTTAGAGTTTTCCTTCCCACTTTTCAAACCTTTTTCTCACGATTCCCTCTGAAACTGTGGACCCTGTTTCTGGGGTCCGTTACCCTTGGGTGTGTGTGTGGGGCTACGGCATTTAGTCATGACGGTCAAGCCAGAGCTTCCATGGTTGCCGAAACCTAGCTGTGCGCATGGTTCTGAGCCAGTGTCTCCAGCAGAGAACCCCCTTCCTGGCAGCAGGGCCCTAACTCCTGAGGGCTGGTCCTTGTCTTCTGGTCTCTCTCTGAGAACAGCCCTATGTAGTTGGGAAAGAATAATTTTTAATGAAGATATTTGGTTTGGCCCAAGGTGGGCCGGCTGCCATCTAATGCAGTGACTGTGCTTCCTCCCCCCGCCCCCTCCAGTGGTGCCTTTCCCGGGCCCGGGCCAGGGCCTGCTGAAAGAAGAGAACCTGCTGACCGTTCCCAAGCCGCTGCCCAAACAACTGTGGGAGACCAAGGAGGTGGGTGAGCAGGACTCAGCCGTGTTCATTGTCCCCGAATATTTGCACCTCAGAGGTTGTAAAATCCCACAAAGGGGAAAATGAGGAATTGGGGGGAAGTAAGAGGATTTGTCTGGGGTCAAAGGTAGGAAGAATACACTAGGGAGTGGAGGTTCAAAGAAAAATTGCCGCATTTTGCATTTCGTTGATGAGTTAGCACAGTGATGGGTTGGCTTTCTAATTTGCATATGAACTGACTCATTCAGAAAAACCTATCCGTGTCCCCCCTGCCCACTGTCTCATTCATATTACTGAAAGCGGTGAGCCCTGGCTACTGGCCATAGGCAGACTTTTCTGTTTTGTAGCCAACACCATCTACCAGTCACCAGCATCCATCCAGAATTGTCAGTTCACCCTTTTTTATTTTATTTATTTATTTTTAGAGCAGGGATG
Source organism: Artibeus jamaicensis (assembly GCF_021234435.1). Classification (NCBI taxonomy): domain Eukaryota; kingdom Metazoa; phylum Chordata; class Mammalia; order Chiroptera; family Phyllostomidae; genus Artibeus; species Artibeus jamaicensis. The sequence continues at coordinate 2,839,334 of NW_026522049.1, read as the reverse complement.
GGAGGAAGAAAGAGAGGGAGAGAAGCAGCAATGTGTGGTGCCTCTCATGCACCCCCAACTGGGGACCCAGCCCGCAACCCAGGCAGGAGCCCTGACAGAGAATCAACACTGCCACCCTTTGGTTCACAGACTGGCTGTCAACCCACTGAGCCACACCAGCCAGGGAGAGGGGCCCCTTTTTTAGATCCAGAACATTTGACCCGAGTCCTCAGGGAGTCAGGACACAAGGCATCTGTGTTATGATTTCTACAGCCTTTGGGCATTTGTACCTCCCCGTGTGCTGGTGACCCCCGCCACGCTCCTGCTCCCACGGGGCAGAGGGAGGTCCCGGGGCCCTTGACCAGCCCCTCGCCCCATGGGGGAGCCGGGTGGCTCTGAGAGAAGCGGTTGCCCCAGCCCCAGGGATGCACTTGCTCCTGCTGCCTCTGCGCCCAACCACCCCGCCCGTCTGGGCTCCCCTGTTCGCTTTCTTGTGCCACGTCCACGGGGGTCCTCTTAAGCATTCGAGTGGGCTTGGAAGGTCTTCTGTAAAAGCAAGAGGTACTTGACGTGTCATCATTTAGGGGAAGAGGGAGATATGATTAAAGTTCATGTCCTGGACCCTGGGATAAGGAGCCCCCCTTGGTCTTTTCAGCTGTGGAGACACAGTCGCCTTGGTGGCTTTCTCAGAGGGCAGTGGTGTCTTCTTTAGCAGAGGGGCAGCGGCACCCGCCTTCCCCTGGGCCCCGGGGCTTTCTCTCTGGGGAGGGGCCGTCCTCTCCCTTCATTCTGAAGGATGGGCAGCCCTCCGTAAGGCATTTCTGGGAGAAGACTTGTGCCCACGGCTCATTCATGTTTTTGGACACCCTGTGTGTCGTCTGAGCCTCTCTTGCCGTTCCGGATCCAGGGCCTCCACAGTAAACAAGCAAACCCGAACCCCTGCCCCGCACCCCACCCCCGGCCTCAGCTTATTTTCTAGTTGAAATATTTCTTTTCTTCTGATATTAATTTCTTTTTTCATGCTGGGTTTTTTTTTTTTTTGTATTCTTCTTTTCCTTTTGGGCCAATTGGTAAAGGGATGTTGATTTAAATGTAAAATATTGGCCTTTTTGAAGGAAATAATATTCATCTAGAAGATAAGTTAGTAAAGCATCAACTTAAGAAAATGTATTAATGTTGTGCCTGGAAAAGTCTAGTCAAAGTGTGAAGGGCTGCGGGGGCGGGGGGGGGAGCGGGACACACCGCTTCCTGCCTCTCGCACGGACTGGGCCTGAGACACTTACACAGACACTTGTAAACACTTGAGTTTGGCTTTGCAGTGAGTGACCCCAGCTTTGTGTCTCTCCCCAGCTTCAGTCCCTGTCCGGGCGCCCCCGATCCTGTGATGTTCCAGGTGGCAAGTAAGTGACGTTCTTTCTGTTCATGGCTCAGGGACTGTCCTGGACGTCTTCCCAAAAGGAAGGTCTCAGTACTTTGTCACAGAACTCTGAGAAACCTCACTCATTCTGTATCAGTTGCAAGTCAATTGAATTTTTATGGAAACTATAGCTTTCTTTTGGTACTCGTGTTTCATTTATTAAAAGTAGTTACATTATATAACTGCGATAACAAATAAAATTGCCATAAATGTGTGTGAGAATAACACAGCTGACTCTTGGTAAGCACACGACTTGAGGCGGAAGCCCCCAGGCGTGGAGAGGAGCCCACCCGCCTCCCACTGTGGGCCCCTGGCACCTCGGTGCCCTGGGAGTCAGTTGAGTTTCTGCGAAGGCGCCTAGTGTCTCAGAACCGCGCACGTAAAAGGGATAAGTTATGTGTGACGTGCGTTTTACCACTATTTTAAAAATTAATGGAAGATAAATAGGAAAATTTATGATATGAAAAGTTTCTATGAAACCATGAATGAACTTTTGTATTTAGTAGTATAGAATTTCACTCCCTAAAAGAATCGAGACGCCTTACAAAAATACGTGCAGTACAAAAAGATCCACGGAGAGGTTTGTGAGGAAATTAGAGCCGGGAAGAGCGGGAGCACGGACAGGTGCCGGGGGCACCGGCCAGTGAGGCCAGTTAGACGGCGTGGACAGGTGGTCACCGGGGGTGGGGGGCACATGCGCTGCACAGGTCTTCACAGAGGACAGAACCCTGGGGACTCGGTGGCAGTGTCCCTGGAGAGCACTGAGGGGCTGCACGAGGCTGCGCCATGGCCTGGGGTCAAACCAGCTCAGAAACAGCCCATCTTCCCGGGGCCAAAATAGTGCGGTTTGAAGACGGGACCCTTGTCTGATCTAGCAGAGCACGAGCGCCCATTCTCGAGGGGCTGGGGATGAACGCAGTCTGCCTCGGGCGGGCCTTCGTGTTCTCTCCTCCAGCAGGGCTTTCCCTGAGGTTTCAGGAGCACCGCGTTCGGGGCTCTCCCTGTGGAGCACCTGGGGTGCCGACTGCTCTGTGGCTGGTCACGTATAAACCTGTGGGCAGCGTCCGTAACAGCCCCCTGAGCTGAGAGGAGGGTTGGCCTTCTCTTCAGAAAGTTGCAGGACAGCAGTGCAGTAGTATTTCGTCTGGAGTCCCCCTTCCTGCTTGTCCAGCCCTGGCTTGGCACCCACCCCCACTGTTCCAGAAGAACTGTCCTCAAGAAACACTGCTGTGACGTGTCTTTCTATGTGACAGAAACACGGTGTCTGAAACAGAATTTGTCACGTTACCCATACCACTCAGCCCTATCCCCCGTCTGCTCTTACTCCTCAGGGTCCCTGTCTCAGTGGGTGGCTCCATCCGTCCCCCAGGCAGACAGTCGGGGCTCACTCTTGAGTACTTCCTTGAGTACCTCTCGAGTCCATCCCGTCTCACCATCACCGTGATCCATTGTGTCTTGTCTGACTGGTCAGCGGCATCATGACTCGCCTCTCTGCCTCCGGGCTCTGCTTCCTGCCCCAGCCTCCACTCCCGCCACCTGCAGACCATATTGTCCTAAGAACGAGTGAGGGTCTTTGCGTTCAGCTGTCCACTGGCTTCTCGCCCTCAGCCCGTCAGTGCCAGCCTCACCTGCTCTGTGCCTGCTTCTCCAGGGCCCTCTCCTTTCACCACCTACCTCTCTTAAACTCGACCTTCCTGCGCTAAGTTTCTAGGACACTGTGACTGTGGTGTCACGCTTTTCTGCTTTGCCTAAGTTCTGCCTGCTATGATTTTCCTGCATAAATCATCTGAATTCTTTAGCCTCCAAACTCAACTCAGGTGGAATTCCAGGAAGCCCCTCCAGCCTGCTGGGTACCGTCTCCGCGCGTAGACGGCCAGGCGGTGTCAGTGCACGGCCCAGTTGTGCTATATGGCAAGTTGTTTTCTCTTCAGCACTGTCTCCCAGCTTTGTCCGAGTCTCTCTCAGCCCCAGCACCAGTGGCTGGTTCCTAGGATGTGCTCTACTGATCCTGCTGGTGAATGAAGCGTCCTCAATTGAATTCATTCCCCTCTGCCTCTTCCTGAACCACAGCCATAGCTTCTAACTGGTCCTCCCTGCTGTCTTTCTGCTCCCTTAAGCCGTCCTCCACACCACAGTGGAAAACCCAGATCTTGGAGGGTATTTGGTTGATAGGGAGATACTTTATTTTAATTTTTTTGTAGGAATAGTAATTTAGAAATTCAGCAAACAGAACCCTGTAAATTATACACCAGTGCCTTGCTTGTTTTATGGTGCCTTCTGATTTTTAAAGTACTTTTGCATTAGTGTTCTCATCTGGTCTTGGAAAATATTCCCCTAATGTGGACATGGTCGGCATCCTCAGTCCAACCTAACAGGCGAGGAGATGGCACTTCAGAGAGGTGAAGCCGGGGACGCAAGTTCTTGGGAGAGGAAGAGGCAGAGCCTTGTGTGAAGGCTGGGAGCCTTGATGGCCACCGCTTTCATTGGCAAGGAAACATCTCGGATGTGTCCTATTCCCCCAGGCCTAATGGTTTCAAAAAGTAATACTTAACTCTTCTTTTTCAGCGCTTTCCCACACAACAATCAAAACATGGGCCTCACACCCTTTCTGGGGACCCTGAACACCGGAGGGTCGCTGCCGGATCTGACCAACCTCCACTACTCGGGGCCCCAGCCGGCCTCCCTGGACCCCGGCGACCACCTCTTCGGGGGCATGAGCATGGGGAACAGTGTGGGCAACCTTCCTGCTGCTATGACTCACCTGGGCATAAGACACCCTTCTGGTAAGTGTCCCCTGCCCGTGTTTGCTGGAGGCTTCATTGTAGGTGTGGCCCCTCTCAAGGTGGCCTGTTGGTGGATCATGGAGTAAGAGTGACTGCATCCGAGGTAGATGTACCAACTTGCCTCTTCTTGCAGCTCTTGGCTCTGCTAAGCCTGCCTTTTTATCATCTTTATCAGCCCGAGTGTCCCAGGGACTTGGAAAATGAGATTTGAGAGTCAGGAAGTAAGTGTCCATTGTGCTCCGTGCTGGCCAAGCTGTCGTTAGTGTCTCTCTAGACCAACGTGCGACGGTGTTTAGTAGTTACAGCTGTCTGTCTAGGTCCCTCCAACTGCCCATTGGGTTTCACAAGGGAGCATTTTGAATGTTAGAAAATTTAGAGTGAATACAATGACAGTATTTATACTTAATAGCTATGTGTATTAAATAGAAATTGACCACAGTTCAAAATCATGAACTTTTCAGAAGTGCTAGACGATGTGGCATGTAGCTGTATGAAATGCTACCCGTCATGTGACTTGGGCGTTACTGTATGAGTTCGAGCGTCTCCAGCTCAGACCCCGGATGACTACATTTGCTCGAACCCTGGCACATGCCCCTGTCAGTGTGGGGGGCAGGCGTCACTCCTCCCCCGCCCCACCAGAGGCTCGCTACGGCCCCGCTTCGGGGTCCCGAGCCTTGCGCGGTGGACCTCTGGAAGGTCCTTGGGGGTGGTCTGTCTGTGGGGAAAGTGCTTGCTGGTTTCCGCCCGGGCTTCAGCGTGACTTGTCTCCGTAAGTCAGAGCTCACCACTCAGATGGCAGGGGCCTCCTTCAGGGTGGTCACCTGCAAGGTTCCCTGATGGTTTGCAGCAGGATTTTAGGTCTCAAGAGTTTATTTCAGCGACCACATTATTTTTGGTTCTTGTGGTCATTTTTTATTCTGCTGCTTCACTTATGTGACTCCGGTCAATTCTCTGTGACCAGAGACATCCGAGGTCCCATAGGTCCAGGGACATCGGCACTTGGCCCCCTTGGGTCTCGGGGAAGCTGCCACTCTCCAGTACAGCCTGCAGCATGCGCTTTAGCTGCAAACCCTGAGTTTAGTCATCGGCTGTCATTTTCCTCAGACAAGCATTATTTTTCCAGAACATGTCAGAACCAGTGTCGAGTTTTTCTGGTTCCTATGCATGGGGCTTAAAATGCATAGTACATACAGTTGTCTCAGTGAAAAGACACGAGAGTGGCAGAGGGTTCGGGCTGGGTGCCTGGGCCAGAGGCGTCCCGGGCCTCTGAACGGAGCTGAGCGCGCAGCCCCAGGTTCTCTCCCAGGGCTGGAGGGTAGCACACTGCCCACTGGCCTCTGTTACCCCTGCTCACCTGGCCCTGCCCTCCCAGCGTCCTGTACGCGGCACCTTCCTCTCGAGAAAACCAGTCTCCTCTTGAGGGTGCCCTTTTCCCACCATTGGCCTGTGTGGTGCATGTTTAGTAGGAGTTTCCCAGGAGCTCCTTCACATACAGAGTTGTCGTCCACCATAGGAAGATATGCGTTCTTCAGTCTTTGGAAAACAAACAATTTGGTCTGAGATTAGGATCAGTAACTTGTGGACCTGCTGTCTTCCAGGTCTCCAGAGTTCCCGGAGTAACCCTTCCATCCAGGCCACGCTCAATAAGACAGCGCTTTCCTCTTCCATGAACAGCCACCCACAGACATCTGCTCCCAACACCTCTGCTCTGCAGCCTTCACTCCGTCTCTTTTCCCTCAGCAACCCGTCTCTTTCCACCACAAACCTGAGTGTCCCTGCTCGGCGCCGACAGCCGCCCGTCAGCCCTCTCACGCTTTCTCCTGGCCCAGAAGCACATCAGGGTTTCGGCAGACAGCTCTCTTCGACCAGCCCACTGAACCCGTATCCTGCCTCGCAGGTAAAAACTACTACAGTGGAACAGACCGGAGAGTTTAGGAATTGCTTTCCTTCTCTGTGTGATTTTGGGTTGTGTACATGGCACCAAGCACGTTATCCGTGAGGTCACTTGCCTGAGAAATCAGAGTGTGGAATTGTGACTCATTCAGAGCGCACCGATGGTTTTCCAAGAGCGGACTTGAGCTGATTGTGCCTCAGCAGACACCACACGGTTTGCAGTTACTGTACCGCTCGAAGTCGGGGTTCGGGCCAAGGGTAAGGGGTAGAGGACACCATGCAGATGTGTCTACCTTAGCTACGGGAAACCAGGCTGGGATTTTAAAATCGGTACGGAAAATCGGGAATCGGCCCTACGAGTAATTTAAACCATAAGGAAAAGCCACAGAGGACATTTAATATATTCCTGAAGCTCTGACATGAGACCTCTTTCCTGACTATGACCAGATATTTGGGAGACGATGCTTTTATTGTTCATGAAATAGTAGGTGTAATGAGGATCATGTCACTATGAAAGAACCGGAAAAAGTCAGTTTAGAGAGAGGCCGCAGTCCCAGGGCTCATACAGAAGTTCAGGGGTTGAAACACCACATTTTGACTTGCTGACTTTGTTATTATTCTAAGCTGTTGGGGTGGTTCTCCTTACCAAAGTCATCAATGAATATATTTTTAATCTGTTCGTCACTCCCTAGATACATTAGAACATCATTTACTAACCACTTCTCCATGAATGAGTAATGACAGCCGGGAGGAGCGGACAGAGCACAGTGGAGGGATTGGCAGGTCCAGTTATGAGGTCATTCTTCACCAGTTACTGGCCGCGGGATCTTGATTACATGAGTAATACTTTTCGGGAGAGGACAAGAGGGTATTTCGTAATTGTCTTTTTAATGGTCGTTTTTATGATATTAATTTTATTTTGCAAAATTATATGAGTCTTGGCCATTGTGGCTCAGTAGATTGGAGTGTCATCCCGTAGACTTAAAGTGTGTGGGTTCGATTCCCTGTCAGCACACATACCCCAGTTGTGGGTTCGGTGCATGGTCGGGCCACATGTGAGAAGGCAACAGATTGATGTTTCTCTCTCACATCAGTGTTTTTCTCTCTCCCGCCACCTTTCTCTTTCTCTAAATGCGGTGAAAAAATGTCCTTGCGTGAGGATAAAAAAATTATTTGATAGGTTTTAAAAATATATTACTTGGGCCCTGCCTGGCGTAGCTCAGTGGATTGAGGGCAGGCCTGTGAACCAAAAGATCGCGGTTTGATTCCCAGTCAGGGCACATGCCTGGGTTGCAGGCCAGTTCCCAGCAGGGGACCCATGAGAAGCAACCGTATGCTGATATTTCTCTCCCTCTCTCCTTCCCTTCCCTTCTAAAAGATTTAAAAAAAAAACCTTAAAAAAATATATTACTTGGGCTTCCTAGATACATTTTAAGGAGACTGTATGGATAGAGAACATCCTTTTTCAGGGGTTTCCATTTTTTAATTTGCTTTCTGTGTAGATTTTTTAAAAAATCCATGTGCATGCTAATGAAGAAGTCAACAGTTCTAAAGGACGTGTTCTGAAGGACGTGTTCCGAAGTCCGAGTTGCTTCCCCACCCATTCATATTTCTTACTCCCTAGCGGCGACTGCCTGCAACCATCCTAGCTGATCACTGTGGTAGAATCATGTTGTTCTCATGCTCGCTTTGTTCTGCATTCTTAGTGGTAGTTTTTTTCTAATGACGCCCTACCATGGAAGAGTAGCGTTTGGCTCTTTCGGCTCTCCAATGCTCCCCCACACATACATCCATATTTCCTCCTCCGCCTCCTCATTCTTCACAGTGTGATTTATTACGGTTTTGTTTAGAATAGCGCTCAGTGTTTAATGTTTTCGTAGTTAGAATAATGTAGTCAGAGTTTAACCATATAGTGTACTATGAACTAACAAAAGGAACATTTTTTCTCCTTCTGGGAGTTAATAAATGTCTTACTCTGTTAGTCTGGTTTTCTGTCTGTATTACGGATTCAATCGCAAACTCCCAGAACTGAGTCGATCTTTTCTCGGAGCAGCTAACGTGGCGAGATTCAAATGTGTCCTTATTCTGCCCAGCATGTCATTAACAATTGCCTAAATATAGAATACTAAATTCAAAATAATTTTCTCTTGAAATGTTGACAGTATTAATCCCTTGCCCTCTTAGTTTCTAGAGCTGCTATTGAGAAACTCAGTTTCATTCTGATTCTTAATTCTATGAATGAAATCTTTTCTTCCCTCCTCTAGAAGTGTATAGGATCCTCTTTCTATCCCCAATTTTCTGAAACTTCAGGATAATGTGGCTTGACATGAGTCTGGGTATTTGGTGGCTTTCTTCAATCCGGAAATTCCTGTCCTTCATTTCTGGGAAGTTTTCTTTGATTATTTCTGTCACTCTTTCTTTCCCTGAACGCCGAGTTGGGAAAGGAAGGCGGAGCGCTGAAGTCCCACTGTGTGCCGCCATCGCCAGCAGCACGGCTCCACACCGCTGGGGTCAGGTGTGCCCTGTGCAGAGACCCTGCGCTGCCTCGTTCTCTTTGGAACGAGCCCCCCAGGCCCCCGCAGGCCGGGGCCCAGAAGCTAACTGCTTTTCACCCAAACTTTGGCAAGACCCTTCCCTCCTCGCCTCTGTCTTCGCCCGCTGCTGCCGGCCGTGCGCTTGGCCTTCTCGGCTCAGCCACGCCAGGCACTTCCCGTCCATCTGCTTTTCGTTTCCCAGGTTTTGTTGCCTGCCATTTCCTTCTCTCCTGTTGTTCTCGTCCTCGTGTTCTTTATTGTTTTGTTGTTGCTGTGTTAGTGTTCTACGAACGTTTACTGTTGCCTCATGTTGTCGTGTTTTTAGTAGAATTTTGGGAGACCATAGAGCTGAATGCTTTTTTCAATCTTCTATCTTTAACCAGAAATTATGTCTTTAGAAATTTAAAAAAAAAAAAGGTTCTTAACTTACAAATCTGAGAAGAAACTGCTAAATTGGCTGGGTTGTTTTTGTTGTTTTGTTTTTTGGGACAATAGAAATTGTCGGGGAATGGGAGACACTTTGCAGGGAGGGGAGATTTGAGATGTACTTTGAAGAAGCAGAAATCAATAGGCTTCTCAGAGCACAGCACAGAACGCCTTGGTGAAGACGAGCTCCTAATCTTAAAGGACTTACTACCAGAAACTCAAAAACTAAGCTAATTAGTGACTCTTTTTCAGATGGTGCCCTCCGATCGAAGCCCACTTTCCTTCCTGCCGATGGAAACGCAAACTCAAAGGCCCCCGCCGCCGCCTTACCCCTCGTCCCAGCAGCTCCCCCAGCCTCTCCTGCAGCAGCCCTGCATCCAAGAGCCCCCTGCCCAGCAGCCGCAGGCAGCCTCATCGCTGCCGCAGCCAGATTTCCAGCTCCTCCCGGACCAGGTGCGTCCCTGCAGGCGCGCTGGTGTGGAGGGAGTGCCTGCTTTGCCTCCAGTTCCAAACTAAATGATCCCCTCCTTATTCCCTGAAGGGCTCCACTTTGACCAACTTCTTCCCAGATGTGAGCTTTGACCAACAGTCCATGAGACCAGGCCCTGCCTTTACTCAGCAGGTAAGTGACTGCCCCCCGAGGGCCCGCCCCTCTCAGAGCAGGAGCCGGTCAGTGTGTGGGGCCCACAGCAAGCAGCCTAGGCACTGTCCAGCTCTGACTTCAGACGTGCCTGGTGGCTAGGAGAAGCCAGAACCTCCCCCAGCCCTAAATGCCAGTGCTGACTGCCTTTCTGTGTGGCTTCGGGGACTGTTTGAACGAGGGATGGGAGCCTCCTGAGGGTGCTCTGGCCACTGAGCTGTAGCATTGTTCACGCTGGCGGGGCCTTGGCAGTCCACTCAGCCGTCCTGTGCCGGAGCCTGAGCCACAGGGCAGGGGCTGAGCCCGCAGGTCCCGCTGCAGGGCCCCGCACGAGAGCCGCCTCCCAGGAGGGCTTGGTTGTGGTGGGCAGGGGCCCTTCCCTGAGATATTTTCACTCCGCCATTTCCTTTTTAATTTTTCTGTAACACTGGCCGTTTTTAATATCTGTCGATTTTAGAATGTTTAATAAGTATGACTGGGTTCTAGGATGGCTTGAGGACAGGAGTACTTTCCAGAACTTAGTAACAGTGAAATAAAGAAAGACCTATTTCCTGAGGAGGCTGTGGGGAAGCCTCAGGGTGAGAACCAGGAGTCCTGCCTCCCCGGTGTCTGGAGAAGCCATTTTAGTCTCCCCGAGTCAGTGTCTCCCAGAAAAATTATGGAAATTCCTACCGTTGAGAGATTTTTAAAAGCAGTTTGAAACATTAATTTCTGGAAAGGCACCTGAGGTAGACCTCAGTTCTACCCACCTTCATAGCGGCTCTCTCAGACCAGGAGGGGCTGCCTGAGCCTCCGCCCTCTGAGCGTGAGAAAAATGGGGTCCACTTTCTCATTTTTCTGGAAGCCAAAGAAAAGGGCCTCTGGCTGCATCATTTCTTTGGTCCTTCTTGGGGAGCTGAGACAGGGCTCCCACAGGTAGCAGTCTTCACAGGCCTCAGTGTAACTAAGGAGCAGCAGGTCTGAGGCCTGAAGGGCACAGAAGCCACAGCTGTTCATGTCTCCCCTGGTGGCCTCGTGGGTCAGGCAGCGAGTGAGTGGGGCCCCTGCATCCACACCAGCATCCGCCTGCCCCGGAAGCAATTCCTGCAGAGCAGGTTCCCACGACCTCGCAGCACTCTGGGATCCCTCAGGAAGGGACTGGAAGATGGTTTCCAGTGTGGGCTGGCTTTGGGGGCCCGTGGCATTATTCCCCCCTCGGAAGTAGAGATTGTTCCTCATGACGTAACTTCGGTACTTCCAGGTGCCCCTGGTACAGCCAGGTCCCCAAGAGCCACAGGATTCATTTCCTTTGCGACCAAACCTGTACTCCAACTGCGGGAATTTCCCAAGCAATGCCTTGACAGGTAAGTGTGAGCCAGCCCTCACCTTCTTCACTGTAGTTCTTTGCTGTGCTTTCACAGATCCTGTTGTAAGGTAGTTTGAACAACAACATTAGATAAAGCGAAAAATGGAAGTCCCCCAGCTCAGCTTTTCCTTTCCGAGTTGCAGGTGTCCAGCACAGAGATTTTGAGGCAGTGAGCATTTTCTGAAGGGCTTAGCGTTAAGGGATCGGCAACAGTTCAAGTGGAGAAAGCCTGCAAAAATTGGGAGTTGTGGAGCTGACTGGAAGGAACATAGACTCCAGAGCAGAGCTGTATGCCTGGAAGGGGTTGGGACACCGTGATCGCTGTCTTGGCTGGCATTTGGGGATGTCATCAGCTATGTTGTAGCCCGCGGCCCTCACGCCCCCTAATCTGCCCTGTTGTCCACTTCTTCCAGAAGACTCCAATGCCAGCCTCTTCAAAGACCTCAGCGGTGCACTGGCGGCCATGCCTGAGGTCAACCTGAGTGTGGACACTGACACTCCATTTCCATTGGAAGAAGATCTCCAGATTGAACCCCTGAGCCTGGACGGACTCAACATGCTAAGCGACCCCAGCATGGGCCTGCTTGACCCCAATGTTGAAGAGACGTTTCGAGCTGACCGACTGTGAGCAGAATAGAACAGAACATTAGAACTTATATCTGAAACAGCTAAAATAAAACAGAATACAGTGGAGCCAAATACACCCCTGGGCTTTTGTTGTCTTGGGCTTCTGACGCGGAAAGAACCGATTCTCCTGCTCCTGGCTTTCTGCTGAGGTCCGTTCTCATATACTGTGGCCTATTCCAGACGGCGGAGCGCTGCACTGCCTCTCCGGCCTGTGGCACCCGTTAGTGGCCAAAGGCGGGCTGACTCGGAGCTTCCAAAGGGGTGGTGATCACAGTCACCATCACATCTTTTTGTTGGCTGTCTAGTTGGTCCGTGTGTGAAAGTAGCAAAGACCACCGACCGGAGGGCCCAGCAGCGCTGTGCGGCGTTCGGAACCACTGATCTCACTAGACACTGAGGACGGGACCTGGCTGCTGTGGGCGGTGGTTGGGCCGCAGGCCTTCTGGAGTTGGCCCGGTGGGGAGCAACGGTACCACAGCACCGCGGGCCTTCTCCGATCTCATCGTCACTGCCGGGCACCTGCCGGCTCGTGGCGGGGGTTCAGGGAGGCCCGGAGAGCCACTGCGCCCTCACCCTCAGATGCCTTAATTCTAATACGAAGAATTTGCACCGTGAGTCCCAGAACAGACTGGAGTTAAGCTGGATGGTATTTTGTTTTCTTCCCAGTTGTAATCTCTTTTCTGCTGCTTCAGTTCCCCTTTTCCTATGGACAAGGGGAAAGGGAAGACTATTTTATTCAGTCACTGAAGAAAAGTCCCCTGCTAGTGGATGAGCCTGAAGAGAAAGAACAGTGCTTCTTGCTGGCTGTGGAAGCAAGATGGGGGCCAGAAGGCGTCTCGCAGACACGCCCTGGACTGCCCCAGACGTGCGCAGGCCTCCTCCCGGACAGACCCCCGGAGGGAACGGCTGCAGGTTTGACTCAGCCGTGAGCCACGCGGCAGCAGAGCGAAGCTCTTTCTCTGTGGGACGGGAGTGTTGACTCCTCTGGACCCTAAGCCCCCTGAGGGCAGGCAGGGACTGTGCCTTACTCATCATTGAATGCCTACTACCAACAAGTGCCTGGCACTGAACAGGTGCTCTGTCACAGCATGTCAAATGCGTGAATGAATGTACTCGTGGAAGGACGTGTGAGAGAATGCGTGGAGGGGTGCGTGAACGAGTGAATCCGCCTGCTGTGAGGCAGTCTGATCTTTAGCTCTCCCTGTTCCTCGCCAAATCTTCTCGGAGCTGTAGCTTTTCAGACACTTGTGCCTGTGGTTAAGTCAAGCATGCACTTTAATATGCTTTTAACACTAGGTGACCAAACCCACCGTTAGACGTTAGATGCTAGACGTCCACCTGCCTGTCTCCCTTGGGCTGTGCTCCACAGCAGGTAGGTGCGAACTGTCTCCTGAGGGCGGTCAGCCCCGCTGAGTGAGCAGAGGCCTCCCAGATGCCTCAGGGGTCCTGGCAGGCCCCACCTCAAAGTGCTTCCCTCTCAGATCCATAATTTTGCTCTAAATTGCTTTAAAATAGACATTCATTCTTTGAAGTTGAAGAAATTCTGTAGTAAAATGAAGGCCTGAGTCGTGAAATTATCATTGGTTATTAATATCTTAGCTCAGAATAGGATTACCATATTTCCACCACTGCCTGCCCCCTCTAACTTAGGCTAGGCCAGTCCCTGACCAGAAGCCCAACAGGTGGATTTCAGGGGGCCCAAGGGGGCGGGGCCTGCTGAACACCCCTGGGGAGGGGTCCGGGCAGAATTCGGGCGTGGCAGACCAGGTAGGGAGGACAGGGCCACTGAAGGAGAGGTGAGACATCCCGGAACCTTAGCCACTGCCCTTCCAGGAGATACCAGGAGTGTCCCTCCCTGAAGGTTGCTAGGCTGCTCCCAGCCCAAAGCAGCAGGGCTGGGTCACGCAGGTCTGAACCGGACACCTGTGTGCCTTATGGCAGGAAGAGCCTGTCACAGGGCCCTGGGCTGCTAACCTCTCCTGCTGGGTCCCATTCCTCTTCCACCTGCAGGGGGCTTGCCTGCCCTCCTTCCGTTCTGACGGCCCCAGTGGAGTGCCGCTCCATCTCATTGCGGAACCCAAGTCTTCCCACTTCACGTCAGCCCCCAGTCCCCACTGTTGAGCCAGGAAATCAAACCAGAGTCCTCCTTGCTGAGTGCCGGCCCAGGCAGGGCACATTGGCCTCCCCCTCCCAGCTTTATTCCAATTGAACTTTCATATCCCTGTCTACTCAACACCTCAGAAGGGTGTGGGGAGCGACTCGGTTAAAGTAAAGGGCCTTTTCTTCTAACGGTACGCAGCACCCCAGTGTGCCAGAGGAAGCCAACTGCTTGCTGCCTTTCCCGTGTCCAAGGCCCCCGACATCTGGTCTGGCCTTTCAGACAGGGAGCGGTGCTGATGTTAGAAGAGGTTTTTTTTGAAGACTGGAGCTCCCGGCATCATTCAGAGTGCCTTACGCACAGGGTCACCGGGGCGGGTGTCCCAGCTCGCTCTGCCCGTGGGCAGCCCCACTTCACAGGCCTCCAGGATGACCGTGCTGCTCGGGGCCTTTCTCCAGGCGGCTCCTGGCCTGGGGGATCCCCGGAACAGTGACCCATTTGGGGGAGTATAAGAATGACAGTGAGGTTTAGCACTGGATTAAATTTATCCTTAGGTCCATCCGTCCAATCTTTTCCTGTGAAAAGGCCTTGGGCATTGCACAACCCACTTCTCTTACCTGGTGTCCCGGGCAGGTCGCTGCCGTGACCGTTGGCGGTAAGTCTGCACTCACTGGTGCCTTTAAAAAACTGGGTGTGACCCTCAGCACCCAAAGTGGCTGCATACTAAATATTTTGCAATATTTAGAGTTGTTACAAGAAATCAATGGCTATCCTACTCATTTACTAGCAGTTAAACAGCATAGAACTAAAGCCTACCTGTGTTTCCAGTCTTTTCTTTCTGTACGGTTGTGGTTTTCAGAACTTAAGGTGTTAGGAGAAATTTTCTTGATCATGTCAAGATGAGCATAAATTCTCCTTTGTCCTGTTTCCTTTCTCCTAAGTCTGCTGTACATTACGTGAGCTGAACAGTGTGTATTCCAGTCTGTTTGCATATCTGAAGATGTTTCCAGTTCTGACTCTCGCCAGCTCTTAGGATTTTTGCACAGACGGTCCTGAGCAAGTTCGCATTGCTTGTGACCGGACCGTCACAGCAACTAATCAGCCAGTGTCCTAGTTAAACAGACCCCCTGTTAAACAATATTTAAAGATTGGAATTTGTATAAAGTAGCTTCCAAGTTTTATAATGTATCATGTTACATCTTTCGTAATTAAAAGCACAATGAGGTTGTATCTGCATTTGGTGTTTTCCTTCAGCCTCGCCTCAGATGAGATGAACTGGGGGAAAGCCTTTCTCTCTTGCCACCTCCTGTGCAGCTCGGCCTGCAGTTAGGGATTTCTGGTCCTTGGCTTGGCAGGCCCTGCCTCGACCTGCTTATCGTGCGTCCACACCAGGGAGAAGCTCAGAAAGGCCTAGGGCTCAAGGTTCCTTTGAAGCTGTGAGTACCAAAGGCAGAGGGCACCCATCCATGTTCTGCTCCCTCTGCTGTACCCCTCCAGACCCTGCTCCTGCCCTCCTCTGACACCCCTCCCCTGTGGAGGTTCAGGTCAGGCCACAGACCCTCTGGGTCCTGTGCCTGCCTTTAGCCCCGCCCCCCTCCCCTGCCCCATGTCCCAGCAGGGCTCCTGGCCTAGCCTGTCGTCCAACAGCCAGCATCCTGAGAGACCCACCTTGTCAGCCATGCCCAGGGTTTGTCTGAGAGGTGACTCTTCTGAAATCTTACTCAGAAATCCCGGCTCCGACCCTAAGTTCCTGAGCCTTCATTTCTGCTTTGGTCCACCCATACCCTGTGCTTTGACACCACTGAGAATCCGTCCCTTGTCCCTTCTCTCTGCCTGTCCACCCTCTCCTGGCTTCCCTCCCTTCCCAGGCCTAGTCCCCTGGGTCAGTGGCCTTTTTGCAGCCCTCACCAGCCCTCCTCCTGCCTGGCCCATGGCCACTCCCTGTCCAGATCCCTGCCCAGCCCTCTCCTGACCCCAGGGTGCACCTGGACCTCCCCAGGTGCAGGCCCTCACTTGTCCCTCACTTGTCCTCCGGGCCATAGGGGGTGAGGCGCAGCTCCCTGAGGGTCGGTTATTATCAGTATCATTTATCACGTGAACACGCGTGAGTATGTTCTTTCAGAGACAGGATGCACACATCCATAGAAATACTAAGTTTGTGTAATGCGGGCTTTGAAGCAGCTCATCTTAGTAGGGGAGGAATGTCCTACCTCAGTCTCGTTTGGGTCTTGTTTGCTTAATGAGCGTGGCACCTTCTGCAAGTACAGAGTTCAGGGTTCTGCACAAGCCGGCTATTCAGGGTGGGGCAAAAGTAGGGTTAGAGTTGTGAGCACACGGAACAGTCTACTGTACTATTGTTTATCAATGATTGCAATGCTGTCCATATGAACAACTGTAAACCTACTTTTGCCACACCCTATATGTGACTGTGCCCTGATGTGGACACTAGATGGAGCTGAGACCATAAGCGTGGCTCTCAGGGCTCAAAATACCCAGATAGAGCTACTTGACCCTCTCGGAATGAGCCTTTGGCCGGGCCTGGCACTGGTGTTGGCTGGAATTGTGCCCTCTGATGGCACCATGTATAAGCCTGCCTAGTGCCCAGTCCCCTGTGGACAATGAGACACCCCATCACACGCCCCTCACGGCCACCTGGGAGGCAGGCGGAGGCACGCAGGGCCAGGCTGGCTTCTCGGGCTCCCGGCTGAGGAAGCGGGCCCAGAGAGGCTTCATCCCAGGGCTGAACCAGCGGGGCACCGCGCACCCTCACGGCGGGCAGTGGGCAGGGAGCCGCCCGAGGAACCACCCCTGGGAGCAGGAGGCTGGGGTAACAGGTGCCAGCTAAGGAGGAAAGGAATTTCTCATCCAGAAATTCTGTTTAAGGCTTTGCTTTTATTGCAGTAGAGCATACTCATCGTGAGAAATTCACATGATACCGAAGAGTACAAAAGCCATGGAGGCGCCTCCTTCAAATATTCAGGGAAAGGGGCAGGTAGATGGATGGAATTTTTTACCAAAAAAAAAAAACCCAACCATGCTATCTTTGGAAAAAGTACTTCAATTTAACAGAACAAAAAAAGAAAGCCCAAGTGTACCTAGAAATTGCCAAACTGCCAATAATGAAGAAGCACATTATTATTTCTCTGAAAGGAAAGAAAATCGACCAAGAAGCCGGATCCATTCTTCAAACCTGTTTTCGGCCATAGACGGCGTCTCTAGACAGCCTGCGAGGTAGGACGAGGAAATGAGCTCACCCACTTCCTACCTCCCGCCCCGCGCCCCACGCCGCGCGCTCTCTGTCGCACATTGTCAGCCTTCGGGCTGCCTGCATCCTGTCCCACAGCCATCCTTCCCACCATTGTTCGGCCCCAGCCCCCGGTGCGCGTGGGTCCCCTGTTCACTTCCAGCCCCTGCAGGATGGGCTTCCCAGCCCTGCAGCCCCAAGTCCTTTCCTTTGACTCACCTCGTGGCTGCCTTGACTGTGTTCTCCAGGGGCCTATTCAAGAAGAAGGGCCGTAGCAATGATAGGGGTGCAGCTCCTGGGCTGCCAGGTGGGAGGCCCGCACCGCAAAGTGGGGGTGGGTGGAATGTAGCCGGGCGCAAATCCTCAGTGTAGGGACAAGACGACTCTGGAAACTGAGTCTTAAATGTGTGTTTCGTGACATGCAGTTGAAGTTTTAGAATTTGGAAGGAAAATCACTATGGTGAGGGACCCGGGGAGTCCTGTGTTCAAAGAAAGGACACACCGGGTCTCTCGCTCAGGGCTGTCCCTATGACCGTCCCCCCACACTACCCGAAGGACCCCACCCCCATGTCGTCCCTTCGAGGGCAGTTCCCTGTCTCATCTTCACTTGGAAAAGCTCGATGTCTCCTTCAGGGCCCAGGTCCAGGGACACCACCTCTGCGAAGCCTTCTGTGAGGTTTGGACCATTGTTTGACGGGCACTGATAGGTCCTTCCTCTCCCACACTGTGTGGGAGCGGTAGACCTCCGGGACCCTTTGCCCTTGGGCTGTGCTCCGTGACTTGCTTCAGCCAGTGAGATGTTTGTTTGGAGATGAAACCCAGAGCGAAGCCTGGACTTGCCCCAGATGGCAGAGCCGGTCCCCTCAGGCTTCCACCATTGCCACTGGCACAGCTTCCCCACTGTGTAGCCTCTGGTCCCAGCAGCACGAGGGACAAGACACGCCTCACACCCACGCCCACCAGCCATCAGGCAGGCCTCACTTAAATTGCCAGGGCCGTCCCAGGGAATCAGCAGACACACGAGCTGGAAATAAACGCTCGTAACAGTAAGCCGTGAACCGCAGGGCCATTTGTCCTGTAGCATTGTTGTGGCAATCGCTGACTGATAACCTCTGTTGGTTTCCTTTTTGATTTTGAGCTGCACTTTGTTCCCATAGGTTTCTTAACTCTAAGGCTAATGTTGTTACAGAGTCTGGCCCCGCCCCCCACCCGGCCCGGGTCAATGAGCAATTTCAGGCAAAGACTCTGATTCAATTCTGACTCCCCAGTGCCCAACTGAAAGGCACCCAACATCACCCTTTCCATCCGTCCTCTCTCCAGGACAGCCCAGTCTGGGTGGAGAGCCCATGGCCTCTGCTTTCAGGACTAGCCTACAAGTTTGGACAAGAAGAGTCGAAAGCCCTAAGCTTCAGGACCCACCACTAAGGAGGACACTCAGGCACAGGCGCCCCCTACCTCAGAGCACCAGGGACCCCGGCGGCTGCTCTCCTGGCCAGGCAATTGTGTACAGACAGGCCCTGGTGAGTACAGTAGGGGACTCAGAGCAGGGAGAGCACTGAGCCCTTTGTCCAAACACACACCAAGAGCCTTGGAGTGTCGAATCTCAGAGAGCGGATTTGTAGATGCCCAGGCAAGGTCAGGGGCCGGCTCCCTGACCTTGCAGACCCGCCTGAGGGAGCTGCACTGGGAGCCAGGGTCTGGGGCAGCGAGGGGTGGCCGCTGGCTGGGTTTCCCCAGCTCTGCCCACCAGCATCTTGTCATGATAACCTGGGTTCCACCTGGCCTGGTTTCCTTATAATTTATCATCCAAACCAGGATACTTCCGAGAGTGAAAGGAGGCCCTGTTAATAATTGTGCCAGGACAATGGACACAAACGGGGACCCAGGTTCAGCCCGAGTGAATAGGAGGGAGAGCTGGAGGCAGAATTGCTTAGGGCACGAGTGCGTAGGTTCTGGAGTTCCAGAGACCCAGGTTCAAATGTGACCTCCACCCTTTGACTGTGAAGCCAGGACAAGTCAGTGTGACCTTTGTGTGCCTCGGTTTCTTTATAAAATGGGGTGATGAGACCCACCGCGTTAGGTTGTGCCTGACCCTAGTAAGCACTTTTTACGTTTGCTATCCTTTTCATGTTATTCTTTTTGTTAAGTGAACATTTGACATTGCTAGGCCTCAGAAACACAACAAAAGGATGCATCTGAGCCTCCACCCTCCTGCTAAGGAGCCGGAGTGGCTCGCCAGCCTGGCCGAGCCCCCAGCAGCTGCCCCTGGGCTTCTGATGCACCAGGTTCCTGCTTCGGGAGCCTCAGGCCATCCTTAACCGATGCTGGCTGACTTGCACTGACCTGCTGGAAGCCTGGCAGGTGAATAAGTGCTTGCAAGCACCGAGTCTCCCTTAAGTGTTTCTTCTGTAGGGGCTCCCTTTCCCTCCACCAAGCCCTGCACACTCCAAGGGGCTGGTTTTACTGGTTGCAGGCAGGCAGAACCGTATAAGCTGGAGGTCACTTGGGCACAGACCCCATTCCCTGCCATGCTGGCTTCATCCACTTGGCCAATCAGGTTTTTTTTTTTTTCTTCAGCAATTTAAAGATTGAGCAGGAGATACACAGAGTCTGGGGGCTGTTGAACCTGAGCCCCAGTGTCAGTGGCCTAGAGAGAAGGTTCGGGGCTGGGCCCCTGAGAGGCCCCTGTTCTGCCATCAGGAGCCTGGCCATTCAGCAGCGACTCCAAGTCGGTGCTACCCACTAATTTCCTTGTAAATCCCCTGGAGCCAAGACTGGCTTTGGCAGCTTCCAAAGTCTGAGCTTTCCGGGAGCAGCCTGGGAACCACAGCAGCTGCGTCCCTGCCCCGGCCTGCGGGGCTGGCCTGCCGTCTGGTCTCCTCCGGTCCCCGCAGCTCTGCCTTCTCTGTCTCTCTTGGGTCAGGCGGTGGCAGTGGCAGCTGGTGAAACATGTCACTTTTTGTCTCCAGTTTTCTTTCTCCTTTCTTTCTTTCAGATGTTATTTATTTATTTCTGGAGAGAGGAGAAGGGAGGGAGAAAGGGAGGGAGAGACATGAGGTAGAAACATCAATCAGTTGCCTCTTGAATGCGCCCCAACCAGGGACCAAACCTGCAACCCAGTCATGCGCCCTGACCAGGAATCGAACCAGTAACCTTTTGCTTTGTGGGATGACTCCCAACCCAGTGAGCCACCGGTTCTTTCTGAAGATAGATCTCCACAGCCAGGCTCTGGGGAACTTCCAGCGTCACACCATCGTACGCCTCTTGCCACTGCAAACAGTGCCGTTTAACCACATCCCACCAAGGGCCCTGGCAGCCAGCACAGGCCTGGGCACCAGCTGCTGAAAGATAGTGACAGGATGTCTCCATCGAAGGGCATCCCAGAGGCTTTACAGGGCCAGCCCACTTCCGAGAGGTTGACGCGGTAGTCGGCATTTCCCAGACTTGTTCGACCCCTGACTCCTTTGGTGGGAACCATCGTGTGAGGCTGAGACTCTGCAGAACACACTGGGAAAGGCATGGAAACAGGAAGGACGAGGGCAGGGGGCGGGAGCATTAGACTCAGAAGGATCAGATAAGGAGGGCAGACAGGGTGCGGCAAAAACCGAGGAGCACGAGGAAAGGACCAGAGCCCACCCAGACTTTGGAGGACCCAGCGGGCAGTGTTTCCGGGAGGCCCGGGGAGCCATGCATGTCATTACGTCTGCTGATCAGAAATGTTAAGATAAATAAGCGACTGCCAAGGAAGCCCCCCCCACCCCCGAGACTAATGCCACCTGGAGAGGGGGGCTGGTGCCCGCGGAGAGCACCTCCTCCTCCCACTGCCCTGCGGAACCCAGTTTGGGCACCTGACCCAGGACACGCCAACCAAAAGCCTCTGGCTAAGAAGTTGATTTCTTTTTTTTTTTTTAAAGATTTTATTTATTTATCTTTAGAGGGAAAGGGAAGGAGACAGGGATAGAAATATCAGTGTATGGTTGCCTCTCATGCATCCCCTGCTGGGAACTGGCCTGCAACCCAGGCGTGTGCCCTGACTGGGAATCGAATCTTGATCCTTTGGTTCGCAGGCCCGCGCTCAATCCGCTGAGCTATACCAACCAGGGTTGATTTCTTTTTTCTGGTTCAAAACTGTCTGCCCAGTCACCTGGTCTGTGTGAAAGAGAGGGTGGCTCTGCAGTGTGAGCTGGCTAAAACGTCTTTGGCAAAATGACCACTGTTTGAAACGGACGTGATTCTAGGCTCAGGGGCTTGAAGAAAAATCAAATTTAAAACCACAAGAAACAATAAGAGGAATCAGTTCCGTGATTATGTAAGAACTAATGGGGACGAGATGACCTCAAGATGGCAGCTCGAGCACCTGTTCCAACCACCGTCCCAGCCCCCCATTCCAACCCAGCCCCCTAAACATGCCCCCCCAAAATGTGTTTAAAAAGATCTCTCAGGGGGCTAGAAGCTACAGAGGGAGATCCTCATGATCAGAAATGATGAGGAATTAATAAAGGATGCAGGAAAGTTAAAGGCCAATAGATGGGATTGAGTTGAAGGTAAAAATCTAAGCTCACATGTCCAGAATAGGACGCCTGTAAGAGAGGGGCTGGCCTGAGGGACGTGCCCATTGCTGGGGGCCGGCGGGGGGTGGGGGGGTCCAGGGCTGCAGCCAGGTGACCCGTGAGGTGTGGGCGGGGCTTGCGGCACGCAGCCGTCCAACCAGGACCGGCAGCCAGCAGGGGGATCAGGACAAATGGAGGAGCTCATTCCCCACACAGGGGCGGACACAGGGCTCATTTCCTTCATAAACAATGAGCCCTTTATCAATAAGATAAAGACCAACAGCCAACAGGAAAAATGGGGCCAAAACTGTGTCAGTAAGTTCACGGAGAAAGAAATACACGTAACTGGTGCCCATGTGAAGAGTCTGGATCTCATTCATAACTAAAGAAATGCCAAGTAAGACAACGAGGCACGTATATGGGTCACTTTTAGCGAAGATGTGAAAACATTTCGGATGCGCAGGACTGGAGTGGGTATGGGGGGACGGGGCCCCTCTGCAGCTCGTGGGGTGCGTGCGAATTGGTGCAGACCTTCCCAGAGGACAATCTGCCATTCGCTACCAAATGGAATTCTTAGGGTACTGGAGCAAAATACGATATAATATTTATTTTGTTTTATTTTTTTAATATATTTTATTAATCATGCCATTACAGTTGTTCTATTTCCCCCTTTGTTCCCCTCTACCCTGCACACCCCCTCCCCCACCATTCCCCCCCTTTAGTTTATGACCACGTGTCTCAAGTTCTTTAGATTCTATATTTCTCCTACTATTCTTGCCCTCCCCCCTATCTATTTTCTACCTACCATCTATGCTACTTATTCTCTGTACCTTCTCCCCCCTTCTCCTTCTCCCACTCCACTGTTGCTAACCTTCCATGTGATCTCCATTTCTATGGTTCTGCTCCTGATCTAGCTGTCCTCTTAGTTTGCTTTTGTTTTAGGTGTGGTTGTTAATAACTGTGAGTTTGCTGACCTTTCGCTGTTCATCTTTTTAATCTTCTTTTTCTTAGGTAAGTCCCTTTAACATTTCATATAATAAGGGCTTGGTGATGATGAACTTCTTGAATTCGATCTTATCTGAGAAGCACTTTATCTGTCCTTCCATTCTAAATGAAAGAAAGCTTTGCTGGACAGAGTAATCTTGGCTGTAGGTCTTTTGTAGGTCTTTCCAGCCCCTTCTTGCCTGGAAGGTCTCTTTTGAGAAATCCGCTGACAGTCTGATGGGGACTCCTTTGTAGGTGACTGTCCCCTTATCTCTTGCTGCTTCTAGGATTCTCTTCTTCATTTTAATCTTGGCTAATGTAATGATGATGTGGCTTGGTGTGTTTTTTCTTGGCTCCAACTTCTTTGGGACTCTCTGAGCTTCCTGGATTTCCTAGAAGTCTATTTCCTTTGCCAGATTGGGGAAATTCTCCTTTATTATTTGTTCAAATAAGTTTTCCACTGGTGGCTGTTCCTTTCTCCTTTCTGGTACCCCTATAATTCGGATGTTGGAGCGTTTAAAGATGTCCTGGAGGTTCCTGAGTCTCTTCTCATTTTTTTTGAATTCTTGTTTCTTCATATTTTCCTGTTTGGCCATTATTTTCTTCCTTCTCATTCACTCCCTTGATTTGAGTCCCAGTTTTCTCTTCATCACTATTGGTTTCCTGTGCAATTCCCTTCATTTCAATTAGTTTAGCCTTCATATGTTCCTCTAATTTGTGACTATAATCAACCAGTTCTGTGAGGATCCTGATCACCAGTGTTTTGAACTGTGCATCTGAAAGTTTTGCTATTTCTTCGTTGCTTATATTTATGGGCTCTGGGGCTTTGAGATCTTCTTGAGCCATTTTTGGTCTGTTCGCGCCCCTTAATTATGAGGAGCGGAGCCTTAGGTGTTTACCAGGGCAGGGCCGCCCAGGTCGCTGGGTTGTGATGCTGTATGTGGGGGCGGAGTCGGAGCGGGGAAATGGCGGCCCCCTCTGCTGCCTCTCACCACTGGGGCCTGCTTGGTCCCATCGTCTCACTGCCCACTCCCTCGCTGGTCCATCTGCGCACGAATGCGGGACCACAGTCAACCTGCCGCCCTGCACCCTCGCTGGGTACACTGGTTGTTCACTGGGTCACTCACTGGGTCGCTCACTGGGTCCACCCGTTGCAACCCCACACCTGGGATCTGCACGCCTGGGTCCGTCTGACCATGTTTTCCTGTGAAACCCCACTCTGCCAGCTGCTGGCTTCGCCCCTCTTACCGGTCAGGCTGAAGAATGTGTTGTTATCAGACTTCTGAAAAGTTCAATTTTCTGTGTTCTGGCTGTGTTTTCTGTTGCTAACATTTTGTTGTGTCTCAACTTGGTTGTGTGAGAAAGCACGGTGTCCCCACCTATGCTTCCATCTTGGCGGAAGTCTCACGATATAATATTTCTTATGCTTGAACTGGGAAAACCTAGCTAAGCAAGACACAAAACCTAGAAACCATAAATCTAAAAAAAAAAAGCACAGATCGGACCTCAAACACTGAAAATGTCAGTAGGACTAGCGACCGACCGTAGCAAAGGTACAAGACAAGCGACCCAGTGGGTGCAGCATGCGTAACGACCCCGAATATGAAGAGTCACTTCCCACCAGAGGCTAAAGCTTTATTGTTCCAGTAAACAGTCAGAGGATCAGAACAAGCGATTCACAGGAGCAAAACTTAGAATGGCCTCCACCTGAGAAACGGCACTTCTATTCACTGTGGGTCCAAGAAGTGCACCTTTCAAAGTGGACGATGTCTAGTGTTGGCAGGAGGAAGGGAGTGCTCCCCGGGGGCTGCCGGAGTTACGTGCCGGTGGGGTCCTGCCGGGCCATCGGCAGCGCCTATGGAAACTCTGCAGATAGGCTTCCAGGAGTCTTTGCTTTGGAAACACCCACTCCGCTGCCCTTGGAAATGTGAGCAAGTGCGCGCACATCACAGGACAATTGGTGTTAGAGAAGAACTGGAGGAAATCTAAATAATGAGAGAAGTATTTTTTTTAATTAATGCCAAAAATGGGGGGAAATGCTGCATATCTGATTGTCAGCAAATTATTAGAGTGAGCTGAAATTCCGTCACCTCCTGTCCCTCAGTTCCATTAAAGTATCCTCGACATCAACCCAAAAGAGCTCTGAGCCGCGGACGGAAGCCAGAAGGAAGCCCAGGGCTCCGAGTGATCCAGCCCCACCTCACGGAAGAGATGAAGGAGTGCATTCCTTTCACACGGTCCCACCCACCGGGCTGGGGAGGCGGGTGTGGGGTGAGGTTGGGGCCGTAACTGCAGGGAGGAGCTGAGGGGAGGCTGCGTCTCCCACCGGCCCGTGCTCTGTGCCCATTTCTGGGCTGAGCCCTCTGCCCAGTCTTCCAACATCAAGTTCAGAGTGAGGAAGAGCGCTCACCTGCATCACCCCAGGTCCTAGGGCGTTTACAGTGAGGACACTGTAAACCTGCAAACCCAGAGCACCCTGGATCCAGGCAGAGCCATGACTGTCCCTGAGCTGGTCCGCGGATCTGTGCTTAGTCCTCCTCCTGCAAGCGCGAGTGACTCAGCCTCCCAGGGCGCAGCTCCTCTCTCTGCCTCCGCCATGCGGTCTCATTCATGACTCCTCGCTGTGTCATCACTCCCACTGATAGTCAAAATACGAAGGCATGGGCACCTGCCAAGCAAAACAGACACCGGCTGTGCACAGTGGATAGAGGTAGCAAATTACCCCAAACCTCAGTGGCTCGGAACAACAAACATTTGTGATGTCACACACTGAGGGGTCAGGGATTCGGAGCTGCTCAACCGGGTGGTTCTGGCTCAGGGTCTCTCAGGAAGCTATAGCAGAGACGTCAACTGGAGCCGGAATCGTTTGAAGGCTTTAACGGGGCTGGGAGACCCACTTCTGAGATGTCTCATCACGAGGCTGTTGGCAGGAGGCCTTCGTGCCCCACCAGCAGGCCCCCCGTGGGGCTGCTTGAGCGTCCTCGCAACATGGCGGCCAGCTTCCCCAGAGGGAGCTCTCTGAGAGAGCAAGGCAGAGTCACACCCTCTCGTTTATGCAGCCCCCGGGTGGTTACCCAGGCCAGCCGTGTTCCGTGTGGGAAGGGCAACAGAGGCGTGTAAACACCGGGACGTGAGGGTCAGTCAGTGGATCATGACTTCCCACCACCCTCAGTACAAACGCCTGGCCGTGGCCTGCAGGCCTGGCCTCAGCTGGCCCCCGCCTGCTTTCCCATCTCATCATGTCCCTCTCCCGACTTGCACTGAACTCTAAGTGGAACAACATTCCACCTGTTCTGCAACAGCCCAGGTTCACTTTACATTTTCTGCTCCCTCTGCCTGAAAGTCTTCCCACCCAGATCCTTCTGTGGCTGCTTCCTTCTCCTCTTGCAGGTCTCCGCTCAAATGTCACCTCAGGCAGGCTTCCCTGAGCAGCTCATCAAATAATAGTCCCCACCCCTGCCTGTCACTCTCTGTTGCTGTTTTCCCCCCACTGTTACAAATGCATGGACACCACGTGAATGATGATAAGACAGTTATGCGTTTGCTGCGCACCCTCGACACCGATGCCACGCTGCACTGCCTCCGGAGACGCTGCTCACGCTGCCGTGCGTGCCCTTCCTCCCAGCGCCGACCTCCGTCTGACGTTGCCCTGTTCACAGGATGATTCCTGCCGTTCTCCCTCCCAGGACGGCAAGAGTCCTTGCTTACAGGCGAGACTCCTCTTGCTGGTTTAAGCTGAAGAAGAATTGATCGGGTGCATCAGGGGACTCATAAAAAACCTCCTGGAAAGCAGGAAACTAGTAGTTTGTGAGAAGAGCTCGTGGCTTCGCTCCAGAAGTTAGGGCTCTCTGCCATTCTCTTGCTCCTGTATTTATTTATTTATCGCTCATGTATTTATTATTGCTTGCTAGAGCACCTTTCTGGGTAAGCACTATGCAGACAGGGATCGTGTTCAGCCCCGTAGCTTCAGTCCCTAGAACAGTGCCTGGCAAATGCTAAGTTAAAGAAGTGTGTCCACGGAGGCCCTCTGACGCTGATAGGGCGCACCCGGGGGACCAGCGGGCAATCTCAGAAATGACAGTGTGTGACTTCCAAGCCTCAGGGCTCATGGATAAACGGCCTCATTTGTTGGCTGCTCCCAGTTTCAGATTCTAGGGAGGAGGAATCTCATTGTCTCATCTTGTCTCTTTGTGCCAAGCCCTAAGTTGTAGGGGACCTATAAACTGGGGGCTCTGGGGAGAGACACCCGCCCCACTTGAGTCGACCAGAAGGGGCCGTGGCCTCCCAGACGCCGGGATTGACGAGTCTAGTCCAGCGGGAGCACAGCTTCCCCGGGTATCGGACTCCGAAGTCTCCGTGGTATCGAGTTATGCGTGAACATCCCTTAAATGACCCCCAAATGTCTCTACCCTACCGTACCTCCCCTAAAATTCCAGTTCAGCCAATTCTGCTTTCCAAGTGGGAACAGATGGCTGTTTCTTTGGTTGAGCACCCGATGAAGTACTCGGTCTGCCTTCTGAGTCTTACATGAGAAACACATGTTCTTCAACATTACAGTCTCACGCCGTACGATGTGATGCCCATAGTGTAAGGGGCGTGTGGGACCCAGGGCCACCCCAAAAAACATGGCTCTCTTGCTTCACCCACCTCTGCTCCAGTGGGGCGGGCACCGAGTACAAAGACGGGAAATGATCCCCTCCTCCCCACTTCTCCTTCCCTCATTTCTTAATCGCTATTCCATTTTGAACACGCACATACTGTGGTTTATTTAAAGACCCACTTACTCTTATTGGATTAACACATGAAGTGCAAGGAAATCGGCATGTGAGGAAGAAAGTTGACCCCTGAGCACAGGAGTAAAAGCAGAAAGCAGGGCCGCTGTGTCAGTGACCCCGTCCTCCAAAAAGGCCTCTCCCAGGAAGAGGAAACGGCCGTTACCTGTTCTCAGGCCGGTCAGACAAGGACGGTGCAGGGGAACCGGTGCCCTGTGACATTAGCTGGTCACTGGGAGCTATGATGAACAGGATTACAGGGATTGGATTAATAAACAAGAGACAGACAAGAGAAATCTAGGTGGCAAAGGGGTGGAATTAACAGAGAGATAAAAGGAAGGCTAGGGAAAATGCCAGACTCTTAGGATAAAGTATGATGATAGAATATGAGAAAAAAATCCGCCCTGGCTGGCATGGCTGAGTGGATTGAGCACTGGCCTACGAACCGGGAGGCCACCAGTTTGATTCTGGTGGGGTTTTTTCTGCCTGGGTTTCGAGCCAGGTTCCCCAGTAGGGGGCGCACGCGAGGCAACCACACACTGGTGTTTCTTTTTCTCTCTTTCTTCCTCCCTTCCCCTCTCTAAAAATAAATAAAATATTTATTAAAAGAACACAATATGAAGACAAAATCTCCGACATTTCTGAGTAAGTTGAGTGAAACAGAATCAATCATGGAAACTTACTTATTCCCCCTTCTCACTTCTTTACCCCAGAACCTAAAACAGTGCCTAGCACACAGTCAGCCTTTAACATTTGTTAAATAAACGGACAACTGACAGTATAATGAACTGAAATGGGCCATCCTGTACCGGTTAAAATGAGAGGCCAACCTGACCTTAAGCTATATCCTGTAGGAATTCCTAGATGTGGTGGAGAAAAGAAAAAAACTTCTCCCACATTTCAAGCAGAAAAAGCAAAGCCAGATGACTGTTAAAAGTTTTGATAATCAGGTCAGCCCTGAACTTCCTAGGGCCACTGTCACTGCCTGAGGCAACAACAGTGGAAGCCAGGAGTCCTGAAGCCAGAGCAGCCTCCCTGGACCCCTGCAGTCAAAAAGACAGACCTTCAGGGGAGCCTCAGACCCAGAAACTCGGGATAATGGCCTGGAGGGCCTTTGGCCAAAGCAGAGACTGAAGGACGCCTGAAAGGGAGGGCTCTCGGTCACCCCTGCCTTCACTGCTGGGGACATTCCAGCCTAGCCCGCCCCTGGCAGCTCTGTGACACTGCAGGCTCAGGGCAGAGACCAGGGGGACAGTCTTTCCAGATCCTGAGAGCACTCTGTGCAGCTGGGGTGGACTCTGGCTCAGCACACACACTGCCCCCACTGCCCCCCACCCCTGCAGAATTGGGGCCCAGCCTCACCTATTTGCTACAATGAGAAGAGGCAGCCCTCTCTCAGATCCCCTGTGGCTCCCACCCTTGTGAGCTCAACCCTCCAAACCAGGAGGCAACTTTTGTGCATTGATATAAGCCAGACAAGAAATGAGCCCCTTCTGCCCGCTTCTCCCTGAGCCTCCGCATCCCAAGGCCAGCTCAGCTCCATCCAGGGGAGTGTCACCGCCAGCCACATGCAGGACAGGGGCCCCCAGGGCTCACCTGGAAATGGACAGGACCCCTGAAGCCCAGATCCTCAGTCCCCTGCTTTCCTCCCTCCCACTCTTACCAACTGGGACCAGGTTATATCCACGCGTTCCCATTTGTAGGTCCCACGTCCATTTTTTTTTTTCAACTGTGATTATCGAGTAGCTACTGTGCACACGCTGGCGGGCATGACGGTCTCAGAATCGGCTGTCTCGGAGGCTTTTTCGTTCCATGAGGATGACCAGGTGGGTTCCTACAGAAACCAGCTGTTCAGTTCCAGCCCCTGAAGCTCCGGAGCAATCGCTTTGGCCACGTCACCCAGCTTGTGCACAGTAAGAAACGTAGACGGTACTTTTCGTACCTGGGGACAAAATTTAAAACCCAGTGACTTGTCACTTCTACAGCAGCAGTGACTTGATGACTGGAGATAGGGGAAAAAATATCGCTGTCTGACCAGAGATATGCTTGGCAAGTTTTATTGTACTGACTTACAGGCTTAACTCCAATCCCTTGAGGGGGGGGGGGCAAAGAAAAGCACTGAATGCCCCCTCTCCCCAAAAAGGACAAAAATAAATAACCAGAGCAGACACAAAGGCCTGTCCTCCGTTCTGAGCCCTGTCCAGACACTGACTCACCCAGGAATTGTGCCGATGGGTTCCTCCCACCGAGTTACTGCAGGATGGTGATTGGCCTGGTGAGGGCGGCGGGGCCGGCTTCTGCACCTGTGAGGAATGTGAGGCAGTCTGGCCTGCGGATGGGTGGACAAGTGGGGAGCTGAAGCCGGTCTCCTGGTCCCTTTGTCGCTCTCTCAGTCTGTGCCTCTCTCTCTCTCTCTCTGTCATTTTGTCTTTTCCTTATCGTGCCCCTGTGTCTGTCCTTCCATCCTTCTGTCATTTGTTCTCTGTCTCCTGTCCTACTTTGGTCTCTGCCTGACAGCCCGTCTCTCTAAAGACATGAGATCTCTCATCTTCGCTTCCCCAGTATATCTGCTTTCTCCTCTCTCCTGCTCTCTGCAGACTGACTGAGACATGGCTGGTCTTTTCACGGTCCTAACAGGTCTGGTGCCTGTACTGACTGACCCTGTCTCTAAATGTCCCCGTTGCAAATCACCAGGGCAGAGAAGAAGATCGCTCAGCTCCGCCTCTGGAGCATTTCCTCTGGGCTGACCACCCTCCATCCTGTGGTCTGTCGGGGGCAGGAGGCAGGGCTCCCTGTCGGGGTGCCATTGTGTGTGCAGAGTTCTCTGGTCAGCCACAAACCCTGGGGACCCACCTCAAAAAATTCTCCTCTGTTAGAAACCCCACAAAAGAGGTGCTCCTGGAAATCCCTGGGGCAGACCCCGCATGTCATGCTCCCTTTTGCCGATGTGATAAATATATGAATTCCTGAGGCTCGAAAAGGACATATTTCACATGCAAGTGTGAACTGAGATAGTAAAAGTGCATCATCCCCGTTCCGCTCGATTCAGGCAGAAAGGCTTTCTAAATGTAGCATGTTGCATTAGCATCTCCATGGAGCCTCTTCTTCATTTAAAAACACTATAATTATACACCTGGCATTGACATTGCTGGAAATCTATGCGAAAACTTGGCCCAGGAAGCATCTACCCCAAATATGCAATTTCCTTGATGTAAACCGGCCAAGATTGCGTCTGGAAAAATCCTATGCACTGTCAGAGACGGCTGTGGAATCAGAGCATTTTCCTGCGCCTTTGTCAAGCCCTCCTCCTCGCATCTCGGTGAACGTAGGTCCAGGAAGGCCCGTCTTCAGCCAGCGGGACACGTCCCCAAAAGACACAGCTTCTCTAGCCTGGGGGTAATGACAGCGGGTAGGTTTCCGGCGCTGCAGCCAGTGCGGGAGCCCCGCTCCTTCTGCATTCTGAAAGCCCAGTGGGCCACATGGAGGAGGTGTCCACTCCACTTCTTTGTGGAAACTACACCCAGCAAGGTTCTCCCATCCCAAATCACAAAGACACAGACTCTTGTCCAAGGGGCTGTTTCGGGTGGAAGGCGTTTGGTGGTTCTCTCTTGTTTCCAGGGAGTTTCTCAGAAGCAGGGTTCGTCCGCTGTCCAGTTACGCTGTGAGAGGCCCAGGGCTGGGCGGGCCGGGTCACCTCCCAGCCCACGCAGAGCGGCTCTGGCCGGATCTATTCTCCTAATTTGATTTCCATCTGGTCAGTCGCACAGTAAACGCTGGTTCCGTAGCAACAGTCCCCTCATCCAGCCCCGCCGAGTTCAAACGTTTGGGTTAGTTCTTTGGGCATTTACTTCCATAATTCTCCATAAATAAGCTCATATGGTTATCAATGAATTGTTTCCATTTGCTCATCACCTACTGATTTCCGGCCTCCCTCGCTTGTCACGCACCTCATCCCCACCCCCACACTCCCATCCCCGTGTCCCATCTCAGAGCTGCCCACAGACTCTGAGGAAAGGGAGGTTCTCCAGCACGAAGAGGCTGGATTCCCAGCCTCGGCGGGAAGCGGAGAACGGTGAGGACTGACAGTCCTCTGGATGGCGTGACAGGAAGTTGCGGAGGGCCTGGGGGAGAGCTGCTGCCGTGGGCGGAGGGAAACCGGCCTGCAGGAGCTGAGAAAGCAAAGCGCCGAGTCCAGACAGCGCTTTCTAGGGCCTTGCCTTTGGAGACGGGCCGGGAGCCCCGTGGCTAAACGCGCCTCCAACGGCCTGAAAACCACGCAGTGCCAGCGTGCAGCTGTGTTATTTCCTTCTCTTTCGCGAAAGGAGATAAAATGCAACTGTTTAGGATTCCAGGCCCCACCAGAATCTGTGTTTTTAGTTTTTCTCACAAAGACACAGTTTACATCTTCAGTACGAAATGAATATGGAATGTTTTCAAAGTTCTGGGAAAACTCTTGTCCCAAAACTGTGTTAGTCACTGAACGGAGAGGGGCCCACCTTGGTGAGGAAACGAGACTTGGGTCGGAGGGTGTTTTGCTAATTAATTATCTGCTCTGAGAAGAGGCGCAAAGGGACCTGGGAGATGCCATCCCTTTGAAACAGGGTGCTTGGCTGGGAACACTGTGCCAACTCCCCCAAAAGTTGGGGATCCAGTTGTCTTTAGATACTCTTTTTCTTGATGTTACCTCTATTTTTTTTAAGATTGTATTTATTTCTTTTTAGAGGGAAGGGAAGGGAGGGAGAAAGGGAGCAAGCATTGATTTGAGAGAGAGACATCGATCGATTGCCTCTCACCTGCCCCCGACCAGGGACCTGCCTGAAACCCTGACCGGGATTTGAACTGGCGACCTTTCGCTTTGTGGGATGACACCCAACCCACTGAGCCACATCAGTCAGGGCTAGATATATTTTTTTAAAGAACAGGGAAGCAGACAGACACCAGTGTGGTAATACCCAGGTCTGCGTGAGGCTGTCTCAGAGAGAAAGGGAACATAGAACAAACCCTTTGGAGTGGTCACCAGGTTTCTTGGAGTCTAGACATTTCCACTTCGTTCCTTATTTCAACGGAACTCAAACCCGGGCGCAGCACAGAAGAGGGATTTAAGCACCAGGAGAGCAGAGTGAAAGGAGTAGGAGGGGAGATGGAATTGTGGGCGATATTTCTAATGGGAAAGACTCCAGCCTGTTTCAATGCTGATGACATGTACACGCTTGGGAGTTACCTGGGCGGAGGCCAGGGCAGGGGACTTGCTCATCTGAGGTTCCAGAAGCAGTCGGAGGGGGCGGGTGAGCACCGGGGGAGGAGGGAGTGGGCTTCAGCAGAGAACAGGGTGGATGTGGGTGCCGACAAGTTTTGGGAGGGGAGCGGGAGGTCAAAGGAATTCCCCTTGGAGGGGTTCTCTCTGCCCCCTCGCCCTGCGCAGCTGGCAGAGAAAGCCTGTGCTCAGAGCCGCGGCGGGGAGATGGGGTGTGGGGGTAGAGATGACAGACAGTTTGGGAAAACTGCTGTGGGCACAGGGAGAAAAGAACCGGGAGCTCCAGTGGGGCGGCAGATGGGGCATGCGGGCCCCAGCACCTGCTGCGGTACGTGTGCGATGGTCACCCAAAGACCAGAAACAAGGGTGGGGGTTCAGACCAGTGAGGAGCCCCAAACTCCCTGAGGCGGCGACTGCAGCCCGGGCAGTGCGCACCAAAGGCCAGGCTCTGTGCGCCAAGGGTGGCGGTGCCCAGGATTGTGGACCCACTTGGGCTCTGTCTGGGAGATGCGGGTGCTGGTCTCAGGGCCCTGCTGGGAGCACAGGAGGGCGCTCGGCCACACCAGGGAGACAGAGGTCTCTGCACCGGAGATCAAGCGAACTCCACGCTGCGCTGTGTGACACTCCCTTCCCTTTTCTCTGCTGTGCTTTTTGACACAGCTGTTGTGAAACCTGATATGCAAAAAGTCATAAAGGATAATCCTGTGAGTGGCCAACCCCCAGGACAGGGATGAAGTGGGGAGCCCGGACCAGGACTGACCCCTCCCCACTACCCCTAGCCAAGGTCTCACCGCTGTCCAGTGAGGAGAGGGAAGTGGCGCTGGTGCCACGTGCTGTTTTCAGACCTGGTTCGGTACCATTTAGCTGGTGGATCGCACAGAGTCCATTCATGGTGAGTGGTTCTTCCCACAAGTCAGTGGTCACATCAGTCCACCCACTAGGCACCCGCTTGGATCAGGAACCTCAAGTGAGGGCCCTATTGGATTGTCAGGACGACTTGGAGCACTTCCTGAAGGACAGATGAGCGAGAGGCTGTTGGTTGACATTTAACTATGGTTCCAAATTTACCGAACGTCTCCTCGCCATGTGTCCAAGTCGGCCTGGAAGTGGACTGGACTTCGTGGCCGGAGGGGCTGCCTACTCTCCGGGCTGTGCAGCCCACACGCCCCTCCCACCCGTGCCGGCACCGGCCGCCTGCTCGTGCTGGGGGGCCAGCTGCCCACGCTCCTCCCAAGGGTAGTGCTCCGTTCAAAATGCCTCTCTGCTCTCTTCGTTCTTGGTACAGGTCACACGGAGTATTAGTCTGCTCAGGCTGCCGTCACAAATTTCACAGGCTGAGTGCCTTCACAGAAACGTATTTCTCACAGTTGCGGAGGATGGGAAGTCCAAAGTCAAGGCGCTGGCTAGGTAGGTTTCATCCGAGGCCTCTGCTCTGGACTGGTAGGTGGCCACCGTCTCACGGTCTGTCTGCGTCTGTCTCTTTTTTGTGCATGCGGGGGGGGGGGGGAGCGGGGAGAAAGAGCGGTGGTCTCCTTGTTTCTTCTTATAAAGATGCCAGTTCCATCCAATTAGGGCTTTATTTCGCCTTTATTTCCTCCTAAAGACCCTGTCTCCAAATGGTCACATCGAGGGTTGGGTTTCAACACACAGATTAGGAGGGGACCCAGCTCAGTGCACAGCACAGGGACAGCCCAACCAACTGCTCATAACCCAGTCTTCTCCCATCCAAGTGCTGACCGGGCCTGACCCCGCTTAGGTGCCGAGGTCGGACGAGATCAGGCGTGTTCCGGGTGGTGTGGCCGTAGAAGTAACTGGATCTTCTGATCTGTGACTCCACAGTGAAGAATGAACCGGTAAGTGCTGGAAATGTTCTGTATCTGGGTGGTAGTTACACAGGGGTGTGTGTGTGTTTAAAAACTCACCTAAGCATACACTTAAGATTCACTGTAGTATATGCATGTTATGCCTTAAACAAGTTTAAAAAAAAAATAAACACGCACAAAAGAAAAGAGAGTCCAGTAAAATCCCCAAGGACTTTGGGAATGAAGATCTTGTTCTTACAGAAGGAAGGGACAGCAAGGACTTAACCCACCGGAAGGGAAGGAACTTAGCTTTCAATGAATGTTTGGTTAGTCGGGGTCATTCCTGCCCGTAAGAAACACAAGTCCTCTTTTTCACCATCTTGAACCCTGTGGTACCTTCCAGGAACAGAACTTCTGCAACAACAAATATGTCTGGAAGGCTGTGGTCCAAGACCATTTTTGCTGGCTATAAACGGGGTCTCCGGAACCAGAGGGAGCACACAGCTCTTCTTAAAATCAACAGTGTTTATGCTCGAGATGAAACCGAAGTCTATCTAGGAAAGAGAAGTGCTTATGTGTAGAAAGTAAAGAACAACACAGTGACTCCTGGTGGTAAACCAAACAAAACCAGAGTCATCTGGGGCAGGGGAACTCGTGCTCATGGAAACGGTGGCATGGTTTGTGCTAAATTCCAAAGCAACCTTCCTGCGAAGGCCATTGGACACAGAATCTGTGTAATGCTGTACCCCTTCAGGATTTAAACTTACTGATAAGTAATAACCCTGACTGTGTGGCTCGGTTGGGGGCCCTCTGGCAAAGCGAAGGATTCCAGGTTGGGGGACATGGTTGGGTTAGAGGTTCAGTCCCTGGTCAAGATGCAAAGGAGAGCCAGCTAATGAATGTTTCCCTCACACATCTATGGTTCTCATCTTTTTCTCCTTCTCCCCTCTCAAATAAGTAAATAAAATCTATTTTAAAGAGTAAAAAAAAGAAAGAAAGAAAGAAAGAAACAAACAAACACAAGTCCACTCACTGTGTCGAGTACAATATAAAGGGCCCTTCATGAATCCAACAGAATCTGAAGAGCTAACCCTCAAGAGAGACAGAACTCGGGGTGCCCCTCATTTTTAGCTCTATCTAACTGTCCATCCTTCCATACATACATATCTGTCTGTCTCTATTTCTCACGCAGTATCTGCTTCGAACCCTCCTCCTCTCCATTCTCCCGATGGTTCCAAAGTGGCTGCCACAGCCGCCTCATCAATGTGCATCTCCATCCCCAGCTCCGACCACCAATTGTTCTTCCCCTTGGTGTCTCCTGGGGCAACCTCCCAGGGCACCCTGTGCTCCTTCCAAATCGGCCCCTAGTCATAAATTCAATGGCTGCTGTTGGGTCCAAACACCCAGAACCAGGAAGAATCAGGTCACAGGCTCCAATTCAAGGCCACGTGAGGTGTGGGTCCAGGATTAGGAGCACTTTTCAAAACCACTGTGCGGGGGCCAGCGCCGGTGATGAGCACTGCAGGAACGGCGTGACTTTGGTGGGTGCTGAGGTTTTAAGGATTTCCGTATATTTTCTTGTAACGTTTTTTTTGTTTTGGATTCAGGGTATTTGCGGGTCTCAAAAAAAAAAAATGAGCTGGGAAGTATTTTCTCCTCTTCGTTTTTTGGTAACGGTTGTGTAGCCGAGGCACTATCTCCTCCTTAAATGTTTGGTGGAATTCACCAGTAAAGCCATCGGGGCTTGGAGTTTTCTTTATGAGAAGGTTTTTTAGCTATGAATTTAATTTCTTTAATGAATATAGAGCTATTCAAGTTATCTATTTCTTCCTGAGTGAACTGTAGTTGTGGGGACGACTTTGCCAGCAGTTCCCCCCGCCATCCGCCACGGATGAAAGTAACAGTACCAAGACTTGATCTGCTTGGGGAGGAGAGGTGGCCAATCTCTCAGAGGAGAAGGACCTGGAGCCCCTTCCTCAATGGCTTTTATTGGGTTGTAATACACAGGAATATAGGGCGGCAATGATCAAACAGTAGATAACATTTCAAAGAAATCTGAGGGCTTAGTCTGAGTCAGTGTCTGTCAGGAAAGGGGGGGTTGCAGAAACTTTGGGAGACATACTCATTTCCTGCTTGGAATCCTTATCATATGAATGAAAACACTCTTAGCAAAGCAGGCTTCACAGGACTTTTAGGAATTCTTTCTTATGCCCAATCACCCAGGATTCCGCTCTAGGCGGTGAGGGGCTGCACCGCCTCCCCCATCATAGGTTTTCAGGCTTAAGTGGATTTGAGCCAGGAAGCGCTTCTCCCAGAGGGCATGGTGACTCAGGCTTTGTCAAAGCAGGAGGGGAGCGCGAGGGTCCATTACTCCCTCTTTGTTGCAGCCCCCCCGAGTCCTTCCATGATGACCTCCCAAGTGATTATGTCTGCCTTAGGTTGCCCCTCCTCCGAGGGGTCGTACCCATCTCTGACTATCCAACTATGCATTGGGGGCAGGGGAGTAAGCAGAAGCAGCATTTGCTGCCAGAGACAAGCTTTGTTTCCTCAGTGGCTCGTGTTCCAGAGGTCGCTCACTCAGCCTTATCCATGGGGGGTAGTTACAACTCCTGAAACCAGGCAGAGCGGTTCCCAACATGTAATAGTTTGAGCCTTTCAAGGAATTGTGAATTTCATCTAAGTTATCAAATTTATTTGCATAAACTTGCTTATAATATTTCCTTGTTATCCTTTTAACATCTGTGGAATCTATAATGATGTACCCTCTTTCATTCTTTTTTTCTTACAGATTTAATTTATGTATTTCTAGAGAGAGGGGAAGGGAGGGAGAGAAGGAGAGAAACACCAGTGTGTGGCTGCCTCTCACGCCCTCAGCAGGGACCTGGCTCGTAACCCGGCCTGTGCCCTGACCCTTCTCTCATTCTTTGTATTGGTCATTTCTACTTTCTTCATTATTTTCCTAACCAGCCTGGCTCTTACTAATTTCACTGATTTTTCTCAAAGAAGCAGCTATCAGTTTTGTTGATTTTTCTCTATGGTTCTGTTTTCTATTTCATTCCATTCCTCTTCGATCTTATTTCCTTTTGCTTGTTTCCTTTGGACTTGATTTACTCATCTTTTTCTAGTTTTTAAGGCAGAGGCCGAGGTCACTGATGTCAGACTGTTCTTCTTTCCTAATGTGAGCATTCAGCGCTCTGCAGACTCAGCTCCTTGAGCAGATTCCCGACCACAGGACCGAGTCTCCCCCGAGGCCAGTCTGAACCCAGGCCACCAACTTTCAGCTCATTCCAACTACCTGGAGAGTTTCTCAAACTCCCCGCGCCTGGGGCCCTCCCTAGGCCACTTTAGTCGGTGTCTCTGGGAATGATGTTACTGCACAGCAGTTGCTACCGCTCAGCTGGTGCTGCAATGGGCAGCCGGGATTGGGAATCCCCAGGCCAGCCTGGTGTTTCTCAGACTGTGATAAAGGCAGTTTTGGTTTTTTGTTTCCAGTTTTATGTTTCTGTTATCTTATTGCCCAATACTCTTGTCATATGCAGGAAAAGTGAACCATGTGGCTTCTAGTGGTTTTCCGTATAAGGAGTGGTACTTCTGTTGCCCCTTCAACCAGGGGTCGCCATTAGTCTTTGTCAACAATGGCGGGAAGCAAGTTTGAAGAAAGGTGGTCAGGCCCATGGCTGTTTCCACAAGGTAGTCGCTGCAGCTCATTGCGGAGCAGTGAGGAGCGAGCCGCTGGGCGTGTGCCAGCCCGTGACCGTGACCGTGCTGTGAGTAGGTCTGTCTGGGCTTCGTGAGTATGTGATGCAGTAACGTCCTTTTATTATTTGAACTCACACCAAGTGACAAACTACAGCGATTTGGTAACAGGCTTGATGTCCTTCCCTCCACGGACTGGCAGGCAGGGGGCGCTCTTCCCCAGGGACCTGGGGCCCGAGGGAGTCAGAGCG
Source organism: Artibeus jamaicensis (assembly GCF_021234435.1). Classification (NCBI taxonomy): domain Eukaryota; kingdom Metazoa; phylum Chordata; class Mammalia; order Chiroptera; family Phyllostomidae; genus Artibeus; species Artibeus jamaicensis. Next base: position 2,801,039 of record NW_026522049.1, on the reverse strand, counting down.
GAGGCAGCAGTAACGTCGAATCTGAGTGAGTGGCCGGACTGCGAGTGTGACCTTCTGGACAAAGATTAAGGAACAAGGAAACGAGCCTAGAGCCGGGAGATGGCTTCGCGCTGCGGGGGTGGGCTGACGAGATACAGTGCGTTTCTGCCAAGCGGAGCGTTTACCGGAAAAGGAAAGTTTGGGCCGTTGACGTGGTGCCTTGGGCCTAGAAACTCATTTCCACACTCTTCTTTCTGGGTTGGGTTTTCGGTTACGAAAGGAAGATTCCGACTGAAACACTGTTCCACAGACATGTCTGTCTGGTCTGCAGTGTCCTGCTGACACGTTACTCTCCCTTCCCCTCTCTCCCCCGCATGAGAGCTGCAGCCGGGTGGGGTCATGGTTGTGCGGTGACCGCCGCCATCGCCGGGGACTCTCCCCCGCCCCCCGCCCCGCTCCTTTTCCAGGAGTCCAGCGGAGATGTTACAAACTTCTTTTCCTTCACAGTCAATAACACTAAAGGGAAATGAGAGTGTTGAGGTTTAAGAGGCAGTGGAACCAACTTTTTGTTGTTAAATAAAGGACACCTGTCAAAGCCACATGGTTCCGAAATAGCTTTTCATCTTTCAACCACAGGCTTCTCTTTCAAGTTCCGGATAGGGATTTTACCATATTAGCGTGTTTCTTTTTGATGCTCAAATCAGCCCATATTTGGCCAGAGAGAGTCCCTTCCGGTTAGCTCCTATAACTCCTGTGATTCCAGGCCCGCAGTCTCCGAGACCTTCCTCACGCATCAGTCCCAGCCCAGATGGGCTGTTTCTCAGGAGCCTGGGGTCCTCTCCGTGGAGAATGGTTTGTAAGGACATAGACAAGACATGATCCCCTTGTAAGCACAGAAATGACAGGATTTCCAGAAGATCTGTTTCTACCATGTCTACCATCCTTTTCACGAAGTCAATGAATGACCTCAAACCTTCAAGTCACTTGCAGTTTGGGATCGGTTTATAGTAGAGCAGTTTCTCAACCTGGGCACCATCTTGGACTAGAAGATTCTTCACTGTGGGGCCTGTTGTGCGGACAGTGGGGTGTTTAGCAGCCTCCTGGGCTTCTACACACCAGATGCCCCTAGCACCCTTCCAGCTGCAACAGCCAAAAAACATCTCTGGGCATTGCCACATGCCGAATCACTGGCCCCCATTAAGAACCACTGGGTGGTCCCTGGGATTCCGTGGAAAATTTCCTGGAACGAACCAGAGAAAACCCAGCTCCTGGTGCAACATCCATGACAGGTTCCTGCCCCTGTTCCCTGGGCGTCTAACCAGGCTCGTGGCTAAAGGATGAAATGGTGCGTTGTGGGGAGCGGTTTGACCCGCCAGGAAGGAGTCATGGGCCTGGTTGTGAGGAGCAGACGCTGTGTCATGCAGCGCCAGGCTGCAGCCCCTGTCGGGTTTCGCGAAGGGCTCTGGGACGGCGCAGCATCTGGCTGAACTGACTCAGGCCGCACAGATTGCTCAAGCCCCGGCCTTCCCACCAGGCCTCGTGTTCATGTGCACCTTGTTGAAGAGTTTACTGTCACCGAGAGAAAGTCCCGTTTAATTCAGACCAGATGCTGGCTGAGTCGCCGTGAATCAGTACAACGCCGTCCAAAACCCACCAAAATGAATCATGAGGACAAACAGGACTCTTTCTCCCTGCAAAACAGTGACGAAAATAGTGTCTTACCCTTTTAGAAAACAAAATGGCAAGATTAAGATGAGATCTAGGGCCCTGCTTGTGTTACCCACGTGGCAGGGGGTGTGAAATGGTTAAACTGCAGGTCCCCGGAGATGCCGTATATGGGACCTGCTTCGGAGCCAGGCAGATGCTGGACAGAGGGGACAGAGACTCCTAGAGCGGGGCCTGTAGAAGGGGGTCCAGCAACTCCCAGAAACTGCCATGAAGCCCTCCCGACGGTGTCCGAGACCCAGAGTTTATGAGTCTCCATCTTGATGGAAGCGGCTCTAGGGAACTGTGGAGAGGGTCTCCCAGGGAACGGGCAGCAGAGAGCTCCTTCTCCCGACAGAGCTGGGGAGATCCATGAGCCTTTTCTCTGTCCTGCCTCCACTTCCCAAGTTCCGATGACTCTGGGAGTCAGAAACTCCGTCTGTCCTCCCCGGGGTGGGGGCGCCCTGGGGCCACATAGGTCCCTTTCCTGGGCCTCTGGCCCTTGCATGGAGGAAGCAAAAGCAGAGGAGAGGCGGGGCTGAAACAAGCCGCTCCTGTGGCTGCATGAGACTGTCAACTGGTTCCTGCTTCTGGGTCCCCGACGCCTCCCTGGTTCCCGCCCTTTTCAGACAGAAGTTCCTCAACTTTCCCCTTTTCTTTTGCAAGGGACTCGCATCCTTCCAGTGAATTTCCTCTGTGGTCAGAGTCGGCATCTGTCACCTATCACCACAGCACCCAGTCATTTCTGTAAAAGGAACCGAGAGTCACATCTTCCACATCCATATGTCACAGACTTGTGAGGAGCTATGGCCACACTCGATGGCATTTGAGAGGTGCAAGTTGGAAGCTCTCCCCTCGGTAAAGGCAAAATGGGAACCAATGGACCGAGAGCTCCCTGCACTTACTGCGTCACACTGGTCAGGGGACTGACTCGTCGACGTGGGACGCCAAAGCTGGACTGGTGCACAGCTGAGACCTGCAGCAACGAGAGATGGCGGGACGGTTACGAGACACCGTCAGTTCCACTCAGGTCTCAGCAGAGCTCTGCCGAGGGGCCTGGCCCCTTCCCCCTGGGGGCCACCAAGAATCTCTCCTGGTTCTATGTCTGGACCCCTCCGTTCTCTCCCATGTTGCCCGGCAACCCTACGATGTGTCACCTAGCTCACCCACCCCTGAAGTTTCCATGTTTGCTTTCCAATCTCCATGGCCCTCCCATCCCACTCCCTTCCAGCAAAAGATGCATTTCCTAGACCATCACTGGGGACTTCCTCCTTCCCAACACACAACCTACGCCTCCTGCCCTCTCTGCTGCTTCCACCTGCCTGGTGTGAGCTGTTTAGCAGCACCCCCAGCTTCAGACATGACGAGCAAAAATGGCTGCACCCACTGCCAGGTGCGAACCACTGATGGAGACCGGCCACTGGAGGTGTGCACCTCTGACCGGCTTTCATCTACCTCTCAAGTAAAAGCCCAGGGGCCGATGGGCAGCCACAACCACAGCGCCCCCTCCAGGTTTCCAGGTGCAAGTCAGGTGACCCCGGTGTCTCCTCAGCTCCAGGGACCACCCCTCAAGTTCTCCAGGTGGCCCCCTTAGGTGATCTGAGAAAAATAGGGAGCACGTCTCCCCGCCCCCATGGGCTCCACAGTACAAGCCTCTCCCACAGAGCCCATCTTGAAATCTCTGGCTCCTTTCTCAATCCGTCCAAACTTTTTATCAGCTGGAAGGAGTGGTCAACGCAGTGACTCAGAACCAGATCTTGGACACCTGCCTTCCAGGTCCTGCTTGGGTGGCCCAGCATCCCACACTGCCATGGGGGAGCCGCCGCTCCCGGGAGGGGCCCCAGTCAGCTCTGAGGCGTGAAGAGCTGACACCAACATCCTGGTGCCCAGCAGAGACGCCCTCACTCTGCTCAGCATCCCTTCCCGCTGCTACTTATTCAGCTTCTCCCTCCTAACTGAACCCTCCCACTGGCATTTAAACATGTTTTAGTCTCTCCCAAAATCTCAAAAAAATCCACCAGAAACCCAACCCTGCTTTGACCCTAAAGCTTCTTGCAGCTGCCAGCCTAATTCTCTCCTCCCCTTCAAGGCCAAACTTGTGAAAAAGCTGTCTGCATCCGTCGTCTCTCTTCCCCACCTCCCACTCATCTCAGTCTGCCTTCCATCCTTGGCAGACCCAGAAACGCGGCACTCGGTGGTCAGCGGTCTCTGCAGAGCTGAGCTGAGGCCGGAGAGCAGGACGCAGGCCGAGGAGGGGGCGCGGCAGGGGAACCGGCAGGGGAAGGTGACGGATGGTGTTACCCGGGATTAGGTACCACCAACACCTGCTTTCATTCATTCATTCATTCATTCATTCATTCATTCATTCCATCTTTATCGAGCACAGCCTGGGCCACACACCAAGGCTGGCACTTGGTGTGCACATTGTGAAGGACACAGACACGGTGTTTACCCTCGTGGAGCTAACCCTGTATGTGGGGGTGGGGGTGTAGGCATCAGCCAAAGAGTTGTGACAACACGAGACATTTAGTACAGGAAAAGAGCAGAGGGTATAATGGTGCAATCGACATCACTGTAAGGTCAGAAGAGATTTTTCGGCTGCGACCTGACGAGTAGGAACGGGCTGGTCCAGGGGGGACGGGTGGGAAGAGGGTGGTCAGAGATTGGGACAAAGGAATGAGGGGTGATTTTCTCCCGAGAGCCCAGGCACTCTGAACGTGGAGGGGACCGTCGGGGGCAGTTAAGGAGGGCTGAGGTGCACCGGAGAGGGAATTAGACTTTCCCCTCTGCCTTACACTCTTTGGGCCCTGCCCTTCTCCCGCCTCACCGAGGGGACTGCAGCACCCCCGGGTCCCGCACTGTGGTCAGCTCCTCCATGTCCCCTTCTCTCCCAGGGCTGTGTGCCTCACCGCCTAGCTCTTGCCTGCCCCTCCCAGCTCTACCCGGGCCTTCCTCTCCTCCGCACTCTGTTTTCCTCACATCATCTCCCAGTGTCATGGACTGTCTGTCGCTTCTAACCAAATCCCATCCCAGAATTCTTTCCTGACACGCAGGTTTATGGGTCTCTTTGCCCAATGGTCCTCGCCACCGGGGACTTCGTCACCATCTAACACTCCGATCATAATTAGACAATGTCTCAATGTTGTTGGGGAAAAAAAAAGTAGAAAGTTATAGGAAGTCTTCTTTGATCCCAACCTGGCTTAAAAAGGGATCAACTGAGCGTTTGACCCGACCTGTGGAAAGTGGGGGTAGATGGTCGGTGGTGAACAGCTTTCCTTTATGCCAATAAGGAAACGGAAATTAAACAAAGGGCTCTGATCAGCTGATTAATGCTGTTGAGGCCAGTTCCCAGGGAAGCTAAGTTGAATGCCCTTGTCTATATCCTAGTCATTTATGATTTCTTCCAACTCAAGGTGATTGGATTGTTCAGGCTGGACGACGCAGATGTCCTTTCAGGGACCATTTCTATACTTTGTCACTAGAGAGGTTTCTCTGAACGGGTGGAGCACCAGGCCGGATGATGGGCACACTCTATTCTCCTATATATGTTTGGAATCGTTTCTAATACAACTCTAAAAAAAAATAACATCTCTTATTAAAAAAAAAAAAAAAACGAGTCTGTCTTCATCCTTAACCTACCTCCTAGTTTGAGAGAATGGGTTCCACGCATGAACGTGACTTCTGCGGGAAACCGTGTGCTACGAAACGTAAAACTGTGCACCGGGGCTGCAAGTGACATCATCAATGAATTATGTTTCTTTGTGTTCCTTTTCCTTGTGCTTCTAACCATATATGTATATAAATGTGCATGCACCCTCTCTGCGAATTTCTGAGCACGGAGGAAGTGGTTCAATCTGCTTGTCTCTGAGCAGCTGCTGCCTTTTGGAATAAAGAAGTAACTCTGCCTAGTTTCTGATTCAGATGCAATACGAGACTTGCTTTCATCCGCCACGGCTAAATTTAAACGCCTGCCTTCTCCTTCTGTGAAACTTAATCCTCCTTCCCCATTACATTGTAGAAAAAGGAAAAAAAAAAAATCAACCCTGGCTTTCACATGGTGTTTAGGTAGAGCTGCAAGAGGAGTTTGAAGTGCTGAGTACAAGAAGCATCGAGGAGAGAAGGCAAACCGTGCTGGGAGCGGGATGCAGCCCAGAAGGCGCACAGGACACAGATGCTGGGCAGCGCGTGGGGGCATCCAGGCCCGGAGGGCAGCGAGTCCGAGGACCGCGCGCTCCCGAGGACTGCGCGCTCCCGAGGAGCTCCAGTTTCCTCGCCCGCTGCCCTTTCTCTTCCTTCCCCCACTTCTCCCACTCCCGTCCTCAGTTCAGCAGAACAAGATCACTTCTCTCGATCAAGCTCGAGGTGCTCAGCGTTATCTACTTGCACATTTATCCCCTTTGTTTCCATTTTTATTTCGATGTAATTTCAAACACACAGAAAACCTGTACGGACAGTGTTGGGAACCGCCATATACCTACCCTCAGCCCTCCTCCCGCTTTTATTTTCCCTTTCTCTGTTTTTCTTGCCACGTCTGGCCAGAGTTTATCAATTTTATTAATCTTTTCAAAGGACCAATTTTGGTTTTCTCTATTTTTGTTGATTTGCTATTTCTCTGATTTCTGCTCTTGTTTCAATCATTTTCTTTCTTTCTGTAACTTTGGGCTTTAAGTTTGTCCTTTTTCTAGCTACTTAAGGTGAGAATTTAGATCAACCGATTCAAAGCTTTTCTTCTGTAATATGAGCATTTGGAGTTAGAAGTTTCCTTCTAAACATACATAGCCTGGCCTGCATCCCACACGTTTCGATATATTGTGTTATCATTATATTTTGGTTTAAGATATCTGAAAATTTTCCTCGTGATCTCTCTTTTTTGACTCATGAGTTAATTAGTAGTGTTTGTTGTCTAATTTCCCAGCACTTGGGTCTTTTCTAGCTTTCTTTTTATCGTTGTTTCTAATATAATTCCATTGTCATTACAGAACATATTCTGTAAGATGTCTAGTCCTTTAATAGTTATTGGCTTATTTTATGGTCTGTCCTGGGGAATGTCCCACGTGTCCTTGAAGAAAAAAAAAAGTGTTCCCTGTGGTTGTCGGGCAGAGTGTTCTGGACAGAGGGGGGATAATGTGCCCACACAGTGTGGGCCAAGCCCCAGCCTCGGCCTGACCCAGAGGGCGTTTTGACGGATGAATTACACCTGGGAGTTTGTCTCCCCACCGACCAGGGAGCCGTGTTTTCCCTCCTGCAGCAGGGAGAGGAGCAAGGACACGCGAACTCCCAGGCAATTCTCTCCCCTCTGTGTGCCAGCGCGCAAAGCAGGCTGGGTAGCCCAACCCCGAGAGTGATTTTTCTGAGCAAAATCACAGGGAAAAGCCATGGAAAACAAAGGGCGCAGAAGCTGCAGGGTGACTGAGCAGAGACTGTGAAAGAGATTGTGATATTGTGATTTATAGTAAGAAATATATATTTGATATCTGTCCCTGTTCCTGTCCCTATGGCCGGGGTGGTCCGAATGTAAAAATTCCTGACTCAAAGCAGGTGATGTTGGTAGTCACGTCCTAGACCTGTAGCTTCCTAGACAAAGGTCAGTCTTTAACTTTGAAATTGTCTGTTGTCTTTGTGCATCTGAGATAACATACTTTTGAAATGTCAGCGTAATCTTTGTGTCCAGACCCCCCCGGAGGCACCGCCACACAAGACCGCGCTGACCGCACTGTTATCTCGGTGGCAGCCGTCCATCGCTGCAAATAGTCACCACCCCATACCTGCCCGTGTGCAAATGTCCGCTGTTCTTTTTACCCACCCTCGGATATTTCCCCTTTGCTTTCCTTGCCTCTCTAATCTACCACCGACGAATTTCACGTAACCCTTTTACGTCTCTCCCCTTGATTCCAGTGTCTCACCTAAATTGCAAAACTATCGTTCTTCGCAGCATGTTCTCATCCTGTTGAGATTTTGCTTCCTGGCAACTGTTTCAGTTGGCTCAAATAAACTCTTCTAAGACTTTTTCTGAGGTCGGATGTTCTTTCGCGGACAGCTTAAAACATGGCAGGGATGACAATGCTATGATCCACAGTGGAACATGTTGGAACATACTAACAACTTTCATCAGACTTCCTGTCATACCCCCTTTATTCACATGATCCATTCCACGGATCATATGATCAAAGTGAAGGTGGAGATTCTTGGGCGCCACCAAGTGGCCGTCAGGGGTATACCCAGGGTGCTCTGGTTGAAGACCCTCTCCCTCTCCAGATTTCTCCCCTGAATTTGGGGGCTCCTTTTGGAGCAGAGAACGTCCAAAACAGTTGTCAGAGGAGCCCGGCTGGAAAGTGAGGAAAATCAGGTACGGCCCTGAGAAGAGAGAACATGGTTGCAGTAGCCAAAGCATTTTCAGCCGGAGCATCTCATCATCTTAAGGCATTTGGAGATTTATTTCTCTTCATTGTTTCCCCAGCTGACCGTAAATATGAAGAACTCGAAAGTCAGCTGGAATCAATGAACACAGTGGCAGATTTATGAGAAAGGTACGTGTTTTGAGGGGAGCAGTTAGTCCATCACCTGTGCAGATGTCGGACATCAAAGGGGAACATTCCCCTACCTCGTGCTCTGAAACCCATGAACAGATCCATCTACGTGAAAGGTGACAGTAAGATGTCCTTGAGGCCAACACGGGTTCTGTCAGGTGGACCATCATTCTATACATCAGCTGAAGATCGAGCGCACTCGTCGGGGATCCTGACAGAAAAGAGGTGGCACACTACAAAGGGGGCATTTAATTAAGAGAAGCTAACGAAGGGCCTATTCACAAAACTATGGAGCAGGGTTTGGAGACCCAACCAGGGATGGCACTAACGGAAGAGGCAAGCTACCCCACACCTGAGCGGGCAAAGGGAAGGAGCGGTTCCTGGGACCTTGGACTACGGCCTTTGTACAGGAGAACAGCTACTCTTGAGCCACAGCGCGGCTCTCTACTCCTGCCCTTTGATCGACAGCTGATGCATGTCACTGGCCAGATTTCAGAAGTCGTGCTTTAGCTGAACTGAAGGACCCTCCTCACCTGCATTTAAGAAGCAGACAAGGCAAAAATAGAAGATTCCAGCAAGATAGATTTTCCGGCTCTAGCCGCAGAACACAGGCTGGAGGCACACCTGGTGCTACCAACTGCAAGGAGAATTGTAACAGATGATGGGGAGTGGTCTCTGTTACTCTTCATACAACAAAGATAATTTTTTAATATTATTTATTTATTTTCAGAGAAGAGGGGGAAGGGAAGGAGAAAGAGTGGAAGAGAAACATCAATGTGTGGTTGCCTCTCATGTGTCCCCCACTGGGAACTGGCCTGCAACCCAGGCATGTGCCCTGACTGGGAATCGAACCGTGACCTTTTGCTTCACAGGCCCGCGCTCAATCCACTGAGCAACAGCAGCCAGGCAAAGATAATTTTTATAATGGAGGAAAAGAAGGAAGTGTTCACTAGCGTCATGAATACCTGTTGCTGGGGCTGGCAGGACTTGTTTAAGTGAAGGAGAGGCCTCTTAGATGTTAAGACCTGAGTAATCATTTAATGGTGTCAGCCTATGTTAGCTGCAATAGAGTTTTTTTATTTGGAGAATAATTTAATATTTACTGTTGCTAAAAGCCGACATGTCCAAAAGGGTATGTACTTGTGAAACTGGGGAGAGCCCACATCGCTTGAGGATGGCTACTTGTCTAGATGAAAATGAGTGTCTCTCTATTACTGTCAAGCCCAAGTAACGGGCTTTGCACAGGCTAAAGTAATTTATTTAGAAGCTTTGTGGCCCTTGAGGGCACAAGAAGAAAGGGAGACTAAGAATCTCATTTGAGGCCTTTTAGTGAGAAGGAAGCCGACGGAAAACTATCATATTGGATGAGAACAGTTTCCAGGAAATACTATGTTATTTAATTTGCTTTAAGAATTAGTACAGGAGTTCTAGGCTGAAACTGCGGATTAAAAATGTGCATCTAGATCCATTTCCTCTAAAATCCCTCCTAAAACCACAGTAAAATATTTATTTTAAAAAAAGATTTGATCTATTTATCTTAAGAGGGGAAGGGAGGGAGAATGACAGGGAGAGAAACATCAATGTGTGGTTGCCTCTGGTGCGCCCCCTAGTGGGGACCTGGCTCTCAAGCCAGGCATGTGCCCTGACTGGGAATCGAACCAGCCACCCTTTGGTTCACAGGCCAGCACTCAATTCACTGAGCCACACCAGCCAGGACAGAAAAAAAATTTTTTTTTAACTATAGTAAATCCACAAGGATGAGGAGAACAGGGAAGACAAGCGTAACAAAATGTGGAAGCTAGACAGCAGAAGAGAAATGCTAACTGTTGTAGCAGATCTAGGAAGGGACAATTCCTGAGCTAGTAGTTGGCAAAAGTGAAAGCCAAGCTGGCGTAGACCGTGGAATCCTAAAAACCGTAACCACCGGCAGGACCAGGTGTCTCTGGAATTGGGAGTAGAGGAGGGTCCAAGGTAACGAGGAGCAAGTGGGCCTCCACGGCTCCTTTGTCTCTGCATCACCACCCTTGGCCTTTGGTTTCCCATTACTTCATTCATTAGGGCAATATTTTCTTTGAATTTTGTAAACATATCTTCTTTTCTACTTTTGAACATATTTATAATAATTTCCTTAAAATCTTTGCTAAACCCACCATCTGGACCATTTTGAGGTCAGTTTCTATTGACTCTTTGTTGTTTTTTACTATGGGCACATTTTCGTATTTTCTTGCATGTGTAGGAATTTTATACTATTCAAGAGACCATTACCACCTCTACTTTTTTTGTATTTTTAAAATTCTGTATTTCTACTATGAATAGGTAATACTCTTAAATGTGCAAATGTCAGAAGATTAATTAAAGGGCATACAAGGAAGTCTATTTCCTTCCCCATCTACCCAGTCCCCACTCCCCAACATGTATCCATGGTAATTAGTTTTTTAATGAACAGGAGAGTATAGATGCATGTACAGACATCTATAATCACTATTTTCTGCACAAATAGTAGTATAATATGTTTACTATTTTGCACCTTGCATTTTTTTTTTTTAAGTATGAAAGGGTATTGGCTCACATCACTGAAAAGTCCATGGCATGGCTAACAACACGGCAGGATCCTGGGCCTCAGCCAGTCATATTAGAACCATTTCTTTGCCTTTTCCTCTCTTGCCTGCACTCTCCTCTGTGGTGGCTTCATTCTCAGGCTAGCTCCTGCCACTCCCAGTCCCAACTGCATGAAGACATCCTAACAGCATGGGAACCCCAGCAGAAAGGGCATATTCCCAGTAAAGTCTAACAAAAAGTCTTGGGGAGAGCTCTCATTGGACCAGCTAGAGTCACAGGCCCATCGCTGAACCAATCACAGAGGCCAACCTGGTGGGCTGTGCTGACTGGCTAGGTCTAAGTCACATAACCATCTCTGAGGCCCTGGACTTGAGCATCCAGTCCCACACTGGCATGAGGCACAAGGGCTGGAAGCTGGGGAGAGGTGGCACCCCAAAGGAATAGCAAGGTGCTGTTGGCGGAAGCTTCTCCACTGGTGAAAACATGTCTACTGCAAAAGGTGCTGTTTTGTTTTTGGGTTTTTGGCTCTTACATGCCTGGAACCTGCTTGTGTAGCTGAGGCCACTCCTGCTTCCTAGCACTGGCCTCTTGGAAAATACCCCGGTGTGGAAAGCAGCTGCCCCAACAGTGTTTTGTTTTTTGATCCTGTATTTGCCCACTTGCCATCTATTAACTGTAGGGCCAAACTAATATTTCCTGTGATGCTGCTTCTGCAGGCATGGAAAGTCTTAACTACAAACTGTCCAACTAATCCCAAGTCCAGACCCACAGCCACCTCCTCTGTCACCCCCACACACCACTCCAACATTGCTGCTGCCCTAAATCAGCTCAGGGCCAGGAACCAGACATCTGGGAAGTGACCCTATGCCCTAAATCTTGCTGTAATTATTTCACCCAGGGGTTTATCAGGTAAACACTCAAAAGAAACAAACAAAAAAAAAAAAAGGGGGAAATGGTCGGAGACAGGAAAAGACTTTACCTGCCTGCAGATACAGGTGCTTAGCTGTTCTAAAATATTTTTTAAGAGGAAAAAAGGGGTTATGGAAAGTAGGGGACGGATTAGGCTGAGGAAGGGAGCAGCTGCTGTCTAGAAGTACTGGGTCCTCCTGGCTTCCTCTTTCATCAGCCTGAGACAGAAACTAAGAAAAAAACCCACAGCTTCACTGGCTAAAAGCCATGTAACAGATACATTATGTATGTATACGTGACCCGTAACTACCTTAAAGCAAAGATCCTTAATGTGGCCCAATTGGAAGTCCAAAATTTATATACTAATGTATATAAAAGAAGATAAAAAGGGTGCTGACTGGCTTCTGTGTGTCTGCAACATAGGTTCTAAATTAACTGCAACATTTGCTAAAATGCACCAATTGACAAAACTTTGTGGATGTAATTATTATCGGAGCTCAAATTATAGCTATACTTGGGGATCCCATTAAATGTAAACACTGTGCCCCTCTAATCTTAAGAAAGTAACTACAAAAGATGAAAAAATAGGAATGCCTCGCTTTATAGCCTTGCCTAAACTTCCCATACTGACAATACCCATGGCTGGAAAAATATCCCACATTGGACCAACACAATGAGTAATATGGCATCCCAAGAACCCCATTCCCCAGTTAAAATAGTTAAAATGGTCTAATATAAGTTAAAACAGGGCCTTTGAGGATTAAAACTTATTATACAAAGCCTAATTAATAAAGGGGTGATTGGCCTACTGCTTTTCCGCTGGAAACTCCTAGGGCTGTCATAACAAAATACCACAGACTGGGTCATTGAAGCAACAGACATTGATTTTTCTTGTAGCTCTGAAGGATGGGAAGTCCAAGATCAAGGTGCTGACTTGTTCAGCTTCTAGTTAGGCCTCTCTTCCTGGCCTGTTGATGGTGGCCTTCTTGCTGAGTCCTCACATGGCCTTCCCTCTGGTAACATAAAGAAATCTCTCTCTCTCTCTTCCTACAATGCTACCAGTCCTATCAAATCAGGGGCCGATCCTTATAACCTCATTTAACTTGAGTTACCCTTCATAAAGGTATTACCTCCAGTACAGTTTCATTGGGAGTTGAGACTTTGACATGTACATTTTGGGAGGACACAAACGTTCAGTCCATAACCAGAGCCCCACGGTGGATTACTACAACATGAATGCTTTGGTCCCATCCATCAGGGCCTCCACACCCAATATCCAACATCAAAAGTACTGGCTCATCTCCCAGGCATGAGGACACCTCCTGAAAGCCGTACCTAACCCTCCGGCTCTGCCTATGTGGCCCTCCTGGGCGCTCCCATACCTGTCCTGTTTCTTATGGCTATGTCGTCATATTAGGGTACAAGTGTCTGCCTCTTTCACAGATGTCTAACACACTGTGTGCTCCATTAGGAAGTTCTCCAGAGCCAAGCACCACGCCTGGCACTAGATAAAGATGCAAACTTGAAGGTCAGTGAAGAAACAGGCAAAAAGAGGGTTTTGGTCTTGTGTAGAGCAGGCATTTCAGCTGAATGTCAACCCCTCTTTTAGTTGAGAGGGTCCTACTTAATGTTGTTAAGTGGTATCCTTTGAAGTGTAAGTGTTAGCCGCTTTCTTTTAGATTATTCACAAGCTTGAACCTTGTCTCTATCCTGCTTCCTACTTGGCCATTTTTGCTATTAAATATCTGCTTAACTTACTCTGCTTTTGCTTTTTTTCTATAGAATAATTTTACAATGTGTTTTGTTTGCATCTGTTTTTTGTAAAATTTAAAACTTGGCAGACTTCGCACATAAAAAAGGAACAAATTTCGCCTTTTCCTTAAAAAGAGAAATAAAGGATGGAATTTTAAAAAGGAAAGGAAGATCTGGCGTCACTGGGCCAGATTCTCGCGTGGCCAGCAAGCAGCTGGAGCCGCACCTCGGTCTGCACAGGCCCCTGGTGGAATCTGGGTTTGCGATCCCAGTGAATGACAACTTACTGTTGCTCGAGTGCAGCAGTACCCGAGAGGCCGAGGCCCGCGTTACTAATGGAATGGAGAGGCTACCGGAACCTCAGACGGTCAGAGCCCAACAGCTCCGGGCACAGAGCCTCTCCGCCTGGGGGAACCGGCAAGTGTCAAGCCCCCCTCAAACCCCAGGGTATTCAACCCCACCGCAGTCCGCGACCCCGTTGCCTGTTTTGTATGAAAAACCTTTACCGGCACTAGGAATCACAACAAAAACAGAGCCCCAATTAGCACCGGAAGCCCGGCGTTTAACCAGAGTCACCTGACACGTCATTGTGAATTATGATTGGGCTTCCTTAGCGGAGCAAGGTGGCCCCGCCCCGGAAGCCCAAGGGGGGGCGAGGACAGGCGCGGAGGCGCAACGGTATTGGTCGGTTCCCTCAAGGAGCAGCCAATCGGAATCTGCTGACAACTGGCGCGAAGTGAGGTGGCTCGCGGAGCGCGGAATGTGGAGGCGGCGCGGGGAGTTTGGACCCCGGTTCCGCCGGCTCCGAGCCTAAGAGAGAGGTGAGTGCGGCGCACGGACTGAGGGCCGCCCCGCCCCAGCGCAGCTCGTCTTCCCGGCCCGGCCGGAGAGGAAAGCTTCGCCGGCTCCTCCGTGTCTCGTCCCGGTGCGCTGAGCCCTGTCGTTTCGCGGGCTGCCTGGGAGAGAGCAAAGAGGGTTCCCCGAAGGACACAGGCCCGGGGCGGGGGCGCGCTGTCCCAGAGCCGCCCAGGGCGTTGGGGCCGAGCCGGCCTAGAGCCACTGACCTGGGTGTCTGCCGAAGAGTAGTCACTGGCCGGGCCCAGTCCAGGGCGCTGCTCCGTCCCCATTTCCCTCCGGAGGGAAAACCAAAACGCTGCTCCGTTCAGTGGCCTTCCACAGCCGGCTGCTCTGTTTTGAGTGTCGCCGTGTGCCACGTGTTTGGCACTCGTGGACTGACAAGTGTAGCGTCACGAGCCCGCAGTGAAGGGACGTAGGTCAGATGTCCGGGTTCGAATCCCGGCTCTTCCACGTACCGTACCCCTCTGACTCCACCGTTACTTCAACTAAGTGCCTCGATTTCCTTCCGATATGTAGGCGTAAAGAACCTGGGTTGTTGGGGGGGCGGGCGGGAAAAGGTGGCGAGGGGTCTGAATTAAACGATATAGTAAATGCCTCAAGGAGTATTTGGCTGCAGAGTAAGGGTTCGGTGTTCTTTACTCAGCGAAGTAGGTCAAACTGCCCCCCTAGAGCAGCCGAAGCGCAGAGACGCTGTCCGTGCTAAAAGGGCTTTTGCTGCTCAAGTGCTGGAGACGGGATTCGATCTAAGCGCTGACCCAAAGCGTCGACCCAAAGCGTCTTCCTCCATCCACATCAGGCTGTCGCCCATTGCCCTTGGGTGTCTCAGAACGGTGGTCCCCAGTGAGATGGGGAAGGTGCCTGCCTGCCCCTGGTGCCGCCAGCGTGGATGGCACCCGTGCCCCTGTCAAGGCTAAGGAGCAATCTTGGGGGGGGGGGGACTGAGCTGGGGATCAGAAGTCGAAAAGGGGGAGGCAGGTCTTCTGTGTGGCGAAGAGTAAATAGAAGGAAACCGACCCCAAGTTTTGTCAGCGGGGCCGCCGTCGGAAAGTAGCTCCTCCTGGGAGGAGACCCTCTGGAGAGGTAGCTGGTGCCTTCCTTATACCGAGCAGGAAACCCCGAGTTTAAAAATGGGGCAAAGGCCATGCTGTGCGATGTGCAGAAAGTCAGGAATCTGCAGGGGAATTGCACACACCCACTTGGGGACAGCCAGCACGATCTGTGAGAACGGAAGGGAAGGGGACAGAAGGGGAGTGAGTGGGATTTTAAAATATATTTGAAATGTTTTATGCTTTGAAAGAGAGAAATAGGATCGAAGTTCATTTCTTAAGTTTGGTTGGTGGGTACATGGTTATCATTTTATTTTGCGTATTTTTCTATATGTTTGAAATATTTAAAATTCAAAGAAATAGATCAATATAAATGTATATAATAAATATATTAAGTATATATTTTAGAACCTATGTCTTTTTTATTTTAATACATATGTATTCTTTATTTTTTAAATATATTTCTTTTAAGGAAAGAAAGGATAGAACAAAGAGGTCCAAAGTAATTGCAAAATACTCTTGGGAACTAAATGTTGAATGCCCCAGTGGGTCTCCATTGCCCGATAGGAATCATTGCCCAAGTCCATGGCACAAATAGTACGTAGACTTCCCTTTTTTACAACCTCTACCCTGATTGGAAAGTTCTACTTGTTTCAAGCTTGTCTTTTATATTTCTTTTTTTTTTAATATTTATTTATCTTTAAAGAAAGGATGAGAAACATCAATGTGTGGTTGCCTTTTGGGCGCCCTCCCCACTGGAGACCTGGCTCCACAGCCCAGGCAGGTGCCCTGACTGGGAATCAAACCAGCGACCCTTTGCTTCACAGGCCTGCGCTCAATCCACTGAGCAACACCAGCCAGGGCTTATATTTCTTTCTTTTTTTTAAAATTTTATTTATTTATCTTTAGAAGGGAAGGGAAGGAGAGAAATACCAATGTGTGGTTGCTTCTGGTGCATCCCCTGCTGGGAACTGGCTTGCAACCCAGGCATGTGCCCTGACAGGGAATCGAACTGTGATCTTTTGGTTTCACAGGCCTGTGCTAAATCCACTGAGCTACACCAGCCAGGGCTTATATTTCTAAATGTAGTAAGTTTAGTTGCTTTATACTCTCATGCCTGATGTTGTTTGCTTCTGTTACAACTCATTCTTGTTTCCATGTGTGCTTGGCTGTTTTTACCTGTATTTGGTATACACCGTCTCGAAAAAATTATTTGTAGGCATTATTTAAGACCTAAGGTAAATGCATATTCCTCCAGAGATGTGCTTGTACTTGCTTCTGCCAGGTGCCTTGGAGTTAGAATCACTTTAATCTGAATTCATGGCTTGAGGGTGTGTGTGTGTGTGTGTGTGTGTGTGTGTGTGTGTGTGTGTAAAATTATGCTTGTATAAAAACTGGGTTGAAAAGATTCTTGGGCTTGTGGTTTCAAGGTCTGTCCCATTCAGTCCCTCAGCAATTACTAACTTTACTTATACACAGACACCTGGGGATGGAAGTGGGGTTTAAATTTTGGTTTATCTTTTTCCAAATGATATAGTCTTCCAAAATGAGGAGGTGCCTTTAGACACGCAAGGATTGTGGTCTTGAAATATTCCCCACTTAATTTAAAAAATCAGGGCTCTTTGCCGTGGCTGGTGTAGCTCAGTGGATTGAGCACAGGCCTGTGAAGTAAAGGGTCACCAGTTTGATTCCCAGTCAGGGCACATGCCTGGGTTGCAGGCCAGTTCCTAGCAGGGGACTCACGAGAGGCAACCACACATTGATGTTTCTCTCCCACTCTTTCTCCTTCCCTTCCCCTCTCTCGAAAAATAAATAAATAAAATATTAAAAATAAATAAATAAAATATGTATTTTTTTAAAATCAGAGCTCTTTGGGGAAATGGCTAATTGTAAGTCTGGGACAAAAAGAGAACAAGCCTGGGATATCTTTTCATTCAAGATAGTGAGGAAACTCAAAGACTACTAAGGTTATGTCAAATGGAATGAAGAACCAGCCTGCAAAGGTTCCTACTTAACATGGAACAGTTCTGAGAATCAGTAAAAGTGGTAACTGTATTGGATGGAAACATACACAAATATGTTCAATCCATGAGTTTATAATGATACTAAGAAAATGGTGATCGCCATTGGAGGTCGTCAGAGTATGAACTCATCATTTTGAAAATTAACAAATAAAGGAAAGGAATTAGACATTTATCCTGGGTCACAGTAGCCTTCTCTTGATAGAAATACACAGTGGGATAAAAGTAGGTTTACAGTTGCTTGTATAGAAAATACATAGTAATACAAAGATAAACTCTGTTTTGCATACTTACAACTGTAAACCTACTTTTGCCCCACCCTGTATTTCAGCTAATGACAAATGAAGGAGTGGCAATTAATATCACCATTTGGCGGGGGCAGCTTCCGGAATGGTGAAGTGAGGATGTGTGCATAGATGGTAGTTGTGTAGGAGTTCATTGTACCCTTCTGTCTGCATTTTCATGTTTATTTTGGTAATAACTTTATTAAGATGTGGTTAAGGTGGCCTAACCTGCACATTATGTTATGCAATAGTTCAGCAACATCAGTTTGTTCTGCAAGGGGAATATACGGTTGGTAAAAGTCCTCTCTCAGGTTGAACTAAGTAATTATGAAGCCTGGTGCCTTGCTGGTAAACCATTGCTTCCACGGGTGGTGCTCTTTCTTCCTTGCCCCCGTGGGCAGAGAATTCAGTGATTCATTTGTTCTTCGGGTTCAGTAGGCTTCGAGTACTTTCTCCCACCTCCCTCCCTGTCCAATTGCTATTTATTCTTTGAGCCCAGGCCAAATGACATTCTTCTGCGAGCCCTTTCCTATTAATCCCTTCCCTAATGTCTTTTGTGCGTATTTTAGCATTGGGGGAAAACCAGGCCATTTTGGTATTCAAGTGAGCCTTCAGTTGTTTAAAGATTATATATTTCAAATGTTACCAGTTGCATAGGTCAAAACAGTCTGTTGACTAAAAAAAAAAAGCCTCATTACTTTGCACACAGTTGGGAGAGTTCTCCATGCCCTTTGCTCCCCCAGTCCCCTCAAAATATGGTGATCAGTGCAAAGTAGTGACTCTGCTGATCTTTTTTTCCTCCTCTCTTTTTAGGATCATGGCTGCTGTTCCTCAAAATAATCTACAGGAACAACTGGAACGTCATTCAGCCAGAAAACTTGACAATAAATTAAGTCTGTCGAAAACAAAACCTTTGTAAGTATTTTGGTCGTTTTGTTGTTACACAGGCACTAACCTACGGTGTCATACAAATGAGATGCCTGCGCTTTCAACCCTTTCATTGTGTAGATGAGTAAATAAAGCTGTGAGGTCAGTGGTTTTCCCACTTTGCAAATTAATGGCAGAGCATGTGTTTGCGGCACCAGGTAATAAATTGTTCAGCCCGTTTGCAGTTTCTGACACATAACACTTGCTCAGTAAATATTCGTAAAATGAATAAATAATGAGTCTTTTTGTAAATTCAGGCAAATGGGTATTTTTTAATTTTTTAAAAGGTTTTATTTGTTTATCTTTAGAAGTGAAGGGAAGGAGAAAGGGAGAGAAATATCAGTGTGTGGTTGCTTCTCGTGCATCCCCTGCTGGGAACTGGCCTGCAACCCAGGCATGTGCCCTGACTGGGAATCGAACCACGATCCTTTGGTTCGCAGACCCGTGCTCAATCCACTGAGCTTCACCAGCCAGGGCTATTTTAAATATTTTAATAAAATTTTATATCCTTTCCAAAAACAATTTGTGAGGAAACTGTAGTTCTCTGGTTCTGTTCTTCCCCCAAAGCTATACCCCGAACTTCTAATGATATCTAACAATAACATATATTCGTTATTGTACTCTTAACCAGGTTCTAGACTGGGCGCTTGACTTCAAAGTGACCATTGACCCTTATGTCACTAGATCCAGAGATGTCCAAGACTCTTGCTTTGCTCCAGATCTCAGTATAGTGAGCAGTTTTTAACTTTTTCCCCTCATAAAACTTTTATCAGAGTAGCAATGAGCAGCCGCATTTGAGTCTCTTCTGTTTTTCACTTATGCTGTCCCTCCCTCCGGAGGTGCTGTTAATTAAGGACTCCCAGCCTGAGAGATACAGTTCTGGGAATGGCCTGGATAATTAGCCCCTGAATAGGGAGGATCAGGGCACACAGAGTATAATTTAAGTAAATCTTTAAATGGGAGAGGGGAATAGAGACTTGGCTCACTGGTGCCACGATGAAGGTAAGTTATATAAATTAGTAAAAATCGTAGAGTTTTGTGGAGTTGGTGGGTTTCTTAAAATGCTTCTAAGTTAGGTTTTCAATTTGTCCAGTGCTTACACTTTCAAGAAGAAAATATCTTCAGCCAACAACGTGTGTGTGGCCAGTGTGTCAGTAGCAAGGACACCTGCGTTAAGTGATAAAGATGTGAATGTCACTGAGGACCTTTCCTTCATTGAAACTTCCCCCTATAATCAGCTGACAAGGATCTGTGACTTCAAAAATGCTGCCACAGGACAGCAGACCAAGAGGATCGGTTCAAAACCATTGTTGCCAGACCCGGTGCAGGCTCCGAGGGCAGTTTTACATACTACCCAGAGCACTCCGATTGTGAAGGAGTCTCGTGATGCTACTTTCAAGAAGTTAGAGTTTAGTTCTTCCTCAGACTCTCTTATTACCATCAACGACTGGGACGATATGGATGACTTTGATACTTCTGGGAATTCAAAAGCATTTTTTACACCAGTCCGAAATCACTTCGTAAGAGTAAGCACTGCTCAGAAATCAAGAAAGCCTAAGAAAAACGTTTTTAAAGCACAGCCTCATACAGCTGATTTGACTCCTTCCTCCTCCGATTGCAAGCAAGTGCCTTTGACTACGGAACGGGAGGCCGACTCCCAACAGTCAAGTAGCGATGTGATTTGTATTGACGACGGCCCTGATTGTGAGGAGTTTACAAGCAAAGATACTCAGGATAGTCCCTCTGTAAAGCTTCATTTGGGAGAGGAGAAAGGTAAAAATTACTATTTTATTTTTATTTCAGTGTATTGATTACATTTGTTCATTCAGAGCGAGGCACGGGAACAGTAGCGAGTATGAGGTAGCTTTGTTCTCAGGGTCATTAGGGGCGCTTATTGGACAGTAGGTTGATCACACGCTCAAGGCAGGGCATACTGATGAGATGAAAGATTTTATTCTGCTAATAAAAATTTTAGATTAACACCAAAGCTTGCGCTGTGATTTTTATGTGTGAAGAAAATAAGGTTCGTAGAGGTTCAGGTGGCCTGTTAGTGGTCTGCTGGCTTGGGAAGTGGTAGAATTGGGAAGTGAAGCTAAGCCTTTCTATTCTAATTCCTTAAAGGCTTGCTGCCACCTCATATTGCTGTGTAATGTGATCTGATTATGCTATTAAACATTATAAATTAGCCCTGGCTGGTGTAGCTCAGTGGATTGAGCACGGGCCTGCGAACCCAAAGGATCGTGGTTCGATTCCCAGTCAGGGCACATGCCTGGGTTGCAGGCCAGTTCCCAGCAGGGGACCCATGAGAGGCAACCATACATTGATATTTATCTCCCTCTCTCCTTTCCTTCCCCTTTAAAGATAAATAAATCTTTTAAAAAAATGTTATAAATTACATTCAAATTATTTTCTGTTTAGGTCTCATAGTTACTAGATGTCTAGAACTTAATAGCTAAGATTAGCTATATGTGGAAGTACCTTCCTTATGAAATAGTCATAAATATGAGGCTAAACTTTTTAAACCCCTGAATCCCATTAAGGTTTACCGTAGGATGAGAGAAGACCAAAAAGTGATTCATAATGAGCAGAACTATAGAGTCTAATCAGATGTGCTGCTGTTCATAAAGAGAAAATTTGGTAAAAGGTCAACTAAAGAGCAAGAATTTGGCATTGTGGTTTTTCTTATATTCAGGAGAGAAACACCATTTGGTAGACTGAAGTCACTAGGAAGCCTTTGTGATAAAGTAAAAGTAGTTTGTACAGAGAACAGTGTTTGTACAATGATCAGATTCATTTGTCTCACTTCACCTTTATTTAAATATGAGCCAAAAACAGAAAACAAACATGCTAATGCTAAGTGTGGGCTTCATTTCACTGGAGACAGCCATCCTTAAGCAGGTCTCTGGCCTCAGGCCAGCATTCACTGGACTGCTCCAGTTGACTCAGTGGTTTGTGAAGAGTTAAGCCACTGTTATGGTGGGAGAGGAGAGGACTCACGGGCGGTGTTACTGTTCAGGATGTGCCCGAGGCACTCACTTTTCAGTGCTCATACCCTGTTCTGTGTCATTAATTATTTAAGTAACCTATGTTTATCAACTGTGCACTTTAGATAATAGTGAGAAAAAAAACAACTTGGAAGAAACTGAGTTACATTCAGTTGAGAACTCTCCGTGTGTTGAACTCGAAGATGATTACAACACAGATTTTGTTCCACCTTCTCCAGAAGGGACGACTTCCGCCTCTTCTTCCTCTTTGAAGTGCTTTAGGTAAAACAGCTAACTAATTAGTAAGCATTATTGTTTGTTTCTGGAATATCTGAAATAACTTAATTATGTAATATTATTTCTGTATAATTTCATGTTCTGCACAGTTTATATCCAAATGAAAGCTTCAGAAAGTCCCTGATGATCCATTTTATTTAATTGGTGGTATTCTGAAACTGTAAAGTTCCAGCTTTACAGTTACTATCAAAGTTGTAATTACATGAGACCTCCAAACAGTTTTGTATAGTTGGTTTTAACATGTGGGATATGTTCCTAAAAATATTGTATTTCTTAACTCCTGGACCTAAAATGACACAAAGCTAATTCTTCTTGTGGAAAGTGACTTTTGGTAAGTGATATGTTTTTAATTTTACGGGATATAATTGCCTACTGTATTTGACATTCACTGAATTTTAGCAAATTAGGGGCATGGTTGTGGTTAGTTGGTAGTGTGATGGGAAAAAACACATTGTCCACACAGCTCATCAATAGTTTAAAACCCTAATAGTCATTGTTACCTTTGTGCTCACCCCAGCCTAAATCACAGTCCAGTTGGGTGGTGGAGCACATTCCATGCTATTAACTGAGATTTTGATGAGCTAGATCCCAAAAGTATATTACCTTAATGAGGGGAGGAAGGCAGGAAGGAGGCGTTTGTGTGCGTAATCTAGTTTCTCCGGTTTGTGTTTTAACAGGTGTGTTGGGGTGTTTGAAGAGGCAGGAGAGGTTGAAGCGTGATTACTATTTGATGACAGAACTAAAAAACTGTTAACAGCTGCCCACTCTTCTTCTCCCTTCCGATAGAAATTCAGACAGAATTGCACAAAGTAGAAAACTCAGCAGGAGTTCATGTAGAGTCTGGGTTCTAAGCCAGCATCATCACTTAGCAGGGGAGGCAGCCGAGGCCCAGGAAGGAGCAGGGGATAGCCCGAGAGGATAAAATTCATGACAGATGAACTAAGATGCAGCCAGGGCTATTTCCTGGCTTTTCTGTTTGTTTATTTTAAAAGTGTGCATTGCACAAATAACACTAACCACTTTACCGGTATTCTTAACTCGTAGTCTCAACATTCCAACAAACCAAACATTATTCAAGTTTGGTTTGGATTTTTTTACATGTATATAATTTTTGCATTGCTGTGATAAACATGTAACTATAATTTTTATTCTTTTCTCTGAGTATTATTTTTAAAATATTTTCCATATAGTTTTTATTTTTATTCCATTAATGGCTGTATAATATTGAGTTGTACCTAGCTGTACCTAGTTCTCCAGCACTTGGAAAATGGTTATTTCTGAGGTAGAGTCTCTCTGTATATTTTTCCATTGCAATCTTGTGTACATGTTTGTACGTGTTATAACACAAATAGAATTTTCTAGAATTTTTATGTGCAGAGTACACTTGAATTTTATTTTTCATTTTTGTTTTAAAATGCTGGTTGTGACTTCTGAATTGATTTCAGAGGTGTGATGGTCAGGTAGCATATAACAGAAGAGAGAACAAATGTGTTTTTATAGCTGGCCTTCAAAATCTTCCATCGTCGGGCCCCAGACTGCCTTTTAGCTTTATCGCCAGTTATGTCCTTTCTGTAACCTAGAGCTGCGATGAGCCCAGTGGGACAACTTGGGGAACACTGCTAAAAATGTGAGGCTCTTTCTTTGTTATAACACCATATCATTTTATAAAGCATAGTTTTATTCATCACTGTTTGATTTAGTTAGAAGATTGCATCCTAAAATCCTGTTTTAGAAAAGTAGTTGATTCTTGGGTATCGAGTGAATAGAATTGTCTTTTTATCTCTTCTTAGTCTCACTTCTCATATCCGTCCTTCAAGGCTTCTGCCAACTCCACCCCCTTTGCAAAGCCTTCTCAGGTTCTGGAAAGGGTTATCTTTCTTTGGATTACCACAGTACCCTCTCTTTAATGATTAGTACTGATTTTATTGCTTTCAAAGTATTTTTTGAAAGTATTTTATTACTTTTCAAAGTATATCCAGTCAGACTGACCGTGTTTA
Source organism: Artibeus jamaicensis (assembly GCF_021234435.1). NCBI lineage: Eukaryota > Metazoa > Chordata > Mammalia > Chiroptera > Phyllostomidae > Artibeus > Artibeus jamaicensis. Next base: position 2,777,195 of record NW_026522049.1, on the reverse strand, counting down.
CATATGTTAATCTGTTTTTGCATGATGTACATAAGTTAACTATGTACAGATATACACATTATATGTGCTGGTATAGGAGGAGCCTGAATAAAATGCTTTGGAATCTCAGAAGAGATCGAGGTTAACGACCACCTGCTGGAGAAATCAGAAGAGTAACACTTGGGCGGGGCCGAAGGGGGCAGGTGAGGTGGGCTGCCCTTGGAGCCTGGGATGATTGAAAGGACGCCAATGGAGGTAAAGTTGAAACGGTCTCTTGGGCCAGAAGATGAAAGACTCTGAGGGCCAGCTGAGAGGTTTTAGAATTGAGAAGGTAACAGAAACATGTTTCTCTTGTATGTTAAATGTTGTGGAGACATATCAGAGGAAAAAATGATGCATTTGATGCGCTCTACACTTTGACTGGTTGTATTTGTTCTAATTGGCAGTATGTTAAAGGAGCCTGACCCCTGTGACAGGAAGACGGACGACCTCACCTCGCCCGAGAACTTGTCCAAACTGGGGGAAATGCCCGCTTGGCCGTCACCCCGCAGAACCAGCACGCACTGTGACGGTACAACCAGTATTTTAGACCTATCATGTATTTTAACCACTTATTTTGATACAAGTGAGATTGTATCTTTACCTGTGACTGTATAGTATAAGACAGCAAAGTCATAGTTCCTTTTGCCCTAATGTAGAGTCATCCTTGTTCGTTGGTTAGCCAGCATTTGCTCGAACAACTTGTAAACTTGCGTTTAGCCCTGGCCGGTACGGCTCAGTTGGTTGGAGCTTCATTCCATAAACTGAAAGCTTGAGGGTTCAATTCCCAATTAGGGCACATGCCTAGGTTGTAGGTTTGGTCCCCAGCTGGGGTTCGTAGGAGGGCAAACCATCGATGTTTCTCTCTCACGCTGGTGTTTCTCTCCCTCCCTCTCCCTACCTTCCCCCTCTCTCCCTTCCCCCTCTCCAAAATCAATAACCATGTCCTTGGGTGAGGATAAAAAAGTAAATAATAAACTTTTCAAAAAAGAATCATATCATGTTCTTGCAAAGTAACTCATTCTCTATTTCGAAAACACTACTTGTTAGAAAATTATTTTCTGTATTGTAATGAACCAAAATTTGCCTTTTATAACTCAATTCTTATAAGGTAAGTCTAAAGCTTCCAGGAGTTGTTGAGGATTTTTTGTTGTCTACATATTAGTAGGTGTTTTAACTCCTTACAGACAGTGGTTTTTAGACAACCTCCTAGTTCTCCTTGTGCGGAGTGTGGGTGTGGATCTTAAAGTTTAATGCTTTTTAGTTTGTTGGATTTGTTTCTTAATTCCTTACTTTTTTTATATTAAATATCTAGTATAAATGATCTAATAATGTAGTGAGACTGAAAAACAAGAGTCTCCTTTCTCACTCTTCATTTCTTCTTCCTGGAGGCTCTTTCAGTCTAGACATTTCTGTCCTATTCTGGAAGCTTTTCTTGTGTTTCCTTCTTTTCTCTTTTATTCTTCCTGAAACTTCTGTTCTTTGGATATTAGGGTTCCATTAATTATCTTCCTATTTCCCAGCTCTTGCTTCTCTGCTTTCTGGGAAGTTGCCTCAATTTTATCTTTAACTCTTACATGGAATGTTACATTTTTTACCAGTCAGTTTCTCAGGGCTCTTTTTTTTTCTCCGACTGTTTCTGTAATACATCCTACTCTTGTTTGGTGGATGCTGTATATATGTGGGGGAGTTTTGCACACACATGTGCAGTGGTCTCTGTGTGTTATTCCTGTTTGTTCCAAATTTCTTTTTGTTTAGTAAGTGCCTTACAACATTAACCAATTTAATGCTCACAGTGGCCCCGTAAGGTAGCTTCTGTTATCCCCATTTTACAGTAAAGGAACAGATGCAGGAGAGTTAAGTAATGACACCTGGTCCTGGAATTAGACAGCAGCAGAGCTGGGATCCAAACCCAGCAGTCCTGAGGCTCTTGAGTTTACACCGATAGCCTCTGCACTGGAGCGTTTCTGCATCGCCAGGTTTGAAAGTGATGAGCTAGCACAGGGGCAAGAACAGAGTCCTACAGGATGTCGTTGGAGGCCTCCCTCCCAGCTGACATCAGTCCATTCATCGCCAGTTCCTGTTCAACTAGTTACAAATCTACTTTCACACCTTAGTTCTCTCCCTTATGCACGGGATGCCATAGTCTTGGTCATGTGACCCCAGAAGTTCAAGGCCTGAGGCAGCAAGAAGGATCCGACAGGACACTGGCTGTAGAGTGACAGCAGCCTGCAATACAAACCCGTCTCCTCCCACCCCTGGCCGTGTCACTATGGCAAATGGGTTAAGCCTCTCTGGATTTTGGTTTCTTCTATAAAACGGGGAGAATGATATTTAACTTGCTGGGTGGTTGTCAGGATTCAAGGTAAAGTACCTAGTGCACTGCAGGCCTTCAGTGAAGGGCGGCTGTTGTTACGCCAGCCCAGTAATCCTTTCAAAGAACGGAGTGCATTAAGATGGCTGGTTTATTTTCATGAACTCTTGCTAACTCTATAATTGTTTCCTCTGCTCCTTAGAGTTCACAAAGAAGCCATTTGATAACGTGTTCTAGAATTTTGCCTTGAATTAACATCAAGATCGCCAGCTTGTAGCTTTTGGCACTCCATACAATTTTTTTTGAAAATTAGAACAATGTTTGCCTGTCTTCACTCTTCCATCAACTCTACTATTCACAAGAGGCCTCGCGTATCATCGAAATCTGTTTGCAGGTTTCCTTTGTACTCGAGAGTGTAGTCTGTCTAGACAAGGAGACTTGAGCTCCTTTCCAGTAGCTGTATCTCTCTCTGAGCCTGTGTTGGCTTTCATTTCCTTCAGACCATTGTTTAGTCTCCTCTTTCCCATCTCGTGGCCATTCTCCTTGCAGAGAGGACAGCAATGAAGGAGGAGTTCAGCGGTTCCACGTTTCCCTCTCAGACCTCACGCGCCTGTTGACATCAGTCCCCAGTACAGCCCGCCATCTTCCACAGGGGCTTGCTCCCACACGGCTCCGCACACTGCCCACTCCGTTCTCTCTTCCTCTTCTTTCTGCCTGGGAGACCCCTCCACTGACTGCACTTGCTCGTTGCTTTCCCAGCAGCCTTGTTCTCTTCCCTGAACATTTTCTTCCCTTTATTTCTCTGATCGTGGCCTGAGAACACTATTTCCTCTGCGGCCCACCTTCACTGCTTGTTTCTCCTGTCTGCCTTGGGCCCTACGGGTGGTGTAGGCGTGTTCCTGGCTTCTCTGACCAATGTGTTTCCTTTCCTTCATCTGAAGCCTCTGCTCCTTTGGCATTTTATTTTCCAGTTACATGGGTTAGAGAAATAAATGAGGAGTGGACTGGCTGGATTCAGACACCCAAACACTGTTATCAGGAATGTCTCTGTCACTCCTCCATTTCTGTTTGTCTCTGTTTTCTGCTTAGTCTTATTTCCCCAGAGAGAAGCTGTGTTTCCTTCCATGGCGGCAGAGAGGGTCCTTAGCAGCCCGCCTGGCTCATTGGAAAGGGAGGGCCTTCTTTGCAGCCAGAGAGCTCGACCTCCTCCCCGAGCTCCCTTACATCAAGAGCCCATCGAGGGAGTGGGGCACGGGGTGGTCTTCGAGAAGAAGGTCAGGGCGCTGCACTGCGACCACTGACAGGAAGCCGCAGGCCAGAACAGTGGTGGTCGGAGGGGAGTTCCTGTGTAGCCCGTTGTGATAGACTTGGTGAGATTTACACCTAAAGTGAGTAAAAAAATTGTAGTACATTAATAAGACTTTTTTCCAACAACCTTGGTTACCCTTGGAGAGAAACATTAAGAACTAACATGAAATTAAGTGATAGCACAGCTACAAGCTCTTGTGGTTTAGAATGGAGACAATCTGATTTCAAAGTATTTCATAGGCAGTTAATACGGACAGTGCGAGGTTGTTTCTAGTCTTGTTTTTAAACTCGTTCATATTTTACATGCATGACTTTGAAATGTTAAGTCTTTTTTGTTTTCAAGGGAAAATATTAACACCATAATTACTTTATAGCGAGACAGATAAGTTTACAGCAGCAGCTTATTTGCGCGATGGTCCACATCTGTAACTTAGTCGACGCTGTTCCTGAAGACAAACTGAAAGCACTGGACTGTGGGGACGACCTGCTCCAGCAGCGGGACGTGAGGTATGTCGCGTTTTCTCCGTCTGGAGGGCACCCGAGTGCATGTCCATCGCTCCACATGAGATGGGTACAGGGCAAAAGTTTTAGGCATTCTGAGCAGGATAAATGGTCACTGTGTTTTAAATGTATTTATTTGCTTTTTCAAATCATTCCTTTAGCATTTGTATCCAGATTCTTTAAATTGGAAAACAGAGGGTATATTTTGCCGCAGTTTGGGATGAGAACTAAAGCTATGCTTGTGTGGCCTCCCATGGTAGACCACTCACACTTAATAGTGTGTTGTGCATTTTCTCTTCAGAAGAAAGCTTCTAGCTGAAGCGGGTTTTAACCCAGATGATGCCAGTGTTCTCGGCTCCGTGTGGAGGCGCTGGCCTGATGACATCGTTGGCCCCGCAGCGTACATGGCGTCTGGTTCCTCACTGTACACCTCCCCAAAGGGCGATTTCTGCCCTGCAGGGAATTCAGATAAAGAGTTCCATTTTCTCCCCATTTCCTCAAATTCCATTTTGTCTGGGGAATGTTCAGCGACCACTACCCCAGGAGAGACGGGATTCTCAGCCACCAAGAAGAATCTCTTCGAAAGGCCATCATTCAGTCCCCGTTTACAGAAGTCCTTTGTAAGTAGCAACTGGGCTGAAACCCCAGGGGCAGAAAAAAGAAACGAGAGCTGTCATGTCCTCGGAAATGCACTCACAAGCACCGCTGTGAAAGCTCATAACCATCGTGCTGCTTCAATGGATGACTCAGAGAGAGAAGTGCAGGCTTCCGGTGAGATGGATAATTTTGACATCGAGGACTTGGAGGATGATGATGATGAGTGGGAAAATATAATGCTTAACTTACCAGCCAGCAAACCATCCACGGCTGCCTATCAACCTATTAAAGAAGGTCGGCCTGTTAAATCAGCGTCAGAAAGGATCTCCCCAGCCACGGCAAACTCGCTTCCAGCGACATTCACTGCTCAAAATAAAAACTTCTCAGAGTCAATTCACAATTACCCTGGTAAGTTTAAAGTAAATTGAATGCTTATGTTTTGCATGAAAACAAGACTGTCCAGAATTGGAATTGTGGAAGAAAAACCGTAGCAAGTCATCACGGCCTGAAAACTACATTGTTCCTATGCAAATTTCTGCTGATAATATGAATTACAAATCACAGTTTCAAAAGCAAGTTGCTCTTTTGTCTGTAGCAGCTGTAGTTTCATAAAATGTGTAATTATAACCTATTATAATAAGGCTCTAAAGTCATTACAATGTGCTTTGCCTTTAAATTAACGTTTTCTTAAGTCCCTAAAGCAATAAAGCTCACGAGGACCAAGTTTTTAATATTCTTGGGGGATGGACAAAAGCAAAGCTAAATTTGTATGTTAAAAATGTAAGTGTATATTTTTAGAGTCCTGGGTTGATGAGAACTGATCAATTTATCAAGTAGAGAAATGTTTTATGTCTTAAAATATTAAAATACAGGGCAGTCGAAGAAAGATATGAAGTCAAATTTCTTAAATCAATCACATGATTTCTTTTGGCCTGAAATCTTTTAAATTCATTCAGCAGATAGTTCCTGTGTGCATGTTTTGCTGTAGATTCTGGTACCTGATAAATAATAGTTCCTGCCCTTGTGGAGCTCACAGTTTGGTCAGGGAAGTTTTTGGAGGAGTGAAATTAGCTTCCGTAAAGGGTGCAGATAAAAGCCAAAATTAATTTTAAAACCTTACATCAATGCTATAAAACTCTCACAAAGTGGGGTTTTTCTTTTCAGCTGAAACGAGTTCAGATGTGCAAAGTTCTGTAAACTACAGCTCTCCCTATTTTTGCTATTAATGACTTAATACCACCGAGGTTGTTCTTATAGTTATGCTGTTGACCTTTAAAACAGCCATTAATGGATTTATTTTTGTATCATGTTAGAATGTGTCATGCTTGACGTCCGCAATTATCTCGGAGACAGTTGAGTGTTGGGAATGGAGCGACTGCCAAAGCTGGCGTCTGAGCTCCGCTTGTTCCCCATTAACAGAAATGGAGTCAGTAGAGGGGCAGATTTGGAGAAAAGCAGAGGAGGACTGTTTCAGGATTTGTTGAACTTACAGTGTGGAGAAGTCATTCGGGTGGAAACGCCTTGCAGACAGTTGGAGATGCATATAGGACCGCAATGTGGGAGCAGGCCAGCGGGGTCTGAGGAGGGAGATGCAGGCTTTCTGTGCACTCAGGTGAGGCTTGGCATCCCAGGTCTGGGAGTGTTCCACAAAGGACAGCTGCGGCCCCAGCCCCGAGTGTCTGAAAGACGACCCAGTTTCAGGGGCAGGTGGGAGAAGTGGAGCCAAGAAAGCGAGTTTAAATACACAGTTGTCTGAAGGGGCAGTCAGAAGAGAAGAGGAAGGAGGGAATGAAGACCGGTGGCTCGGTGGGTTGGGCATTGATCCACAAAGAGACAGGTTGCTGGTTCAACTCCCAGTCAGGGCATGTGCCTGGATCGTGGGTTTGGTTCCAGTCGCGGCACGTACGGGAAGCAGCCAATCAATGTTTCTCACACCAATTTTCTTTTCCTCTTTCTCCAGCCCTTCCCCTTTTTCTAAAAATAAATAAATAAAATACCTTTTTAAGCAAAGACTAGTGGTAGTGCTGTAGAAAAAACAAGGAAAGACTTGAATTTGGCCTTTGGGAAGGCCAAATGCATGGGGGGATACTCGCGCAGGAGGGTATTCAGGGACTGGTTACAGACGGAGTTGGCTGCGGGGAAAGGCGTGCCAATGACCCTGCAGGGCAAAGGGCACGTGTGAAACTGACTTGTGACATTGATGCGCTGATCTTTTCCTTACCATTGATTATTTTCTTAGACCAGTCGGTGCAGAATTTAGCATCCAGATATCCGAAACATGAGCATTTCCGGAGTCTTGATTTTCCTCATACAAAAGAAATGATGAAGATTTTTCACAAAAAATTTGGCCTGCATAATTTTAGAACTAATCAGCTAGAGGCGATCAATGCTGCGCTGCTCGGCGAAGACTGTTTTATCTTAATGCCCACTGGTATGTATTTTTAGATATGAATTGGCAGGAATCCATGGCAGATGTGAAATGAGAGCCCTTTAATAGAAATAAAAAGAACGCCAACTCAGTATTTCCAGCATTTATGGGCCTCTGAGCCCCATGCCACAGGAAGAAAGTGTCTTACCTCATTGCCTCTGTGCTGGCTGTTGACGTGATAACATTTGTAAACCTTTAAGATGTTTACCTCCAAGCTCATTGTGTTGCACTGATCTAGAATTCTCTTTGTGAATTTTTCTTTTCTTCTTTTTTTTTTTGTAGTCTGCATTAGTCTGCTACATGAATAAAAATATAGGACTAGAATAGAGACATGACCATTTCCAGCCACGTGTTTGGTACAGTCTAGTGTTGCATGGTGGCTGAAGTCATCAGCTCTGGAGCGATGGCCGGGGCTTAAAGCACAGCCTTGCTGTTTCTTAGTGGTGCGACCTTGAGCAAGACACTTCCCTCCCTGAGCCCCGTGTGTGCAGTGGGGATGCTCATCAAGTTCCTGCTACACGGAGTGTCATGGGCTTTAAATGCAAAACACTTAGTGTAGCTCTTTCTTGGTCTGTTTCGAAGAGATCCAGGACTCTTCATTGTGCTATAAACATTTATAACAGCTGTTGGATGATTTATAGTCATCCAAGTCAGAATATTAAATAAGCCGTTAGATTAAGCAACTCAGGAGTTTGGAGTTTCACTACTTACACCTGTGGTCTCCTCTGTCCCTCATTCTCCTTGTTGTCACCTTAAGCAGTTAGGCATTGCCATCATAAATAGTGTTGCCTGGGCATCTGAATTTTTTCTAACTGATTTTAAAATTTGGTGATATTGGTTTAATAGTCATTTCTTATCTATTGCATTAACTTGTTACTCTTTGTGGACTCCAACTTGGTACTTCAGAACTAAAGCAGGAAGTGGCCCTGGCTAGTCCAGTGGGCCTTCCATGGTCCTTTAGGGTTCCCAGGGCGTGTTTTTAAGTGTCCTTCTGCACACTTTCAACCTCTTGACAAATATATATTCCAAATAGTTTCTTTTAGAGAAAAAAATTTATAAACCCCTGATCTAGTATATTATGTCATGGTAAGATTAAATGGCATGTGTAAGTCACATAACATATTACATGGTTGAGCAGAAACTAGGATTCAGCTTCCTGCTCTTGCCTTGGCATTTACACACACACACACACACACACACATATACCAAGTGAAATTTACTTAAACCACGTGTGCGGAAAAGATGGCATGTGTTGTTTTTAAAAAATGGAAGTCCTAGAGACTGCCTGGCACACGTTTCTACCCCCAGTAGACTGATGGAGTTGGAGACCGGGGCTTCACGTGGCGGTTCCCTTTCAGCGTGTGCTGGCTGTCTGGCTGTTTTGACGAGTCTCCCCACCCTTTTGTCTCTGTCAGTGCGCACAGATGCGGGCCCAGCCCCTTTATTCAAAGGAAGGTTGGGAACACGACCTTGTTAACAGGAGTACGGGGAGCAACAGCTCTACTTACTATTCACGCCAGAGGGTTAATGGCACTGAGATTCTAGACATGTACTCTGGGTCATCAGAGAAATATTAGACCATGTCAGCCTCGGGTCTGTAGTTGATCACCGTTTGACTCTAAAAATGAAATATTATATAAAATAACCATTTAAATCCTAGTGCCATAACTGGAGCACCTCTTGCACCATATGTGGATTTCCCAAGTAGACTTTTGGACAGTTCTGCTGCTTTTCATTTTCCTGCCCTGACTCTTGCTTTTGCTATCATATGTACCTACATGAGATGCCCTAAAAGGTCATCTTCACACACTTGAATGGCCTCAGTACGGTGTCTTGGCTCATTCGAATATGGCAGATCGTGGGCACGACAGGGAATATCGCTTGATGTTAATGAATTATCTTCAATATTGCATGTGGTATGCTGTGTGACTTTTGCCTTCATGCTCTCACACTGGAACCTGACAGCTGTGTTTTTGTTATTTCTCTTTCAGGGGGTGGTAAGAGTTTGTGTTACCAGCTCCCCGCCTGTGTGTCTCCTGGGGTCACTATTGTCATTTCTCCCTTGAGGTCACTCATAGTCGATCAAGTCCAAAAGCTGACTTCATTGGATGTAAGTTGAAAGCAAAACACTACCAACTATAATAAAAATACTAATAAAAACATAACATAAAAATAATTATATTTTAATACTCTGGGCTAACTTTTGTATTTGTTTATGGATTGTAAGAATAAAGTTCAGGAGTGGCATTAAGTTGTATCTTCAGCGCAAGCCTGAAAATTCTGATACAGATAACCATCTATAGTTCCATCTGATTTTACTCTAGGAGAATGTATTTTGCTGATTAAAACTTTTTTTTTTTACTAATATTAAAGGTTTTCTTTTTGTTATTGCTGTCAGGTCAGCGTAAGTTCTTGGCTTACTCCCCTCATTCCTTAAGGCGCACACGCATGCACACATCCACCCCCATGTCCTTTTCCTCCTGGTTGAGGCCGAGAACGTGTATGAAGGCCTCCCAGTAAATCCTGCATGTGGTGATCAAACAGAACTGTTCTCAGGGTGATGAGCCACCAGTGTTCAACAAGACCCCTGTTTGACTTTTGTTGCAAAGAATGTCTTAGTGCGGGCAGGGCGGCCATTGCCCAGCCGTGTGTGACGTTCCGGCGCTGACATCCGTCTTACACAGTAAAACCCCAGACATGCATTTGCCTTAAAGACAATGCAGCTGTACGGTAGGAGTGGATGTCTTTGATGCTGGATTCATATTTATCTTACTTACAAATGTGGATAGCAAAGGAAGTAAAGAGCAGAGGAAAAAAGAAAAGGTAAACAATGAGAACATTTTGAATTACAGTTAGTAAGGGTTTTTCTTAAATATATACTGATTGTTTCTTATTTTTATTACATTGAGATTATCTTTCCTTTGACAGATTTGACACACAACTTGTAAAATATTTATAGAAGTTAAGGGTAAAATATAAGCTTAAGTCTGATTAATGTATAAAATTTTAATTTACTACTTTTATGCTTAGATTCCAGCTACATATCTGACAGGCGATAAGACTGACTCAGAAGCTACAAGCATTTACCTCCAATTATCAAAAAAAGACCCAATTATAAAACTTCTCTATGTTACTCCAGAGAAGGTTTGTACATTATCATTATTTTCAAATACGATGTTAACTCTGTGTTGGAAAACAATTCAGTTCTCCCACCCGAGTAGGGAAAAACCTGGTATTATCCTCCTGTGTTTCTCTCCTTTACTACTCACTTAGAATTCTTCATTCTGATCACCAAACGTGTGGAGGTTTTTTCCTTACACCGAGCGATTCTCATGACACCAGCTGGGTGTCCTGAATTCACCTCAGTTCTGACCCTGCCTGTGCAGAGACGGTGTCAGACCCCACAGGTTAGGGGCTCTGTCCCGCAACGTGGTCCCCACCCCACTTTTGATGCCAGTCACAGGTAGGTCCCCAGGTCACCCGTAACTTCTGCCGGATTTGACTGCAAATCAGAAGTTCCTGTGATTCCCTTCTCAGGTTTGGTTCATTTGCCATGGAATTCAGAGCAGCACTTAAGTGTACTGGTTTATTAAAGAACGTGCCAGAGGGGTACAGATGAGCTGCCAGGTGAAGAGGTACATCGGGTGAGGTCTGAGGCGGTCCTGAACACAGGAGCTTCCATCCCCATGGATTTGGGGGTGTCCCCCTCCGGGGGTGGACGAGGTTGCCAGCCTGGAAACTGAGCCCCAACACTTTCAGGATTTTCCGGAGGCTTCCTCACGCAGGCGCGATCAGTTATCAACTTTATTTCCAGCCCCTCTCCCCTGTTGGAGGATGGGGGTGGGGGTGAAGGTCCCCGGCTTCCCACCATGGTCCTGACCAGCCCCGAGCAGCTGCCCACCGGGGTCTCCTGGACACAGTCGCAGGTGCTCCAGGGGCCCTCGGCCCTCAGGAACTTCCCGGGTTCCAGGAGCTTGGCGCCCGGAACTGGGGGTGGAAACCATTATATTTTTTCTGTTATCTCCTAAAAGCTGACTAGAATACATACATTTTTAAATTTTGACATATTTGTGATGTACAGTATAATGCAAAAAAATTCCTGTATGACTTTTATCCAGAAACTCCAAATGGTAACATTTTACTCTAATTGCTTTATCATTCTTTCTCTATATATTTTTCCCTTAAACATTTGAAAGTTGCAGATATGATATCTTTTTAATCCCAAATACTTAGCCATGCATTTCCTAAAAGTAAGGAATTCTCTGACCTCAGAAGAATTATCAAAGTCAGAAAATGGTCATTGATACCACACTGCCACTTAGTCTGTATACCTCATTTCAGTTTCACTAGTTGTCCTAATGGTGTCCTTTATAACAAAAGAAAATGCATGATCTAGGGATTATGCAATGCATTTAGTGGTCATGTGTCTTCAAACAATTTATCTCTATGTCTTTCATGGTTTTGGCAGTTTTGAAGAAAGAAGGCCAGTTATTTTGAGGACTGTCCCTCAGTTTGAGTTTATCTTATGTTTCCTCGTGATTCAAGTTAGTCAGCTCAGCAGGAATGTCCGAGTGGCGATAAGTTCTCCATGCAGCCCCATCGGGGGGCATCGGGATCCACTCGTTCTGTTAGGTGGTGTCAGCCGAGTTCTTCACTGTAAAATCATTTTTTTCCTCTTTTTTTTAATAATGTAAATTTTTTTGTGATTTTTTTCCCCCTTTGTGATAGTAGGTACTTTGTTGTCTGAGACTGACTATCATGTTACTCATCAGACTTCTACCTAACAGTGGCATCACCCATCAGTTACTATTACAGTGGACTCCAGAGAACCTTTCTCATTTAGTCGGTATTTTGTTATAACGAAGAGCTTTTCCTTTTGCCCACATGTTTATTTGTATTACTATGAAATGTGGATTTTTAATTTACGTAGTGGGCTCTGATCGGTTTTTGGGAAGTAACTTAATGTTCTAATCGTCCCAGATTTGGCCAGTGGAAGACTTCCATCAAACTGGCCTCTGTCCTTTTGACATGTCTTTTAAGATGTGTCACTGTTTCTAGACCCTGCCATGGACAGAGCTTCAAAATCTATACATACATACAAATATATGTATATACACACATATAAATCTGTGTGTGTGTTCCCCCCCCAAGTATCATGTATGCAAGTAAAATATCTGTAACACCGTCCCCAGTGTAAACATGGCCTTCAGGTGTATTGTGATCCAGGAAAAAGCTTTAGAACCACTGACCTGATATATAACTGTTTGCTAACCATTTTAAAATGTCTCTTATTTTCTGTTACTTCTGCTAATTCTCATCATAGGTTGGAATGAGAACTAATTTTCTCTGAAGGTTTTAATGCTGCTTAAATGGTAGTGGAACTTAAAGACAACAGAATCCTTGAGGTGACGTGGTGTTTAAATGTTTAATCCATTTCCGATCTAGGTCTGTGCAAGCAACAGACTAATTTCTACTCTGGAGAATCTGTACGAGAGGAGGCTCTTGGCACGGTTTGTTATTGACGAAGCACACTGTGTCAGTCAGGTAAATGCTGTTTTTGATGTCTCGAAATATTGATAAATATATACTACCGACTATATATATATTTTTTCAGAGTAGAAGGGAAAAAATCCCTGGGTGAGTTACTGTGCTGTCTCACTGAAGGATAGGTGGTTCGGAGTTCAGTGAGCGGTGTTTGCTTTGTTTGTATAGAGGAAAGATTCAAATAGTCTGAAAAGCAGTGTATTTTTCCCATCCAGTGGGGACATGATTTCCGTCAAGATTACAAAAGGATGAATATGCTGCGCCAGAAGTTTCCCTCTGTTCCGGTGATGGCTCTCACTGCCACAGCTAACCCCAGGGTGCAGAAGGACATCCTCACTCAGCTGAAGATTCTCCATCCTCAAGTGTAAGTGGTTGAAAGGCCTGAATTTAAAGCCCCGGGGCAGTGGTTCTCAGAAGGGCATCCATTACAGCCTTGTATGGAGCTTTACACATTCCAACGCCCAGGTTGTGCCTGGTGCCAGTTCGGTCAGATTTTGGGGGCTGGAAGTCAGTGTGTTTTTAAAAATCCCCTAGTGATTACAGTATGCAGCAAAATTTGGAAACCAGGGCCTTGGGGCTTTTCTTCTTTTACTGAAATGAAAGCTCTCTCCCGGCACCTATTTTGTAAGTAGGGACAAAGTGCATGCTGTCCCCGTCAGACCGGGGTCACCCCAGTAAGAAGTTCGCTTTCATTCATCGGACTTACTCCCGCCCATCTTAGCATGTATATCAGGACGTGAACCTGTGGCCCTGCTCTGTCCTTTCTCCCTGAGGCCCCAGTGACATCTAGAATGTTGAGAACAGTCCAGAAACTATGTATAACAGCTTCTTCACTTTGTTTCCATCTCAACAGTGAAGGGCTTCTTGTTGCCACCAAATCCATAATTGTTCAATAATAAAAACTATTCCTGGCTGGTGTGGTTCAGTGGATTGAGCACGGGCCTGTGAAGCAAAGGGTCGCCGGTTTGATTCCCATTCGGGGCACATGCTTGGGTTGCAGGCCAGGTCCCTGGTAGGGGACACATGAGAGGCAACCACACTTTGATGTTTCTCTCCTCCTCTCTCTAAAAATAAAAAATAAAATATTAAAAAATAATAAAAACTACAGCAGAGAACTATCCCACATGTATAGGTTGTACTGGATCCTTTTGTACCTCTGCGTGAGTTTGTGGACACAGGTGCATCCTCTGATAGGTTCGTTCACTCAGCACCTAATAGCTGTTGTCTACAGAATTTAAGATGTTTTCTCCTTCCAGTCTGTTAATGGTGCTTTGCGTTTGAGGAATGCCTGAAGGGATAATGGCTAAAATATTGGGGTGATTTTTAAAACACACCCTTTTGTTCATCTGGAAGTAAAGAGAATATGCTGGCTCTGTAAACACTGCAATCACTAAAAACAGTAACAGCCTCTCAGGGCATCATCGCCAGAAGAACTGGATGTGCAGCACGGAGGACATGGGGGTCACCAGAGTAAGGTGGCTACAGAGAGGCCTTTGCAGATTAAAATGGCGTCCTTGATTTGTGACCACTCAAGTGTGTGTGTGTGATCACAAAACTGAGAATGGAGTGTTTTACTCTCCCTTGCAGAGGGGTGTTTGTATCAAATATATGTGATGTTTAATGGATAAACATCACATATATTTAAGGTGTCATATTTTAGGTCTTAGTGAGTAACCTGCATGCTAGAAATTTGCTTCTGCAAATACTACATCAGTCTATGAAAGCTTTTCTTTTTTTAATAGGCAATGTTTTTAGCTTTTTTCCATCAATTTATGCCAGAAGCAATCTTCTGTTCTTTTAGATTAGAAAGATTAATTTGCCAAATACCCATAGTTAAAAAGAAAATTATGTAAGTTCGGTTCACCTTTTGCATAACTTCTTGTAAGTGTAAAATTTGTCATTTTTGGTTGAGTAAATGTTGCACATACACATTTAGAGGCAGACACCTGTAATATCTTTTCCTAGTAGTGTGGGGAGGAGATCTGCCTGCAAAAGCAATAGATGATCCATTTCCTGAGTGTAGCATGTGGTACCCTGTGCATACTTGGCACTAGGTAAGAATGAATAAATGAAACATATGGAGGAATTTTGGTAAATGTGGGTAAAATGTGAAAATTTGGGCAAGTCTTTAATATATTTGGCACTTCTATATTTGGGGAGGTTTAAATCTCTTAGCGGAAGTAAAAGGTTTTAACGAACACTTTTCTGGTACTTTTTTTTTTTTGTATCCTCTCTGCTGCCAGCAAGCCCCCGGTTTGGATGGAATGTGCCCGGGTGCGGGTGTGCCGTGGGTCTGGAGAAGCCAGGTGTCCCTGGGGATGGAGCCCTGGCCCCCCTGCTCCTCTCCTGATGCTGGTCTGTGATATTATTCTTCCTTTTGGGAAATACAAGGTGGATAATAAAATAGACTTTATTCCTTTTCCTTAGCATTTTAAAATATGAATTGGGGAAATGAGACAGACATATAGATAGTTAGCATAACCATAATAAGCCCTGGCTGGTGTTGCTCAGTAGATTGAGTGCTGGCCTGTAAGCAGAAAGGTCGCCAGTTCAGTTCCCGGTCAGGGCACATGCCTGGGTTGCAGGCCAGGTCCCCAGTGGGGGGCATGTGAGAAGCGGCCAGTCCGTTTGTCTCTCACACACCAATGTTTCCCTCTCCTTCTCTCTCCCTCCCCTTCTCTCTAAAAACAAATAAAATCTTAGGAAAACAAAAGGCAACATTAAAAACATGTACTTGCCTGTAGGACAACTCAGAAAAGTAAAGTGAATGGACGAAATCTACTCTATGATAAAAAAGCTATAAACATTTAGTTGCCATCAATAGGAAATTAACTTGGTTTTTACAAATCCAAACACTTGATTGTCCACAAAAATTTACCAGGTTTATTTATAGTTATTACAAAGTTGAGCTGCCGAAACTCGTTCAACTGAAACCTTTCGACTTGCTTTAATGCCGTATGTTCCTGCATTTACATTTAAAAAATCACAAAAATGGGAGAACTTAATACCTGATTTCTGTGCCCTGTTTTCCACTTGCAATCCTATGCTTAGGTACCTTTTAACCCCATGGGGGAAAAAGTCTAATGTTCAGAACTACCAATAACAGAAAGAAGAGAAAATCTTCTTGTGAATGAAATGTTTCTCTTCATAGTGGACTCTTAAGCACGTTCTCCATGCACACGGTGTGCCAGCTGGATGTCTTTGGGCATAATTGTTAGACATTTGGCACGGATAGGCTGGTGCTTCAAACACGCCAACCGCATAGGCCTCACTTGGCTCCTGCAGAGTGCCAGCAGCGGCTCTCTGGAGTCGCAGGGGCGATTTGAAGTCCTGAGCAGTGTCCTGCACCAGACACTGGAAGGGAAGTTTGCACCTCAGAAGTTCAGTGGGCCTCTGGTAAGGTCTAATTTCATGAAGTGCCACAGTGTTGGGCCTGTAATGATGAGGTTTCTTTACCCTTCCGACAGAGGGCGCGCTCTCTCCGGCGTGGCTTTGGTAGGCAGTTGCTCCCCAGATGCTGTGCCGTTTATTGGTTTGCAGGCGGTCCGCTCTCTGTAGGAGCCTGGCGCAGAGAGAGACCCGCCTCCTCACCCGCTCCCCGCCGGCCCAGCCAGTCGCGCTGGAGCTCAGCAGACTAGCGGCCGCACTGGTCGGAGGGCAGCGGCGTGGCTGTGGCTGTGGCTGCGGCTGCGCAAACAATTCAAGTATATTTTTAAAAAATAATTCATAAGCATAAATTTCTATTGGAAATGTGTAACTTATGGAGATAGGACTTTTTTTTTAATTGGTTTATATATCTACAAATGAATTCAGTCGGCTCAGATGTCTTTTATAGATGTAAAGCATTGAGAAACATTGCTCACATACTCATGGAGATGGGAATGGAAAGCATTTTTTTGTACTAATAGCACTCAGTTATTTGAATTCCTTCTGACGTATATGCCAAAATGACATAATGATCTGTCCTGAAAACTTATTTTTAATGATATTTCAGCTGAAAACTCAGGCCCTCCAATTTTGTTGAAAGCAAAGAATTATAAACCATCTGACTGGCAAAATAAGTCAGATCATCAGTTACTCACTTTTTCTGGGAATGATACCCTTTAAAAATGCTTAACCAGTGACTTAACCAGTGACTATTAAGTATTCTTGTTATTCTTCCACAGAAAGGAACATCGTATCCAATATATTCAGAAGAGTTGGGGAATCAAAATTCTTTAAGTTTCAGTACACCTCTCCTAATGTATTTTTGACATATTTTTTATTGTGATATGCTTTTAAATTACAGTTTTGTCCAAACTTTGTGGCTACTGATTAGCACTTTCAGATAATGGGACATGACTACCGTATTGCCGGATTGGGAAATCCAGTTTTCATTGCCACAGCAATCAGCCAAATCAGACTTCTTACATAGAAAAAAGAAAATTCTGACAGTTTTTCAATTCACATAAACTAGTCCATATCCTTGTGACAAGTACTTCAGTTCCAAAAGCAACAAGAGCTGAGTACAAATTGATTCCATTTCCTCCCTGTCACTTGAAATGACATGAGTTTGACACCCCGGACCTCACAATAGCCTCGATTTTTCATGGCCATCAATACTGTCAATGAAACACAGCTGAGTCCAACACTCCTTTTTGAAAACAAAATCTTAAGGTGTAATGGACACACCATAAAACTCACCCATGTAAAGGTTAGAGTTTAGTGCGTGGGTTTTTTTATTATTATTTCATTTTCACAGAGTTGTGCAGCCATATCCCCTATGCAGGGCATTCACGTTTTAGGTGCCCACTTATCAACTGATGGCGAGTGTCTGTGACTGGAACGTGTGGTAATTCGAAACATACCACTTTCCAGCAGGCTGAGTGAGATGTGTTCCGTGTCACCCACTCCGAGAGGCACCTCTCTCTCACCCTAACCAACTGTGGGTGCTGCTTCTGGTTCATGGCCCCATCTGCTGCAGTTTAGCGGTCCATTTGCTGTAGAGACACTTGTTTTGGTTTTAATTGGATCTCAGATCCACAACTTGATGTCCTAATATCATGTCATTTTATTATTTTTAGCAAAAGTAATTTGCCTGACTAAAGTAGTAAACATTTCAAAGTTTTCCTCAATTATGCTGCAAATCAAAAAACGTTCAGATTTTCATGTCAAATGTTTTCACATACCCATTTTTTTTTTTTAGATCTTACATACCGTACGATTCACCTGTTTGAAGTGTGCCAGGCAGTGGTTTGTGGTGTGGTCAGCTGTGCAGCCATCACCACAGTCCATTTTAGATCGTTTTCCTCGTCCTGCTAAAACACCCACAGCCAAGCCCTGGCCGGTGTAGTTCAGTGGACTGAGCGTGGGCTGGGAATCAGAGGGTTGCCAGTTCGATTCCCACTCAGGGCACATGCCTGGGTTGTGGGCCAGGTCCCCAGTGGGGGCCATGTGAGGCAACCACACATTGATCTTTCTGTCCCTCTTTTTCTCCCTCCCTTCCCCTCTCTCTACAAATAAGTAAAATCTAAAAAAAACAAACCCACCCATATCCATTGGTAGTGAATCCCCCTCTTCCCTCACACTCACTGCGGGACACAGGCAACCACTGATCTACCTTCTGTCTTTAGATGCGCCTGTTGTGCAACACCTTTTATAAATAGACTCATGGAACAGGTTGTCTTTTGTGAGTGGCTTCTTTTACTTCGCATAATGTTTTCAAAGCTTACTGTTGAATCGTATCCCACTGCATGGCTGTGGCCCATTTCATTCATTCATTGGTGAATATGGGGGGTTGTTGACCTTCTATGGGCTGTTATGGGTAAGGCTGCCGTGAACCTTCACGCACAAGCCTTTGTACGGACCTTTGCTTTCATTTCTCGTGGGTCCAGACCCTGGAGTGGAGTTGGCGGGGCGTGTGGCAGCGCTGTTTTTGACCTTTTGCAGAACTGCCAGGCGGTTTTCCAAAGTCGCTGCGTCGTTTTGTGTTCCCCCCGGCATCGCTGTTGTCTTGTCTTTGTCGCTGAGACTGTTTTTATTTTATTTTATTTAATGTATGAAGCGTTGTTCTGAAATTAAAGCGTGGTGTAAAATGTGGGAGAGGCAATGAGGCCGTTCTTGTGAGGAGCCATTTCAGCTTCCTGTTGGGAGGGAGACTCACACCAATCCCAGCTTAAGCCCAAATGAACTCAAATACGTTTTGAGATTATATACGTATGTCATTTGTGTTCCTGAGCAGTTCTTCTTATGCTATAATTGTGTCAGGATTGCAGTCCATCCCCGTTGCTGCGGCGGCGATTGTAAGTTTCAATGTAAGAAACATTCAAACGTATACACAATTGTGAGTGTATTTGAGTCAAACTGACAGCAATTGCTGGGAAGCAAAAATCTCAACAGATTGAGAAATGCTCAGGACAGTGGCACTTTAACACCTTATTTTATACGTTACAGTCAAAGGAGGAGGCGCGGGGGTTACCAGAAACCCGTTGGAAACAGGAGGGAGGCAGGAGAAAAGCAGAGTGGGGAAATCTCTGGGGCTGGATAAAAAGTAAAGTGGACAGACACATACTTCTACAGTGAGCCGCAGTTCACACCGAACGTTTGCAGCACACAGAGGTGGTGTGCAGGAGAGCAAGACAGCAGTGAGGGGCCCCGGTGACCCCTGCCCTGGAGGAAGACTGTGCTCGGAGGGGTCTGGAAAAAGGAGTTGATCTTGACCTCAGCGAAGGTCTGTTATCCTGGATGCAAACAAACAACAGACAGACTCAGTTAGGGAGGAGAGATAACAGCCTAGGACAGGACTGCCCGCCAGGAACTGCTGTCAGTTGGCCCCTGAAGTGGGCCCAAGTGGCCCCTGAAGCAATGAACTGAGAATGATCAAACAGGCCATGGACACTTATCAGTCTTTTATCTGCCGCCTTTTTTGCCACAATCTGCTACACCCTCTTCTGCCATTCCAAGCACTGGAAGAAGGTTCTGAGTGTTTTGCGTAGGTGATACCAGAGGAGGAGTGGTTTTAAAGTATCGGTGTACTTGGAGCGGCGCGTTCTGTGACAGTGACCGGGGTGGAGGAAGCCACGTCACACAGTCAAAATCACCTTCTCTCCCTGCACCTTGCTCAGTGTGTCTGAAACCGGAGCATCCCGATAGAGCCCCAAATACTTCCTTCCCGATGCCATGCCCTACCCTCAACGGAGATACGTGACGTGCTTAAAAACACGAAGGCCTACCAAGGGTTCCTGGTTCTTCGATTAAAGAAAGTTTCTCCCACACCCACACTGTGCGGTTTCTCTGGGTTGGTGTCCTAGAGGTTTCTACACCAGAACAGTGCGCGGCAGTGAAGTTCAGAATGGGCCAAAAGTAGGGCTTGTTGGTTTTTAGAAAGTGGGGGGACAGCTCAGCTGTAAAAGGGGGAAATGGGGCAGGAGTGACCGACAAGGTGTCTCTCCTAGAGGAGCATTTGTAGATCAGTCTTGTAGCAAAAAGTGCGTGTAAAAATGGAGGGTCTGCAAACTGATCCCTTCAAAACTGTCCTTGCTCCTGTGAGTTCGGAAAGCCCTTGTGACCCCCCCAGGGGCAGATTGTAAACTCTCACGTAAAAGGAAGTGGGGCTGTGGTTTAAGGACTAAGCTGGAGGCAAAAGTTGGGACTCCTGGGAGTGGTATGTCGGGACTATTTAAAGACAGGAAGAGGAGTTGAAGAGATCAGAGATAAAGGGAATATAAATTGAGAGAGCTAATGTGTTTTCAGTAAGGATAGCCAACCATGTGGTCTGATGGAGAAGTCAGAGAGGATAAGGCCTGAGAAAAGACCACACCCCCGGGAAGGTTACTGTGGCCTCCACATGCAAGGCATTCCTTAGTCCTGAAACTGAACCATTTATCCTACCATGGCTACAAAACCTGGACTAGTCTGGATTTAGATACAAAGAGAAAGAGCCAGTGGTTTGTAGTCCCCACACTTCCTCCCTCTGATCTCCATGCCCTGTACCAGCCGTGGCCTCACCATCAACCCAGGTGAGCGGAGGTGTCTGTGCTCTGAGTTTAACTGGTTCTTTCTGCAGAGATGGTGGGGCCTGGAGCGGTGGAGGGTCTCTCCAGGGCCAAGGACCCAGTCACAATTTTTAAAAGCTTTGAGAAAACAGTTTTGGTAGAATGGTAATGGGGAAAGCAAGAATGGGGGTGCCGAGACCGAATGGAATACGTGGTTAGTCGGCTGGGAGCATGAGTGTCTTCCGAGGAACTTGCCACTAGAGGGGAAGAACGGAGGGGTCAGCATTCCATCGTGTGAGCTCAGGCGACAACATTCAGTTTCACGCAACCTGAGAACTAGGTCTGCACTGTAGATCACTAGCATTTAATTTTTCAGGGTGGCTAAAATTGTATTTTCTCATAATTAAATCTCATCTTTGGGACTTCTTTTATTTAGGTTTACCATGAGCTTTAACAGACATAATCTGAAATACTATGTGTTACCCAAAAAGCCCAAAAAGGTGGCATACGACTGCTTAGAATGGATCAGAAAGCATCACCCACGTGAGTACAGCCGTGTGACGAATTGTGTCTGGAAGATAAATGTCTCTCTAGTAGCACAATAGAATATGTAAAATTGCACATTAAACGTTTCTCATTATGATAGCACCAACTTGCTATTTATAGAGCAGAATATCACCGCTCTCAGTTCTGGGCATTGTAAGATCTCATTTGGTTTGGTAACAATAAACCGTGACAAAGAAATACTAAGTGCTCCCTGCCCCAGCCCTGCGATGCCACTGGTGGCTTCAGTGTTTCTCCACCGACTGCTGCCGCTCCATGGCCGGGACAGGGTCTGCTTCTGTGCGTGCTTTTAGGCGTCCCTGCCTTTAAGCTGTGTTAACTAGAACGGGATTCTGAAATTCGCAGTGGTTTTCCACATAACCCACTTCTCAAAGGAGAGTTTTTGTGTTACGCGTATTTATTTCGTCTTTTCAAACTTAGTGCACAAATCGGTTTGAACAGCTCGAACAGTGCAGAGACAGGCCGTGAGGAAGTCAGCGATCTCCCTCCCCAGACAGCTGGTGTGGGCAGCTCAGTGCGTGCGCAGAGCTCTGCCTCTGGTTCTGCCCCAGAGAGATGGCTTTTTCTTAATACCTTTTAATTCCTGACTTTAAAAATAGCATAAACAAAACGGTAAATATAACACATGCTCTCCAACGAACATTTAGAAAGCAGCCGAAGACAGACCTCACCTCAAGGCAAGTCCCTGTTACGCTTTATACATACACTGTGTTTCTACCCTTCACCTGTTTTATCTCTTGAGCATTTTCCCGCATCTTTTTAAACACTTAGAAAATACTCAATAATTATACTATATTTTATTTCATAATTTTGTATCTTAATTAGCCCCCTAATGTTGGATCATTACAAGTTTTCTAATTCTAAACATTTAAATAAAACTTTTCGCATAAGTCCTTGTACTACTTTATTTTCTAGATTAGTCTTCTAGAAGGAAACCGAGTCAAAGGCAGAGGTGTCGCCCTGTGCTTCCTACAGGGTCCGTGTGAGAGCGTCCTCCCCTGTTACAGCCCAGGTGAAGCCCAGGGTCCGCCTGGGCTGAGGGGTTTGCAGGGGCAGGACTGAGGGTCAGATCTCACCATTTCCAATGCCCATCAGTCAGTTCCTCACTTCAGTTTTTCTACCTATGTGATCTTCCTCTGCTGTAGGAAAACCACGCAGGTCTGCTAGTGTTTCACACATTTCAAAGAACAACATGTGAATTGTGTTGTGACTTGTGCTACAAGCCCTCATTGCTTCACAGATGACTCGGGGATAATTTACTGCCTCTCCCGGCGGGAGTGCGACACAATGGCGGACACCTTGCAGAAGCACGGCCTCGCCGCTCTCGCCTACCACGCGGGGCTCAGTGATTCTGCCAGAGACGAGGTGCAGCACAAGTGGATCAACCAGGACGGCTGCCAGGTGAGCTCGGTTCAGACAAACAGATACGAGAAGTGACTTTGATAGTACGGAAGCAGACTCGCCTGTGTAGAATGAAAGTTGTTTTCCCCGTGAGTAGTGAGCATCAAAATAAGACTGAAATTGAAAAACATGTTTAAGACTTCTAAAATTGCTTCTTCTCTCTTAAATTAAAAAAAAACTTTAATGGAGATATAATTCACAGACCACAAAATTCAGCCTTTCAAAGTTTTTAAGTCATTGCCCTGACCAGTGCGACTCAGTGGGTTGAGTGCTGACCTGTGAACAGAAAGGTCGTGGGTTTGATTCCCCAGTCAGGGCACATGCCTAGGTTGCAGGCCGGTCCCCAGCTGGGGGCATGTGAGAGGCAACCACACATTGATGTGTCTCTACCCCTTTCTCTCCCTCTCTTCCTCTCTCTCTAAAAATAAATAAATAAAATCTTTAAAAATAAACACACACACAATGAAGAGCTTATAAAAATTTGAAAAGAAAGGCAGGAATCTTAATACATTACCCTATGGGCTACCAAGAGACTATTGGATAGAAAAAACTACAAAAGACTCAATTTAAATGTTTTAAAGTGCAACTTTGGTGATAATCGTAAGGATTGAAATTTGAAACAGTGAGAAACTATTTCCGCCTATCGTATTAGCAAGCCCTTACCAACTGTTGGGGACAGCGCTGTAAGAGGCAAACTCCTACAGGGAGCCCTCCTGGCAGGCAGTGTGGCGGTGGAGCCTCAGCCCTGCAGCGCGGGTGTGGAAGTGACAGCGGTGTTATCTTGAAGAGTAAATACCCTACAGCTATGCACTACTAACAGCCGAAGTGCCCTGAGAGAATGACTGGGGACATCATGGTACTACATTTCTGCCGTTAAAAATGGTTTGTGAAGTTTTTTAAGATGTGAAAATGTTCTGATGTTAATGACGGGTAAAGGTGGCGAAGAACAGAACTCAAAACCGTATAATCTCAACCATTAAAAGAGAGGATTGGGCAGGAACATAGACAAAAAAAAAAGGACGATTTTTTCAACTTCTAAATCTAAATACAGTATAAGTATTCTGCAATATATATGCATATATACATATAGATAAAGAACACTTTGATCAAAAATAGTTTTTTAAAATTGGTTAAAATTTTTTTTTTAATCTACAATAATTGCTTTTGTTTTCAGACCAGCTAATCCTTACAGTCAGGGTATAACAATATACTCAACTACACAGCCTTGATCTTGTTAGATTTGTGAGATAAAATAAAACTTGCTTGTTTTTCTTCACAAAGAAGTGATTGTCTTCTGAAGTTTTAAAACCAACACAGAAATAAAGAAGGAAGTAACAACTGAACAAAGCCAGTTTTCCCAGTTATAAGAAATAGGGCTTTCAGCCCTGGCTGCTGAGGTTCAGTGGTTTGAGCGCCGGCCTGCGCTCCAAAGGGTCGCCTGTTTGATTCCCAGACAGAGCACATGCCTGGGTTGTGAGCTAGGTCGGCCCCCGGTAGGGGACGCACGAGAGGCAACCATTCGGTGTTTCTCTCCCTCTTTTTCTCCTTCTCCTCCCCTCTCTAAAAATAAATAAGATAATTAGGAAAAGAAAAAGAAAGAAACAGGGCTTTCAGAAAGAGTTGACGTCATTGGTGTCCTGGAGTCCTGAGTCCTGCGCCTGTATGATCCACAGTTTCTTGGAATCCCATGGGCCGCCCCCCGCAGCCTGTGGGCGGTGACATCTTACTCCATAGCCCCTGCACCACCAGAGGCTACAGCAGACTTCCTCTTTCCAAGGAGACTTGCCATAAATGTGGATGGATGGCCGCTGCCAATCCCAGCATTGGCGGAGGCACCCGTTTGCCATCCAGGTGCCCCAGAGCTTGCCGTTCCTTTCTCTGGTTCTCACAGCTCCCCAAGTCATGGCAGTAGCCCCAGTCTGGCAGCCAGATAGTTCAGCGGCCTTTGAAATACTGTTATTGCAGTAGCAATTTATTTTTTTAAGTGCTAAAAAAAGATTTGCAGCTTTATTTGTATGATGCAATTTTGCCTACAGGTATAATGCTTCTGTCTGGGTTAAATAGGTCCTATATTCGTAACTGAAATGGATATTCTTAAAAATGACTTTTTACTAAAAACTGATGTATCAAGTTCCTGAAGTTGAGCTATCACTGTGCTCCCGTTAAGTAATGTGCGTAGGCCAAGATCAAGGGTCTCTGGCCTTTTTTTCTAGTATAAGCAACTCTCAGACTTTTACTCACATGAGTTCCAATAAGAATTTCACGTTTTGACTTTGAAATTCGCTGACAAACAAAAGGAGCTGGTGAGTGACGATCTGCTGTCACCAGGAGAATGGGCGGTACGGCACTGAAGCAGGTGAGAGCGCCGCCCTGCCTGACTCATTGGACAGGCTGGCAGCAGTGGCCCTGAGAGCCTCGAGTGGGAGCAACACCCCTCAGCCACCTCCATCTCAAACACGTGAGACCGCAAACAGGACGGCACATTGAGAGGTGACCGCTGTTGATTCTGGCTCCCGACCGTGACACCAAGTCACACAAGAACGTGCCTGCCACAACGAGCTTCTCTTTACCTTCCTGGGTCTAGATAAAGCTGCAGCTGGCCCATGTGGACATCTCACATTGGCCCTGCTAAATAAGGGGACCAGGTTAAGATGTGAGGTTGTCGTAGAAGGTGCATTTTACAGCAAAATAGAAGATATAAAGTGTTTAGGAGCAGCTTATTAGAATGGTTCTTTTAATGCATTGCAAGTCTAACGGGCTCTTGCTCCCACATCAGGTTATCTGTGCCACAGTGGCGTTTGGAATGGGGATTGACAAGCCCGATGTGCGATTTGTGATCCACGCTTCTCTCCCTAAGTCCGTGGAAGGCTACTACCAGGAATCCGGCAGAGCTGGAAGGGATGGGGAGGTATCTCACTGCCTGCTCTTCTATACCTATTACGACGTGACCAGACTGAAGAGGCTGATACTGAGTAAGTCCTCGTGATGCTGATACTGAGTTCAGACTCGTGGCAGTGGTGATCCGTGCCTGCTGCTGTGGTACTTTTGGTCCAGTTTTCCATAAATAGTCATAGGAAAATAGAGGTGCGTATAGAAATACAGAAATTATTCATTTTTATGATAAAAGTATTACCTGTTATTATATAAAACTCAAAGGAGCCATGCCCAGCGGCTGTGAACCAAAGGGTCACTGTTTCAATTCCCTGTTGGGACACATGCCTGGGTTGCGGGCCAGGTCCCTGGTGGGGGCATATGAGAGACAACACACATTGGGGAACAGACCTCAAAGGATACAGACTGTATTCGACGGGAGATTTCCAGACCATGCCGTTTCCTGCCCTAAGAAATGGCTCCAGTTATGGGTTTCCTTTCTCTTCTTCCGGACCTGGTTTCCGCACGCATCCTTGCATAGAACACATCTTCTAAACACGCAGAAGGGTTCAAGGGGAAAATAGCCACTTATGTGTCAACATCCAGGTTAGAAGCCAAAACCTTGTGTGTGTGTGTGTGTGTCCCATTTTGCCCCTCCGCCCCTCTTTAGGGACAGGCAATATCTTGTGTTTGGTATTTCCCTTTCCCAAATGCATGCATTTTACAGTGCTAATGGGGTCATGTTATGTGTGCATATGTTATATACATATATCTGATTTCAGTTAACACTAAGGTGTAATTATGACTCCAGTCACTATGCATAGCTTGACTGTATAGAATTCCGCTGTGTGGTTGTTCCATGTTTATGTAATCAGTCCCCTTTTAATAGATATTTTTATCGTTTCTTGTTTTTCACAGTTATCAACAGTACAATATTGAGTATCCTTGTACAGATATCTTCGGGTTTTAGTGCAATTATTTGTATAGGATAAATTTCTAGAGTTAGACTTGCTGAGTCAAAGGGAATACATATTTTAGAATCTTATTATGTTATTTTGCCCATTTTACTGGGTCAGGATTGTTAAGTAAATACATTTGCTAAGTAAATTTGCCTGCTCTGAGACCACTTTTGAATGAACTTTGATGGACGTACTGAGCCCGAGAAATGGCATTAAGCAAGCACTATGCTGAGAAATATATCTCCCTGTTTGCTCCTAACTACCGGCTTTTGGGGCAGAGCTAGTCCCATGGGAAAATGAGCTTCAGGGAGGTTCTCCGACTTGCCCCCAAGGGCGCAGGCGCAGCAGGAACAGCGGCAGCGGTGGTGGGCGGGTGGCGGTGCTATTTAGGGACACAGCACCTCTTCAGCACTTACCTTGTGCTCTGTCCTAAGTGCTGTACATGTATCACTTCATTTAATCTCCACAGCAACCCGAAAGGATGCCAGCCACTGGTACTCACTTATAGAGGAGGAAAGTGAGATACAGAGCTGGTGAGCGGCGTGAAGCCCGGGTTCGTCAGACTCCGTAGCCCATGACCCCAGCGCTGTGCCAAATGAAACTCTTCAGTCTAGTGTGTCTGTGTTTTTAAACAGAACCTATGTTAAGTTAGATTCAAACAATTTAATAAGTATTTAAGTCCTAAACACGCAGAGCCATTTGAAAAAAGATAGGTTAGAAGAGAAATGTCTTTTTACATCATTCTTAGCTAACCACACTTCTTACAAATGGAAAGGATGTACATGTTGTTCTCAAACCTTGGAATCAGATTGGACACTGCCGCCCTCGTTCATTTTCTGCCTCTCGGTCATTTTCTGGAGGTACTTGTGTTTGATAGCGCTGCCAGAAATTCACTGTCACAAATAATGTCATCAAAAGGAACGTAGCCTACCGTGAACTTCCCAGACTGGTAGCTCGTGTGGTGTTCAGCAGTCGTCGGGCGTCGCCGTTTCCTTAAAATTTGAAATGCCCGGCCGGTGCCCGGTGAGTTCACCGCAGCGCCCCGGACTCGCTGGCACACGCTTTCAGGGCCTCTGGACTACCCACTCTGGCCCCGGACACTCAGTGGGGCGCACAGCCCACTGCCGAAGCCCCGTGCGCTGCTTTCTTTGGCCGTTCAGTTCAGTGCATGCTTGTCTGATAAATACAGTGAATCGCGTGCAGGTCCTCATCATTGGGAATAATGAAGATCTGCAAAAAAACTTACCCATTCCCAACAATCTGCTCTTATACCTGTGCAACTAGTATCTTATGGGATTAACATAAACACTCAGTTAACTATGTAGAATGATGTCATGTTGATATAAGTGCTGTCGACAGTTTCGTATCATTTAGTATTTAAAGTTCCATAATTCTATTTTAAATATTTCTGTGACATTGTCCACTATTCTTCAACACTAATGATTATGTTTTGCTATGTTCTTTGTTTCTTTTAGTGGAAAAAGATGGAAACCATCATACAAGAGAGACTCACTTCAATAACTTGTATAGTATGGTACATTACTGTGAAAATATCACAGAATGCAGGCGAATACAGCTTTTGGCTTACTTTGGCGAAATTGGATTTAATCCTGGTTTTTGTAAGAAGCACCCAGATGTTTCTTGCGATAACTGCTGTAATACAAAGGTAAAATAAGAAAAAAAATATTTTTCTCTTATCTTAAAAAAGTTAGATGAGAGATGGATTTGAGAATTCGTTCTCTCATCTCCTGTAGCTAGGCCTTCTCGATCAATAAACCTTTCTTTGCTAAAAAAGAAAAGTTAGACAAAAATAACAGACCCTAAGGAATTAAACAAGGAAGATTGTTTCCTCCCCACAGTAATTTGGAAGAGAAACATTTTAATATTAATTCCAAAGAGTATCTTTAGAATTAGAAGCCCATAAAAATATTCTGGGCCTATCCAAAATACATTATATATACACACTGATAATTATAGGATATTTTAGAAATATCATAAATCTGTAAATATAAAAAAAATCTAGCATAAGCAGGTAAAATATTTTCAATTCAACTCTATATTTAGAGAGCCTGTTTTCAAAAGAGTTGTAATAACTGGACTGCTGTGTGTGTGAATGATTACTCTATAAATTGGGTTTGTTTGTTTGTTTGAAACTGAGAAATAATGGCAATAACTTCTGGATGAGTTTGCTGTCATCTGTTCTAAAAATAACTTTGGGAGGTTGTTAAATTGGACACTTCATTGTGCCTATTATGGTAATTCTATGTTTTAATGTCCACAGTTTACAGAGCATTTTCATTTTTGATATATTATGTGAAATGTCTGTGTAAGGTGCTGGGGACTCACAGACGAGCGTGGTGTGGGCCAGGTCATAGACTGGGCTGCAAGAGAGGCAGACAGACGTACATGTGGTCAGCACCACTACAGGACACGCAGCACCCGCCAGAGCAGAGGTCACTGAGTGTCTCTGGGCGGAATCTGTGGGTTTATGGCCGTCTCCACCCACCGCACCCAGCACGCAGGCATTGCTAACCAGGTCACTCACTGAGCACATATTTGCTGAGTGCCTGCTCTGTGGCCCACGGCTCCGTTCTAGGAGTTTTGGGTATTTCACTGAACAAAATACATAGATTCCTCGAGGATCTTACATTCTAGCAGGGGGAGGCTGAGTACAGACAGTGTACACAGTGAGCTTATGCTGCAGGGTAAGAGCTGGTGAAAAACAGAGCAGAGTAAGGAGGCAGGACAAAGGATGGGATGCAGGACTCAGGGTTCAGTGAGGTGGCCCAGGACAATGTTATTGTACGGGTGACGGTGTAGCAAAACCTTGAAGAGGTTAACTGAGCAGCTGTCTGGGTGTGGGCATTCCAGGCTGAAGCCATAGTTTGCCGCCTCCTGTTCTAAGAGCCGGAGGATGCATGGAGATTAGCAGGCAGTGTCAAGGGCCCCCTTGAGGTCTGTAACCATGTTTTGAAAGTGCGAACAGTCAGCGTGGTTGTGCGTGTTTCTGCAGCCAAGGATAGCCGCAAAGGTGCAGGCATGGGTGCTGGAGAACCGCACCTAATGTGTCTGTCAGGCAGCGTGACAAAGTGGCTTCTCAGGGCAGGGGAGCTGAGGGCGTGTGGAAGGCAGCGATGTGATGGTCGACTGTCTGTGGAACTGCAGCGGAGTGAGTGGATGTCTGAGGCTGAGCGCCGCTGGCAGCCCAGTGGATTGTTGGAGTCAGAGTACTAGATGGTGCAGGTTAGAAAGGTAGGAAGTGGTGGCCGGAGGGTGAAGGGTCAGGATTAGTGCCACAGAAGTAGTGG
Source organism: Artibeus jamaicensis (assembly GCF_021234435.1). Taxonomy (NCBI): domain Eukaryota; kingdom Metazoa; phylum Chordata; class Mammalia; order Chiroptera; family Phyllostomidae; genus Artibeus; species Artibeus jamaicensis. Next base: position 2,747,409 of record NW_026522049.1, on the reverse strand, counting down.
GTGTGGCCACAGGAGTGAGTCCCCGGTGTGCTGGAGGACAGGATGCTGGAGCAGAGATTGACGTGCTCACAGCCAAGGGGTAGGGGGGCCCCTGTCTGTGAACCGAGTCACCAAGAAGCACAGGAGGAATGATGCGCGAGAGAGACGGGACTTCTTCCTGATGATTCCAGACAGAGCCTCGGAATCACGACCCACTGTTCGTAAAAGACAAGAACCCTGTTAGTCTCTGGGTTGTTGAAATGTGGCAGAAGAACAGGGATTAGAAGACGGTCGGGGAGCTGCACGTGCAGAGGCGCCAGGGCGTGGTGCCGCTTCGGAGAAGCGCAGGCGGTGACTGCCGCTAGTTTGCAGAACTGGGACAGATGACAGCGGAGATCATACAGTAATGGGGGCTTAGAAAATAGGCAGTTTGGAGGCAGGCGAGGGGGAATGAGAGAGGGAAGTGACAGGAGACAGTAAAAATTAGGCTAGACCACATGTGGCACCAAAGACCCGAAAGAGATGGGGAACTGGTAAATTTGCGTGTTTTTCATCCGTAAGTCACCAGCCAGTACGTGACAGATGCCGTTGTAGGAGGTATGGAGGATTTTTTTGGTGATAATGTTCTTACCTACGGAGGACCATCAAGGCATGGAAAGATACGATCTGCGTCTGCGAAACGGCAGTCAAGGAAGTAAAATAGAGAGCTCATTGTTCCAGACACAAGGTTAAAGTAAGAACTGAGAAAAGAACGAACATTGGAAACTTCCTTGGCTTTTGGTCTGGAAACAGTTTATTATGACAGGAATGTTAGTAAACCTAGCAATCTGGGTATCATTTTAGTTATCACAGAAGGTAATCTTTTTTTATTCATAGGCTTATAAGACACGAGATGTGACTGACGATGTAAAAAGTATTGTAAGATTTGTTCAAGAACATAGTTCATCACAAGGGATGAGAAATACAAAACATGTAGGCCCTTGTGGGAGATTCACTATGAATATGCTGGTCGACATTTTCTTGGGTAAGTCATCTGTTCTACTAATTTGCCTTATATCCGTTGAAGTTGAACATCTAAAGAATTCTTTTGTCTATTTTCTTATGGAGGTGAAGGGTTTTAGAATAAACCCCTTTTTTTTTTTAACAAGAAAATCAGTTTTTATAAATTATGCCAATTATTTTTATAGAACGTACATAAGTCACTAAGATGAGTTTTCACATGCAAAAAAATAAAACAAGAAAGCTTATACAGTTTCACCTGAGTGAGTGGAATATAACTTGCTCAGAGCATTATCTTTTGACTGACTTTCAGTTCAAAATGGCAGCCTGAGCATTAAGGATCTGTGTCTTCTTTTTTTTTGTCTTGACGTCCTGTTACAATAATAAAGGAAATAAAATGAGGAATTAAATCTATAATGGCACAGAGAACCAGAAAGAGACCATCATCAGACTGAGGAAATGGACAGAAGCAGTTGACGAATGGAATGAAATGCAGTAAAACCCTGATAGAAAATAAATGTAGGAGGGTTAAAGCGGAGGAATGCCCATCAGCCAGGCAAAGCCTTGTTATCAGGAGGCCTCAGGCTGGACGCCTAAAAGCCCAGGGAGTGGGAGTGAAAGCAAGGAAGCCCAAAACAGGAGGGGCAGTTAATAGTCTGTGCACAGAAGAACTGCATCAAATACCGGCCTGGCATTGATTCTGGATCAAAAAGAAACAAACTGCCTAAGGACTGGAAAGACAGCTGGGTGAGGGGCCAGAGTCCGGAGGTGGCATGTGGCTGGCACTCAGCCCACCTGAAATCTTGTCCTACCTACCTACTCAAAAGCAAACGGATGGCTGGGTTTCCCCGCTCAGGGGAGGAATCTGGGGGCGTAGACGTAGATTTGATATAACAGCAGCTTCACCTGGTTTCCGATGGTTAACTGTAAATGGGCAACCAAGAAAAAGACTAAATAAGTGCAGTGCATGACCCTGGGGACTGAGATAACTTAGGAAAGAGGCAGTAGCTCTGGAGAAGGGGAAGAGGAAACTTCACCAACGTTTTTGAAAAGAAAAAAAAAATGAATGAGAAAGAATTATTATTTAAAAATTTAAATGAGCCCTGGCTGATGTGGCTCAGTGGATTGAGTGCCGGTCTGCTAACCAAAAGATCACCAATTTGATTCCCAGTCAAGGAATCATGCACATTCCTGGGTTGGCCAGGTCCCCAGTTGGGGGCATGCAAGAGGCAACCAATCAGTATTCCTCTCACATGTCCATGTTTCTCTCCCCGTCTTTCTCCTTTTCTCCTCCCTCTAAACTTAAATAAATAACATCTTTAAAAGTAAATAAGTAAATTTTAATGATTGACAAAGTAAATTTAGTGAAATGGTTGGAAGATAGAATCTAGAAACTCTTCTAAGACCTGAGCAAAGAATATATGGAAAATATGAGAGAAAAAATATAGAAGATCAATTCTTAGGAGATATGAAATCTGACAAATAACATTTTTGAAATGGAAAATAGGGAATTATCAAATCAACAGTATAAGAAAATTTCCCAGAAGGACAGAGAAAAAGGCTTTCATATTAAAATGCCCACTGAATGCCAATCACATGCTGTATAAGATTTAAGAATACCATACCAAGAGTAAGAAATTTAAAAAGAAAGGCAACTAAGAAACAAAATAAAAAAAAAAATAAAACAGTTCCAGGACTGTTAGGGAGGAAAGAGTTCCTCTATCCTGTCAGGGTTCCTCTATCCTACTAGGGAGCCTGCAAATTAAACAGTCAAAAGACAGGTTTAATCGTGTGTGTAAGGGAATTCATAGAAAAATGTAACTCAAAGGGTCAGTTAGATTTGGGGCCCTAAACACCATCTTAAGAAAAAGGGAGAGGGAAGAGGACGCTTCTGGGAAAATATGATTTTGGGGAGGCTAAACGGTCCCTGAGGAAAGTGGATGGGAGGGAGAAAGGACTCCCTTTGCGACAATGTCTAGTTATCATCATCTAGTTCCGAGGATGGGTCAGTCAGCCCTCCCTGCTTGCTCCCAAGGTGGGGATTTATGACGATGGATTTGAGATTTCAGGAACTCAGGTGCCTTCTGTTCAATAATTTTTATGTCAAGTGGCATATTCTGGACCCCTCCGAGATAGTCCCGAAACCAAAACTGAACCGGTCCGAGGTTAACGTCAGCAGCTGTGGAGACTAGAAGGCAAAGAAAGTGAGCGCACACGGCAGGATACTGTCAACAGAGGGACTGACCGAGGGCTTCGGGGAGGAGGAGGCCCTGAGCCTGGCTCTGTGGCTGGTCTCGGAAGCGCCTGTGGGGACTGCAACAACGGCAAAGAAAGTGGGTCCAAGCCATGGAGAGTAAGGATAGGAAACAAAATATCTTATTGATGACAGCAAGGAACACAAATGTTACTTCTCAACAAAAAAAGGAGAAAGCACTTAGAAACTCGAGGAGAAAGAGAGCCAATGTCAGAAGTAAAAGGAAACTGCTACACGATTTTGTGTACTTGATAAAACCTACAAAAAACCCATCCATTTGGTTCCAGTAAACACCCTCCTTAGGGCTGCTCCAAGTGGGGAAGGAAGCTTGTCCTCCGCGCTGTTGGTCCACGACAGCCGTCGGAGTCAACAGAGACTTAACACGGCTAGGGAACAGGACAGGCTGTGGGTGTTAATCTTCATGATATAAAAATAAACGTGCAGTCAATAAAAATAAAAGAAGGGAATGCACAGAAGGATCGGGGTGCTAATAATACACCTGGGGGGGACAGGGGTCTGAAGTTCTATCTAAAGTTACAAAAATATCAAAGTGGTGAACCAGTATTACAGCAAAATTCAGAGCAGGGTAAAGAGGAGGGGGTGGCTCCTGGGAGGACGGCAAGGGTTTGGGTTGGTTGTGGAGGTAACCGCAGAGCTGAAAAGAGGCTGCTTAAAAAGCCATCGCCTAGAAAAGGGAAGTGGGACTGGGGAGGGGAAGGGTGGGACAGAGGCACGTGGCCTCCCATTGCACACCCTTCCGTGCTGTTCTGTTCCCTTCTCCCTGCCCCCCCCCCCCCGTGTGTTACATTAATTAAATATATAAAGCAATAGCGGGTTCATTCATTTCTTAAAAAATAGCCTGGATTGGAGCAGGAGGATGGGTTGCTTGGTTTCTCCACTGTTTCCTCTGAGTCTGCTCCTTTCTCAAGGCAAAAAAGCAGCTTTTAGTGCTGGTCTTCCCCGAGCTGGATTCTCGCCTTGTCGTCAGGACCTTTTTCAGGGAGAACAAAGGGTTGCAGATAAAATAATTTCTTAAGAGAGTGAGATGTGCTCACTCTACACTGCAATACACAGACAACCGAGGTGCAAACAGCTTCAGAAGATGCTGATGTTTTTGTGTCTGCTCACAGTCACACGTCTGTCAATTGTGCATCTAATTTATGTTGTTTGGTGTAACAGTATGTAAGCATTTTCTTAATGTTTTTATTCTAAAGTAGTTTTTAATAATTTACGTTTTACCATGTTGATGAAATGTATCTAAGTGGTCTTGTTTTAGGATGTATTTTTCTATCGTAAATAATGGTGTGTTAAATAGCCTTCCAAATACACCTTCAGCTACATCTCTGCTTTTACCTTTCATTTAAATTCCTTAAAAAATACTAAAATATTTTCTGATGCATTCTTCAGTTTTTCATTAAGTTCTTTTATGTCTTCAAGAAAATAATTTCTATTTCATCCAGCTTTCCTAGTTACCCTCAGCCCGAAGGTTGGTCTCCAACTCCCAGCTCACCCTTGCCAGAGCAGTTGTCCTGATCCCATGTGACATTTCCAGGGTACAAATCCCTCGAACAAAGTAAAACGTAAATCATTCGAAATATGTGGCCAGAAGTCATCTGGCATTTATAATAATGTAATTATTTGGAACTATTAAAATAGTGCTAAAGCTTTACGAAGTAACTGTTAATTCTGATTCCAATCAGTGTCACAAGGCTTCCTAAGTAGATTTATGATGATAAAATGGTATTTACATGGAAGACATGAGTAATGACAGCAGCTGGATATGAAACCGAGAACCCAGCACAGTGGGGTGCCCTTGGCCAGCGGGAGATGGGGAAGTGTGCGGTCTTGTGGAGTGGGGTGCCTTTGGATTGAAAATCGTATAGACTCCATTTGTGAGGGTAACAGAAAGGACAGACTTAAGTACTCCTAGATTGTAAAAGATAGTGATTTCAATAGAGTACCCGAGATAGGATTTCTAAAACTGACTGTCAAAAATTTCTTGTAACCAGAAAAATAATGCAGTTATCCTAACAGAACACAGGATGTGAAGCTACTCAAGTTTACAAAGACTCTGTCTTTGATTTCCTTGCTCTGATACAATTTTATAGGCTATGCAACACTCTAAATGATGAACTTTGGTTGTTTTTTCTAACAACACGTGTTAGAAAAAGATGAGGAAAGGGACAGAGAACCGTGGAAACTTCAGAGTTCCGCAGAAATATCAGCATTTCATGGGATCGAGTGTCCCTGCCGTGGTTTTCCCGTGGAGGCTACTTGTCCCCCTCCGGCAGGCCTGCCGTGAATGGCCTTCTCAGTCTCTTCTGTCAGAGGTGTGGCGTACCTGCATTTCACCACTCTGACTTCTTTTACTTTCTCACCAGGGACCAAGAATGCAAAGATTCAGTCGGGGATGTTCGGGAAGGGGTCTGCGTACTCACGGCACAATGCCGAGAGACTGTTCAAAAAGCTGATACTGGACAAGATCCTGGATGAGGACTTGTTTATTAACGCTGTTGACCAGCCCATTGCCTATGTGATGCCCGGCAGTAAGGCCCAAACGTTACTGAATGGGCATTTAAAGGTATGGTGTTCTAAAAGCTTATTTCATTTTATTATTACCCAGTGAGTGGACAAACACATATTACTGAAAATTAAACTGTCTTTTCCAAAACTTAGGGACACTGAGTTTATTTATACTGTCCTATATGAACATATTCTTTACTGTTAATTTGCTAAGAGATCTTAAAAATGAACTCGAGTAATGTAATACCTATCAAACTGAATTTAATGGGTTATCAGATCACTCAATCATCATACGTTTACCAGTGAACACTTACCAAGAAGCAGTTCTATACTAGGTACTGGGGATGCAAAGATGGAGAACGCACAGTTCCTCTTCCCAAGGGGCTTATTATCTACTGGGCATAACAGAAATATCCCCCAAAATGCAGTTATATATTAAATAAATGTGCCCACACCCACTCCTATGTTCCCTCTCTCTCTCTGTCTCTCACACACACAAAGGTAGACTTTATGGAAACGGAAAATTCCAGCCATTTGAAGAAACAAAAAGCCTTAGTGACAAAGACATCTCAGAGGGAAGAGGTGGTTAAGAAATGCCTCGGAGAACTTACAGAAGTCTGCAAATCTCTGGGGAAGGTTTTTGGAGTCCATTACTTTAACATCTTTAACACGGCCACTCTCAAGAAGCTTGCAGGTAGGTGTGCGTGAGTCCTCCGTTGTGCGGCACACACTTACAGGCTGAAAGTTAATCTTGCTAAGATGCGTAAATATATAGCTCAGTCTTTTGCATTTTTATTTAATCGCTAAATTGAAAGCTCAGAAAAACAGTTTAAACTTATTCCTGAGATAAAATATGCTCTATGAGATACATGTAGTACTTAGGCGTAAGTTTAATTTGCTGGTCTCCTCGTGCTGGATGGTAGACGTGGGTCATTGCCGTCGCTGACACCAGACGGTACCTAGTGGTTCTTCTGTCCACTCCCGGCCTGCCTGTGTGATGTGCAGCTGTGCTCTGTGTGGATGTCTGTGCAGCGAGAAGCTAAGTTCCTCATGGAAAGAGGAGGTGTCCCCTGCTTCTTTGAATCTGGGTCTAGCGCTCTTCTGTGTCCTCAGTCCACACATGCCTGCCGTCCTGAGTTATGTCCTGGTACAGCTTCAGGCAGCTGGACCAGAATTCTAGTAGGAAAGTCCCTGGAAAACAAGTTGTGACGGAGGTGATTGACTAGTAATGTCCATTACCTTCCCTGTTCTTCCTTGGTAAATCTGACGATCGTTACCTTCTCTTTCCTCCATTTCCACCCCTGCCACCATAGGTCCTTACAGTAGTTCGTCAGTACTAAGACACCATCTATTTTATGACACTGTTATTTCATGAACTATTAAGAAAAAAAATTTGGCTGGTGTGGCTCAGCAGGCTGAGTGCTGGCCTGTGACCCGACAGGTCACTGGTTTGATTCCCAGTCAGGGAAAAAGCCCGGCCAGGGCTTGCTGGCCAGGTCCCCAGCTGGGGTTGTGCAGGAGGCAACTGATCGATGTTTCTCTCTCTCTCTTCCTCCCTTCCCCTCGCTGGAAATTAATAAATTCTTTTTAAAAAAGAAAAAAATTTTTACTAAACAGTGATTTTGTTGCAGATTATTTTGACTTATTTATACTTTGCATGCATGAAAAAATGCATAAAATTAAAGGGAGTTGCCAAATTTTTTCCCTATCTCTACGTTTCTGTGGTTTCCTGCATTCACATGCTAATCAGTCTTTCTGTAGGCATTTTATGTGGCAGTTAAGCTCAACACGTGAGGACCCGGCACTGCCATCACGCTGTGGACGTGCCGGCAGTGCTAATAGCTGTGACTGAGTTCTCACGTGCACGGGCAGCGGCAGCCGCAGCGCAGCTGCCGTCCCAGCGTCAGCACTTGTGAGACCCTTTGACCTCTGGGAGGTCAAACCGTGAGTGAGTGTGTCTTAGAGTTGATGAAATGCAGTATCTTGTTCCTAGGCTATTAGTGAGGTTTTCTCACTGGTCTTAACTCCAGATATGAGCATGGTATACATTTTAATCTTTCAGAACTTCTGCTGAAGCTCCAACAGTTCTCCAGATAAAGTACAAAGTCTAATAAGGATTTGCATTTCCACTGCCTTTCCCACTTTATCTTCCACTGACTCCCTCCATAAACCTTCTAGTCTCTCCCAAAGGCCTGTTGCTTTTCCTCTACACACAGAGACGATGAGGAAATCACAGATTGGAAATCCATGCTTTGTGCAAGTCAAATGCAGAGGGATTATCACTCCCTCACCCCCCATAGCCAGTATATCGATGGCTCCTCCAAACCAGCCTCCCAGTGTGTCCCAGCCCCTCTCTCCTTCTCTCCACAGCTGCGTCCTGATTCACTGCATCCTCACTTAGCCCTCAGTGGCTCCCACTGGGCTCCCAGTTTTTACTCTTTCCCTCATAATCCATTCTCCATACAGCAGCCAGAATGATCTGTAAAAGGACAGGCTTATCCAGCTACAAGACTGATGTGCCGTCTGCATGCAGAGGACTCAGCAGCCTGATTGTTGAAGTCAGATTACCCACTTCACCCTACAGGCAGGCAGATCGGAGGAGGAACAGGTGTGGGTTGGGGGAGTGTAAGAATTCACTTACCGTCTTTTTGTTTTGTGCCCCGTTCCTGGAAGTACTGCAATACCGGGTCAATGTGCGGAGTGGATGGAGCCAGCTCCTGTCCCATCTCCCGGCTCCCCAAATCCATTTAATCTAATGTCCTCAGATATGTCTTTGTTGTGAGAACAGGGCGAAGTCTGGTTAAATTCTGAGGCACAGTGCGCGGGTTTTCCGTTTCTTCCATGTCCCTTCCTCTCCCCCCCTCCTTTCCTCTGTCACCGTCGCTGCCCTGACTTAACGCACCTCAGCCGCTGGAACTGGATGGTGGGTCCCTACCCCTGGGCCTGTCTGCTGCCTCCGTTGGCACCAGCTGCCTTGTAGAAAGCTGGCTCAGGTGCCCAGTGCTCTGCAGTTGGTCGGCACTTAACAAACATGCTGAATGGGTGAGTGACCATGAATGCAGTGGGTTTTCTATTGGTGGTAATTTAAATTCCTGATTTTATGTTCACGCACAGAATCTTTATCTTCTGATCCTGAGGTTTTGCTTCAAATTGATGGTGTCACTGAAGACAAACTGGAAAAATATGGTGCAGAAGTGATTCCAATATTACAGAAATACTCTGAGTGGACGTTGCCAGGTTCAGTATACAGCCAAATATGTGTTTTCTAAAAGCCTGTTTTAACGTTAAGCGATGCATCTCACTAGGTTATGATTCCGGGGTTTCTGGGTTGTGTGCATGCTTCCTACACCTTGTCACACGGATGCTCCAGTGCTCAGGGCAGCCCTCAGTGATGTGCCAGCCCCCTCGTACAAGACAGTGGTTGGTGCTTAGGCCCCCTGGGGGGTGCCGGCTGCTGAACCCGCTGACCTCTGAGCCCAGAAGTTGCTGATGCTCTTCAGGTAAATGCCCGATCGAACAGGACTGTGGGATGCAGTTCGCTGCTCTGTCCCCCTCAAGCTCTGTGGTCCTTGGCAGGCCACAAATAACCTCTTTGTGCTTCAGCCTCCTTATCTGAGGAAGGAACATGTTATCTGAAAAGCATTTCTAAAGATAAAATTTAAAAGAGGAGATTAAGCATTTTGAGAAAAGGAACATGGAGTTGTAATGCTAGAAAATCTTACTGTCATTAGCATTGAAAGAATCTGCCCAACCGAGTGCGTCTTAGCAGATGTTCCCAGAGGTTACATTAGGCCGGTCACAAAGCACTTCTAATCATGAGCCTCCTCACTGAGCTGGAGAAAGCACCGACTAAGAGAGAACTGAGAACACAGAAAGATGTGGGAGACAGGACGGACGCAGAAGTCTTTAGGGCCTCTTCTAACGTCCTGCCACGGGATAAAACACAACCGGCAGGCCACGTTCAGCGGTTTTCATTTCCGTGAGGAATCATGGGAGGGGTCTCTTCTCGAGGCTAATGGAAATGATAAGCAGGCTGAGAAATGAGTGTTCACGCATTTCAAGTTCTGTCTGTGTGTAATTGTTTTTTGTCCATTAACAAAACGCCGAAAAGTAGGGTTTTCATCTCGGCCTCTGTGTGGTCACCATGTCACTGAACGCCTCGCTGTGACTATGCTGACAGTCGTGGTGGGAACTTCGTGTGTGTTCAGTGTGGGAACTGCTGGGAGGGTTTCCCCACATCAGACAGGGACGCTCCGTGGGGACAGCCAGGGTGGCGGCGATTGCTGCCCCTGTGAGGGACACTCTGTCTATTTTGTGTCACTCGATTCCCACAGCACCCATTTTACAGGCAGACGTGGTGAGGCCCTTTCATCTCCCTGACGTCCCACAACTGGGATGACAGCGCTCCTCGCCCCTGCTGTAGTGCCTCCCCGGAGAGCCAGTGCTGGGGGGACAAGGCCCTTCCTACCAGGCAGCAGGGTGGCCTGAGTGTGAACCAGACCAGCCAGGAAATACAGTCCCTCACAAAACAGAGCGGGGCCACTGTGGGCCTGTGAGGCCGAGGCTCCGTGTTCTCTGGGTGGGTGGGGACGCAGACGCTTGTGGAAATTGACAGCTTTGCCAGCGTGTGCTTCATACAGGCCCACGGCCTGCGTGGCACCTGAGATGTTCACAACCATTATGCACAGAGACCTGTTAGTCTTTGAAGAGTGTGTGGAATTTTCTAACCCTCATTTACTAAGTAATATTGTTCACAAGTGAGGTGTTGAGCATAGTTCTCTTATATTGGGTCGTTTTTTCAGCATGCGTAAAATGATAAATTAAATTATCTTTTGTATAGGACTTTATACTTTTCAAAGGGTGTAACAGGATTAATTGCCCAAGCAGTAAAGGGTGTAGGCCACACACAACATAGTGGGAGCAAAACCTGAGGTCTCTAGTTAAGTTAAAGAGTATCACAGATTTTTAAATGAATTCTGATCCTCTTTCTTCAAATAAATGGCCATTGAGCACTCTGGGGCTTTATTAAAGAAACAAACAAAGGTTCTGCTCTTGAGGCATTGTCAGACACATGTGGCAAGGAGACACCAGGGGAGCAGGCAGGGGAGCAGGCAGGTGCCCGCCGAGCTGCCCCGTGCCGTGCTGCTCCACGTCACGGACCTGCAGCACCGGCCGGCGGGCGTCCCCGGCAAACGTCTGCATTGTCTGTTCGTAGCCGAGGACCCTTCCCCACGGCCGAGCCCGTGCAGCGGCAGAGGCAGAGGCACTGGGAGAAATGACTCTGAGGGCTTCGATGAGGAAACACCTGTGTCTTCTCACTACTTTGCAAATAAAACCAAAAATGAAAGAAAGAGGAAAAGGGCACCAGCCTGCCAAAGGACCAAAAGGAGAAAAACTGGTGATTTCAAGACAAAAGTGTAAGTTCTGCATCATGTTCCGCAATGTAGGGTGTGAGGGAGAAAAGTCTGAAAGTATAACGGCTCTGGTTTCCTTTGAGGCATTTTTAAAAATAAGCCATTATTTTTTTTAAGATTTTATTTATTTATCTTTAGAGGGGAAGGGAAGGAGAGAGGGAAAGAAAGATCGATGTACGGTTGCCTCTCATGCATCCCCTGCTGGGAACTGCTTTGCAACCCAGGCATGTGCCCTGACTGGGAATCGAACTGCGATCCTTTGGTTCGTAGGCCTGTGCTCTATCCACTGAGCTACACCAGCCAGGGCTAAAAATAAGCTATTATTAAATGTTATCTCTGTAATTACTGGAGTGAAGCTTAAAGTTGTATCCAAAACATTTACTTCAGATTTTTAAACTATCTACTCCTAAGCCAACTATCATTAAAATTTTCCAGTTTGCAAAAACTCCAATGTTGACCTTAGGAAGAAAAACAATTTTTTATAATTGCTCTTCTTAAGAGACTTTTCCACCTAAAATACTGTAAATCATACACTAGCTGAATAAATACAGGGTTTTGTTTCCTCATTGCTGTGTGATTCTGTCAGTTCTTGCTGCACAGCTTTCATTCAGGCAGAGTCTGCGGGTCTCCACCTGGACGCCCCTGTGGTTCACTCATACCTGGGGAGGCCACCCCCCAGGCTCCTCAGGGCAGCAGAGGGGAGGCCCCGGCAGGAAAAGCAGAAGGTCAGGCAGTGCAGGCCTCTGGGTGTTACTGGGGGCAATGCATCCTGGCCTCCTGAGGGGCTCATCTGCACATGAAAGGGGAACAAAGTATTGTCAGGTGTGGGCGATGCTCTGGGCAGGATCTGGACAGCATCAGCCTTCCGGCAAAACTGCCAAAACTGCACTGCAGCCCCTTTCCCGTCTTCGGCAAGGACACCCTCCGTCCTCACCATGTAGATAAGGCCTGGCAGGGTTGTGACCATCCCATCAGTCTGGGCAGTGTGGCCCCCAGATAACTGCGGATTGCCACGGAAATGCTTGCAGAAAGGGGAAGCAAGTCCTCAGGACGTTTCTGCAAGCTGTCGTGTTTTCTTTTGCAGTTTTTATACCTCTTTTCCTTCTGGGTAATGAAAAATTGAGTGGAGGAAGAGAGGGAAAGACACATGTTACCAAATTTCATTTTCTTGCTAATTCCATAAACAAACATCTTGTATGTGCTAATCCTTCTGCCAGGGCACAGAAATTAAAGGCATTAGTAAATGCTAGTTTAATTTTGTGGTTTTTAATGTGCAAGTGACCGGCAGATGTTCTTCTGCGGGGACATTTTATTTTCTTCATTTATTCCTCCTCCGTTTCGGGAAATACTTATTTCCTCAGGAGCCCACACAGAGTAAGAGTCCTTAAAAGGCATCTGGTCCAGCCCTCTGGGGTTTATGGCGAGGAAGCTGAGGCCTGGCCTCGTGCGAGGCTCATGCCAGCTCACACCCAGCCGGGTGTCAATTTTGCAGGTAGGGCTGGACACTAGCTTGCCCGCTCCCCACTAAGCACTTTCCTTTCTCCACATTGTCCTTAAAAACAATTATGATCTTGTGTTTACTTGTTAGGACAAAGCAAACCATATTTCAGTGCTCCTTGCCAGTTGATCCCTTACTCAGTTTTCACAACTTTTGTTTATGAGTGAAGCACTTCGCCTTCTGGCCCGGAGTCTGGGCTCACACTGGTCTCAGAGCCAGTCCCAGTTGTGATGCTGGTTTTTCCTTAGCCTGTGCGTCTAAGAGGGGATTCTTCTCCGATCCCTGCTGGCCAAGACCAGTCAGTGGTATCACTTTCTTGTACCTTTGTAACAGCCTCTTTGTGTCTGTGCTTCATTCTCCTCGTTCCTACCGAGCCACTGCGAGAGAGAGTCCCCACAGTTTCCACTCTGCTCACCTGGCTGAGAGGCTCTGCCCAGTGACAGAGTAAATGTGGCTCCTTGCCAAGGCCCCCAGCGCCCCACCCTACCCCCAGAGCTTTCCATCCTCAGGATAACACACAATGAGGGAACTGTGTCTGGGCTCTCTAAGTGGGAGGAAAATGGATGGCCGGGTGAGATGGAGGCTACTGTTGGCAGATCCATTCTATAAATCAGCATAAACAGCAGGTTTTTGCTCGGGGCTTAATTTCTCGGCAGGAAATCAGTGTAGGGAAACGCAGGGCTGCTTCTCTATTCGTTTAGCTCATCTTTGCCAGTCCTATGGTGACACTGCCTTGGAGCAAAGGTTGAGCAGTGTTGAAAATCACTCTTCACCCAGCCCCACCAGAATGTCATTTCCACACACTGGGGGCCCCTGACTTCAGACACGAGAGGTCACTGGCTTGCCCTGATGCTCTGGAACTAGCATTGGGCATGAACTCAGCCTGGTTACAAAGCAGCAAGAAATACTTGTGTAAGAAAAGTCTTCTTTAGAGAATGCAGCCAGCTGTTTTTCTTATAAACATGCAGCCCTGTGATTTTTTTTACTTTGGAGGAAGGAGAAAGAATAGCCATTATCTTAGGCCAGTGAGGGAAGTGAAGTTCTGGAAGGGCTTTGTAATAAGCTGTGGCGGGGGCTTCTTTCCTAGCTTTAAAGGCAGTGAGTAGGAGGTGCGAGCACACAGATCTGGGAGTGTAGGCAATCCAGCAAGCTGCCGGTGACGTGGCCGTGACAGAGACGTGCCAGGCCCCAGCAGCCACTCGCAGGCCCCCGGGGAACCACATCGGCAGCCGATTCCTGGCTGGGGCTGGGCGGAAAGAGGCCAGGCTCAGCCTTCTCTCTCTGGACTGTGCAAGCACAGTCATTCCAGAGTGTTTGTAGTCTGAGCATCCGGGTCTTTAAAACCTGGTTCCCGGGCTCCCTTTATTCGGTCGGGATAGATCTGGGATGCGGATCAGGGCTGCTGTCTGCCAGGAGAGGTGTGGGCGGAGAAGAGGCACATGGGTTGGCCTCGAGTCACAGAACTCAGAAAGAATCCTCGACATTTTAGGGAGACACATGTGTCTGAAGAACAGTGCTCCTTTCCTCCTTGACTTGTAAAAGGCACTGACCTTATGGAGGGGTCCAGAGGCAGAGAGACTCGTAAGACCACAGGGAATCGTGGGTTGTACAGCTCTTTCAGGCTGAGAGAAAAGACTGCTCACTTGAGGTTTTATTTAACATTCCAATTTTCTTTTTTGCATTTTAGGGCCTCCACCACATGCAGAAGGACATCTTCTAAAACTAAACCCTCCGGCATAGTTGGGCCGAGGTCAGCTGTGCACAGTTCTCAGGTGGCACCAGGAGCCGGTAGAAAACTGGGGATTATGGCCCCACCCAAGCCTGTGAACAGAGCGTTCCTCCGGCCTGTGTACGCACTCTCGTAACAGCCAGACCTCAGGGTACCGAGACCCCGTGTCTTGTTTTTCGTCATCTGACCATCTGTGAACATAAAGTTGTTAGTTTCGTTATTCCATTTGTAATTTTTACCCATATCTATTAATATTTAAATAAATGCTTGGGGTGACGGTTCCGTTTTTGAAATAACCACTTTCTTTTGAATAAGCAAGATTTGCTGCCTCTGCAAGCCTTGTGGCTGTTGTTTCTGAGAACATCTGAAGTAGCAGCTGAATCATCTCAGTCAGAGAAATTCTAAGCAGGACATGAAACAGAAGCTGAAGGAAAAGACATGCGTGCGACATTGTAAAAGGGTAAAACTCTGTATAGAAGATGTAAGCAAAATTGGAAGACAAACAGGAAAGATACATGACAAAGGATTTGTATTCGCAATATACAAAGAGTACCCATAAGCCATTAAAGACCAGTAGAAAAAAGGGATGTGAATAGGCTCTTTTCAGAAGAAGTAAAAATGGCCCACAATACTTGGAAGATACTCAGTCTGCCTAGTTAAAAATATAAAATAAAACAACAAACTGCCTTTTTTTTTTTTTTTGGCCTATAAAACTGTCAACACTAATATCTCCAAATCTAGGAACAACGAGAGACTGGCTGCTCTGGTGGTGAGAATAGATTAAATGTTGTGTAGTCCTTCCAGGTTAAGTGCCTTTCTTTTCAAGACCCTTCATTAATAGGCTGATTGGCCAGAAAGTCTTAATGTGGAATTTTGGTACCTCTTTTCGGAACTCCAGTACCCCATTTTTGGAGACATTTTGTTGGGTAGCTCTAAGTAACTTTGGTGACCTGTTTGGTTCCCTACTTCTTGACCCCAGTCAAGAGGATAGAGCTGGTGTGGCCCGGACTGAAGCAAAGTTGTTAAGAGCAGAGTTGGCTAGGAGCCTTGTGGCCTCTGCCAGGAAGGTGAGTGCTGAGGTGGACGCCACCCTGGGAGCAACTGACCGCCACATGGGCCCTTGAGTTCTGCATTTGATGGAGTCAGCTGGCTCGGCAGGAGGCTGCTGAGGCTGGGCACTGCAACCTCCCATGCCTTTTGGAGCTGACATTTTTCAAGAAGCCATCTTTCCAGCAAGTCCTGATTCAGTGACCAGAAGCACCTTCTTGGAGTGAGGAAAGGAGATGGAGGACAAAGTAGCCAGGAGTTGAGGCTGCTGAGCTAATGTCCCCAGCAGGAGGTCACCTTTGCAGAGTTGCCAGTGCACAAGGGCATCTTGCAGATCACACTTTCCGCCTACCATGGTCTGGCTTTGAGGGATTGGGGCAGCTTCTGCGCAAAGCTGGTGCTGCGGATACTGGGTCACTTTCCAGCTCTGACCTCATTCATTTATTCCTTTACTGGGGACCTCATCTGCCCAGACACTGGAGACTACTGTCCCCTCAGGGGTGTCCACTCTGCCTCCGGGGCCCCCAGGCAGCAGTGAAGATGGATGAAGGGAGTGCAGGGGAGTGAAGGGGAGCCCTCCGGATGGAGTGTAGAAGCTGTGAACAGCTAGCACTGTGCATGGCACTGCCACCTGTGTCTCACCACAGCCCTGAGGACAGGGCAGGAATCAGACCTGGAGACGTTGGAGTAGTGCAGGATCAAATCACAGAGCCAAAGCCCCACCCCCAGCTCTTTTGAACAATCCTGGGTTCCATTCCACAGGCCCAGAGCAGGCACAGAAAATGCAGTGGCCTCATCCACCTCAGCCTCCAGCCTTCCCAGCATGCCCGTCCCCCACCAACGACCCTGGAGAATGTGGCTGCATCCACATGGGGCAATCTTGGGAGAACAGAAGAGTGTGGACTTGCCCTAACCAAAACTGGGTACTCCCGCAGCCACACAGAGCTAGTGACAGCAAAGCTGCTCCAGGCTGGGTCCTGGTTGGGGCCCTCCATGGGCACAGAAGTCACCACCACCTGGGAGGAGGGGAGGCGACCAGTCCACCAGGGACTTCCAGCCTAGGATGCTTCACTGGCCCACTATCCCCATCAGCCTCTGGAGGACACTGAAAGGACTGGAATCTGACTCTTCAACTGTACATGTGCACCTTCCCACCATGGGAACTCAAGAGAGCTGAGAGGTTCTTGCTTTTACCTCCTGGGACAGGGAACCCACTACCTCACAGGAAGAGAAGAAACGTGGAGAGCCTGCCCTATGCCAAGGGCTGTTCTAGGAAGTTTCACAGAATTTACTCCTTTAATCCCCCTGAACAGCCCTAGGAGGCAGGCACATGATATTAGCTTTTTTTATGCAGAAACTAGAATTGAGAGCGGTTATGTAATTGCTCAAATCTACACAGCTAGGAATTGGTGGTAAGTAGGGTAGCACACATCCTGGTTTGCCCTGCAGAGGCCCGGCTTACGTGTGCTGCCCTGGTGCGATAGTCAGGACAGCACCCTTTCATTCTCGAAAGTGCTCCAGGATGGACCATACAGTATAAGGAATCCAGGTTTCTGCTCTTTCCCTGGACAATCCAGCCTCCTCTCCCTACCCTGTTTTTTCCATTCAGAGCCTCAGGGGCCATCTGCCTCCACCTGCTCAAAACTTTAAGCCCCTGGAGCAGGCTCCAAGGACAGAAGCTCCAGAATTAGCCAACACAGCTGAGCCGCAGTTTTTTTCTCCAGAAGAGGAAGCAGAGGCTGTGGTCCAGGCCCCCTTGCTCTCCCTAAGAAACCGCTGCTTCTCCTCCCACAGCTTGGAGCTGCTTGGGGCCCACCCTGTCCTTGGAAGGCTCCCAGAGTCCCAGCCGGCCTCAACAGGGGCTTTTGGGCAGAGGGTAGTGGCCTGTGGACCCTTTACGGAGGCCAGGACAGAGTCTCCAAGAGGCTCCAGCAGCCACAGCCTCCATGTGGCCTCACAGACGTGCAGAGGGGCAGGCTGGCAGGATGTGACCCGCCAGGAGCCAGTCCCTGACTGGACCCTGCCAGGCGTCAGCTCTCAGTTGCTATGAGGCAAGGACTCTATTTCTACATCTGTGCAGGGCACCACCAACGCTGCCAGGACAAGCACCCTTGGCCTTTAGAAGGCTCCAGCTTTCTGCAACACTCATGTTCCTGTTCTTCTCAGACCCAGAATGGTTTTTCTCAGCCAGACCCATGTTCTCTGCTGGCCGTTGAGGAAGGAAGGAGGAAACAGGTCCCTGTTCTCCTGGTCACTGCAGAAAGGACAGGACAAGATGGTAGGCAGAGCCCCCAGGAGAGGAGGTACTCCTGCAGGCAGGGACGAGGGCCTGAGGCTGTGTCTCTGTAGCCTGCAGGTGTGGGAGATGGGGTTTCAGTGTCACCCCAGCATGACTCTACCACCCCACAGAAGATGTGGTGACTCGGGTGGCCCCTGGGCCTAGGCCTCCTCAGGATGCACTTCACCCCAGCTGTGTCCCCATGGGCCCTGTACTCATGCCGCAGGTACCAGTCAACCTGCCAGGAGCCTTGAGGCTCCATGATGATCAGACCCAGGGGGAGCTCACAGGTCCTCGCCTCCCATGGGGACACTCTGTACAGCAGAGAACGGAACCATGAGGCTTGGTGGTGACCTTCGCTGCAGTCAGGAAGGGTCTGAAGAACCTCCTTTAACAGACTTCCAACTCTCCATCTGGAAGGAAATGCTTCTGAGAACTAGACCTATGGCTAGAGTCTTGCTTGCACCCAGCACCCTCAGGCCTCCTCCCCAGTGGGAGGCCGTGGGCCTCTCGTGACCCGGGAGGCAGTAACCCTGCTAACCTCAAGGCAGAAGCGTGAGTGTCTGCGGCGGCCGTGGTTTAGCAGTTCGTGCCAGACAGAAGGCCACCCACGTGAGCCCCGCTGCAACTCGCCGCCTACACGTCTCCACGTGCACTGTGAGCGGAGACCACACTCTGTCTTCAGCGAACCTGTTTCTTCCAAACTGGCTGAGTGACCTTTGCACGCTCTGGGGCCTCTCTGAGCCTCAACTTTTCATTGGCACGGTGCATGCAATGCCAGGTCCCTTCCTCCCAAAGTGGTTGTGGGCACCATTTTGGTCAGATACTCCACAAACATTTGGTGGCCAGGACCTGAAGACCCAGGTGTGGCCCCAGTCCTCGGTGAGGTCACAGTCAGTGAGGGAAATAGCACTCTTAACACCCCAGGAGACGAGCAGAAGCAGTATTGGGGTGTTGAAGGTGCTATGGGAGCCCCAAGGTGAGCCCTAGTCCAGTC
The DNA here is from genome assembly GCF_021234435.1 of Artibeus jamaicensis. Lineage (NCBI taxonomy): Eukaryota > Metazoa > Chordata > Mammalia > Chiroptera > Phyllostomidae > Artibeus > Artibeus jamaicensis. The sequence continues at coordinate 2,728,691 of NW_026522049.1, read as the reverse complement.
TGGGGGTCACAAGAAGTGAACTTGGAACTTTGAAGGTTGGGGAGGAGCTGAGAACAAGAGGAGAAGACTCCAGGTGAAAGGGAAGCACAGAGGTAAAGGGCTGGAGGGGGGACGGAGCAGGGCCTGTGAGGAGTTACCCCCAGGGCCCAGGACAGACTGCGGAATCGGTCCTGGCTGAAGAGTGTGGACTTGTCCTCAGGGAAGACACTGAAACAGGAGAGAAACAAGATCTTTTTGGAGAGGGAAGGCCGGACACCTGCAGAGAGGCAGGAGACTCTTGTTTGTCCAGTGAGAAACATAGCAGCTTTTGGGGTAACAGGTGACAGGAGTGGACAGATCCCACTGGCCAGGGAGGGGACAAGGGGCAGGGTTGGGGCTGTCAGCATGCTTTGAAGACATCCCAGAGAGACCCACAGTCCCAGCCCTCCCGGTCAGGAGAATGCTCCGTTGCCTGAAGGGTCACTTGGGGGCCCCTGGACAGGAGGATCTCCTGCAGCATGTGAAGCACATACGTGCGGGTATTCTCTCCCGCTGCACTGCCCCCAAGCTTGGCAAGTAATTCCTCAAAGGACACACGTCCCCACACACACGAAATGCTGTCCGTAATGATTTGTTTTTTACTTAAGAGCATGTGATGAATGTGGACGACCTTGAAAGTCATCCATGCATGTTGTTGAGCAGGACGCCATGTTACTGGCCCACTGCTGCCATGGTTCCCAGCCTGGGACCCCATTCCCACAGGGGCTGTGGGCAGGGCTGGACACACAGCGTGCTCAGCAGTCTGCATGTCTTGTAAAAGACAGCTCTTTTTTTATCTTTTGCTTTTTTTTTAAAAGCAGGCTACAGACAATATGACTAGTAAAGATTTTATTTGCAACTTTACGTGTGTGTGTGTGTGTGTGTGTGTGTGTAAGACAGAGGTTGCTCTTCAAAATATTAACACGTGATTTTCACTTTTCTGAATGATTTGGGGTTTTTTGTTTACAATAAGCTGTGTATCGTTTGCCATTTTTATCATCAATACAGTGAGGGGACAACCACTTGACTACCTTGAGGACCCCATTCCTTGAGAAGAAAGCAGGGCTTCCCCACCTGGCCACCCTCTTCCCTCTGAGGATAGAAGGGCCTGGGCTGGGTCACCTGCCTGGTGACAGTAGGGAGCACAGTGGGAATTCTGGCTAAAGGAAGACTGCCCAGGGCTGGGGGCAGCTGGCTTGCAAGGCCCTGGCACACAGCAGAGCCCAACAACCTTGCTGGACGGTCGTCAGCCCCTTAGCCCCTCGGATGAGACTTGCACAGTTCTCAGCTTCTATTTTCAGTTCCCTGGTTTCCACTCTCACGTAGGGAAGGCTGTGTGGGGGACCAGGATGCCTGCTGGGGTGAATCCAAATCCTAGTCATCCCTACCTGTGCAGAGTTTGAGGTTCCCAGCTGAGAGGACAGAGGCCCCAGGCAGTGGTTTTACAGCTTCAGCTTGACAGGAGGGCCTGTAAAATCGGAGTCAGCGGGTCTGGGGTGGGGCCCACCGGTCTGTGTTTCCAACTGAGCTCCCTGGTGATGCTGCTGCTGCCTGCCTCCTCAGCCCAGGTGTCAGCCCTCAGGTGAGTGCAGACCTCAGCTTCTGGGAATGTTAGCTTTGAGCCTTGGGTAAGGTGTCCTCTCTCATTCTTGGTTTCCCATGAAGGCTAAGCTACTCCCATCTGCAGTCGCATGAGTTGGAACTGTCTGAAAGGTGTTTAAGAATGAGGAATAGCCCTGTTTGGTGGGAGCCATCTGCAGGCAAGGGCCTGGTGTCGAGAGAAAGCCAAGGCTCTAAAGCCACTTCCTGCACCAAAGGGCATCTGAAAGGGAGACCCAGCCACAGGAAGTAGATGCAGAACCGCCATTCCCGGTGGGCGCTCTGCTGAGTAAACTGGAGGCAAAGGAGCCTCCTTTAAATCAGCGGGAATGAGTGTAAGCTGACATTTTCCAGGACTGGCCAGCCTGTGCCGTCAAATGGGGTCACATTACCCCCAAACTTGCCTGAGAGTGTTCTGTCTCCCTGCCGGGCCAGGCAAATGCCACTTCATGATGTGATCTTTTGAGGGCTCCTCCACAGGGGGCCTGAGCCGCCAGTGTGTTTCGGAGGCTTTCCAGAAAAACACCATTTCTGTGTGTACTTAGAGCCTGCCCTCCACCTGGACCCAATGGGACTAAGCTGCCAAACTGGGAACAAAGTCCCTGAACAGGCTGGGGCCGGCCTCCCCCGGCTCTGAGCTCTACCAGTGCATAAGCAGAAAGACTGTGGCCCTGGAGTCAGAGGGCTTGAGGTTAAAGGCCAGTGGAGTCGACTCCCTGTGTGAGCCTGGGTAAGTGACTTACCTTCTATGTGCCTCAGAGTGATAATCATAGCACAGCCCTATAGAACTGATTGGTATGAGGATTGGACGACATGACATGTGGTCAGCAGGTGGCACCATGCCCGGCAGTCACTGGATACGAGCTGCTGCTGTTGGAGCATAGTCCACGTGTGTTTGTTTGGTGTATACATTTGTACAGAAGGGGACTGCCTAGCTCTCTCCCTTAGTGGGTTTGGCCATCCTCAAATTCATCCTTTGGAAAGATCTCTCAGAAAAAGAAGCCTCCTTCAGGCATGGCTATACCCAGCTATCCAACCATCATTAAGCATCCAGATTCTGGGGTTCTGGAGCTTGGCAGATGGCACCCCATAGTATAGGAGGTCCACACCCACACCCCTGGGAGATCAAGATACGGACATGAGAGGGTGTATAAACCCTTAAATTTAATGTACTGATTTTGTGTATCTATGCAGATTTCTGGAAGGGCAGCCATGACTTTGGAGAGTGCCGCGGCTCCCAGGCATACTGGGGCCTCTCTGAAACCAAGACGCCAGGACAGAGGGGAGCAGTTCCCACCCGCCTCTCCTTTCATGAGAGGCGGGCCTACTCCAAAGTGAGGCGAGGACTCAACACAGTAACACGGTGAGAGGAAATCAGGAAATGCAAAGCCCCTGGCAAAAATACGGTGACAATTAGCCATAACAACAAACTGTCTGCAATCTTGTCAGGGAGATAGTGTCGTGGAACAGTGAGCAGACCTGCCCCAGCACAGGCCGAGCAGATGGGCTGCTCCACAGGGCGGCCGTGGATGCCAAGAATCAACCGTGGACTCGAAGAGCATGTGGGGTCCACGGTGTGGCTCCCGCAGAAATAGCCCAAGCTGCTGCCGAATGGGTGAGTCCGGGCTCTGTTGCTAATCGGCCACAGGAGCCCTCAGCTTCTCTCAGCTTCATCTCCTCTTCTGAGAAATGGGATTCTGTGGGTCATGGTGGCCGCCGGGCCTGTCTGCCCCCAGGGTTGCTGTGAAGCCCATGAGTGCGGGTGGTGTGTGGAGGGCCTGCTGCAGAAGCAGCGGGCCCGGGCTTCCTAAGGAGGTGACCGGAGTCGGCTCTGTCTCCCTACTCTCTGAGTCGCCTCAAGGTCGCTTCGAGTACTTCCCAGAGCATGGTAATCGCTACTCGAGCTATAGCCACCGTCATGATTTGCACACTCCCAGGACACACTTGGGGGCCCCTGTCAACCTGTCATTGGTTAGGTCCTGGGACTGAACAAAAGAAGGGCCTCCAGGGACAGGTAGGGTGGGAGAAGAGGTACAGGGGGGATTTAGCAGGGACAGAAATGTCCCAGAGAGAAATTAAATTGCAGCGCTATGGCAATTTGTGAGGCTTCCTTTCTCATCTCCTCACGAAAAATCCCCAGCGAACTATTTCTTGGCACCTTGTAGAGTGGATCTATTTTGAGCTCAGTGCCTCTGTTACCAAGAGCGGGTGCCGCTTCCTGGCCTTTACAGGACGTGGTCCGCACCGCAACCTGTGGAGGGGCCCCTGCTAGTCGCCTCAGGCAGCTGAGGCGTGGAGGGCCCTGAAATCAGTCAGAGGTGAGCCCATTAAGGAGTTGTTTTGGGCTCCCTGATGCCTGTCACCAGGCTAGGACACAGCCGGAGGCTGACGATACCCAGGCCACCCCCAGCAGTGTGTCTCAATAGCCCTGAACGTCCCGGCCCAGTTCTCTTCTCAGAGGGTCAGGCTGCACTGTCCAATCATGGCCCAGTCTGCTCTGCAGCCCCGCCCCCGGGGAGATGGGGGCCTTCCCAGAAAGGCCTGCCTGGTGTACCCACTCTGCAGTGCTAATCCCGTATCCCCCACTTTTCTGATGCTGCTTCCTCAGGTGGATGGCCCCATTTGCCACCTGGCCCAAGGTCATTCCCAGGCCCTCCTCATGCTGAGATCAGGGCTGCCGGGCAGTGGGTGAACAGGGTGAGACAGGCATGAGGGGACGTGGGGTCACTCTTCCTGGGAGGGCTGAAATTGATGGCTGCCTCCTGTCTGACCGCCAGCCCCTGGCGAAGCTCAGAGTCCCCAGGGGTAGGGCTAGAGCTGTGTCCTCTCTTCAAGGTAGAAGGTCCTCATGCCAGGGGCAGAGGCTGCTACCCTGATGCCCAGTCCCTGGCTCTGGAGTTGGCATTCCTAATTCTTCATGCCTTTCTGTTGCTGGTTTGCTGTGTGACCTTGAGCAAGTCACTTCCCCTCTCTGTGCCTCATCAGTAGAATGAATGTTCCCATTTGCCCACCCACTCCGACATTCCAAAACTGTGAAATGTTCAGAGGTATGACCTTTTACATAATCAGAACAGCATTCCTTTAATTTGACAAAAATGCAAATGGCTCTGGTGGATGACTCAGCGGTCCTCAACCCCGGGCCTGCACACCCACATTGCTCTGGCCACGGAGGCACAGGTCCCATCCAGAAGCACGAAGTCAGAGTCGCCCTGGGCCTCTGGGTGGGCAGCGCGTGGAGATGTGTATCTGTAAGGCCGCCTGGGAGAGGAGTCCAGAATGTAGAAGGCAGAATCCCCCTGTCCCAGTGGGACCGTGGGGCAATCATCTCTACCCCAATACCTGGCACAATGAGCCACAATGACAATGTGTCTGTGAAAAGAATGTGTTTGCCAATAGCCCTGGCTGGTGGCTTAGTTGATGGGGGCATGGTTCCGATACACCCAGTTTGCAGGTTTGTTGCCTGGTCACCGCACATGCTTAGAATCAACCTGTGAACGCATAAGTGGAAAAACAGATCAGTGTTTCTCTGGTTCCCTTCCAGTTTCTCTCTCTCTAAAGTCAATCAATAGCCTTGACTGGTGTGGCTCAGTGGGTTGGGCGACATCCCACAAATCAAAAGGTTGATGGTTTGATTCCCGGCTGGGGCACGCGCCTGGGTCGTGGTCCGGGACCCCAGCTGGGGGTGTGCGAGAGGCAACAATTGGTGTTTTCCTCCCTCTCCTTCTCCCTCCCTTCCTCTTTCTCTAAAAATTAAATAAGTGAAATCTTTTTTTAAAAACCAATCAATAAATAAATGACATGGAAACTTTACCAAAAAAAAAAAAAAAGAATGTGCCGACAAACCAAGAGACAATTTCCACAGCCGTGGCCTCCCAGGCTCTCCATCCTCACAGTCCCGGCCACGCTGCGTGTGCGGGCAGGGGCCTCAGGTGCAGAGTGTTTCGTGGGTGGCAGGGAAGAGAAGACCTGCAGGCCCCCAGGAGAGTGGCCTCCGGGGGTGACCCTCTCCCCTCCCCCGTGTACACTCAAGGGGAAGGCGGTGTGGTTTCTGTGTTACAATGAGCAGAAGATCTGCCGGAGTCGCCAAATGAACTGAGCAAGATGGAAAGGACACTCGAGGCCCCCCCACCAACTGCCAGGAAGGGGAAGGAAATCACACGAGGGCACAGCCCGAATGGGATCAAAGGCAGCTTCCCCGAAACTAATGGCTTCGGGATAGAGAAAAGTTAATGAGAGTACGAAATTGGATGTAAGAAGAGACAATTAAAACATAACATCGGAAGATATGAAGAGACCTTGCAGAGGGGACAACACACACCAAGGACAAGCACAGGACCGTCACACTTCTGATACTGAATCACAATGCCGTGCACACATCCGAAAAGCAAGTTAATGGCATGGAGAGGAACTTGCATTAATCACGATGAATTCAGAGAAAAAGGACAAACACAATCAAACAGTGTGAGAGAAGACGGTCATGGAACCCAGACCTTCCAACATAAAAGGGACTGGAGTCCCCGAAGTGGATTCTCCAACAGCTCAAGCAAAAGAACGGTTAGAGAAACTCTCCCTGGAGCAAAGGAAGAACCAAGTGTACCGACTGAGGCCACAGAGACGGATCAACATCGGGAACAGGCTGAGCCGGGCTGTTACTGAGCCCGAAGATAAAACAACTCTCCAGGCTCCAGGGGAAAATACCACGTCACCAACAAGGAGAGAAAAGTCGGTCTGGCTCCAGACTTGTCCACAGCAACAGTCGATACCAGAAGACAAAGGAGCTGAGTCTTCAAAGTTGTGTGGAATAGGGGAAACCCAGACTATTGCACCCAGGGAGCTTGTTCCCCTCTACAGACAACGAGCAAAGGGTCAGGGGAAATAGCACCCACAAGCCTTTTGAAAATAAAATCACTGCCCTGGCCGGTGTGACTCAGTTGGTTGAAGCGCTGTCCTGTAACCGAAAGGTCACCAGTTGGATTGTCAGTCAGGGCACGTGCCCAGGTTGCGGGCTCCATCCCCCGGTGGCTCATGTGCAGGAGGCAGCTGACCGGTGTCTCTCCCTCACACTTCTGTCTCTCTCATTCTCCCTTCCCCTTTCTCTCGAATGAGAATAAAATAAATCTTTAAGAAAATTACTCAGCAATGAAATCTAGCTGACCACTAAAAGGGTCAATTTTTTAAAGGTAAAGCCGTGATTCATGCAGGAGTCTTTTTTTTTTTTTTGTCCATTTCAAAGTCATTCCAGTTTTTCCTGATATGAACACGAGATGACTCCAAATGCAAAACTCAGGGACAAAATGTGCTTTAAAAATGCAGTGGGATCAGTTTTATTAACCAATATTACCCCAATAAACTCAATAAAAATGTTTTTTTTTTAAGCAATGGAATCTAATGAAATACAGGGCTAAGATGACAAACTGGGAGAGTCATGGTTGCAGAACAGGGTGGGAGTGTTCTAAACGCTGACCAAGTGAACACACTGGAGTCAAAGTCAGGAGCTGGGGGGAGAAAGGGGGTGTCTGAGGGCAGCGGTCACGTTCTTCATCTCGAGAAGTGATGGAACCCGCCCCAAGCGAAGCAATTCTTCTTCATCCCCAGGACTCCAGCCTCTTAATGAGCTTCATAATGTTTTTTTTCTTAACATTAGGGAAATTCATTACAAACTAGTCTCTCTTGTGGAAAGGAAAAATTTATCTAAGATTCGGCAATTTTACAGGTTTTTCTTTCCTGTGAAACTCAAGAAAAATTAAATACTTTCAGTGTAGCATATAGCAGATGAGATACAATCCCATCTCTCAAAATTATTCGGACCTACTTACCTTTCTCTCTTAGCTACAGCTCTTTATCTCGCCGCCTAATTCTCCGTGTGTGGATGGCGTTCCCTGAATGTTCACGCGGTGCGGCAGGTGCTGTCTGTGGGCCAGGGCAGCCTGGGTGCCGGGACCACACAGAGAGCAGCGCCTAAAACTCCTGTCTCAGGAAGTAGCTTTCCTAAAGCAGGGCGGAGGGGACCTGTGGCTTCCTTCTCTGTACTTTTCTGTACTGCCTGTTTTATTTTGTTTTGTTTTGTTTGGGACGTGTACCATATTCATAAAAACAATGGCCTTTCCCTGCGCACACACACGCCTAGGACCAAGACCACTACATTTGAAGCCGTATGAGTTTTTAGCACCTTAGCGTAAGGAAGGTTTTTCGGAAGGACCCAGAGTCTCTGCAGGCCCCAACCTGGGCAGCTGAATGCTGGCAAGGACCGAAGAGGGAACTCAGCGCCTCCCAGCTGGGAGAACCACTGAGCTTCCCTTCCGAGCCCCTGTTGCCCGAGGCTCCTGTCCCATGAGACAGATGCCCTTTCTAGCCGGCCCTGGATCCAGGCAGCTGGGGGCCCAGCCCGGCCTTGATAAGCATCTGGGACGTGCCTGGCAAGGCTCCGCTTCCTGGAGGCTTGGCTCCTAATCCCCGTCTGATTCCATTATCCTTATCCCCCTCTCCCACCTCTTGAGCAGAACCTGAACTCTGGCCCTTCTCTGTTTGCACCCCCATTCTAGCCACACTGACCTAAGCTTTTCTTTCCCTCACCACCTCACCTTGGCACATGCTTTTTCGTCCGCCAGAATCCCTTTCCCACCCTCCTTCCTTCACCCGAGACTCCCAGGCTCCTCCTCTGTAAGCCTTCCCTGACATCCCTCCCAACCCCCCAGGTCAGGCCCCTGCCTCTGGCCGGGAGCCCCCACGGGCCAGCCTGGCTCTGCTCATCCCTGTGGCCCAGGGCCCAGCTCAGGCCTGGAAGTCACGTGGGTGAGCCTGGGCCTTGGCCTCTTACCAGTGGGGCCACCTCAGCCAAGTCCCTTGTCCTCCATGACTGTGTCTTCCTCCAAAAAACAGGAATGTGTGAACTCTCCCCCTGGGGTTCTTGAAAGGAATAAAGGAGATGATGTATATATTTATTTTGAAGCTTGTTATAAAAGAATGACAGTGAGATATGAGCTTAAGGGAAAGAGGGAAATCAAGTCAGTTAGGGAAGAAAAGTGATGAAAAGTGTAATTGGAAAAAAGTCTGAATTTTCAGGGAGAACAGATGCTCCCTCCGGAGCCAGCAGAGGGTCTGTGGGCACCAAGGGGTCAAGGCCGTTGATGGTTCTGGACAGGGCTGGGCCTGCAGCCCCGGTGGAGACTCCCTTCTCGGCCCGTCTCCTCCAGCTCAGCCCCACCCACCCCACAGAGCCGCAGGAACTGCTGTCCTACTCGGTGTCCACCCGCAGTTCCCCGCCAAGGTGTCCTGTATTCATGTAACAACCTTGTGGCTAAAGAGCAAACACAGCTTCTGAGCACGTGCCCAGCCTCGGTGGGTTACCTGAGGTCACCCTCGCCGCTGGGACTATTGGGTGACTGCGAGAGCACGTGTGAACGAGGGCCTGGGTGTCACCCCTGTGTCTCCCGATGTGACTCCACCTCCCTCAGGAAATGGTGGCGTCAACTCTCGGGGCAGCCTGGAGAGCTGCATTTCAGTGTCCTCTCACACACACACAGCAGTCGACAGCCAGTGCTGCCCCCGCACCTCCCCGTCCCGGGCTGGCCTCGGATGTTCCTGCCAGGCACAACTTAAATCGAGGTTACCTTTATTGGACACCCACTCTGTACCAGGTGTGCTTCTCATCGGTGAGGGAGGTCATTCGTCCCCAACTGACAGATGAGGAAACTGAGACCAAGAGCAGTGGAACAATGAGTAGAAGCTCAGGGCCACACACTTGGAGTTGACAAGCCAGCTGGGCAGTCCTCTGCCCCAGCGCTAGTGCCAGGCCGGGAACAGAGCAGTGCCGAGCAGGGCACTGAGTGAGGAGTCCGGGGGCCTGGGCGGGGGGGTCTCAGGGACCAGATCCTCCCCTGCCAGGCACTTGTAGCTGCCCACTCCCCCACGAAGACACCACACTTGAACAGGCAAACTGGTTCTAGTCTTTTGCTAAGCCCAGCAGCGTGGAGACCGCCCTCGTCCTGCAGCCCTCCGTGTGCGGGTGTGTGTAGGAAAAATCCTTCAAGGGCCAGGCTCTGACAGGCCCCAAGACGGGACGCTGGGCTCCAGGCCAGCAGGGCCCCTCACCCGGGACTGACCCGAGCTCACACTAGCGCATTCAGTCTCCAGGGAGTCTGTGTGAGCTCAGAATCCAGTCTGAACAGGTACTGAGGTGGGGTGGCTGTTTCCCTTCCCTTCGCCAGCTCTGGCCTCCCAGCTGCCCACACAGCTTCCCACAGGGATGCAGGGCCCTCCTCTGTGTCCACAGCGCCTTGGGTGCCCATCCCAGCCCTGGCTCCTCCCCATGGGCACAGCCCCCTCACCACGAGCTCCGTGAAGCAGAGTTGGGTCCAGGTCGCCGTTGCGCACACTGACGTGCGCAGCTCCACTGGGCACACTGTGGATGCCCTGTGTCCTGCTCCACGGCATGCCCAGCAGTGCCGCACGGCAGTGAGCTGGGGACAGAGCAGTGCCGGCCTGGCTGAGGCCCCAAGCAGGGTTTGTCCTCGGGGGTGACAAGAGAGGGGGCTCCACCATTAGACTCCAGCTAGAGCTTCCAGCAGCAAGAGAGCCAGGAGAGAAATGAAGAGATCCCTCTCCTGCCCACACCCACCGCACCGCCCTTCCAGAGCTTGAGGCTGACCGGCCTACAGGCCACTCCAGGCAAGGCTGGAGGAGCCCCAGCCAGCTTCCCTGAGGTGCCGCACGCATTACCCCGCCTTCCTAGAGAGTCCAGTTTCTCTTGCCTCCTTCACAGGAGTTTTTAGCTAAATTCATGTATGGTCTCTGGTGCCTAGGAGTAATGATTCTAAAAACCATTGATAGAATCTCCCTGGTGTCAGTCACAAGGCTTCATGTATCCCCCATTACCTCTGCTCTTGGTGAGTTTTGCCTGCATTTGTGCACAGAGTGAGCTCATGGAACAGAGCGGCCCACGCCCAGGGCCCACTCCTTGGCCAGCGAGGAATCACTGCTCCGAAGGCAGTGCCGGGGAGTCGGCGGGTTCCGCCGCGGAAATGCACTCGGCTCCCCTGCAAACACGCTGGTCAAGGGAACACTGGGCTGGCAACCCATGGCGGTGCAGGTGCTCAGCCCTGTCACTCGATCGCCAGCATGTCTTCCCTTTGCTCCCCCTGTCCCCTGCATGAGTAGCAGCTGACAACCAGCCCTTTTCAGCAGCTCCCAGCGTTCTGCTCTAGTGAGGATCGGGGGCAGGCCACCTGTTGCTCAGGGGCCATGCCGAGAGCAGGCCTTCCTGCCTCTGCACACACGCAGTCCGCCTGGGGGGGCCTCTCACTGCCGTCCCGGAAGCAGTTCTTAGACTCCGACGTGGGTCAGGGGACCACGCGGATAGCATCGCCAAAGAGAACGTGAAGCACGGACATATTGATTGACCAGGAAATATTGACATAAATGTGCCAACGGGGGCAAAACTGGGGAGGGGGAAGTCGGTTGCGTTCCACAGGGCAGCTCCGAATCTGCAGTCTTCAGAGGAGAATGATTTAGCGTCACTATCGGTTCCCCGAAATCTCCGCAGTTCGTAGAACACAGTGAGATAATCCAAGCAGTGTCCTGCAGAGTCCAGATAAGACGTCGCTCTTGCGCAAATGTACAAATATTTTCCTACAGCCCCGGCCATGAGTTCTTCACCTGGCCCCGGTCACGCTCAGCTCATCCAGGAATCCTGGCTCCAGACAGAGCTGGGGGCCACCCACAGGGCTCCCCCCGCCCCCGGTCCCTCGAACTTCTGATCACCATTCTGTCTCCCCCACCAGCCTTACGGGATTCTTAAAACAAGAGGTTGTGTCTTCTCCACCTCTCGGGGTGCCTGTGAAGACTCAAGAGATATATATATTTTTAATTTATTGATTTTAGAGAAAGAGAAAGGGAGAGAAACCTCGATTTGTTGTTCTACTTACTGACGCACTCACTGGTTGATTCTTATTTCTGCTCTGACTGGGGGTCGAACCCACAACCTTGACGTGTTGGGAGGGCATTCTAACCAACTGAGCTACTCAGCCAGGGCTCAAGAGACATCTGTTGGATGGATTAGAGAACAAAGGGGCAATACAGGGTCCTAAAACCAGGGGGGTTCATGGTGGGCCTCCATAAAGCAGCAGAACACCTGGGAGGCAGCCCTGGAAGGTCGGCAACACCCCCTGAACGTGCTTAGGTCTCGGGCTGGAGCTCCATCGGGGCCCCTCAGGCAAAGGGCTCCGGGGCCCGGCCGGCTGGGGAGTGCTGGGTGAGGCCCAAGCGTGCCGTTTGTGTTTTTCCCATTAGCCAACAGGACTTCTGGGAGCCTTTAATACATCAAAGTGACCTGCGAATCTCTAAGAAGGAGAATGCCGTGTTCCAGCGTTCTCCATGCTTATCTGATGGGGAGACATTTATTTTTTTTAACGGGGCGAAGGTGAAGGTTCTGGAGAGTTTACATTGAGAGCCACCAATTCAGTCCAACCTGCCCGATTCCCTCCACACAGACATTGGTACGGCCTGGGTCAGCACGCCGGCCCCCGCGTCAGTGATCCGGTGGCCTCGGACATGTTCCTTAATGTCTGCGTCTGTGACACGGAGCCGGAGCCGGAGCGACCTCGCCTCAAAGCTGCCGGGAGGGTTCAGTGAGGTGCCGCGGGGGGGGGGGGAGACACTCAGCGCAGAGCCTGGTACAGCGTGTGCCCAATAAACGTTAACCATGTCATCGGCGTTCGTGAAAACACGAGGCACCATTTATTGACTGCGTGCCTGTGCCTCGTCTCGCTTGACCCTCACCCCAGCCCTGAGGCCAGAGGAGACAGGACTCTTCAGGAGGTGAAGGCCTTGCAGCCGGCAGGTTCTTGAACTAGACGCGAGGCCCTAAGAACGAGCTATAGCCGAGGCCTTGGCACAAACTAGGTGCTTAGTAAGGATTGTTGCTTTTTCTGTTCTCCCTCCTTCCCTTCCAGCCAGGAGTCACGCTCGGCCCGTCTGAGAGTCGCTCCCGGCCCGAGTTCGGCAGTGCTTCGGCCAAGGGCTCCCACGTGCTCCGGCAGGACGGGACCTTGGCTGAGCCTGCTCTTCCCTCCACTGCTGCTGAGCTCCTCCTTTCTCTTCTCTTCCTCATCTTCCTCACACACCCCCCTCCACATACTCCCTCAGTTATTTGGGGATTTGAGGATCAAGGGTCCCTCCTCTTGAGTCATCCTGGTGACAGAGCTCAGGGCTCCACTCTCAAAAGGCAGAAGGGGCTTAAAACGAGACTGACTCTGGGAGCAAGTGAAGGAGGAGTGGGCCTGCCACGTCACCTGAGGCTGTCCACAGGATAAACACAGGTTTCGCATGGAGCCCCACCCAGGCCTGGCCAAAAATGCTGCCCCAGCAGAAGTCTTGCTCAATGAAATGACTCAGCTCCAGTGCTCAGATGCAGTTTCTGTGTTTTATAAACTGAAGGTGTTTTCATAATAACGGGGGTGGGGGGAGGATGGGCCAGCATCAGTCTGAAAAAAACAGAGCCATCACCTGCTAGAAAACTCTGGGTCTGAGCCCCCGCCCACAGGCAGGGCCACTGAGCCTGTAAGTTCCAGGTGGGTCGTCCTTCACTCCCAGCCGTCGCCAGCTCCTTGCTTCAGCTGACAAATAGCACAGCCCCCCAAAGTGACACACAGATCACCCAGGCCACTTCCTTCCCTTGGAGGGAGGTAAGTGACAGAGGCAGCCTTGGGGGCCCCGGTTCTGCTCTCCCCAGATCCTCCCAGCCTGCTGTGGGACTACAAACCTTCCATGACCCAGGGTCCTGGGACCAAGGACCTGGGGGCCCAGCGCTGAGCCAGGGAGCAGGGCGGGGAGGAGCCACCACGCAGGCAGCGATGATGTCCTCCCTCCCAGCAATGACAGTCATGCTTAGGGATCGTGACACAGATGCAGCTAATGGTGTGAAACAAGGACCGCGGTTCTTAATCCTCCCTGAGGACTCCACGCGAAGGAGGTGGGGTGGCAGCGCCCGCTCGCTCACCCCCCGCTGACCCCCACTCTCCGTTCATCCTTCCAGCCATTTAGTGGGCGCTTTCTAAGGCCCCACCTGTCGGCTTGACCCCAGGCTTCCTCATCTCAGCAAATGGCGCCACCACCCTCCCAGCTAACACGACCAAAACCAAGGAGTCATCTTTGGTCCCAGGTTTTCTGATCCATCAGCAAACCCAGTGTCCTTTACCTCCCCTTTGCTCCCGATGTCAGCCCACTTCCCAGCCACCGCCGTGGCCAGCCTCTCGCCCCTCGCTTGGACACCGCAGCGGCCACCTTGACCCCTGGGCCTTGGCCTCTAAAACCCACGTCCAGCTCATCACGGTGACCTTGTCACAGCATCCCTCTACTACATTTCCTGTCTTCAAGTCCTCCCGTGAGTCCTGCCAAATAGTAAAACCTTTTGAAGACAGACCTGCTTTGGACTGAGGCTATAAAGAGAGGAGAGGGACAGAAGAGGGGCCCAGAGGCAGAACCGAGCGTCGACGAGACCTGACTCTATGACGGAGAGTCGTCACCCGCCCGTGGGGAGAAGCCTGGCTCTGACAAGTGGAGCTGAGACGGGTGGCGATCCATATGGAAAAGGTAAAATTAGATCCCCAGCTACCTCCACACGCGCACCTCCAGGTGGGTTCAAGGCTTACATGTGAAGAGCAAAGTTTTAACACGTTTAAAAGGAAATCTAGGAGAACCGTTTTATGGCCTCAGAATAAGGAATGATTTTTAAATTAAAAAATGTCTGTGAATTCTAATGTGCGTAGTGAGACATACGCATCCTAAGTGTGCAGCCTGATAAAACCTCGCAGTCTGAGGAGAGGGTGCCAGTGCAGTGCATACAACCCGCAGGAGGTTGGTTTGCAGAGCATGTAAGAACTTCTGCAAATCAAGAAGACAAAGGACCCAGGAGAAAAGTCAGCATACGCTGTGAATGAGGGCCTTGCCGAAGAAGAAACCTGGGCAGCCAATAATTGTATCAGAAGAGGGTCTACCTGGCAGGTGTCAGAGAAATGGACATTAACAGGACAACGCGGTATTATGTCCCCCCCACAGAGAGACAGGCATGTCTTTGAAAAGCTGATGTGACCCCACTTGGACCCCAGCCTCAAACACAGCAAGCGGAGGAGTCGACTGGTAAGGCCGCATGGCAGTGGCGGAAGGTGGCGTCTCGCCAGGTTGAAGGGGGGCATGTCTGTGACCGGCCCTTCCTCCCCCGGGTACAGACTCTGCAGAGGCGCTCACGTGAGTGTGGCCACAGGGAAACCGGAAATGTCACCGATTTATGCTGCAGTCGCCGTCACGCAGTGGCGATGGGCTGGCAATGAGTGGAAGTGAGAGTGTCGGGGAGATCAGCCAGGACTCGTGCGCCAGGCAGGACATGGGATGGGAAGGGGACTTTGGGAAAGGCAAACACAGGCTGGGCCTTGAGCACCGGAGGGGATTTATGCACCAGGAAGTGGGAGCAATGACCACCATTTGTTTGTTTCTGCCTCACTCGTTTTATAGGTGATAGAGCTAAGCCCCAAAAAGGGGACGGCCATATTGGTGCCGGAGCGGAGGCGATCACTGGGCCTCACCTGCAACTCTGTCTCCTTTCTGCTGCCCCCTGCCCCCTCCTCCTTGCCCCATGGTCCCTCCTCACAAAGGCCCGGACTGTGCAGTGGCCCTGTCGGTGGCCTCCCTGCTTTGTGCTCTCCTCTCTGTACGTGGTCAGAGAGGCTTTCTTAGCCCAGCACCACGGCCACCCCACGCCCTGCTCAAAAGCATCCAGCAGCTTCCCACGGTGCCTGAAGTGAAGCCCAAACTCATAGCGTGCTCCCCTTCAAGGGGAGAGAACACCCGTTCCTAGGCTCACGGGTTCTGTGGGCCAGGGACGTGGACAGGTCCCAGAAGGTACAGCTTGTGTCTGCTCCACGACATCCGGGGCCTGGGAGACTCGACAGCTGGGGGCTGGAGCCCTGAAGGCTCCTTTACTCACAGGGGAAAACGATCGGCAGAGGTCTTAGCCTGGCACCACTCACTGGCCACCACTTCTACATGTGGCTCAGCCGTGGGTCCTGGGCTCCAGTGCGGTGGGTGGACTCAGAGAGAGAGAAAGAGAGACTTTTATTACCGTTCGTGGTCTAGGAGTGTTATTCATCAAGGCATCCACAAAGTCCCGCTCCATTTCAAAGAGAGGGAAAGAAACACTGATTGGTTGCCTCCGACACGCCCCAGCCGGGGACCCTGCCCACAACCCACGCATGTGCCCTGGCCGGGAAACGAGCCAGCAACCCTTTGGTTCGCAGGCGGGCACTCAACCCACTGAGCCACACCAGCCAGGGCCGTGTGCTTTGCTTTTCCTCGGACCTTGTTATTTCTCTTTGAAGCCTTCCTGTTACTCGGGGGCTGCCCAGTGTGTCCTGCCACTTCCCTCCGTCAGTCCCCAGAGGGACCTTGACTCAGCAGGCACAGCGGGGCAGGTAAGAGGAAGTGGGGGGAAACGTCACTGTCGCCTGTCACCACGTCCGTCCATCTGGCCTAGTTCCCGGCAGGCAGGAGTCATTCGGGCCCCCGGTGGGTGTGGACCGGAGCCGCAGCGCTGCCAGTGGGCTAGCCAGGAGGCTGCCAGGCCTCTGCCGCCTTCAGGACTTGGAGACGGGAGAGGTTTGGAGGTGACCTCCAGCCCGATGGGACGTCTGGGCTGCTCCTCAAAGAGAGAGCACCCTCATCCCTTTTGCCCTTCCCCACGTTCAGGAGAAACTGATTCCCTCCCCTCCAGACTTGGCCGGGGTATTTCGGTTCTGGTGACTCCAAGTCAGTGGGAGCTGGGCGATTCCCACGGCTGGGCTCCTGGAGCTGGGAAGTGCTCGGCGATACCGGCTGCCCTCCACGGGCACCTGCTGCACATGGGGCGCCGTGCCAGGCATTTTATACAATGAGTTCATCCCATGCTTATGCCATGTTAGCAAGGGAGGTATTATTATCCACATGTAATGAATGAGGAAACTGAGGCCCAACAAAGTTAAGTCACAGGTCAGCTTCCTCATTGATGGGTCAGGCATCTGAGGCCAAGCGAGAGATGACCCACCCAGAGCGGGGACCGACCTAAAGCAAGCTTGTCTTCCTGGGCTGGGCCTGGCCGCTTCGTCGGAGGGTCTTTGTTCCGGACACAGGCCAGGGACTAAAGCTCAAATGGACATGTCGGGCCAGCAGCCAGGTTCCCGACACCAGGCCTCCCAACATCTGCCCATTGCTGCCACACTGACTCACGGAGCCCAGAAAGGCCAGTTTTTATAAGGTCAACCCAAGCACCCTGGGACTTTGTAGTCCGTGCTTGTTGACATGCAGGACTGGAACGGCCTCTTCAGTTGAATGTGTGGGCATGGGACACCCCCCCCAGGCTCTCCGTGTCCTGGGCCAACATCCGGTGACTGGTGCCGGCACCCAGGCCGGGAGCGGGGAGACAAGGGCTCCAGACCCCTCTCCCCCATCAAGCTCGATCTCCCTGCACCTCAGTGCCATGTGAGGAGTCCTAACCTGATCCTCAGTGGGCAGGGATGGTGCAGACACCTCCTTTCAACCCATCCTCAGAGATGTCTCTCCCACCAGAAAGAGCTGTTGCGTTCCACCTCCTATGTGAATTCTGGTAGGTCAGCAGTGACCGCGTAGACCGCTGCGTGGTAATGGATGTGCACCGTCTGCCCTGGGCCAGGGCTAGGACGCGGTGGTACGTGTGCTGTGTGTTTACCGAAATTGTGATCCCCACCAGGAGTGCTGCCCCAGGTGACCCCTCAGGGAGTTCCCCACATGCGCCCCAGAGGTGAGGTGCCCCAATAACCCCATTTCTGTGAAGGCCGATTCCCTGGAGAAATTACGCAGCGGTTGAGAGGGGATTTTGCATTGGTTCGTGCTTCTCTTAGCCACTTCCTGTCCCAGATAACCGGCTCCTGCGCCTGCTCTGGGGTTTATCTCTAAGGTCGCAACTGCTGCCTTGAGGCCTTCAAGTCTCCTATCACGGAGAACAGCGCTGTCAGGCTGCCTGCTTTCCCGGCAGCGCCCCTGCTTTTAAATGCCCCCATTACCAAAACTCACACCCCCTCATGACCCATTCCCGGCTGACATGCAAATTTAGACCTGGTTTATGTGGCTGAGGTGGCAGCTGCCCAGCTCTCCCAGGAGTGCGTTCTAAAAGCAGAAACTGAACTCTCTCTAATGATGGAATTCCAGACATTGTGGCAGGTCAGTGGGGACACATTCGAGGGGGTGGGGGTGGCCTGACATTCCTCAAATCAGCCAGTCCGGTGAGTGTCCAGATCAGTTCGACCCCACCTGTTACTATCTGCGGAGCCCGCCTGATAATCCGCCCCACCCTTTCTGGGTTGGAGGGCTCCCCACCCAGTCCTGAGGCCTGAGGGAAGGGCTCTACATTGCAGAGAATGACTTGCGGTGCTAGGGAGTGTTTTGCAGGATCCCAGTATTTTCCTGAGAGGAGCAAGCCCCCACCTCCACCCATCGCTCCTCTCCATTGCACAACCCCTGGCCAAATGGATGCTCAGCTTCCACTTGAATGCCTCCAGAGACAGGGAGCTCAGTTGGAAGGGCTGGAGATTCTAGGCATCTTTTATTTTTTGTGTGTGTCTTTATGTAGACTCAAATTTTCCACCGTGAAACTATTCACTCAACAAGCATTTACAGACCACCTACTATGTACCAGGCACTGTGGAAGCCACTGGGGATACAGCAGTGAGCAAAGCAGACAAACACGTTTACCCACCTAGAGCTCACATGCTATGGTGAAGCGTTAAGAGGAAAACTGAAGCAAGGAAGGGGGCCGGGGAGCGCTCTGTTTGCATGTTTGCATGCTGCAGGAGGCAAAGGCGTCGTGCCAGCAGTCAGCCCTGCAACGGAAGAGTGGGCTGAGGCGTACGCGTGCTCTGGAAGGGGCGTCCGGAGAGCAGGAGCCACCAGGGCAAAGGCCCTGAGGTAGGAATGCGGCTGGACAGAGAGAGCGGAACAACAGGGAGGCCGGGGCTCAGGTGGGGACTGTGGAAGATGGGACGGTGTCAGGAGGGTTTGGGGGGGGGGCGCTTGCATAAGCATGGCATTTATAACGCAAGAAGCCACACTGTTTCCACGGGAAAGGGTTAGAGTCCAGTAGAAGCTCCAACCCAGAACAAGAGAACACCCCAGGCCTGTAATGGGGAGCTCGGAGAAGACCACAGCGGGCACCGCTTGATGAGGTCAGCATTTCTGGAGCTCTGACAGTGCCCAGCATGTCATGTGGGACCAACGGGAGGGGGTAGCTTCGTTTTTTTACTATCAATTCTATTGATCTAGGAAAACGGAAACCAACTTACTTTGTTGGGTAAGAGGCTTAACGGAAAGGGCTGGGTTTCCTGGGGCGCAGTGGGGGCAGGGGAGGGTGTTAGTGTTCTCTGACCTGGGTCTGAGCAAGGGTGCGGAGGTGGGCTCCCTCGGGGCCGTGCCTCCCGGGGCTCTCCCCAATCTCCGGCAGGCGGGGGAGTCCCCGGCCAGTGCTTGGGTCCAGGCGTTTGGCTTTGCGACCCTCAGTGTGAGTCAGCCCCAGCAGCCTGGGCATTCAGACCCCTGAGGGCCAAACCCCCACCCTGGGGTGGCCCTTCAGGAGGCCAGCTCCCAGAGGACTCCGCTGGGTCCTCATCTTCCTCGCCAAACTGCCTGTCGCCCAGGAAGTGTCTGCCGCTCAGGTGCGCTTGGTGACGTGGCAGCTAAGCCTGGGCCGAGGGCTTCGGTTTTGGGCCTCCCAGACCGCCCTGTCTCTCCTGGAATTAGCTGGGGCTTTGACAGGGAACAAGGACAAGCCGAGACAAGGAATGAACCACAGGCAGTGACAGGAGAGAGGGTGGGAGAGGGCGTGAGGCGGGGTTTGGGGAGAGGGCGGTGCAAGGCCACAGCCCTGCCGGCCCAGGACCACGCAGGGACATTCAGAACTCAGCCCTCCACCGGCCCTCACAGAAGTCATTGTTCCCGTCACGGACACAGATCATTATCTCCTAGGTGGTGTTTTTGGCATGTGTGTGTTTGTTCGCTGTGATAGTCCGGGCAGGGCTTGGTGCACTTTCACCGGGGACTCAGGGAGCGGCTTCCCAGGGAGTCCAGCCCCTAACAGGGACTGCACCCCCCACACCTGCTTTTCACCCGCTGCCCGAGGCCCCAACTCACCTGCCCAGCCCAGCCCAGCAGGGCATAGCCGCAGTGAGGACCTGATGGCAAACAGAACAGGAAGTTCCCTGCCCCAGCCACCAGCCCTTCCAGCGGTCACTGGGGTCAGCCGGACGGGCACAGGTTCAAGTTCCAACTGTACCGCTTCCTGTACATGTGACCTTGGACAAGCTCTTTAACCCCACTAAGACTGAATGTCCTCATGTGTGCAGCGGGGTGTGCTTTGGGGGGTTCTCGGGAGGATTCCAGACGACCCTGCCGGCGAAACAGCTAGTGCAGCTCCGCCCCACAGCAAGTTCCCCGTGAATGTGACCATGGCGATTATTTCCATCATCATCCCTGTCGGCATGACCACCTCGCAATCTCCCGTTGACACGAGATTTCACCGCCCGAGCGTGCGTTTGTGTTTGTGATTGTGTTGGCACCAGGCAGCCCTTTTTAATTGCTGCTGGCTAACGAGAAAAGAGCAGAGGCGGATTTAATGCACAAATGATGCGTTGAAGCCAGGAGAAGGCCAAGTGATGTAACAGTCCTCTGTGCAAACAGACGTGTGGCAGTGGCCGAGGGAGAGATGAGTCGTGGGAGAACCGAGTCACCCCCGCACAGGGCAGCACCCCCAGGCACGCCGCATTCCAAAGGGGGCCTGCTCTCTGCTCAGCCCCACGTCTCCGCGGGCGGCGGTTTGCTTTCAGCCAAACAGCATCGTCCTTGCCATGGAGCCAGTGTTCAATGAATTGTGTTGGGTTTGTAGTTTTGTTCATATGTATCGTGTAAATTCCTCTAGCTTGTATTGCTAAGTAAAAAGGCAAGGTGTACTAGGCTACCTTCTGATAAAAAATGGGGGCACTCTAACACCAGAGAGATGTATATGGATATAGGATCCTTTTTCTTTTTCTGCAGAGAACACTGGAAAGATCCACCAGATCGAGTAAAAATTGGCACCCGGGTACGGAGGGGACCACACAGAAGGAGCAGAGGTAGGAGCAAGATTGCTTTGCGTGTAGTTTTTCTATACAGTTTGGACCTTTGGGTCGTGTTGGGTGGGTGTTTGCATGAGCACTGAAGGCGGAATGTGTACCTAACACAAGAGAGACCACGTGCCGCGGTCAGTGTGGGGGAGGCTGTGGGGGTGGGTCCTTTTCCCTGAAGGGGGGCGAACCGGGCTCAGGTCGGAGACCCGCTGCCAGAGACAAAGAGGCCTGTTGCTTCCCAGGAGAACATCTTCCTAGAATGTTATCTGGAAAGTGTTTCTTCTCCCGAAAAACGAGAAGGTCAGGGAGGCCAGCCCAGCCCAGACTCTCTGAGAAGAAACTTCACCGACGCAAAGATGGGGCCAGCACTGGGGGACGCTTGGAAAGTACTGCCTGCTAGTGTGTCTGGAATGGGTTCCAGAGCCTCCAAGCCCCAAGCAGGCATCAGAGGGTGGGGGTGGCCCTCCCAGCGCCCCTCATCCTGGCTCACTTGGCCCCCGCTGGCTGCCCGCACACAGTCTGCATGTCACAAGGTGAACAGGTTGGGAAACCCTGCCTCAGAAGCCTAGGTGCTGACCCCTGACCTTAGAAGCAAGAGGTCAAAGGAGCGGCCCACTTGCAACATAGGTACAAGGCGCCTCATGGGCCCCACCAAAGGCCCCTCTGAGCACAAACAGCAGCGTGGGAGGCCGGTAGGTCTCCTCACTAGGAAAAAACAATAGCCTAACAGCACCGCAGGGAGAGCCACAGTGGGGACAGAGGATAAGTCCGCGAGAGCCTGGGTTCAGGCCGATGTGTGGAAGGGTTCGAAGAGCCTCCATGGCCAGCCCCCAGAAGAGCGCTCCTGCCTCGGGAGGAGGGAGCGTGTGACTTGATCACAGTGGCCCTTGAGACAGGCCAGGCGCTGGGCTGAGCCCTGCAGAGGTGTCACCTGATGAGCTGGGTAGCTTGTACCCCATTTTACAGATGGGGAAACTGAGGCCCCACGAGGCTAAGTAATTTGCACAGGGGGCATTAAGCGAGTTTCGGAGCTGCAGTTGAGCCCAGGGCCGGGCTGGGAACCAACACACTGGACCGCTGCCCTCAAGGTTTGCGTGGGAAAGGGCAGGTCTGGCCCACGCATTAGAGACATAGCAACCGGGACTACTGGCAGGATGCAGGTGAACAGGCTTTTCCAAGCAAATGCCAGATGTGAACCAGAGCAGAGCCACCCACGTCACGACGTCTAAGGGAACTCGTGGCTGATTCAGCTCCAGTCCTCCCTCTTCTAGAGGCAGGAAGCTTTCCCTGCTCTCTCCACAGGTTGGATCTTCCGAGTTCCCAGCAAGCGCTCTAGGCCTCGGTTCCTTAATCTATAAAATGGGGATAACAACAGTGCCTGCATCAGTGTTGTTAGTGGCCATAAAGGAGTGTAACGTATTCGGCCGAGTGCCTGAGATGGGATGAGCGAGTCAGCTCTCTGCGAGTTTGAACTGTGAACTCAAAGCATCCCTTAATGCCAACTTTCCTGAGAAAGATGCCCACGTAGGTGTGGTTTAGGGAGAAGCATGTGAGCCCGCCCGAGCACTTGGGCAGTGGGACCCCAGGCCTGGCCGGCCATCTCTCAGCCTGAGGAGGCTCCAGCTTCCCAGGGCGCTGTGTGGCACCCCATGCTTCGCAGGATGGCACCCCATCCTTCCCAGGCCCGCTCAAGAGCTCACAGACTCACTCACTGTGTTGTGAAAGTCACAGTGTTTCCCCAAGCTGGTCCCCCACCCAGCAGGTAACTTAGGAGGGTCACTAATAGTGACTCCTGCGTCGGGCTGTTGGGGAGCTTCCACTATTACCCCCTACATGTCTCCTCACCATAGTAGCCCGAGGGGCCTCTTAAAAGGATAAATTAGTGAAATTCTCCCAGACTGCCCACTGCTCTGAGAATTTAATTCAACATCCGGACCAGGCTGCCCCACGCTCCAGGATCTCGCTCTTGCCTCCCCCCTGCTCTCATCACTCCTCACCTTCCCCCCCTCTCCCCACGCTCTGAGGAGTGTCTGCTCTCAAGTGCATGAGCTCACACGCCAGGCCTGTCCTCCTGGTTTCCTGCGCCTTGGGAGCCCTCTCTTCGCACCTCAGATCTGCACACCTTTGCCTCTTTCTGGAGCCTCTGCTCAAACATCACCTCCTCCCGGAGGCCCTCCTTGACCTCCCCAGGAACTTCCACATCACCCTCTTATGATTTTTTCCCCCCAGAGTACTGACGATGACCTGAACTTCTCTTACGCTCTGGCCAGTTTGGCTGCCGTCTGCGTCTGCGGCCACAACTGGAACACACACCGAAGGAGCCCGTGCACCCCCAGGTACTCAATCCGTGTCTGCCAGTGAATGACTGGAATGCCCGGTGTGCCGTCAGCCCTCCACACGTAACTTATCCCCAACGCAAGCCCTGTCCTTGCTCCCAAGCCTCCCTCGGGCGCTCTCGCGGGCTCTGGGGAGGTCCCCTTCAGCTCAGAAGCACTCCTCCCGTCAGGGAGAGGCGCCCAGCCCTCTCACCTGGCGTGTCTGGCACCCTCTATGCCAAGCGCAGCCCCTTGGGCATGGGTGGCCTGCTCCCCAGGTGGAGGTTCCATTGCCCCACTAAGGGATGCCCCCCCTCCAGGTATTGACTGACTCTCCCCCGCAATATTTGTTTTAGGGATTAAAGTTAACTGGAGGAGCCTGTAATTTGCAGAATCATTTGTTCCTCTACTGGCAGCCAACAGCACATTTGTTATTTTATTTTCCTGAGCCCCCTTGGTACGGGCCCAGACACACTGGTCTGATAGCAGCACCCAGTGGGAAAACTCCCCGGCGCCGCCCCACGCCTCGGTAGACTTGCCGCCTTCACGGTGGGAGGCTGGGCCGAGCGGCGCGGTCCCTGCTTTCTCCAGCAGCCCCGAGGCCCACGTCACCCTCTCCTGTTTGCCTCTGGAGTCCTGCAGCCGTCTCCCCGGATGCACTGCCCCTCTCTGGCACAGTCCAGAAATGGGCCACCTCACACTCGTCAATTTTCAAAAATAATGTCTTTCAGGCACCACAACTTTGAACAAATATATTTTAAAACCACCTTTGTCGAGTGTGACCAACACAGCGCATTTAAAGTGTAGGGCTTGGTCTGTGTCGCTGTTCGTTTATACCCGTGAGACCAGCACCGCTGTCTAGATAATAATGAGCATCCCCATCGCTCCCCAAAAGTCCCCCGCCCCCTGCTCCTGGCCCCCCTCCCCGGCAGCCACCGATCTGCCTTCCGAACACACAGTCAACTCGAAGCTGTCTCACCCACCGCCCCGCCCTGGAAACAGAGTGCCATCACCACGATTGTTCCTCTCCTTGGCTCGGCACGATCATTAACGCTGCTGAAAGCCATGTCCTCAGATGTCGTGGAGAGACGTAGGACTGCTTGCCCTGAACACTAAATGGCCTCATTGTTGCATTGCCCTGCCCGGCGGTTTGGGGTTTGGGAGTTTCTCCCCCGCTGCCGGCTGTCTCGGCGCGGAGCTCCCCGCAGACCTTCCCGGGGCCTCGCAGGCGGCAGGCACACCGCCCGCCTCCACACCGTGCCTCTTCCTCGCTCTGGAGCAGTGGTTCTCAGCTGGGGGCGACTCGGCAGCCCAGGGGCCATCTGGCAATGTCTAGCAGCGTTTTTGGTTGTCATAACGGGGGTGGGGGGGTGTCACTGGCACCCACCTAACTAGTGTTTAGAGGCTGGGGATGTTGCTAAACACTCCGGGTATTGGACAGCCCCATGAAAACCAGTGATCCAGCCCAGGACGTCGGTGTGCTGAGGCTGAGAAACCCCTTCCCGATGCCAGGACTAATTGGAAAAGGCAACGAGAATTCACGATTGTCTGTTTTACTTCTCCGGATCAAGAGGGAGAAGGAAAGGCAGAGGCGCGTGGAAGCTGCAAGACCACGTCGTCGTCGGACACAGGTTCGGGGAGGTCCTGGCCGTCCACCTCGGGCACCGCCTTCCTGCCACACCCGATGCGGCTGCTGACTTCCAAGGACAAGCTGTAAGCAACTCAGCTCCAGGCAGCAGGGCCCAATGCTCAGTAGGTGCTCAATGAATGTCTGTCCGCTTAGATTGCAGCCCACACACCCATTCAGTACCCGGTTGCAGGTAGCGCTGGCTGGACATTGAAGGCAAGGCAGAAGGCACAGAAGGGGGACCCTACACCCACCAGAGAGTTTGGGGTTCGGCAGACGCACCCCGATGACTAGGAACCTAAGGAGGGCTGGCCATGCTGGGATCCTGTCCCAGCAGAACCAGCTATTTCACCACCAAATCACTTCTGGCTCCTCCCCACCACCCACAGACACCCCGCTTGCCTGTCATATAAAGGAGGTTTTTCCCAAAGTGGTTTAGCCAGACCTGGCAGGGCCCTGCCCTGCGTTGGGATAGGAGGAGCCTGGCTGTTGCCCAGCAGTGTCCAGGAGCGACCCAGGTGTGCTGGAACTGCATGGTGAAGTATGGACATGCTTTATTCCCTTTCGCGTGACTTTAAGGCTTGGTTAGTTTATTGCAAAAGTTACTGGAGACATACCTGAAAAACGCGGGGAAGAGAAAAAGAGAACAGAGAGCTTGCAAAATCCCACCCTCTTAGAGAAAACAATTCAATTTTGTTGTGTGAACTTCTATGCATGTATGAATGTGGTGTACACACTTTGATGAGAACCAGGTGTGGGTTTTGCTGCCGAAGGCTTTGTTTGAGGAGCCTGAGAGTGGAGAGGAGGTTCTAAGAGGAGACCCCCCGAGGGCACTCCACAGGGACACTGCCAGGGCCTGTGATGAGGGTGACCAGGTGGATTTAACTGGGTGCTGGCTCTGCGGCGCCTCCCGGGTTAGCCCCGAGTCCCGGGGTGGAGACCTAGCCAGCTGACTCCTCTCTCCAGGACTCACAGCCCCTTCCTCCCTCACACCTCGTTCCCCCCCACAGGGTGACACCCTTCCTGTCGCCAGGTTACTTTCACCCGGTGCCCCACCTGTTGAGGGCTGTGTAAAACTGGTCAATTGTGATCCAGAGATCAATGGGGCTCCAGCAGCAGTTTAACTCCCTCGGGCCTTGAGGCCTCTTGTGTGGACATGGATATCCGTGGGGAGGGACAGAGAAAACACCACCTGCCCACAGGCCTTGTGCCAGTGAGAGAAAGAACCGGGTCGGCTAGCAGTCACTGACCGGACTCTCCAGAAGGGGCACTCCCCCAGAGAGGTCTCAAGGAGAGTGGCTTCCACATTCTTCTCAGCCACAGAATTGCAGTAAAATACAACTGCATGTGAAACCCTAAAACAGGACCAGGACCAAGGTGGAGAAGCTCTGGGCGAAGCAGACAGGTGCTCACTTGCTCAGCTCTCTCCTCCCGGTGATGCACCTCTGAGCAACACAGTGTCAAGGTTTCCACATTCTGCCCAGGGCCGGATCGGAGGGCCCGGCCTGGAGAAACTGGGAAGTTCTCCTCCCAGGGCCGCCTCCTGCTCCTCCTCGGCTCCCCTGGGACCCACTTCCAGGATGGGAGGGGCACCTAGAGGCAGCCAGCATTGCTCTCTGGCTGGCTGGACCTTTTTCTTCTAGGTTACAGGATAAGTGGGAAGAGACTCCAAGGCTAGACGGGGGCAGCCCTGTCCCAGTTTCCCCTCAGTGGGTTCTCTTGCTCACACACAGAGGAAGAACCGTGACTCACTTCCTGCCTCCCTGGGTCTGACTGCAGAAGTATTGTTCTCCCCGTGGTGACTGCATTGGTGGGGCTACCCCTGGGGGGCCCCCACGAGTCAGCCTCTTGTTGGAAAACGTTCCCGCTCCCAGACTTGTCACAGACTCAGCTTTCGGGCCCCTGTTCTCCCCCAAGTTTCTGGTGTCCGCAGTACGTGTAAAGGTGTCCGAATGGCACAATGAGTATTACCTCCATTTTAGAGGGGTATATGGGGGCTCGGATATCAAGCTATGCGTCTTAAGGTGGCATAAAATAGTGCGGCAGGGATTTGAACCCAGGTTTGCCGGTTGACTTGTCACATAGTGAGTCCTCAGGAGTATCCCCTCACACCTGCCTGTGTTTCATCCCGTGTCAGACGCAGAGTGACACAGGAAAGGTGCCTAAAGAAAAACAAATGGATGGCACCCACCTCAGGGGGCTGGCGGCGAGGAAGGAAGGAGTTCCCTGGGAAGAGCTTAGCACAGCTCCTGGCTCCCAGGAAGCAGCCGCTGCCTTTGTTTTTGTCCTTATCCCCGAGTTGAGAAGGCCACAGGCTAATACTGTGCAGCCAGGTTATCTCCCAGTGAACAGGAAGGGATGGGCAGGGACCGCTCTGCGACCTTCGAATAACCTAGCCCGGGGAGCTCTTGGCCACATTTCCTCTCATGTCTTTCACAGCTCGGGCTTGGGCATCCTCGCCAAGTAGCACAGACGTTTTCTAGGGCAGGGACCCAGGGAGGGAGCCGAGCTGGTTGGCATATTGCAAGGACTGGGATCCAGGCTCTGCTGAAGCCCCACGCACGTCTTCCTGGCTCTGAGGCCTGCTACTTTGGGATCTAGGGCAAATTATTTAAACTTCGTGCGCCTCAGTTTCCTTATCTGGAAAATGGGATTAACGTCATCTTGAAAGGATTATGTGGATTAAATAATGTACATAAGAAGGAGGTAATGCAAAGTGACTGGTATGCTGCCCGCCGGTAAGTTAAATGCAGAGGCGGGGGCTTCTTCTGTTTATCCACCCGTCTGCATAGATACACACACAAATGAGATCCTGGCTCCTCCGACGGTAGGTCTCCAGGTTTGCCCGCCGCTGTGAAGTTCGATCACAGGTGGGGTGCCCCAGATCAGTTATCCAGAGCCCTAACCCAGTCGTGCCCAAACCACGGCTTAGGAGTGGGAAGTCAGGGAGAGGACCAGCTGCCCCAGGATCCAGCCGAGACGGGGCTCCGAGCGGCTCCTCCAGCTCTTCCCAACTCAGGCCCACGGTTCCGAGTTCGGGTCCCTGCGCCTCCCGCCGGGGGAGCTCGCGGAGCCGAAGAGCCGAGCCCGGGGCGCGGGCAGTGGGGCCTGGGGGACGCGCCCGCGAGGGCTTTGAGATCGCCGGCCCAGCTTCCTGTTCGCCCCGAGCAGGAGCGGCAGGAGCCCCGGAAGGCCGTGGGGCCGCCGCTGGGGGCCCTGCGCTGCTGGAACGCGGGCCGGGACGGCATGGGCGGCGCGGCGGCGGGGCGGCGGGACGGAGACGGCGGCCGGGAGCGCGGAGGTGGCGCCGCGCGGGGGAGGGGCGCGGCGGCGGAGGAGGAGGAGCCCGGGCCGCCGCGGCTGACAGCGGCCGGAGTAAACAAGCCGCGCCGCCGCGGCCCGGCCGCTGCCCCCGCCCGCGCCGGAGCCCGAACCCAGGCCGCTCCCTGCCCTGGTACCGGGCCGGGCCGAGGCTGCGCCGCCGCGCCGCCCGCCTCCGCGCAGTGACGCTGCTGCCGGGCGCGGGGAGCGCGCGGAGCTCAGGCCCCGCCGCCGGGCTCTGTGCTCGGCCGAGGGGGGCCCGAGCCGCCGCGGCGCTCGCCTGGAAAAGTTTCCCTGGGTTCCCCAAGGTAAGAGGCGAGGGCGCGTGGCCTGGGGAGCGGGACTTGGGCCCCGGGGAGCCGCCGGGCTGGGCCCTCTGCCGGGGGAACCCACCTGAGCGCGCGCCCGCGTCGGCCCCGGCCCTGCTCGCGCCGGTACTTTTCCGCTGGGGACCCGGCGAGCCCTCTGACCTCAGGAAGCGCCGCGGGGCCCCGCAGAGGGCGGGATGGGGAGAGAATTCCAGAGGCATGGGCGCTCCCGCCCCCCCGCCGTCCCCCGAGGGTCGCCGCCGGCTCGCCTCCTCCGCGTCTGGGGAGGGAGGACCTGCAGTTGTAGGGGGCGCGCGGGGTGGTTCCCAGCGGGGGCCTCAGCCTCGCCCGCACACCTGGGCGGTCGGAGACCCAGGTGCGGGACCGGCGGCGTTGGGAGGCCGGCTCAGGTAGGTGCTGGGACCGTCTTCCAGGGAGGCCTGGCGGAGGCCCCCGCCGCTCGCGCGGGGTGGCTAGACTGAGGGGCGGCCTGCTCGCCACACAGGTCTGACAGCAGTCCGTCAGATGAAAACCTGCTTACCCTCCGTCCCCTGCTTCCTTGACCCTGGGGCGAGGGGGCAGACCTTTCTCTGGGGAGTGCCGGGGTCTCTGTGGCTTGGGAGTGCGTTAGGAGTCGGCGATGGGGCCTAGTGAGGGCTGGCCAGCTGCCGGCCAGGTGTGTACAGGGCTCAGCACAGCAGTCAAGCCTGAGCCTACGCGACCACAGTGGCCCCAGTGTTACTATTTACTATAACTGGGCTTCCACATAAGATTGGATTTCTTTTTTTTTTTTTTAAGTATTCTGTGGCTTAAAAAAAAAACAAACCCAAAACTTTGAAAACCTCTGGTTAGCAGTTTTTACCACCAAGGAAACTGAGGCTCAGAGAGGAAGTGACTTGTCTAAGATCACTCAGCAAGTGTGAGTGGAGTGGGAACTAGAGGTCACAATTTCAGGAGAGCCTGTAAGTGTCTGTAACTGGACCTGACTTGGTAGGAGAGACCGGAAGGAGAGACCAGATCGGGTTTCCTAGGCAGCCCTGGCCACGCCAGACCCCAGGGCCTGGGAAGCAGCAGCCAGACCTTGGGGTAGATTCTCTGTGGGTGCCTTGGAAAGGCGGTCTGTGTCCGGAGCTTCCTGAGGCTGGGAAAAGGGAGGAAGACACAGCCATGAAGAGCGCCCACAGCCCTCTCTGGCCACAGCCGGGAGCTGAGGCCCGTGTGAGAGGGCATCACGGAAAGCTAGAAATACAGCGAGAACTGGGACTCAGAGGGTGAGTCAGAGTCTGGGATGGGGGTGGGGAGAAGCCCATTCATTCATTGTTCTCAGCATCTGCTCTTTTGGGACATGGGGGTCCTCACTCCTTCCAAGCTGCTGAGGCAGCGCTGTCTGGGGGGAGCATCTCGGCTTTGGGGAGGCCATATCCTCCCTGCCACAGCCGGGAACGCGGGTGTAGTGAGCGCGCCCTTGTTTGGGGGGTTGTTCGGTTGTGCCTGAAGCCAGCTTTCTTTCCGGGTGCTGCAAGGTCATTAAATAGTTGGTTAATCACCTTTAACGCCAAGCAGCTGCCGCTCCACCCACAGTCAGCCGGAACCCAGGCCAGGCCCAGAGGAACCAAGTCTTAGTTTGGTGGTTCCATCGGGTGCACCACCCTGTCTGTGGTCGGGGGGTGACTTTGCATGACATCTGGACCCGAGGCAGCTATCGTGGTGGCAAGGAGGGGAGAAGAGGCCTCTTTCCCTTCTGTCTCTGCCCCCAGGGCCCCAATATCTTCTGTTAACTGAGGAGCTTTGGGTTCCATCACCCCCTAAGGCCAGAGGTCTGGCTGCCCAGCCATTGCTTGGGCCAGCTTTCTGGAACTTGGCCACAGGAGGCGTCCTGGGGCTATGGCTTCCCGGCCGGCCCCAAGGAACCCTGTGGACTCTGCCCCTCGGGGGTGAGGAACTCTGCCTGTGGATGCCTCCTGCCGTCAGCTGTCAGGTTATTTTGGTGTAAACTGAAAATACTCCAGGAACAGTGTGTTGAGTCCCCCCCGGCCTGCACGGTGGGGCTGCAGCCAGAGCAGAAGTGTCGCTGGGGAGGCTGGTGGTGACTGCGGGCAGCCCCAGAGAAGTGAAGGGTTCCCGGGGTGAGCCGCTGGAGGGGGCGTGGGGGCACCCTGGGCACTGTGAGCAGCCCCTGGCACTGGGATGGGGTAGCCCCTGCAGCCCAGCCAGGGTCTCCCCTAGCATGTCCCCACCCCAGGAGCTTGGCTTCTGGCTAGCTAGGGGCACTTTGTGGGGACAGTTATGTGGCCCCCGGTAGAGAGGTCCTGCCGTGTGTTTGCTGAAGGAGGAAAAACAACACGAGGGCTATTGATTCAGCCTCACCTTGGCGCTCCTGGCTCAGCAGCCGGTGTTTGCCCTGGCTTCCCCGCCCACTAGGATTACGCAAGGCGGGTGGGTGTGTGGGGATCAGGGGGGCGGCTGGGGGGCTGCCGGGGGGCCTCCCGGCCTGGCTGGAGAGGGCCGGCCGGCCCCAGCGTTCTCCAGGAAACAGTGACAAAGAACCTGGGCCCCTGACTCTGGTGGTGGCCCAGGGTCCCGGCCGTAGAGGGAGGGGAAGCCACCGCGACCCCTGGGCTGAGCCCCCAAAGCCCCCATCCCGGCCAGGGTCACCCCGTTTTCCTTCTCAGGGGCTGCAGATACCTCTGGGGCCTGGTCAGCTTGGCTGAACCAGGAAAACCCTCATGAGCCGCATAGAGGCCACCTACGAAGGAACTTTAGAAACCCAACATTAATTTATTCCTTTATCAAATACGCCCGGGTCATTTGGAAAACACGCAATGACACAAAGAGGAGAGTAAAAGCACTCGTAGTTCTCACCATCTTGAGAGAATCATTGTCAGCGTTTCAGTGTGTGTCCGTCCAGACCTGGTTTTGCGGTTACATATAAACATACGTGTATAAATAGTGTTTGGAAAACAAAACTGGTTTTTGTTTTGTAATAGAAGCCAGTGCACATTACTGGTTTATAGCCCATTTTTTCACTCTGATTCTGGTGAGCATTTATTCGGTGATTCAAGCCTTGATGTATACTTTTTAAAGGTTTTACTTATTCATTTTTAGAGAGAGGGGGAAAGGGAGGGGAAGGAGAGGGAGAGAAGCCTCGATGTGTGAGAGCTCCATCCGTCAGTTGCCTCTCACACATCAGCTGGGCGCCTGGCCCGCAACCCAGGCGTGTGCCCTGACTGGGAATGGAACCGGCGACCCTTGGGTTCACAGGCTGGCTCTCAGTCCACTGAGCCACACCAGCCGGGGCCTGCCTTGATATTCTTCATCCCGTGTTCTTGTGTGGGGAGGGGTCCCCCTGCCCATCCATCCAGCTGACCTTGGGGGTGCTGGGCCTTCCCCCCTCTCCCCCAGAGCCCCTTTCTGGCCCGTTCACAGGCACCCATGGGTGGGAAGGCAGCTTCAGCGCGTGACTGAGGGACTGACTCTCCTCTCCGCCTTTTCCTCCCTTGCCCCTCCCAGAGCCGGCGGCCCTCGTCCTCCCGCCACAGCCCTGCCCGCTGCGGCCCCATGCCCCCGCCCGTCAGCCCCGGGCCGCAGGCAGTGTGTGGGCACGTGGGAGCCGAGGCCCTGTGACCAGGCCAAGGAGACGCGGGCTCCTCGGTCCCAGCCTCCTCTACCCCCCATGGAGCTGAGGCCCTGGTTGCTATGGGTGGTAGCAGCAACGGTACCCTTGGCCCTGCTGGTGGCCAGTGCCCATGGCCAGCAGGTCTTCACCAACACCTGGGCTGTGCACATCTCTGGAGGCCCGGCTGTGGCTGACCGCCTGGCGCGCAAGCATGGCTTCCTCAACCACGGCCAGGTAGGTGCTCTTACTGCCTGCTGGCCTGGGCCCGGGGCACAGCTGGGGGAGGGTGGGGGTTCTGGCACTGGGGACAGGAGCTGTGGGGCTCATGTTCTCCGGGGCATGTCCCGGGCGGCCAGGGGGTGTGGGCAGTGGCTTGGCCTGTCCTGGGGCTTTTCGGTGGGTCGCTCAGAGGACCAGTGGGACCCCGGAAGGGGCAGCCCCCCTCGGTTCCCTGCGCCTTCCTGCTGCGCCCTGAGGGGAACAGGTACCCACCAGCCCCTGCCATTGTGTGCCTCCCCTGCCACCTGCCGTCCACCTCGGTCCCCCACCTCCCTGGGGACTGACAGATGGAAAGCCCAGCGTAGCTCTCCTGCTCTGTTACAGATCTTTGGTGACTATTACCACTTCTGGCATCGAGCTGTGACAAAGCGGTCCCTGTCGCCTCACCGCCTGCGGCACAGCCAGCTGCAGAGAGAGCCTCAGGTGAGGGAGCCCCGGCTCCTCCCACTCCACCCTTCCCTTGTTCCCTTCCTCTCTCAGGAGTGCTGCTCTCCTCCTCTCCCTCCCCACCCACACCGTCTCCCTCCCCCCTCGCAGGTCCGGTGGCTGCAGCAACAGGTGGCGAAACGACGGACCAAACGGGATGTGTACCAGGAGCCCACGGACCCCAAGTTTCCCCAGCAGTGGTACCTGGTGCGTTGCCTCCTGGGGCCCTGGGTGCTCCCCTTCAGGTGCAGCCGTCCGTCCACTGAGGGGCCCCGTAGCTGGGCGAGGCCGACTTCGAGGCCTGCCTCTCCACGTCTGCGGAGCAGTCACTCCCTAGCCCATCCTTCGAAGCCTGGAGCAGGGGAGGGGGTGCCTGTCCAGAGTTCTCGACATGCCCTCGGAGCCCAGACTGCCAGGGGCAGCCTGTCAGGAGCAGCTGCGGGGGGAGAAGGCTTGGGGAAGGTGAAGGGGTTCTTTCAGGTACCCTAACCTCGCACAGCCAACCCCGTCTCCTAAGTGCCGGGTGTGTGTCTTGCAGTCTGGGGCCGCCCAGCGGGACCTGAATGTGAAGGAGGCCTGGGCCCAGGGCTACACAGGACGCGGCATCGTGGTCTCCATCCTGGACGACGGCATCGAGAAGAACCACCCGGACTTGGCAGGCAATTATGTGAGCGGGCCTGGGGGGCAGTGGGGGTCCCCGGTGAGGACGTCTGGGGGCGGTTCCCTTCCACCAGCACGACCAGGCTGCCCCTGACAACAACCACGTCCCTTCCAGGATCCTGGGGCCAGTTTCGATGTCAACGACCAGGACCCTGACCCACAGCCTCGGTACACACAGATGAACGACAACAGGTGAGGAACCCCGGCCCCAGCCCTTGCCTCCCTCCAGCTCTTCCCCCAGGAGGCAGGGCTGAGCCTGGGTGTGGACTCCTGCTGCCTGCGAGGCTGCCGTCTGTGCTGTGGTCCTGGCCCCACTGGGGCTCTGAGGGAGGGTTTGGCCAGAGCCAAGGTGGCCACACACGAAGTGGAACGTGCGGGAGGGGACTGCACTCAGACGTAGGATGCAGGTCACATGTGAAGGGGCTTCGTCAGCTGCACCTGCTGGGCCCTGCCCACCACTCATGTGCTCTTGGCTCTGCAGGCACGGTACCCGGTGTGCAGGTGAAGTGGCCGCGGTGGCCAACAACGGCGTCTGTGGCGTGGGTGTGGCCTACAATGCCCGCATTGGAGGTGGGTGTGGGCCTGGGCCGCCGCCTTGGGGAGGGCCCTTTGGGTGGGGTTTGCTCTGCCCCCTCCTCATCCTCCCAGTGCCCACCGCTCTCCCACTGAGGGTGCTTCTGACGCACGGGCTGTTCCACAGAAGGTTCTCGGTACCTCGGGGAGCTGAACCAGCAGCGCTGGTGGCCCCGGGCCGGGGGTGGGTGCGTGTTTCTCGGCGAGAGCCTCTCTCCACCCTCACCACCCATCCAAGTCGCTGTGTGGCAGGCCCTGAGCACCACGCTGCTTCGGGAGCCCAGAGACGTGTTCCGTCTCGAACGTGCGGTTGAGGGCAGCAGGGCTCTGCCCGGCTCCCCAGGTCTCGCCTGTGGGAGGAAGAGGCAAGCTGGGGAGGGAGGGCTCTGGGTTTCCCAGAGAGCACCGGCCTCTCTCCCCCTCCCCTGCGCATCCTCTGGGTGCCGGCCGGGTGTGTATGCTCCAGAGGGAGCCCCTGGCAGCTGGGCCCGTGCGCACCCTTCACCCCGCCCCCCTCCGTGGCCAGGGGTGCGCATGCTGGACGGCGAGGTGACGGACGCGGTCGAGGCACGCTCCCTGGGCCTGAACCCCAACCACATCCACATCTACAGCGCCAGCTGGGGCCCCGAGGACGACGGCAAGACCGTGGACGGGCCAGCCCGCCTCGCCGAGGAGGCCTTCTTCCGGGGGGTCAGCCAGGTGAGGTGGAGGCCGGCCGGCGGGGCACTCTCTTCCCGTGGCTTTTCTCCCTTGTGTTTTTTTGTTCCTGTTGATTTACTCTCGTATTTAATGTTAACTTTACACAAAGCATGTTTGTTAAAATGGGAAGGGACCAGGCAGGTAGAGAAAGAGAAAACTAGATCGAAATCACCCATCACCCCGCCCTCTGGAGTCACCACCCTGGACGTCCCTGTGGCGGCCCAGGTCTGGGTTTTCGTGCCTAGACAGACGTGTGTGCCTGACCCCCCCCCTCCCCCGGGGGCTGGAGGGCGGACCGAGGGTCTGCGAGAACGAGGCCCCAGCCTCCCCACTCTGCCGCGGTGTCTCATCCCGTCAGGCCTCCCCCCGAGTCCCGCTCTCGAGTGACCCCGGCCCGCTCTGTCCACAGGGCCGCGGGGGGCTGGGCTCCATCTTTGTCTGGGCCTCGGGGAACGGGGGCCGGGAGCATGACAGCTGCAACTGCGACGGCTACACCAACAGCATCTACACGCTGTCCATCAGCAGCGCCACGCAGCTCGGCAACGTGCCCTGGTACAGCGAGGCCTGCTCCTCTACGCTGGCCACGACCTACAGCAGCGGCAACCAGAACGAGAAGCAGATTGTGAGTCTGGCCCCGGGTGGGGGCGGGGGACGGGCGCGCCGGCTGGCTCCGTGCAGCCCCATCTGCCGCCCACATGCACGGGGCCGGGTGACGCGGGCCCAGCGGCGGCGTGGGGTGGGAGCTGGGGGGCGTGGAGCGGTCTGTGGGGCCCCCTGGGAAGGGTAGACCCTCCCTAAAAACAGACGTGGCTCTTAATGACATCCAGCCTTGAGCGTGGTTCTCTTGTTCCTCGGGAAACTGAGGCCCAGAAAGGGCCAGACACCGGCCCGACCCTCGGGAGGCGGCCCTGGGACCTGGGTGTCCTGGCCACCGCCCGCCATCCCACCTGTGGTGCTCAGGGTCTGTAGGCAGAGGGAGGGCAGCCCGATGGCCTCTCGGGTCCCCTGCACTCACCCCAGGCTCCACCCTGTGTCCTCCCCACAGGTGACCACAGATTTGCGGCAGAAGTGCACCGAATCTCACACAGGCACCTCGGCCTCTGCCCCGCTGGCCGCTGGCATCATCGCTCTCACCCTGGAGGCCAAGTAAGTGGTGGGAGGAGTGTGGGGCCGTCCCTGCCCCCACCAGCGCCCTCTGCAGGGCAGCCCTGGGTCTGCAGAGAGACTGAGCCCAGACTCTCCCTCCCTCCCTCCCTCCCTCCCTCCCTCCCTCCTTCACAGTAAGAACCTCACCTGGCGGGACATGCAGCACCTGGTGGTGCAGACCTCAAAGCCAGCACACCTCAATGCTAACGACTGGTCCACCAACGGTGTGGGCCGGAAAGGTGAGGGCTGGGTGGCCCCGTGGGCTGGGTCGGGGGCCAGCGGGGTCAGCTCTGTGCTGACCCCGCCTCCCTCGCCCACAGTGAGCCATTCCTATGGCTACGGGTTGTTGGATGCGGGCGCCATGGTGGCCCTGGCCCAGAACTGGACCACAGTGCCCCCCCAGCGGAAATGTGTTGTTGACATCCTCGCTGAGCCCAGGTGAGTGCCGGATCCTGGCTGGGAGGGGCGGGTGTCCTCCGGTCCCGGTCCCCGGGCTCACAGCCCATGGTGGCGCTGTCTGCACAGGGACATCGGGAAGCGGCTGGAGGTGCGGAAGACCGTGACCGCCTGCCTCGCGGAGACCAGCCACGTCATGCGGCTGGAGCACGTCCAGGCGCGCCTCACCCTGTCCTACAATCGCCGTGGCGACCTGGCCATCCACCTGGTCAGCCCCATGGGCACCCGCTCCACTCTGCTGGCCGCCAGGTGCCTGCCCGGCCCCCTGTGCACCCTGCCCTGTCCCCTGAGCCTGCGTCCGTGCATTTGTTCCTGCGCCCATTTGGCCCTGACGGTCCCCGGACACCCTCAGCAGGGCACCGTGGTGGGCACTTTCCAAGGGACGGCTGTGTCCCGTGGGGCTGTCCTGTGTTGCAGCAATCCCTGACCCCACCCCTCACATGCCACGTCTGTGTGCCTTCCGAGTGCAGTGCCCTTGCATGTTTCCAGAATCTTCTGGTTAAAGATACCTGGCCTGTGGGGAACCAGAGCCAGCAGGCGCTTCCAGCCCAGCGGTGGGCTCGGTGCCCCCTGGCTCACACCCCCCAAGGCCTCAGACGGCTGTGTGCCCCTGCTCCCTCAGGCCCCATGACTACTCCGCGGATGGGTTCAATGACTGGGCCTTCATGACGACCCACTCCTGGGACGAGGACCCCTCCGGCGAGTGGGTCCTGGAGATCGAGAACACCAGCGAAGCCAACAACTACGGTGTGGGGGGCACGTGAGGGCCGGCCGGGCGGGCGGGGAGAGCTGGCGGGGTCTGGGTGCTGGGTCCCTGTGCCGCTCACTCTGGCCTCCTCCTCCGCCTGGAACAGGGACCCTGACCAAGTTCACCCTCGTGCTGTATGGCACGGCCCCCGAGGGGCTGCCCACCCCTCCCGAGAGCAGCGGCTGCAAGACCCTCACCTCAAGCCAGGCCTGTGTGGGTCAGTGCCTGGTGCTGTTGTGGGGGGGAGGGGAGGGAGGGGGAGGGTGCCTGCCCCAAAGCCGTGCTCAGGGAGGAAAAGGGGCCTGAAGCCCTTGGGGTGACCCCGTTGTGGGGCCAGGGGCTCCCGGGGACTGGGGTGACCGTGGTGACCGGTGCTGGGGCCCCACGGCCTGCGCTGGCAGCGTGGCCGACGCCTGCCTTCTCTCCTGTGCCGGCAGTGTGCGAGGAAGGCTTCTCCCTGCACGAGAAGAGCTGCGTCCAGCACTGCCCCCCGGGCTTCGCCCCCCAAGTCCTCAACACGCACTACAGCACGGAGAACGATGTGGAGACCATCCGCGCCAGCGTCTGCGCCCCCTGCCACCCCTCGTGTGCCACGTGCCGGGGGCCAGCCCCCACGGACTGCCTCACCTGCCCCGGCCACGCCTTCCTGGACCCCGTGGAGCAGACATGCTCCAGGCAAGGCCAGACCAGCCGAGAGTCGCCGAAGCAGCTGCCGCCCGCGACCCGGCTGCCTCCAGAGGTGGAGGTGGAGCCGCGGCCGCGGGCCGGGCTGCTGCCCTCACACCTGCCCGAGGTGGTGGCCGGGCTCAGCTGCGCCTTCATCGTCCTGGTCTTCATCACTGTCTTCCTGGTCCTGCAGCTGCGCTCGGGCTTCAGCTTCCGGGGGGTGAAGGTGTACACCATGGACCGCGGCCTCATCTCCTACAAGGGGCTGCCCCCCGAGGCCTGGCAGGAGTGCCCCTCAGACTCGGAGGAGGACGAGGGCCGGGGCGAGAGGACCACCTTTATCAGAGACCAGAGCATCCTCTGACGAGTGCCCTCCCGCTGCCCCTTCAAGCCCGTCTCCTCCTTGGGCACTTTTTAATTCACCAAAGTATTTTTTTATCTTGGGACTGGGTTTGGACCCCAGCTAGGAGGGGCAGAGATGGCTTCCCACCCTACCCTTGGGCCTCCTGGCTGCCTGAGGTGGGGCCCCAGGACCAGCGGGGGGGCAGGGGAGTGCCTCCCCCACCCCCAGCACGCCCTCTGTGAGGAAAGGAGTGAAACCGTGGGGCAGCTCTGCAAGGTTGTCCGGGCCTCAGCCTGAGTTCCCTGCGGAGGAAAGAGGGGAAGCCCTTCTCTCTCCGGATTCCTGACCCGGTTGCAGCTCTGGCTTCTTCCCCGTCCCTCTAAAGCAATAATGGTCCCCATCCAGGCAGCAGGGAGGCTGACCCAGGGGCAGGTGATGGAGGAGGCCACCTTCAAGGGCTTGTGCATCCCTGACAGCGCCCCCACCTCCGATGCGCCTCGGGCAGAAGCAGTGATGGAAGGAAGGGACCAAGGCGAGGCAGGTGCTTCCAGGGTGTGTGTGTGCACAGGCGTGTGTCTCTCTGCTCACCACAGCTGGCGGCCCGCTGAGCGTGGCTGGCCCCGCCAGGCCCCACGCTGGCGTCCGGACCACCCTCCCCTCCCGCCGGGGCCCAGGCCCCTGTTCTCTGAGCCCGGGGCTGCCTGGGCTGTTGGCTCTCACGGCCTCGGAGCCCCTGGGTGGGTGGTGGGGAGGGACGGTGGCCCAGCCGGCCCCTCCCGCCTCCCACCCGATGCTGCTTTCCCCTGTGGGGATCTCAGGGGCTGTTTGAGGATATATTTTCACTCTGTGATGATTTCACTTTAGATGCTGATTTTTTTTTTGTATTTTTAATGGGGGTAGCAGCCGGACCACCCACCTTCCCACACCTACTTTCCACCCTGCTGTTCCCCCCGGCTGCCCGGGCCCTGAGGTGTGGGGCCGCAGCACGTTGTGGGGGAGTGAGGTGTAGCTGAGCCCCAAGTCCTGAGGAGGCTGGCCAGGGGCGCCCTCGGAAAGGGAGACTGCGGTGGGAGGGGCGGCTGTTGCCCCGGTTCCAGTGGGGCTTGTGCCAAGGGCTCACGGGTTGCTGGTTCTCCAAGTGCCAGGGGTGGGCAGGCAGCGGCACCGCGCCCCCTCCATCACTGTGCCCTGGCAGAGAAAGTGCCGGCCCGGCCTGCCCCCTCCGAGTTCCGCTCTTCTGACGTGCCTTTCGCACCCCTCCCAGTAGGACAATCAGCCCCCTTCTGTTTGGGAGCCCCCTTCTCCCTCTCCCCGGGCCCCTCCTGGCACCCAGCCACCTGCCCAGGGGCGCCCCCTCCCGCCCCCTTGTGGCCAGCCCGGCTGGTTTTGTAAGATACTGGGTTGGTGCACAGCAATTTTTTTTCCTTGTAATTTAAACAGGCCCAGCATTGTTGGTTCTATTTAATGGACACGAGATAATGTTAGAGGTTTTAAAGTGATTAAACGTGCAGACTATGCAAACCAGACCTGTTCTCCAGTGTGGTGGTGCCATTCTTCCCAGGTCCTTGGGGCGGCGTCCCGTGAGGGGTGGTGCGGGCGTGGCAGGGGGACGAGATGCCCCGTGTGACGTCTGTGTGCCTGGAGATGGGGAGGGGCCAGGACTGCAAAGTCTGTCTGCTGAGGGGTCCCTTTCAAGGGTGTCCAGCCTGCAGCCGGAAGGCTGTGCGTGGCCCAATGCAGCCCAACACAAAATCGTGAATTTTTTTTTTTTTTTTTTTTTTTTTGCTCATCAGTTTCCATTAGCGTTTGTGTATTTAATGTGTGCCTCAAGACAACTCTCCTTCCACTGTGGCCCAGAGACACCAAAAGGTTGGACACCCCTGCTTTAGGGAGCAGATGGGGATGAGCCCAGGAGGTGGGACAAGCTGACCACCTCCACCCCCACAGGCCTGGTCTCCAGCAGGGTGGACGGTAACAGCCTGTGTCCCCGTTGCTCAGGGTCAGGGTCCCCCTGGGCTGAAGGAAGTGTCTGGTCACCTGGTGTAGGGCTGAGGCCTGCAGTGGGGCCAGGCAGGCCAGGGTGCTCTCGCCGGGGAAGAGCCCGAGCCCCAGCCGGGCAGCCACCTCTTCACCTCCCCAGACCACCCCTCACGTCTCCCTGGGACAGAAGCCCCCACCTGGGGTAGGCAGGACTGGTTGGCCCTCCAGGACCAGGCCTCTTGCAGGTAGATGCCCTTGGACGTTTTACTTCAAGGGAGCCGGGCACCGGAGCGCTCCTTGGGGAGCCCCTGGGGTGCGGAGAGTCTGGACCGTGCTCACTCTCACTCTTCTGGGGCCACTGGGCTGCCTGCCCGCCGCTGGACCCCCAGGGTCAGAGGCCTAGCATCGGCTGCAGCCTCTCCCTGTGCTTCCCCTGTACAAGGCAACCTGGGGCCGCCCCGTCCCCACCCCAGGCCCTGGGGAGTGCGGCCCAGGCTGCCCTCTGGAGGGCCATTCTTCCCCGGCCCCTCCTCCCTTCCGTTTCCGTGGTTGTGTGGCTGGGGCTGGGCAGGGGGGGCCGGCAGGCATGGGGGTGACCGCCCGCCCCTTCCCCTCAGCGGCCCGCCCCAGGGCCTGAGCTAACTGAAACCGCGGGAGGAGGAAGCACCGAATCAGGAACTGGCCACTTGGCTGGGCCTAAGTCGGTCCCCTGCGGGCCCCCGGAGCAGCTGCCGGAGCCGTGAGTCCGAACTCCTGCCCAAGGCCCGGGAGGCAGGAGGCAGCGGGCAGTGGGTGGTGGCAGGGGAGCAGGGGCCGGGTCCCAACAGGTTCACAGTAGACACAGAACAGGCCTGGGCAGGGGTGGCCGCAGGAGCAGGGCCCAGGCTGGCGCACCCCTGGGACGGGTACTGGGTGGAAGGGAGGAGACTCTCAGCGGTTCTGTTCCAGGACTGGGAGGGGTCCCCTGGCGCCAGGCCTTTGCCTGAGACACAGGAGACAGTCAGTCCCAGGCGAGGTGGTGGTTTGCACCTGTGGCCGCAGTTCTGCTGGACGAGCCCCCAGCCCCCAGCCCCCACCAGTCTGCAGCTTCTCCTGGTCCTCAGCCCGCAGCCTCCCTGCCTTTGGCCTCCGTCAGCAGCAGCTACCTCCCCACCTGTGGCCCCTTCTTACTCTGTCTGCAGGACAGTGCCATGGGCTTCTCTTCGGAGCTGTGCAGCCCCCAGGGCCACGGGGCAGTGCAGCAAATGCAGGAGGCCGAGCTCCGGCTGCTGGAGGGCATGAGGAAGTGGATGGCCCAGCGGGTCAAGAGTGACCGGGAGTATGCGGGGCTGCTCCACCACATGTCGCTGCAGGACGGCGGGGCCCAGGGCCGGGGCAGCCTCAACAGCCCCGTCAGCCAGGTGGGGTTTGATGGGGCCTCAGGCCTCCTCACCCCCTTCCCACCTTCACCCCAAGAATTCCTGGAGGTTCCAGGCACATCTGTCTGTCCCTTCCGTTCCCAAAGACGCCCTGGGGAGGGTTAGCGATTGGGCAGCCTGGGCCCCCGAGTCCCCTCGCCCTGTCTCACCTGCCCCGTCCCGTGCTGCAGTCCTGGGCCGAGGTCGCCAGCCAGACGGAGGGCCTGAGCCGGCTGCTGAGGCAGCACGCAGAAGATCTGAACTCCGGACCCCTCAGCAAGCTAAGCTTGCTTATCGGGGTGCGGCAACAGCTGCGCAAGACCTATGGCGAGCAGTGGCAGCAGCTGCAGCAGGAGCTAACCAAGGTGGGTGGGCGTCCGGGGGGCTTCACCCGACCACTTCTGCCTACGTCTTAAGCTAAAAGGGCTGGTTTTGTATAAGAGCCCCTGGATTTACAGGAAGGTGGAAGTCCTGACCACAGGCCTGTTCCTGGAAGCTTCCTTTCGCACCTTCTTGGGCTGGCGTACAGCAGGGCCTCCCTGTGCATTTTCTGTCGCCCTACTGTGTGCCCAGGCATCAGGATGAGTGGTCCGGCCATTGCCTGGGGAGCAAAGACCTAGGACTCACCGTCCGCAGGGCACCAGCTGGCTCCGGGAGCTAAGAGACAGAGGAATGGGGGCCAGTCTGCCTGCCCTTGGCCTAGGTGGGCTCTTCCCAGGGTCCCGGAGAAACCACAAGGCAGCAGCATGGCCCCAGCACAGAGGCTGGACACTGGGCCTGTGCAGTCAGCCTGTCTGCATTTGAATCCTGCCCATCTCCTCCGTTTGGAGGCCATGGGATTGGAGGAGCTATTAATCTGAGTACTCCCAGCCTTCTCGGTCAGCAGTTTGCAACCAGCGCACTGCAAGGACTTTTGAATGTTCAGTCAGGGGCATTGGTCTCTTTTCCCTTAGATTGTCAAAGAAAAAAAACAGCAACAGCCAACACAACAGTAGCTGTGGGTGTGAGTGCCCTGTCCTGAATGAACCATAGCGTATAGGTCATGTAACAGAGTTACGTCTCATTGGTCACATCGCATAATAAGATTGCGTCTGATTGGTTAGTTCATGCTACCAGAAATCCTTACCTACAAGTAAAGGCAACTGATTTTTTTTTTTTTTAAAGAGCCCTGGAGCAAAAAGGGTAGGTAATTATTTTATTTATTTATTTAGTAAATCAATCAAAATTATATATTTTGTTTTGTTGGGGTTTTTTTTTTTGGTCTGCTCGTCCAAAAATATTTTTCGGTGTACTGCAGGATTTTAGTAATTAGTGCCAGGAGATGAAAAAGGTTGAAAATTGTTGTTCTAATTGAATGTGCTGGTGGCCCTCTTGCAAAACCTGCCCTTGCCATGGACCTATAGCGGCCCCTGGTGGCCAGTGTGGATCCACTCCTCTCTCCCCAGAACCTCGTCTCAATACTGGGTGGGCCCGTCGTTACAGGGGCTTTAACTGGTACACAGCCACACACATCTGTTCTCAAGTCATCCGTGGCTACTACAGAGCTACAACGGCAGAGCTGAGTAGTTGCCACAGAGACGGTATGGCCGCCATGCCTTGCACGTTCACCAGTTGGCTCCTGAAGGAAAAGGCTCGTGGTGGGGGGAGACTGAGGTTCAGAGGAGAGGGATGCAGCCGGCCCAAGACTGTCCCAGTACCTAAACGGGGGACTTGGAATGAGAGCGCTGGTCTTGGCCATCTGTGGTTCCTGCTGCCAGGAATGTCATTCGCAGGGCTCAGTGGGGACCAAAGATGTGGCGCCCGTGTGAAAGAGTCCGCGAGCATTTCAACGTGGCATCAACAGAGCGTTAAACCAAGCGCGGGGGGGGGGCCTCCTGAGTGTGGGGCTCTGTGCGCCTGTGACCAGGCCCTGCCTGCCACCAGACACCACTCTGGGCCTCGGAGGGGCGATCGCAGCCTCCCCCAGGCCCCAAGGGCTTGTCCTGCGTCCAGCTTCTCTGACCCCCAGAGGTCTGCACGCCCTCCCTGGAGGATGGGCTTGGACGTGCTGCCCTGGGGACCTGCTGACCTGCTGACCCGCACCGCTTCTCTCTCTCCCCAGACCCACAGCCAGGACATCGAGAAGCTGAAGAATCAGTACCGAGCCCTGGCCCGAGACAGCACCCAGGCCAGACGCAAATACCAGGAGTCCAGCAAAGGTGCGTGCCTTCCCTCCAACCTGCCCGCAGGTGCCTGGGGCGTGGGGGCTGCCTGGGGCCTCTGAGCCGTCTGTCACTCACCCTGCTTCTCTGAACCCGGCAGACAAGGACCGAGACAGGGCCAAGGATAAGTATGTGCGCAGCCTGTGGAAGCTCTTTGCTCACCATAACCGCTACGTGCTCGGTGTTCGGGCCGCGCAGCTGCACCACCAGCACCACCACCAGCTCATGCTGCCCGGCCTGCTCCAGTCACTGCAGGACCTGCACCAGGAGATGGCCTGCATCCTGTG
This sequence comes from Artibeus jamaicensis, assembly GCF_021234435.1. Taxonomy (NCBI): domain Eukaryota; kingdom Metazoa; phylum Chordata; class Mammalia; order Chiroptera; family Phyllostomidae; genus Artibeus; species Artibeus jamaicensis. The sequence goes on along the minus strand of NW_026522049.1, from coordinate 2,684,872 downwards.
AGCCCGCAGCCCCGCCCCAGCCCCGTCACCCTTCCACCGCGCCCAGAAAAGTCGGTCCTGTAAAAGCAATGGCCGTGGAATCACAGGAGAACAGGCCCCTGGGCCGGGGATTGACGCCAGTCCATGTACACCTAAACTACATTATTCCAGGGCTCCTGATTGCAGGGCTTCCTTGTATTTATTGAGCACCATCTAGGCTCTAGGATACTGCAGAGAAAAACACAGATAAAAATATCCGTCCTCTAAGATCAGTAATACCAGGGGAGAAAATCAGTAAGTAAAATACTGGAAGCGGTGGGTGCTTATGGGGCAAATGAAAACAGGAAAGAGGGGTGAGGGGACAGTCTTAAACAGAGCAGTGTGAAAAAGCCTCAGAGTGCAGGACTGAAGCAGGGGATGCTGGGAAAAAGAGGGAACAGCAGTGCAAAGGCCCTGAGGTGAGAGAATGCTTGACATCCGTCAAAAGCGAGGAGGCTGGTGTAGCCCGTGCGGAGTCGGAGAAGGACCGAGTCAGCCTTGAGGCTGGAGGAGGCCAGGCTTGGGCGCTGCTGGGGTGTAGAGGTTGGCAGCAGTTCCTTTGTGAGGACTTCCGCTATGTTGAGAATAGAGACTAGACCTCTGGGGACAAGGACAAGAGCAAGGAAAACTGGAGAGGACAGGAGGCTACTTGAATACTCCAGACCACACACAGCCTGTAGCCATTCAGACCCACGGAGCAGAGAGGTGGTCAGGTCCTGGATGGATTTTGAAAGCAGAGCCAGTGGGGTTTCTGTATGGATTGGAAGTGGGGAGCAGTGGAGGGTGACTCCAAGGACTGGGCCCAGGGCACCGGGAAGACGCAGTAGTAGCTGTTAGCGTGTGCGGAGAAGGCTCTGGGAGACACGGGCTCAGGGATTAGGAAGGGGAATTCGTTTTTCAACACATGGTGTCCAGCCAGACGTTTTGAGTGTGTGAATGGATACTCGTAACTGGGGCTCTGGGGAGGAGCTGGGCCTGGGCGCGTGAAGGTGGGGGTTACAGCGCAGTGACGCTCACGCCGGTGTGCCAGGGCGGCTGGCTACTCGGGGTAGATAGGAGCGCGGTGCATGTTTAACCAGCATTTCCTGTGCAACACACACGATGCACGCCCCTCTCACGAAATGCGACTCCCAGCAGCCCCGTGACACATAGCAGGAAGTAATCTGCCAGTGGTCATTTGGCTGGTAAATGATGAAGGGGAGCTCAAGCCCAGGGCCGACTCCCAACCCAGAGTCGGGGGCCCCAAGCTCCCCAGCCTCGCGCAGGCCTGAGGCCCTGCTGACCTGGGGTCCCGTCTGTGGGTAGGAAGGAGATCCTGCAGGAGTACCTGGAGATTAGCAGCCTGGTGCAGGACGAGGTGGTGGCCCTTCACCAGGAGATGGCTGCAGCCGTTGCCCGCATCCAGCCGGATGCCGAGTACCAGGGCTTCCTACGGCAGTATGGGTAAGCCCCTGCCTTGCCCCTGCCGGACACCAGGGCTGCTGGGCTGTTCCCCGACCTGACTGGGCACGGTCTCCCCGCCCGCAGATCCACACCCGATATCCCACCCTGCGTCACATTTGATGAGTCGCTGCTGGAGGACAGCGAAGCCCTGGAGCCCGGGGAGCTGCAGTTGAATGAGCTGACGGTGGAGAGCGTGCAGCACACGTGGGTGCCAGGGCGGGGTGGGTGCCGGGGATCTGCAGGGTGCATCCGAGAGGCCGGCTCTACCGCTGTCCTTCCTTCTGGCACAGGCTCACCTCAGTGACAGATGAGCTGGCTGGGGCCACCCAGGCAGTGTTAAGCCGGCAGGAAGTGGTCACTCAACTGCAGAGGGAGCTCCGGAAGGAGGAGCAGAGCATCCATCCCCGCCAGCGGTGAGTGGGTCCCACCTATAGCAGGAGCCTCACACCTGCCCTCCCTGCTGCTGGCTGCCAGCTGCAGGCTGAGCCCTCTCTCCCGCCTGCAGGGTTTACCTGCTGGGCAAGAGGCAGGTGTTACAGGAGGAGCTGCAGGGGCTGCAGGTGGCGCTGTGCAGCCAGGCCAAGCTGCAGGCCCAGCAGGACCTACTGCAGGACAAGCTGAAGAAGCTGGGCCCTGGCGAGCCCCCGCCCGTGCCACTCCTGCAGGACGACCGCCACTCCACCTCGTCCTCGGTGAGCACCCCACCGCCCACCGCGGCCGCCCTGCAGGCTGGCCCAGGCCGCGCTCCTCATTTTCGCCCTCCGCCTCCCAAGCCTGGCCACCCGCTGACGTCTGTCCCTGGCCTCAGGAGCATGAGCGGGAAGGGGGAAGGACGCCCACCCTGGAGATCCTTAAGAGCCACATCTCAGGAATCTTTCGCCCCAAGTTCTCGGTGAGTGGAGCCCAGCCAGGCCTACACCTCCCTTTCTTCTCCCAGTGGTGGTGGGCCAGTGGGGTGGGGGGTCTCAGAAACATCCCCCTTAGGCCCCTCCCACCATGGGGTCCGGGTTAGTCACTCGGTTGCCCTAGTAGAGAGGAGGCTGTGCTCAGGCTGCTTTTATGGGGTGTCCAGGTGCAGACACCCCCAGAGCCTGTCTCCCCATCTCAGCCACAAGTGCAGAGGGACCTGCAGCCTTGGTTGCCCCACGCACGGCTCTTCCTGCTCTGGGAGTGGTTGGGAGGCTGTGGCCTGGGGTAAAAGGCAAAAGCGTGGTTTGCGCCCAGCCAAGCCCAGGCTGCCCATCCCTGCTCTGCCCAGAGTGAGCCCGTTCTGGGGGCCTGCGAGGGCTCTGCCCGCCTCTCTGGCGGTTTGGGAGGACGGAGGCCACATGAGGCAGAAACGCCCCTGACCTTGAGTTGGCCTAGTCGTCACCCCCGAGGAGCGGGCTGAGTGACCCCCCCCTCGCTCCTCCCCAGCTCCCCCCACTGGTGCAGCTCGTCCCTGAGGTGCAGAAGCCCCTGCACGAGCAGCTGTGGTACCACGGGGCCATCCCGCGGACGGAGGTGGCCGAGTTGCTGACGCAGTGTGGGGACTTCCTGGTGCGGGAGAGCCAGGGCAAGCAGGAGTGCGTGCTGTCGGTCCTGTGGGACGGCCAGCCCCGGCACTTCATCATCCAGTCCTCGGACGTGAGTGGGCCCCAGCCCTCCCGCCCCCGGGGGACGGCCTTGAGAGGGTAGCAGAGACCATCTCGTTCCAGCAATAAAAATGGCTAACACCTTCAGGGCGGCTTCCCCTCCTCAGGCGGGGAGCGGGCATTGGGGCGCCATCAGGCCCTGTCTGCAGGCCCTTTCTCCCTGCTGCTCGGCACCCCCTCCCAGGCCCCAGGCCCCCTCGGCAGGGCCCTGGGAGGCTGCTCACCCCAGGTTGCCCCTGCCCTGCAGAACCTGTACCGACTGGAAGGCGAGGGCTTTCCCACGATTCCCTTGCTCATCGACCACCTGCTGCGCTCCCAGCAGCCCCTCACCAAGAAGAGCGGAGTTGTCCTGAGCAGGGCTGTGCCCAAGGTGAGCCTGGGCCCTGATGCCCACTCCGCCCTCTGCAGGCCTTGGGGAGCGTAGGTTCAGGCGCACAGAGTCAGGGCAGGCAGGGGGGTTCCCAGGTCCCAGGTCTACATACAGGGCCAGCCACCTGCTAGATTTGGAACGTCAAGGCCACTGCCATTCTGCAGGCTGGCACTCACCCACTTAGGTCCCTGCCTGGTCCCCAGAGTCATCCGATTATGATCCTGATACATGCGGGCCAACCGCCATGTAACAGACTCACCGAGCTACCGAGAAATGAAAGTTGTAGCTTTGGAGATTTTCAGCCCTTTGCTGCCTTCTGACCCCCCCCTCCCCCAGGACAAGTGGGCGCTGAACCATGAGGACCTGGTGCTGGGCGAGCAGATTGGGCGGGTGAGTTGAATGCCCTGCTGGCCTCCCGGCTGCCTGCGGTCCCCCTCACCCAGCTCCGCTTCCAGCCCGCCACCCGGTCACACCGGCGCTCGCCCACCGCAGAGAGCCCTTCGGCCTCCCTGCCTCAGTCCGAGCGCCGGCCCGTCCCTGACTCCCCTCCTGGCCAGCACCGCACACCGCCCTCCAGGAGCCGGGGCAGTCTCCTGGCTCCCTCCGCCGGCCCCGCGCGCGGGCGCTGCCTCCCCAGGGGCCCCATGTGCAACAGGAGCCGCCCGGTGTCCGTGGGAGCCATGACGCACCTGCTTAGGAAAGAATTCAGTTTCCTACACATGACAAGTCTTTTCCAACCTAAGGGAAAGTGGCTTTTGGATTTTCCATGTTGTGTCTCTTACTGACTGTGGCAAGTCAGAGGGGACATCCCCTGCCTCTCCCAGGGGTGCTCATTCGGTTCCCCAACCGGGGGGTAAACTAGGGAGCCGGGGTGGGGCACTGAGCGAAGGGCGGGTGGGGACAAGGAGGACTGTCCCTCGACACGAGAGGACTGCGGTCCAGGGAAGGGCGTAGACACCTAGGGTGGTTTCAGGGGAACTTTGGTGAAGTGTTCAGCGGGCGCCTGCGAGTGGACAACACCCCGGTGGCGGTGAAATCTTGCCGAGAGACGCTCCCACCCGACCTCAAGGCCAAGTTTCTGCAGGAGGCGCGGTAGGTTAAGAAATAGTGGTCGCCGTCGCGATCCGTACAGGGCATTCCTCTGTGCGTGGTGCAGTGCAGAGGGCCGCATCCGCCGTGTCACGTCATCCTCACAGACTACGCCCCCCAGGGCTGGGGGCTCAAGGCTCCGTGACCCGCCAGAGGTCACACACATTCAGGCCTCCTGGCCTTCTGAGTCCCAGCTTGCCTCTTCTGGTGCCCTTTTCCCTGTCCTGCCCCGGGGCTGGGGAGGGACGCTCCAGTCCCCACAGCGGGAACCTAAGCAGCAGTGCCCTCCAGGATCCTGAAGCAGTACAGCCACCCCAACATCGTGCGTCTCATCGGCGTCTGCACCCAGAAGCAGCCCATCTACATCGTCATGGAGCTCGTGCAGGGTGAGCCCAGGGGGCCGCACTGCAGGGCTGGGGACTTCAGTCCTGCTAGGTGAGCGCCCCCTGCAGGAGGCTCAAAAGGCTTCCCCTGCACTCACCCCCAGGGGGCGACTTCCTGACCTTCCTTCGGACCGAGGGAGCTCGCCTGCGGGTGAAGACTCTGCTGCAGATGGTGGGTGACGCGGCCGCGGGCATGGAGTACCTGGAGAGCAAGGGCTGCATCCACCGGTGAGCAAGGAGCTCCGGCCTCGGGCCGCCAGCCCCCCGGGATCCCAGCCAGGCCCAGGCCGTGCTGTGTCACCCAGTGTCCCTCAGCAGCAGGCCCAGTGCGAGCGCTGGACTTAGCCTCTCCCCATGCACCATGGGTCCCGGGGCAGGGAGCAGCCTTGGTTCGTCGGTGTGCCCTGCTCAGGCAGGTGACATGCTGTGTGGACGGTGGCTGAGTGAGCCCTTCTCCTGCCTCCTTTCCCCAGGGACCTAGCTGCCCGGAATTGCCTGGTCACAGAGAAGAACGTCCTGAAGATCAGTGACTTTGGGATGTCCCGGGAGGAAGAAGATGGGATCTACGCTGCCTCGGGGGGCCTCAGACAAGTCCCCGTGAAGTGGACTGCACCCGAGGCTCTTAACTACGGTAAGCTAACGACGCCGGGCCTCCCGTGCCAACCTGGGCCTTGTGCGCTCTGGGCCGTGAGCCCAGGGCGGGGCGCACCTCTGACGCCTCCGCGCCTCCCTGCAGGCCGCTATTCCTCCGAGAGCGATGTGTGGAGCTTTGGCATCTTGCTCTGGGAGACCTTCAGCCTGGGAGCCTCGCCCTACCCCAACCTCAGCAATCAGCAGACTCGGGAGTTCGTGGAAACAGGTAAGGCAGCCACGCTGCCCGGCAGCAGGCTCAGAGCCAGGCTGCTGTCCCCGGGCTGCTGGGGGACTCTTCCAGGTCCCCTCCCTTCCCATTTTCCCGCTTGGGGCCAAATAAGAGCAGTCAGTCCTATCGAGGTCACTGGGGGAACACCTGATGTGGCCCAGGCTGTCCATTACTTTGTTTCCTCCTCACAGCAGGGGAGGAGGGGATTAATATGCCCCTTTTACAGAAGGAAAGACTGAGGCTTGCAGAGGCCGTGCGGCTAGTGCGCGGTGGGAGGGCAGTCAGGGCCTCTATGCGCTTGCGGCTCCTGGAGAAGCGCTTCAGTGCACCTTCCGCAGCCCGTTGCTCATGGTTTGCCCTCAGGGGCCGTGAGGGGGCTCCCAACCCCCTCCTCATGCCAGGCTGCTGTGCCCTTCCTCACAGGGGGCCGCTTGCCCTGCCCCGAGCTGTGCCCCGATGCCGTGTTCAGGCTCATGGAGCAGTGCTGGGCCTACGAGCCCGGGCAGCGGCCCAGCTTCAGCACCATCTACCAGGAGTTGCAGAGCATCCGAAAGCGGCATCGGTGAGGCTGGGCCCGCTTCCCCCCGCGGCCTCTGCGGGCGAGACCGCTCCGCCCTCCCAGCTCCTGCTCACGATGTGGGCGGCTCTTCTTGGCTCTGGACTCCGCCCCCCGGCCGCTGGGCCTCCGGCGGGGATGCGGCTCCACGTCTGCGGAGCTCCTACCACTCTCTGAGGCCTCCCCTCCCAGGAAAAGTTAATAAACCACTTGTGCCCATCCAGTGTTCTCGGCATGTACGCTCCTCGGGAGGGCAGGTCTCAGGAAAAATAGAGCGTCCGTCCTGCATCCGTGAGGAAGGAGACAGGCAGGGTTCCCAGGGCAGAATTGAGGTGGTTCGAGGAGCCCGTGGGGGTGTCAGCGAGACATGTGAGTTGGGAAGCCCAGACAGAGAGAAGAAGGCTGGCCCTTGAGGCCTGAACGTCACGAGCTTATAAATGTGAGAGAGTAGCTGAGGCTGTGGGTGGGCACAGCAGTCCCGTGAGATTCAGAACAGAGGGGAGAGTCCAGGCAAGCTAGAGCTCCAGTCAGAGGAGGCCGGAGTGGCTGAAGAGATGGAAATAATCGCTTGGGGGGGGGGGGGTGGGGGGGCGGTGAGCTCGCTGAGCGGTGCGCGGAGCAGCAGAGCAGGGAGCCCAGACCCCAGAAACCTGTAACGTTGTCTGAGACGTTACCGGCAGCGACAGCCAAGGTCAGGAAGAGGGGAAGAACTAGCAAACTGAAAAGCAGAGACAGGAAAGAGCGATAGCGCCCGAGAGAAAAAAGCGGAACCTGGAGGCAAAGCAGCAGTCCCTCAAGAAAGTTTAGGAAATAGTTGACATCTGTGTTCGAAGATATAAAAGCCCTACAGTTGTTCATGAACAAGAGGAAACAAGTTAGTATGCGGCTAAATGAATGGAAATACTAAGGAGGCAAATCATATCTCTACTGGAAGGGGTAAAAAGCAGAACTGCAGAACTTCTGCTTCTGGGTGGGATGTGGAAGGCCCCTGCCGGCCTCCACTCTCCTCGCAGCAAGGAGGAGGGAGCCACGTGACAGTTTTCACTCTTAGAGAGAAGGGAGCGTGTTGGGAGGGATAAGGACCAGAGGATCTAAAGTTTCGAGGAGGAAAGGGCCCCTTATGGGGTGAACGGAAGCTGGGTGGCTGTTTACTTCCCTGAGACATTTGCTCATTTGGGACATTGCTGAAGCTCACAATTGTCCCAGACAGGGAGTACCAAGGAAAGGAGAGATGAACCATTTCTGTCCTACACACTGCAGAGCTAACCCTAAAATCTCTGAAGAGCAGAATTGCCAGGGCTAAGAGAGACAGAGACCAGCCAGGTTGTCAACCCCAAATCCAAGGGGCCACTCCAAAGGGACAGGGACAAGCCAGAGGAGGCCTGAAACTTACCAGAACTATAACTGTCCCAACTTGACCCAGTACGTTGTTATATCGGGGTGACTGGCTCCTGTGGGTTGGGGGGTGGGGCTGGAGGTGAGGAATAACACAGTCTGAAGTCCTTACTCTGTTTGTTTTACACCCAACATGCAACACAGAAACAAAAATGATAAAACGTGCAAAAGAAAGAAAAAGAAAAATTGGGCCAACACACAAGAGAAAAAAAAGAAACAATATAGAAGCAAACCCACGGATGGTCCAGATGTTGGAGTTAACAGACAAGGATTTAAAAACCACGAATGGTTCATATGTTAAATGCAAAACAAAAAAGATGGACAAAATAGATGCAAATATACAGAATTTCAACAGGGTTGGGATCCACTTTACAAAAACCAAAGGAGCGGGTAGAGCTGGAAAAATGCCACCTCTGAAATGACAGATTCACTGGCCAGGTTTCATAAAATTTCGTGGAACTGAAGGATAAAGTCACCATTATAGAACATGGGCACATTAGAAGACAGAATTAGCAACCTTGAAGGTAGATCGAATAGAAGGGATCTAAACTGAAGTACAGAGAGAGAAAGAAGAATGGGGCGGGGGCGAGAACAGCCTAAGACACACAGGGAACTCCAATCCATGAGTAATTAACTTCCAGAAGGAGAGAGAGAGGTGAGGACCAGAATAAACTGCCAAGGACTCAACATGTATACAGCAATAAGGAAGGACACCCCCCTCCCCCATACACACACCAACCCTGATGACCCTCGAAGACACGTTAAGAAGTCAGGTATGAAGGAGCGCACACTCTGACCCCATTTCATGAAGTTCACGAACCGGCAAAACTAAGCCGCAGAGAAGCGAGAATAGTGGTCACATCTGAGGGGGTCCAATGGCAAGGAATATCTGAGTGCAGGGGAGCAGCAGTGTTCCCACCGCTGTGCACGACTCCTCTCCTTGGGCCATGCGGGCAAGGCTCAAGCAGGCCGACCTGGGTCTTGACCGCCTTGAGAGAATGCCCTACAGTTAATTACTTGTGGAGCAAGGGGACTAGCAGCCTACAGTGGAGTCTCTCTGGCTGGTGGGAGACTCCCTTGGGCCGTTTCTCACCCCTCTTCCTAGCCTCTGTGGAGTGTGGGGCTTTTTATCCGGCCAACCCTATAGAGTGGCCCCTGGCCATGCACGTGCTTGGCTGTAGTTTGGAGGTGGCTCTTTAGCCACAGAGTGGCCCACCCCCACACCTCCAGTCATCCTGTTATCTGGTGCCTTCCACTCTGTGTCATCCTGTTGGGGGCCAGGGATGCAAGAAGCTGACTCCATGCTGGTCTGAGCAGTCAGCTGTCTGGGTCCCTTGGGCTTGTCGTCTCCTTACTGGCTGAGTCTCTGAAGGTGTGACAGGCCTGCCTAGCAGCTGCACAGGGAGCCACTGCAGGGCACTTCGTGACTGCGTGACCTCTTGACACAATGGAGACTTTTTGTGGGTGATGGGAGTGTTCTGTGTTCGGTCCGAGTGGTGATTATACTTGTGTGTACATCTATCAAATTTTACCAAGCTGTGCACTTAAGACTTGCACCATATACTATAAGTTATATCTCCATTTTTAAATATTTTATATATTTATTTTTAGGGGGAGGGGAGAAAGAGAGGGAGAGAAACATCGATCAGTTGCCTCTCACATGCTCCCCAACTGGGGACCTGGCCCACAAGCCAGGCATGTGCCCTGACTGGGAATTGAACCACTGACCTCTCAGTTTGTCGTAGGAGGACGCCCAACCTAGTGAGCCACACCAGTCAGTACTATATCTCAATTTAAAAAAAAAAAAAAAGAACTAGGAGAGACCAAACAAGAGCTCTGGAACATTAAGATCGTGATTGCCAAAATGAACAATTCAGTAGAAGAGCTGGAAGCTTTATCTCCCAGAACACAGGCAAAACTGCCAGTCCAGGTCTGCCACTTAGTGGCAGGTATTCCAGTGGGTAAATAAATCTAGAAAAACGTTCCCGATGGTGACCCAAGAAGTGGGAGTTAAAACGATGAGTGCCATTCTAAATCTGGTTAATCAACAAAAACATTGTTTAAGTAATAGTCAACAGTTTGCCACTGAGCATGGCATGTGGGCCATCACTGGTCATAGCAGTCCTTATTTTTTGCCGCACTACTGGGAATTTGTCCTAAGGTAATTTAGAAAGAAGACAAACGTGGACTTAGTGGAGATATTCATCACAGGATGGTTTATTATACTTCAAAATTACAAAAACCCAGACGCCCAATAAAAGGAGAATCACCGAGGCAATTACGTGCTGCCTCAATCTCCTTGGGTGACAAGCGGGGAAGGGATGGTGATGAAGGCGCCGCACCGGCAGGGGGCAGCACCTCCCTTCCTGAGAACAGTGGCGTTTGAAGTAAGGATCCCTAGAGCTGAGCAGGGCAGGCAGGGGAAGTGTGCTACGGGGGAGGGATGTTTCCACTAGTGTGGTTTTGACTGTGTGCTTACTCTAGCAAGGTTCAGACCAAATAAAGTCTCGCTCCCCTACTCCCAGGGCCGCAGCGTGCCCAGGCTGGGCGGACTGCGGCTGCGCATTGCGGGCCGGGTCCCAGGCGCGGGGTGCGCTGGAGAGGAGAGAGGGGAGCCGGGCGGGGCTGCGTGGGATCGAGTAGCAGGCGGGGCCGGGGTGGTGCGGCTGTCCCCGCCCCGCACGCTGCTCCGCCGGCTGCCAGAGGAGGGGACGGCGCGGGCGGGCGGGCGGGAGCATTGGCGCGCGCCGGCGGCCCCGGCCCCGCGGGAGCGCGGCTGCGACGCGCGGAGCCGGGACGACGGGTAGGCGGACGGCCGCCTTCCTTGCGTCCCTGCCTCGCGCGGGCCGTCATCCCCGGGGATGTGAGGGGCACCGCGAGGCCGGCGGGGCCTGGAGCGGCGCGAGGCGAGTCTCAGACGGTAACGCGCCGGGCAGACATGGGGGAGGGCTCTGTTATCCCGCCGCGGCCCGCTAGGGCAGCAGGAGCCTGAGCACTAGCGTGCCTCAGGGTCCAAAGCGACCGGTGCTCCAGCACTGCACCGGGTAGTTGTCAGGGTCCTGGGACCTGCGGAGTCAGTTCGGAGGAGGGGCTTTCCAGCGGGCGGGCAGCCGAGGACCTGGCGCAGGTACTCGCCTCCCGTGGTATCTCCCCCAGCTCCACCCACTTTGGCCTAGAACCAACCTCCAAGGGCTAAAAATATTGCCCGGAGGCTTCTGAGCTATCAGATTGTGCTAAGTAGGGCACAAGGCACGGGCGACCGAGCTTTTGGGCCCTCCGGCCAGAGGGAGACTCAGAGCTGCGTCTCCCTTCACGCTGCCTTGCAGTTAGCGGCCTCCCTCCGTGGAGCACGCAAGGAGGGACCTGCGGGCGGGGGCAGCGTCCAAAGTTGCCCCACCACCGAGCAGCTCTGCCAGACCTCTCCCTCCCTCCCCAGGGGATCTTCAGCATCAATCACTGCTGGCTCCCCAGGCGGTCTCCTAATTACTGTGTAAGCAGAGGCTGAAAGTTAACCCACTGCGGAATCAGAACTACCAAGGAGAAGACAGAGGGCTCAGTCTATGTTAGAAACCTAAGCTGCTTCTTTTTAAATTCATTCTGGATTTCCTAATGAGAGAAAAGCTGTGCCAGGCACGGTTTCTGCCCAGTACCAGTCTGGACCTTCGGGGCAGGGAGAAAGTTTTTCCTGTCAGTTTTTTTGGGCTTTGATTATACTTATCCTGTCAAAACAGATAGCAGTGTATTTCTCTAAAACTAGAACCACGTGGTCAAGGAGCCTGGGCACCCGCTTCCTTTGCTCCCTCGAATCTTTCTTATCGATAAGCTCTTTAGGGAGCTGGTTGTAATCAGGAGGTTGTGTGGTGACCTGTGGAGCCAGACTGGGAAGTTTTTTTATATCCTGTCTTGCTTTTTGTAGCCTCACCCTGTGGGGAGCTGCCCTGCGTGAAGCAGCACCGCTGCAGGTGTGTTACTTGTGCTTTCTGTCTCGGCCGAGAGAGGACCCAGGTGGGGTCAGGACCCACAAGCCAGCGCTGAGATTTGATGGTTCGAAGCTTGCTTTTGGGGGGATTCACGCACACAGAGGTTCCTTGGGAGCAGCCCTCAGGAACTCTCGGGGGCCTTTGGTGGAAAGGTCACTGGAAGGGTTTCGACTTGTGGAGCTCCATGCAGTGTCCCCCCCCCCCCCGCCAGGTGTCTGTGGAAGCCAGCATGAAGCTGAAAAAGCAGGTGACCGTGTGTGGGGCGGCTGTCTTCTGCGTGGCTGTCTTCTCGCTCTACCTCATGCTGGACCGAGTGCAGCATGACCCTGCCCGGCACCAGAGTGGCGGGAACTTCCCCCGGGTGAGTCACGCCTGGCGTCTGAGGCCATGAAGGTACATGTTGTGTGGGCTCAGGTCAGCATCCAGCCCAGAGAGCCCTGTCTGTCAGCCCCGTAGGCCAGGAAAGGAAGAAGGGAGGGAGGACGGTGAGGCTCCTCCGCTGGGTCTTGGGAATTCTTGGCAGACATTGCTAATGGATTGCAGCATTCGCTCCCACCGAGCCGAGACACAGTCCTTGTCAGCCCAGTGGTCCACACGGGCCATGTGGTGGTTGGGAATAGGCCTGTGAGGTGGAACCTTTGCCGCCTTGGAGCTGAAGGGCGAGGCACTTCCAAGGGGACTGAGGTCCTCTGTGGCGATTCGCACCCCTTCCCTTATCTGCCCAGAGCTATCGGCATAGGCTCGTGGCCCTGCCTTCACTGGGGAGCGCGGGGTCAGTAGCAGGCCTCAGGTCCTGGGCCCCAGGCGGAGGTGGTGCCGAAGGTGTAAGGAGCTGTGGGTGACTGCGTTCTGGTTTTCCGGCAGAGCCAAATTTCTGTGCTGCAGAATCGCATCCAGCAGCTGGAGCAGCTGTTGGAGGAGAACCACGAGATCATCAGCCACATCAAGGAGTCCGTGCTGGAGCTGACCGCCAACGCCGAGGGCCCGCCCGCCCTGCTGCCCTACTACACGGCCAATGGCTCCTGGGTGGTGCCGCCGGAGCCCCGGCCCAGCTTCTTCTCCGTCTCCCCCCAGGACTGCCAGTTTGCTCTGGGGGGCCGGGGCCAGAAGCCAGAACTGCAGGTAAGAGCCCCAGCGGGCAGGCACCCTGGGCGGCCACAGAGGCCTTGCTGAGCCGCCGTTCCTTCCGCTCGGCAGATGCTGACTGTGTCGGAGGAGCTGCCTTTCGACAACGTGGACGGCGGGGTGTGGAAGCAAGGCTTTGACATCTCCTACGGCCCGCATGACTGGGACGCCGAGGACCTGCAGGTGTTTGTGGTGCCACACTCTCACAACGACCCAGGTGAGGGCCAGCCGGCCCCGCGGAGCGGCTGCAGGGTGGGCTCTCTGATGGCAAGGGTCGGGGCGGGGGTGGTCGAAGCAGACGCGGCGTCCTCAGGGGACCCTGCGTTGGCCCCCAGGCTGGATCAAGACCTTTGACAAGTACTACTCGGAGCAGACCCAACACATCCTCAACAGCATGGTGTCCAAGCTGCAGGAGGACCCCCGGCGGCGCTTCCTCTGGGCCGAAGTCTCCTTCTTTGCCAAGTGGTGGGACAACATCAACGCCCAGAAGAGAGCAGCGGTCCGGAGGCCAGTGCCTGGCGGGAGGCGGGGGAGGGCCGTCCTCTGGGCCCGGGTCTCACCCAAAGCTGTGGTTGCAGTTGTGGCTGGGGAGACGAGGGGAAGCAGGCAGGGGCCGAGAACAAGAAGGCAGGGACTGGTTCGAGGGTCACTTGTGTTAGGGGAAAGCAAAGTTCCGTGAGCACGGAGATGGGAAAGCGTGGGGCCAGGCCCCTGGGCGCCCAGATGGTGTCTGCCTGTAAGCAGGGCCAGGACTGGCGGGAAAGGAGGGCACGCGGCTGTTCCCGTGGTCGCAGGTTTCGGTGAGCTGGCTCAGTGAGGCCATTGTGCACAGGCTCAGCATCTCCTGCTTGGCACGGGTGGGCAGATGTCCTGCCCCACGCTGAGTGTGTGTCCTTAATTGCAGGCTGGTGGGAAATGGGCAGCTGGAGATTGTGACGGGAGGCTGGGTGATGCCCGATGAGGCCAACTCCCACTATTTTGCGCTGATCGACCAGCTCATCGAGGGACACCAGTGGCTGGAGAGAAACCTCGGTGAGGCCAGGAGAGAGAATCTGCCCCCGGAGCTGGACCCCCGAGGACAGCAGGGGGCTCTAAGGTGCAGGGGTGGATGGGGAATGGCTCTCTAGCATGCTGATTCCCCCATCAAGGGCCCCAGTGTGATGGCAGGATGAGGGGAGCTGGGACCCTGGCGCCGGGAGGCCAGGGGCTGAGGTGTTCGGGGCCTCCGGCTTCCATGGCCCTGCCCAGGTGCAGCCCCGCGCTCCGGCTGGGCGGTGGACCCCTTCGGGCACAGCCCCACCATGGCTTACCTGCTGCGCCGGGCCAACCTGACCAGCATGCTGATTCAGAGGGTGCATTATGCCATCAAGAAGCACTTTGCCGCCACCCACAGCCTGGAGTTCATGTGGAGGCAGACCTGGGGTGAGGCCAGGCAGGGTGGGGTAGCAGTGGTTGTTCTCCCTGGGGGGGGCGGGGGTCCCGGAGCAGGAGCAGGCCCACAGGCACTTGGTGGGAGGGGATCTAATCGACCTCTGGCCTCTACGGGACCTGCTGCTCACCCCCAGGGTCTGGGTGTGCCGTCCCCTGGGGGAGCTGCGTGCTCCGGAGACCCTCTGTGTCCTGACCCTTGGCCTGCCCGTCCTCTGCAGCCTTAAGTCCAGGTCGAGCCCCGCCTTGGTCGATGTAGCTAGAGCAGACCCCCGTTCCACTGGCGTGCCTACACCCGGCTCCCCGCCGTGGTCGGCCGTGGCTGACTGCCTGCTGTGTCTTCTTCAGACTCGGACTCCACCACAGACATTTTCTGCCACATGATGCCCTTCTACAGCTACGATGTGCCCCATACCTGTGGCCCGGACCCCAAGATCTGCTGCCAGTTTGACTTCAAACGCTTGCCCGGCGGGCGCATCAACTGCCCTTGGAAGGTGCCCCCCCGAGCCATCACGGAGGCCAACGTGGCCGAGAGGTATTTGCCACCAGCTCCGGGCTCGGGTGGTGCGTCGGGCCCACAGCCCCAGCGGCGGCAGCTCCCTGATGAGTCTCCCTGGAAAATAAGTGGCTTGAAGGAACCGCCTTTTGCGGAATGGTTTTACTTCCCACGTGAGCACGTGTCCCTGGGTCCCAGCAAGCTGTCAGAGACGCTTGGCTGACTCAGAGGTGAATGACTCTCATAGTGGGTACAGTCCCTTCCAGCCCTTGGCTTCATAGGCCGTCTCTGAGCTCAGGCGCCTTGGCTTGGCTCAGCGTCGGCCAGGATCCCCCGCGTTCTGAGAACCTCATTCAAGTGCACATTCGGTCTTGCCCAGTAGCCTCTGGCCTCTGAGAAAGCAGGCTCGTTCCCTTTGACAGACTCATCAGGGATCCCTAAAATGTCCCTGTGTCTGAAGTCAGCCCCCCCCACCGCCCCCAGGAAAAGAGCAGACAACAGAAAACCGGGACTGGGCCAGAAGCGGGCTGGCCTAAAGACTACAGCCGGTCTAACTGGTTTTCACGTTGTTGCCGTACTCCGATTTCCGTGGGGCCCAAAGGACAAAACGTGTGACTGGAGGGAAAGAAAGTGGCCTTTTGTTTCCAGAATCCAGAAATCTAAGTACTGCTCCCAAATAAGCACCTAGGGCTGTGGAGGCAGGACTTTTCTTTTTAAAGATTGATTTATTTTTAGAGTGAGGGAAAGGGAGGGAGAAAGAGAGAAAGAGATACATCAGTGTGTGGTTGCCTTTCACGTGCCTCCCACCAGGGACTTGGCCTGCAACCCAGGCGGGTGCTCTGACTGGGAATCAAACCGGCAACCCTTTGGTTCGCAGGCTGGCGCTCAGTCCACTGAGCCACACCAGCCAGGGCAGGATTTTTCTTAAAGCAGCCACTGTGAGCTGCAGAGGCCAGCCCAGGTGTGCAGTGAGGAAGTCCTGAGAGGAACTTCGTTTCCTCCTCTGAAAGGCTTCCTGGGCTGATAAATTAGGGGGAAATGGTACTGGAGGCGTCCTCTCCCAAAAACAAAACAGGAGAGCAGAAGCTGACCAGCATGGTGAAATAGCTTCGTGGCTGGTTGACCTGTGACCCCCACAACGTGCTGCTCACTGATAGGTTGATCTACAAAGAGAAAAAGGCTTTGATGACATGCTACAGGGCCCTGTTTGTGTGCTGATTTGGAGGAAAAAGAAAATAAGTGTTTGTCTCTAGTTCTTCCACATATTCTGGCAAATATTAATGCATGCAGTTCATTTGAACTCTTGTGACGTTAGGATGGTGGGTGCTGATGTTGCCTCATTTTATAAGAACTGAGGCCCAGAGGGGTTAAGTCACTCACTGAAGGTCACTCAGTTCATGCACTCAGAGCTGGTGTGGGCGGGTCTGGCCCCGGAGCCCAGGCACCTTACCCCCCGGGCTGCCTTACTAACTGGTGGACAGGATGAAGCTGGATCCCGAACGATCTCAACATTTGGAGGTGTAGGTTGGGTCTTACCACCCAAGGTTTGTTAGGTAGAGATGTAAGTTTCCACTGTTAGCTTCAGAAAACAGAGTAGAAAGGTCAGGATGAGGAGGAAAGACCTTGAGAGCCTCATGCTTAGAGAACACAGCCACTGACCTTAGCACTGTGGGTGACCGAGGGGGCTGCCAGCTGCACCTGTGTGAGTGCACGCCGCTCCCATGGGGCGCCAGGCCGGAACGGGGTGCGGCTCTGTCTTCCTTTGTCCCCTGTATCCATCTTATCCATCGTGTCCATCACTGGGTCCCTGTGCAGAGGAGCGCGGGCTCATCTTTTACGTCTGAAGGGGAAACATGGGGAAGGAGGACCGATCTGTCCCATGTGGGGTCAGGGAGTGGAAGCCAGGCGCTCAGACCAGGGTGGAAAGAGCCCTCCGCTTGTGGGGACTGCCGGGAGAACGCTGGGCCACGGGACGATGCGCCTGTAGGCGAGTGACTCCTGGTGGGGCCTCTGTGGAGGGGCCTCTCGGGTTGCTCCGCTCAGGATCCCGCAATGCTGAGCGCTTGCATCTGCAGGGCAGCCCTGCTCCTCGACCAGTACCGCAAGAAGTCTCGGCTCTTCCGGAGCAACGTCCTGCTGGTGCCGCTGGGCGACGACTTCCGCTACGACAAGCCCCAGGAATGGGACGCCCAGTTCTTCAACTACCAGCGGCTCTTCGACTTCCTCAACAGCAAGCCTGACTTCCACGTGCAGGTGTGAGGAGCCCCTCCCCGCGCAGCTCCACGCACCCCGCTCCTGGCTTCAAACCGGGGCTCATTCCTGATCCTCTGCAGGGCTTCCCTTTTCTCTCCGCGTTCCTTCCTGGCCCCCAGCTGCTGCATGAGGTCCAGGAGGTGGGAAGGACAGGACTGCACACACAGGACCCTGGCTGCAACAGCTGGGCCACAATTCCCAGGAGGCGCTGGCACTGATGGGGATGGGTTTTTGGGGTCCCCACAGGCCCAGTTTGGCACCCTCTCAGACTACTTTGACGCGCTGTATAAGAGGACGGGGGTGGAGCCAGGGGCCCAGCCCCCGGGGTTTCCTGTGCTGAGTGGAGATTTCTTCTCCTACGCGGACCGGGAGGACCATTACTGGACAGGCTATTACACCTCCCGACCATTCTACAAGAGTTTGGACCGCGTCCTGGAAGCCCACCTGCGGTAAGACCCAGGCAGGAGCGCGCGCGGTGGGAAGCGGAAGGTGGCGCCCTGGAGTTGTGTGCGCAGGCGCTGACTTGTCTCTCCGGGCAGCGGGGCGGAGGTTCTGTACAGCCTGGCTGTCGCTCACGCCCGCCGCTCCGGACTGGCCAGCCAGTACCCGCTCTCGAACTTGGCCCTTCTGACAGAAGCCCGGCGCACCCTGGGGCTCTTCCAGCACCACGATGCCATCACTGGCACTGCCAAGGAGGCCGTCGTGGCGGACTATGGCGTCAGGTGCGGACCTTGTCCTCTCCCCGTGGGCTCCATTCCCCTCCCCGTCTCCCCAAAGAAAGGACGTGCTGGGTGGTCATCAGGTAGGCCTCCTGGAGCTTCGTCTGGCTGGCCGAGTGTCTGAGGTCACCTCCTCCATGGTCCCCCTCCTGTCCCCCCCAGGCTGCTACGCTCCCTTGTCAACCTGAAGCAGGTCATCATTAACGCAGCTCACTATCTTGTGCTGGGCGACAAGGAGACCTACCACTACGACCCTGCGGCACCCTTCCTCCAAATGGTGAGCCCCCTCCTGGGTCTGCTCTGAGACCCTCTGGTGTGTGCAGCCCCGCCCCAGGAGCTGGGGTATGGGGGTTTTTCTCTTTCTCATCATGTCCTGGGGTGAAGATGTGTGCCCGGTGCAGCTAGTGGTCCCCATGCAGGACAGCCGGTGGGGGCAGGGGGCAGGATGTGGAGTCAGCCCGAGCCGCATGATGGTTCCGCCCTCCCCACCCACTGAATTCCAGGATGACAGCCGCTTAAATCACGACGCCCTGCCAGAGCGCACAGTGGTGCAGCTGGACGCCTCACCCAGGTGAGTGGAAGCAGGAGGCGCACAGAGGCAGAGCCCCTCCCAGCCACGCCCCCTTCCGGCCACGCCCCCCATCCCCGTACCTGCCAGCCAGGAGCAGTGGCCATCTGGGCCAGCTCACCTCTCCCCCCAGGTATGTGGTGCTCTTCAACCCGCTGGAGCAGGAGCGGCTCAGCGTGGCGTCCCTGCTGGTTAGCTCGCCCCACGTGCGTGTGTTTTCAGAGGAGGGTCAGCCCCTGGCCGTGCAGGTCAGCGCCCACTGGGGCTCCGCCACTGACATGGTCCCTGACGTTTACCAGGTGAGCTGGGGGGCCAGGCAGGGGGGCCTCTGTCCTTCAACACCATCCTCCTACCCTCCTGCTTACGCCCCGGATTGGGGACAGGAGTCCTGGGGACAGGCATTGTCAGGGGACTGTCCCTTTTGGGATTTGAGTCAGTGCTTGAAGGGAGGATGGCTTCGCGCAGTAACGATGACAGTCCAAAAGTTGCCCCACTGTTCACTTGTCCCTCAAGCCTTTACTGAAGGTTCGGCGTGGGGTTCCCACTTCCTCGTTGTTCCGTAGGAGACTCATAACAGTCTGATGAGGGGCCAGTTCTGTAACCTCTACTTTCAGAGGTGGGACAGGGGCACCAGTGGGTGCGGGGACTTGGTCAGGCCCCATGGGCAGAATCCCGGGCCTGGCTCTGCCGCTGAGGCCCAGGCCGTGGCCCCTGCTCCCTCACTGCCCTGTGCCAGCAGGTGTCGGTGCCTGTCCGCCTGCCGGCGCTGGGCCTCGGCGTGCTGCAGCTGCAGCTGGGCCTGGATGGGCACCGCACCCTGCCCTCCTCCACCCGCGTCTACCTGCACGGCCGGCGGCTGGCTGTCAGCAGGCACGAGGCATTCCCTCTACGCGTCATTGACTCCGGCACCGGTGACTTTGCCATCAGCAACCGCTACATGAAGGTCTGGTTCTCAGGCCTTAGCGGGCTCCTCAAGGTAAAGGGCCAGGGCGCGGGCTGGAGGAGGGCGTGCGTGCGGTGTGCGCATGAGCATGGCGGACCTGGGAGCGGGCCCCGGGACTTCCGGGGGCCTCAGGGGAGCGGGCTTGGCTCCGTGGGAAAGTTTGTCCGAGCCCTCCTGGGGGCAGGCCTGACACGCTGCTGTGGGGCCAGGGGTCAGGGCTGTGTGTTTTGGCAGAGCATCCGAAGGGTGGATGAGGAGCAGGAGCAGCGCGTGAACATGGAGTTCCTCGTCTACGGCACTCGCGCATCCAAAGACAAGAGCGGAGCCTACCTCTTCCTGCCTGACGGCGAGGCCCAGGTACCCTGCAGACACTGGAACTCTAGTGGGCCTGGGCCCTCGCTGACGGGGCGCCAGGAGACCTGAGGCATTGAGGGGGGCTCGGGCCTTCCCCCAGGCTGGGCCCTGCTGCTAGGGGCCTTGCCGGGGCTGCCTGTGGGAGGTTTGGGGGGGAGGGCAAGAGCACCACCGGCGGCCCTGGGCCCAACTCAGCGAGGGGCCAGGGGCCAGAGCCTGCCCAGAACAACTGCTTCCCTGCCTGGTCCCGGGCTGGTCCCCGCCTGCTTTTCTCTGTGCAGTGGGCTCAGCTGCCACCTGCTCTTTCCGCAGCCCTACGTCCCCAGGGACCCCCCCGTGCTGCGTGTCACGGAAGGCCCCTTCTTCTCCGAGGTGGCAGCATACTACGAGCACGTGCACCAGGTGGTCCGGCTGTACAACCTGCCAGGTGCGCTCTGCACATGAGGAAGGTCAGGGAGGAGGGGTGGCCCCCCCAGGCTGTGATATGCTCTTCCTTCTGCCTGTTCTCTGTTCGTACATCTGTTCCTGAGAAATGACCATGGAGGCAGGGAGGAGGCTTAATTAATTCTCCCGCGGGAAAGGCCGTCCTGGAAGAAGTGCTGGGAACGGCCTGGGGCGGGGTGGGCACAGCCCGTGCAGCTCCACCTCTCACGCCCTCCCGTGGCCCCCGTGCACAGGGGTGGAGGGGCTTTCTCTGGACATGTCGTCCCTGGTGGACATCCGGGACTACGTCAACAAGGAGCTGGCCCTGCGCATCCACACAGACATCGGCAGCCAGGGCACCTTCTTCACAGACCTCAACGGCTTTCAGGTGATTCGGGGGCCGTGCCCTGGAGACCCCATCGAACCGAACCGGGACGGTGTTTGCTTCCATCACAAGCACCAGGGTGTGTGGGGGGGGAGCAGGGGTCTGCCCTGATGGAGAAGGGGGAACCAGGCCAGAGTGGTCAGGGGCTCCTTCCAACTGGGGACCCCCTGGGGCCCCAGTGACAGCCCAGCTGCCCCTGACCCGCTGGCCCCGCCCCACAGGTGCAGCCCCGGCGGTACCTGAAGAAGCTGCCCCTGCAGGCCAACTTCTACCCCATGCCGGTCATGGCCTACATCCAGGACACCCAGAACCGCCTCACGCTGCACACAGCCCAGGCCCTGGGCGTCTCCAGCCTCCGAGATGGTGAGTGGGGAAGAGGATGGGAAGGGGAAGCATGTCCTGCCCCAGGGCCTCCCCCTCCCTCCCTTCCTTCCATCCTTCCTTCCTTCCTTCCTCCCTTCCTTCCTCCCTTCCTTCCTGTCGGCCTCACCTCCACTTGGAAAGCGGGAGGCACTAACTAACAGCTGCCAGTCATGGCTGCTGGAGGCGGCAGGCACCGCCGTCTGCCTCTGCCCTGGTGGAGGCGTCCAGGGGGTGGGTGCCCTGCTAGATCCCCTCAAGAGGCGGCTGAATAGCGAATGGTGATTCTCAGCGATGGTGTGTAGCCCCCTCCTGGCCCGGATGGGGAGGGGGGCAGTCGGAAAACTCCATCGATGTTGTGATGAAATAGATAGCAAAGAAGAAAATTACAACACCGTCTTCCTACTCATGGTCGTTAAAAGAGAGTGACATTTTTAAGATTCAGAACAAGGACACTCCGAGCACTGCCCTGGAGCTGGTCAGCTGGGCGAGCCCGGGCATCTCTGTGCCCTCGGGGCAAAGTGAACAGCTTGCACTTGGTGGCCACAGGGGCCTTCAGGTCCCCCTTCAAGATGGGCTCTGGTGCAGGGCTGAGCGGAGAGTGCCCTCCAGGGTTTGCGGGGCCGCTGTGGGCTCTGCTGCCCTCACCTCCCGCCCCCGACTCGGCAGGGCCGGCGGCTGCAGAACTTTCCCGGAGTCTGTGCCCTGGATTCCTAACAGAGCCGTGTCCCACTTGGTTCTCTCTGCCCTTCCGGGAAACAGTGTGCTGAGGAATGATGTCTTATGTGCCAGGAGGCTGTTCTGGGACTTCCAGCTATCATTCCATGATTGCTCAGGGTCAAGACTGAGCAGCTGCCGAAGCTAGAACCAGGGCCAGGGCAGTGGGAAGGTGGGTAGGGCCAGCTGTGTGGGGTCCGCTGGGGGTTCTTAAAAAAACACAAACAAAAAACAGCTCCTGGGAAAACTCTCGTTCCGACATACGCCAGCTTTGCAGTGCACCCCGTCCCCTACTATATTTTAAAAGAAAGCCAAGGTGATCACCCCCAAAGGACACCTCATTTGAGCCCCAGCCTGACTGGCCATCTGGCTGTCCTCTCCCCAGCCCTCCTGACTGACCGGACGGGCAGAGCCGGGGTCTGTTCCCACCCAGAGCAGGGGCGGAGAGTGCGTATTCTCCACAGGCTCTGCTCAGCCCGAGAAAACCTGCCCCGTCAGGGCCTCGGCACCAGCTGCTGGGAGCTGGTGCTGGCGGTTTTGCGTTTGCTTGTTTAGTTTGTTTATGCAGCTGGTCTAGGCTGGTCTCCTGCCTGGGCATCTGGCTGGACCTGGCTGTGAGTCACAGAGCCGAGACAGTGATCTGCCAGGGCTGGCCTGCCTGCCTGCTTCCAGCTCCGGATCCCTGGGCTGCATTTTCTCCTGAGTGACAGCTTCCAGCCGCCCACAGGGCTTTTCCACCAGGGTCTGGGGTCAGAGATCTTCCAGAGCCACTGTCTGCTTGGGCTGGGGACTCACGGGCCACTTCCACAGGCCAGCTGGAGGTGATCTTGGACCGGCGGCTCATGCAGGACGACAACCGAGGCCTGGGCCAAGGGCTCAAGGACAACAAGAGGACCTGCAACCGCTTCCGCCTCCTGTTGGAACGGCGCACCCTGGGCAGTGAGGTAACTTCAGGGCCTGCCTCGCAGGGTGGGCGGCCCTGGGGTGCCCAGCTGGAGCTGGGCAGGGAGGCCAGAGCAGAGCCGGTTTCCTGGTGGGGAGTGAGCCTGATGATGCTGTGAAGCTCCGCCTCCTGCAGCCCGGCACCTCTCTCCCCACCGCACCTGTTTCCCCGTGTCCTCCTGTTCATCTGCCACCCCCCCCCTCCGCCCCCTGGTTGCACACTAAGCCCCGTTTGTCGAGTGGCTTTCTCTGCCCCCAGCAGCCTGGATTTTTCTCCAGAGTGTCAGCCATTGTTTAGGGACTGGTCTTTCACAAGAGCAGGAGCCGTAACCAAGAGGTGAGGGCCGGCAGTGGGTACAGAGCTAGTGCTAGCAGGCCGTGATGGGAGTCGGGGCCCTCGATGACCCCCTGCCCGTCCGCCTCCCGGCTCTGTGCTCTCACGTGTCTGAGACACCGACTCTGCTCCCCAGGAGTTTATTCATGGGTCTGGGTGGGGGGCAAGCCAGGTGTGTAGAAATATTAGCTACTAAATAGGTGTGCGCACTGGTCATGAGGAGCCAGAGAGTGTTGTGGGCCAAGGGAATCAAGGATGGCTTCCTGGAGGAGGTGCTGTCCAGGTGTGGCTGTGATGAATGGGGCTCTGATCTCATTCTTTGATGAATGGGGAATAGCAGGGCATTCCCTCAGGCTATGGGTGCCTGTCCAGTGTGGCTATTTGAACTAACCGGAGCTAAATACAAAAACGAACGCGTTGCTCATTTGTACTCACAGCCCGTCAAGTGCTCCAGCGCCACGCGGGGTAGTAGCTACCGTATTGGTGCAGAAGGAGCATGTTTCCATCATTGCAGGAAGTTCGTGGCAGCCCTGGGCTGGCTTGGGGTCGGTGGGGGCAGACTGCAGCGGGCCTTGCACGCCTGGCTTAGAGTCTGCACTCCCATCTGGGGGCCAGGGAAGGATCTCAGGCGGGAGGGACATTGTCAGGACTCTGCCCTGAGCATGTCACTCCAACAGCAGCGGGAAGGGTGGGTCTGGGGGAAGAAAGACAGTTGGTGGCTTGCCCCCGAGCCAGGGGAGGGGAGGTCCGGGGCAGGGGCAGGGGTGTGGATGTGAGGACACAGCAGAAGGGGTCCTGAAGACAGGCCGGAGGGAAGCGAGATTCTGGGAGGGCGGGAGTATAGACAGAAATCCAGAATGTAGGAAAGTGGCGTCTTGGAGGTAAGTGAGTGTGTGACGTCCGGGTCGGCCACCCAGGTAGTCTCAGCACATCCGTGGGGACCGCTGGGCCTGAGAGTCAGGGCTGGGGCTGGGGCCTCCTCCATCAGAGGCCTGTCCCCACGGTGAAGCACGTCTGTCTGCCTGCCCGCCATCCTCCCCGTGCTGAGAGTCTCTCCACGTGACAGGGAGTGTTGCTGATGGGAGTGTGTTGTTCATAGTAGTGTCGTTGAAAAGGGAAAAAAAAACCCAAAGTAGAGAAGAGGTGGCCCACAGAAGAGGCCCGTTCTAAGTGGTGTGTGATGGGAAGTGGCCGCGCTGGACGGGCCCCGGAGCCGGGCTCGCCTGCGTCCAGCCCCAGCAGGGAAGCTCTTCCCAAAGGAACTGACCCGGTTGTGTTGCCTCCCCGGCTCTGTCCCCTCACCCGAATCTCGGCCCACCTTGCAGGTCCCAGACGCCCACTCGTCCAGCTACCCGTCCCTCCTCAGCCACCTGACCTCCATGTACCT
Organism: Artibeus jamaicensis; assembly: GCF_021234435.1. Taxonomy (NCBI): domain Eukaryota; kingdom Metazoa; phylum Chordata; class Mammalia; order Chiroptera; family Phyllostomidae; genus Artibeus; species Artibeus jamaicensis. The sequence goes on along the minus strand of NW_026522049.1, from coordinate 2,660,708 downwards.
GAATGCCCCAGCGCTTGCCCTGCCCATGGCCAAGAGGCAGCCTGCAGCCCCCAGTCTGCGCTCATTTCACCCTCTGGCCGCCTCCCTGCCCTGTGATTTCCACCTGCTCAACCTGCGCACGCTCCAAGCCGAGGTGAGCACCCCGCTGGGCCCTGCCCCTCCAGGACTGTGTGCTGGCCCGTCCTCACCCAGACTCCTCCCTGTCCCTGTGCCGCCTCTGGGCAGAGGGGCTGCTGCACCTGGAGCCCCGAGCAGCACCCCCACAACACTCACACACCGCCTCCGTGCTGCCTGTCACCCAGGATGATGCCTTGCCCTCGGCAGAAGCCGCGCTCATCTTACACCGCAAAGGTTTCGACTGTGGCCTCGAGGCCAAGAACCTGGGCTTCAACTGCACCACAAGCCAAGGCAAGGTGAGCAGGGCCCAGGTGTGGCAAGAGCCCCTGACGAGGGGAGGTAGGGAAGTGGGGCGACTGGGAAGGGCAGGCGTGAGACAGGTTGTTGAGACTGCAGTGGGGTCAGGCTGCGATCAGAGGGCAGGGGTCACTCTGGGCCTTTGCAGAGAGAAAGGGGAAGCTGCTGACACCCGTGTTCAAAGCTGTTGAGGGTTGGCGGGCCAGTTCTCCATGAGGCGCGTAGCTGGCCCTCTCTTCCATGAGTAGGGACGCCCATCAAACAAAGTAGAAGTCACAGAAATAAAAAACCAAAGGCCGTCAGGCTCATTCGTGCTCTAAGCCGGCACTGATAAAAAGCCCCCAGATGCTCAGAAGTGAACCAAGATGCGGGCCCTGTGCTCAGACGGCTCACAGCCCAGTGCCGTGGCCGACCCTCGGTCCAAGGGCAGGCTCTGGGCTTGGGCCCGTGTGGGCGAGCCTGAGACTGGGTGCAGACCTGCACGTGTGAGGGGCACCTGGCTGCCGAGCGGGGCTGCAGCAGGTTGCCTGGAGGAAGAGCTGCCTCGTCTGGCATGCCAGCCCCCAGCACAGCCCTGCCCCCTCTCCTCCGCACAGGTGGCCCTGGGGAGCCTCTTCCACGGCCTGGACGTGAGTTTCCTGCAGCCGATGTCCTTGACTTTACTGTACCCGCTAGCCTCGCCCTCCAACAGCACCGACATCTACTTGGAGCCCATGGAAGTCGCCACCTTCCGCCTCCGCCTGGGCTAGGGCTTCCTGTGGCCTGGAGAGCAAGTTCGTCCACAGAGACCGCCTCTAACACAAGGTCGGGCTGGACGAGCCACGCAGGGTGTCTCCTGCCCCGATCTACCTCTCAGAACTCCGACAGACTGGGCTCGGCCCTCACTTCCTGGTTGTGGCTGCTTCTGTGTTTAGGGGCATCCCGTGGCTCAGTGTTGGGTAGCCAGGGTCAACGCTGGCGAGATCAGGGAGACCCGGCCCTTGGTTGGAGCGGACAGGGCCAGCCTCGGCTTGGGGTGCGAGCGGCCGCTCCGTTGGGCACAGGCCCAAGCACCCATCTTTTCTCCAGAGTGGGATGTCGGAGAAGCAGGAGGGGTAGGGGAGGCTGAGGGGGTATGGTCTGGCCTCAGAGTTGGTGGGTGACGGAGGATCCTGTGGTTGTGTAGGGACTCCCTGTCCCAGCGTGGTGGGCAGGGGGGGATGGGGGCCCAGAGCCCATCAGGCGTTGCAGTGCAGCGGGAGGAGTCACTAGACACTGTCATGGCCAGAGGTCGCAGGACTCTTCAGGTACAAATCCTGTCTCGGACTGGGCCCTTGGTCTATATGTTGATTTGTTGGAATGTGGCGGGGCTGTGGGGGGTCCTCCACCCCACTGATGCCTCTTCAGTTCCTGTACTCTGCACCCCACTGTGCCCCCAGAGCTCCTTCCGATCACGGAGTGTGTGATGGGCCAGGCTTCCTTTGCCAGGAGAGGAAGCGAAGCCTCCGGGACCTCCTGTGCGCGGGCGACCTGAGAGGGCTTTTGGCAGCATCCCTCCAGTCAGACCACGAAATTCCAGCGTCGGTGCACCCTCCTTTGGAAGGGCTCCAATCCTGGTGTGGGGACCAGGGCTGGAGGACTCACCTAGAGGCACCGTGGCTGCTTTATTTCAGCTCCAGTTAACAGAGAAAAATTCACGACAGCCTCTACAGATGTTGAAACGGCATTCGGCAAAATTCATAACCTGCCCCTTCTTAAAAGTTTGAGATTAGAAAGAGACATGCTGATCTAGGTCAAGGTCTCTGTCAGAAACCCGCAGTTGATGGCATTTTTAAGAGAAACTCCACAGGTGTCCCCATTGAGGTCAGAAACCGGCTGAGGCCCGAGTAGTGTTTAGGAGAGTCCGGCACTGCCAACCCCCTCGGTGAGGCAGAGGAGGGTGATGAAGGAGAGTTACAACTGTCATTATAGGTAGACGACAGAAGGGCCGGTCTGTAAGACCAACCGAACAGCTAGTAAGAGCCTTCCGTAAGCTGACCCAGCTGTAGAGACTCTGGCTCTCTCCAAACGGCCTGTAAATTCATCGTATTCCAGTGAGATTGGGTATTTTTTGAAATTTGACAAGTTCTAAAGTTCATCTGGAAGAGTAAATGTGTGCGAATACTAATTGTGAGTACTGATGAGTCAGGCGGGGGTACCTGTGCCACGTGGGTGGCAGGCACTCGGCCTGCGGGGCTTCCCACAGGAGGCTTAAGGGACTGTGATGAGTTCAGTGCGTGTGTCCTGGGGGGACAAGTGGGACAGGCCATGCACAGTCCCACTGTGCATGGGAATTTAGGATAAAAGCAGTATTTACAGGGAAAAAATGGATTATTTAATAAGGAGTACTTTATCTATGGAAGTTAGACCTTTGCCTCCGAATTTCCACAAGAATTTGTTCCAAAGGGAAAAATATCAAAAAGCTAAACTACAAAATTACTGCAGAAAATATAGGGTATTTTTGTACCTCTGGTGTGGGAAGGTCTGTTATAAATGACATGAAACCTAAAAGGTTTTTATAATAAGGGGAACGATAGGTTTTTTTTTTGTTTGTTTGTTTGTTTGTTTGTTTTTACCACAAACACATTCAGAGTTTCTGCATGATGGAAAACACTAAGGTTAAAGGACAGGTGGGGGAGAACATGCAGCATTTCCAAAACTGGTGAGTGCGAATACTTCAGGAGAAAAGCTCGCTCAACAGCTACGTAAAGCTGCGAGAGTGACACTGTGGAGTTCTTCCCCAGCCTCCTGGGACACTCAGAGTCCCACCTGTGTCACAGTGTGAGAAACAAGGTTATCAGCCTGGAGGGCAGGCTGTGGAGTGAAGTTCCGGTGACCGGAGACCAACGCAACACAAATAAGAATTAAAACCTAACTGCAGTGCGTAGGGGGAAAGGCGGGTTCCTGGCACAGCCCGTTGGACCAGTCTCTGAGAGGAGGGGCCAAGGAATCTGCATTTTAACAAGTTCCCAGGTGATCCCTTTGCATACCAAACTGGGAAATGGGCCTACGGATTTAAGGCAAGCAGCAACCCTTGACCATGGAGCGCTGGCACTGAGGCCTCACAGTTGTGACCGTTAACAATCGAAACTGGAGCCAGGACCGAATGCAGAAAGGAGCAACTTCAGCCACTGGAACTGGATAGAGTTCTGTACCTGCGCTTTGTCCACCTAGAACCGTCCTGTTTACGTGAAAAAGGGAGCTGTATGGCGAGGTAGAACCCAAACAGAGGTCTAGTTTGGCTTGTGGTGGGTGAGTATAACCTCGAATATCTGTGTAGGGGAAGTGACATCTGTACCCTGCAACTGACCTGCTTACCACACTGTCACTGTGGTTAGCAATGACACTCTGGCACTTACATAGGGGATCAGTCTGACCATCAAAGTCAAGATCTCTAAACATCTTTTTCCCTAAAAAAATGTGTACAAAGAACAAACACTTCCAAGTGGCAGTTCTCAGAGTTCGATTTGTCTTAATTCTCTTAGGGCAAACCAGGTCCTTCCTAACAAACCTCAAGTTTTATTTAAGAGTTAATGAGAAATCATTTCAGTTAGGACCAAGTGGGCCTGCAAAGAGCTTCCACTCACTTTGACTCCTGACTTTTGACCTCCCTAGTTGAGAATAAACCTGCACTGGAAGTGAACTGTACGTAATTAGGTGGTCTGCACACTGCTAGGTTGTGGAGGAGGCCTTTTTGGCTTTTGGAACGTTGACAGGAATGAAGATTTAAGACACGGCATTGAGTGTAAAAGCCTCGAGAAGTTCTAGAAATGGGTGTCCCCTCCTGGAATGCCTAGGACTTAACATTCAAACTAGAGAACTAAGCATAGCTCTACCGCTGCCCCCTGGTGCCTAAGAATGCTGCATGAAGTATTTAAAGTGTAAAAGCATTCTAATTCTAGGCCAGAAGCAAAATTTTGGGTTCCCAGCTCAGCCAAAGTGAGCCTCTGTGTAAACTGCGAGGCACCCTGTTATCACAGACTTAAGGGAGTGATGTGCTAATGTTAATTTTTTGGTGTTGGTTCTAGTTTGGTCATATAGCGTTTCTGTGTCTAAATACTAAGGTGTTTAGGGGTGATAGGGCATCAGGTCAGCAAGTTCATCTCAAGGGGTTCAGGGGGAAAACTTAACGTATCCTCTACTTCCAACTTATCTGTGAGCTTCTGATGGTTTAAAAAAATTGAATTTAAAAAATAAATACCTTCTATATTTGCTCAGATCAAACAGGTTGCCTAAGAAGGCCTAAGACTCATAGTCTAAATGCACTAGCCGTTTTGGGCCTGATCTTCATGTCCATCCAGGGGTTGGAGTGACATCAACGGTGGTCACTCTCGTCTGGTTGCAGGGCCTAGCAGTGAGTGCGGCAGAACAGGAGAGCAGTTCTGGTCCTGATTCCGTCACTCTCCCACCCATTTTACCACGAATGAGCCTGCTCACCTCTCCAAGCTTATTCCCAGAAGAATCAGAGTAGCCCTGCCCTGCCCATTTGGTTATTATAAAGAACACTGCATGATGTGAGGTTTGTACAGCGTTACGCTCCTTGTACTCTCTTTTCATTCTGAGGATACAGAAGGGGGTTCATGTTCGTTAAATTGTCCTGAAACTTAAATTTTAAACCACTTAAAAACTGCAGACTGATTTTGAGACTTTGGCAAATAAATAGTTTAAAAAATCCTGTAACCGCCTCCCCCCCAAAAAAAACTAATTAAAAAAACAAACCCAAATTCTCTACAGAGTACCTGCTCTGCCGAGTGTAAGAAGATTACACTCGACTTTTGAACGTCATTTATCTGGGACTGTCCTGGAACTCGTTTCCTTTTAAAGTCATATTTTTTGTGGCCCTCTGTATTTTTCATTTTTTTCCTGCAAACTGCACTGGGCCTTCTTTGAATGAAAAACCATCATGGTCCGGAACGAAGTGGCTTCGACTTAATAATGTACTCATCCCTAAGGGGTACCCTCTTCAAGGGGGCTAATAAACCTCATGGGCTTAGCAGGCACCAAAAACCCGCCTCCCGGTGAATGCCCCAATCGGAGGCCCCCCTCAGGCTCCGCCCACTGCCGTGCCTGGGGGAAAGGCCACTTCCGGAGCCACCCGGAAGTCCCTGTGGCTTAGCAACCAATGAATCCCGCGAAATGACAAGGCTTCGACCCCAGCTGTGCCAGGGCCCGGGGTATTCCACCGACTCTACCACGCAGCTGCTGGGGTCTCTCCCGTTCTCAGCAGGGCTTCAAACTGGCCGGTGGCATTCCTTTCCAATTCATCTGCCACCAAGTCCAACTGTAATGGGGACAACTCCCATTTTTTGAGCACGTGTCAGGCTCCTTCAGGCGCTACGTGTAAAGTAACCCTGAGAATTACACAGCCTTGGTCATTGATAAGGAAGCCAGGCTCGGAGCAGGTATCCCACCTACCAGCTCCCCACTCCAGAGTCTGGAGATGGAGCAGCAACCTAAAGTTTCACGCAAAATGCTTTATTTTCCATGACTATGAACAAGTGTTTATACAAGCCCAAGTACCTGAGGGACCAGAGACCCAAAAAGGCAGACTCAAGGCCTGAAGGGCAGTGACGGTGTTAGAAGTGGATGGGGAGATGTCTGACTTCCACAATCCAGGCTCAGCTTAGTAGTCGGCAGGAGATGTTCTGAGTGTGAAAAGGCAAATGTTTTTGGCTGCCGGGCTGAGTGAACTGTGCAGGCAGCTGGAGAGGTGCCAAAAGCCTAGCGTATGACTCCACTCTGGCCTGGACAAGGCTGGCGTCTCTGCCACTCTGGCCAAGCACTGCTCAGAGTGCCAAGCCCCGCTCTGTAAACAGCTGTTTCAGAGCCTCTTCCAGAGGCCGGTTTGTTCCCTGAAGACCCTTCACCACCTGCGCTGCCCACTCAAAGTATTCCTGCACTCGATGCTCAGACCACCCTGCAAGTGAATGGACAGAAAACTGCTCACAACGTGCAGGGCAGCACTGGATTCTGCCAACTTCCTGGGGGTTCTGGTGCAGGGCCAGGACTTCTTGATGGTATGATTTGTCCTGACAGCTTCCCTTTGGCCCCGCTATAGTACTGTATTTCTGCCCTATGAAAGCAGATCAGAGTGATCTAGTAGAATTAGTCTGGAGAATTAACCAAAACTCCAGGCTTTTTTTTCCCCCAGGGGAACTGACTAACCTGGGTCTCCAGAAGGTGGACCCTCCCCTTTCCCTCAGAGCAGGTTGGGGAGTCCTACCCTCTGGGGTGCAGCGATTCAGGTCCCTCAGATTGTACAGCTTGTCCGCCAACTTCACCAGTTTAGCCCCTGGGCTGCTGTGGGGAGCCCGCTCCACTTGCAGCCTTTTTCTCTCCAGCTTGGGCAGAGTCTTGTCATCTGTCACCTCTTCCACCAGACGCCTCACCTGTGCCCCAAAGTGCAGCTCCACTTCATCCAGGGTGGTGTCTGTGTCCTCCACGGTGTCATGGAGCAGGGCGGCCTGGGGACAGGTTTCCACTCAGCCCTGTGAGGCCAGGCAAGGGGTGCCCAGAGATGAATGGGGCCCGGATCCCCAACCCAGCCTCCTGTCAGAGGAGGAGGAAAGTTACCTGTAACACCACAATGTCAGTGATTCCCGCCTCATGGGTCAGGATCCGAGCCACACCTGGCAGGGCAAAGCAGGAAGTCAGACCCGAGGGGAATCCCAGGCACCCGTGTTGTGGGTTTTGTAGAGTCAATAACTGGGTGGCCTTGGCCAAGTCTTTACTTCTGGGTGTCAAGCGTCCACAGGGAACAGCCAAGCCCACCGCCCCAGATTGTATGAGGCTTAAACACCTAAAGTGACGGGCACAAAGCTGCGTGCAGGGTAAGTGCTCAATGAGGTGCACGCCCCCCGACCCAACACCATTGCGGTTGTTCCCCGGGCTCCGTGCCGACCGATAGGGTGGTTGATGTAGGGGGTCCCTTCGGGGTCCTTTCGCCGCTGCCCACTGTGCTTCCGCGCCGCGAAATCTGCAGCCTCCAGCAACTGCGCCGCCTCGGAGCCCATCGCCTCGGGGCGGGAGACCGCGCCCCCGAGAGTTTGGTAAGCCCGGGCCGAGCACCACAGCGCCCCCTGGCGCCGCGGAGGCCTCGGGGATTGTGGAATGAGGTCCAGATGGCAGTTTGAAGGAGGAAGACAGAAAAGAAATAAAACAGTGGCCTCACAGTGTGCTGAGCACCGGGCAGGAAGAACAGGTGACTGTTACCGAGGCGGAAGGGCAATTCACCTAGCCTCAAGGACAGAGCCAGCCAGCTTCTCCCAGGAGGGACTTCTCTCCCCATGAAAATCTCCAACCTGTCAATGCTCTGAAAATTCTCCAAGTGCTTGAAAAATAATTCTCCCTGCAGGGAGGGACCTGGTTGTCAAGGGCAGGGCACCTTCACTTTTGGGCCCAGACGACCCTTGGGCCTGACCTTCTGGAGACGCGAGCCTATGTTGGGAGCTCTGCTGTATAGCTTCGGATTTAGCCTCCCAAGCATCAGCGATGTTTCTGCAGGAATCGACTTCTTTGCTCTCATGGGCTGGGGCAAATTTTGTGTTTCTTTCTTGGCAATCCCCGGATGCCATAGGGTTCCTGCTTCAGCCCCCCCAGCACCGACCGTGCACTGTAGGGTGAAGTCTTTCCCTGTGACATGGGATCAGCTAGTTGCTAAGTAAACTTCAGACAGGTAGCATCAGTGCTTCAGCTGGCAGCTGGGGCAGATGAGGACTCGGGGGTGGGAGTCAATGAGAGGACTTGCCCTTGGCTTTCAGCTTGTCCTGGTGGTTGTCACATGCAGAGGTTAGGGAGGGAAGTTCCCAACGCTTGGACTGAGGCCTCTGGTGCTTGAAATGGAACAACTGGAATTCTCAGAGAGGTACGTGGGGGTACCTAGGACCAGGGCGGAGGTGGCGGTCACCTCTCATGGGCTTCCAGAGGAGCTCCCCATGGGGCTGCGGCTGCTCTTCAGCTGGATGCCCAGCTACCTCTCCCGCAGGCACAGCAGTCTCCTCCGTACCCCCCTTCCCCTTTCAGGTCCCCTACTCTCTCAGCAAATCCGGGCTCTTCTGGAAAGCTGGTTGGGAGGAAGGGAGCCTGCCCCTTCTATACATCTGATCCCTTTCACTCTTCCAAAGGTGCGGAGTAGGGTGTGGACAGTTCATTCGCGCCTGTCTCCAGGCCCCTTGCCTCTCCTTTCAGTATTGGCTCAGCACCCTCACTTGTACCAAACCACCCAGGATACCCTGCGGCTGGCCACCACTACCCTGGTTACTTGGGTCCTCAGCTCTCTGATCCTCCGGAGGAAGCCTCCTACTGCCACCTGCAGGCTGCAGGGGGCTCCTGATGCGCCAGGGCTAAGTTTGAGGCCAGCACCCACTCAACCTGTCTGCTCTTCAGCCTCAGTCCATCCCCAGGTGAGAACTCCAGCCCCGAAGCCTTGGGAACACTGCCAGGGAGTTCCAGGGTCGGGGGCTCCTAAATTCTGGGGTGGGAGACTAGTGGAGAAACAGACTTCAAACAGAAAATCAAGCCAATACGTGATTACAAACAGTTCGGTGAAGGAAAAGTTCAGGGGGCTGTGAAAGCGGGTAACAGTGAGGCACATATGTGTTTTGGGGGCAAGGGTCGAGACTGATAGGATTTGGTACTTCGTGGATTACACACATTATTATCGGGGTTTGCAATCCTGACTTTCCATGGATGGTGTAAGCCTACCTGTGGGCCCCCTGAATTTGTGTTTTCCAGGGAGTGGGCTTGAGCTTTCTCTGGACTCTCTCGGGCTCTGTTACCCACAGACTGCACTAGCGGGAACCAGCATCCTCATATTGCTCCCTCTCCCACAGAGACCCGGCCTGCTCCCAGCTTTGGGCTTCCTGCAGGGTGCTGTTTGCAGCCCTGGTGATGACACACCTCCTGCACTTCCACGGTGGTCGGCGCCTCGGCCGCTGCGGGTCTTCCAGCACGCGCCCCCTGCAAGTCTAGATGGGAATAGACAAGGCGCGCCCCGGCTTCCCGGAGCCTGCTGACCCGGCTGAGCGCCCCGCCCCTTCCCTACGCGCGCACGCTTTGGCCCCGCCCCCTTTCAGCCACCGCCCCTGACGCAGGCCTGGGGCGGGGCGGCGGACTGCGGATCCCGGAGCTCAGACTCACCCTGCTTCGGAGATTTCCCCGGCGCGCGCTCGGGGCGCCCCTTCCGCGATGACTGTGAGTGGTTCAGGGACCGCCCCTGAACAGCCCACCATCCCCGGGGTGCGTACCTACCTCCTCACCCCCGGCAAATCACCACTTCGCACCTGCTCTGACCATCCCAGCCTCCTCCCTCAGCCCTGGCCCAACATGAGGCTCATCCCGGACCCCCAGCTCCCAACTCTGCCCTGAGCCCATCTCCACCCTGAGCCCATCTCCGCGTTTCCACCGCTTTCCTCCACAGGCCACCTCAGTGGAGCAGCTGCGGAAGGATGGCAACGAGCTGTTCAAATGCGGGGACTACGAGGGCGCCCTGACGGCCTACACCCAGGCCCTGGGGCTGGGCGCCACGGCCGAGGACCAGGCCATCCTGCACCGGAACCTGGCCGCCTGCCACCTCAAGCTGGTGAGGGAGCCCCCTGCCCTTGCCCTGCCGGCTGTGGTTTGCCCATCTCGCCACTGAGGGGCTCCTGGCAGGACATTCACCCTCTCAGGCCACACACACCTGTGGGATGTCTTGGGCCTCCTGGTGGTAGAGAAGCACCAGGTGATTCTGGAGGCCAATCCTGCCGCCCAGTTAGTGCCCTGAAAAGGAGCTGAACAGTCAGCCAGGCTTCTGTTTCTCCTTTTACAGGAAGATTACAACAAAGCAGAAGCCGAAGCTTCCAAAGGTAGGGAATGTGCCGGGTGGGGAGCTGTGGGGCTTCTGTGGTGGGCAAGGACTCTGGGGCCACTGCACCGTCACATTCTCCTCCTTCCCCCTAAAACACGCCTGCCTCTTTCCCACTTCCTCGGGCATTTCCTTTTCTGCAGCTGCCCTCACCTTTTCCGAGGCTGAAGTGCTGAGCCCCACATCCATCCCCCCACCTTCCTCTGGCCCTCAAGATCTTTCCCTCCTGCTCTTGCCTGGAGACGGCGGCCGCATGGGCGCTGACAGAGCTCCCGTTTGTGCTCAGCCATTGAAAAGGACGGTGGGGACGTCAAAGCACTTTACCGGCGGAGCCAAGCCCTGGAGAAGTTGGGCCGCCTTGACCAGGCTGTCCTTGACCTGCAGAGATGCGTGAGCCTGGAGCCCAAGAACAAAGTTTTCCAGGAGGCCCTGCGCAGCATTGGCGGCCAGATTCAGGAGAAGGTATGCGAGTGGCTGAGAGAGAGCATGGCCTTCACTGGTGGCAGAGGGACACCTGTAAATGGATCTGGGTCAGAGGGGTAAACACAGGTCTTAAGAAAGGAGGTACCGATGGCACATGAGCATGCAGCACGGTGCTCCCCGAGCCAGCGGGGAGGGACAGCAAGCAGAAATAACAGCGAGGTGCTGTTTTCTCGGTGGCGGGCTGTTTGGAAGTTTGTCCATTTTACTAGAAGCAGGGAGGCAGACCCTTAAGCGGTGAGGTTGGGGGGCAAGGGCCCGCTCCTGGCTGCCGGAGGTCTAAGTTGGTACAGCTAACTGGGAGAGCATTTCAGCATAGCTCTGAAAGTTGTAAATGAGCATACCCTGTGATCTGGGATGTTTCCATGTCTCCCTAGAGAAGTCTTGCCCGTGGTCACGAGCAGGTGTGTGTGTGTTTCTGTCAGCCCTGTTTATCTCAAGAACTGGAGCTTGCCTAAATGCCCAGCCGTGGGGGAATGGCTGAGGACCTGGGCAGTGTCCTTACTACAGGCTCCTGTGTTGTGGTTACGGTGGAGAGTGGGTAGATCCGCATACGTACATGTGGAAACCTGGCGCTTGTTAAGTGAAACACAAAATGCACAATAAGATATGTAGCGGGATGGTATTTGCATTCAATGCTTGCCTCACATACACACCTCAAGACAATACCATATTTTTTCTTTGCATACACTTGGGAATGTGAATGTGAAGGAAAATAACTTAAAAGGTACGTGTCAAAACGATAACAGTGTGACCCCTGGGGAAAGGAATCAATTTAGGAGAAAAGAGTCTAAACACCATCACGAACTATAACCGAAGTTGAATTAACCAGATAACTTGATGTTAAAATGCTGACACCGTGGAAGCAAGTACTACGATGGCAAATACATCACTGTGAGGTTGAGGCCTGGAAAGGCAAACTGTGCCCCTCTCCCTGCCCAGTGCTGTTCGACTAGCAGGGTCTGCCGAGGGCCTTGTACGGGAAGGATGAGGGAACCCATGCCTGGGCCTGGCAGCAGAATGTGCTGAGACTGATTAGTCATGTCTGCCACGGAGGCAGGAGGGGTGGGGGTGTAGCACACCTAAGGCCTGTGCCACCATCCACGCCCAGGCCCACGGTGAGAGGGAGGGCCTGGGATGACCGTGATCGTTCAGATTATTTTTGAATACATGACCCAAGGGGAGTGTTGGCAGCTACCTCCTGACCCGCTGGCCCCCTTGCAGGAAGTGTCAGTGCTGCCACAACATAGATGGCACCAGTGGGAGCGGGTAGCCCTTGGCTAACAGGATGCCTCCCCTCTGAATGGCACTGCCTTCAGCACGGGCACCGCCCCTGCTGCCCAAGCGGAAAGTCACTCAGAGAGGAAAATAGCCACAGGGAGTTTGGGAGAAGCTGCCAGGCGAGTCTCTTCCTGCCCACGGTAGCTTGGTGCCGGTCCTGAACCCAGACATGCTCACCGTGCCTTCCCAAGGCGGCAGCCAGGCCTTGGGAGCAGCCAGAGAGGACAGCGATGGGGGTGGGGGGGTGTTGTCTCCGGCCAAAGCAGGGATTTGTTCCAGGCTCTGTTGGGTTGTCACAGGTACGATACATGTCTTCGACGGATGCCAAGGTGGAACAGATGTTCCAGATCCTGTTGGACCCACAGGAGAAAGGCACTGAGAAGAAGCAGAAGGTGAGGCCCCGGGCTGAGTGAGAACTGAGCTGTGGTGGAGCCTCCCGGCTGCAGTGCCCGGTCCGTGTGCTGGCGCCAGAGGCCCCTGTGGGCCGGGTCTGCTGCATGTCGCTGCTCAGGCCGTGCACCTGGGGTCACAGGGCCCGGGCGGAAGCTCGGGGACGGGGGTCCAAGTGGAAGCCAGGCAGAGGGAACCAGTGCTCACAGGGCACCTGCCAGCCAGGCTGCCTGCCAGGTGCTGGGTGTCCAAAGGCGACTGAGACACTGCCCCTGCCCCTCAGGCTGCCAGGGACTCGGGACCCTGCGTACTGTAACCATCAGCCCTGAGAGCAGGCTGTTGCCCTGCGTACAAAGAAGGGCACTGACACTCAGCAAGGCCGCTCAGCTGGGCCAGAGCTCAGGGCCTCTGCCTGCCCGGCCCTGTGTGGGGGAGTGCTCACTTTATCCTGCGCTTCCTTTGACACAGGCGTCTCAGAACCTGGTGGTGCTGGCCCGGGAGGAGGCTGGAGCCGAGAAGATCTTCCGGAACAACGGGGTCCAGCTCTTGCAGCGCCTGCTGGACACGGGTGAGACCGACCTGATGCTGGCGGCGCTGCGCACGCTGGTCGGCATCTGCTCTGAGCACCAGTCGCGGGTAGGTGGGCTGCAGGGTCTAGGTACTGCTGCAGTCTGTCTGTCTGTCCCTCTATCCGTGCCTACACCTCTCCTCTTATTCCAAAAAGAATCCGAGGCAGAGGACGAGGGGACATGTAACAGGGGAGGAAAAATTAAAGTGGCTGGAAAAAGACCCATGTGATTTGTTATGAACTGGAGCCAGGAAGTGGCAAAGCCACCCACTGCCACCTGAGCACTAGCTTCAGAGGGTGGCTTCTGAGTGTGACCCTCTGCAGCTGCTCACGGAGAGGCCTGGTCACTGACTCCCTGTCCGAGTGCTCGCGGCGAGCTTGCTGCAGAGAACAGGGCACCCGTCCTTTCCTGACAGTCCCTCTGGAATTTCGATGTGGCCAGTGGTGTCACCCACAGCATCTGTGCCATCGGGACAGTGACGTGACCAGACATGAAGGGCTTGACACAATGATGACCCTCAGCGCGGACGGTGGTGTCCAGATGAGCTAGCCGGAGCAGCCCTGCCCTGGCTGCTCTGGGGAAATCTGTGCCTGTGTGAACTTGAGCTGGCTGGGACCTAGGGGACAGGGACTTGACCTTGGCAGCTCTCAGAGGAGTCCACCCAGAGGCTCTGTCCCCCTGTCGCCCTCCCAGACAGTGGCGACCCTGAGCGTGCTGGGAACTCGGAGGCTGGTCTCCGTCCTGGGCGTGGAAAACCAGGCCGTGTCGCTGGCTGCCTGTCACCTGCTGCAGGTGATGTTTGATGCCCTCAAAGAAGGTGTCAAGAAAGGCTTCCGAGGCAAAGAAGGCGCCCTCATCGTGGGTGAGTGGAAGCAGGCCTGGGGGCCCTGGGTGGTGACGTCAGGGACTGATGGGAGGGGCTGAGCCAGCCAGTCCTTTTGGACCAGGCCTACAGGTGCAGGTTTTTCAGGAATACAGTTTGGTGACGGGATCTTACTCTAGATTCTAAGCTGCAGTGAAGCTGGAGCCCAGCCCGGAGCTCAGGGTGCAGGTGCCCCTCCCTGTGTCTCTCCGGCCTCTCGGGGAAGTTCAAAGGTCAGGCAGGGCTGGGTCACTGGAACCTGCCGATGTTGTCTTGTTGCCAGATCCCTCCCGGGAGCTGAAGGTCCTCATCAGTAACCTCTTGGAGCTGCTGACCGAGGCGGGGGTCTCGGGCCAAGGCCGAGATAACGCCCTGACCCTCCTGATTAAAGTGGTGCCCCGGAAGTCTTTTAAGGACCCCAACAACAGCCTCACCCTCTGGGTCATTGACCAAGGTAGGGGACAGTGTGTTGGATACAGGAGACAGAGCGGACGTGTTGCGTCCCGTGTGGGTGGCCAGGGCCAGTCAGTACCAGCTGGGTGTCTGTCTGCACTGAGGTGCAGCCCACGGCCCTGCTGGCCCTCACTACACTCAGAGTCAGACCCCCCCCCCCCCCCCCGGCCCCCGCTGGTGGGGACGTGAGCACGTGCCTGCACGTGGAGCCGGCCTGAGAGCAGGTTACCAGGAGCCTGGGGCCGCTTTCTGTGCCTGAAGGTGTTCAGTGAGCGAGCATCGCTTCTGTGCTCGGGGAAAAATAGTGACGTGTAATGTTAGAATTCGCACTGCTCTTTTCCCCTAAAGGGTAAACGAGGAGAGCCTGGCAAATGTCCCTGTGTGAGCGCACCTACTGGGTGCTCGCCTTCCTGTGTCGCCTCAGTCATCCTGTGCGGTGTGGGTGTTACTTTCCCCTCAGTTTTGCACACACCAGGAGCCTGAACGCCCCAGAGCATCTGCCCTCCGTCGGCCACACTCTGAGCCGGCCCTGCCCACTGCTGTCCTTGCCCTGCGGCCGCCCAACGTGGGCCTGCCTTCCTGCGGGCTCCCAGAAGCCTCCACCCTCGGCCCCTCGGCCCCTCGGCTCCTTGGCCCCTCAGCTCCTCGGCTCCTCGGGGCTGGGCTTGTTCTGCTTCTCAATGGGGTGCCTTTGCAGGTTTGAAGAAGATCCTGGAGGTGGGGGGCTCTCTGCAGGGGCCTCCCGGGGAGCTCACGGTGACAGCAAACAGCCGCATGAGCGCCTCCACCCTGCTCAGCAAGCTCTTCGACGACCTCAAGTGTGACGCCGAGAGGGAGAACTTCCACCGGCTCTGCGAGAACTACATCAGGCAAGTGGTCGGCCCGTCCGTGCCGCCAGCTCCCTGGGGCGGGGCGGCAGCCTTGGGGAGGAGTCCTTGTCCACAGCGACTCCCAGTGGCCCTCGTTCTTGATCCCCTGTGATGCCACCCGCAGCTCCAGGCCCCGTACTGGGCACGTGCTATGTCGCCTTGGTCACAGCAGTGCGCGTGACAGTCCTGCTGTTACAGAGGTCACGGTCGGGAGAAGGCAATGACAGATTATGACAGGAGCAGGGCAGTGTCTGACCTTACAGGGTGGGGAAGAGGGCACACGGGGGGGGGGGGGGGGTGGTCGGGGAGGCTGGAAGGGGAGCCCAGAGAAGGGGCGTGGGCGCTGCCGTCCGGGGAAACAGCCTGGTCTTCCCTGCGGCTGCTTTCCCTGCCGTCCCTGGCCGGGGAGTGCACATGCCTGGCCAGTGGGAGGGACGGAGGGTCCCTCTATGCTGGCCTGGCTGTGACAGCTGTCCCCTGTGCCCCTCAGGAGCTGGTTTGAGGGCCACGGGCTGGCCGGGAAGCTGCGGGCCATCCAGACGGTGTCCTGCCTCCTGCAGGGCCCGTGGGACGCCGGCAACCGGGCCCTGGAGCTGAGCGGCGTCATGGAGAGCGTGATCGCCCTGTGTGCCTCGGAGCGGGAGGAGGAGCAGCTGGTGGCCGTGGAGGCGCTGATCCACGCGGCTGGCAAGGCCAAGCGGGCCTCCTTCATCACGGCCAACGGCGTCTCGCTGCTGAAGGACTTGTACAAGCGCAGCGAGAAGGACAGCATCCGCATCCGGGCGCTGGTGGTGAGCTGGGCGCACGGGCCGGTGGGCGGGGCTCCCGGCCGGCTGGTGTCTGCCCTGCATAGGCTAGGAAAGACTGTGGGGTGTGCAGGGCCAGGGCCAGGTCAGGGCGAGGGGCCCTGTGCAGAGCACAGCCGGGCGTGCAGGCCACACACGCTGCCCCCTGCAGGTGCTGGGGGGGGCTCCAGGAGGAGACGATGAGTTTGGAGGACATGGTGGGTCAGGCTGGACAGAAGGGCTACATGGAGAGGCAGGGCCGGCGGGTGGCCCTGGGAGCGAGGGGTTTGGGGCCGCCTGGCCTGCCTGAACCTACTACCCCTGTCTTCTCTGGGGACACTGGGTCCCCCCCCCCCCCCGCACTCGGTCCTGGGCTGCCTCATCCTGTGAACGTCTTGACCTTGGCTGAGCCACCTGTCTTGTCCCCATACACATGCTAGCTCCACCTGTAAAGAGTCTTTTTTTGCTGTTTGACATGGAAAGGAACAGCAAATCCCAGGACAGATCGGGCGGGGTTGGGGCCCAGGCCGGGACAGTGGCCCATGAGTCAGTGTCTAACTAGGTCCTGTGTCATGCGGCCACCCCAGTGTTGCATTTTGCTACCAGATGGTCCAGACAGTGCCAGGGAGGGGCCCACACCCGGTGCGCAGGGCCCAGCTCTGCTTGGCCCCGGTGGCCACAGTGGGTCCTCGCTGCTTCTTCCAGGGGCTCTGTAAACTCGGCTCGGCCGGCGGGACCGACTTCAGCATGAAGCAGTTTGCCGAGGGCTCCACTCTCAAGCTGGCCAAGCAGTGTCGAAAGTGAGTCGCCGGCGCTGTTGCTCTGGTTCCCCCCTCTCTGCTTGGCCTCCGGGGGAGTAGGGTCCGCGGGGGGAGGGGCCTCCTCAGTGCCCCGCCCTCCCGCAGGCAGACCCTGTGAGCAGGCTTCCCCGTTTGCAGCAGATCAAGCCCCTGGCGTCCCCCTCTTGGCCCTGGCCTGCCCCTTCTCGCCCCCGTCTGAGGGCCACCCGCTACCACGCTTGTCCCCAGGTGGCTGTGCAATGACCAGATCGATGCGGGCACGCGGCGCTGGGCAGTGGAGGGCCTGGCCTACCTCACCTTCGACGCCGACGTGAAGGAGGAGTTTGTGGAGGACGAGGCCGCGCTGAAGGCTCTGTTCCAGCTCAGCCAGGTATCTCCACAGCTGTGCAGCCGGGCCCCAGGGACGAGGGAGGGCTGGTGGCTTGAGTGGACACACTGTGCGGTGTGGGCACACTGGCCCACAGCAGTGGTGTTGGAAAGGACGAGCTCTCTGGAGGAATCAAGGGGTCAGGCATGTGAGCTCCTAAAGCCTGGGGCCATCCTGGGGGCTGCGGGAGTTCCCAGGTGCTCAAGTGGTCCATCCAGGGGCAGAACTGGGGGGCCCGGGCCTGGGTCCCACCAATTTCAGCGCCACTCTGCCCGCCCTCTGCTCCCACAGTCAGAGGAGAGGGCGGTGCTCTTTGCCGTGGCCTCGGCGCTGGTGAACTGCACCAACAGCTACGACTACGAGGAGCCCGACCCCAAGATGGTGGAGCTGGCCAAGTACGCCAAGCAGCACGTGCCCGAGCAGCACCCCAAGGTGAGGCGGCTGTGTGAGGGGCCGGGGCTCTGGCGTCAGTGGGCCCGTTGATCTGGGGCGTCCACAGCAGGCAGGTCTTTCGTTTGAGTGGGTTTCCCTCCCTTTGTGTCCCCACACACCGATTCGTGCTGCGTGAGCGTCCCCTTCCCCTGTCAGTGAGCTGAGCTGCCTCCTTCCCCAGGACAAGCCGAGTTTCGTGCGGGCTCGCGTCAGGAAGCTGCTGGCCGCGGGCGCCGTGTCGGCCATGACGTGCATGGTGAAGACAGAGAGCCCCGTGCTGACAAACTCCTGCAAAGAGCTGCTGTCCAGGTGAGCCTGCGTCACACCGAGGGGGCAGGTACTGGTGCTGTGGGCCTGGTGGGGCGGAGCCCATGGTGTGGCTGCCTTTTTTTCCTGAGGCCTGGAGGAGGCGGGCTGCCAGCTGCAGCCCCGGGCCCACCCACCGCCGCTGCCTTCTTCTCACAGGGTCTTCCTGGCGTTGGTGGAAGAGGCAGAGGACCGCGGCACTGTGGTGGCTCAGGGAGGGGGCAAGGTAAGCCCGTTCGCACGCTCCTTCCTGGGCTCCGAAGCACACCCCACTGGCTGCCATGCTGGCAGTTGGCGTAGGTGTGGAACAGAAAAGCATCACTCGAGGCCAGGAAGGCTGTCTTCCTGCTGCCTGATTGATGGTGACCAGGGCGGGCTCCTGTTTGGGTCCTGCCTTCTCCTCTTTTCCTCGTGTCTCTGCCCTCCAAAGCCTAGAGTCCCACACAGCTGGCGTCTGGCCCTTAAATGGTTTTTCAGAAAGTGTTTGGGCGGCTTAATGGGAGACCTCAGAGAGGGGAGCAGGATCTGAGCCCCCGATCTGCAGGCCGGGGGGAGAGGAGGCTGGTGAGGGTGGTGCAGTCAGGGCCTGCCGCTCCCCGGCACACCTCGTTCACCAAGGGGCCTGTCCCTGCAGGCCCTGCTCCCGCTGGCCCTGGAAGGCACCGACGTGGGGCAGACGAAGGCAGCCCAGGCCCTGGCCAAGCTCACCATCACTTCCAACCCAGAGATGACGTTTCCCGGCGAGCGGGTGTGTGTCGTGGTTCCCTGCCTCAGCCCTGGCCTCTCTTCTGTTTCAGGATGTTGGGGGCTGGGATAAGCCTGAAACACTCTTCCACCCCCTTACTCGGCCCTGGGGCCTCTCACCGGGGCTCTGGCTCCTTCTTGGGACCCTCAGGAAGCGGTGGGTTTGCTGAGCCCCTGGGCGAGTTTGCTGAGACTCTGTTGGGGATGGGCCGCCACCTACAGGGTCGGTGGGGCCGGGACGCGTAGCCCTGACAGGTTGGGTGCATGTCGTAGATCTATGAGGTGGTCCGGCCCCTGGTCTCCCTGCTGCACCTCAACTGCTCGGGCCTGCAGAACTTCGAGGCGCTCATGGCTCTGACGAACCTGGCGGGGGTCAGTGAGAGGCTCCGGTAAGGTGCCCGGGGCATCGGGTTAGATTCTCCCCCGTGAGTACTTCACAGTCTGGAAAGCACGCTTCGCTCATTGTCCTGTTCGAGATCCCTCTGCATCACACAGCTGAGGGGACAGTCCCATGAGGACAAGGCCCTGGGCCACAGCAGTGCAGGCTGGGAGTCAGACTGCCAGGGTTTGAATCCTGGCCTCTCTGGCTACCAGTGTGTGACCTCAAGCAAGTTAATTAATCGTGCCATGCCTCAGTTTCCCCCTCTGTGAAGTGGATTTGTGGTGAGGAGAATTAAATGAAAAAATACACATAAAAGCACTTAGTATGAAGGTGCCCAGTCAGTATGTGTTAGTGGCTATTACTGGTCATGACCGTGGCGGTGTGGTGCAGTCCACAGCCTTGACCACCTCTGCTGCAGAACAGTGATGGTAATCACACCTACGCCTTCTGCTGGGCTGGGGGCGGGCGGGGGGCATGAAGGCAGATGGTGTGCGGGCTCGGTCAGATAAGAGCTCAGATGGTAGGTTTAGTATTGCGGTCACACCACCCTCCTCTCCTAACCCCTCGCTCAGAGCGTTTCCCATCCCACATCACCTGCTGGGCCCAGCTGGAAGGCAGGAAACCAGTGCTGTTCACCCCTGAACAGCAGACTGCAGGCAGGTCTGTGGACATCGCGCAGGGCTGAACTGTACGGGGACCAGTGGTGGAGGCTCTGACGGTGCTCCCCCCCCACCGGCTCCACAGGCAGAAGATTGTGAAGGAGAAGGCCGTGCCCATGATCGAGGGCTACATGTTTGAGGACCACGAGATGATCCGCCGGGCAGCCACAGAGTGCATGTGTAACTTGGCCATGAGCAAGGAGGTGAGGGCTG
The DNA here is from genome assembly GCF_021234435.1 of Artibeus jamaicensis. Taxonomy (NCBI): domain Eukaryota; kingdom Metazoa; phylum Chordata; class Mammalia; order Chiroptera; family Phyllostomidae; genus Artibeus; species Artibeus jamaicensis. The sequence continues at coordinate 2,640,840 of NW_026522049.1, read as the reverse complement.
GTCTGGGGCGGCGTGTGGGCCAGTGTGCTGGGCGGACCTTGCCAAGGCTGACTCGGGCCCCGCCGTCTGGCCGCAGGTGCAGGACCTCTTCGAAGCGGAGGGCAATGACCGGCTGAAGCTGCTGGTGCTGTACAGCGGGGAGGACGACGAGCTGCTGCGGCGGGCGGCCGCTGGCGGCCTGGCCATGCTCACCTCCATGCGGCCCTCTCTGTGCAGCCGCATCCCCCAAGTGGTCAGTGCCTCCTCTCTGTGGGGGAGGGGTGGCGGGCCAGAATCCCCCCAGCATGGTAGACATTGGTGGGGCATTTCCAGGGCAGGTTGGTGTGGAGTAGACCCTGCCAGGGCAGACCCTGCCAGGGTCCGGCCCACGGCTGTGTGCTCACACCACCCCGTTTCCTGCAGACCACACACTGGCTAGAGATCCTGCAGGCTCTGCTTCTCAGCTCCAACCAGGAGCTGCAGCACCGGGGCGCCGTGGTGGTGCTGAACATGGTGGAGGCCTCACGAGAGACCGCCAGTGCCCTGATGGAGAGTGAGGTGCTGGAGATCCTGTCGGTGCTGGCCAAGGGCAAGGAGGGCCCTGTCACGAGGGCAGCTGTGAGCTGCCTGGGGAAAGCGGTGGAATATGGGCTCATCAAGCCCAACCAGGATGGAGAGTGAGGGGCTGTCTCATGCATACTGCGCGTCACAGCACTGGAAAAAGGACACGCAGCCTTGCGGGGATGGGGTTGGGCTGCCGAGCACTCTGACCTCGCCTCTGACCTCACCTCCCCAGCTGCCCTACGGAGTCAGGGCCACGCTCACCACAGCCCTGCACTGCCAGCAATGCCTGCAGCCTCACACAGCAGGGCTTTTCCTGTAGTGCTATATGGAAGGCCGCAGAGGGTTAGGCCCTCCTCACTCAGTCCCAGGCAGGGGAAGGACACATCCAGCATTCACCAGCAATGAGCGTCACCCAAGCCTGCTAGCAGGACTGCCCCTGACCCTCTAATAAAAGTGTGTGGAACTCAGATGTGTGCCCTGTCCGTGGCCTGGAGGAAAGCTGGCCGAGGGTTGGCCCCTAGAGCAGGAGCTGGGCACCCGCGCGCAGTGGTGCCACCTCTAGTAAGGAATCCCATGGGTTCCGCACCCTGGGCACCGAGTCGCTGCTCAGTCCCTTTGGAGGCTCAGTGGTTAAGTCTAGAAAGTTAATTAATAAAAGAACGGGTTTAGGGTAACGACTGCTAAGTGCTGATCCTTCAGTATTTTGTATTGAGAATTTCAGCGACCACTCCCAGTGCTGCCAGTCGGGGTGGGTGTGTCACTGTCTCGGCTCATCATTACCTAAGCCGCGTGGGAGCCAAGCCTGGGGTTGTCCCCCGCTTCCCGCTTCCGCTGGGAGACGGACCAAGCCAGCCTCGGCAGCTCATTGGCTCGGAGAAATGAATGATAGGTTCCGAGCCAATAGGAGGAAGGGTTGCCGAGGCTGCTTCCGGTGGGGCAGCGGTGTGGCGCGGGGTTTCGGTTGTAGATTGGCTTTTCGCCTTCCCTTTGCCTCGACTCTCCGGGAAGTGTAATCCCACATGCGTCTCATCCGTTCTGTGGCCCTGCGGGGGTGGGAGTCCTCTGGTCCACCCCTGCCGTGGACCCATGCCCGCCGGAAGTTTGTGCACTGAGCACCCGAAGCCGCAGTAGCACGGCGTCCGCCTCGGCACCGGCTCCACACGACCTGGACTGGATCGGCCGCTGCGAGGACTGCTGGTACCGCAGTGAGCCTCGCCCTGCGTCCTCCTGTCCGGGTGACCTAGCTGTCACCCTCGTGGGTAATTGGCCCCGGGCGGCTGCAGCAGCCAATGGGTGCCTCACCCCGAGGCGCAGGAATTTCAACCGACTTTTCTCCCTTCCTTACTTCCATCTTTGTAAAACTGAAGAAACTGAATTGAGCGCTGAAATGAATTAGCTAAGGACCCAAGGTCCTGCTAGGTGCAGAAGCAAAGGGGAAACGTGGAGTTGGGGATAGCGGGTTGCCGTCTCCCTGGGGTTCCGCCCTCTGCCCCGAGCTATATGATTGCGTAACGGTTACTTTCTCTGTCGAGTTGTAGTTCCCAACATTACATGGGATGATGTGCTCACTTTGTGGGGCGCTGAGCTTGCCTGAGTAAAAAGGGAGGACAGGGAAATTTCCTCCCCGAGACAGTTCCAAATTCTCCTAAATCTGGTAGGATTTTAACCCAAGCTTCCGCTCAGTGAACGCTGTGGAAGGATATCGCCGGGCTCTCTGGTTAAGAGACTGGGACTTCTCCATCTTACAGGTGAGGCCGCTGCGGTGTCGGCTGGCGGCCGGCAGAGGGCGCTGCGAGGGCATGGCCGAGGAGCGCTGCGGATCCTGGTTCGGCTTCGGTTTCTGCGGCTTCGGGCAGGCGCTGGGTTCGGGCCGCGGACGGCAGGTGCACAGCCCCGAGCCGCTGCGCGCGCCGGGGACGGACGCCGACGCAGAGGTCTGCGGCGTGCGCGCCAGCTGGAGCTACACCGCGTTCTTGAGCCGTGAGTGCCTGGGTCCAATCCCTCCCGGCCCCGCCCCCACTTGTCCCCGCCTCCTGCTCAGCTGGCTCCGGGCTTCTGCAGGTGCAGGCCAGGTGCATCTGTCCGGCTCGGCCCGTGGCACGGCGGAGGGCTGCCGAGACGCGTGGGCCTCAGAGACGCTCCTCGTGGTGCTGCGCGACGGCCGGGGACCTGGGCCTGGAGCTGAGCTGCAAGCCTGGGCGCCCGGCTCGGCGCTGTGCGGGGAGCCCCTCTGGGTGCAGACTGTGGTGCCGGAGGCCCAGCGGGAAGACGGAGCGGGCGACGGTACCCGGGCCGAGCGGCTGCCCCTGCTGCCCGGCGCCTGCGCCTACGTGAGCCCGCTGCCGCCCTTCTACCGGCCTCTGGCTCCGGAGCTGCGGGCACGTCGGCTGGAGCTCGGCACCGAGCACGCGTTGCTGCTGGACGAGGCCGGCCAGGTGTACTCCTGGGGCGGGGGCAGGTGAGTGTGACCACGGAAGGAGGGACAGGGACACCCCCCGATGTGACTGGAGCTGACCAGAGGTTCCCTTGCTCAGGCATGGACAGCTGGGCCACGGGACTCTGGAGGCAGAGCCGGAGCCCCGGCTGTTGGAGGCGCTGCAGGGGCTGCCCATGGCTGAGGTGGCCGCTGGTGGCTGGCACTCCGTGTGTGTGAGCGGTGAGTGGCTGGTGTTTTTGCAAAGAAGCTCGGGTCTCGGAGGCTCCAAACCTTCCTCCTCTTCCAGCCTTTCCCACACTAGTCATTTGGGACCCCTGACAGTGTCTGGTACTGAGCCCCTCTGCCACCACCATCGGCCACTCACACTTGGACTGTGTCTGTCCTGGTCTCACTACCTGTCTCGGGCTGCAGCTGTGCGTTTCCAAACACCTGCTGAGCAAGAATGGAGGGCTGAGGGGCAGCCAGGCGGAGGAGAGTGGAGGAAACGGGTGTAGATGTTTAGATGGCCATGACGTTCAGCCCACAGTGGACACTTGTGCCCTCAGGGAGCGTGACGGTGGCGAGTGTGCATCCTGCTGGTGGGGAACCAGGGACCAGAGTGGGGAGCGTCACTTTGCATTGTGCGCTTGGCAGAGGCGGCCCAGGTGCCCCTGAGTCCAGGGCTCGGAGCTGATGACTCTTGAGGATCTGCACCTGGGCCTCCGGCTGCTGCTTCCGTCGCGGGGGAAACTGCCGTCTCCCCGGGCTCATTGAACGCGCCTGCAACCGTAGCCAACAGGCTCAGTCAAGAACCACTGGGCTGCGGGGAATAGAGGGGACTCTGGAAACAGCCCAGCAGCGAGCCCTGCACTCAGGGTCCAGGAGGAATTTGAGGGCTTCAGTTTGGTCTCATGGTGGAGCCCAGGTGTTCCAAACCCCCCTCCAGGTTCGGATTGGCGCCCTGCCCTTTGGGAGCTTGGGCCGAGCATGTCAGTTCTCTGTGCCTCAGGTTTCCTCGTGAGTGGGCGGAGCTCTGTGTGCAGTGGTTTCAGGTGGGCGGTGCTCGAGACTCAGGCACAGTTGGAAACACTTGCTGATGATCAGCTGCTGCCCTTAGTGAGTTCTCGGGGTCGAAGCTGTTGCTCCAACCACAGGTTTGTGTAGTGGAAAGAGGTCGCTGGGGGCTTCAGGAAGAGGCTTCCATGGGACTCGTGGCGGCAGGGGAGGCTGCAGAAGCGGGCTCAGGGGATTTGAGTGGGGACCACAGGAGGACTTCCAGGGACACACTTCTGAAGTGTGGGCATGTGTGTGGTGGGAGCGGGAGGGGGCAATTGAGCAACAACGGGAAAAAGAGAGGAAGGTCCAGCAAGAGACTTCCTTTAGAGATGGTGACCCAAAGGCACCTCAGGGGGAAGGGAGCCTGTTGAGACGAGGACACTGCTGGGTGCCCAGGGAGGTGCTGTGTCCCCACAGCTCGGACTTGCACAGGGCTGGCCTCAGTTTCCCAGGGTGCTAGTGGGGTGTAGGGCAGTTTGAAGACATGCAAGGGGCTTAGGAGGCAGAGGGGGTCACAGTCTGTCTAATGGGCTTCCTTTATGTCCCTTTCAGAGACTGGGGACATTTATATCTGGGGCTGGAATGAGTCAGGGCAGCTGGCCCTGCCCACCAGGAGCCTGGCAGAGGACAGAGAGACAGTCACGGGGGAAAGTGAGTCTCAACTGTGGACATTCATACTTTTCTGTCATTCCTGACTCCCGGCCATGGGTTTGCTTGTGATCTTATAGTGCTTAGAAGGGACATGTCACATCCTTGGGACCCCAGGACACACCACAGGGGCCCCTTCTGGGAGGGAGCGCAGCAAGGCTGATGCCTACACAGCTGCCCACCCCAGCACTTCTTGGGGACAGAAGGGTTGGGAGCACCTGCTCGGGAGCTAGAGCACCAGCTCTGTGCTTCATAGGGCCTTTGGGTTAGTGTGTGCAGCTCAGGGAGTGTTGGCTCTTGTCGTTGTCATCACTCTTACTGCTTCTCTGAAGCCACAGGACTGAGCGAATGTGGTCCTGAAGTGACGGGAACAGCCGGGCCTGAGGGCGGAGCCCCTGCCCCCTTCATAGCAGTGCAGCCCTTCCCAGCGTTACTGGACCTCCCCCTGGGCTCAGACGCGGTCAAGGCCAGCTGTGGGTCCCGGCACACAGCCGTGGTGACGAGTGAGTGGGGCTGGGCGGGCTGGTCCAGGAGGGAGCAGGACGTCGGTCTGCCCACTCTAGCTGGCGGCTACAGAAAAGGGCGTGGCTCCCCAGAACACTGCTATTGTAGGCGTCTTGGTCATATGCTGAGTAGCTGCCACACTCAGAGTCCCAACCTCCCCATGAGTGTGACAGGGACCCTGAGGCCCCAAAGGGTCATTTTGGAGGCGGACCCGTGTGGGCCAGCCTCTGCGCAGGCACTGACGGGTCCCGCCGGCCTCCTCCAACAGCAGGGCCTGTCCGTCCGGCTGCTAAGACCCCTGAACTCAGTAGCTGTGAGGTGCAGGTGGCATATGGGGAGGTGCCCTTTTCCAGTCTGGATCCGCCACCACCCCAAATGTGGTCGTACAGTTGTCAAAGAGAGGCAGAGAGGCTGATGTGCTCTGCCAAGCAAACCTCACGGCTTGCAGTGTGCTGGCCCTGGCTATGGCCGGCCAAGCTAGCCAGTCGCCTTGCAGGACAACTGTGGTGACGGCCCCTTCTGGTCCTCTTGGTTGCAGGAGCCGGGGAGCTGTACACCTGGGGCTGGGGTAAGTCAGGGCTTCGCTTCGGGGTTGCCGAAACCCAGGGGAGGGAACCCTGGGAGTGGAGGGCAGGTGGCCGGCCGTTCTGACACGCTGACACGTGGGAGGGCCAGGACCGGAGAGCTGTGTGCGTCCCCTTCTCTGCAACAGATCTAGGCACACTGAGGGCCCCTCTGCCTTTCCGAAAAAGTTTGTCTGCTTCACAGGCCTGCACTCAGTCCACTGAGTTACACCAGCCAGGGCTGAAAAACAGTTTGTCTGAAGGGAATCTTTGGCCAGCATTTATGAAACACCTTTTGGTCTGGCACTGGGTAGAGAAAAAGATAAAAGGAAAATCCCTGCCTCAAGGTCTGGGCTTAGGAGTGAGGAGTCTGAGGCTGCCACTGCAGGCAGCCCCGGGGCCGGTCTCCCGAGGCCCCAGCAGACCCTGCAGAGTGGTGGCTTAGGCCCAGCACAGGGGCTGGTTTTCTTGCCCGGAGGGGAGAGGCGCCGGGGTCCAGGAGGACGATGGCCGAGTCTGGTCTCACTGTAGGTAAATATGGACAGCTGGGCCATGGGGACACGAGCAGCTGGGACCGGCCCTGCCGGGTGGAATACTTTGTAGATAAGCAACTCCAGGCCACGGCTGTGAGCTGCGGGCCCTGGAACACCTACGTGTATGCAGTGCAGAGAGAGAAGAGCTGACGTCTACAGACAGAGGCGTGAAATGAGTGTGCAGTACAAATTGATAAAGGTAACGCCTGTGAAACTCCCACCTGGTTCGAGAAACGCCAATGCCAGCCTGCCCGTAGGCCCTGCGTTGGCCCCTCCCTATCACAGCGTCCTTTTTTTCTAATCTACCCCTCCCTCCCACTCTTCCACCCCCTCCCTCCCAATTTTGGGTACATTTTTTAAAAAAGATTTTCTTTTTAGAGAGAAGGGAAGGAGGAAGGGAAAAAGATGTTGGTTGCCTCCTGCGCCCCCTACTGGAAAACCTGGCCTGCAGCCCTGACCAGGAATTGAACTGATGACCTTGCAGTTCCCAGGCCAGCACTCAACCCTCTGAGCCCAACAGCCAGGGCAGGTTTTGTCTCCTCCTAGAGCTTCTGCGGGAGCCCCTAATGTCACGTCACTGTGCCACTGCTCCTGAGGGTCACTTCCTAAATTATATAACTGTCTCACCAGCGTACTGTACACCTGTTAATTAATGACTTTCAATGTCAAATATAATTGAAATGTATATTTTAAAAATATTAAAGTCTATATATACTTAAGTTTCACGCTATAAAACCTAGTCCTATTCATGACAAATACCAGTGAAACCACAAGTTTCCTAATATCAACTCACCCCTTTACATATCAGGTCTTTTCTCCCTCTCAAAACCCTTTTTATCCTACGAAGAGGTGATCTTCATTTATTTACACATGCACAACACAATATAAAAAAATTCACACTCCCGAGCAGAAATTTCTCTTTTACAGACCAAAGCAAAACCTTACTCAGGAAAATCTGAAGACAACACACTTTAATTTTTTCATGTAAGTACATTTTAATTTATTCTTAACAATATATTTATATTTAAAAGGACATGTACACAGGGCTGAACAGCAGGGCTCGCACGTGCAGACGAGCCGCCCCGGCGGCTGGCCGGGAACGTGTAGTGCTGGCAGCAGCGCAGGCGCGGCTGAGTGAAGGGTAGCGCTTCCGGGAGGATCGTGGTGACCGCAGGGCAGCTACAGCGGGAACACCGCCCCCCCAGACATGTGCAGAGTCCCAGGACTCCCCAACAGCTTCCAAGCCTGGCTGCCAGCTGCAGGGCGTGGCCACACACAGGCACAGTGGGCCCGGGGAATGGTGGGCAGGGTGGGGTGCTGGACGCAGAAAACTGAAGAACTCGAGTTCAGACAAGGACGTGCATTCACACAGTGTAAAGTGACTGTACACAGTTCACAAAAGAGCCACCAACCTCCCCGTCACCCTCTGGCAGCAGATCAGGCCATCACAACTCCTGACACACGGACACTGTCACCAGGAGGAAGGCTGCCCTGTGTGCTGCGGACAGGCCACTCACTAGGTGAGGGCAGAGCCGTCCTCGCTGTGGCACCGCTGAGTCCCTAAACCAAACAGGTGTCTGCTGCACGTGCCGAAAGCACCATGTGTCCCACCTGAGCCCCACGGGGCGAGTGGAGGCCATCGTCTTCCCACTTGATGGTGATCACGCGATGTGTGCTGTCAATTGTGCTTTAGCCAGAGCAGTGACGGGGGGATGGGACTATTAGGTCCATGAGCTGAATCTGTACTTACTGCTGTGAGCTTACTTCTAACTTGTGTCTTGAGCCAAAACATAGTGTCTAAGGCCCGCTAAGCCTAGGATGCACTTGTGCCTGTAGGAAAGGCGGGCCCGGAGCAATGGCACCTACCCAGGGTCCCAAGCACACCTGAAGTGGAGAAAATGAAAGTCACCCCTGCAGAGTTAGGTCCAGTCTGGGCACAAAGGCCACAGCTAGTGGACTGATTGGGGCTTCTTAGGACTGCAGGTTGGTTGAATTGAGGATTCGAGAAGTAGTGTCAGATCTGGAGGCCTTTGAAAGTTCTCGCTGTTGAAAAACAAACACTGTCAGTGGCACTGTCCCCTCCCGTGCATGCCCCGCCCTGGTAAGCGTGGGGTGTCAGCATGCGGCCTCCTGAGGGCGGCTGCTCTGATGTGCAGGAGCCTGGCACAGGCTGCATCAGAACAGAAGGCGGGGCACACTGGGTGCCGTCCTGTTAGGCACAGGCGAAGCGTGTGCACACAGGCCTTTGAGCCCTCTCCGAGGCCAGGCTGCTCTGCAGAGCCCCCCCCGGGGAGGAGCCCCGCAGGTGACACAGCAGCGGGAGTCATCAGGCGGGGCAGGCAACAAGCCCTGGTCTTTGAGCCCTTTGCACATGATGGGCCAGACCACGTATCTACCAGTCCCTGGGGCTGAGGGCCTTGTACCTGCTGGTGAGGCGAGCTCGTGCCGGAGCACAAGGCATGGAGGGCAGGAGACAGGGCAGGTGAGCGTGAGGACAGGTGTTAGCAGAGATTAGTCACTGGCTTCGGTGCTGCCTGGTGGGGCCTGCCACCCTCAGCCACCAAAACCACACGGGCCTCCTCAGGCACCACCACAGAGGCAAGTGGATAACATCTGAGCTCCAGGTGGATGGAATGGGGCTTGGCTGAGCAAGCCAAAAACACCCAAAACACCTGGACCCTCAGCACAGCCATCAGCCAAAGCGACAAGCACACACTGCCACAGCTGGAGCCACACCAGTCAGGTGATGTGAGAAAGTGCCGCATTATGGAGCCAACGTTGGTGCTCACAGTGCCCGCAGCAGGGACAACCACCCCCATCCCTGCAGCGAGGAGAGCTGGCACCCTAGCCTTTGCCTCAGAGTCCCCAGGGGGTGGCGGCTCACCTCTCACCAGGAAGATACTGGGGGAGCGAGCACCCAGCAGGTAAAGAGCACAGCAGTTAGGTGCTGGTGAATGTGGAGGACACTGGGAGCTCCCATTCTAGAAAAGAGACCTTCTTCCTCAACCTCAGATATGCTTTGGCAGCTCCAGCGGCAGAAACAGGCAAAGACGAGGAAAGGAGTGAGGGCTCCGAGAGGGTGGGAAGCGGTGTTCAGCCCCCAGGGACCCAGGGTTAGTGAGGCACGCACTCTGGGGGAACCATCGTGTAGGCCCAGAACCTCACTAGAAGCAGCACACAGCTGGGGCCCCTCCCTGGGGACGGGCCACTCTGCTTTCCAGCACAGAGGGGGCCTTTGCTGTCACTGCCAGGGGTCATGAAGGTTTTCTGTTGTGAGTTATTACAAAATTATACAAAAACTCTGCCTGACTCTAGTAGGGCTGAGAATCCAAGTCTGAACACATTTTCTTGTTAATCAGCAGTTGAGTACATTGGAAACTCCAGCCAGACATTCGCTACTTATGCAGTCTGGCTGGAGTTCCTGCTCCTCCGTAAGAGGGACGGTGTGGCTGAAGACCATGGGTTAGTGTAGCCCTGTGCCTCGGGGGAAGGAAGCCAGCAGACAAGAGATGGATTTGGGAAAGGGGACATGGGACATGCAGGGGTTGCCACACAGACCTGAAGCCCAGCAGTGGAACTGTCAGAGGGGGACGGATCCTTCTAAGAACAGAGAATTGAGACAATTACCAAGAACTCCACCAAGAGAGCACAGGGCAGCGATGAGAAGCCTCGCCTCCTGCGGCCAGGGACTGGTATTGCTCCCCAAGGAGGGTCCGGCTTCCTGTCTAGGACTGTGATCAGCTGCCCTCCACATGCCCCTGGACCCACCCCACCCGTGCCATGGTCGAGGCAGGAAAGGGATTCTCAGCCCCCAAAACACTGTGCTAAGAGCCCCCAGGCACCCCCAGGAAGATACCCGCTGCCCCAACTGTGTGCTCCCCAGAGACTGGCAGATGTCAGAAAAGGTCAATTACCGCAAACTCAGAATAGGTGCTGGCAACAGAGTTAATGCTGAAGTTGCGCTGGAGGGGGGCTGAGCTGGGGTACCCACCGCTCAGCAAGCTGCCGTTGAGCTCCACGTTCTCCTTGTCGGCTCCATGGAGGGCGGCACGGGGTTTTTTTTTCCCTGAATAGGTGGAAGTGAGGACGGGCTGTAGAGAAAGGATGGATCAGCGTGTTATAATGAGCACACACAGCAACACCGTCTGATTACTCATGTGTTTCTAATCCCATGTAGCACTTCTGATGTGAAAAGAAAACACTTAATGATTTGCAGAACACCCGTCTTGAATATCACCTGCAAAATACTTGAAAAACTGAACACATTTAGCACAGACTGCCCACCAGTCTCCTTACGTGAGCACCCGCCTGTCTGGTGACCCAGCGGCAGGGCCAGAGCCCCGTGCAAGGCCCTGCTCGGCAGCAGCTGAAGCCCTGGCTTTGGACTGAGCCGAGGGGCCAGCCCCTCTCTTCCACTGCCCAGTCCCATCCCAGGGCTTCCCCACGACACTAGTGGGGCTCGGCGTGACCATTTCATCTTTCTGTTGTTGCATTTTTTAGATGAACCAGCTTTCATCTGTCATCTCTCAGCATCTCAGTGGTAACTGAACCCAGGGGTCTCAGAAACCGTAAGAAGCAGGGGCAGGGCCCTGGATAAAGAGGCTGGGGCAGTACTGGGGAAAAGCCTGTGCGCAGAGCCTGCTGACCTTGCTGCCAGAAGGTGGAAGTCGAGACACCGGAGAGTGGTAGACTGTGCCCCCAAAGGCAGGCCGGATGCTGCTGTTGGCCGTGGCATTGGACATGACGGTGGTGTTCAGCTGAGGAGGAGAACAGATCACTCACTGAGGAGACACACCCAGCAGCCTGGCCCCGCACACCAAGAAATGGTGTGGAGAGCAGCCCATAGAAGACGTGTCTATGTGAAAAGGTGTGAGGAGACCGTCAGAAGGCCCCAAAGCCTATTTACGTCCAGCACACGGACCTACAGAACAGCCCTACTGTTCTGCCTCTAGCGCTGGAGATTTACCCAGCCCAGGAGCCACCAAAGCTCTCCCAGGAGGCGCAACCGCACGGCTGCACAGAAAGACATATGTATGTACACACACATGTACAGCAGCTCCGTCTGTAACAGCCCCACACCAGAGCCAAGCTACAATAATATTACTGGGCAAATGGATCGGCAAACCGTGATGTCATACAATGCAATACTGCTCAGTAACAAAGTAGTGACCTACCGATACATGGAACGACATATATGAACCACTCAAGAATTGTGCTATGTGAAAAAAGCCATACTGTAAGAGTCTATGTATAAAAAATGTTAGAAACTGCCAATTAATAGTGATAGTCTACACTTGCCAGGAGCTGGGGGAGGGGCACTGTGGCCGTGGGTGGCTCACAGTCTGCACCGTGGTGGCAGCATTAAGGTGCACATGTGTGAAATGTGTTGTGTGCCCTTTACATGGGTGTCAGTAAAATGTAAACATTTTTTTACACTGAGAACTCTAGGTGGATTAAAAACTTTACATGGGGTGGCAAGACTATTCAAATATAAGACAGAGGCTAGGAAATCCAACACAGGAAGAATATCTGTGAGGCTTCAGGCCACAGAGGGACCACCTACAAAGTACAAGAAGTACAGGCCAGGAAGAAGGCAGACTGGAAGCACTTTCCCCGTGTTAAGAGTGAAGAGCTTCCTGTCCACCACCAAAGCACCGTGAAGAGTAAGAAGGCGGCTGCACCGGACACCCAGGCTGTTGGGAAAACACCCAGAACGTTAAGAGTTTCTATAAACTTCGTAAGAAAGATGCAGATGCTCGCTTCACTAGTGACTAGAGAAACGCAAACTGAAACCATGAGACGCTACTTTGGACCGAGCGGAGGAGCGGAGGTGCAGGCGTGTGGAAGTTCCGCACGTCAGGCACCGCCCCCAGAAGCGCAGACTGGCGTCTCAGGTGTGGCTGCGGGCCAGGCTCCCACTGGGCGCCCGTGAGGCAACCGACAGATGTGTCTCTCACACATCAGTGTTTCTTTTCCTTTCTCCCTCCCTCCCCCTCTCTGAAAATAAATAAATAGAACGTTTTGGGGTTTTTTTGTTTTAAATTGAATCCATACACTTAAAAAAACAAGAAAACACCCAACATTCTCAATGATTCTCTTGCATTACGGTACAGATGATTTTTAAATGTTTCACGAGTTATAAAGTGTAAGTAGAGGAAGAAGGAAGATAATGCTCCATTTTCACATGGATTCAACTGAGTCTAGAAATCGCCTGCCCCCTCTCCGCAGGGCAGAAGAGGAGAGACGGCCGTGAGTCCAGCCACCACCAGCCCCCTCAGCAGAGGCCCCGAGCCTCTCGCTCACCTTGCGCACCTTCCCCGGGGTGGAGGGCAGCAGCCCTCGCCGCTTGCTGGGTGTTCGGGGGGTGCTGCCGTACAGCATCTCCGCCTCTGTCTGCTTCTTGTTCTTCAGTTGCTGTGAGAGGCAGAAGCGGTGCTGACTCAGCCAGGAAGGGAGCAGGACTGGGTGGGGGTGAGGGCAGAAACCTGGCACCAAGTCCACACCATGGGCATCGGCGGAGTCTGGGCCGCCCGCGGGACCGGCCTTCCCTCCTCCCAAACTGGGCCCGCTCACCCTTTCCTGCTTGGCGCGCTCTTTCTCTAAGCGGTACATCTCCCACTGTTCGGCCACGTACTCCATGAATTTCTGTCCATTTACCACAAACGCCTTTGAATGCTCCTGTTCCCACATTTCAATCTGGGCCTTCAGTTCCTCTTCCAGCTGAGACCAGACATGAGAACACGCTACTTACCTCACACACCTTTGGTGTGAAGCCCAAAAGAAATGTTCTCCTGCCCCAAATGGTTTGTTTTCCTTCCCCAGAGCATCATCAGGCTGGACCCACTGTGACCTTGTGGGGAAAGTCACAGTAGCAGGAAGTCAAAGATGAGGGACAGAGTATTCAGTGCACGTGAAAGTGGGGAGGGCGAGGACCGCGTGGCCACTGTGGTCTCAGCGTCACAGCACGAGGAGTGGAGCCCTCCAGAAGCCCTGTGGGCCAGAGAAGCACCGTATGGGCTCCAGCCTGGAACCTGCCTACCAGCAGTGAGAAGGTGGGCAAGCTGCTTAAGTTCTCAGTGCCTCAGTTTCCTTAAATGTACAAATAGAAAGCACTTTCAAGTAGTTTCTGGCTGGCCCTGGCTGGTGTAGCTCAGTGGACTGAGCACCGGCTGCAAACTAGAGGGTTGTGGGTTGGATTCCCAGTGAGGGCACACGCCTGGGTTGCGGGCCAGGTCCCCAGTGCAGGGTGCACTAGAGGCAACCACACAGTGATGTTTCTCTCCCTCCCTTTCTCCTTCCCTTCTCTAAAAAAACTGGTTGGAGCATCGTCCCATACACCAAAAGGCTGCAGGTTCAATTCCCCAGTCAGGGAACAGCCTACGTTGTGGGTTCCGTCCCCAGTCTGGGCATGTACGGGAGGCAACCGATGAATGTTTCTGAAATCAACACACCCTCAAGTGGGGATTAAGAAAAACCAGAGAGAAAAACACTTAAACCCACAGAAACTGCTGAAGAACTTGCCTTGTGTTTTCGGCTACATGGTCCCCCTAGCTCCCCAACCCCCGTTCACATGTTGAGGTCCTAACCTCCATCCTCAGGAAGTAACTGGACAGAGGCAGATGGGTTACAACGAGGCCAACAGGGTGGGTCCTAAAGCAGCAGGACAGCAGGCGCTTTGTGAGAAGAGACAGCGTGGCCACAGGCACACAGGGAAGGCCACGTGGAGACACACGGAGAAGACAGCCACCCGCAGCGCTGCCCAGACCTCCGGCTGACTCCCAGCTGCCAGAATTCTGAGACAGGGAGTGTCTGCGGGTTAGGCCCTCGCGTCTGGGGCACGTTATGGCTGCCCTAGAAATCTAATGCACCTGACATTCAGTTGCTTATGCTGGGAAGGCCCAGTATTCCTTATCATCCTCGTCTAACCTTTGGAAGAGAAGACAGTTTGGGGCAAATGACTCCACGCAAACACACAAAAGTGAAGTATTTAGTAGCTGAGCACCAAAACTCTTTACAGCAGTATTACCTTAGGGAGCGCTTTTTGGAGCCTGGCTCGTTGCTTTTCCTCTTTTAGAAGATTTCCTCCCCGGTTTGTGAACCGACTCGGATCTGACGCTTTTCTCTGTGAAAATACACTTTAATCAGACTGGGCCCCGGGGCAGGCCATCAGACCAGTCACTCTGCCAGGACTGAGCCCCTAGGGAGACTCCGAGCTCTGCAGCCCCACCCCCTCTCAGTAGGGCCAGGGAGGGCTCCTAAGGCAGGGGCGTTGGGCGGAGCGCATCTGCTGGAGTGCAGGGAAAGGAGTGTTCCCTCTGTTGCCTAAAAAGGAAAACGGGTTTCAATATTTAACACATGCCTGACTGGTGTGGCTCAGTGCATTGAGCACGGACTGCAAACCAAAGGGTCACCGGTTGGATTCCCAGTCAGGGCACATGCCTGGGTTGTGGGCGGGGTCCCCAGCAGGGGGTACATGAGAGGCAACCACACACGGATGTTTCTCTCCCTCTTTCTCCTTCCCTTCCCCCTCTCTAAAAATAAGTAAATAAAATATTTTTAAAAATTTAATACAGTGACACTGGTTCCCTTCCTTGGTTTTCAGGTCAAAAGATTTGACATGTCACCTACAGGAAATGAGTGATGTGGAGGGCCGAGGGGAAGGCCTGCGCTCAGTCTGGTTGGCTCCCCTACTTCCCACTCACTCCTGGCCTGTTGGGACAATGTAGCTGAAATGCGTAAGGTTAGAACTCATGGGTCATCTGGTTTTCATCGAATGAACCCTCTCAAAATGGAGAAGTGAGAACACATAGTATGTTAGGCTTCTTCTTTTTCATTTTTCTTTTTCCCCTTTATTATTGACACTACTGATGTCCCAATGCCCCCCACCCTTTGCCCCCCTCCTCCCAGCCCCCAGCCCTCCCGCACTGTGGCCTGTGTCCGTGGTCCTGCGTGTGTGTTCTCTGCCTGGTCCCCCCGCCCCCTCCGCTCTGACAGCTGTCAGTCTGCTCCATGAAACCACATCTCTTCTGTTTACCTTATATTTTTTGTTGTTCTATCACATATACAGTATATGGCACCAGTAATATGTGCACATAATTTATAATAAATTACACATATACACTTAAAATTAGGGGCAGATAGTCAGAAAATACAAAATAAATTGTGACAATTTGGGGCAAAGCTTGTAAAGAAATTCCATTCCCCTCCCAGCGCGATGTGTCTCCTCTGTTCCCTCAGGGACAGGCCTATCAACAAGGGTCACTCATCTGGCTCCTCAGTGACACTTGCTCCTCCTCGCTCCCAGGTGGGACTGAGGAGTGACTGAGGAAGTGCCAGCTGCTCTTACACCGCGTGAGGTCTCACACGGTTCACTCTACTTCGGAGTCCTAGTTTCCCACTCGGAAAGTGGAGGACCCGAACCGGGGACTCCCTGAAGGACCCTTCAGGCTGTAACAGGGCCAGCCCGAGGCTGCGACCGAGTGGCTGCAATTCTGTGTCTGCGAGGCCTCTCCCAGCCCCGGGCTCTACAATGCTCTGGGGGAACCTGCCTGTGCTGTGTGGACCAGAATAAAAAGGAATTCAGTAAATAAAGGTCACCCAACACCAGGCACATTAAGAAAACAGCAAAAGCTAGAATGGTGGAGAATGTTAGTTGCCTGGCCCAACACCCACCCTTCTCTGCCGCCTCACTCAGAGAACTTGAGTTGTGTGGCAGCGATGCCCCAGCCCTGCCAGTGGCTGGTGTGGCACAGGAGCAGGGATACTGGGGCGAAAGCCTGGGAAGGGCCTTGGGCGGCTGCAGGGACAGGGCCCTCTGCGTCCCTTCTTCCACCATGGTGCCTGCAATGCTATGGAGGGAGCTCTCGGGCCACCCTGGCCCTGCGGATAAGGCCCACCCTTGCGAGGTGGGGAGCCATGAGCTGGACAAGTGTGGGGCCCCACGGACTGTGGAGCAGCCACACCCGTCCTGCACTGCCTTTGTGCCAGAAACACCTACCTCATCTAAGTTATCTGTTTGGGGTCTCTCTTACACGTTCCTGTCCATGAGCCTCACAAACACAGATGGGTCAACAGTAATCAGAGACTCACTGATGAAGACAGGGTGTGAGAAACCCAGTGGAGAGCAAAGGACACTGGACCCAGACTCTGCACAGGACGTGCTTCCCTAACGCTTCGTCGTCCTCTCAGGAAGACAGGAAAAGGCGGGCCGTACCTCAAAGTCTAAGAAGAGCCTCCAGCTCTCCTCCCACTTCCGCACCCCCTCGAACAGCTCCTTGTGCAGCTCGTAGTAGCTTTTCAGCCTCACGACCTCGGCGTCGTGCAGCTGCAGCAGAGTCTCCGTGTAGTTGTCTGCAAGACACAAGCCCAGTGTATTTCAGAAACTCCTCTAGTGTTTTGTACCTTCACTTACAACCCCAACCCCTCATCCCCTGAAATGGAGAGCAATCACTCTGCACTGCGGTAAGAGTGGCACACGAGCGAGTGTGCACACACGGGGGGAGTCAGAGCCGGGCTCGCCAGCGTCGGCCGGGAGGGCTAGGGCCCAGGTGTGGCCTAAGGTTCTCAAACTCTGGTCCTCTCTCGCCTCGTCTTAGGTTTCTTTCATATTCCCCCTTCCCACCCTGCCCAGCAGAGGGCTAAGTCACAGAAAACACCCAAACTTGGGATTTAGCAGACAGCCTCATCTTTACGTTCAGTTCAGGTCAGACTAGAATTCTGTGGGGTCTGGGGTCACACTCTGTGGGTTCAAAGGTGAGCCCTGCCCTTTTCCTGCTGTGCCTTTGGTTCAAATTACTCAACACAGATGCACCTCTGCGCTCATCTCCTGACATGGAGACGTAGATAATAGTGTTAAGAGTTTGACATTGTACCTGGCAGAGAGGGAGTAAGCACCTGATAAACTTGAGCTTCACAACCACAGGTTACAGCGATACACTGCTTCAGAAATCAAGATACGCCTTAGTTCCCAGCAGCATTTGCAAATGCCCATTTATACAGGAACAACAATGTAGGCCAAGTGGCTTAAGACGGTAGTTATGCTCTGATTGGCTTGGCTCAGTGGACTGAGCACTGCCCTGCGAACCAAAGGGTAGCGAGTTGAATTCCCAGCCAGGGCACATGCCTGGGTCTCAGGCCAGGTCCCCAGTAGGGGGTACGTGAGAGGCAACCACACAGTGGTGTTTCTCTCTCTCTTTCTCCCTCCCTTCCCCTGTCTAGAAATAAATAAATAAAATGTTTTTTTTTTAAAGGTAGTTATATATGTTCAGTTGAAGAAGGGCTTCCTGGTGAAAGTCTATGCTTTTTTTTTTACAAGTGAGAGCCACATAAAGACCATCGCTTCTGCACTAACCATCACAGTAAACAGCAAAAGCTTGTCTCTGCTCCTGGCTGTAGAAGCACTGGTCCCAGTACTTCGCCAGCTCCACTCGTATCGCCTCAATCACTGTCTTCATGTTTTGCTTTTTCAGTTCTTCCAAACGATCCACTTCTGACTGCAGCTGAAAACACAGTATCTGTTAAAGGTGCCTGTTATATTTTACATTCCCAGTGCTTTGCAAAAACTCCCCCCTTTTAAAAGATTTTACTTCTTTTTAGAGTGAGGGACAGTGGGTAGGAGGGAAGAACCACTGATGTATGAAAAATACATTGATCAGTTGCCTCTTATATGCCTCCTACTGGGTACCTGGCTCAAAACCCAGGCATGTGCCCTGACTGGGAATCAAACCTGTAACCTTTCTGTTTTCAAGGCCAGCACTCAATCCACTGAACCACACCGGCCAGGGCAAAATTTTCACTTTTTAACAAAACTACAGCACAAAACCACAGAGGTAAGTCGACACTCTATGACAATGCTATCACAGGAGGCAGAAAGCTAAGAAGCGACACACAGGAGAAGAGATAAGGTGCTTGCTTTCAAATAGGCTTGAGGAAAAAATTGGTAAAGACAGACAGCAGACACAAAAATGCCCGTAGAGACTGCTGACCCAGCACCCTTTGGGTTTCCTACCGCTTTCTTAACCTTGGCCTTCGACCCAGACATAACCATGGCCAGAGGCTCTCTCTCCTCTGCTGGTATCTGCAACCTGTCCCAGAGCTCCTGGATCTGAGCACGCAGCCCCTCACACACTGCTTCATTCTGTGACTTTTGCATTTCCAGCTGCAGCAAGGAAAGACGGTGGTTACGGCAAAGGCAGTGGCACGGAGGCTCACCCTCTGGCCTCCCCCCAGGAGATCCGCGGACCGCCACGCAGGGCAAGCACTTTTCCAACACGGCACTGAGGTGTTGTCGTGACTGCTGAGCACACACTGTCAGGCCGTCACTGTGCTGATCTCAGACCCCAGGAATCGCTATTCAAATTCTAAATTAAAAGTTTTTTCAATTCAACTATTTCATCAATAATTTCAGTTTCATATTCTTAAAGCTACACATAAATTAAGTTTTTTGTTAAAAAATCCAAGGTGTTTATCTTATAATGCTATCATCATTCTCCCTCATTCTCTCAACCTATCAGTCCACTGGCTCCTATGTAGGACTAACAGGGGGAAACAGGTCACTTCTCTCCAATGCTGGACCCTGTGGAGATGGGGTCCCAGGCCATATTCTGAGTAGACATCACCTGCTGTAGCAACTTCTTTAGTGTTGTGATATTCTCCAAAGATAAACAAAAGGCATCTTCATCTTCACACACCACATCTCTTTCGAAGCTTGTGTCTGGGGTGTGGTCCAATTCTTCCATACACAGTATAATCTGTCTCTTCAGGTTGACAAACTCCTCATGCCGAGATGCCTGTAAAACAAAATGGCTGTAGGGTCCGCACAGGGAAGCCAGACCGACCTTTGGAAGCGCGGGGCAGGCAGCGCACCTTCGTCTCCCTCAGAGCGGCCACATGCTGCCTGAACTGGCTCAGCTCCTCCATGCTGGGAACCGAGTCACCGTCGATGTCATAGTGCGGCATGCAGAGGACTTCACACAGTTCTTGATCTTGTTCTTGAAGCAGCTTCAGTTCACGTTTTCTCTCCTTTTTCTGTTTCCGCATGAGTTCCACCTGAGTCCGCAAGTCCTTTTCCAGCTGCAAGATGGTCGGCTCTCCTTCCTCCTGTGTGAGACCACAGGGGACGCACCGTTGTTACAGGGTCCCCAGACTTCCTCAAAGGGAGAGTAAAATGACAAAAGAGGGCTAAAAGGACAGACTTTTAGTTAAACTTGCAAATAAGCCAGCTCCTGCACAACAGAACAGGGCACAATGAGGGCCCCTGGGGAGGTCTCTGCTCAGGAACGGCGCCAGGGCCCTGCTGCAGGCAGCTGGTCATTGTGCCCCGAACTAACGCTCACCCCAGTAGTCCTAAGAATGTCCCCTAACCAGTAACAGCCAGTGTGGCACTCCTTGCACTACTTGACTGACAAAGGGGACGTTACTGATCCTGTAAACTGGACTCAGCACAGGGGAACTCAGCACTTAGGGGAGGTGTACCAGTGCATGCCTACCTTCTCACCCCCTTCCACAGTGAACATAAAAAAAAAAAAAGACTAAAGGAACTGTCCACAGTCAATGACAGCATGGTCTGCCCAACTGCCCTTGGCCATCACAGATGAGTTATCCTTGACCCTGTAAAGGCTGTCTCCCCTCGTGGGCTGACTCCATGTAGAGAGCAGGTATGAGTTCTTCTGTGACAGGGAGAGGGACCCGAGAACTTACACGGACCACAGAAGCCATCACAACCTGTCCTGTCCCTGCACTCACAACTGTTTCCATCTCCCTTACAAGCTCCCCAGATGTCTTCATTTTTATGAGCCCAGCATCATTAATACTGGTTCTAACCAGGGATGTTTGGGGCCCCATCTGTTCCTGCTGGTGTCCCGCTTGCTGGTGTCCTCATTCCAGCCTGACCCGTGCCGGGGCACAGCACGGCAGCCAGTCTGCACTTCGGACCTGGCTGTGCTCTCCTGACACCCAAGCTTTGCAGACATTTCTTCTCAAGTGGCAACTCTGGTTGGCCCACTGGGGTGTAGCTTTTGGATAACAAGCAGCCCACAAAGGCAGGGTTTAGGGTAACCTTCCCTTGTATCACTAGACACTTTAGCTTCCTAAGTAGCTCTTTTCATTTCCTTTCAAAGAGAAAAATGGCACAGTATCATCTACTAACTTCCCTCAGAGTTAAAAAGCATTTTTGTGCCCCACAGACTGACAGCTGGAGGAAGTGTATTCCAGATTACAGTGCCGCAGTGTCCACCAGCCACCCCGCTGCTCAGCAGGGCAGCTCTTCACATCGGTGGGGAAAACTGCTGGGACCGGAGGACCAGGCTGCACAGCCCCCCCCCCACTTCTCACACCCAGCAGCACCCCAACATAGACACTTTCTGCCGTAGCCCCAAGGCAAAGGTCCTCCCTGAACCTCAGACCCAAGCAGGAGCCCAGCACCCTCCTGTGTACCTGAAATGGCTCGACACATAGCTCCCTGCACAGGGTGGCCAGCTCCTTCTGACAGTTAGCTATACTTTTGATGAGCCTTTCCTTCAGACTCTCCTCTTCAGCGATCATCATATCCAGGAGGTCCTACAGCAGAGAAGTCAGTCCCACAGAAGTTTGGGCCCAGTGAGGGGGAAAAAACAAACAAACCCACAAATAACACCAAACCCTTATACTGTCCAGTGTGTAAGGATGCAGAAGCTGGGAAGAGCCCGTGCTGCCTTGGTGGCACCGTGACACACTGCCTCAGATGGGTTCACACGCCCCACCCACGCCACCACTGTCCCACTGCAGGGACGCCAGAGCTGCCCTCACCTTGATGTGCTTCTTCACAACCTCGGTTCTCTGTAGCCGCTGGTCCTCGGGAATCCCAATGACTTCCCATATCTCCCGAAGGTTCATCAGGGCTTTCTGCAGACACAGAATGGACTCCTCCGCGAGTACCTCACTGGGTGGGAGGAAGAGAAAGCTACCACATGAGCCCCTGCCGCCGACGCACTGCGCAAGGTATGTACAGGAACTAAGTTCACTGTTAGAACGTATGATCTTGGCTATTCTGACTTGTTCCGATGAGTGTATCTATTGGTTTCTGGGAGCAAAGCAAGGGAATTACTAAAATGTTTGCTGGGAAACTCTTACAGAGGAGTCTGTTTTTACTATAAAAAAGCAGGACACCTTCAGCAGGACGGTGGAAAACTAACATGGGATTTAGAAAAACAAACGACCCCAAAGCAGGCCTGGGATTGCTCCCAAGACTGGGAGAGGTCATGTCACCTTCTCCTTACCAATACTGTAGAAAGAACTGAAAAGGGTAAATGACTGAGGCCCTTGCAGACATTGCGGCTACTTCACCTGTTCTTCACCCTCCCCAGTTAGGTCACCCTCTCCCCTGGAGTAAAACTTCTTCTGTACAAATAGCAGGGAGAGCTAATCAACCACTCTCCATTTTTAAAGCAGAACCTGTTCCTTTCCAACTAGGGAACTTTATGGGGCAATATGTATGTTTACTCCTCAAATCTCCCCAAATCACCTGATAAGGCAAGATTTCCTTGAAACCAAGGATGCCCACATATGCTTTTTCCAGAAGGGTGGAATGTACTTAAAACTAAACCATTCAGATACTGAACCTACGGAGAATATACTGATTCCAACCCCCTCCCCCATGGGAATCCACAGGAGGAAACGTTTGGTCTGGGGACAGACAGATCGTTTTTTGCAGACATTCCAACACAGCTTCAGGCCTTCCCCAGTCACGAACTCCCTTTCTACACAAGCTGGAATGTAGCCCATTATAAAAGGTTGCCTTAAAAAATATGGGGGTTTTAATTCCAGGTATGAGCCCCTGTAATTCTCCTATCCTTCCAATAAAAAAACAGAACAGCCAAAGGGGAGAGGATGGAGGTTTGTACAGGACCCCACAGCTACAAGGGGAGGAGCAGGGGCGGGAGTGAGCAAGACTCCTTCCTTGTCAGAGGTGCCACATGTGAGGAAAGAGGCATCTGAGGCCGGTAGGGGGGTCAAACCCCTTCTGCCCCTGGAGAGACACAGGTTGTTCCAGGCCTCTTGGGGCCGAGCAGCCCCGGCCACTGTGCACACACCTGCTGCCGTCGCCAGCACAGGGCAGTGGGCAAGTCCGAGTGCGCTCGGGCTCGGTCCCTTTAAGACCCGGGGGTCCTCCCAGGCCCCTTCGTGGGAAGACAGAGAAAAACTGGGGGGAGAAGGGATCACCACCCACACCAGGAGTCCCGCCGGCAGTGTCCCTGCTACTGGGGGAGTAGGGACGCGGGAAGGGCACGGTGCGGCTCCTTCAGCTGTGTCCAGGAGAGCAAGAGGGTGAGTGCGCGCGAGTAGGAGTCATCGCTGGGACCGAGCCCAAAGGAAGACCGGCCCCCACCCGGCCCGCCGGGCACCGCAGCGGCCGCTGTGCTGGGAGCGGCGGAGGCCTTGGAGCCGTGCCAGCGCCGGCAGTGCCCGGGCTCCGAGTCCCACTCGGAGGGGCGGTGTCGCTCTCAACACAGAACTGCCTTGTGTACTTTTCACTCTACGGGTGAGAAAACGCACATCCAACATCTTGCCCCACCGTCAGAAGGCTAGTAAGCAACAGCGCGACGAAACAAGACCGGCACTCCCCCCAGCACAGTCTGGGCGGTTAACACGAAGGAGAAAAAACTCCTTTAAACGGAGTCGCGTAACTTGGAAGGAAACCAAGTCCGCTCTCTCCAATTCCGTGAAATTTTAAAACTGCAACCCAGTTGCATGGGAGACAACGATAAAAACAAACGAGACGCGCGGACCCTAAGACTCAGGACTCGGAGAGCAGCACCCGACACGCACTGCGCCGGCGCGGCCCACGGGACGCCCAGAGGACCCGGCCCGCCTCCCCGCCCGGCCGCCCCGCTCGGCCGCCCCGCGGCCCGCGCTCAGCCTCACCCCGGCCTCAGGGGCTGCGGGGACCCGAGGTCGCCGGGAAGCTGCGCGTCCCGCCTGGCCTCCGCCCCGCTGAGGCCCGCGACCCGTGCGGCCGCTCACCGCCGCCTGCCCTGCCCGTCGCGACCGGGGCTTTCTCGGGCGCGGGCTGAGGTGACACCCTAACCTCGGGCCGAGGGAGCGCCTCTCGAAGCCCAAATCGGCCCCGCACCCGAGACGGGCGTCGCTCCCTCCCGCACCCCTCAACTCCCCGGCAACCCGCACCTTCTCCTCATGGCAAACGCTCCCAGGGACCCGACGTCGAAGTCCAGGACCTACGTCACACGGGACCGAGCGCAGCAACCGACAGCCAGCACCGGACAGCTCGCCCGGGATTGCCGCCGCGTGAGCCGTTAGGCGGCCACGGGATTTCAAACCAAGCCGGGAGGAAGAGCGGCCCTGCGATTGGCTTCCTGTCCCGTCGCTCTCGCGAGCCCACCCTCGCCCCGCCCCCAGGGCGTGGGCAAGTGCAAAGTCTGGTCGCAGCTGCAACTCCGGGTGAAGCCGCTGACTGCTCAAGCGCATGCGCCGGGCCACGCCCACGTGCCACAGGCTTTTCTCGCCGCCTTAACCCGCAGACGTCGCTCTTCCCAGCGGGAGCCCGCCCCTGGTCGGAGCCCCCGCCCCGCCGCGTCCCGGAGTGGTTTGGATTCCAAGCCGAGAAGGGGCGAAGAGCGCAGTAAGCCGGGCCTCTCAGGTCGTGGTTTTCTTTAAAATTCCTCAGGTTTATATAATTGTTACGAACATTTTAAAACTCAAAATTGACAGTGGTTTTGTACCTCTTGCTGAATACATGTTACATTCCGAATGATTATAAATCAGGTTTATTTCAGTGATAATAGCCTAATAGGTTGCATAATAGCCTGGCATGGGGATATCTCATAACCCAATTATTTTGCTATTGATGGATACTTAGATTGTAACTTTTACACATAAATGTCTTCAGACATAAATCTTTGCATCGTGCAGTTTTGTAGGTCGATTGCTACAGGTCCCTTTCCAGAGAGGTTTATTAACTTGCCCTCCTCACAAAAAAAAGCTGCATCAGCTGAGTACGGTGCAGGTACCCCTCTCCTTTTAAACCTCTTTGCTAGTTTTGTGATGCAGTACCTTGGCTATAGTTTTACTGTTAACACCTGTGCCTGTGCAGAGCCAGGTTAGATGGGCATGTCTTTGACCCGTGGTGTCTGGGAGGCAGCTCCCCGTGTTAGAGCTTGGAGATGGTTCGCTGCAGGCCACGGGGCCACGCCTGCCCAAACTACCTTGGCAGGCAAGAAAGGCAGAGAATACAGGAGAGCAACCAGGTGTAGCCAGTTGTGGGAAGAGTCAGCAATGGGGTAACAGAGGAGGTTCCAGGCTGGGATTTAAACAAAAAGGTGGGCCACCCAGTGGTGGGACAGAGACAATGCAGGACCTGGTGGGTCCATGCAGGGAAAAAAGGGGGTGAAAGGACACTTGTGTGCCATGAGGAGGTGCTATGTGGTTTGGGATTAAGAACTGGAGATTGCGAACACAGGACACAGGTGATAGTGCTGGGAACTGTGGGAGGCCTGCCCAGGTGAGCATGGGCTACTGGGAGAAGTGAGCTGCCGACTTTCTATTTTTTCCTTCTGGACAGCCCTTCTGGCTGGCCTGCCGAGACTAGCCCGACCCAGCAAAGGGCAAGGGCAGGGCTATGTGTCTGTGGGAGTATCTGTGTTTCTAAAGGGAGTGAGATTTAAGAGGAGAATTCTGCTACTAGTCTAAGCCTGTATAACTTTTAGTTATACAGAATTCCTTTCCTCTTTACCAAACTCTGGCATTGAGAGCCACCATTCCTACCCATAGCAGACAAAGAACCATAGAACAAGACCCCCCCCCACACACCCGGGGCTGGGGGGGGCGCTGTTTTCTGTAAACTTCTTAAGCAAAACTTGGCACTTCCTTCTTTGACTCACACGTGCTGGATTACACCTGAAACCGCACAATTTCCGCATGGGTACTGGCCAACTGTTAGGTCTGGAAATTCTCTCCTTTGCCTTTTCCATGAAGGAAAAGCAAAGGATGCTTGCTTGCTTCTCATTCACACCCAAATGGTACTTTCATTGTCCTTTAACCTGTCAGCAGGGTGCCGCACGTTTGCCCACTAATATGGTGGCCCTCGGGCACTACTGGTAAATCTTGTGGCACTCTTTGTTGGTTAACTTGAGAGGTTTTCAGAAAGCTTCAAAAAGTTGGAACTGCAGACACGTTCCCAGGGCCAGCAAGGTTAGGGTGCAGAGCAATAAAAGACAACCTTGCTATCATGTCCTTTCTGCAGCAGTCCGGAAGCTAAATCAAGTTCAAGTCACAGAATGACTGCAGAGGCGCTGGGAGCATGTGCTCGGCATGTGAAATGCTTTGTGATGTGTGTGTGGGCCCCTTCACAGGGACATCCTATAACACTGTGGCGGGTGTTTGAGACTGTGGGCGCCGCACAGTGTGACTGCATGTTCACTCGGCCCCAGTGAGTACCAGAGCTGGACCCGGCACTGTCCACTTTCTCACTAGGGACTTGAGGTGTGAATCTTTCTTGGCAGATACATCATCATCATCGTGTGCAAAGAATACTGTTGATGATCTAGTGCCACAGGTTTGGAGCTTTGTTTTCAGAATGGCGGCACCATGGGCTGGGGAACAGATAGGAGGCAGGGCCCCAGGGACAGTCTTGCAAAACAATGGTCAGAGGCCCAGGTGAATGTGGGGGATAAAAAGAAAAAAAAACTGGGATGCAGGATGTAATTCCTTACAGAGACAAAACACGGGTGGATGACGGCCACGTCAAGGGAATACAGGCAGAGGGACAATCTTGGAGGGATTTAAGGTGGGGCCAGGTGGGAGCACCGGTGTGGGGCTCAGCGCTGAGACAGCGGCTTGAGGCCTGGAAGGGGTCAGCAAGAAGGGACAGAGAGAGGGGAGATGCCACACCAGGGACAGCAGGGGGGCACCCAGGAGACTGTGGGAGGACAAACAGATGGTCATGGACACAAGTACAAGAATTTCAAGAAGGAAAGGCTGCTCGTCGGTGAGATCACGTGAGAAGAGGGCTCACGGATGGGGTTTAGAGCACCGATGGGGTTTAGAGCACAAATGGGAAAAGGTGCACGGAGAGGGGGCTACCCTGGTGACCCGACGGGTACACTGCCTGCCGATGCCTGAACACACCCTAACGGGACACAGTCCTTCATTACGTACCAAGAAACCAAACGCTGAAAATTAAAGTGCCCCCTTAGGTTGAAATAACAATGAACATGTTTTACAGTGTAATGGGTCAGAACTTTAGAACTGGACGGGCGCTGACTGGCCCTCTGCAAAACTGGCCTCCCTGTGTATGGAAACGCCAGCCCCGGCACGTTTTCAGGAAGAGCCGGAGCAGGCCTGGGGCAACAGGAGTCCTGCCTGCGGAGCGCGTGACGCCCCACATGGACAAAGATGGGGGACACTACATTTCAAAGTAGAGGCTTTATTTACAGTGATACCCAAAAGGGATTTAGCAGGAGACCCTCCTCCTCCATAGCTTATCAGCATGGTCTGTAGGTCACAAGCCAGAAACAAAAACACCGTTGGGGCAGAAGCTGAGCCTTCTCCTCTGACTGGGTCCCTAAAACCGGAACAAGTTCCATGTTCCCCAGCTGGCACTTAGCAGCGTGCTTGGGGGCCACTGTTTCCAGCGCAGCGGGGAACATGTCCAGGGACAGCTTCAGGCCTTCACCTCACTCATGGCCTCCATGAGGCGGGCACTGTTGGTGACTGCTGTCGTCAGAAAGATGAACCTGTACCCTGAGGAGCCAAAAACACCAGCACCTGTGAGTGCAAGCAGGTCAGAGGCCCCGTCCTAGCAGAGGCAGCACAGAACCCCTCTGCCTCCGCAACCCGGGCTGAGCGGAAGCACCAGGGCACGGACACAGATGCGGCGCTGCTGCACAGTGGTACGCAAGTGGCAGCCGAGAGGCCTCCCTGAGCGCTGTGCTTTGTTCCCCAGAGGCCACTCATGGGGGCCGGTTGTCACTGTCCAGTTCTCTTACCTTTCTCTCTGCCCAGGAACCGCAGGGCTGAGATCTCAGAGAAAGTGCAGCCACCCAGGAACACTACCAGGATGAGACGCAGGGACTCGCTGGAGGCCTTGTCTTCTTTGGTCACATCTGCGGAGGGTGGCCTGGACTCAGCTTTTCGCTGGCACAGGGCCCCGGGGGCGGGCCCAGGCTCTCGCCCCGCCCACCCTGCCAGCCCCGCCCTCAGGCCACGCACCTGTGAAGGCCAGCTCGCTGCAGTTCAGCAGCCGCAGCACCTCGTCCAGGCCCTGCCAGCTCCGCCGCTCCAGCACCTGGGAAGGCACGGGCACCGCTTTCAGATTAAGACATGGCCGGGTGTAGGGAAGGCAGCTCGCCGAGGCCCATCACCGTCCCTGCTAGTCACCGCGCAGTCACAACCTGCGACAGGCTGAGGACAGGAGAGAACAGAGGGCGGGACACACATGGGAGCAAGGGGCAACACTGGCTCTCACCTGCTCGATGACGCGGCAGCTGAGGGGCACGTAAGCACCACTGAACACGTACGCCATGTCACGCGGCACCTTCAGGTCATACTCGCCATCCACCCGCGGGATCTGGAAAGCAAAGGGGATGCCATGAGGCAAGTGACAGCCCAGTCTGCAGTCATTTACAGGGTCGGAGCAAAGTGGCAGGTCCCTAAGAGCGGTCTTACTTCAACTAAAGGGAGAAGCCGCCGTGGCCTGCAAAAAAAGACTCCCCAAAGGTTCAGCTCCCGGTGGGCGCCAGCAGGCTCTCCTGACTTAGTTCCCACACTCCCTGGAGGGAGGGGTCCCCTCTGCAGGCCCTTCAGGGACGTAGGGTGTGTCTGTCACTACAGCGGCACTTAGCCTGTTCTCTGGCTTGTCAGGTACTTGTTCCACGTTTACTAACTGCATGAATCTGCGCATCTTGCCTCATTAGTAAAGGAAGCTCATGTTATCATGCTACCAAAGACAGCATCTTGGTATAAACAGAACAGAAGGGTTGCTGCGCATCCAAAGCCCCCTCCAGGACGGCACCCAGGCCTCTCCCATCCGTCCCTGCTGCAGGTACCAGGTTCAGCTTCTTGCTGATGGCACGAAAATTGCTCCTCTTGGCCAGAGAGCTGAAGGCGTCGGTGATCTTCCCTGGGGAAGAAACCTGTGCTAGGTTTTACCCAAGTCTGCGGGCTCAAGGCACTGCCACGGGGCACGCCACTCGGGAAGTGACAGGCCCACCTCTCCTCCAACAGCAGGGCCTGTCCCACCTCTCAGCGACCCGCCCACAGCTGCCTGGGACAGAGCAGGACACTCAGCACCGCCCCCCACCTGCGCCCATCTTCCTCCTCCTATGGGGGCCAGCCCCCTACAAAACACGGCCTATAGGTTGACCCCGGTTTACTGCTCATGTGTATGGGCTGTGGGGTCAAACCAGCCCGGGGTTCCCATGAGACTGAGTAACGGAGGGGTCTTAGATGAGCCTCTTAACCTCTTTTACAGTTTCCTCCTCTGTAAAAATGAGACCAGACTCGCCTTCATGAGGAGCTGCATTTAAAGGGCTTGGCATGTGGCGAGTGTCAGTAAGTGGCAGCAGTGGTGGCAGTTACAGCAGGAACCCCGTTCTCCTTCCCCTCCTTCCCTCTGCGCTGGGCGCTCTGCCAGCGGAGGGGTGGGGCGGGGCTCTCCAGTGCGCCCTGCTCACCGGCAGCCTTGTCTGTCACCAGCTTGCTCACTCTGCTCTCCACAGCTGTCAGGGTGTCCCCAGGGGCCTGCTCGGTGAGGAGTCCCGCTCGCCGCAGATTGGAGAAGGTCAGCAGGTGCTCGGGGCCGTAGCTCTGAAGGAAACACAGTCCGTCTCTATTGGGTGCCCACCTGGGGTCTGGCCCTGCTCAGTGACACCGGGGACGGCAGGGGGACTAGGCCGTCTATGCCTTGAGGAGCTCATGCTTGTTTGCATGAAACGTTTTCTTATCAGAGAGAGCCAAACGTCAAACCCAGAAGAAAAGCAACGTGAACAGTTAACGACCAGAGAAAGCTACTGATAGAAGGATTGGTGGGGCAGCCTCACAGATGAGACGAGGCCCGAGAGAAACACCTGGCACGGGGGCAGTTATCAGTGCCCCCAACGTGCCAGAGTGAGGGGCCGTGGGGGCACGAACTTAGCACCTGCTCCAACAGCCAAACTGTTGCGTCTCTCAGAGCCGGCTGTCCCTTGGTGAGAACCGGGGAGAGAAAGGGCAAACCCGGTGGTGGGCGGGGCCTTCCTGCTTGAAGGTGACTGTCCAGAGAACCACCCAGAGGGAGACAGGACGGGGACAGGGACAGGAGAGGGGCCCTGTCTTTTGCCTCTTTCAGAAATGTCCAGTGCCTCCCTCCACCCAGTTCTCCTGGCCGTACCTGCAGATACTGCGTTTTCAGGGATCGGTAATCTTTGGGGATCAAACCTGAGGGGGAGGAAGACACGACAGGTTTGTGAGCCAGCTGAGGTGTCCCAGAACGTACAGGCAAACCAACCAGCCAGCCAGCCAGCCAGCCCGCCCTCCTCCCCACGAGAAAACCCTAACCAGGAGAAAGGATTCGGTAAATGATGTCACCCTTGCACCCTGCAGTTGATTCAAAGCTGACCCTTCACCTGAAGCTGGCTTATGGGCAGAGAAAGCCTGCACTGGCGAGGCAAGGGGGCGCCCTGAAGCTCTGGGCGCTGAGGCACACCCAGCTGAGTGCTAATCCTATGGGGGGGGGGGGTTGGGGATGTGCAGAAGCAGGAGGGGGGGGGGGCTTCCCTGCCTCGCTCCCAGGCCGAGGGCCAGAGCTGCTGGGCAGGTCCCATGCTGTTGGGAACAAGGAGGGGTCACCTGGCTCCAAGGCCAGTCTCAGATGTGGCCCCCCACTGAGGTAAGAATAAATGGGCCTCCGGCCACAACGGAGGGGATTCACGATACGAGGACCCCTGCTCTGGGCAGAGAGCACCCTGAAACAATATTCCCCAGCTGGATGCCTTCAGCAGCAAGAACTAGTTGCTGTCACAGGCTGGAGAACCCGGGCGTTTGGAAATGCTCATGAGCTGGCTGGCAGGAGCTTTTCCCCCGTGGCCGCATCTCTCCCATAAGCCGGTGGAAGGTGGCAGAGCAGCTGGGGCAAGGACGGAGGTGCCCCCCACTCTTCGCCTGTGCAGTCCCCAGGTGCGCCGGCCCTGTCAGGGCCTGGGGGCCAGACCTCCTTGTTAGGGCGAGGACACTAACCGACCCTGCGGCCTGAAGATGTTTCGCTCCAAACAAAAATTGCTTGAATTTTATAGAGGAGAGGACCCACAGAACTGCAGGGAAGCGTCCTGTCTGCCAGGATGTCTGCTCCCCCCTCTCTCTGGCACAGCGTGGGCCTGGGACCCCTGGTCCCCGGGCTCACCGTTCTCGGTGATGGACAGAAGGCACATGAGGCGAAGGCTTTCTATAGGTGACACCTACACGGGAAGAGAGAGCCAAGGAAAGTTCAGTTTTGTAGCATGCATCCTCCCCTTCCTTCCATGGAGGGGGCGGTGCCGGCCCACCTGCCGGTCGATGTGCTCTTCGATGTAGCTGGTGCTCTCCCGGATGCCGAAGCCTTCTAACAGCGCTGTGGGTGATCAGAGGGCCGCCTGTTACCAGGGAGCAGTGCAGCGGCCGCCACGTATGCTAACGGGCGGCTCTCTCCCCATCTTCTCCCCCATCGCGGGTTAAGGGGCCCCCAGACATCTAACAGGAGCTGGCACTCTGCACAGCCGGAGTCAGCTGGACACAGCCAGAGAGCATCTTTTTGGGGCGGGAGAGGACGGGAGCCGGGGGCAGAGGTGAGTGCAGCCAGGCCGAGCCAGGAGTCACCGTGCTCGGTCTTGATGAGCTCCTGGAAGTCCTGCTTGGTTTTCTTCTTCATGATGGACTCACAGGCCCCGATATCTGCAAAGAAGATGAAAAGCCAGCTGACACATTCCTGGTTCTAGAAGGATATTCCTTTATTGTCCAGAAAAGTGAGGACCTCAAGGCAAAATGCAGAAGCGCTTCTCGCTCTGGACCAGAGGAGAGCAGCGCCTGCCACATGCACAGGGGTCTCTTTCCCGGACCGGAGGCCTCTGCCCCCTCCCCTCCCCCCTCCCGACCCCTCCCAGCCGAAACCTACGCAGACTCAGCAGGCGGTGCTCCTGTTTCAGTCCCTTCAGCTCCTGGGACACGAAGTTCTTCATCTGCTTGATGTCCATGCCTCTCCGGCGCTGTGGGGAAATCCCCCTGAGGTCACCTGTCCCCGCCCTCGGACAGGAGCACCCACTACCCTCCCTCGGTTCCATCCATCCAAGAGACATGTTGGGGACCCCGTGGTGGTGTCAGAGGGGTAGCTGGGGGCAGCAGCCTCAGGGAGGACACCGCCAAGGAGCCAGAGCAGCGGGCCGGGCTCGGAGCCTCACATCATACTGGGCCTGCAGGTTGCGGGCCTTCTGGCTCAGGAAGCTGAAGACGTTGGAGAAGTGCTCGTTGCGGATCTCACTGAACACCTGCGAGGGGAGCACCACAGCCAGAGCTCAGCGCACGGCACCGCGCCTCGCTCCCTCCCACCTCGGTGACAGAGCAGCAGCACAGGCAGCGTGCGCTGCGGCTCCAGCAACAGTGAGAGGGGGCCCAGCTGGCAGCAAACATTCGGGTCGAACCTGCTTTGGGCCGGGGGATGCGCTCTTAACCAGCGAGGACCCTCTGTCCTATACACTCGGCTTCCCCCCCACCAGGGCGGGTGCCCTTGGCCGTGCAGGACAGAGCCCCCGGGGACCCACCGTGAGCACCCACGCCCTCACCTTGTCCTCAGCATTGAGCAGCACCTTCAGGCTCTTGTCAGAGGATGTGATTTCTGGGCCGAAGTCGACACTCCCTTGGAGAGCGGAGGGGACAGCCGTGAGGTTCTGCGAGGAGGCTCCCCTCCTTCCCCGCCCAGAACTGCCTGCCACAGGCCTCCAAGCATCCAAAGCCAGCAGCACGCCCAGAGCCCGGGTCGCTGCCGGCAGCCACCCCACACAGGCGCCCGGAGCTGAGGACCCGCCCCTGCTCACTGAGGCGCCGCGTACCACACTTGATGCGGAAGGTGTCGTCCACCAGGCCCTCGTACACCACCTGGGAGCAGAGCGCCGTCACGAAGTCCACGTCTGAAACCAAGACCCCCACCGTGAGAGTCCCCCTGGTGCCGCCTGCCACCCGGTTTGCTCAGCATTGGCTCAAGAGCCGTTCCCAGGCCCGAGCACCCGGCACCAGGGCCGTCTGAGCCACTGCTCGGCCCGCACCGCCACGGCCTCCGGGCCCAGGCACACGGGCGTGCTGAGCGCCGCTCACCTCTGTCCAGGAGGAAGATGTGTCCGATTTCTGGCCTGCGGCCCTTGGCTTCACCATCCTCCTCCTCTTCTAGTTTCCTCCACAGTTCGTACGACATCTGCCAGGGATCAAGACTTGCTTTTTTTTCCCCCAAAATTTTACATTTTCTTTTAATCTAACATTTTCACTTTGAGATGTTCATAGATGCACATGCAGTGGTGAGAACTATGAAACATTCTTCACCTTCCGCCCCAGGTCCTCCTGCAGCCCCAAACCTACAGAAGCCCCTTCACATGGGACACTTCTCCTGGACCCCAAGAGGGGAGCAAATATTTAAAAAGATTTCATTTATTTCTTTTTAAAGATAGGGAAAGGGAAGGAGAAAGAGAGGGAGCAAAACATCGATGTGCAAGAGAGACAGCAATCTCTGGCTCACACTCCAACCAGGGACCAGGCCTGCAACCCAGGCTTGTGCCCTGACCGGGAATCAAACTGGCAACCTTTTGCTTTGCATGATGACGTCCAACTAAGTCAGCCATTCTGGTCAGGGTGGGAGCTAACTGTCAACAACCTTACCTATTCTGGTCCCTTTTGTTCCAATCCCCTCTCTCCCTGCCCCATCCCCAAGATACGGAGGTCCAGGAGCCCTGGCTCTGGCCTTCCTGTTAGCCGCCCAAGTTCTGCTCTGAGGAACGGCTCTGCAACAGTGAAAGCAAAGGAAATAACAGACTTCCTGCTGTGGATGCCCCGGACAACCAGACAACCCGTGGTGGGGCGGGAACGGGGACGCGGGGCCCTGCCAGCGCTCACCTTGGCGCATCTCCCGATGCCGTAGCAGTTGGGGAAGGGGCCGTAGAGAGTGCTGAGAAGGTGCAGGGCCTGCGCCACTGTGTTGATCCAGCGCTGGTCTCCTTCCTGCAGGGACCACAGGGGCCGCAGACATGGAGGCCAGCCCGACAGACCCACCTGGGAAGTGCCGGCCGTGGGGACACTCAAGGGAGTTCACTCTGACTGTCCCCAAAGGAAGTCCCATGCCCACTAATAAGTGGCATTCAATCTCCCAATCGCTGTCACACACAACAGATTGTAGGAGTCGGGTGAAGGTACATCAGTGTCGCCAGCCCACTGGACCCTGAGACCCGAGGGCCCGCCGTGTACCAGGAAGTAGTCCCTGAAAAACTCGGGCAGCTCCATGCTCAGCAGATCCACGTCGAGAGGCAGCAGAGAGAAGGCCCACTCGTCACAGCTCACGTCTGTGGGCACAGGGCGCCTCAGCCTCCCTGCAGAAGGCACGGGCTCCACGTACACAGGCACGCGCGCCAGCCAGCGTGCGAAGGCACCGAGCGCGTGCACACGCCTCGGCTGCGCTGAACACGGCAGCTCGAGGATGAGGAAGCCACAGCCCGAGCCCCAAAGGAGCCCAGAGGCCAGTAACCGATGAGACACGGGCATGACAGCTCGTGATATGATGCGACTGGGAGCTGTTTTCCTTAGGGTCCCGGCCAGAAACACCAAGGAAACAGGCGGTCCCAGTGCGACAGGCACTGACTGAAAGGCGCCCATGGGCAGGCACTAGGCTGGGCACTGGGGACGCGGGGAGAGAATGGACCTGCCCCCAGTCTCCTGGGCAGGTTCTTATGCCTCCTGGGAGACCTGCACCAGATGAACGTAGTTACAGCTGGGCCCCAGAGGACGAGAGCGCACCAGCCTTGCAGGGTCTAAGCTCAAACCAGGTTGCAGGAAAGAACCCTCCAGAAGTGACATTTAGGCTTAGACTGTAGGTAAGATGGGGGTGGGGGAAAGCGTAGGGTAGGGACCATTCCAGCCACTGCAGGACGTGCTGCAGGGAAGGCCATGGCCAGGTTGGAACACTCCAGGGAGGGAGGGCACAGCTTCTCCTGGGGGGATCATAGAGGGAAGGGCAGAGCAGCTGGTGACTTCCCAGGACAAGCCTGAGCATCCCTTCCCACTGTCCCCCTGCTGGGCTAACTGGGATGCAAGAGGAGCAGGAGGGGACGGGGGAGGACAATTGTTCCTTCTGCATCCACTGCCCCCCATCGCCCATGCTCTGCTCCTCACCTCCGAAGATCCCCTCCTCCTCCAGCACCATCTCACAGGCATAGAACTGCGGGAGGAAAGGAGGCCGGTCAGCAAACACCGCTCCGTGCCCTTGCTGTCCTCGGCGGTCCCCGGTGAGGACAGCAGCTGCTGCAGCCCACTGGAGGACCCAGACGCTTAGGTAGAGAAACCACTGGAGTCACGAGCCTAAGGCCGTGTTTCCCTGTCCTCCAGCCCCCCATTTCCTGTATGTATTGAGTCTGCTATGCAGGCAGGGATGGGGAGGGCAGGGCAGCTACAGACGGCACGGAGAGAGGGCGCTCTGGTTGGGACGTGTCCGTGGGACCCCTGGAAGCACTGAGGGATCTGGAGACACAGCCTTGGTTGGGGGTCAGTGGCACACACACTGCATTTAAAGCGGGTGGCCCGTCCAGGAGAAGAGAGCCCAGGACCGGGCCCAGGGGGACGCCAGAGCCAGGTGGAGGCCAAGAGCTTCACCAGGAAGGTGAACACTGCGTGCTATTTCACTGTCACGAAGAAGAGTCCTCCTCGTCCCTCACACACTTGTGTCAGCATAACTGAAACCCACAGGCCTGCCTTTAACACTAACGAATGGAATTCCAGAGCCCAGTTTGAAAACGGCCATTTATTAACAACAGAGCCTCAGGGCAGGACAGAGACCTCTCCTCTCTGATTCCTTGTACAGCGTTAGATGGGAAAACTCATACAAACATCAGTTTTGTTTCTCTGTAATATAGCGGTTTGTATTCAAAACTGTTACCGCCTTATTCTCATCATTGTTTAAACAAATCTGTCCTTGGAAAAGTTTAATTAGAAAAAAAGGGTTTTGTAAGATGCCAAAAAAATGAGAAATGATTGCCCCAGCTCCTTTGGTGACATTCAGGAGTAACCTGTAATTGCGACCGATTATCTTATTCAGGGACGTCTTGCCCTGGTGGAAGCCACACTCGACATGTTCCTGAACAGGACTCGGGGTGGCGAGACCCTGCTGCAACCTCCAAACCACGCTCAGAACAAGACCACCGGCTCTCTCCTCTAACTCCTTTTACACAAGGAAAAAGCAGTAGACACCTGTGACTCCACTCAGTTTCTAGACACTGAAAGTCGTAGCGTTTAAATTAAAAGACATAAGTACCCCATTTTACAGATGAGAAAACTGAGACACAGCAATCACCCAAGGACCACACTTCAGCTTCGGAACCTTTAGGCTCCTTTCATCCCTGAAGAAACCCCCGTCCCTTCAGCTGTGACTTCTACCCGCTCTAGCTGTGGCCCGCACTACCTGGCGCAGCCTTCCAGGCCGACCCGGGCGGGGCACGCCCCTGCACGCCCCTGCACGCCCCTCCTCTGGTCAGCGGGGCTGCGCAGGCACCTCCGACACACCTCGCTGATGGGGGGCAGAGGAATGGAGACCCGCAGCTGCCAGGGCAGATTGCGAGCACTGCTCTCATGGAGGGAAAGCTGGAAGGGACCTCGCCCAGCTCTGCCGCCTCACTGTGTGGCACACAAGCTGGGGAGCAGTCACACGGTCTCTGCGGTGCCTGCCCGTGTGAGGAAAGGTCAAGCACGGGGAGGCTATGGCTTGGCGTACTTATGACGGAAGCTGCAGCGAGAGAGCCACGGACAAGCCCCAGCGTCTCGGGCCACTCCTGCACAGGAGTCGGCGCCAGCTGCGGGGGTCAGTCTTGTGTGGGGGCCACCTCGCTCAGTCCCCAGTCCACATTTGGGGTAGTCTGGTGACAGGCCCTCTGCTAAGCAGTCAGGTCTATGTTAGTAAGACAGGGACAGGTGCTTGCTCAATCCATATAACTTGCTTTGGGGGAGATGGAGCTGTTTCCCCCGCCTCCCTTCCTGGTCCTGAATCCTGTGCTCCCTCAGCCCCTCCCACCAGGGTCCACTCACCTTCTGAGGGCTGAAGATCACTTTGTACTTTCGGGTCCGGCCGGCCAGCTTGTCAGCATTGACGAGGCCTGTGGACAGGGAATGCGATGTGGAAGGCGGTGGGCCAAGCCTCAGAGGAGGAGTGGGGAGGCAGGCGCCTCCACCCCACCCGTGGCCCGCGTACTCACTGGCAATGTAACGCACGTTCTTGATGCGGGGTCTGACCAGGAAGCACAGTCTGGGGGAGGGAAAGGGCGACACTGAGGGAGGAAAAGCAACTGAAACTGACACAATGCCCGCTCCTCTCAACAGGCCCACAGGTCTCAGTCTTGCCACGCCTGGGCCACTCGCGGCGGCAGAGACACTGCACTTGGAGGTGACAGGGGACACTCTCCGGCCCTATGGGGCACCCAGGAGTTCCTATTCTCAGATAACTTACAATTTATCAGGCAAAACAGGACACACACGATGTATAAAGTATGAAACAAGCATTAAAAATCACACAAGAAGGTATATAACATATTTTCCGAATTGGGGTTCAATAATACATTCTCCATGTATCCGGGAGAATTTCTCCTCTGAGGGTGTACGTTACTCAAGATGGAGAAATATTAAAAAGAAAAACAAAAACCAGACAGTAGGCAGTGCGTGACTGTACCTAGAGAATGGCACTGATACCCAACACCCTGGAAATCCAGAGGGGGGCCCCCAGAGGAGGCGGGGCAGCCTCTGAAGGCTGGGTACTGTTACAGGAGCAGCAGGGACAGGAGGGCACCTCGGGCAGGGTGGGTGTAGTGGCCAAGAGGGCGAAGGCGCGTGTGCAGAGCCGGGGAGCACATGCCGGCTCGTGGCAAGCAGAGGCCTGGCCGGAATGGCAGCGTGAGGCCACACTGGAGACTCCCTTGGCTTCTGCAATGAGCAATTTGGACTTTGCTCAGAAAGAAAGGGAAGACTTGCTGGTTCTTGAGAAGAGTGCCGTGACAATATTTTTGAAAGTGTCATCTGGTAGAGATGGCAGACTGGGTTAGAGAGAGAAGAGGGGAAGGGAGGGACAGCTGCAGCTGGGGAGACCAATGAAGGGGCCGAGGTGGAACCTAGCGTGGAGCTGCGACAGAGCAGGGTGGGGAACCATATCGCGACCATCCCGGGGCCAGACCTCAGCCAGGGACAAGCATGCAGGGACGGCCTCTGGCTTGGAGCTGAGCCGAGTCCCCGAGGCACTCACTGTTCACTGGAGCTCAGGGCTGGCCTGTTCTCCACCTTGTACAGCTTGTCTACTTCGTGTTGCTGCGGAGAAAACCCAACAAGACAAGGGACGTGGGGCCCTTGGAAACCCACAGCCTGATGCAAACACAGGGGACTGGCCTCCTATTTATGCTGACTCGAGAAATCCAACTGTCCCCCTGACGACCATGCCCTGAACCTTCCTCAAAAACCAAAAATAAAACACTTCAAAATGTGGACAACAGCAGCGACCCCCACTTGGAGCATCCAGTCCTGCTACCCCCCCCCCCACCGTGTACCCTGTGAGGGTGGTCACTCCTCAGTAATTTGTGCTGTTTGTCAAAAGGAAAATGCTTCATGAGTAGGGTGTGGCCTGAGCCCACCTGGAAGAAAGGGCAGGTACCTTCAGGATGGAGACGTTGGCGATTCGATCCAAAGGGCTCATGAGGTCTGCCTCGATGAACAGGTCCTTTCTCCCTGGAAGCTGAAGGAGACACAGCATCCTGGGCCCACTCCCGGGTCACACCAGCTCCCTCAGTGAGAGCCCGTGCAGCTGTGTGGTGAACCGAAGCGTGGTCTCTGGGCGGGAAGGGCGGAGACGCCATCTACCCCGGCCCTTATTTGCTGCTGATGTGTCCACAGAGGACACTTCTCTATATAGTCACCTCTTTTGTCTTCTCGTTTTGTGTGCCAGCAGGAAAATATCTCCCCTTCTTTCTGAGGTTAACCCTTTGTCACTCAGCCCTCCAACCTGGCCTGTGACCCTGTCCTTTGTCACCGCCCCTCTTCACCACTGTGCCTCCCAATAGTCCTGGTCCTGCTGGACAAAGGCCAAACAAAACCAAACCACGCCTGGCATTCTGCACCCCCTTGAACTGCCAAATCTCTTTTTTTCCATACCTATTTTTTAATTTAATTACTGTTCAAGTACAGTTTTCTGTCTTTTACTCCCATCCCATCCCAACCCCCCCAGTGCTCCCCACTTCCCTTCCCATCCCCCCCCACATTAGTTTTTTGACCATGTGTCCTTTATACTTGTTCCTGTGAATCCTTCCCCTTTTCCCCTGAAATTCTCTCCCCTCTCCCCTCTGGTCCCTGTCGGCCTGTTCTCTATTTCAGTGTCTTTGGTTATATTTTGCTTGCTTGCTTGTTTTGTTGTTTAGGTAGGTTCCTGTTAATGGTGAGATCATATGGCATTTGTCTTTCACCGCTTGGCTTATTTCACTCAGCATAATGCTTTCCAGTTCCATCCGTGCTGTTGCAAAGGGTAGTAGCTTCTTCTTTCTTTCTGCTGCATAGAATTCCATTGTGTAAATGTACCATAGTGCATTGATCCATTCATTTACTAATGGGCACCTAGGTTGCTTCTAACTCTTGGCTATTGTAAGTTGTGCTGCTGTGAACACTGGAGTACATAGGTTCTTTTGGATTGGTGTTTCAGGGTTCTTGGAATATAATGCTAGCAGTGGAATTGCTAGTGGGTCAAAAGGCCCAATTCCTAGTGGGTCAAAAGGCATATTCATTTTTAATTTTCTTAGAAAATTTCATACTGTTTTCCATAGTGGTTGTACCAGTCTGTGATCCCACCAACAGTGAACTAGGGTCCCCTTTTCCCCACAACCTGTCCAACATTTGTTGTTTGTTGTTTTGTTTATGATAGCCCAAATCTCTTTTTCAGGAGCTTCACCACTCCTAATGTGGTTCTCACGTGGCTGGGGGAAGGTGAGGGCCCACTGAGAGGCAGGGGGAAGGAACGTGGTGCAGGTGTCCTCCCAACGAGGCCTTGATAAGTGGGGCAGGTGCTGGCAGTGACACAGCAGGAGGGCAACCCAGCAAAAGCTGGGGAAAGAGCAGGCGGAATGGAATGGTAAGAGCAAAGCAAAGCAGGCAGTTCAGTGTGGCTGATGCACAGGCCCGTGCAGGGCGGCGGTTTGCAGCCCCAATGTAAGGGAGTCTGGAAAACACTTGCCAAGAATTGGGCCCGAAGGGCTGGCCCCAAATGCCGGGTGGGAGAGTTTGTAGTTGGCCGTCTAAGGAACAGGGAAAGCAGGAAGCTCTTGTGCACCGGAGCCTCCTTTCCTGTGAGCTGGGTCTGGGAACTGTGGGGGAAACGGGCTGCAGACGGGGGACACTGGAGCAAGGAGCCCAGTTGTGGGGTTCATGGGACAGTCCAAGCAGCTCAGGCATGTGGCGGTG
Source organism: Artibeus jamaicensis (assembly GCF_021234435.1). Taxonomy (NCBI): domain Eukaryota; kingdom Metazoa; phylum Chordata; class Mammalia; order Chiroptera; family Phyllostomidae; genus Artibeus; species Artibeus jamaicensis. The sequence goes on along the minus strand of NW_026522049.1, from coordinate 2,600,911 downwards.
AGTGAGGCCCTGAGTCAGGCTGGTTGGCGGTGTGAACAAAATAGGTTACTTAAGAGACACGTGGAATGTGTAACAGAATTTTTTAAATGAATGAAAGAAATGAACCGTGTTAATGGTGCTTGCATCCAGGTGCTTGTTTTCTTTGTATTTTCCTTTATCTTGTACATGTCCTAATACTGTGTGACTATTACTTTATAATCCCTATTTTAAAAAGTCAGGTGGAAGGAAATATCCATAGGACTCAATAACTGGTTCAGTCAATATGAGGAGGGAAGGAGAGTCAAAGCTGATTCTTAGGGTTCACATCTGAACAGCAATGCCCCCTGACAAGAACTGAGACAGAAGTGAGTTTGAAGAGGATGTCATGGCACTGGGACCCACATGGCCACACTGAGTCAGTCGCCCTTGTGGCTCCTTGTCCCCACCTACACTGCATTGACAAGTTCCTCTCCTTGGTGGTCCCTTTTACTCTCTTTCCTGTGGCTCTCACCCGGGCAAGTGGCTTTAACTAGCACCTCTTCAATTCCTCCCATCTGTTGAGTATCATGTGCAAATCAGGGCACAGAAAAGTGAAATAAAGAGGTTCTCCCAAGTCCCCACCTCCATCCCGGCGGTGGCTCTCCTGCTCCATCTGCTGGACGGTGTAAGCAGTTGCTCCTACCAGCTCTTAACTTCACCCTATTCAAACCCAAATTAAGGAGCTTTCCCCACCCAATCCGTTCCTCTTTCTAATTCTCCCGTTCACTTCCATTCAGTGTCCATGCAACAAATATTTATTAAGTACATGCTATGTGCCTGACTCTCACAAGGTATACAGTGTTAAACAAAACAGACGAGTTCCATCCTCAAGGCTCTTTCAAGCTAATGTCTGGAAACATGGACATTGAACAAACTATGTATGTAATCATTATATTTGCAATTATATTAACATCATTACTTTCCTATTAACTCTAGTTTAAATCTCAAACTCAGCTTTGCTTCTCCCTCAATCTTTACAACCAATTAACAAGTCTTTGAATCTTCTTTCACGGTGACTTAAAAGGCCATTATCGCCCTCCATTCTCAGTGTCGCTAGTTTTGGGTGGGCCTTTACTACCTCCGCCTGGTCTGTGTTCTTCAAATTGCCCTTCTGCTCGTCCATTTACCCACCTGCACTTGCGGTTATGAGAACCGCCTTCAAGTACAGCTTCAGGCCACAGATGGGGCGGGGTGGGGGATCCTTCAGTGGCCGCCTACTGTGCAACATGTGGTCATGATCTTCCCTGTAAATGCCTCGTCCTTCCCTTGTTCCTCAACTTTGCTCCTCCCAATCCATTTCCGGGGAAACTGGTCTCCCAACTTAAAAAAAAAAAAAAAAAAGCTCATTCTTCACATTCTGGCTCGTTGAAACTCCTAGCTCACTCCAGTTAGAAATGACTGCGTATTCTGAACGCTTCAGGCACCCTACCTATCACTCACTCAGCACACGATACGCTGGGTGTGGCCATTCGTGTGTCCTGCAGCTCCTCCTGGAGTGTGGGCTCCCTAGGAGCAAAGATGTCTTAACCAGCTCTCCCTTCCAGTGATGCCTGGCACCAGGGCTGTGTCCCTTGCCTCTATGGGAAAAAGCTGGTTTCCATGAACTCTCTGGCCGGGTCCCACGTTTTCTTCCCTGGGGGCTTCATTTCGGGCCTGCCCCAGAAGCTCCAAGGACAACATCAAAGGCCAAGAACAAGCTCAAGGGGACTCAACAAGGAAGAACCACGCGTGCAGCAAAGGTCCCCGGCGCGGCGGGCACTGACCTGCTCCAGCAGGTAGATGAGCTGGTCTCGGGCTAGCCTCTTGAGCATGGAGAAGTCAGGCAGCTCCGGGGCATCCGGCCGATGTGGGAAAGCCATGGCCACGGGGTGTCAGAAGGGGGTCGCCCTCAGCTCCCCCAGGGTCGGGAGCACCCCAGGATAAGCGCAGGATGACTCTCCTTCAGGCCTGGGCACGGACTTGGAAACAGCCCCCGAAGGGGCCCTCACTCTTCAGCTGCGCTTGAGGAAAGAATGGCCACCTCCCGCCGAGACAGCCACCACCTCAGTTACCCTCTTCTCACGCCTACAGCCACCGTGTCCCAACCCGCCCCTAACAAAGGCCCGCTGCTGGTCAGCAGGATTCCGGTCTTGTTTCTGCAGGGAGAACCCCGCCTACTGACTGACAGGAGAGGCTTCCGGTACTTCCGGAAGTCCTCCTCCCATCACCGGAGCTTGGCGGAGCAGAAATGGACGGTGTCTTGGAAGGGACATTTCAAAACCGGAGCCAACGCCTCAAAGGTCCAGTCTCATTTCTGGTCAGAGAGGTGTGCTCCTATGGTAAAACTAGTGCTTAAGGGCACACTCGATTCTCCTAGCTCATTCAAGCGAGGGTTGGGCACTCGCTTGATTTCAGAACTTCGTACAATGGGTGAAACGCATCGGAGACTTAACAGCGCTGATGATGGGTCTCTTGACTGTCGGTCAAAGTTACTCTTAGGGGCGTGCTAGCTAGCAGCTCTCTGGCTTCCGAGCTGCAGGGGAGATTCAAGAGTTGGGGAGTGGGATTAGGGTGCGAGACAGTGGGAGAGGACAACGCGTTGGGATCCAATGGGAGCTAAAAGTCCCGCCGCCTGTAACCTTTGGATACCAGGGTTTTGACTTATTAACGTCCTTCATGGGATAATGGATTGATAAATTATGGCGTATTCATAAAAACAAATGCATAAATGAAAGAAGCCAGAACGAGGGTGGCATTTGCGTGATGCCGCTTACATAAGGTTCTAGGACAGGACAAACTGATCTGTGTTGAAAAAATTTCAAAAAAAGTGCTTGACTTTGGGATGATAACTGGAAAGAGAAATTAGGTAATTTTCAGGGATGATGGTAATTATACCTACCTATTTAGAGAGTAGAAAAAACTTACAGAGTTATAAAGAATAGATTCTGCTGGCAATAACCTGAACTCAGTAATCAATCATAACAACACATCCTCATCTCCTGCATAAGTCAATAGGAAGTACAGAGCATCCATCACTCTCTGCCAAAACTTTGACCTGACCAAGCCTCAAGACTAGCGATCAGGTCATAGGAAAGGCAGAAGGTAGTGAGAACATGTCAGAGGACATCTCAAGGGTGAAATCAAAATGCAGGAAATTATATGGGATAAACGACCTGTCAAGCAGTGAGGGAAATAAAGCGGAAGGGGAAACCACTTCAGAATGAGACTTCTAGAACACATCAACACAATGCACTGGTGCCTGGATCCTGTTCCAAAGAAATAAACTGTAAAAGCCATTTGTGAAACAATCAGAGTACTATCATGAGTTCAGCTGAAATTAAGGAGTTACTAAAACTGAAGTTTTATGCACTGGCATATAGATCGATGTTAAATAGGAGTCCTTAGCTCTTTGAGATGTAGACTGAAGGGTGTAAAAATGAAGAATGTGTGCAATTTGCCCTGGCTGGTGTAGCTCAGTGGATTGAGCACGGGCCTGTAAAGCAAAGGATCACTGGTTCAATTCCCAGTCAGGGTACATGCCTGGGTCACAGGCCAGGTCCCCAGTGGGAGACACATGAGAGGCAATCACACATTGATGTTTGTCTCCCACTTTCTTCTTCCCTTCCCCTCTATCTAAAAATAAATAAAAAATATTTTTTAAAAAAGAATGTAATTTATTTTGAGCCGGGGGTAAATGTGCAGCAAGTGCAGGGTAATGAGATTGGCTACTTGTTCAATGTTACAGCCGGGTGATGGGTGCACAGGGGTCCATTCCCTTACAATATTCTCCCTACTTTTGTGTATTTGAAAAATTCTGTAAGATCAAGCGAAAAAGTACTGTTGTGCTTGCGCTGGGCTTCCAGGTCATCTAGCAGTGGATACTGAGCTTTCCTCCCCCACCCTCCCTCTGTCAGACTGAATCTCGGCTGCAGAAAGGCCGAGGCTGCCCAGGACAGATGAGACAGTCGCTGCAGAGCAGGGGGACTTAAACCCCTTCTCCTGTCGTTCACCAGCCTCTTGAGCTTGGCCCCCAGTTCCTCTGAGATGCCCATTCTACTCACAGCTGCTTTTTCTCCAGGTCCAGCAGAACCCTGCCATCTCTCTCCCTCCCTAAACTGGACACTGCACCTGGGCTCCTGTGGGTTAGTCCAAGACACACGGACTGGAAAGAGCTCAGGCCTTGCTGACCTTTACCTGAACGGGGAGGCCCACAAGGGTGAAAGGTGGGGCTTTCTGTGCCCTGGGCGGGCTGTTTGGTGTCAGGTCCCCCACCCATTTCCTCACCCCTATGAGAATCCATGCTGGGAGCTGTGACTGCAGCAACACAGACACGTCTCCTGCCCTCGTGGGGTCCACGTTCTACTGGGTGGGTAATCACAGTATTTGGTAATGTTTTCCAAATACTGGGGAAAATTAAACAGCGTGGTGATCATGAGAACATGGAGATGCTTTAGGTCTGGTCATTAGGGAAAACCTACAAAAGTAACATTTGACCTGAGTCCTGAATGACGAGGAGCCAGGCATGGGAGGACCTGGGGACGAAGAACCAGGAAGAGCAAAAGCCTCAGACTGACCCGTGCAAGAATGGGAAGACTGAAGCCGAGTGAACTGCAGCGGAGGACAAGGTAAAGGGAATACCTACCCCAGTCTGTAACAACGGGGAAAATTTCCCACAGCCCACTGGGGACCGGGCCGGACAAACAGCATCTCACACCTGTCAAATGACAGAAAGGTTCTAACGGAAAATGACCCTATTCTTTTAAAATCATCACATTGATACACTTTTACTACAAACTACAAGAACAGTGAGAACCAGGGCTTTGTCTGCCCAACGCTGCATTTCCAACATCTGGATTTTCTGTGATTGGCAGGTGATAAGACCATTGAAACCAACCAAATGCTCTGGTTAGCAGTGAGGAGTGATGTAACAATGGCTGTTGATGACATTTGAAAGAGGAAGGTTTCACAAACATGTTTGGAATATCTGTTTTCCTTAAACATCCTCCTTATGTTTAAGCTCCAAATAACCAATTTTTGCTGTAAATTTTTGCTCATTTTGTTACAATGAGACATGGTTGAGAACTGTCACCGGGTTCCTGCTGCTTGCATGTCTTGTTCCATCTCTATGACAATCACTTTGTTATAAAAAAAAAAAAGTGTCTCCAGTTTTAGAGGCCTTGAATTAAGGATCAGACCTGGGTTCAATACCTGGGTTGCTACTTAGGAGCAGTCATGTGGCCCTGGGCACATCCACATTGCTTTGAGATGGTGTCGTTTGTTAAAAGGGGCGTTTTCTTGCCTTCATCATAACACTCTTGCCAAGATGTGAAAAACTGAAGACATACTTTCTAAATTTTTGAAAGGGACTGGAGATGATGAGGGCTCCAAAGCCTTTGCCTGCGTTGCATTTAAAAAAAACCAAACCCCACACACATCTCAATCTTTTATAACCTTAGCAACTAGAAAAGATTCATGTCCTTTTTACCTGTCAGATTCCCACAGAGCAGTGACCTACACATTTCTCTGTGGGGGATCCCTGAGGCCCCTCCCCCTGCCAAGGAAGGACCCTCCCCTCTTCCTTCCCGCACCAGGTTTCACAGGTAAATCCTCCCACTCCACAGAACCAACAAGCACACTGCTATGTTTCAGTTTATTTTGCACATAATGAAAACAGCCAATTGACTAAGCAGTTTCAGAACTGTTAGTGTTCATTAATCAAGAAATAACAAAGTCAGAAGGCCAACATCTGAATTCTTCCAAAACATATCTTACAGGTACAACTGAAATCCCTTAACACATGCAATATGGGCTGGTTTGGAAAGAGAGAACCTAAGCAAGATGGGTGAGTAGTGAATGTCCGTGTGGGTCAGACCAGGGGAGCCAAGCTCCAGGAAGCTGGGCTGTACCCGGCCGGGCATTCACGCTGCCCCCATATACACCTGCCCTGTGAAGTCCACTGCCTCTCGTCAGCTGGAAACCCAAGCAACTCTTTCCTCCATTTCCAGACTCATCACCTCCTCTTATTTCAGGGTGGCTGATCCACACACAGGAATCCAGGCAGCGCAGATGCCCCGGCCCAGCTGGGTTTGACGCAGCATCTCCGCAAGTCAGGCTCCAGCTCAGATTCTGTACAGGAAGTTTCCATTGCCGTCAAAGAACTCACGCCCCCGCTGCACCACTTTGCTGCTGAAGTTCTGGCCGCCCTGCTCTCCTGCCTTCAGCTCCTCCAGCCTGATCGCACTTGGCAACCCAGCCCTGTCGGTCCCCCTGGCGCCCTCACAGTCCGTGGTGGGACACTTCCGCGGCTCTCTCCGATGACGTTCAGCCACAGGCGCCAAGCTCTCCTCCTCCAGGCTCTGGACCCCGTTATTCCTTCTCTTCTGTCTCCTCGGTGGGTCTGTGCTGTGAGTATTCGGTTCCGTCACCGTGAGCGCTGTGCTGGGACCCTGGCCTTGGCATGAGGCTTCACCTCCCGACACAGAGTGGCCCGTGGGAAGCAGTTTCCAGGTGTCCCCAGAGCCCGGAAGCTGGCGGAGCGAGGGGGTAAGTCCCGCTTTCTTAAGGACTTTTTGATCCTGCTTCAGTTTCTGCTCCAATGTGGGAACAAACTTGCTCTTTAAAACCCTTCTGATCACATCGGTGCTAACATCAAAGCCTTCCGCCAACCTGGGGACTGACCAGGACTCGGCAAATTCTTTACGTAAGTACCTATAGGAAAACGAAGCAGTTCTTGAAATTGTCAAGTCCTCTGTCAGAATAGCTGACTGATAATATCAGTGATAAACACATAAGAGGAGCTGAAAACGCAGGCTGTGTTCCACTCCTGCGTGCCGAAAGCAACACCCAGCCACATGAGATCACTTCATTTCCCATCGACTGACCACCTCCCACTGCACTGCAGCCCCCGTTTAATCCTGGTGACGGTGTGGAGTCTGTCCTTCCCTTTAAAGAACACACAATCCAGGGGCCAAGACAAGTATGCTGACGTACAGCACCGTGACGGGTCTCCCAGCACAAGACGCTGTGAGGGCACCCACAGCAGAGACCCAAGAACAGGCTGTCACAGCACGTGCAGCGTGGCCCAGGAGCTGCTCTGGGAAGTCGATGTCAGAGCTGGTCTGAAAGGATGCAAAGGAGTTAGAAAGCCGGCAAAGGGGGAGGAAGGGATCAAAAACACGGATGGCGGAGTGAGCATGTGAAATGCAAAGAACACCATCTTTGGGGGAATAACTCATCTGACAGCGAGGACGGGAGCAGGATCTCGCCATGCTGAGTATGGAGTTCATTACAAAGCAACAGCAAACCAGGGGAAGCATCTAAGGGGTGGAATGCCACGAGCAAACTTCATTCTGAAGCTCAATCCAGTGGTAGTCCTTCAGTGGCTAGACTACAGGTGGAAAGATTGGGCAAGAGGCTGTGAGAATAATCCAGACAGTGAGTTCACAATCCATTAACTGAGATGGTAGCAGTGAGAACAGAGGCAGCAAGAGACCTGAGGAATATTTTAGGAGGGCCAAGTGGTAGAAGTTGGTAAGTGAGGAAGGAGGCTGAGATTCAGCATTTTAGCCTGGGGGACTCGTGGAATCATTCAGGGGTATAGCAAAAGCAGGAGCAGGATTAAACTGTCCAGAAGAGTGAGTGATAAGTTCTGTTCTGTACACGTTGAGTTGGAGGAACCTGTGTGACATCCAAACAGAGGCATCTAGTGCCCAGCTGGAGGTCAGAAGAAAAACACAGACTGAAGATGATGGCTCTGGAAGTCATAAGCCAACAATAAAAGTGGTTGAAGCCATGTGGGTGCTTGGTATTAGGCAGGGAAATGTGCAGACTGAGATAAAATGCCTGAGAACACAACTCTAAAAAAAACAGCAATATTTAACAAACAGGAGGAAACAGGGCTGTTCAGGAAGAGAAAAGCAGCTCTAAAAATAGAAGCAAGTGGTACCTGGGTGAAGGGAGAAGAGAATTTCACAAAAGCCGACTGACTACAAGGTCAAACGCTGTAGCAACGTTAGGGAGGCTGAAGCCCAGGGCGTCCGTCACGCCTGGATTTGCTTCACAGACAAGACAAAAAACAATGGCAGGCAGCCTGCTCGAACAAAATACAGGGAAAACTTCTGCTGACAGACACGGGTCCCCGAGGAGGCGGGCAGGGCTGCAACCCCGAGCGCAGAGAGGATGAGCCCCCCACGAGCTCCCTCTGGGAGCAGGGTTGAGGTGGGAAGCGGGAAGGAAGACAAAGCAGCTCTGGGGCGGGCCCACCCAGTGGCCTGTTTTCCTTTGAGTAAAAGGACATTTACAGGCCCCAAAAGAGGATGAGACAGGTAGGAAGACTTGAAAGGCTTTTGTGCCAGGCAGGAGAGGAAGCCAACGGCGAGAGAAGCTACAGGCCCACACAGTCCTGTGGATCAGCTCCACGGAATCTGTAGGTCTCAATCCCCGAGTCGTTCCAACGAAAACTGAACACAGCACACAGCCCACGGACGGCTATTTAGGGACAAAATGAAAACCCACCTGCCCAGGGGGCCGGCAGCCCCACTCTGGGGATGTGTGAAACCACTGCGCCCCGCAGACCCGGCGCATGAACGGTTACTCACTAGTGATCTTCAACCTTTCACCTCATGGCCACATAAACTCATCACTAAATTCTGGGGCACACCAAAAATGATTTTTTTTTTTTGCCAAGCTGACCAAAAAAGGGCATATTTTGATTCATTCAAAACAGGATGGCTATTGTGTTGGCTGTTGTCACTTTTTTATTTGATAATTCAAGGGAAAAGAGGTCAGTGTCCTGAGTAAACAGTCGGGTATTGCACGTTTTAAACATTCTTGCGGCACAAGCGGGTGAGAATCGCTGCACTAGAGCACTGTCTGCCACAGCAAAGGCGTGGGAACAACCCAAGTGCCCATTAGAAAAGGCTGGTTAACTACACTGTGATTGCTATAAAAAACAAAGAGCTTTCTCTTCTGAAGGAAAAAGATATGAAGTGGGAAAAGTACAGATAGCATGTATTTATAGAATCCTACTGCTTGTAATTAATTAAGATGGAAATAAAAATCTACAATCATAACTGCTTTATTTCCACAAGGAAACCTAGGGAAAAAAGGCAAAAAGAAAAACTAGTAAAAATGGCACCCACAGGAAACAGGCTGGGATTAACACTTCCCAGTGTGAACCCATTGTTCTGTTCTAATTTTGAACCATATGCAATATAATCTATTCAAAACAAGAAACCTTAAAGTTTGAGAAAGGATCCTTTTAAGATTTCCTACGCTATAGGATCCTTTCCTCAGAAAAATGGGCACAACTGTGAAAGCTCCCATCCCTGGTTCTTAGATTAAGAACGTCCTGATTTACTAGCTAGCATTTAAATGGTGTGAGGTCTGCAACTGACTATTTTAAAACATCAGCAAAACGAACTGTGTCACAATGTTAAAAAATTTTAAATCGACTAGCTGGTGTAGCTCAGTGGATTGAGTGTGGGCTGCAAACCAAAGGGTCCCCAGTTCAATTCCCAGTGGGGCACATGCCTGGGTTGCAGGCCAGGTCTCTAGTAAGGGGTGCATGAGAGGCAACCACACATTGATATTTCTCTATAAAAAAAAAATTTAAATCAAGATGGTGGGTTTACAGCAGTTCATTATATTACTTTACTGTAAGAAATCGTAAAGGAGCCCTGGCCCAGTATCTCAATTGGTGAGGGCGTGCCCCGCCCCCGCCCCACCTCCACCAGAGGCCAAGGATGCGGTCTGGTCAGGGTACAAAAAAAAGCCACCAGCCCTGGCTGGTGTGTGGCTCAGTGGATTGAGCGAGAGCCTGCCAAAGAAACAACCGCAGTTTGATTCCCAGTCAGGGCACATGCCTGGGTTGCAGGCCAGTTCCCAGCAGGGGACCCACGAGAGGCAACCACACATTGATATTTCTCTCCCTCTCTCCTTCCCTTCCCCTCTAAAACTAAATAAATAAAATCTTTAAAAAATAATAAAATAAAATCTAAAAAAAGCGACCAATGAATGCATAAAAAGTGAGACAACAAACTGATGTTCCTTGTTCTCCCTTCTTCCCTCGCTCTAAAAAAAAAAAAGGAATAAGTAAGAAAAAAGAAATCTGAGCTCCGCCTGGTGTGGCTAAGTGGACTGAGTGCCCACCCTTGAAATGAAAGATTGCGGTTCCGTTCCCAGTCGGGGCACATTCCTGGGATGCCGGCCAGTAGGGGCCCAGCGAGAAGGAATGCAATGTTATCTCTCGTACTCCGATGTTTCTCTCCTTTCTCACTCCCTTCCCCCTTCTCTAAAAGAAATGAAATCTCTCTAAAAAAAAAAAAAAGAAACCTGAAATGATAATAAAAGAAAGTAGAAAACCCACACGATCTGGCCCAGTATCCTTCCCTCCCCAATGCAGCCGATCCGGACACCAGGGGGGTCTTACCGGATCTGCTCCATGGCTTCCCTCGTCAGAGTCCTGGGTGGGGCACCTGGCGCCTCCATTTGCCTCCGAATTTGCTGGAACCGAATGGCTTTTCTCTGTCGTTTCAGGGCGCTGGAGAAGAGAACCAATGGCAGGAGCCATGCGTGGAAGGAGGCTGGGTGGGTGAAGAGTCTCGGGCTAAATCACGGAGTGCTAGCCCTCCTCTTTGTTCACCGCCCCAGAAATCGCACACCTAGAACTTGGGCCAGCCGAACTCTCTAAACGGGTGATGAAATACGTCACTGGTGAGGGGACCCGTGGTCCCAAAGGAGCTGAATACCTGCCCCTGCGTCTCTGATCAGGGTAAGAAACAAGGGCCGCTGCAAACGCAACGGCTGGACGCCCGGCGCCAAGGAGACGCGGCCTAGATCGCCGGGGCGGGAGACCCTCCTTCAGGCTGAGGGCCCGGAAAGGAGCTGGTACCTCTCCACCTCCTGCAGCTCCCGCTCCTCCGGTTCCCAGTCGGAATCGGGGTCCGGCTCGCGGCCGATAGAACCTGGGCCTGCCACCCCTCGGGTCGCGAAGCCCCAGGGAGCTACGACAGCGCGGACACGTCCGGCGAAGACGAGACCCAGGGTACCCGCCATGTTGACAGAACCGCCTGCGGCCGAAAATGCTGCAGCAGCGAAGCCAGACGGCGGAACCGGAAGTGGAAGGGCTGGAAGGAAGGGGGGCGGGGGCGCACATCCTTCCAGCTTCCGGCGGAAGGTGGACTCTGGGCTTAGGGACCTCCGCGGCCCACCCTTCCCTGCAGAAACTATGGGTAGGACTTTGCTAAGACGCGCGAGTCTGAATGAGGTGGAGGACGATCCTGCAAAACGGCATAAACTTTAATAAAAAGACGGGTTCAACTGCCGAGAGCCAACCCTTCCCCACAAGGGCAGCCCAGGCCGGCCAGTCTCCCCAACAACGGAAGGACGTCCCCAAGGCGGTCTTCTGACGGCGACAGCCCCGTGCCTTGGGCACTCGGCTCCTCTGGGTAAACCAGCTCGGTCTCCGTCGCAGCTACTCAACCCCAGCACCATGAAAACAGACATAGACAGACAACCTGCACATACCTGCGCAACCTGTGAGATGGCCCGAGAGCCTGAAGGTGCCAACCGTCCCCGGGGGTCACGGACCCTGGGTCCCATCTCTGGGTCAGGACTGGAAGGTGCCTCCCTCCCCCACCCTGGGGGGCAGGCCAGTGTCAGCACAAAGAAGGCTTAGCCTGGTGGACACAGCAGCAGTCCTCAGGCAGGTCCAGAACCAGGTGAGTCACATCCCCGGGTGGAGCCTTGTCCTGCCCCAACATTGCGTGATGGTGTCCAGGTGAGCCCAGGGGAGTCTCGAGTGCAGCCGTCCTCAGCTCCTAGCACGCTCCCGCTCCTGGTGCGCTCCTGGTGCGCTCCTGGTGCGCTCCTGGCGCGCTCCTGGCGCGCTCCTGGCGCGTTCCCGGCGCGCTCCCGCTATCGCTATCGGGCTGTGAGCATCTTCCCCATCCCAACACCATAGTGCAGTCAGATAGGAGGCAGGATGTGCAGACACTGGGCCAGGGTTTCAGGCCAACGTGAGGGACACAGTCCCAGTGAGGGGGCGTAGGTCAAGAAGGGAGGGCCTCTGCCACGGGTGGTAACGGGAAGCCTGTCCCCACGCAGGTGCCAGGAGAGCTGCCTGAGCTGCGAAGGCTCCTGCAGGAACTGCAGCCGTAGTAAGACGGGCTTCACGCAGTTGGGGCCCTCGTGCATCGCCAATCACACAAAGGGAAAGGGAAAGAAAATATGAGGAAGGCAGCCCTGCCCCTCCTGGGGCTGACCATCCCCCATCCCGGGTCCCCTCTAGCCTTCCTCCCTTCCTGTGAGGCCTCTCTCATTGATCAGACACACATCCCAGCCACAACCCAGCTGCTGCGGGTCAGTTTGTTGAGTGGCTCTTAAAAATGATTTTTGCCTTGGCTGATGTGGCTCACTGGATTGGGTGCCAGCCTGCAAACCAAAGGGTCACCAATTTGATTCCCAGTCAGGGCACCTGCCTGGATTGTGGGCTGGGTCCCCAGTAGGGGGCGCAGGAGAGGCAACCACACATTGATGTTTCTTCCTCCCTTTCCCTCTCTCTAAAAATAAATAAATAAAATCTTTTAAAAATCAATTAAGTTAAACACATGCTGGTTTGTACACATTTGGCACTAGGCATATTTCTCAGGCATTAACCATTCCCTGTGCGGTAGGTGTCGTGTGTCTTGCACCTGCGCTGTGAGTGCAGTCACTGGGGTTTCTGTGCAGCCTGTGCAGAAGCCCGGCAGGGAGTCAGTTCTGTGCAGGAGCTGCTCCTTTCCTTAGGTGTCACTGGATACTGGGGTGGTGGGGATGGGCCCAGACCACTTCAGCCTATGACCTTGGACATGGTTTCGTCGTTATGCCTCTGTCGCATGAGCAGGGAGGGAGTTGGAAGAAAACTTTCTGAAGTTCTTCCCCACACGGGGGTCTGAGATCCTCTGAGCAATGGCAATGACTCAGAAGAAACCATTACCTAACTTCCTTGTTGCTTTAACTAAGGGCCGGTGTGTTCCGATTTCAGCCATGTAGGAGAGGGGCTTGATCAGGCCCTGCCCTGGCTGACAGAACTCGTTCTCACCAACAACAGTCTTGTGGAGCTGGTAAGTGGATTGAAAAGCGGAAGTGGATCTAGACGGAGGAGGTTAAAGGTTCTGCATTCCTGCAGGAAGTCTGTTAATTCCAGAAGGTTATCTCATCATCCTTTTTCTTTTTCTCAGTTCATTCAGACGTGGGCCTTTCTCAGTTGCAGCTGTCCTTTCCCACTCTGTAGGTTGCCTTTTGACTTCCTCAGGGTATCTTGAGGAGTATTTCCTAATTTTGGTGTAGTCCAATTTATTGTCTTTTTTGCTATTGTTGTTTCTAGAGCTTTTGATGCTCTATTAAGCGCCCCCTCCTACCCCAGGGGGCCATGAAGAAACTCGCCCGTTTCATCCTGTGGAATTGCAGTGCCGGTGGGGTGGCCCCTGGCCCCGTGGCTGATGAGGGCGGTGCGTCAGAGCTGCCAGCTGCACGCCAGCTTTCAGCTTGTGCCACAGAGAAGCAGGAAATGGTGGCAACTGCCAGTGCTTTTGTTCTATGCATGTTGAAATGATCATATTTTGAAAATAGGTTAAATAACATTAAAATTAATTTCATTTGATTTTTCTATTTTAATGTAGTTATTAGTGAAAGGTTTTCTTAGGCTCCGCTGAGGAAGAAATGCCAATTAGCCACAAAGTTAGGTAGTGTAGAGCTTTATGGCTGGGGCGAGGTTCCCCAGTCCGCAGAATGGGGCCAGGGAAGTCTGCTCAAGCAGGGAATGTGGCGGGTTTTATTTTGGTTGGCTCTCTTCCTGGGAGCTGGGGATTGGTCCCCTTTTAGCAAAGCGGCAGTATATCATTGGTGGTTCTCCAGCACTGGTCGCTATGCAGAGAAAGCCGTCTTCATCCGGCTGGGTTGACGTCAGCCGTCTTTTCCACATTGTAGTTAAGCTGCCGCCAGTTTACCCTACCCCGCCCACCCTAACAATTAGGAAATGTGAAATTACGTATGTGACAGGCGTTAAATTTTGTTGGACGAGTCTGTTCTAGAACCTCATGTTTTGCTCTTCGCATTTAGATCAACAATCCACAATACTCAGCTTTGGTTTTCCTGTGAGATAAGGGGCAAATTTCATTTTTCCTACTTATATCTGAATATTTTGACCTATTTTTTTAATGCTTTTTAAATTTCTTCTCCATACGTGTAGGTTTTAACAAAAGTGAGCCCGTACTGTGTTTTGTTTTGTAACCAAAATTTTCCACTGAAATACCGGATGTTTAGGTCCCTCTTACATAACTTGACTTAAGGTTGTTTTTTCCTCACCTCCCTTCCCTAGTTTTCTGATTGTTCCTTTCCGGGTGGGTCGACTACGTTTGCGACTCTTCAGATTCCCAGCGAGGTGCTGGGCTCCAGAGTAACACAGCACTGGCCGGTCTGAGGCCCCGCCCTTTCTGAAATGACGTGAGGGCGTCAGCGCAGAGTGCACACTCGCAGGAAAAATGGGGCACGCCAGGGGCTGCTCGCGTGGTTCTGTGCCTTGCAACAGCATTTAAAGCGCAATGAGGAAGGCTGAGAGTCTGTCCTCTCGGTTCCTGAAAGAAGTGATAAATCTCGCGTGATCATGGACTGGACAGTCACCATGGAGTTCCATCAGTTTTAGTTTTTTGTGTCCTCAGGTTATCGTCTTTGACATACACAGAGTTTAAATTGTTAGTGCCTTCCTGGGGAGCTGAACCGCTTTATCATCATGTGTGACCCTCTTTGTGCCCTATTAGGGCTGTCGTGTGTCGCTGCCGTATCTGCCATGGTGCCCCGAAACCAGCTTCCTGTCTGTTCGTACTCGGTGATCAGTCCTTTCCCATCCGAAATAGACCACAGTGTTCATTTCCTTTCTGTTTCAGGTGTGTCTCTTGAGAACGGCATATGATGGGACATTTTAAAGTGCGACCAGAAATTTGTCTGAAATAATCAGCTCCTTGATGTTGATGTGACTACAGGCGTGTCTGTGTTTGTCCTTTTTCTGGGACTCGTCCTGCTCGTTTGTTGTTCTTTTCCTCTCCCTGGTTTCTCCCTCTCACTCTTTTGCACTCACTCTTTTTGTTCATTCCATTTTTTCTTTAATAGTTTAGAAATCATTACTAAACTAGTCTCTATTCTTAGCACTTTAGGAAGGAAATCGTACGTATTTACCGAAGCTTAAAGTTAACCGATACCTTCCCCCTTCTAGCAGTACAGGGTGGTCCTTACACATTTCAAACCCCCACCCAACTTACTATGTATTTATTATGTTTTTTAAAAACCCACCTGGACGTCATCACTGTTGAGATAGAAGCTGGTGTGGCCAAGGTGTTCCGTGTATGAAGTTCAAGTCTATGTGCCAGTTCACTGGGTAGAAATGTGTCAGGTCCTGGAGCAGAAAGAAAGTAAAAGACGAGACGAGTCTGAAGGCATCGCCGTCTCAGAGTGTAGAACAGGGCGCGGCGCCTGCCTTCTCACCTGCGGCTGTTGTCTTGCAGGGCGATCTGGACCCCTTGGCATCTCTCAGGTCACTGACTTACCAAAGGTACCGGGCTCGCTCGTGGTGGAAACATGGAAGCCCTTCGACATGACACCCTTCCGGCCTTGACCTTAGAGCCTCCAGTTCATAAAAAGTACCTTTGACTTTGCTGTACACCTACCTCTGAAACCAATACAAATAACATCGAATGTAAACTGAAAGGGGGGAGCAAATTTTTTTAGTTAAAATTTTTTATTTTAAAACTTATACATGAATATTAATTTTTATGCCACAAAAAAAAGGCACTTTTTAAAAACAAATATTGAATATATATTTTTTAGCCTAGTGCTTAAGTCACATTGGGGACACTTGTCCCCAATGTCACGTAAATTGTTAGGACATTGAAATTAAATGTGAAGGATAGTGGACTTTTCCTTGATTTACGGACTCATTAGATTTTATTAAAAGGGACCTTTTGAATGCTATGCTGCGAACAAGGTGGACATGATAGTATTTCTTTTCTCGTAGTCTTCTGAGAAATCCCGTAACAAATAAGAAGCATTACAGACTGTGTGTAATTTATAAAGCCCCACAAGTCAGAGGATGGATTTCCAGAAGGTGAAACTAAAAGTATTATTTTGTTGATCGTAAGTCATATTGATTTGTGTGGGTTTTTTAAAAGATTTTATTTATTTATTTTTAGAGAGGGAGAGGGAGGGAGAAAGAAAGGGAGAGCAACATCGGTGTGAGAGAGAAACACAGGTTGGTTGCCTCCTGCATGTGCCCCGACCGGGAATTGAACCTGCGACCTTCCGTTTTCTGGGACAACACCCACCCCACTGAGCCACACCGGCCAGGGCTGGTTCATGTTTTTGATACCTGATACTTGTTCACTCATTTATTAAAATTGCCTAATGAGTTTTACTATCGGTTTGGAATAAAAAGGTGGGGAAGAAAATGTCAGATTTTTCTCACAGCGGAGCCTGTGGTAGGGCCCTGAGTTAAACCTGTCACATGTGGCGTCCGGCACCCCAGGGGTGGCACTGGCTCAGAGCCCCAGTGAGCGCCGGCGACAACAGACTGTTCCCGCTGGGAACGTAATGCTGTCCATTTTGGGGCATCTTGAATCATTACAATGATTCCCCTTAGTTGGGAATTTTGTTTCTCTTTTAAAGCTTCTTAGTTCTTTGGGAGCCGCTCCTCAAAACAAGGAGAGGAGGGCTTTTTTGTTCCAGGAGCTTCGCCAGAGAAGGCAAGGCCACAGTGTCTCCTTTGAACTTGGAATTGGCTTTTTTGGTATTTTTACTGGCCCAAAATATTCCAAAAGAGTTTCCTTCCCTGTTTTCTGAGGGATGCATCCAAATACACGTGGTGTTCCTACTTCTGCTACCTCTGTGCGCGGTGTTGCTGTAGGAACGTCAGGTGCACAGCTTGCAAAGGATATGGTCGCCTCCTACAGAAGCAACAAAACACCTGTCACTGATCCCACATGAAATTTGTGTGATGCGAGTCCCTGACCCTCAGCGGTCCCTGCGTCACATGAGGTTTCAACCAGGTTCACGGAACAAACATTTCAGTGTCCAGTCTTAGTGTCCTGTTACACAGGCCCTGCTGTGTGAAGGAGACAGCTGCTTGTATCCGTTTGTTAACAAAGATAAGATACTATGCTGGTTGAGTTTTACTTTCAAAAACTTTTTGAAAGCAAAAGACAAGCAGTTTCCATCCATCTGGGTTTGACAGTTACATCCTTCCCTCTCCGAAGGTTCGATCCAGGTGCCAGTTTGCTGACTGACAAAAAGAAAGGAGGCCCGTCCCCGGGGGATGTGGAAGCGATCAAGGTAATAACGGTGCGTTAGAACTCGGCCCAATTTCAGCCCCAAGAGCGGCTGCCACGGGTGTAAGACACACAGATACGTAATCTGAACACCGCCAATGTCCCCCACCGTTGTTAGAACCCAGCTGCTTTTGTGTATAAGAAGAAATGAACTAGAAGCTGTTGTTTGACCAGGCTTTGACCTGAGCCAGGGAAGTGGAGGCAGCTCTGGTTGCCCTCATGTCCCCAGGACGTGAGCTTTTGAACAGTTGGCACCTTTGGACACTGTGCCAATGTTTGCTGTAGTTTTTGCTTCGAGAGATTTACTGTCTCAAAGATCCTGCTTGATAATTGTACAGTGTTGCCTGCTAAATTATCCAGTAACGTAATCCCAGTAGGTAACTCAGTTTGCTGGCATTTTAGGACATATGAAATGATGATTTTTTTTTGTCCTGTTTGAAGGTCTGCATTTATCAATTTTGGAAATGTAATGATTTGTTTTCTGCTCGACCCACACTGGCAAAGGCAGCCTCGCACACTTGAATGGAAAGAGGCCCCTGTGGGCACAGCCCCAGGTGGCAGATGGGGGGCTGGCAGACGAGCAAGCACGCATGCGCTGAGCTGGGTGCCGGATGCGTGAATGAGTTGGGGTGGTGGGCAGTGAGCTTGACTTCCATACAACGCCTGTGCGATCTTTTCCTTTGGGAACTGACCGTCCCTTTGCATACCTGCCAGAGCCCAATGGTCGCTGGGCCATGAGCATCTGGAGGGCCGAGGCTGCTGTTGGGCTTCCGTGCCTTGCGTGGGGCTTGGCACGCAGGAGCCCCATGGGACGCGCACCCACGGGCTGAGAGAGCGCGTTCCCTGACGCCCACGTGACTCTGCCTTTGTGTTTTCCTCCAGGCCCCACCGATGATGGCGAAGAGGAGATGGAAGGGGACACAGTCACAAACGGGTCCTGAGCAGTGAGGCCTGGGTATCCACAGGCCATGCAGGATCGGCCTGGGATAAATCCTGCGTTTTGAATGTGGAACAGTAGCCTCGTTTGTGTCGGCAAAGAGTCCCCGAGCATTGTTGAAATGCCGCAAGCTGCTGCGGGTCATTTCTTAATATACAATTGGAAATTCAGATGCCTGTTTTCTACAAAGAGTAACAATAAAGGACACTCTCTGTGCTGCCAAGTTGCATGTCATTGGGTTGGGCGTGTGGGGAGGTGTGTGGGCGCCTTTAAGTGGGAAATGCAGGAGGGCATCGTCTCTAACTAGACTTCCTGGTCCTCAAGGAAATGCTTAGATCGGGATGTCAGACTCACTATTCCTGGGGGCCACATCAGCCTCACGGTTGCCTTCAAAGGGCCGAAATAATTTTTGGACTGTGTACATGTGACTACTCCTTAACTGTTAGGGACTCGAAATCACGGTCCACCCTTGGAAGGCAACTGCAGGGCTGCTGTGAAAACTTAATAAAACTCGGGAGTGTGGGCTGCCAGTGACTGGGAGAACCTGCCAACCCTGGATCATTCTCTTCTGTGTAAAGAATAGTGAGCTTCATTCCAGGCAGCCGGGCTTTAGGGCTTTACCAGAACCAGCATCCTTTGGAGTTTTTATTTCATAAACATTATGCAAATTCATCACTGATTTGAAGAACTGGAGGGGGACGCAGCTTTCCCTTGTCAGCTGAGGGAATGCAGAGCGGCACGTGCCAACGTTCAGGACGTCGTCACGGGGGAGTCCCCGCCATCCCCATGGGCCGGCCAGGGCAAGGGTCCTCACAACTCCACGCTTTATCACAATTCCCACCCTGTTAGAGCCCATTGACTCTCCTCTGAAAATGGTGGTGCAGGTGAGGGCCTCCACCCCAGAACTTGGGTTCTAGTTGGCAACCACCGTTTGCTCACACAGCTGGCTCTGCTTTCCCCACCGGTCTGTGAACAAGCTGGTTAACTGGGCAAAGGTGCAAGATTACTTCTGCCTACTTGCCATTGGCCCAAGCAAGACACCTGGCTGCATCCCCAGTCAAAGGCTGGGGAACTACACTTCTCCCACCTAGAGGCTGTGGTGAGGATATGGTTGTAAAGTGATGCATTGGGGCAAGTCAGTCTTTTTTTTTTTTTATTTTTATTTTTAAAGATTATTTATTTTGAGAGGAAGAGAGAGAGAAAAACATGTGTGTGGTTGCCTCTTGTGCGCCCCCTACTGGGGGCCAACCAGGCATGTGCCCTGACTGGGGAATGGAACTGGCAATCCTTTGGCTCACAGGCCAGTGCTCAATCCACTGAGCTACACCAGCCAGGACAAATCAGTCTTAACATGGTCAGTCAGTGATGGGATTCTGGATGCTACCTTTGACCTGTTTTGGCAAATAACACCTGAGCAGCTGTATTGAACAATTGTTTGCTGAAATAACTGTGGTTCTTGGCAAGCTAGGGGAGAACATGCCCTGATTGTAGGGACAAAGGTTAGAAAGAATGGGACCACAGAACGACAATATGCGAGGGATTGAAAGGGGACACCATCATTCATGCATTCTAATAACTCGAAATCTATGAAATCCGAGTTGAATAAGCCTGTCATACTGTGTGCATCTGCATGCAAACGCAGATGCACCGTGCTGCAGCTCATATTACAATGGAACCCTGGTTCTTGAACTTAATTTGTTCTGAAAGGCTGCTTGAGAAGCAATTTGTTAAAAAACCAAATTATTCATACTCGTGCATCTTCTCCATCATCACCCGAGAGACACAAAAATGTTTGATCACACAAACATTTTTTCTGTCAATGACCTCGTTGAGAATGAAATTGTTCAAAATGAGAGACAGTGGCCCTGATTGGTGTGGCTCAGTGGGTTGGGCAATGTCCTGTGGACCAAAAGGTCAGCCATTTAATTCCAGGTCAGGGCGTATGCTTAGGTTTTGAGCCAGGTCCCCAGTAGGGGGCATGTGAGAGAACAGAAACATCAGAAACATCGATGTTTTTCTTACTCTCTCCCCCTCGCTCTAAAATTAAATAAAATATGGGAGGGGGGCAGGAGAGAGACTGTCTTACTAAAAAGAAAAATAAAAAGGTGGGAGACATCTGAGAATCAGGGTTTGACTATATTGAAAGCTGCTTCCAGACCAAGTATTACAACCATAAGCCCAAGAAATCATTCATTTTTAGCACAGGTTCTTCAAGATGCCACAAATAAATGAAAACCCACCTTAAAGCAATGAGCGATGGCGCACCTTTTAGGAGTGAAAAGAAAACATTGAGAAGTAGGCTTTAGCCGTGGCCAGATAGCTCAGCTGGTTAGAGCTTTGTCTTGATACGCCAAGGTTCTGGGTTTAATCCCCAGTCAGAGCACACCTGATAGCTCAACCAACGAGTGCATAGACAATGAATTGGAAGTTCTCTCAAATCAGTAAATAACAAATTTTTAAAGAGGTGTAAAAAATTCAACCTAATAAATGTGAAGATCTAATTGTTTATTAAGTGAGTCATGATCAGGCAGCATCTTATCTAGCAACTAGAAGGGCACTCAGAGGGGCTATAAACAAAGTGGAAGGTTTTTACGGTAGGAAAGGTGGGGCAAGGGAGCTACTGAAAAAGGAAAGGGGAGTCTTTGAGGTCTTGCTCCCCTGGTATATGTTGCCAGCTTGGCTCAAATTTAAAATAAAAAAGAAAGAAAGGATTATTAGATGGGGGAGCCTTTTTGGGGGGAAGGAAAGAGTTTTCATCATGCAGATTGCCTCTTCTTCCTGGGGTGGGGATGCAAGATGTGACAGATGCTTTACTGGTGCCTGACCAGAAAGTTCCAGACTAGTTAACTATGTTTCTGGGAGAGATTGAGACAGCAACTAGGTCAGGTATTAAAACTAGGTTTGGTATCATGGGAGCCTATGGTTTTCTCTTTAAAAATTTCTGTCAGCTTTTGAGACTGCTAGATATGTTCACTTCAAAACCTTTCACTCCAAAAGAACCCTCCACATCAAATTACATATAGGATAGGATAAGGTAGGCCTCAGAGGGGGGTGGCAGGTGAGAGTGGAAATGGGTGGAGGGCATTGCAGGCAGTGACAACGGCACCAGTAACCGCGAGTGTTTTGTGACAGTGAAATTGAGTGTTAGAGCCATTGCTGTTATTCATCTCAAGAGGTTTTGATTCTGTAAGGGAGGAGAAACATGAGGATCGACGGGACTTTCTTAGACTAAACGGTAACAGTGGCAGCAGGAGCAGGCTGCCCCGCTTGAGTACAAAAGTAAATTTGGACAAAAGTCCACGAGTAGGTCAGCGATGCTTCCCCTGGGAAGACAGGACGCACCGCTGCGCTGTGCTCAGACAGCCCAGGACTCTCCCGGGCCCTGGCCCCGCCCACTCCCCTGCGATTGGTCAGATCACCGATACCACGCCCCCGACTACATATATACGTGGGGCGGGCCGAGACTGACGGCGCGTAATTCGGCTGAGCTCTGGCTGCCTCGGAACCGGACTGGGAGCAGGTTGCTGCGCGCCCGCTTCTCCAGATGGCGGGGTTGCGTTTTTTGCATGTCACTGGTGAGTTGCCGCAGGCCTCGGGGAAGCGGGACGGCGCTGCTATGTACGGTGCGTCTGCCTCCGCGGCGCGCCGGACCCGGCTCGGGCCTAGGCCTGGGGAGGCCTTGGCCCTCCTGGAGTCGCATTTTCCTGGGCGGTGCCGTCCGGCTTTTTATTTACTTTTTGGGGAAGCAAGCTCTTGGGCTGCGGTTTCTGGGATCGCTGGGCATTGGTGTTTGTCTCCAGCCCTCATTGCCCAGCCCGCCCATACTTGTAACAAACACCCCGCCCCAGCCCCCCACGGCCACCCCTTTCTCTCCGTTCCCGGGGCCTGAGAGGCTTCTGCCCTCCTGAGTTGCAGGAAGTCTTCTCTTTACCCCCAGTAGTATCATTTTTTTAGCTTCTTGCGAACGGTTTTCTTTTTTTTTCCCCCTCCAGTGGGCTCTCTGCTGGCCACCTACAGCTGGTACATCGTCTTCAGCTGCTTCCTTTTGTACCTGATTTTTCAGAAGTTATCAGCCTTGATGCAGAGGCAGCTGGACCGAGCCGGCTACTGTGGGTTAGTAACTGATTGCAAATCCGGGCTGTTAGGAGTAAGAAGTATGGGAAGGAAAGCTTTGTGCGCTTCTGAAATCGATTTTGGTGAACGTGCAACAGATTGTCTCACGTCAGAGATTTTAATTGGGGGGGAGGGGAATCTGCCTGGCGGTGCATGTCTTGTTGGAGGGTTTTTCATTTATAGGATGGGTTAAATTGAAAAGTTCACTCATGGGTCTGCCTGCTAACTCTGAGTTGTCTTTCAGACGTTTGTGAGTGAGGAGAAACTCAGGTTTAGTTCTTCATAGTCATATTTTGATTTATCACAACTCACTCATCAGACCTGACTTCAAATTATACTTGGTTATTTAAAAATCATTCTCTCTGAGCCCTGGCTGGTGTGGCTCGGTGACTTGAGCACCGGCCTGTGAACCAAAGGGTCACCAAGTCAATTCCCAGTGAGGGCACATGCCTGGATTTCGGGCCAGGTCCCCAGTGGGGAGTGCCTGAGAGGCAACCACACACTGATGTTTCTCTCCCTCTCTTTCTCCCTCCCTTACCCTCTAAAATCTTTTTAAAAATAATTTTCTCTGAAATGGTAGCTTTTTTCACAACTTAGAAACTAGTTTGAAGCTACAGTTTGAGGACGTCCCAAAGAAATGTTAAGTGCTTTGAGAATAGCGGCATAATTAAATACAAATGGCGCTCATCTGGGTCACCATGGTTACAGAGGTTGGGGTGGAAAGCAGGTGTAGTGACCAAATAGTCATTCATTCCAACGTGCCTCTCTCCACTCTCCCCAAAGCCTGTGGTCCTGCCATTCTCAGTCTTTTTGGTTGTTGGCTACATGCATGTCCACCACAAAGTTAACAGTACAATTGTAAATCTTGTGTAAGATGCAGGATTTCATGAAGTGGCAGGTGGTGGTGATGGGATTGCACATCAAAGAGGATCGTTTTTAGGAAGCACTACAGAGCGTAACTGCAGCAAAAGGTGGTGTGTTGTGCTACCCAAGTTTGTGGGAAGAAGAATAAAAAACTACACTTGATGGATTTTATTCTAAGAATAGGCCAACAGAAATGGCACTGAAACTTACATTTCTATAAAATGGAAGTGTAGCTTTGTTTTTTAAAGATTTATTTTTAGAGAGAAGAGAAGGGGGGAGAGAGAGAAACATCAGTGTGTGGTTGCCACTCCCCCTGTTGGGAACCTGGTCTACAACCCGGGCAGGTCTACTAACTGGGAATCAAGCCAGCAACCCTTTGGTTTGCAGACCAGCACTCAATCCACTGAGCCACACCAGCCGGGGTGGTTTTCTTTTGAAAGTTTCAGTCAGCTCTACAACCACTGCGCGCGCATGCACACGCACACACGCCTGCATTATTTTTATGATATTTTGGCCCCTTTTTTATGTGGACTCAGTTTAATGGCCTTATTTTTCTACTACCTGTAGGGAATGTTGATCACCTGTAGTAAAAATTGCAGTCAAATCTCAGTTCTCAAATGTCTTGGTTTTTGAACAAAACTTTTGCTTCTCGACCTGACAACTTTGTTCATGCCGACATTGGTGTGATCAGCCAGTCACCTGTAATAATCAGTTTTCAAACCGGTCGCTTCTCAAACAGTCTCTGGAACAAACTGAGTTGGAACCTCAGTTCCATTTTCTTCCCTATTAGATATAATGTCAACTGAAGTAACTTGTTCCAAACCCCTAAATGATTCCGTTTCAATCTTTCTTACATACAGTACATGTCTAATGTACTGTTTAGTCTGTAAGACATATTAAAAACAAAGAGACCATGAAATGTAAAGGAAAAGTTAAACAGGAAAATGAAATGTCTGGTAAAACATGAACATCTACACACACTAGAACTTACCTTTAATGCTGAAAGCGATTGATGACTGAAGGTGGGGAGGCAGGATGGAGGAATGTTATGTTATTGTTTGGAAGGGGAGTCAACATCTTCCATGAGAAACATCAGGTAGCCTTCCCCAGACTTCCTGAATTGGAGTTGCTGAGGGAAGGGTTTCTGGTGCTAGGAACGCTGGCTGTGTACAGTCTGCCCTGTAAGCAGCCAAATTATATGGGGAATGGTAGGCTTCTGCAGGTAGAAACATTTTTGCACCATCTGCTGTCTGTGCTTTAATGAGTCTATATTATGAGTCTGTAGTCTTAGGAATTTACATTTTATACAAATGCTTTTTTAAAAAATATTTATTTTTCGAGAGAGGGGGAGGGAAGGAGAAAGACTGGGAGAGAAACATCAATGTATGGTTGCCTCTCATGCATCCCCTGCTGGGAACTGGCCTGCAACCCAGGCATGTGCCCTGACTGGGAATCGAACCTCAATACTCTGGTTCGCAGGCCCGTGCTCAGTCCACTGAGCTATGCCAGCCAGGGCTACAAATGCTTTTTAAGCTCTTAATTTTTTTTTTTCCCATTCATGGCAGAACCTGACAATGCTGTGAAACGACAAGAGGCCTTAGCAGCCACTCGCCTGAAAATGCAGGAAGAACTGAACGCACAGGTGGAAAAGCATAAGGAGACACTCAGACAGGCATGAAGCGCTTCGCGTAGGTGGCTCTAACGATGTGAGGCTGAGTGAGTGAAGCCGTGTGCACACCCTCGGGTGGGGCCTGGGACCAGCTTGTCTGCAGCACCATCTCCAGTAGAAACAGGGAGTTTCCTGTTGGGGCAGAGACTCGTGGTTCCCTCACAGCAGGCCTCACGTAACAGGTCTGCGTGCGTGTGTAGATGCCACGCCACCAGACACACACGGTACACGTTCTGTGTGCCACATGTGAAGCTGTGTGCCACATGTGATCTGTTCTCCTGGGGGGCCACGCTGCAGTGGATTGAAGGGTTCATTGGGTGTTTTGAAAGGTCTTTCTAAAAGCACAGGGTGTGGTTTGGGGACATTTGTAGAAGTCACACACCACCCCTGAGAAGTGTAGACTCTTTTTCAATCCAGATGTTTACTTCTGGGCTCCTCTCTTCCCTAAGGCAGCACCAGAGCTGGTCCCTGTCTCGGTCCTGTGCCCTCCTCCCACTTTCCTTTTGTTGCTTCTGTGGTCATCCAGCCTGCAGCTGCTCTTCCCAGCCTGCTAACCACACCTGACCCCTTCTCATCACACTGTTCCAGCAGCCTTTTTCCTGGGTCACCTCCTTGCTCATCTTCTGCTAACCCAAAATGCACACTTCCTTTGATCCTTTCAAAGCACGGGTTTGGTCTCTGTGAGCTGCTGGAGGTCACACAGACCTCTGTGAGGAAGGGCCGGGGGTAGAGGCCTTGCTCTCCCCTCCAGGATGCTCATTTTCTGGGACATCTGGTCAACCTACTGGAGCCCCTGCTTCTTTTACTGGGACATCTGGTCGACCTACCAGGGGGCCCCTGCTCTTTCTTCTAATTCTACCTCCCTTCTCTTCTCTCCTTCATTTCTCCCCCTTCTCCAATCATTACATTTTTGGTGTGTCTTCAAACCCCATCAACACATCCACTGGGCAGCAGTCTTAATGGCACACAAGTAGAGTTAGGGGATGTTTTTAGAATCACTGCACTAAGGAATCCCACACACAGTAAGTGCAGAGCTCTCTTTTCTGCACAGCACAGCACTTGGCTCAGGCTCATTATTCTCTGCTTTCTCTCACGCTGCACCATCCTCTCAATAGTCCCCACCCAAAAGGAACAAAGGGTATGAAATAGCCTCTCATTTTCAGGGTCACTTTTGTCATGGGGTCCCCTGGTACTACCCTCAGCTTCCCCATACTGCCAGGCGGCACCCCACTTCAGTGTACAGGGGAGCAGGGCCAGCCCTTCACTGCTAATCTACTGGTCTCTGAGCAGCTTTCTTCTGTTCACCCACACAGCACTCCACAGATGCTGTCTTCAGCTGGAGTGTTCCCTAACTTCTATTCCACTTTCAGGGTGGGGCCACGGCTCCTGTTATTCTAAGAGGCCTACTTTGGATTCACAAGTCACCAAATAGTGGGGGAAAGTGGCTAATTTGGTAACTCGTCACCCCACATCACCATGGCAAAGACCAGGGGCAGTGTGTTCTCACAGAGATACGCACCTCTGTTTGGTGGAAATTATTCCCTCTGCTTCCTCTCAGGTTACAGCCCTTCGTCCGGGGAAGGAGGTGGAGCCTGCTCCTGGAGACCTGGATGGAGAGGCTAGGAAACCTTGCTGGTGTCCACTTAGGCCACTTAGCAAAGTGAACTCTTCAACCTCACTTCGATTGCCTTAATGCACACTTTTTTCACACTGACTAAAAAGCCCAGGGGACATCCCATTTATTTCTGTTCTTAACCTCCAGGTGCATCTTTCCGAGTTGAAGTCAGCAGTGCCTCTTGCCCACACGGGGGCAGCAGCTCACTTCACTTACTACTGACTTGGTCTTTACCACGGGTGAGCTAGGCACTAGATAACAAAAAAATGAAAGTAATGATCCTTTCAGATGTTCCAAGTTCTTATTGACAAGGACAGGCTCTGTGACAGGTGGCACTGAATGATGCCTTCCTTGTAATCAGTGAGCCCACACCAGCAAGGATTACTGAGGCTGGCAAGGTGATGGGGTGGGTTTTTTTTCACATACAGAAAACTTCAGGAAGTAAAAACCTTTAAACTCCGAAAAAGCAGTTTGCAAAGCAAGCATCCTTCCCTAAATTTAAGGAAACCTCTACAAAGAGTGGATTCCTGTAAGTCAGGCATTTATAAAAAAGGAGGCCTTATTATCAACATTTCAGCTCCCTTCTTTTCCCTGCTCACTGTCCCTGACCTGCAGTGACCACAGCTGGCACACAGTGACAGTGGCATCCAGGGTTGGCCCACTCCCAGGCACACTTGGCTTAGTTCCCAGACTGAGGTTGAGCTGCTCAGTACAGTTGCCTCCCCCCCCCAAAAAGGATGGGAAAGTGGAGCCAGAGCCTCTCAGACTGTGTCACACCTGGCAGCAGACAACATTCAGAGCCAAGGGTTGCAGCAGGAGCCCCCTGACGTACCCCAGCCTACACTGCCAGCTGCTTGGGCATGCAGGCTCTGGAGGGACCTGGAAGAGAACTAGGCTGGCTTTGCTTTATGTAGTAAATGCATGTTAAGGATTGAGCAAAGTCTCCCCTCCCCTCAAAAGGGGATCCAGAGCTGTTAGCACCTCAGCAAATGTGACCAAACTTGGAAACTGGGTCACTGCCAATGTCAGGCTGAGGAAACACTGGTCTGGCCCTGATCTAACTTGACAGCTGTTCTTCCCCAAGTGGAAGGCTGGAGATGGAGGGAGCTGCCACGCAGCCAACCTGATTGACAGCCACCACCAAGGCCAGAGACAGCCTGGGACACAAAGTGCCAATCACTGTAAACCACTTTGGGGGACACACATCACAGCAGAGCAGGCCCCCTGCAGCCTGGACAGGGCAGCAGGCTAGAAGCAGTGTTTCCAGTGTGGGGAGGAAGCAGTACTCGGGCTCCCACAGAGGGGGGGGTCTAAGTGAGCCAGAGCCCAGGGCACCAACATACCTCCACCCTTGGCTTCCAGCCCAGATTACCACATACACACCGACTGACGTCCTGTGCTGATCAGCCACTGGCTTGTCTCCTGGGCCACCCTGTTGGATCTGGGGCAGGTCACCCCTGGATCCGCACACTGAGGCCAATAGGGATGAAAGCAAGGCACACAGGTGAGGCCATTGGGAGGGTTCCAGGAAGGCTCTTCAGCTCCAGAAGACATGATGGGATCCACTCTCACCAACATGCAGGCAGCTCCATGATGACACCTGTCAGGACACAGGGGCCTCAGCACCTCCCATGCCAGCCACAGGCTTTACTCACACAGCGGGGGTTCTGAGGGTGAACCCCTGGACAGGACAAAGAGCACAAAGCAGCCTGAAGCAGAGAGCAGGCTTGGCCTGGCCCTTCACCCAGCCAGCACAAAAGCATGGGCCTCACACACATTTCCATGCCAGTGATGAAGCCAACTGGTTATTAAATGTCCTCTCACCAGGGGCATCAACTTCCCAGGCTGGGCCATGCAAAAGCCAGAGCTTCAGATACAGGGATTGGGGATGCTTCAGCATCTGCAGTAGCATCGGGAGCCCAACACGGCACTCACTTTTTCTAATTTGTGGTTTCATTAGGAAAACCCAAGGGGGACTGAGTTGCATGTTGGCCAAGCCCTGGTGGACCCAGACCAACCACTGGCAACAACCCATCATCTCTGAGATGGGACTGGGCCTCCCTCAGACCAAGTGGGCCCACCCACTCAGCAGAAACTGCAGCGGTGGCCTGAGACACCCCCCACACTCAGCCTCAGGGACCTGGGTGACGGCCCAGCAGTGGCACTCTTTCCAAAGAGGCTCCCACCACAAGCCACAGAAGAGTGAGCATCGAAGGCTTGCCGCCAAACACCAACCTGGTCAGGAAGAGCCCGTGTGGACAGGGCAGCAGTGGACAGAGATGGCAGCAAGGGGAGCCAGAGTTAGAGCATGCGTGGCCAGGACTCAGAGGACCAGTGCACCCCCTTGAGCCTGCACTGGGACACGGGACGATGCTCTTCACACACCACCAGACCAAGGGCATTGGGGGGGGGGGCAGTCACAAACCCCAGTCCCAAAGGTCCAGACCAGGGAGGCAGAGCCAGGCAGTCTACATCTTGCAAAGAAGAGAGGAACAGGATCCCAGTGACTCCTTTCCTCAAGGTGGAGTGTGCAGGACTATCTGTAGGTGACACTCCATACATCGTCCTTGGTCAGAAGTCCTCTGCTCTTACAATGCAACCCATTGTTGCACAGCACAGAAGGGCTAAGTCAGCGGGGTCCGTTCCACTGCTTCCCACGGAGTGGTCCTGGGCAGGACACGGAAGAGGGTCAAGGGCCGACTCGACAGCACAGGAAACACCAGTCAGCAGGGGCTGCTCCACAGCTTCCCATGCAGTGGTCCTGTACAGGGAAGAGCTGCCAAGGATGGGCCCAGTCAGTGGGGTCTCTTCTGCTGCTTCCCACACAATGGTCCTGGGCAGGGCACAGTGATCAGGTTCAAGGGCAGAACCGACAGCACAGAAGGGCCCAGTCAGCGGGGGTCCCATCCTCTCCTTCCCATACAGCGGTCCTGGGCAGAACCGCACTCACCACCTTCAGGCACAGGAGCCTGAAAGCTGGCACGTCCGAAGCCGGGGCAGAGCCATGCATCTGGTGTTAGTCAAACCTGGAGGCCTGTTCACAGAGCAGACTTTCTCAGCCACCCACTGTGGGGTGACCACTAATCTGGTGATACAAACCCCTCATTTCTGATGAAAAAA
Organism: Artibeus jamaicensis; assembly: GCF_021234435.1. Taxonomy (NCBI): domain Eukaryota; kingdom Metazoa; phylum Chordata; class Mammalia; order Chiroptera; family Phyllostomidae; genus Artibeus; species Artibeus jamaicensis. Next base: position 2,571,242 of record NW_026522049.1, on the reverse strand, counting down.
ATACCTTGCCTGTTGGCGGGGCCAAGTTACAATGCAGGCGGCCATCCTGGAACCATGGCCCGGTCACTGATCCTCTCCACCACCCCATGGCCTCAGCCTCAGGGCTGCCAGGGCCATCTGGTCAACCCCATGGATGTGACAACAGAGCAGGCAAGAGCAGTCCCTTCAAGTCTCAGGATGGAAGCAAATTCCCGCAAAGGTGCCCCGATGACGGAACGCTTGTGAGGATCTGTCTCCCCTCAGAGCTCCCCCCGCACAGTCTGTGCCAGGTCCCACCTCCACAGTGAGCTGGGTCCCGCTGAGGGCACTTCTGGTGCCCTCTCAGCCCAGGGCCGTTTCCCACCTTTGGGCCCAGATTCCAGGCACGTGGGGCATCTGGGTGGGAAGCACTCTCTTCTCCCATTTCCCCTGGAGCCTCAGTGGGGTCCCACGAGCAGAGAGGCACCATCTGTTTTCTGGTCAACCCGTTCTGGCGCGCCCCCACACCTAAGCCAGAAGTGTCAGCAATGGCCACACTACATCCCCCCCACTAACCTGCAGATACAATCTCCAGAGAACAAATAAAGCGAGGACCCCCTGGGTGCTTCCGGGGTGAGTCCGAAAGCACCGCAGACTCCCTGGAACTCTCGCCCGGGCACTGAGACCAAGTTCCATCCCTTACCCACACTACCGTGTTTATTCCTACCAGGAATTAACCAAAGAGCACGGCCTTCCCAGGCACCAAAACCTCTACCACCTGTGGCTCCGACTGATGAGCGGCTCCTCCTGCCTGTTTTCAGCCGGGCTCACCTTGCCTCCTCTGGGCCAGTTCTCACCTCCACAGCGGTCACCTCCCGTGTCTCCAGCGGGAGGCACTGCCTTCTCCCGTTTTCCGTGGAGCCCCAGTGGGCTGCCACGGTACAAGGGACTGGCTGTTGGCTGATCGGCTGGCTCCGACACGTTAGTCAGAAGTTAAAGCACACCGCAAGCTCCCCAAACCCTACAGGTACGATCTCCAGAGAAGTGAAGTGCGGGCCCCGTGGCACTACCGGGGTGAGCCCAAAAGCATTGCCGACCGCCTGGAACTCCCACCCGGGCACTGCAGCCAAATTCCATCCCTTACTCACTACCGTGATCCATCAGACTGAGGAAGCAAAACCCGAAGAATACACCTTAGACCAAGGACCTAAACCTCTTCACCAGCCGCTGCTCAAACTCACAAACCTGACAGTCAGGGGAGAGCCCCGAAAATCTGCGGAAAAAAATCTAAGGAGCGGGTCCTCACCTTTCCGTGGACTAGCCCGTCTCAGCCCAGGGCCGTTTCCCACCTTCGGGCCCAGATCCAGGCTCCTCGGGCATCTGGGTGGGAAGCACTCTCTTCTCCCATTTCCCCTGGAGCCTCAGTGGGGTCCCACGAGCAGAGGGGCACCATCTGTTTTCTGGTCAACCCGTTCTGGCGCGCCCCCACACCTAAGCCAGAAGTTTCAGCAATGGCCACACTACATCCCCCCCACTAACCTGCAGATACAAGCTCCAGAGGACAGATGAAGGGTGTCGCCCTGGGTGCTTCCGGGGTGAGCCTGAAGGTGCAGCCGACCTCCTGGAACTCTGGCCTGGACCCTGTAACCAAATTCCACCCTTTACCCACTACCGTGTTTATTCCTACCAGGAATTAACCAAAGAGCACCGCGTTCCCAGGCACTGAAATCTCTCTACCGCCCGTGGCTCTCTCACTGCCACACATCCCCCATCAGGAGGGAGCCCCGGAAGACTTTAGAAAAGCTCAACCTCATGAGCGGCTCCCCCTGCTCGTCTGCAGCCGAGCCCATATCGCTTGCCCCTGCCACTCTCGCCCGCCACTCTCGCCCCCCCCCCCCGGCCGGTTCTCACCTCCTGCGTGGAAACCTCCCTCGTCCCGGTGGGAAGCACTGTCTTCTCCCGCTTTCGGTGGAGCCCCAGTGGGCTCTGGTGCTGGAAGGGCACCGGCTGTTTGCTGGCCAACCGGCCCCAACACGTTAGCCAGAAGTTGCAGCTCACCACAAGCCCCCAAAACCCTGCAGATACAATCTCCAGAGGACAGATGAAGGGTGTCCCCCTGGGTGCTTCTGGGGTGAGCCTGAAAGGGCCGCCGACTCCCTGGAACTCTCACCCGGGCACTGAGACCAAGTTCCACCCCTTACCCACTACCGTGTTTATGCCTACCAGAATTAACCAAAGAGCACGGCCTTCCCAGGCACTGAAACCTCTCTACCGCCCGTGGCTCTCACTGCCCCCCACCCCATCAGGAGGGAGCCCTGGAAGATTGTAGAAAAGCTCAACCTGGTGAGCGGCTCCCCCTGCGTGTCTGCAGCCAAGCCCGTCTCGCCTGCTCCCGGGCCGGTTCTCACCTCCGGAGTGGAAATCGTTGTCCCGGTGGGAAGCACTGTCTTCTCCCGCTTTCGGTGGAGCCCCAGTGGGCTCTGGTGCTGGAAGGGCACCGGCTGTTTGCTGGCCAACCGGCCCCAACACGTTAGCCAGAAGTTGCAGCTCACTGCAAGCCCCCCAAACCCTGCTGATACGATCTCCAGAGGACAGATGAAGGGTGGCCCCCTGGGTGCTTCCGGGGTGAGCCTGAAAGGGCCGCCGGCCTCCCGGAACTCTCGCCCGGGCACTGAGACCAAGTTCCATCCCTTACCCACACTACCGTGTTTATTCCTACCAGGAATTAACCAAAGAGCACGGCCTTCCCAGGCACCAAAACCTCTACCACCTGTGGCTCCGACTGATGAGCGGCTCCTCCTGCCTGTTTTCAGCCGGGCTCATCTTGCCTCCTCTGGGCCAGTTCTCACCTCCGCAGCGGTCACCTCCCGTGTCTCCAGCGGGAGGCACTGCCTTCTCCCGCTTTCCGTGGAGCCCCAGTGGGCTGCCACGGTGCAAGGGACTGGCTGTTGGCTGATCGGCCGGCTCCGACACGTTAGTCAGAAGTTAAAGCACACCGCAAGCTCCCCAAACCCTGCAGGTACGATCTCCAGAGAAGTGAAGTGCGGGCCCCCTGGGCACTACCGGGGTGAGCCCAAAAGCATTGCCGACCGCCTGGAACTCTCACCCGGGCACTGCAGCCAAATTCCATCCCTCACCCACTACCGTGATCCATCAGACTGAGGAAGCAAAACCTGAGGAATACACCTTACACCAGGGACCTAAACCTCACTACTAGATGTTTCTCAAACTCACAAACCTGACAGGGGAGAGCCCCGAAAATCTGAGAAAAAAAATCTAAGGAGCGGGTCCTCACCTTTCCGTGGACTAGCCCGTCTCAGCCCAGGGCCGTTTCCCACCTTCGGGCCCAGATCCAGGCTCCTCGGGGCATCTGGGTGGGAAGCACTCTCTTCTCCCATTTCCCCTGGAGCCTCAGTGGGGTCCCACGAGCAGAGGGGCACCATCTGTCTTCTGGTCAACCCGTTCTGGCGTGCCCCCACACCTAAGCCAGAGTGTCAGCAATGGCCACACTACATCCCCCCCATAAACCTGCAGATACGATCTCCAGAGAACAGATGAAGCGCAAACCCCTGGGCACTACCGGGGTGAGCCTGAAAGCGCCGCCGACCTCCTGGAACTCTAGCCCGGGGAACTGCAGCCAAATTCCATCCCTTACCCACCACCGTGTTTCTTCGGACCAGGAACTAACCAAAGAGCACCGCTTTCCCAGGCACCGAAACCTCTCTACCACCCATGGCTCCCACTGCTCCCCCCCATCAGGAGGGATCCCCAGGAGGGCTTAGAAAAGCTCAACCTGGTGAGCAGTTCCCCCTGCGTGTCTGCAGACAAGCCCGTCTCGCCTGCTCCCGGGCCGGTTCTCACCTCCGGAGTGGAAATCGTTGTCCCGGTGGGAAGCACTGTCTTCTCCCGTTTTCTGTGGAGCCCCAGTGGGCTCTGGTGCTGGAAGGGCACCGGCTGTTTGCTGGCCAACCGGCCCCAACACGTTAGCCAGAAGTTGCAGCTCACCGCAAGCCCCCAAAACCCTGCAGATACAATCTCCAGAGAACAGATGAATGGTGGACTACTGGGTGCTACCGTGGTAAGCCCGAAAGAACTGCCGACCTCCTGGAACTCTCCCTCGGGTATCGAGATCAATTCTGTTCCCATACGCATTTCCCCGGAGCTCCCGCGGAAGGGAACAATATGGGAACAATATGAAAGCGGCCACCAGGTGGCGCTGAACACTGGCGCCGAGGTCAGCAGGAGCGATGGCCGCTGGCAAGGGCGCACCTCCCGCCTCCCCCACGCCCTGCCTCATCTTGCTCACCTCGCAGCCCGTCCTTGCAGGGTTCGGAGCTCGGGCAGGGCGTCCGGCACGGCCCCAGGCGTCCACCTTGGAGTTCACCACCGGCATGACGCGATCCTGGCTGCAGCAGGACCATTTGTAAATATATTTTTGGGGGCGGCTGCAGGGATGGGACCAGACTCCCCACGCGATGTCCCCGGCTACTGACACAGGCGTGTAAATTCCCCGGGACCCGAGCACGGGTTCCCCAGGGGCGCACGAAGGGTTCTCGCGCTGCCGGGAGGACTTACCTGCAGCTGGGTGTGGACTGTAAAACGAAAACCATGCAAGTCCCAAAGGACAGCAACGGACGGAGGAGTCATTTTTATTCCACAATAGCTACCGGGCATAACTGGATAGCAGATAATAGTGTTTTTGTTTTGTTTATTTCTCCCCAGGTTTTTGGGGTTTTGCCTGTCAGGAGATAGCAGGCCTTCTCTCCGCACCTCTGAGATCACCAGACCCAGCCGAATCAGATGTGCGCCCGAAACTTATGCAGGCGCAGAAAACCAACCAATGAACCAACCGGGACAGGTGGCCAGATGTGCGCAGACCATGTCCTCGTGGGCAGTTTTCAGAAGCCAGGGGTGCCTGGTGATTTGCGCTTGGCTGGGCACCTAGATGTCACCCCATCTGACCCTGCCGACCCCGAATTCCTCTATGCTTTCCTTCACCTTTTCTATTTCTACCTTAGTTTAGTTCCAACACTGTCTAGTTAAGGCTCCCAGATTAAAAGTAATGAATGTGTCTAGCTTATCCTTTTAAAAGCAGCACTGATATTTTTACTGGATTCATTCTTATCTCTCAAAAGTAATTTTGTACCAGCATTTTTATACTGGGAGTGTTTATGTGTAGGGACAAAAATTTATAAATGGAACCACATAACAGTGAAACATTTCTTCTGGGTCAAAAAACCACCACCAAGCTAAGCAACAAACTGGTAAAGAATATTTGCAAACCAATACAAAGAGGACTTATAAGTCAATAGAAAATGTACTAAGAATGTGAATAGTAAATATTACAGAAAAGAAAGTTTACATGGGTTCTAAACCTATGAAAAGATGTCCAGCCTCATCTATATGAAAGGGACACCATGCAATATCATCCTTCCTCCAGCCCCTGCTTTGGCCTATAAAGGTGGCAAATGTAAAAATAAATTAAAACAAAACTTAATAACATTGACAAGAATATGGGGAACCGTACACTCTCAAATCTCAAACATTGTGGATGGGAGTGTAAGTGCAACCACTACAGAAAGCAATCTGGATATAGCAGAGTTTGAAAGGCACACAGCCTTTACCTCACCAGCTGCCCTTCCAGACACATAAAAGGTGTGAAAGAATATTTGTGGATGTATAACACAAAAGACTGCTAGATCTTACACTATCACACACATTATGGACGATTCCTACAACAGAATACTAGAAATAGACCCACACAAATGTGCAAAACTGATTTTGATAAAGTTGCAGATGAATTCAGTGGACAGTCTTTGTCAATAATTGGTGCTGGAAAAAATGAGAAGTCCATATGGCAAAACATAAACTTTGGCCCAAATCTCTCAGAAAAATTAACTGAAAATAGTTCATGGACCTTAGTTATAAAACCTAAAACTGTAAAACTTCTAAAAGAAAGCATAAAATAACAATCTTTGTAAGTCTTGATTTAGGCAGAGATTTCTTAACTATGGCGGGAAGAGCACGGTCTCTAAACCTCTGCTCTTTGAGAGACACACGCCGTTAAGGGAAAGCGTAGGTTTCTTCCACCCGCATCTGGCACAGGACACCCTGGGGGCAGGTCGTCCTGAGTCCACGCTCCCCGGATCTGTGGTGTCTGAGTTGGTTCAGGTTTTCGTACCGAAGTGCTATCGGCCGTGCAGCTTCTGAACAACAGGAATTTAGATCCCACGATTCTGGAGGCTGGAAGTCGGAGACAGGTGGCCAGTGTGGTGCGGTCCTGGGGAAGAAGCCCCTTCTGGTTGCAGAGGGCCACCTTCTGCTTGTACCTGTCCCCCCCCCCGTGGCAGAAAGAGAGCAAGCCTGCTTTCTGGGGTGTCCTTTATAAGAGCATTCATCCCATTCATTAGGGCTCTACCCTTTCGACCTAATCACCCCCCAAAAGCCCTGCCTCCTAGTCCCACGTTACCTGTGAGACTTCCATTCCATTTGCTGGGTGGGAGGGCACACTGTCAGAATGACCTCTGAGTTCAGGTATGGGCTTTTATTTTTATGTCCTTAACTTAAACAATTTCTTATTTATTGATTTTTAGAACGAGAGAGGATGAGAAAGAGAGAAAGAAACATTGGTTTGCTGTTCTGCCCATCCATGCATTTATGGGTGGCTTCTTGCATGTGCCCGGACTGGGGAATCAAACCTGCAATCCTGGCACATAAGGATGATGCTTCAACCAACTGAGCTATACCCATCCAGGGTGGGACTGGGGTGTATTTTGGGGGGTGGGGCATAAGCAAGGCAAACATTGTATGCAGACAGCCTTGCTGTGGATACTTCGAGCAAACAGATTAAAGTAACGTTTCGAAGAAAACATTTGAACCCCAAACTTCTGCCCTGAGGGCCTTAGCCTCCCCAGTGTGAACTCTGCAGCTGTGAAGCGGACAGAACATTCTCGGTTAGCATCCACCACGGTATGCGATCAGTTTACACCGGCTGATACTTTTCATCTGTTGAGGAAGTGGACCCATTTCTCACCCGAGAGCAGGGATCCATGGCTCGTAAACCTACCTGGGTGTCAGAATCACCCGTAGTGCTTGTTAAACCTCCAGACTCCAGTCCCACCTCCCCTAGTTTCTCGTTTAGCTTCAAGATTCTAGCAGACCATTTTTTAGTTCAAGTCCTCTCATCTAAGAGTATCACCAGCTAGTTAATAAAAATTCCAGGATCATGATGTCATCTTGGAAAATGCTGGTAAAGGTGGTTATTAGAAATAGGTTATTATTAACCAGAAAATAAACTATCTGATCATTACTCTTTTTGGATCTAAGAAGAAACCTCGATGTAACAGGAATAGCTAAACACCACAAGAGGGCGCCATTGTCACAAAGTTCTAGCACTTGGAGCCCTGTGTGGGATTTAATACTACAATAGTCTAAGAAAATGTGTTCAAGAAGGATTCTTTTGTTTATATGTTTAAGGTTTTTTAAAAAATGGCACGAGGCCCTAAGATTATGGAAGCTCAAGAATGAGGTGCAGGGAGGAGCATAAAAAGTATATGCTCATAAAAAGCATAAGTACTTTCCCCAAGTATAAAACAAATGGAGAAATTGAGGATCAATTTCTCGGTTACCAATACTCTGCTAGTTATCTGAGGGCTTTGACTTGTGGGAAATTGCTACTTTTTTTGGAAAGTTAGTTACAATCACATAATAAAAAATTAGGTGGATATTTAAATTATTCACTGGACAGGTTTGCTCACATCTTTCCTTTCAACCAACTCCCCAAAGCTTTCACTTTTGTTTCACGTGCATCCTTGGAGTGTTTTGTTATAAAAGCACTAAAAATTATTCTCTCCGCTCCTTCCGCACCTTGCAGTACCCTTTCTGTCCAGTAGAGGGAGTGCTTACTGCTCACTGTTTCACCTCTGCAGGGTATTTCTTCCTTTGATGGATGATGCTCCATCATTTTTGTCTCTATTCTCCAACTAATAGACACTCGGATCTAATCTGTTACTGTCACAAACAACACAGCGAAGAATAACCTTGTGCAGTTGTCATTTTGTACTGGAGGAAAATTCTCAGAAGTGGGGTTGCTGGATCAGAAGTAAATGCACCTGCAATTTGCAGTTTTGACAAAGCTGCCTTACAAGTGGGTTGCAGGACTTCGCAGCCAGCTGAGGGGGTGGGAAGTGGCAACAGTAGCATCGGAGGGCGCAGAGGGGGAGGGGGTGCTGGCGTTATGGCTGCCAATTTCCTTCTTGTGAAATTCATGGCATAGCCCTGGCTGGTGTAGCTCAGTGGATTGAGCGCGGGCCTGCGAACCAGACAATCGCGGTTCGATTCCCAGTCAGGGCACATGCCTGGGTTGCAGACCAGGTCCCTGCAGGCCAATTCCCCGCAGGGGACGCATGAAAGGCAACCACACATTGATGTTTCTCTCCCTCTCTCCTTCCCTTCCCCTATAAAGATAAATAAATAAAATATTTTTAAAAAATTCATGGCATAAACAACACCATTGCAACCACAACAGACATGTTTGAGTCACTTATTTATTGTCTTGGTGACATTGTGACACTGTTTATGGAATTTTAAAAAATGTCTGTGCTGCTTTTAGGGGAAGTCAGGAGTCGAGGCACTTGTTACCACAGTCCAAGAAAATAGTATTGGGGGCGGTAACTAGAGGTCTGCATGCTTCATAAAGTAGCTGGAGAACATGTTACAAATCCCAGACTCCAGCAACCACCAAGGCCCGGAGAGCATGTCCAGCTAATTTTTTCTTCCTTTCCTTCCTTTTTTCCTTCCTACCCAGAACTTTTCAAAATCCCTCTCAGAAAAAATAATCCACACCAGTAAACATCTTGAAAAGCCAAGCCCTGGTATCCAAGGGCCTCATCTCTGCCAACTGGTACCTAGGTGGTTCTTCACTCTGAATCACCCCTGCACAATTCACGAAGCAGCCTTTCGGCACAGCCCGGAGGCCCTGGGGAGCCGGCTCCCTCTCGGCCAGGCCCAGTCCAAGAGCAAAGGCCAGAGATCCACCCGGCCGGTGTGGCCCGGGCTGGCCAGGCGCTGTGGCCCCAGGGACACGTAGTCTGTGGCTGGCTGTCTCTGGTCCCGGCCGAGATCTGTGAACGACAGCCAGGGCCGGCGGGAACAGCTTGGGAGCATCCGGAGCTGGGAGGGGAGGCTCCTGGCTCCGCAGCAGCTGCTCCCCTGGGTGCTGCTGCGTCGAGCCCCGGGCCCACGGGCTGCCGAAGGTGATGACTGTTTATAAAAACCGGCTGGCCGGGGGCCGTTTCTAACCTTGGGGCCGTACCTGGTCGTTTGCTGGGGCCTGACTGCGAGGATAGTGTCACCAGTAATTATTTATCTGCACCCTAAAATTCCAGCTCCCTAATGCGGCGTTCAAGGCTCCCCTTGTGTCCTGCCTCCCCCAGAGATTCTCCCTGGACATATTCTGCCTCTGACTTCTACACGTTCAGTAGTACCCCTTCGTGCCTACCTAGGATGCAGCCTGCTCCCTTCCAGAACCTTCTGTCCCAGCTCAATCCCCATCACCCATCACGACCTGCCCAAGCCCACCTCAGCCATCCTTAGGGGTCCCTCCTCCCTCCTCACTCAGGACATTTATTTATGTTTGTCAGGGGGTCACCAGACACCCTAACTTTGCTGAGTGAACCCTGATTCCACGAACTGCGTCCTGCTGTCCCCATGCGTCATCAGAATGTTCTAGAAATCTCACAGCTTTGCGACAGGTGCTGAATCACCCCCACAATGATCAGGATGAAAATGTGCCAACAGCATCTCAGCCACTAGGGGCATAGCCGCTCCCTGTAAGGCCACCGAGGCTGGGTGTGCTTGCGGGGGCTGATGCAGCTGGTGCGAGGGAGCGCTGGGCACTGAGGCAGGGGCCTGGGGAGCTCAGAGAACCCCCGACACCCAGGCCAAACCCCAGCCAGTGCATTAGAGTCCCTGGGGCCCGAACCCGGACGTGGGCTCCTCAGGGGACACTTACATATAGTCGAGGGCTTTGGGGGAGGCCACACATGAAGAGACCCCCGCAGGGGTAGAGTGGGTGAGACCCCCCCCACCCTGGCCCCGAGCTTCATGAACCTCAGTTTCCCTGGCTGTGAAATGGGGAGAATCGCAGCACCTCCCACGATGGGCCTGCGAGCCCAGCGCCTCTCCCCCTGCGTTGGGTCTGGGTGGCAGGGACCCACAGTGGCCACCCGGTGGCGACCTTCCCGTTGCTGTGGAAGCGTCACTGCAGATATAGCTGCTTTTCCGTACAACCAGGGTTACGAGGGTTACGTGGGGAGGTCACCCCGCACTGCGGTTTTAGCGGGGTGCCTCTCGCCTGCACCTCACAAGTGCCCAACGACTCAACTGACGACTCAACTCTCGGAACCAACGGCCATCAGCCAGCTCGCCGCCCTCCAGCCCCCGCCCCACCCCCGCCCGGACCCCAGGACTCACCAGCACCCACAGGAAACGCCGCTTCTGAAAAGCTGGGGCCTCCTCGGCGGCTCCCATGCGGGCCTGGCCCCCGCCCTGCAGTGCCCGGAGACCAGCGACGCTCTCTCTGGAAGGATCTGGAATCCGGGAGCCAGGTGGGGCGGGCCTCTGAGGGACCCTCTGCCCGCCCCTCCCCTCCACACCTGTCTCCTTCTTTAGGGGGCGGGAGGGAGGGGGTGGGTACTGTTCTCCGAGCCCCTCCCACTGGGCCTCTGTTTCCCACCCGGACCCAGCAATGCCGTCTGGGTACAGAGGCATCTCCGGCCTCCACGTGGGGCTCTGGCTCCTGCCAAGGGGGGGGGGGGCAGGTGGCCCCCCTCTCACTCCAACAGCCCCCTTTCTCGCCCGGATTGAGATGAACCCCTACCCCACCCCCCAATTCCTAGGCCAGATGGAAAGCGGGCAGTTAGGGGACCCTGGGGTCCGGCGCTGAGGCCTGCAGGGGCTCCGTGGGGAAGGGGGAAGAGGCCAGGCAGGCTCGGGGAGCTGCCCAGGCCCAGGCCACTGCCTCGGGGTCCCCGGGCTCCTAAGGAAGCAGCCGTCCTCCCTGAGGGCCCCCAGGGGCCTGTTGTGACCGGCCTTCGATGAGGCTGGCAACCAAGGTCCCCATGGGTTCCCCCACCTTGGGGCCGCCATGGTGAGGGCCACCCCACTTCGCTGAGGTTCTGGGGTGCTGACTGCTCCGTGTTTCCTGCAGGGTGCTGGCAGCATGTCCCCCCCACTTCAGGGTGCTCCGAGATGGGGTGTGTCCCCCATGGTTAGAGCTGGAGTCATAGCCTGAAGCTCAGGGTGCTGGGTCCCAGCCGCTCCTGCTCTTAGAGACAGAGACACCTGGGGAAGGGGCCTGTGCTCGGCAAGGGGTCCCAGGCACCGCGGCAAGCGCCCCAACCTGTGCGAGGCTGGCCTTTCTGAGCAGCAGGCGTCTCCCAGCCCGGGGCTCAGCTCCCACCGGGTAGCCACTCCGGTTTCCCGAGGGACAGAGGAGGCTCAGGAGGGCCAGCCATCCTGCACCCTGAGTCTCCCCGACCTTCAAGGGCGTCCGGGTCAGCCCTTTGCAAACTTTCACCGAAAAACCCTTTTTCCTTAAACCACATCAGACCTGGACATTCATCCAATCAGCGGAACCTTGAGAAGGGCGAGCGAGCGAGAGTGGGTGGGGGGCGCCCCGGTGCCTGCCCACCCTATTCCGAGACCCCCAGCGCAGCGCCCGAGTTCCGAGGACCAGAGCGGAATCCTCTGATCTGGTGCTGTGTACGGACGGCCTGTTCTCCAAGGGCACCCAGCGGACAGGCGGACTGGGCTGCAGGCCCCGCCCAGCCCGCTCTCACCCTGGAAATCCTTTCACACCGGCCTCCTCCGCGGCCTGCAAACCGCACTCTGCCCACTACCGCCGAAGCCCTGATGTGCCCAGTGTTCCTGGTCCGACTGCCAGTGAAACTCAGTCTCCTCTTCCTCCTCGTGGTCCATCTGTTCCCGTTGAAAAAGCTGACTCTAAACTTGTGGGGAACGAAGAACCCTTTGTGAATTGCCTTTGGAAAGGGAGATGAGGGAGAATTGCCTTAATAATATGAGAATTATTATTCTCCGGGCTGCCAGCTCCTTGCTTGCGGTTTTTTCACATAGTCCATGTTCTGTCAGCTGCTTGGCCTGTGCCCCCTTTTCTCTCTCAAGGCACGTGTCACCACCTCCGGGAAGCCCTCCCTGACTCAGTTTGCTCCTGGCATACACCCAACACTCAGCACAGGGCATCATGACTTTGTCTTATGTCTGAGACCCTGACTGAGGACTTAACACATCCTTGTGCCCCCAGAACCCACGCTAGGGCCTCAACGGGCCAGGGCCTGAGGGGGGATGAGTGAGGAGGCTCACATGCCTTCCTCCATGACGGTACTTGTAGTGGCCTAGACTCTTGTAGCTGAGAACTGCCCTCTGTAAGAAGGCGAGTGGGGTGAGGAAGGACCTTAACTTACAGATTCATGTAATGAGATGCCTGAGGTTCAGCTTCAGGTATGGTTCGATCCAGGGTCTTGCTCTTCATCACTCCATTTTGGCCTTATCACAGGCAGGACTCTCCCCATGAGGGGAGCTGGAAATGTCCATCCTGCCAGTTTACAAGCCTGTGGAAGGACAGCCCCTCTGTTCCTATGGTGTAGCAAGGTCTCCACCCAGACTGGGGGTCCAAAGACAGGATCTTCTCCGGGAGAGGAAATGCTCTGGCCATTCTTGTGAAGCAGGGAGCTGAAGGGGCAGGCCGAGGAGGAGAGGAGCTCACTGTGCTACCCACGATGATTCTGGGCATGAAAGTCTAATACGATACTTTGCATTTCCTTTATTAATCATTTACACATCATCTACTTCCGAAAGAGACCTGAGGCCACAAAATGACTTTGGCCTTGCACCGTACCTTCCACTGGGTGCCCGCAGTGAAGGACTGGGGCCGAGAGAAGGGGAGTGCCCGGCCGGCCGAGGCCACCAGCCAGCGAGGCGTCCTGAACGAGGTGCCCCGTCGCCCGCACCAAGATCGCCCTCCTGGACTGGAAGAGCTGCTTGGCTTCCCGCTCTCCCAGTAGAACCAAGAACACGCAGAGTGGAAGTGTTGCCGTGTCTCTGCTGAGGCTGTCTTCTGCCCTTGACCTTCATTTCCCTCCCGCTCGTCTCCCTGTACGGTCGCGTGGCTGCGGTCTCCATGCCAGGCAGACCCCGGAGCCCCAGGCGCCTGGGGAGAAGCGTGTGGTTGTTACTGCTGCTCTCGTTTCCGTTGCTAATCAGATTACATGGGTATCTACACGTATCTGCATGTATGTGTGTGTGTGTGGACATAAGAAGTACAGATACAGGAAAGCCAGCTGGGCTCTGTTGCAGGAGACCCTCGTTACCTCGTGGAAGCCACTCGTGGGGCCACTTCACAGGCTGGGAAACTGCTCCCCAGAGAGGCCCGTTCACAACAAGCCCAGGGACAATCAGCGAGTGAGACAAGGAGCTCTGAATGGAAAGCCCAAGTGACAAAGGGCCTCACACTTTGTGGTGGCCCCATTCAGTCTGAGAGGAGGCTGGTGGGGGGAACCGGGAACAGAGGCGGGACCAGCTCTTTCCCCACCATGTGGGGTTCCCAACTGTCAGTCAGCCACGGGAGGCGGGGCTAGCGCTCCTGACCTGTCAATCATCCCCAGGTCCCAGGTCTGGTCTGGCAGACATTTTTTTTTCCCCCTGAAAAACTAGAGATTTAAACCAGTGATAATTTTCTGTTTTTGTATTTTTTTTAATTTATTTTTTATTTTAAATTTTTTTATTGATTATGCTGTTACAGTTGTTCTACTCCCCCCTTCATTCCCCTCCACCCTACCCCCCATCCCCACCGTTATCCCCCCTTTAGTTTATGACCATGTGTCTCAATTCCTTTAGATTCTATATTTCCCATGCTATTCTTGGCCCCCCATCTATTTTCTATCTACTGTCTATGCTACTTATTTTCTGTACCTTCTCCCCCCTCTCCTCCTCCCACTCCCCTGTTGCTAACCCTCCTTGAGATCTTCATTTCTATGTTTCCGCTCCTGATCTAGCTGTCCTTTTAGTTTGCTTTTGTTTTAGGTGTGGTTGTTAATAACTGTGAGTTTGCTGTCCTTTCACTGTTCATGTTTCTTTAACTTCTTTTTCTTAGGTAAGTCCCTCTAACATTTCATATAATAAGGGCTTGGTGATGATGAACTCCTTGAATTTGATCTTATCTGAGAAGCACCTTATCTGTCCTTCCATTCTAAATGAAAGTTTTGCTGGATAGAGCAATCTTGGTTGTAGGTCTTTGGATTTCATGACTTGGAATACCTCTTTCCAGCCCCTTCTTGCCTGTAAGGTCTCTTTTGAGAAATCTGCTGACAGTCTGATGGGGACTCCTTTGTAGGTGACTGTCCCCTTAGCTCTTGCTGCTTCTAGGATTCTCTCCTTCATTTTAATCTTGGCTAATGTAATGATGATGTGCCTTGGTGTGTTCCTTCTTGGGTCCACCTTCTTTGGGACTCTCTGAGCTTCCTGGATTTCCTGGCAGTCTATTTCCTTTGCCAGATTGGGGAAATTCTCCTTTATTATTTGTTCAAATAAGTTTTCCACTGGTGGCTGTGCCTTTCCCCCTTCTGGTACCCCTATAATTCGGATGTTGGAGCGTTTAAAGATGTCCTGGAGGTTCCTAAGACTCTCCTCATTTCTTTGAATTCTTGCTTCCTGACTCTTTTCTGTTTGGCCATTATTTGCTTTCTTCTGGTCCACTCCATTGATTTGAGTCCCAGTTTCCTTTTCATTGCTATTGGTGTCCTGTGCAATTCCGTTCATTTCAATTAGTTTCGCCTTCATATATTTGTCTAATTTGTTGGTATAATCAACCAGTTCTGTGAGGATCCTGATGACCAGTGTTTTAAACTGTGCGTCTGAGAGTTTTGCTATTTCTTCATCGCTTAGATCTATGGGCTCTGGGGCTTTGAGATATTCTTGCGACATTTTTGGTCTGTTCTGGCCCTTTAAGTGTGAGAAGTGGTGCCTTGGACTCCCAGGTCGCTGGGTTGTGACGCTGTATGTGGGGGCGTGGTCAGAGCGGGGAAATGGCGGCGCCCTCCACTGCCGCTTGCCGCGGGGATCCGCCGTGCCCCGGTCCAACTGCCTACTCCCTCGCCTGTCCGCTCGCGCACAAATAGACGACCACAGTCAACACGCAGCACCACTTCCCCGCCGTCTCCTCCGCGGTCGCTCGCCTGGTGGCTCGCTCGGTAGCTCACTAGGTCCAACCCTGCGCCTGGATTCCGCAGGCCTGAGTCTGTCTGACCGAGACCTCCCATGCAACCCCTTACCAGCCGCCGGTTTCGCCCCTTACCGGTCAGGCTGAAGAATTTGTTGTTAACGGACTTCCGAAAAGTTCAATTTTCCATGTTCTGGCTGTGTTTTCTGTTGCTAATATTTAGTTGTCTCTAAACTTGGTTGTGTGAGAAGGCACGGCACATCCACCTATGCCTCCATCTTGGCGGAAGTCTGGGCCATTTCTTTTTTTTTTTTTTTTTTTTTTTTGTCTCGTTGCACCTATTACATTGAGGGACGGAACCTTAGGTGTTCACCAGGGCGGGGCCATGCAGTGGCTGGGTAGTGACGCTGTATGTGGGGGCGGGGTCCGAGAGGGAACCAGGGTGCTTGTTCCACTGTTTGTAGGACCTCCGTCCCTTCTGCCACCTCTCCCAAGCAAACTAGGCCTTTCTGGTGCTGAGTCCTGTGTGGGTGGGTTTGTGCACATTCTAAGACCCTGTGGGTCTCTCCAAGGAACTCTCCTGTGAGGCTGGGAGTTCCGGCACCTCAACACCCATAGGTGTTTTGAGGCTTTATTTCCCAGCACTGGGACCCTGGGTTGCGCAGTCTGTCTCGTTCCCCAGTTTCCCTTGGTTTATCTGCATATGAATGTGGGACCACCCGGTCCACCAGCCACCTTGTTCACCATGCCAGGCTTCATAATCGCTATCTCGCTGGGTCTTGCGTGGTCATCTTGTGCCCCAGGGGCTTGTCAGCTACTGCCTTGCGTGCATGGTTCCATTGCATTTTGTGTTGTGACCCTTCTTTGCCCGCCTCAACTCTGCCCCTCCTACTGGTCTGGATAAATGTGTCTACTTTAACTCCTTGCTTATCGGACTTCCATACAGTTCGATTTTCTGTCAATTCTGCTTGTTATTTTGTTTCTAAATTGTTGTTGTCTTTATTTTGGTTGTGAGAGGAGGCACAGCGTGTCTACCTATACCTCCATTTTGGCTGGAAGTCTTCGCTATTTTTTTTTTCTGCTTCTGGTTGGTTCTGAACCGACTACTGGCACCCAGGGCAGTGGTTCAGTCACTTCCAGCATCAAGATTTTTTTCACTATGCTCTTGGTAGAGCCCTGATATGTTATAAAACAGGTAAAAGCAAACGGTAGTGCTTCAGGCAGTGTAAGTCATGTTTCCTTATAAAAATCCGGAAGCCCTTTTGAGAAGACCAAAGGCTCTGTGAAACCAGGGTGAATCCACAGGTGTAGCACAAAACCTGGTTTTCAGCAAATTTAATGAAGGCTGCACCTACAACTTTGGGGTTCCATCTGCCTTCCAGTGCACGGCATTGTTATTTATGCTAGATAAAAATAAAATGAATGTGATATTCTGCC
Source organism: Artibeus jamaicensis (assembly GCF_021234435.1). NCBI lineage: Eukaryota > Metazoa > Chordata > Mammalia > Chiroptera > Phyllostomidae > Artibeus > Artibeus jamaicensis. The sequence continues at coordinate 2,554,612 of NW_026522049.1, read as the reverse complement.
TACTGAACAGGTTTAGGGCGTGCCTGCCATGTGTCAGGCACGGTTCTAGGTGGGGAATACGTCGGTGAACAGATAGACAAAGGTCTCTGCTGTTGTGGGGTTTGCCATCAGTCCGGGGAGATGGGACAATAAACTGCATAAGGGAGTTACACAGTGTACTTGAAAGTGGTGAGTGCTATATAATAAACAGGAAAAAGGGAATGGAGCACAGTAAAGGGGAGTTGAAGGGGTGCAATTTAATTTTATGAAGATTTTTATTTTTACATGGGAAGGGACGGAGAAAAAGAGGGACAGAAACATGGGTTGTGGTCTCGTGTACCCCCCCTACTAATAATGTTGGCCCAGCCTGCAACCCAGAAATGTGCCCTGACTGGGAATCGAACCAGCAACCCCTTAGTCTGCAGGCCAGCAGTCACCCCACCCACTGAGCCACACCTGCCAGGGTGAGAAGGGGGTAGTTTTAAGCAGCCTTGTTGAAAAGGCAGTAGTATTTGGGCCCAGGCTTCACGGAAGTGGCAGGGATCGTGGGTTCCTGACAGAGGCCTGGGCCAGGTGTGCGTCCGCCGTGTCTGAGACGGCAGCAAGCCCGCGTCTGGGCGTCTGCTCAGTGGCGGGTTTCCGTAGACACACGGGCCTGTCGGATTTGGTGCAACTGAAGAAATGTGTTAATGCCCCTTTGTATGCCCCTTCGTATGTCCTTGGGGAGGAGGCGGTGGGTCCCCGGCAGGGGCCAGTGCGGGGACCGCCACTTTGGTTCTCACGCCTCTTTCCCCATCTCTGCTCCGTACCCCGCAGCGCCTCCCGGTCCAGAGTGGGTCCAGCAGGAGCTCGGCCGCACCGCGCCCTGGACCCCGGTGGTCACCGAGCGCTGGTTTCCCTGCTCCAACCTGAGCCGCCAGTTCCAGCTTGACGGAGTCGTTTTGGTAAAGCCTGTTCTGCTTCTCTGGGTGTTGACAACTGAGGCCAGAGCTGGTGTGTGTGTGTGTGTGTGTGTGTGTGTGTGTGTGTATGCGTGTGCACACTTTAACAGACCACATTTCATGAGTGTAGTTCAATAATATGAAAAATGAATTACATAACTGTGGTTCCAGGTGGGTACTGGACTTATGACTCCGGAAACTATATAAGTGTCCACCCACTACGCCGCACTCGTGAGACGGACATAAAATAATACTGAATGTCAACTGTAATTAAAAAAAAAATTCTGAAGAAGCAAATTTACAAACCAGTAGGATCGTGTTCACCAGAAGATGGACAGGAAGTTGGGTCGGTAAGGACGCACAGGCAGCGCGCGATCGACGGAAGGGAACAGAAGGACGAAAGGACGAGGAGATAAACGGACAGCTGGTCATATGTCACATAGACGGAGAGGCAGGTGCATCAGAGGGACCCAGGCCGATGGGGAGACAGGGAAGGCGGGGTGCAGAGGTGTGTGCACAGGGAGCTGGAAGAACAGACGGATGGACGGGGGCGGGGAGGCTGAATGAGGAAGGGGGGACTTCCTTTCAATAGCGCCCGCCCCCCGCTCCCCACTCCGTGACCTCCCAGGTGGGCTGTAGGTCCCTCCGGTAAGTACGCGCGCGCCCCGCCCACACCTGCGCCGACCCCACCCACTCACCGGCCAGACCACGCCCACTCGCCCGGTGGTCCAACGCCCGGGGGCGGGGCCTTAACCAGCCCCGCCGGAAGTTCATGAGCTGGGTGCGGCTGCGCGAATGAGGACTGACGCTAGTGGGGGGAGATGCTCTGCTGGTGCCTAAACAGCTTCTCTGCGCGGCGCAGGCCCTTCTGGGTCTCAGTCCCGTCACAGTACGTCCCGGTCACACCTGAGGCACCCAGAGCGCCGGCCCTCGCAGGTGAGCCGCTGATTGTGCGGACACACCGCCCCCTAGTGGGAGCTGTGGTCTCCTGCACAGCGCGCGCCCTCGCTGGTGTTTTCACGCTGGTTTGGTTAACCTGTCTCTCGCCCAGAGAAGGCGGAGCTTTGCCTTACCTGCCACCAAAAACTGAAGGGGGAGAGGGCAGGCTTCTTTCTACACAACTGTTAATGGTTCCTTTCTGTAACGCCCCTACAGAAAGAACTCCATCAAATCTGAGAAGAAATACCAAACCCCTGTTGAAAGGCATTCTCCCAAGTCAGCCAGTACTCGAGAATGTAACAAGAAACTTAGGAATGAAGCTAAAGGGACGTGAAATCTAGATCTTAATTACGGACTACAGAGCACTGAATGTTAAATTTCCTGATTTTGATTCTGTGTATCTACACACATTTTCTGAACCATTGAAAATCAGAAAAAGAAAAATGGGTATATATAGAGCGAATATACTGTAAAGCACTTGGGGCAAAATGTAAAGAATTGGTAGATACAACATCCGGAAGCTCCTTTGTACTGTTCCTGCAACTTCTCTCCAACTTTGAAATTACAAAACATTTTTAGAATGTGGCATCTGACAGAACAGACCTCCATCAGCAGCCGGACCCACCAGGGTTCTGCCACTTCCTCGCAGAGACCAATCAGCACATAAGCATGGTGGGCGCACACACACCCAGGTCAGCACCAGCAGTAAAATGCAGACAGGTGTGCAAAACGCAAGTGAACAGCTCCTTCCCTCACTACTCAACAAGAGGCACAGGCCCAGCCCAGCATTCTCCCCGCTCCCCGCACTTGCAGTTGACCCACAGCATCGGCAGGTCCTAAGCTCAGAGCCATCCACCAAGGGTCCAGCTGGCGAGCTCTTCCTTCCCCAAGAAAGAACCCCTTCCCCTTGTTCCATCGCACCCGACCCCACAAACGACACAGGCAAAGTTGTCGATGGTTTATTGATAATATTACAGTAGAAAGATTCAAACAGCTCCACGTGGTGTTTTGAAATTCATCCCGACTGTAGGCTGAGTGACCTGCAGGTTGGACAGACTGCCGAAGTCCTGGAACAACAAAGTGGGTTCAGTCGGCCACGCCAGGGACATCTGTGGTCGGAGCTGCAGGCCCACTCCCCCGGCTGTGCTGGGCGCCCACCAGCTTGGGGTCAAGTTGCTGGGATGCTAAGAAACCCAACAAAGGGCCTTCTCCTCCCCACCTCAGAATTAAAAACTCACAAGGTATCTACTGGAGATCTCAAGGGCCCTGCACTTCAACAGTCAGCTGTTAGACGGCTGTCCTGTGTACTGAGGGGTACTTAACAGCACTCCTGGCCTGTCAGTGTCTGCTAGGGTCCCCGAGCTGTGACAACCAAAACATGTCCCAGGGTGGGGGTATCTCTCCGAGAATCACCGCACCAGGGCACATGTGGAGCCGCTTCCTTTCCGGGACCAGCCTCGGGGAGGCCGGCTCACAATTGGCAGGTGCTGGGCCAGCAGCATGTGAGGGATGCACCCATGTGTGTGAGGTCAGAGGACAGGCCGGGCCCTACCTTTACACAAGCTCAGTCTGACTGGGTCAAAGAACTCAGAGGCCCACCAAATACCTGAAACAACTTCCCATTTTATCCTCCATAACCAATCTTTACAGCTGAAACTAGAAGGCTGCCTTCATAGGACGCTCTAAGTGTACTGGAAATGCCTTTCTGAAGCTAGGTTGTAGGGACATGGAGTTCATTCTATCTGATGTCCTTCTGAATGTCTTAGGCAGTTCATGAGGATAAAAAACAAAACGTGAAGTTGCTCTAAATCATCAACTGCCTAACTGGACTCTGAAGTCCGTGCTGGGTTCACCACACTTGCGAAACTGTGAAGAGAAGCCACAGAATAGACACACATGGCCCTGTTCTTGGGACACTGACACTGAGTGGTGCCTGGTAGCAAGTGCCTGGCGATGACACCATGGCTCATGTGGGTGGTCAGCACACAGACAAAGAGGGAATGAAGTCCCCAAGGGAAAGCTCAGAGAATGGAAAAGAGGAGCAGGGCTGCGACCACGGGGGCAAATGTGAGGACCCAGCCACAGAACTGAGGGTGAGAGAACTGTGCATGGAAAACACTAAGAACACCCAGTATTACTACAGGCGGGAGAAAGCCACTGGGAAGTCCTACTCGGGGCCTCACTTACGAGGAGCTTCAGCATCTCCTTGGTGTCAGGGTCAACCTCAATGATCTCCTGATCCAGGGCTGAGACCTAGAAGGAACAGGAAGGCCGCAAACATCCATCCATGAGCTGTCTCCCACCTTCCCGCCCCTTCCTTCCCCAGCATTCTCAAATGAAAAGAGAGGGGGTGCTCATAAAGGAGCCAGGATAGATCCCACAAGGGAAGCAGTCGGCTTATGGACCACAGGCCCCAAAGTGTGGTCCCCAAGGACCGGTTCTTCTCCATTTACCCTCGCTATCATTTTACTGGTATTCAAAAAACCAAAGACCATGTTACAATTCAGGAACACTTGGGGCGACGCAAAATAATCAAACCAGAAGACATGACAAGATAAGGGCATATGGATCAAGGACCCCCTTCTTCAACTCAGCTGCGGTGCCTTTTGAAACCAGGCACCTGGCAGGGACCCTTTCCTGGGAGGGGGCGGAGACCCAGACAGCTCACCTCGGGAACGTAATTATCCCTCCGCTCTCTCTCCTCCTCCTGCAGCTTGATGGAGATGCCTCTCACGGGACCTCTCTGAATCCGCTTCATCAGATGCGTAACATAGCTGCAGAGTTCAAACGCCCAAGAATACCACTGAGAACAGGTGCAAGGGCACAAGACATCCAGGCAGACAAGCGGCAGTTTTAGTTTTTCCCACAGTGAGAAGGGAGAGGATTCGCCATCCCAAGGAGCCGAGACTCTGGACCACACACTGCTCCGCTGCCTAAACATGCCTATCACAACCGCCATCCCAATTCTGTCAAAGCCATTAGATTCTTAATGGTAATAGAAGAGTCCAATAAGAATAATGCGAGCCCTGACTGGTGTAGCTCAGTGGATTGAGCGCGGGCCTGCGAACCATGCCATCGCGGTTCGATTCCCAGTCAGGGCACCAGTCAGGGCATATGCCTGGGTTGCAGGCCAGTTCCCAGCAGGGGAACGAGAGACCACCATACATTGATATTTCTCTCTCTTCCCTTCCCTTTCCCTCTCAAGGTAAATAAATAAAGTCTTGAAAAAAAATAATGCATATACGTATATGCAGAGTCTTCCGGACGTCTGAGCGTGGCCCAGCTGTCACAGCCAGAGGTGACAGTCCCAACAAGAAACCTTGCAAAACCCCAGGGCCACTGGGGAGGCTTGCGCTCGCGAAACCCTTTGAGCTAAGACCCCGCTCGGCTCCAGCCCCACTTCGGGAACGGCAGACCCAGGGCAGCTCCCGGGCTTCGGCGGCACACCCCACTCACCCCGCTATCTTGTTTCGGAGCTTCTTGCTGGGGATAATGGCGATTTCCTCGCACACGCGCTTGTTGGTGTGGAAGTCATTGCCCAGGCGCGTGTAGTACTTCTCGATGATGACCCGGGCCGCCTTCTTCACGGTCTTGGTGCGAACGCGGCCCTGCGGGTGGAGAAGACAGGGTCATTGCCAGCCAGGACACCCCTCCTGGGGAGAGCGCGGCATCACGTCCCGGACCACATCAGGGTCTGCGGGCTGGGGCTGAGCCCGGGAGAGGAGAGGAAAGAAAAGAGCCGGCCGGGCGGTGCTGGAGCACGGGGATCAACGCGGGAGCCAGTGGCCCATAGAGTCTCTGGCCTGACAGGGCCCGGTGCCCCTCCTTGCGGGCTGCAGGCAGCGAAAAGAGGCAGATGGAAGTTGATTGCGAGAAACAACAGCTCCAGGCCAAGGAACCTACCATCTTGATGGGTCCCTGGTGAAAGAGGAAACAGGAAGTACAAGAGAGGCCTATAAAGCGCAGGCTAGAAAGCCGCTTCCGCCTTGGCCTAGACCTGCGGAGCCTACCCGGGCGCGAGGCAGCGACCCCTAGTGGGGCGGGGCGAAAGCGCAAGCAGTCAGCCACCGCGGGTGGGCGGGGCTCCCGTCTTACAGGCCCCGCCCCCTAGCGTATCCCTGCGCTTTCTCAAGCCCCTGGGTTCTGTGACCAGAGAGCCTCCTGCTGTATGTGTCCAGGCCAAAAGGGGTGCATCTCTTCCTCATATACCAGGGCGAGGGAGGGAGACTGAGTCAGTCCTTGGAAAGGCCACTTGGTGGCATGGAGAGGTGAGGAGGTAGGAGATGTCCCCCCCCCCAGTCTGCAGAGATTTGTCCTGTTAGGTTGGTGGAACCCAAGTATAATTGGGAGAGGCTTATCTCATTTCTCCCCAGCCCACAGGAGGGACTTTCTGTCCAATTTCTAAAGCATCACCATCCTTTTACGTCTGCATCTCTTATACTGTTTTCTGCGGTGTATAATGCACTCCGGTGTATAATGCACACCCACCTTTTTGGCCCAAACTTTCAGGAAAAAAAGTTTTCACTTTTATTTAATTCAATTTTTATTTGTGTTTAAGAACTTGTGTTTTTATTATAAAGGAATTTTAGCAATTTTGAACGGTACAAGAAATTTTATGTAACAATTACAAAATACAAGAGCAGATACAAGGCATTTCACGTACTACTCATATGTAAATAGCGCACCCTTTTTTACCCTAAAAAACTTGGGCAAAAATGTGTGCATTATCCATGGCCAAATACAGCACTTGTCACGGTGACTTCGTTTTCTCATCCGGCTGAGCTCCATGACAGCAAGGGCTACTTGATTAAGCTACTCACCTGAACAGTGTGCCCAGTACAAGGCATGCTTTCAAACCAAGGGCCGTTCACTTGCAACACTCCCAACCATTGAGGCACCTTCTGCCTTCAGGCTGTTCCTGTCATGCACCCATCCTAAAATGAGGCCCTCTACACCCACCAGCCCTGGCCACCTTTGGGGGCCTCAGTTTCTGGAGTATCCTGTCCCCTCCCCCCTACTCTTCTAGTCCCAGGCCCTCCCCCAACTGAAGGGAAGGCTGGGCTGGCCAGGTTGGGTGAGTTAAGGGGCAGAGGGCTAAGCCACATCCTTCAATGTCCCTACTCGTCAGCTCAGTCCCGTCATTCTGGACTAATGGGAAATGAAGGCTGAGGGACAGGAAGCCCCTCTTCTGAGGGACAGGGAAGCCCCTATACAGCATAGGGGAGCAAGAAGAGACCAAAAGGGAGGGTAGGCATTCCTTTGGTAACACTGCAGCCACTTGAGTTACCAGCAAAGGTCAAACCAAGCTGCCGCCAGGCCCCCAATGAAAGGTGAGGTCTCTCCTTGGTGAGGGACCCCTGATCCCCGGCCCTCCAACCCTGAGTGAGTTGCTGCACTTGTCACAGAAAGGCCCTTCAGCATGGAGAGTCCTGGGCACCTCAGCCTAAAACGCACTCTTCCGAAGGATCAGTCTGTCAGACTGGCCGGCTCACAACCCACCTGACAAAACCAGTGGCCCTCTCACCAATCTAGGGAGCCTGAGAGGGCGAGGGCTGGTGACAGGGCTCTCTGGAGAGTAGTGAAAGTACCACGAACGACTCCCTCCCTCGAGGAAGAGAACTGGGTCGGCCCGGTGAGCCTGTGAGGACAGGAAGCCTGTGGACATGGGGAAGAGGCCCGAAGCTCACAGGAAAAACCAGTCAAGCGGCTTGTGCTGATGCCGGAGCAGCTGGGCCCCAGTGCCACCAAGCTGGGTCTGGGACTGAGGAGGAGGAGCCCCCAAAAAGCCTATGTGAGGGCTTTTTATACTTGGACTAGTGGTACCCACCTGCCAGAGAGGCATCTCCACGGTGCACTTGACCATGGAAGTGACCAAGAAGTACCTACAGGGACAAGTCTCCCACAGGGTCCCACCACCCACCTGGGCTGGAATCTCATCACAGGAAATCCAAGGAAATGTGAGTTTTTACTCTGGAGTCTTACTTACGACCCCACTGCTCCCCAGGGCCCACCCTCAGACACAGAGACAAGAAGAGAACTCTGCTGCAACGTGTTTATTATGTGCCAAAAAAAAAAAAAAAAAACCAAACAAACAAAAACTACACCACAGCTTACTCCACACATCTGCAGGAGAGTGCAGTCTTGCCTGCATATACTACAATGAGGTAGAGACTTCACACACAGCTTCACAAAACCCACAGAGTAGCTGGGATATGCAACGGTGCAACGTCAGCTCAGCGGGGAGGGGGGTTATGACACTGGTTCTTTGGCACACAGCTTCCCAAAGAGGGGCAAGTAGATTTAAAAAACAAAACAAACAAACAAAAAAAAAGGAAAAATAAAAGTCAAGTTTTCAAATTCCAGTAGCATTTCCGTCCACTGCAACTGTTGCTCCATAGAATTCTCAAATCGAAGAAACCAGGGAAGAGTTCTCGTCCCCTCTGAGAGAAAGGGCTCCTGTGAGCCTCCGTCTGCCCCACCGAAAAGCAGCCCTTTTTTAGCTCAGTTACAAAAGAAAGAAGTCCTGTGACTTTGTGATTAAAAACTTCTATCAACCCTCCCCCCCCAAATAAGTGCAACTTAAGGTGCAATAAACCATTTAAACTTATATATAGCAGCTGCTCTAACACCATTTACCTGGTCCAGTATGCAACTCAAAAACATTTTTTTCTTGGTTGCAAATTTTTTTCCTTCATTCGCAACTGTGAGAAACAGTGACCAGCAGTCCCCCAGACACAAATTTGCTATAATGTTAAAAGCTGCCAGGAAAAGAAGAAGAAAAAAAAAAAAACCTCTTGTTCCAAATGACTTAAAAACTATCTTAAGGAGTGTAAAAAGGAACCGGTAAAAACCCTCGAGCATAAAATATGAAATATGATTTTGGTTTAAATGAAGAGCAAAGTCTCCTTGTTGTTTACAGTAAAAAACACCAGCTGAACACTCAGTTTATGCCGTTCAGGTGGGGGTTAAATAAATGGAAAGGCACTGTATGGCAACTGCGAGAATGAAACCAGCGAGACCTGCGCATCACCACCATCAGTATTGCAAGGAATGTAAAAAAAGCGCTTTTAATAAATAAACCTAGATGTAGGCATCGTGTCAGTACCTTCCGGACACGTAGTTCTTTTTTGCTTTTCATCGGCAAAATGAGGAACTAAAAATCTGGGAAAACTACAGAGTCGCTTGGAGGGCGAGCCAGAGGGTCCTTGCCCTGCCCCAGCCCCTGAAAACAAACCCGACAAAACTCATTGTGCATTAATTAGTGCAGAAACAAAGACAGACTCAGCAAGTGCAAAGGTGACTACGGTCTTCCCTTGTCCCCGGGAAGCCAGCTCCCTGGTCACCGGTGGCCAGGTGGTGCAGGTTGCTGCCTGACCTGCCAGCTGCGGGCGCTCGGGCACCACAGGCCACCGCACGAGGCCGGCTCCTAGCTGGAATCTCGGCTCTTCTGGTTCCGCATCAGGGGGCTGTGGTGGCGCAGGCCCTCGGTGCTGTGCCGCCAGTGCCAGCAGCTCCGGCAGAAGTACTTGAAGCACACCTGGCGTGGGGAGGAAGAGGGGGACAGGGCTTTCCTGTGTCAGCATGGCCAGCTCCGCCCGTCAGAGAGAGGGGCTTCCGGTGGCCTCCGTGGGGCTAGAACAGAGGGGCTCCCGGATCCCTCTCACCCCAGCGCAGGCCTGACCGACCCACAACCCTGCGGTCCGTGTTCCCACGGGTGCTGACTTCATCACACATGCTGGGCTCCCTTGGACTGCGTGCAGAGCCTGTGCCGCTCCCCTTGCCCCCTCTAGCCCCTGCCCTTCCCTCACCGACAGCGGCTGCACTGCAGGCTGCCCCTGTGCAAGGACGTCAGAGCCTAATGCAGACGACGTGCCTTCTGCTTCACCTTAACTGAGGACAGGCGACGGTACGCCTCTCAGTCCCTGGCCCACTTTATGCTCTGGGCTGTGTGACCTCTGGCAAGCCCCTGACCTCTGAGCAATCACCTGAAAACAGGGCATCGTCTGTGAAAGATCTGACGCCCAAAGCCTGTCATGGAGGCGGATCAGAGATGCTCGTCCCCAGGCTTGACCCAGCAACCCAAACACACTGCACACCCTCACTTTGCAGCCTCAGTTTACCCACTGACTACCCGGAGTCTGCAAACTGGGCGACAGCCAGCACCACTGCGAAAGCCAGGCGTGGATGGACCACCGAGCCCCACGCTGCCCTGTCAGACCAGCAACACTGGCGCAACCTGGAACCTTGTCAGGAAAACGGGGTCTCAGGCCCCACTCCAAACCCACGGGGACACAAGCTGCACTGAAACAAGATCCTTGAGTGGTGTGTATGCACATCATAGCACGGGGAGCGTTTCTGCTGAACGCCCCCCGCCCCTGCCCCAGCCCGGATCTGTGCAGCATCGCCCAGAAACATTAGACCAAAAGCTGCCCATGCTGCTTCCAGCCTGTTTACCACAACTCGGGGTACAAAGCCCTGGTTGGGGAATCAAAACAGGCCGAGAGGTTCAGAAGTAAAGAAGGGGGTCCCTGAGTGGGGGAAATCAGCATGGAAGGTGTCGGAATTTGAACAACACTGCTTGGCCCACGGGTACTGCTGACCACACCCACCCAGGCCCGTCACCCTCTAAAGCCAATGATGGGTCAGCAATTGCACGGCACTGCCTGCCAACATCCTGCACGAGGGGAGGCCCAAGTATCAGGACGACTCAGCGAGTGTTCCCGAGAGCTGAAGGTTAGAGGCTACTGAAGTGTGCCCCTGACCTGGCCACCAGCACTTCCTCTTCCTGTGCTGAGCTGACCACCCGGGACCTGAGAAGGCCAACACTCTGTGTGGCGAATGTGGCGTGACCATTTTTATTGAAGGGTGGGGAGGGGTTCCTGGACACCTCAAATGTCTAGGGGGACTCACCTGATCTCGGCAGAAGAAAGGGCCAGGCTGAGAGCTGCAGATGTGACAGAGAGAATCTTCCAGGTAGGGGTCGATCTGAACCTGCACAAAGCAAAACAGGAGAAGGAAGTGGCTCTCCTCACCGGGAGGCCAGTGGGCCGTGGGGGAAGGCGTACTGCTGGGCCCTCTGTGGGGCACAGGGCGCTTCCTGAGTTAAAGAAGCCTGGAAAGAACGACGGGCGGAGAGGACAGATGAACACACCACAGAGGGCCCGGCTGGCGGCCTCTGCAGCTGGATGACCGCATGCATTCGTTCCTGCTTGGGCCTCCCGGCACACGGACCCCACACACTTCCACCCAGTGACAGGTGCGTGTTCGGAGGACACAGACCAGGGGAAGGACGTCAGGCTACCTTGCAGTGCCCGTTCAATACCACAGCCAGGGAAGGCGGAGAGGGCCCAGCAGTGCCAGCCCCGATTTCTGGAGGAACAGACACCAGGCTCACCCTACTCCCTGACCTGACCCCTGTGGGTCCCCTGGTGCTTGGTTTCCTGCCTGGGGCAAACCCCTGTCTCAGGACTGCCCAGGGTAGTAACGGGGGGCCCGGGAGAAGCAGAGACCTGCCCTCACCTTCTTGGTGAACTTGGTGGTTTTGATCTCCACAAAAGCAGCGCTCACGGCTTTCAAGTAACTGCGCTGGTTATTGAAAGTCACACGACCCGACCCTGGAGTAGGAACAACAGAACAAGTGTGCCTTTGGGACTCCCCTGCAACGCCCCTTGTCGGCACGCAGGAAACTGTTTCCACACTAGTGAAATCCCTCAGACATATAACGGGGGCAACTTACGCAATTTCAAGTTTTCTTGGAGCCATGTTTAAGTAAGCAAACAAGTGGTGGAATTAAATTTTAATAATGTATTTTATTTAACCCCACATATCCCAAATCTTACCATTTCAATATGTGGCACTGGCTACATTTCAAGTGCTCAGTAGCCATACGCGGCTGACGGCTACCATGTTACAGACCATGACGCCATGAACCCAGCAGAATGTGGGGGGTGGGGGAGAGTCCTCTGGGGTGGGCAGACGTACAGGTAAGATGAAAAGACTCAGAGTGGAAACCAAGATTCGGAGAGGACCTCTCTCTGAAGGTGGCCTGGCAGCCACACCCTCCTCCGAGGTCCTCTGAGACCTGGCAGGGAGCCGGGCGCGCCCAGTGCACAGGGAGCCCCCCACCTTCCCAGTCTGCAGTGCCGCCCCCATGAGTACACGGCTCCTCCCAGCTCCTAGACCAGACCCGGAGGGAGCGGGCAGACGGGTGTCTGGAAGGGTGGGGGAAGGGCAATGAGAAGGTTCGGGCTCTGCCCCGCCTCAGACCGCTGCCCCCGCCCTACACTGGGGTGTAGTCCCCTGACTCTACAGCTGACGGCTGCACCACTGCCTGCGTCACCCAGGGCTCTCCTTCAGCCTGACCCTACACAAAGGACACCCCTCGAGAACTCTTAATAGAAGCAGCCAGGCAAATTCAGAAAAGTCCGAGCTGAATAACGACACACGACCTGTTGTCTGTCCCGGACGGTTTGGCTCTGAGCGTCCCACCCAAGTTCCTGTCTCGTTTTCACCTGCTAGGTCTCCTACCTCTGTGTGTCCTCCCTGTCAGGGGAGGCGGGGGAGGGTGGGTGCAGAGGGGTCGATACGGTGGCTTACCTAGAAAGAGACGCTGAGCTGTGGGTGCACGTCCGTCTGCAGACCTGGGTCCGCCTCCCCCTCCGCCCCCGTGGGGACGTACCACAACCCTGGGCTACCTCCCAGGGGCCACCGAGCCTCCCCACACAGAAGTGGGACACTCACCAATGGGATACTTGTGCTTATCTGTGTCAATCCCGGCGTAAACCACTCCCCCAAACAGGTCGTTCAGGATGGCCGCCAGGGCCTCGGCGTTGAGCATCCCGTGCAGAGCACCCACAAACACCGTCCTGCTGGGGTCGAGTCTCTGAGACGGGCTCCGGACAAAGTTGCTGTCAGCCAAGACCCAGGGGATCACTTGTACCTGCAAACCACCCAGAGGTGTGTCACCTGGCGGGTGCGCAGACAGAGGCTCCTGCAGGTGTGGAGCGGTGCTATGGAGGCCCGGGTGACAGGTGAGGAGGGCCTGTTGCCCCAGCACACCAGCCACCCTCACCACTGCCCAGAGGGAGTGACTTGCACTGAGTCCGTGTGTCTGGGTGTGGACAGTGAGTGGTCCAACAGCAGCCCCTCCCCCTGGAGAGCAGGTAGGACAGCTCCAAACCATCCCACCCAGGATCCCAGCACCACGTCAGAACTTTCAACTGTGTGGTGCCAATGAAGCACCCGCGACCCCGAGAAACAGGGCACAGCACAGAGTCCCCGGGACGGAAAGGACTGCCCGGGAAACTGAAGGATAGGAGCTGGAAGATAGAGGGAGGATGCTGAAGGGATCTGTCTGAGATGGTCACTGGCACCAGGCCTCAGGGGCGGTGGCAATGACTGGAGGCAGGCAGCCGGCCACGGAGGCTCCCGGAGCTGTGTGACCCTGGGCAGGCGCTGACCAGCCCTCTGCCTCCGAATCCGGAGCCTAGAACACAGTCTGGCAGAGCGGGCAGGCGGGGCCCCAGTGAAGTGCACCAACGGATAACCAGTGTTTTAGAGGACTGACGTGTAAAGGTCTAAAAAGAAGAAATGTCTCAAAGCAGAAAATGATAAAGTAATTCTTCGTTTCTTCCTAAACAAAGAAACCAGCAAGAAGAAACAATCATTCAGAGGAAAGGAGAGGAAGATGGCAGAGGCCAGGGTGCTGGGTACGGAACAGCCAGGACCGAAGGCTCACCCTGGGCCTTGGAGGTGGGGTGTGGGGCAGCCTAGAAGAATCAGGACTGACACATTCTGGGCCCAGAAGACCCTGGGGTGAGAGAGCCTGGCAGAAGTGACCACAAAAGCCAACTTCACCAGGAGATGAAAAAGCTCATTTTGCTCTTCCCACTCCCACGGGAAGTACCACCCCTGTGGTCCATGCCCCAAGGGTCACCAGGCTTTGCAAGCTTTCTCTCACACTAAACAGAAGAGGGTGAACCTGGCCTGTTACTGCGACAAAATGTGAACGAACACCAGGAAACACCCAGGTAGGAAAGAACCAGCTCTGTCACATGGATTATTTAATTCTGATGTGACCATCTCAATAAAATAGACATTTTACCCCTGCCCCTGACTCTACAGATTTCTTAAACAATTTTATTTATTTTGAGAGAGAGGGGAAGCGATGGAGAAAGAGGGAGAGAAACATCAGTGTGTGGTTGCCTCTCATGCGCCCCCTACTGGGGACCTGGTTTGTAACCCAGGCATGTGCTCTGACCGGGAATCGAACCAGCGACCCTTTGGTTCACAGCCTGTGCTCAATCCACTGAGCTATACTGGCCAGCCAGGGCATCGACAGATTTTAACAGACTTTATTTTCGAGAGTGGTTTCAGGTTCACAGCAAAATGGAGCTAATGTGCCTCCCACGCCTTCTCCATACAGGCCGCTTCCCGCACCAGAGGTGCCTTTGTTACAACCGGCGAGCCTCCACAGCCACGTCACTATGCACCCAGGGTGGTGTGGCATGTTCCACGGGTTCTGACTCACGTGTTCACTGTTGTAGTGTCACACCTACCCACCATCCCTTCCCCATGAACCCTGGGAACAGTTTTCATCTTTTTACTAAAACATGCCTCCGACTTCCCTGTTTCTAGATAAGGAAATGAGGTTTCAGCGATGTCAGGTGTCTAGTCTGATGTCACGCAAGTGACGTGCTCTGGAACCAGAACTGCGAAGGAAGACCAGTTCCTAACTGAACCGAACGACTTCCGTTAAGGGATGTGGGTCCTCACAACCTGAGGGCGTCTGGAGCTCAGGGCCCAGTGACGTCCTTTAAAACCCGCTGCTCCAGCACTGTCCCCTGGAGCCCGTGGGCAGTGTGGCGGAAGAGGAGGCCCTCTAGCTCCACCCAGACCGATCCAGTACGTCTGAGAAGGAGCCCAAGAACGTGCGGTGAGGTCCCAGGTGGGGAAGGTAGGCTGGAGACCCAGGGTGCGAGGGGCCCACAGGCCGCCAGCAGGAGAGGCGGGAGGAACAAGACTGCACACGGAGAGAACCACAGAGCTAGCGAAGCCTGACTGGGAGGGGCAGCAACCACAGGGGGAGGAGGGTACAGAGCCTGCCCCCCCCAGACGGGAAGTTGGCTGTGAGAAAGCGGCTTCCTCGGGCGGGAGCGCACACACCATTACGACCCAAAGAGCGCTTGTTTTCTGTTAGGAGCGGCCCTCTTGCCTCCGCAGCAACACGCACCTGCAGCCGGCGAGCACGCCCACCCCCAGGAGGCCCGAGGCCTCACAGGTCAGCTGCCCCCGCCCAGAGAGGACCTGGGGCTGACTCACCTCCTTGCAGCGCATCCTCCGGCTGGCCATCTTGAAATAGTATTCGCTCAGGCCGTCCGGGCTCAGCGGGTCATGAGAGCAGGCCTGCAGCAGAGCCCGGACGGACTTCTCCTGCTCGAAGACCAGGTACACGTACCCTGTTCCCAACAAAAGGAGAAACGGCATTGAAACCCCTCGGGTGGCTCCTCCTCAGCCTTAGTTCTGTGGCTGGGAGGGTCTCCTAAGAGAACCGACCTCGTGTGTAAGACAGGGTCCTGCCCGACTCCTGAGGAGTGTTGCTGAACGGAGCCCCTGCTCTGCCCACTGCCCAGGCCAGGGGAGGGAGGCCGTCCGTCCGTCTCCCAGCCAGGCAGGGAAGGGACTGGCAGGACACAGACCCGTCAGAGCACGTGGCTGTCCACGAGGCACGCCGTGTGGGTCAGGTAAGCCAGGCTTCCTGCCCGAAGGGAGGGCAGGTCTGTGGGCCACCTGGGGGGTGCGGGGAGCTCTGCTCTAAAAGCCTAGTTAGACCACTGGTCCGGTTCCTCAGCACATTCCTGGTGGAGACGGTGCAGGGTGAAAATAGCACCCGCTCCTTTCTACAGGGAAGGGACCTCATTTCCGACCACTGAGGAGTCAGACGCTCAGTCCGTGTCCCTGCCAACCCCAAAGGGACCTCCAAACTAGGTCGGGGGACGGCGCAACTGGGCAGGACAGGCAGGCGAAGAAAAGCTTTCCAAGTGCCTCGTTTCGAGAGGAAAAAAGCCACTGGGTCTGGGTTTGCAGGGGGGAGTACACGAGGAAGTTTCACGCAGGGGTGTCTCGGGAGCTCCAACTGCAGGTAAGTTTGGGACGGACAGACTGTTAGTTCGGAAGAGACAGAGGGATGTGCCGGTGGGAGGGCAGGGACCGAGATCTGTGCGCGCCGAGTGCCTAAACCACGGTCTGGCATGCAGCGGTGACACCTCCGTGCAGTCAGGTGCTAGGGGGAAGCAAAAAGCGCCTACCATGTCTGCATTACCTTTAGGCACATTACCTTTGGGAGGGCACCGCGGGTGCTTGCCATCCTTACCAGGCCACTCCACACTCAAAGAGCCGAAGACACGGAAGGTGTTAATCAATCCAGCTGCAGAGAGATGGACAAGAATGGTGGACGCTGCAGCACGTCCGCACCGGGACAGCCCAGCGGCCCGGAGTCTGGAAGTGCAGCAACTCCCTGTGCTCAGGCAGTGGTTCGGCTGCAGCCTCCAGCCCATGCGCCAAGGCTCCTGAAAGACATGCCGGCCCCCCTGCAAAGACAGAAGCAGGAGGGCTCAGGCAGCTCACCTTCTGTAATATCCCAAGGAACACCTCCTAGGAACACTTTGCAAGAGTAGATGGGGTTCTTGTAGTTCCGGGGGGGAAGCTGACCACTCCAGGTACAGGTAGCTTCATTCACGGCTGTGGTGGAAGAGGAAGAGAGAGAGACGGGGACCAGAAAATCAGCAAAGGCACTGCCTTCTCTGGGTGAGGTTGTCTGGGAAGAACTGGACAGGCCACAGCCATAGCTGGCTGCGGGCAGAACCATCCAAAAGGGCATTACTACCCAACATCCAGATAAAGAACACCCAACTCCACTTTCCCTGCCTCTGCCCTACACTCCTCAGTCACAGAAGTCAGAAGTGCCAATAAAACCACCAGGAGCAGCCCCACAAGAGTGTCGCAAATGTCCCCACATCAGGGCTGTGCCCCACTGTCCCAGAGCCATCCATGTGGTGTCAAGCCAGCACTGGATCTTCTGTATGATAAGGGGTTCCCCCTCAACCCCTCAGCATCCTTTTGCCACCAAAGACGAGTTGGCTGGGACCCACCGTGAGGTGGTTCTGACTGACTCGAACACCCTGTTAAGAAACCCTGGCCACTGTAGGGAGTGGATCTGCTCCTGTTTGGCCCTGACCATTTTTTTCTAGAGGCCTCTCTGTTCTTGGTGACCAATTCAGCCTTCTGTCAGTCCTGTCCCCACTTGGTCTGTGCTGTTCCAGACTGGAGACTGACAGCATGGGGAGGGGCAGGGGCCGTGGAAACAACCGTCCTCATCACTCAGGGTGACAACATGGAGGCTGCTCCCTGAGCGGCCTGGGCCCAGTGTGCTGCTAGGGCCGGAAACCAGGCACCGTCAGCAATGCTTTGCGAACAGAAACAGAAGTCAGGGTGATGGCCTTGTCCAAAGCTGTGGTCATGTCACCACACAGGAAAACAGTGGCACTGGAGAAGGTGCAGAGATGGCAGCCAAGGCTGTTAGGTGAACAGGGCCGCTGTGCTCTCGGGGGAGGGTGAGATCAGGCCCAGCTCAGCACCCAGAACCTTGGCTGGGGGTGCCCCCAGAAGTCTGAGTAAATGGCGACTGCACAGCTGACTTCTGAGCACTGGTGTTGAGATGAACAGCAAATCTGGAGATCATGTGATGACAGAACTCGGGGGTCTGGGAGACCAGGACACCGGGGCACATCCCTTCCCTTAGGGGTCCCCGACCGGGTGCACCCTGGGTCTACGGGACAGAAAGCCTCGGGGAGAAAGCTGCAGCGGGGGTGTGTCCGGCATGTCTCTGAGCCAGAGGGGGAAGGCAGACTGAACTCTGAGTGTCATGTTCAAGGTTTCTCTTGAAGACGAGAGAACAAAAAAAGGGACAGCTACACACAGAGGAGCGCAAGTGAGACGGCTCCAACCCTCATGGGCACAGCCCTGTGCCCCAGGGTGTCCGCCTCCTACCTCTCTGCTCACCTCGAAGAACCCCTGGCTTTGTCCCCATTAGCACTTACACCACAGAACAGAGCAGCTTCCCAGATCCAGAGACCTCGCCACGAAACCCAGTCCTCTTCAGCGACAGCTCGCCCATCTGTGACCCAAGGCTGCTCACCCAACGCCCAGAAGGAGGCCTTGCACTCAGCCGGCCCACTGCCCACTCACCTGCAGCCTGCCGGTGCAGCCTGGCCTCTCTCTCAATGCTGAAGGGGTCTTTGGGAGCTTCCAGGAGGTCCCAGGATGGCCACACCGAAGCCCCTGGCCATCTCTTGGACGCGCTGGTTGGGGAAGGAGTGACTGCCGCGAGAGCAGCTTGCTCTTGGTCCATCCGGGACCCAACCCCCATCTTTAAAGACTCTCTGGGGCCACCCCCCGTCAGCGACAGGAAGGGCAGCGGGGGGGAGATGCGGAGGCTTGACTAGGGGAGGAGAAAGGGAGACACGGGTTTTACAGGGCAGTTTGGTGGTAACAGCGAGGATCACACTATGAGAAATACCATTACACACCTGATGTATTTTCTTTCAGACTTTCCTCCCAAGCATTTTAAAAATTACTTGTCCTACTACAATTTAAACAGAGGCTTTTCTCCCCAAGTTAACACTTTTTTTCCCACTTTGCCCAACAGTCTTCATAATGTTGTTAATTAATTTATGATCATCTATTTCGGGAACAAGCTGCATTTCCCCGAACTATTCCCCTATCGCTAAACATTTAGACACTCGCTGAGTTTCCAGGATTATAAACACTTTAAAATGTAGCTTCTTCACATTTTGTATTTTCTTTGGTTGGATTCCTAGGTCTGGAATGTCGAAATGCCTTCTGTGTGTGTGTATGGGGGGGATGGGAGGGGCTCTATGAGAACTGTGTCGGAGCGTTTCATTATGGACTTGCGCCCAGGCTTTCAACTGCACTAATTTAGTGGGTAAAATGATATCCCATTATCAAAAAAAAAAACCCCAAAAAACAAAACCCAAAACAAAAAAACCAACACAGAACAATTGTTCAACAGAACAGAAGTTCAAACACTGCCTCTAGCTCCTCTCCTGTGAGCCGCCTGCCCGCACCCCTTCACCGGCTTACCCTTTGGGTGAGGTTATCTAGAAAGCTCTTTAAATGCAACCCCCAAACAGGAAAGCTTCACGAGGCCCACTGCCAGGACTGACCCCACCGCACATGCCAGGAGCAGGAGCACCTCATCCCACTCCGCTCCCGCGGAGGACACTGTGGCCCTGAGAAGCGAAGCGCCTGCTCCTGGGGGCTGCTGTGGCCTGAGCCAGGGCGAGGGGGGAAGGCCAGCACCCGCTCTCGCCTGTGTCAGCTGACAGGGACGAGGTGCGTGCTATGGGTTGTGCCAGGATCAGGACACTGTCACCACCACCAAGGTTGCCACTCCTGGGTACAGAGGAGAAGGCGGCAGGAGAAGAAGCCCTTCCCGTCACAGAACAGTCTGCTCAGGGAGCTGGGGAGGAGAAGGATGGTTTCTCACAGCCGTCCCCACATGCCTCCTCCTGGTAGCCTCCTTCTCCTGGTAGTTCTGCATCTGCATCTGCTCTAGCCCACTCAGCCGGGGTGCCACGGGCACACAGGGCTGTGATTAAGGAGTGTGTGTGCAGATTAACTCTGAGGCAGCATCTCACAGATCCACAGTGGCCTCCGGCTGAGAGCTGCTGTGGCCAGAGGAAGGGACTCGGGAGCCAGACTCAGTCAGATCTAGCCTAAAATCCTGGCCCGTGAACGACAGGCACGGCGTGTGGATCCTGTGGGTCTGCTTCCAGACCCGCCACGACAAAGCGAGTCTCTCGAGAAAGCAAGACAATGTCCCTTTGCTGGTGGAGGGCCCTGAGTCAGTCTGTAAAACAAGGTGACACCCGGGGCGTGCTACCTTGTGTGCAGACATGGGGTTTTTAGAATCATCACTCAGATATGTGATATCTCAACATAAATGTCCATGAACGACACTGCTTAAAGACACAAGAAAACCCCATGTCGGTCAGGAAACACAGCAATGGAAGACTCCCCTGTCCACTCTGGAACAATGGTCAGCCAGCACCAGCTCCTTGAGGAACTTGGAAACCGTCCTCCCTGCTCACGGGCACACAACGCACACTCTGTTCTGCTGAGGTGAAAAGCTCTGCCTGTGCCCACGGTGGCCTCCGCCCTCCTAGCCCGTGTTTGAGGGGACACTTGCCCACAGCTCACCCCCGACAAGCTACATACAATCAAGTCGGAAAGATGGTCTGATCCAGAGCTGAAGCCACTGGTGTCTGAGTCAGAGGGGCTGCTGGAACGGGAGTCCAGGATGGGCCGCGTGTCCAGGCGGGAGCTTCTGACCGAGGGTGCTGGGAACTTGTCCACCACGTCAGCTCCCAGGGGGTCCAGTGGCAGGAAGCCCAGGGGGGACTTCCCCAGGACACTGCCCAGTGGGTTGTGGAGCATGCTCAGTACTAGGAAGAAAAGAAAAAGGAAGTCTCATGACCCCTCTCATTTCTTCCCAGCCCACAGCCCTTCCCTCTCCTCCCACAGCCACCAACATGACGGGCTGAGGCACGGCCACTGAACGCACCACGCGCCCCAGGACCATGGTTCACATACAACGTGCAGACGCACACCTGGTACCGACACCGGCCACCTGGGGCCAATGAGGAGCAGTTATAGGACAGCTATTTGAAGACCGACCAGAGGCCCCGCTGTAACAAAGGAACAAGTCTCCTGCTCTCTGCCACCCGGGCTTCAGGGTCAGTGCCAGCATGTGGGGACCTGTGCCATCAGGGACCCGGTCGCAGCTGGTATGAACATCTGGAGAGACACACGCATGATGCCGTTGGAGACACCTTCGGCATAGACCACACGCCCTCCTCCCTGCCGGCCAGTGCGCTCATGAGAACCCCCGCTGTTCTCACCCTAGCTGTGGCTAACGCAGATGACTTTGTGCCGCACCCCCGAGGTCTGGCACAGCGTGCACACGCCTCTCCTCTAAGAGCCCCTTTAAGCAATGCGCCCCAAACCTCGATCCTTCGGGATGGAGGCAAAATGACATTCTGGTTGAGCCGCTCTGGCTTCAGACAAACCTGGGACGAAGGCTTGGCCGGATCCCCCTCAGCGGACCATGTGTTCAGGGGAACACTGCACGTCTCCGCTCTGTCAGGGTGTCTTGGGTGGAATGTTGCCACACTGCTGGGGGGCGGGGGGATGACTCAGCACACAGGCAACGTGTGCGCATGAAACACCAAGAAAGAGGGAAGCAGAGCCCAGGACAGGTGAAGGACGGGCTGTGTGTTGTCAGTGAAAGGCGGAGTGACAACAGACCAGCAGCAAACAGAAAAGCAGCCATTCCCGGGGGCTGCTGGCTGCAGGGGCAGACGGGAGGAAGACGCAGGGTGCGTGACCTCAGGGGGCTGAAGGGGGCTGCGCAGTCTGCAACACTGGACAGGCCGCCCACATGGGCATGAAGGAGCCCAAGGGGATCACGGGGCTTGAGGTTGAAACAAATACACAAGAGCAGATACTGAGACCTTCAGAGGAGGAGGACTGGGGGGGGGAATGCGTGGCCCCCACAGACAAAGTAGAGTCCAGAGAGGCCAGAGGAGCACTCAGAGATGGATAAAGTAAAGGTCAGCATGCTAAGTCTCCCAGGGTCGTCCCAGGGAACCCACCACAAAGCAGCGGCACACCCACCCTCAGCAGCAGCCCAAAGGGCTTGCAGATCAGCAAGTGCTAGAGCTACACCTTCACCCAAGGTTTAAAAAAAAAAAAAAAGTGCACCTGAAAAGGTCAAAAAGCAATTTGGGTGCCACCGTGGACCACTTTTCTCAGTCACTGATTTGTGTTCCCTCTGCTGGGACAGCTGTTCTACCAGCCACAAATCCATCAAATCACCTGCAATTTTTATTTATTTTTGTCATGTCCACACAGAAATCTTGAGGCTTTGTCAGACTCTTGTGCCAAAGTGAGGAATGATCTCTACCTCATCTTCCAGGCTAATAATAGCCCTGCCCAAAGAGGAAAAGGCAGGACGGCCCACGCTGGCCGCCAATGACCTCCGCGTCCTTGTGTGTTCGCAGTGCACGGTCAGTCGTGGGCTCTCCTGTGCACCACGATCAGTCACGCTCCTGCCCTGGGCTGGGAGCAGCTTCCGTGTGCTGCACACCCAGAGCATGCCAGGCACTGTCAGAAACACTCGCGGTAAATAATCTTCATGAGTCCTAACAAGGGGGTGTCGTTACCCCATCTCAACAAAGGGAGCCCCACAGCTCAAAGAGCAAGCGTTTGTGCGAGTCACCAACCGCTAGTGAGTGATGGGGAGGGAGGGGACCCAATTCTTTCGGATTCCAAGCTTTGCACCTTCTTCATTAGCATCTTGTTTTTTTTAAATACCTAGATTTGACATCCACTTGCCTTCACGTCCTTGACCGTCATCTACAGCCAAGCTCTCTTGCCTCCCCAAGGTCCGAGCCCTGGGAATACCATCATCCAGGTCTGAACACTTTTCTGGGGCCGGGCCACTGTGGGAACTCATTAAAGATGCACCGTGGGCCCCACCCCAGGCCTACTCGGGCAGAACCTGCACTTTAACAAATCCCAGGGGAGACCTGTGCGCACGTGAAAGTTTGAGAAGCACTGATCTAGAAAATCCCGAGCCTTGCTACTTCAAGTTCCTCATCAGTCCCCCTCACCAGCCGCCAAAATCCTTTCGTGTCCCATTATTTCCCTTGACTTGGAAACTGTAGGTTATTTAAGCACAGCTCCAACGGCGCGATGGCAGCTACTTCCCGAGAGGAGGAAAGGAACCCATGCGGGAACTGAGAGCACTGGGCAGGGCTGCGGGAGAGACGGAGAGGGGCAGACGGCTGCTTTGCCGTGTACCAATGTTAGAACATCTGTATTCTTAACGGTTCAGAAACCACATATATAGACACATACAGGGTGGGGCAAAAGAAGGTTTACAGTTGTTCGTACAGAAAACAGAATAAGTAATAAATAATGACAAGAATAAACTGTTTTGCATGCTCACAACCGTAAACCTACTCTGGCCCCACCCTGTGGAGAGATTGTGGGAGCGATGAGGAGCCAGTCAGCAGCAGGAGAATCGGACGGATAAAGGGGAATACCAGAATCCTCCGCGTGATTTCTGTCTGGTATCTGTAAATTCTTTAAGTTTGAAATTATTTCCCAGAAAACTTTTTTTTTTTAATGACAGGAAAGAAAACTAGTCAATTCCCATTTGACTCTCTGCCGTTTTTGAGGTGATTGATCTCAGCAGAGCGTGAGTGAGCGGGGCTAGACTCCCCAGAGGAGAAAGTGGTACCTGAGCAGCGTCGGAGTCTCTGTCTAGAAGAAATCATCTTCTTCTCAACGAGCTGTTAGAACACACCCGTACAGGCCTCTGCAGGCACACGTGCACGGGGTTCTGCCTGCTCGACCAGGCACACGATTGGCATCCATCCCTACACCCCACCCGGCAGCACTTGGCTCCACACCTGCCAGGAAGTGGGGACTGTGTTCGCTGGATGTACCAAAGGCACTGTCCCCTAGGCCTTAGAGCGAGAATGCTGAGGCCACACCCTTTCCATCACAGCTCCCCGATTTGAGGACGCCATCCTGACTTCCATGAGACTCAGAACTGGGGAAAAAACCTTAGCTTACCCGCCTGCCCAGCCTGTCACCAACACAGAGACTGAGAGAAGCCCAGGTACGTGCCACGGCCACTGGTTTCAGACACTTCCTTTGAGGAGGACTGAACGTACGCAGATGTAGGCTGCAGAGTCCCCCTCCCCTGCCCACCCTCCCACGAACCCACACGGCCCCCCCCAGCCCTGACATCACCTCTCCATTCAGGTGCAAGGAGGGGGTGCAGAGCCTCCCTGAGCTCTGCCAAACCACATAGGGCAGCGGGGGTGCAGGCTGGAGGTGACGGCCAGAAGGGGCAATGCCATTTGGCTAGCGTGCAGGATTAGGGTGCCCAGAATTAACACCTGGGTCATGTCTGCACCGCCATGCACCTGCGTCCTACAAAGACAAAACTGGATGGAGCCAAGGCTATAGTAGGAGCGTGACTAGGAAACACAAGGAAGATGAGAAACCCTAGTGTCCAGGTGCCTGGGGTTCCCAGGTGGTTTGAGAGCTCCTACAACCGCAGAAGAAGCTGTGTTTCTGGAAACTGTCACTCGTGGTCAAGTGCCCTACAGTGACGTGACTATCCCTGTGCAGGCCGCCAGCACGCAGGGCCTGGCCAGGCAGTGCTGAGTATCCACTGGCCAGAGAGAGGGAAAGCTGCGGAGACAGTGGGGTCCCAGGCAGGGACCCCATTTCAAGAGACAGAAGCCGTCTTGCTCCTAGCTCAGCCCACAGAGTTGCCTTGCCCCCATGTATGTGAGTGCTGAGTGAGCGGCACTGACTTCCACGAGCTGCAAGTCAGGAGGGAAGACACAAAGCAGCCGGTCCTCGGCTGGTCCCTTCTTCCTAACGGGAAGGAGGAACGACCAGACAGGAAAGGCACTCTCAGTAAGCCACGAGACCTAAAGTCTTCTGGAAACGACAGGTCCCTGTGCTGCAGGCCTGTGACTCTCAAACTCTGCTCCCCAGCATGGGGCACAGAGCTCACTCCGTCAAGGCCGGGGTCCCACCGTCACCCCTGCTCAGCTACTGTCCTGACCTGCACAGCTCAGGGGTCACAGACAGGAAGTCAGAGGTTCACCAAGGCCCGGCCCTGCTGGCCAAGCACACAGTGACTCCAGAGCCTCCGGAAGTGACTAGGAAGCACACAGCAGGGTCTCCCTGAAGTGGAAGCACCCATGCCCACTCACAGGCTGGCCAGGATTGGCACCAGCCACCGTCAACTCTCAGGGAAGTCACAGGAGAGAGGTCCTGGCAGAGGGCTCCACTCATTAGCGCTCCCTGAGCGGGTGCGAGAGACCAAATCAGCAGTCATATTTTTAGACCAATTGTTAGCTTTCTCCACTGTCACCCTTCTATGCCAGCTCCTGTGGGTTTCACAGCTGAGTCACTGCTGGAATTTTTTGAAGCCTTGCCTAAGAGGACAAAGGCACCGAGAGTCTGACGGTGGCAGCAGCAGCAGCGATGGCAGTGGGAGCTTTGTGCCGGACAGAGGACTGCGTGGAAGACAGTCGGGGACTGAGCTCAGCCGGGGAGACAAGGCCCCAGACACACAGTCAGACATCTGTTCCAACGGGAGAAGTCATAGGAGAAACGCAGACGTGAGCTGGTCGTCCTACCCTGAGAGAAAAGGCCACGTCCCTTCCTCCCTCCCCCAACCTCGGTTCTAGGCTGTGTGTCCAAAATTGACCTGAAGGCTCAGAGGTCAGAACGGGGAGGGTGGCACTCATTCCGGACCCGAGCCTGCAACTCCGGGTGAGCTCCTCTGTCTCATCTCCCTGCTCTGACCATGAATTCCACAGGTCCAGGGTGGTCGTTGACACTGCCTTTCTCCTCGCCCCAATCTGTGGAAGTTTCCCTGACAGAAGAAACCACATGTCCTGCAGCCAGCCACCTCACCTACGAGGGACCCCACTGTCACAGGGTCCCCAGGAGCGCCTCCCCTCTCTGTGCAGAGAGCAACTCCTCCATAGACCGACTACCTGATGCCACCACAAAGACTCTGGCTCCAGTGCCCACCACAGCTTCCCGTGAGTGGGCCACTAGGCCCTAGGAGCCGTGGGGATGCAGAGTCACGGACCCTGAAGAATCTGTCCATCCAGCGGATGAATATGAGTGGGGGCAGGAGAGGAGGGGGTGAGATCTTGCCTGAAGCCTGCAGTTCAGACCCAACAGGATCAGCACGGTGGTCAGCCCCTGTCACTCACTCCCTGACTATGTGTCTGACAGCTACGACCAGGCTCCGCACCGTGTGCTGGGAACATGGTGGCGGAGCGCTGGACAGCCGGGGCAGACTTGCAGGAAACCCTGGGCCTGACGTCCATGCCACACAGAGGAGGAACCCTACTTTGGATGCTGCCTTGGAAGGTTTTTTTGAAAGCACTGCAGATGCAGAAGCAAAATGCAGAGGATACCTGTGCCTCTCGGCCCAGGCCATCCAGCCTGCAGCCAGAAGAGGACCACACAGGGGACCTGCTCCACGGAGTGGAGGCAACAGGACACATGCTCTGGCATCCCCAGCCTCGAGTCTGGTCTGCCCCCAGGCTCCTGGACCAGGCGTCCCTAGGAGTCCTGGTTCCACTTCCGCTGAGTTTTGCCACGCGCCAGAGTCCCCTGGGGGAGGACAGGAGACCGTACCCCAGGTGGCACAGTGCATGAGCTGAGACCTGCCCAGTGCAGGCCCTGGCCCTGAGGGATCTTGGCAACTAACACCTTTGGCTCAGTCGTCCCAGAGTCATCCACACAGGTCCCCCACCTTGTGTTCTTGCTCTACTGTAGGGCTGTGCTCATGGGAACCCAGGTGTAACAGAAAGCTGAGCAGGTTTGGAACCACTGAGATCAGGGCCCGAATCTGGCGGTGGGGCTGCTTTGAGAGCCTGCTTCCTCATCCCCAGGACAGGACCACCATCAGCACCCATCTTCCAGGACGGAGGCATTACAGTCACGTGATGTACTCAGCACAGGAAGCAGTGGATACTGTTGGCGTTCGGCCATGCTACCGCCCACCCCAGGACAATGAGGATGGCATTCACGGGATATGCACCGTCTAGAAAGAAGGGACACCCACGAAATGCCACATCCGAACCAGCACTGGCCTGGCAACCACAGCCTCCAACTCGGATTCCACCCCGGGGGGATTCCTGCGCTGCAGCCTGTGAGGCCCGTGAAATCCACACAGCAGCAGGACCCACCCCTGGGAGAGGCCCTGCACACCAGTCTCCTGCAGGGCACCGAATGAAAGGTCACCCCGCCACACAAACTCCCACGCTGCATTTGGTGCGCCTCCTCACCGTGCTCCCTCAGGGGCCAGGGGATGTGTAAGGGCAACTGTTTTCTTCCCGGTGACTATCTCCAGTGCCTAGCGCGGTGCCCAGCACACACCAAGTGCTTGGTGTTTGCTGAATGAATCTATCCAAGATTTCTCAGTCAAGAGCTGTGCTCTCTGCCAACCTGCTGCCCCGCACAGTGGCGGACACTTGGGAGTGGCAGGAGATGGTCAGAGGGAAAGCCACAGCTGCCTGGGCACCACGTCACCAAGTAGAGCCCAAGGACTCGGTCCACGCAGAGGCCGCCCACGGGGCACCAGGATGCCTGCAAGGACGACCCCCCCACCCAGACTTCCCGGAGCCTCCCTGGAGAGATGGAGAGAGCTGGACCTCACACAGGAAGGCAGGGTGGGCCCTGGACTGTGGGCTGCATGTTCCTGCATGGCTGGCAAGGGTACCCGCTGCAGCCGGTGGTGGGAGGGCTGCACCCCACTGCAGGAGGCGGCACCCGCGTGGGCTTTCCAAGAAGGCCAGGACGCAGGAAATGAGGACACAGCCCTCGTCACAGGGACATCAAAATCCAAGGACAACATGGGGACTGAGGACAGTGTGTCTCCACCCCTCAGAGAGAAAGACATGCCTACACTAGCCCTGCCCACAGTGAGGCCCCACCGCCGGGGCGCCCCCTGGTCCCTCCGAATGCAAGGGTCACACTGCAGTCCCTCCCTGGTCCACGGAGCCCACCGACATTTATCACTCAAGAGCCTGAGATGGAAGGAGGCGAAGGACACCCACCCCCAGTTCAGAGACAGCTGCAAGCGCAGGCCTCTCCGGGCGGCAAAGCTGGGGAAACTATGGCTGGACCTGAGCTATTTTTTTTATGAAAGTGTAGCTGACACACAACACTTTAGTGTCAAGTGTACAACACAGTGGTCTGACGTTCCCATACCTTAGGACGTGATCGCCTTGGTGAGCCGAGGGCCTGCGTGTCTCCACACCGGGTTATTGGGGTGACACGAACTGCATTCCCAGTGCTGTGCGCGACCTCCCTGTGACCGTTTTCACAACGGGAAGTCTGTGCCTCTTACTCCCTCTCACCCTTTCCACCCACTTCTCAACCCACCGCCCTGTAACCATCCGTTTACTCTCTGTGTTGGAATCTTAGTTTTGTTTGTATTGTGTGTTAGTGTTTACCTATAAGGGGGATCATATGGTATTTGTCTTTCTCTGCCTGACTTACTTCACTGAGCATAATACGCTCCGAGTCCGTCCCTGTGGTTGCAAATGGCAGGGCTTCACTCTTTTTTTACTGCTGAGTAATATCCCAAGCTATTTTTACAGCCTAATTTCACAGCAACTCTCAGGCCAAGCTCTCCCAGCCCCCAGATGGGCCCTCCTGCACATCTGCCCGCTGTGATCACTTCTCAGGAAGGCCCCTGTAGCAGAGACAAACCAGAGCCAAAGGAGGGCCACACCCCAACCTGACACCCGTGAAAGACAGACAGGGCCCTCGTTGGCCACTGGCCACCACAGACAGGCTGGTTTCCCAGGGGAGCCCCTCTTTCTGGGGCTTGGATACAGTGGGACGGGGCCCCGGTCAGCTCTGCAGGCCACACAGGTGGGCTTCAGAGTGTCCCCAATGGAAGCCACCATGGCCTCCAACCGAGATCTGCAAGCCCAGGACACCACGTGACACCATGCTGCCCTGGGGCCTTCAGCCCCCACCCTCGGGGAAAGCCTGAGGCAGTGGAAGGCCAGGGCTTCCACCCAGAGGTGGTTACAGCAAAGCTCATCCCCACCTGCAACCAAATTTAAAAGCCCCCAACACTGACCCCCAATCCAGTGGGATTTTACTGAAGTAAATGGACATTAAAATGCCAGCAGACACAGCAGCTCCAGGCTCTGCAAAGTGGTCTAAAAACAGACCTGCACCAGAGAGGGCGGAGGCCAGAGAAACCAACACGGCAGTACCTG
Source organism: Artibeus jamaicensis (assembly GCF_021234435.1). Lineage (NCBI taxonomy): Eukaryota > Metazoa > Chordata > Mammalia > Chiroptera > Phyllostomidae > Artibeus > Artibeus jamaicensis. The sequence continues at coordinate 2,525,820 of NW_026522049.1, read as the reverse complement.
GCTGCCACCAGGGCCAGAGCCCGGAGCCGGGCGGCAGGAAGGGGGGCGGCGGCTGGGTGGCTCCTCCTGCAGCAACAGCAAATGGCTGCCCCCCCCCAACCCCCACTGATCCTCCTGAAGTAGCTGCTGCCGACTTGTTATTAAGGCATAACTCACAGACAGCAAAATACGCAGATTTTAAGTATACCTACAGTATTTCTTAAGTTCCCATTTCCTCCTGAATGCTCCAAGACTTGCACATGACCACCCCCTCCCCTTGTACCACCAGAGGGAAGGTCTGAGCAGAAGCCGATCACGGGGGCCAAGGCCCCTTCGATTTGTCCCCATCGAATCCCCTGGGTGATAATCAGTCCTCAAGGGGAGCGGCCCTCCCTTCATCCACTGGGTCACCCTTCCTTTCCACCCTTAACACAAAGGAAGGAAAAAGGGCCTCTGTAGCCGACAGCTACTCCACCCTGCTCACCCTGCCCACCCCCTTCCAGGATCGATGCTCTTAACCTGTGTTAAGCCAATTCCAATCCCCCAGGATCACCCAGCTCACTTGCCACGACCCAGGGACCACCGGATCTGCACGAGAGCACCCTAGCCTTAAGGCCACTGAGAAACAGAATCTGGACGTCCAGCAAGCAGCCCCTGAAGTCCCCTCCCCCACCCAAAAGTGTTTTGCTTCATCATCTCTGAGACAGGCCTGGGCATCAGGGGGTTTATCCGGATCTCTCCTGCCTCGGGCTGTCACCTTGGGGACCCTTCTCGGGGCCACCCCAGGTGCAGACTAACAACTCTGGGGAATTTGTCAGGGTAAGCGGAGAAGCCGTGCTTGCCCTTCTGAGCCACCATCTGTCCTGCACGCTCACGGCCAGCATTTCCATCTCTTGCAAAACAGCTCCATGTTGTACGTGGGGAGGGGTGGGGGATGCAAAGGGGAACAGAACAACTGTTGCTGTGGATATCTCCGCTGGCTGCCCGGCGCCCCCTCCCCCCCAACCAACTCGTTCTCTGGCACTCACCCGACTGTGCGCTGCTCTGGGCTGAGGAATCTGAGTCCTGGGTGCTCCAGGGTCGGTCCCAGCCTGTGAGACTGAGCGACTGCAGGCCAAGGCACAGGTCATTTGCATCTGGGAGGCCCCGGGGAGAATCTTGCGCAGAGGTGGGGAAAAGCATCCTGCCTGTGACTGTTTCTTCCGAGTCCGGGAAGTCTGTTTCGGACAGGAGGACAGCAAAACCCCAGAGTTAAGGGCTGTTTGCCCTGATGTTATCAACAATAATTATTATTAATAGTAGTTTCCCCAGGCTCAGGGACCAGACGTCCAAGTGAGCGGGATGCTGCAGCAGCTGCCTCTGCACTTTTGGGGGCGTTAGAGCCAGAGCAGCGGCCATGCAGCCCCCTCCCCAGGCACACACCCCATCCCGTCCGCATTACAGACTGGCCAGCATGTGATCAGGCTGCTGATGCTTCCCGCTGCCAGTGACATCAGCCGGCTGAGCCGTGCAGCAGAGCGAGCGGCATCATCCCTCACAGCACGGGGAGGAGCAGGAGGGGACGGCGGGGAGGAGACTTGCCTCCCGGGGAAAAGGCAGCACAGCGGCTACTTGGAACAGCCGGTGCGGCGCCGGTAAGTCAGGGTTGTGAGGCAGCGCCCTCAGGTCTCCAGCGATGGTGGCCCGGTGGCCCTGAGGCAGGACTAAGGTCCTCGCTGCCTGCCGACAGCAGAGCCAAAGCTGCGCCTGCTGGCTGGTGGCGCTGCCCTCCTGCCCCTCCCGGTCCCTCCCTCTGCTCTCCACCCCCAAACCCAAAAACACTCTAGTCCTGGACTCTCTCCAGCTGCTTGCTCAAGTCCCGGTTTTGCAGCCCAGTGCAAAGCTCCGCGGTCCTGCGAGCAAAGACCCATGGGCTCCAACCGGCCCCTGGGCAGCACCCTGACACAGCAGTGTTTTCCACGGAGGGATGGGGTAACCTTCAGAAAAACACTGAACACGTGCACCCCGGGCAGCAACACTTGGTGCTCTGGGCGTGCCTGGAGCTGCTGATCACAGAGAAAAGGGGTCAGGGCTGGCAGTGGGAGGGGGAGTCGCGGGGCTGCTGGAGGTGCGGCCCACAGTCTACACCCCAGGCCTAGGGAGACCTGCCCTGACTAGGGCAATCGTCAGGAGCACATACATGTATCAGGCCCGGCGCCTCCCTCCCTCCTGCAACTGGAGGCCTAGAGGGACAAAACACTCCCCAGTGTCTGAAAGACCGAAACACAAGCGGCAGTCTCAGATGTGGCCTTACACCCCACAGAACCCCCATTCAGAACCTTGTGTCACCAGCTCTGCCCGTTCGGGGGCCTGAGAGCTGTCCTGCCAGCTGTGAGCATCCCTGAATGGGTCAGCTGCCTGGTCCCCTCGCATAAGGGCTGCTGCCAGGACCGAGGCCCCGTTTCTGTGACCCCCCCACAGCTCCAGCAACCAAGACCAGCTCTTCCATCTTGCCCTCGCCAACACCCTCTCTGCACCAGTCTTTCTCCCACACAACCCTCAGAAAGGAGGAGCAGCCCAGATTCCAGCCCAGGCTGCAGCACCCACCCTGCTGCTTCCCAGGGGACAGAAGTAACCCTATGTTGGGCGCAGGCCCACCTGGGACCACCTGCCTGCCGAGACAGGGTCCGAGGTGGGCAAAGCGGGCACAATGCTATCACGCAGGAATGCTGGCCAACGCCTCCTGCAGCGCCGCCTGTGTCCACAGGCACCCAGCCTCAGCCCAGCGGGCACGGCCAGCCTGTGGGAGGGACGCCTCCCGGGAGGTTTTTTTTTTAGAGCTTTGCTGCTGTGTCATCCATCCCGCGGTCCTCGCCTGGCTCCCAGTCTGTGTCAGGGCCTCGGTTCACCAGCACACAGGCCTGCACTGCCCCCAGCCAACCTGCCCTCCACGCCCACACGTTCCCCAAGCTACAAGGAGACTTTTCAAAACCATCCGTATGTATTAGCTACAAAACATGATGCTTCCTTTTAAAATACCCAGACTTAAGAAGCCATTCTGCCTCCCAAGCCAGTTCTCTGTATGGTTCCTCCCTTCTACTTCAGCATCCACAGGGCACCATTTCTCCCCTCTCCTCTCAAACCAGGGCATTGTGTATGTGGTGACATGGGCATGCAGAGAGACCCTAATCAGTGACTATCACCTTGCTGCCCAAAGTCTAATGTGACAGACCAGCAGTACTGCCTTCGCCGGGAGCTTGTTACAAAGAGAGGCCCCTAGGCCTCACCCAAAGCCTGTGGGATTGGCCTCCTACTGAAGAGGAGCCCCACTGGAGTACGCAGCACATGACGTCTGAGTGGCACTGACCTAGACCTCAAATGCCGCCCTCTACTCCACCCCCAGAGACCCCGGGCCCGAGTAGCAGGCCTGTGTCAGGATGTTTAGGAACAAGCAGAGCTTGTGATCTAGACACAGCTCCCCTCTGCATTCCCTGTGCAAGCTGCAGCAGATGTCCCCTTTACCCAGCTCCATCCTTCCTCGCACTGGTCCTTCCAAATAAAGGATGCCTTCACTGCACCCACTGAACCCTCAGAGTGGCGGCCAAGCTGGGAGAAACGAGCTTGCTGTGGGGGTCTCACTGACCTTCCTCTGCTCAGGTCTGTGCTGTGTGACCTCTGCCTAGTCACTCAGCCTTTCTGGGTACCTTTTCTTGCCCGCCAAGGGGCAGCTGCAACCACCTGTCAGGTATTTTGCCAGGAAAAGCCGTCCATTTGGTACAGTGTCTGCCCCCCCAAATTTTTACCAGTATTTTACTTCCCATAGGGTGCCCATATAATTTATCACCCAAACAAGACACATGTGAGAGAGAAAGGAGGCAAGTAACAATCATGGAAGGACAGTGGCTTAAACAGAGACTGTCCTGGGTGGAAGGCAAGCAGGGTCATTCCAACTGCAGCCACTCGTGGTCTGAAACATCCTACTCCAAAAGCCCCTCCTTTCTGACAGCTTCCTGACCTCATCTCTCCCCACTTACCCCTTCTGTTCCGTGGGGGGAAGTGTGAGAAGCAAGCAGTCGACACAGGCCAATAGGCAGCGAGTTCAAAGGTCTGAAAAGGAAAGGCTGATTTTCCTGAGCAAATGCCCACCTGTGGCTCTCAAACCCACACCTGGTGCTAGACAGGAATTTGGTCCTTTGTGGTGGAAAATGTGCTTTATAGTCTTTGCCAAGCAGTGACTGGACCCTTGAAGCGTCTCTAACAACCAGCACAAGGTGCAGGGGCAGCTCTCATTCTGAGACCACCTATCTGGGCGACTTCTCGGCTTACTCGCTCTCTCCTCGAAGTCTCTTGTATCAACCTCTGCTCAGAGCTTCTTCTTTAAGTTCCTTCACTTGGTTTGAAATTTAAAAACCATTTCCCTTTGAAATTATCAGTTATCTTCTTTACAAATTCCTTAAGCAACAGAACTCAGCAAAGTTAGTTAATTGACCCGAAGTTGGAAGTTCACCATGGCATGAGCTGAAGCATCCCCTGGTGGACTCAGAAGCAGGTGAGCCAGGGCCTGGGCCCCGGGTGGAGTTCTGCATCCTCAGCACCAGACCTGTCTGTCTTGCGATGCCCCTCTTCTAGCACCGTCTGCACACATTTGCTCAAGGGCCTCAGCAACCATCTTTCCCGAGCTTCAGGCAAACAGGGCAGCAGGACAAGAACAGAACAGTGACTTGTGAAACCGTGAGGGCAGACTCCACTGTCAAAGGCAGGTGGTGATGGCCCTGGACAGCCCTGGGCATCCTGGGCAGATGTGTCACAAGCTGATCACAGGAAACCAGATACGTAGTTTGTGGAGGTGACAGGGGAGAAGGGCTGGTCAAACCGGGAAGAGCTGAGGCTGGAATATCAAGCTGATGCTCAAGCACGCAGTGAGGATTCTGTACACTTTAAACAAAAAATAGTGAGGAAGAGGCCCAAGATGAACCGGAGAACAGAGCTAGGGAGCCCAGGGGCAAGAGGAAGACAAGGGGGGAGAGAAACAGCTGGAGGAGTTGGGAAGCTGAATCTGATGCCATGATTATAACTATGTGTGAAAATTCTGTGTGTTGGTGGACAATGTTGGTTAAAAAAACACACACACAGAGAAAGATACAGCTACTGTGTGAGGGCAGTAGGCGCTAATAGATTTATTTTCCTTTAGTTACTGCACAAACGTTGTAACAATACAAAATAAAATCCACCCTCTGCTTTTCCTTTTTAGATTTTGAATAAGCACGCTGTGTAGGACATACAGCAAACATGTCATCCCCAATCCTAGTCCCCACGAATAGGAGAGAGAGGACCGTGGGTCTTCTGTCCCCATTAGGTACATTCAAATGACTGACTGGACAGTCCGCTGGTGGAAGACAAGTTCTACCACGTCCGTGAAGCAGCATGTGTAGGACTGTCTGAAAGACTATCCCCCCCCTCAAATCAAGGAAACCAAGATGATGACTTTGAAAATCCCTTTTGGCAACTTTATGCGTGAACTTGCAGAAGTCGGACCCCCGTCAAGGTCATTTCAACTGCTCCATGTGCGCTCTGGCCCTGGGCGCTGGTGGGCTGCAGATTTCTCTACGTAGTGCTGCTCAGACCCTGATGGGCATGTCAATGATTCGGGGATCTTTTTAAAACAAGGTTCTGAGGCAGTGCATCTGGCATTTCTAACAAACTCCCAAGTGCTGCCGATGCCGTTGGTCTGCTGACCACACTTCAAGAAGCCGAAGTTTAACAGGGGTTTTATACCCCTGGATTCTCTCTTCCAGGTAATTCACCCCGTTCTCACACAACCTCATTCTTCGTGGTGTGCATCCTCCTAAACAAGGACCCCCAAGGGCTCCCTATGGCCTCTCAGACCAAAGACCCCGGCTCACTTGTTTATTGTGTCTGACACTAAAGGCTGAGCTCTCTGGAAGCTCAGAGACTAGAGAACAACTTCTCATTAAGCTGGGTGCTAATGAGGGCAACAGTGACGCAAGGAGAAAGAGCGCGTGATGGCCTGGGTACACAAGGAGAGCGGCCCTGCAATTTTAGCTATACGTTAAAAGTCACATTACAGGGCAAGGTATAACAGAGAGCATTTGGTTTATGTCGTACGTCCCAGCATAAAAATAGGACCATCAGGTTATGTCCATCTTCACTGCTTTTCATAATCTTCAAAGGAATCCTGTAAATTCTTTCAAAGCAATTTCTATGATGTCTTACAATGGATCTTACCAATGTTTAGATTTTAGAATGTCATATGCTGACTTCACAAATCGGAAGATTCAATAACTGTTAAAGAGCTAATTCCCACCGAATCAATCTGTGCGACCCCAACAGGAGACCTGCCTGAAGGCAGGTCAAGGAGAAAAGACTTCTGAACAGATGGTGCAGGGACGGCCAAACAGCTGGATGGAGAGAAGAATGAAGCCTGACCCCCTTCCTCACTCCCTACACACACACGCATTTTACAGGGATCAGAGAGGCCTGTAAGGAAAAGTCACGATGCTAAAGCCTCTCTAGGACAACAGAGTATCTCTGTGACTTGGAGTAGGGAGTGCAAAGGTTTCCAACACAGAACACAGACAGCAACGATCACTGGGAAAGAATGCGGATGACCCAGGCTCACTGAGACGAAACACTTCTGCTCATCGAGACACCCTTAGGAAGATAATCAGGCAAGCTGCCAAAAAGGAGGGGCTATCTGGGACCATACTTGACAAATGGCTAATATCTACAGTATATAGGAAAAGGAAAAATATTTTTTACAGGGCAGAAAATCTTGAAAAGGTCTATCAAAAAGACATGTAGATGGCCCATAAGCACTTGAAAATATGCTCAACATCATTAGTTATCAAAGAGATACGAACTGAACCACACTGAACGACCACTCACCATACCACACACTACAATGAGGAACCCTGCTCCATACAGTGGGTGTTGTGAATGAGAACTGCATGCTATGTCAGGGGAAAAAGAAGTCACATTTTTTGCGACAAAAAGCAAGTCTGTCTGAACTAATTGGTTTGACAATAAGAATGAGACTTCATTAAATTAGGTTTTACAGCTGACATTACCACAAGCAGATTGAGTTAAAATCTATGGGCCCAGGGTTTTGACAAAACATACTTAAAGCAAGTTATAGTATAAAGTGCACTTTAGAATATTGTATTGGCAAAGGTGTATTTTTACTTATTCTTTAATTTATTGATCTCTAGAGAAAGGAAAGAGGGGAGGGAGGGAAAGAGGGAGACAAGAGAGAGAATCATCTATCTGTTGTTCCACTTATCTCTGCATTCATTTGTGGCTTCTTTTGTGTCCCCCAACCAGGGACCGAACCCACAACCTTGGCAGATCGGGACGGCGCTCTAACCAACTGAGCTACCTAGCCAGGGCTGCAGGGGTGTATTTTTAAATTAACATACTTCAACTTTCTTCTCAATTCTTCAGGTAAACGAACACCCTAAATAAGGTCTATAAATGAAAGAATAACATGGTAGTCATCTGAAATCTACATAGAGCATTCTTGGTATACTTCCAAAGAACTGAGAAATTCAGTGACAGCTGACTTAGGTAACAAATCTTTTCACAAATTGGACGGTTTTCTAGTTTCTTCTTCTCGACAAATATGTAAGAGTAAATGGAACTGTCAGCACACAAAGGACTAAAGATAATGACAGATGACTGATTTTTTTTTTTTTTGCACAAAACCCAAGTTCAAACAATTGGATGACCCTGCTCTTACAGTGCCTTCCCGTCCTGCGTGAACAGGTTATACTCAGAGCCCAAATCTACAAACACGAACAATCAGAATGCACTTGGTGTTAAAAATTCTGAGTCACTCTAGGAATAAGTGAGTCATCTAATATTACACGAGGTTTTTAAATGCCTCATTTATCTCGTTAAGAAGCATTTCCAATAAACAATGATTAGCTGAAGAATAGAACTATCAAAATCTGTCACGTTTAGGCTGCCTTAATCAGTTGCCCTAGCAATCGATGCCATGACAATTGAGACTTCAGTCACAGGAAATCATTTAAAATTTCAATTTATGTGCTATTTCTGTTGCAGAGAGGCATAGCATGATCAACAAGACACAAGTGTAAAGTATTACATTAGAATAAAATTCTGTGGGAGAAGCAGACTAGAAATTTGAGTTTAAAAAAAAGGAATAATGAGAATTTTCCCACCATCAAAGAACTGGCTCACGTTTTTAAAAAGATAATAGAAACCAATTCCTCTACTATTTCAATTCTACTATATTTTTACTTACAATGAAAATTAGATAAATGTGCCAGCAGTACTTTGTATTTTTAAATGTTTTTTTTTCATTGTGATAGAATATATGTAAACAAAATGTTAGCATTTTTTTCAGTGTACAATTTAAAGGCGTTAAGTTCATGCATGCTTTTGTGCACCTATCGCCTGGATCCAAGGCCAAGATTTTTCATCTCAAATTGAAACTCTGCATCCATGAAACACTAATGCCCCACTAAGCCGCCAATAACTGTTCTATAAATTCCATTACTTCAGGTACCTCACAGAAGTAGAATCATCTAATTTTGTCCTTTGTGACTGGCTTACTTCACTTAGTATAATGTCTTCAGAGTTTGGCCATATTGTAGCAGGTGACAGAACTTCCTTCCCTTAAAAGGCTGAGTAATATTGCTTTGTATGAATGGGCCTCCTTTTGTTTTTCCATTCATCTGTCTGTGGACATGTAGGCCACTTCTACCTTTTGGCTGGTGTGAACAGTATTACTATGAACGTCGAGGTACAAATGTGTCTTCCCATCTCTGCTTTCCATTTGTTTCCTATATGCCAAGAGGTGGAGTTGCTGGATCGGATACTAACTCTGTTTCACTGTCTTAGAAACCATGCTTACTACCTCGGCCACACCGCTTCCATTCCACAACGCACAGATGTTCCAGTTTCTCCTCATCCTCACCAAGACCTGATATATGTATTTACTGGTCAGTGGGTATCCTAATGAGCATGAATTGGCATCTCATTGTGGGGTACACTGTTTTTTTAAAAAAAGATGTATGCAAACAAATGTTTGAAGATGCTGCTGTCTACTTCATGAATGCCCAAGAACATGTTTTTTAAAATGTCCCCCACGCCAGGCGTTAGTTGAACTGTTTCCTCCTATGCCAGTCAAGGGGCTCTGAGGACAGATGTCATCTTCTTGCAGGTTCTGCCCATGAGCACTGTAATGGCCTGCAGGTCTGACCCAGACTGGGCCCAAATAGCCCACCCCTGTGGCCACAGAGACCCGTCCAGCTAGGCTAACTGGGGGCCATTCCGTGAGACTGTTCCAGTTGGTTCTAGTGGAAGAAGGACCATTACCTGCCTGACTTCATGGTGCCAGAGGATGTGAGCACAGCCTCTTCCTCAGATAATAGGAAACTGTGCAAAAGACAAACCTGAGACCCAGGGAGAGAGGCAGCACAGAGATGGTCGTGACAAAATTGGAGGCCCTCGAAGTCAGCATCCTTCGTTTTCCAGAGATTTCTTCCTATCCTGTGACCTACATACAAACCAAGAGCCTTCCAACACATCCCACATTCTGCTAAAGTTAGTTCTAATGAGGTGTTCGATCATTTGCAAGTAAGAGCGTTCTGTGTAACTCAGGCCCTGTGGCACAGACTGACCGGACGAGTGATATACAGCAGGATGGGTGACAGGGACAGCCGCAATGGAAAGCAGGAAGGGAGCTAAAACCCCAGCTCGTAAGACCTCTTCTTTCCAAGAGGGCAGGCAAGGCCAAGACAGGGCCAAACTGACAAAGCTGCTAAGTGACAGATGCGGGACCCAAATCCAGGGACTGACCCGGTCTCCTGCCTCTCTCCTGCTCTGGGGTACTTTCTCAGGCCAGGTCTACACTCATACCATCCCAACAGAGACTTGCTTTAGTAATTTTATAAAATTAGCCCTGGTTGGTGTGGCTCAGTGGATGGAGTACGGGCCCGTGAACCAAAGGGCTGCCAGTTCGATTCCCAGTCTAGGACATGGGCTTGGGCTGCCAGCCAGGTCCCCAGTGAGGGGAGCACGAGAGACAACCACACATTGCTTTTCTCCATCTCTTCTCCCTCCCCCTCTCTAGAAAATAAAATCTTTTTTTTTAAGTAAATAAATCTTTTATTTTTATAAAATTATTAAAGAATCCTTTCTCTCTTCTCTACTTAGGACCCCCTGGAGCTAAACCCATCCTGTCCTACCAGGAGTTCAGTTCCTGACACCAGCAACTCCTAGTCCCCCCACCCCCTGCCCCCCGCCCCTCAGCAGAATGTCCATTTCACATCCTAGTGTTTCCAACATCCCACTGCCCCCTGCACATACCACTCTGAACTTGCCACTTTAACTCCTTCCCCATGGAGAGCAATACAGAAGGCAGCTGACCCAAGTCCAGCTCCACCTAATCTATGGCGTCCGGTATGGCATTTCTGAAGCAGAATGTCTCGAAGACTCAGGTCCTGGCATACGTCATGCTGTCCAGGTGGTGTCCCCAAGTTGTACGTAACACTAGTGCGACCCAACCACAATGAAATGTTACTTTCCCTGAGGCCACAGTGTTCAGATGTCAGGTCTGAAGAAGGTCCTTGAACCTGACACCAAACTGGACCCCTGACAGGGTCAAATCACAACAGATTTACAGAATGTCACAGCTAGTGATTTTAAATGTATCAGCTGCTTCCATGTAGTACAGAAACAGAGAATAAATTAGTACATCATTCCTGAAGGGCAACCTGACATGTGCCTGAAAAGCTTTAAAAGATCCTTAATGAAACAGTGTACTTTTAGAGATTTGCACTATGTCCACACAACCACAGATGCAGGCAATAGTTTTACCCTCAGGTACTTCCACTACCTATGGAGGCAAACTACCTCCCATAGTGTGGAATTCCTAACGTTTTGTACCAAGAACCATTTGGCATTCTGCTAAAGCCTATGGGTACCTTCTAAGAATAATGTTGCTAAATATGTAAAATCGTGATCATCATTTTGAAGTAGTAACAGGCAAAAACAACATTTTAAGATATATGTGCAATGACTATAAAGGAGTAAGATTCAAAATGTCCAATCACCCTACTGATAATGGTTACTACTGCCCAAGTTTTAGGTCAGGCTAATGTTGCTGTGATACATTGCTTACCTGTATGATGGCAAGAAATGCTACATTTCAGTTACATATTGGTGGGGAAAAAAGATCTAAGCTTTTATACCTGCCCAACTTACCCGACTCTGAATTCTACCCAGGGATCCACGTGAAGAATCCCATATACATCTGTCTACTCAGTAAAATGATACGCAGCCTCGAAAAAGACAGAAAATGAATGACAGAAAGAAAAAAAAGGCAAATTACTTCTCAAGCTCTCACCTTAAATATATATATGGGGGACTTCCGCCAAGATGGAGGCGTAGGTGGAAACAGCGTGCCTTCTCGCAGAACCAAGTTTAAAAACAACAAAGTTTTTTTGTTTTGTTTCAGCAACAAAAATGCAGCCAAACCACAGTTGAACTATACGGAAGTCTGACAACAACGAACCCTTCAGCCAAAACAATAAACCGGAGGAGCGAGCACTGAGACGGACGGCAGGAAGGAGTAGAGGCGACTGCCATTGTCCCTCTCTGACCCCGCCTCCACATACAATGTCACAAAACAGCGACCCGGGAGGCCCCACCCTAGGGAACATCTAAGGCTCCCCTCCTCATACATAACAGGCGCAAACAGACCAAAACATTATGGCTCAAGAAGAACTCAAAGCCCCAGAACCCATAACTCTAAGCGACAAAGAAATAGCCACACTTTCAGATGCACAGTTCAAAACACTGGTGATTAGGATGATCACAGAACTGGTTGAATTTGGTCACAAATGAGAGGAATGAATGAAGGTTAAACTAATTGAAATGAAGGGAAATGCACAGGAAACCAAGAGTGATGGAAAGAAAACTGGGACTCAAATCAAGGGAGTGGACCAGAGGGAAGAAAAAAATGACCAAACAGGAAAGAATGAAGAGACAAGAATTCAAAAAAGTGAGGAGAGGCTTAAGAACCTCCAGGACATCTTGAAACGTTCCAACATCCGAATTATAGGGGTACCAGAAGGGGAGAAGGAACAGACACGAGTGGGAAACTTATTTGAACAAATAATAAAGGAGAACTTCCCCAATCTGGCAAAGGAAATAGACTTCCAGGAAATCTAGGAAGCTCAGAGAGTCCCAAAGAAGGTGGACCCAAGGAGGAACACATCAAGGCACATCATAATTACAATTACATTAGTCAAGATTAAAATGAAGGAGAGAATCCTAGAAGCAGCAAGAGATAAGGGGACAGTCACCTACAAAGGAGTTCCCATCAGACTGTCAGATTTCTCAAAAGAGACCTTACAGGCAAGAAGGGGCTGGAAAGAGGTATTCCAAGTCATGAAATCCAAAGACCTATAACCAAGATTGCTCTATCCAGCAAAGCTTTCATGTAGAATGGAAGGGCAGATAAAGTGCTTCTCAGAGAAGATCAAATATAAGGAGTTCATCATCACCAAGCCCTTATTATATGAAATGTTAAAGGACTTATCTAAGAAAAAGAAGGTAAAAAAGGTGAACAGTGAAAGGACAGCAAACTCAGTTATCAACAACCACACCTAAAAAAAAAAGCAAATTAAGAGGACAGCTAGATCAGGAGTGAACCATAGAAATGAAGATCACATGGAGGGTTAGCAACAGGGGAGTGGGAGGAAGAGAAAGGGGGAGAAGGTACAGAAAATAAGTAGCATAGATGGTAGGTAGAAAATAGATGGGGGAGGGCAAGAATAGTAGGGGAAATATAGAATCTAAAGAACTTGATACACGTGGTCATAAACTAAAGGGGAGAATGGTAGGGGTGGGGGGTGTAGGATGGAGGGGAATGGGGGGGAATAGAACAACTGTAATGGCATAGTCAATAAAATATATTAAAAATATACATATATAAGAAAAACACTGAAGAGATAATAGTCAAATGTTATGAGTTCTTTCCTCTGGGTAGTGAGGTTACATATGGGTTTTTTTTTCCTTCTAGTTTGTTTTCTTCAGAATTTTTTTAAAAAGATTGTTTAATTCATTTTTATTGAGAAGGGAAGAGAGTGAGAGAGAAATTTCAATGTGCAGTTCCCTCTTGTGCACCCCGCACTAGGGACCTTGCTTGCAACCCAGGCATGTGCCCTGACTGAGAACTGAACTGGTGACCTTTTGGTTCACAGCCCACGCTCAATCCACCGAGCTACACCAGCCAGGGCTCTTCAGAATTTTTTTTTTTTACAATGAACATATTGTAATAATAAAAAAATATATAAGATTTAACATCCCCTAAATAAATTTGAAAAAATTTTAAAAATTTTAGAAGATTTTAGTTATTTATTTTCAGAGAGAGGGAAAGAAAGGAAGAGAGGGAGGGAGAGAAAGATCCATACAGATCTGTTCCACCAAGATGGAGGCGTAGGTGGAAACACCTTGCGTCTGCGCACAACCAAATCTAAAAACAACAAAGTTTTAACAACAATAAACGCAACCAAACCACACAGAAAATCGACACTATGGAGTCCGAAAACAATGAAATGCTCAGCTAAACCGGTAAGGGGCGAAGCCAGCAGGGGAGCAGGTTGGCCAAAAAGATCCCCACCAGGGTGGTGCGCAAGCAGCCGAAGGCGCAGATCCCAGGTGCGGGCTACCTACGGGCGGACACAGGGTAGAGGTGTGGCTGGCTGTCTGCGGTCTGTTGAGCATTTGCATGCAGATAAACCAGTGAAGAGGTGAGCATTGAGACCTCACGGCGCACGGCAGCGGGCTCGCACATTTCCGCTCAGATAAACAGGCAGGGGCGAGCGGAGAGGACCGCCATTGCTCCCTCTCTGACCCCGCCCCCACATACAGCATCACAAAACCAGCGACCTGGGTGGCCCCGTCCTGGTAAACAACTGAGGCTCCGCTCCTCATACTTAACAGGCACAAACATAAAAACATGGCTCAAGAACAACTCAGAGCCCCAGAGTCGATAAATCTAAGTGGTGAAGAAATAGCCAAACTTTCAGATGCACAGTTCAAAAAAACACTGGTGATCAGGATCTTCATAGAACTGGTTGATTTTAGTCACAAATTACTGGTTGATTTTAGTCACAAATTAGAGGAACATATGAAGGCTAAACTAATTGAAATGAATGCAAATGCACAGGAAACCAATAGTAATGGAAAGGAGACTGGGACTCAAATCAAGGGAGTGGACCAGAAGGAAGGAAAAAATGACCAAACAGAAAAGAATGAAGAGACAAGAATTCAAAAAAGTGAGGAGAGGCTTAGGAACATCCAGGACATCTTTAAATGTTCCAATATTCGAATTATAGGGGTACCAGAAGGGGAAGAGGAACAGTCACGAGTGGAAACCTTATTTGAACAAATAATAAAAGAAATTCCCCGTTCTGGCAAAGGAAATAGACTTCCAGGAAATCCAGGAAGCTCAGAGAGTCCCAAAGAAGTTGGACCCAAGAAGGAACACACCAAGGTACATCATCATTACATTAGCCAAGATTAAAATGAAGGAGAGAATCCTAGAAGCAGCAAGAGATAAGGGGACAGTCACCTACAAAGGAGTTCCCATCAGACTGTCAGTGGATTTCTCAAAAGAGACCTTACAGGCAAGAAGGGGCTGGAAAGAGGTATTCCAAGTCATGAAATCCAAAGATCTACAACCAAGACTGCTCTATCCAGCAAAGTTTTCATTTAAAATGGAAAGTCAGATAAAGTGCTTCTCAGATAAGATCAAATTCAAGGCGTTCACCATCACCAAGGACTTATTATATGAAATGTTAAAGGGACTTACCTAAGAAAAAGGTAAAAAAGATGAACAGTGAAAGGACAGCAAACTCACAGTTATTAACAATCACACCTAAAACAAAAGCAAATTAAGAGGACAGCTAGATCAGGAGTGAACCATAGAAATGAAGATCACGTGGAGGATTAGCAACAGGGGAGTGGGAGAAGGGGGGAGAAGGTACAGAAAATAAGTAGCATAGATAGTAGAAAAAAGATGGGGGGAGGGTAAGAATAGTAGGGGAAATACAGAATCTAAAAAACTTGAGACACGTGTTCATGAACTAAAGGGGGGGAATGGTGGGGGCGGGGTGTGCAGGGTGGAGGGGAACGGAGGGGGGAAATAGAACAAATGTCATGGCATAATCAATAAATTAAAAAAAGATCCATACATATGCCCCCAACCAGGGACCTGGCCTGGTCCAAGTGGACGGAAGAGGACCAGCTCCTTGACCACAGCCCTTCCTACAGTCCCTGAGCTCCCTTCAAACCCAGTACTGCTTCCTCACCTGAGCCCCCGAAGAACCGGTATGGCAGGATGGACAGGTACCATTCACTCTATCCTACAGTTAGGAAAACTGTCCCTCTGCCCAAGGTCCACCTCAGAATTCAGGTTTCCCCACTTTCTCAAGGTACTCGTCCCACTGCACCTCTCTGATGTGCCTGCCCCAAGGAGGATCAAAACAGGGCATAAGGTATCTACCTTTCAGTCAGACCACCCGCTGGCCTGCGCAGGGATGCACGGGCAACCCCTTCACCAGAGCCTGGCACCTTCCTAATGATGCCATCCAGCTGCCTGGCCAGGTGCAAAGGCACACTCCTCCCAGCTCCTCTCTCACAAAGCACAGGTCCCATCCCTCACATGGTTCAGCAACCTGGCCTCAGCTGAAAAATACTTTGCTGGGAGCAACAAAAGTTTCCAGCATGTGAGAATTAAGCCATTGTTGATTTAATTCTCTTACTGGAATATAATTCATACAGTTTTTCCTCAAAGGAAAAAAACAGCAATGTATGTAGAACTAAGTGGATTCTCTGAATTTTTAACTCAGCCTAAGGTAAAGGAGAATAAGGTTAAGCTTATGACTTACTCAAATTAACAAAAAATACTATACATGTATTTTTTTGGAAGTTAGAAAAGAGAACTCCAGTCCCCCACGACCTTCTCTCAATTGCCCTCCAGTACAATTTAACAGAAACAAATTCTAAAGTTACCACAGTCCGTCTCCTTCTCAATGAACCTCTCCCTCCAACATTTAGCTACTTTATGCTCACATGACCCTACATCTTTGTGGAAATTATTTCCAAGGCCAAGTTTTTAAAAATAAAAATTTCCTAACTAAAATTGAGCAATCACTGGCCCTTGAGAATCCCTGTTGCCACATTTTTTCAAGGTCCATTTAAAAAATTAAAAGCATGTTCACTTTCATATAAAATAACTCAAAAACCATCCCATCGACATTCTTATAACATGTTGCAACCCCCACAGAAAAAGATTAGGAAACTACTAGGTCACCGACGCCTCCTTGTGAAGGAGGCATCGGGCTCAGGAGGTGCTGCACTGCTGAGTGACCCTAATATTGCACAAACAACAGGCATGTTGACTCGCACTCATGTGTATAAGCAACTGAAATATTCGAGAGCTGCACTGTCCAATACAATAGCCACTGGTCGCAGGTGCCTACTGAGCATTTCGACCGTAGGGAGTTCAAACTGAACCCCGTGCTGTGAGTGCACCAGACACACAGTGGGTTTTGAAGTCTTAGTACTAACAAAAGAAATCACATCTCATTGATAGTTTAATACTGATCACACGTTATCACAATATTTCCTGCATGTTGGGTTACATAAAACATTAATTTCACCATTTTAACTTTTTAAAAAAGATTTTATTTTTTATTTTTTGAGAGAAGGGAAAGGAGGGAGAAAGAGGGAAAGAAACATCTATCGGTTGCCTGTCGTATGTGTCCCCTCTGGGAACCGAACCTGCAGACTCTGCCATGTGCCCTGACCCGGAATCAAACCAGTAACCTTTCGCTTTGTGGGACAATGCCCAACCAACCAAGCCACCTTGGTCAGAATCACCTTTTCAATTTTTTTAAAAGATTTTATTTATTTATCTTTAGAGGGGAAGGGAAGGAGAGAGGGAGAGAAATATCAATGTATGGTTGCCCCTCATGCGTCCCCTGCTGGGAACTAGCCTGCAACCCAGGCACGTGCCCTGACTGGGAATTGAACTGCGATCCTCTGGTTCACAGGCCTGCGCTCAATCCACTGAGCTACACCAGCCAGGGCCCTTTTTAACTTTTTTAATGTCACTGCCAGAAACTCTAATTACATGTGACTCACATTATAACTCTATATAAATAATCCCGTCACCTTTGACTTGTTCTTTCTTACCCAATTTTCTTGAGTACGATAAGGCAGGTTTCTGTATTACAATCAAAGGCCGCCTTCACCCAGGGGGCACCCACCAGGAAACTACAGGACAGGCAAGTGTCCCCGGGGATTCAAGGTTGCCCTTCACAGGCTTCACAAGGAGGCTGCCAGAATCATCTCTGCACACAGGCCAGAGCACCAAGTTTCCACATCTGACTCACCTGGCAGATGGTCATGAACTTCTCGACTGATGGGCGTAGTGCAGACTCTACTGAAATCCAGAGAGTTATCCAGTATGGCATTTATCCTCTGGAAGATACTGGCGTTGCTACACGTGGAGAGTGCATGTGCCTCCTGGCCGTCCCAGCCGTCTTTGATCCTTCCCGCTTCCTCCTCCTAGACACAGAGCAGAGACATTCAGGGTGTCCACAGTCCTCACGACAGATGGAGCCCTCACACCCCCTTCCCCCAATCCGACACCATGAGTCAGAGAACTTCGTAACGAGGGTTTGAGTTTCCTGCCTGTGTGTTAAAATCCTTAGATATACTTGTGCTTACTGTGAGCCCTGAGCAGCCTGCCTCCAGAACCTTCTCCTCTACCGGGATGTATACCGGAGTTATCTTGGCAAGGTGGCAGCGGCACGAGCTGTAGATCCAGACGTACCTGGTTCAGAGCCTGGCGGATGTCTACACGACAGCCTGTTTTTTACCAATAAAACGGAATGAAGTATTGATGCAAGCTACTACATGGAGAAACCTCGAAAATATTATCCTACATCAAAGAAGCCAGTCACAGGAGACCACTTATTATACAAGTTCGCCGACATAAAATGTCTAGAATAAACACATCTGAAGCAGATCAGCTGCCTTCCACTAAGGGCGGGGGGAGATTAGGAAGTGGTGGCTAATGGGTACGAAGTTTCCCTGTGAGATGGTGAAAATATTCTAAAATTAGATTTGACTGCAACTCTGTAAAGATACTAAAAATCACTGACTTGTATACTGAAAGGTGAACTTTATGTAAATGACTTCTCAATACATGTGTTTAAAAAGTGTATTTCCGCTATTCATTGGCCATTACTCAACCTTTGTGCCTCGGTTTCCCCATTTGTGAAATGGAAAGAGAGTATCACCCTCTTGATGAAATATATTGAGTGCACGGTAGCTGCTAGTTGTACTTGAAGGTACAGTCACAGCCAAAGACGTGGGAAGAGTGGTACGAACACCACACAAATGAATTGTTGACAGAAGGTGTGCAATTCCATGTGGTCAGTAAAGGTACACACAACTCACCTAAGACATTACCGAATGAAAAAAGCACTCCTCATACACAATCGGGAACTGAGCCCCCCCCAATAAGCGACCCTTTGGGTATCTAAAGCTCAGTGAACACCCAGCAGGCACCCTGGACTGAATCCAGGTACATGCGCTTCACTCTCCAATCTGCCAGACTCACCCCATCCAGGGCCCGACATCGGCAGTCACAGAACACTGGCTGACAGACCGCCTTTTAGGGGGAGCCAGACTCATCAGCTCCTTCATTCCCAGTTAGCTTGGGGAAAACCAACTAAAAACAGACTGAGTAGTAAGGGAACAAGCACCTAAGATGTCATAGTCTATTCAAGTCCAGGTAAGCCTGAGAAGGACCACGGCATTTAGTTGTGAACCCTGCCAGATGGCCTTGAGGGGACCAACTTGAGTCCCTTATTCCCAAGCTCTTGAAAAGACTGGTGTCCTCTGTGGCGGTGAGGACCGGAAGAGCCCCCAGTCCCCGACACAGGGCTTTCGCAGCCCTCGGTTTCTCGGTGTCTCCACTTCAGCAGGGCAGCTTCAGCGGCCAGGACACGGGCACTTATTACAGTCTCCCTGCAGGTCTTCCGGCAGCTCATTTCCCTGACTTGCTTATGATTAACGGGCACCAACTGCCTGCCACCTACACGGAACCCCCGAGAGTGAGCAGATTAGAGATTCAACCAGAAGAAAATTTTTTCAAGTCTAGAAAGCGAACTCAGAGCTTATTGTGTTGTGAGCAAGTGCAGCCCAAGCTGCAACGTGCTGTACACGGTCCTCTGAGGTGAGGGGGCTCGGAGGAAGAGGCTGTGCCTGGCGTGAGGGTAGGAGGAAGGGCTGAAGAGCATGGGGAACAGCGGGACAGCATCCAGAGTGGTCCCGAGTGTGCAGCATTCGGTACAGAGAGGAGAGCAGATGAGAGAGGTGGCCCTGCCTGCCAGGCTGGGGAGGTAGAGTTATCTTCTACAAAAGAGCTTTCCAAACTTTAAAACCCCTGTTAATATATAAAAGTTAACCTGATTTTAATTTACTGCAATCAGAGATGTGATCTATATGGATCCCCAGGTCCTGGCCACGTTTACAGGCAGGTCAATGACGACTGCGCATGAGTGTCAGGCAGCGACCACATGAGAGGTGGAGGCAGGAGAGCCAGGGAGGACACCCCGCCCCCCACCCCAGCTGGTCATCTGGGTAAAGATGGAGACCCGAAGGCCTCAGGGGTGGGGCAGGAGGGGCACCTGTTTCCCCGGGAGGAAAGAAGGTCTGAGAATGTCGCCATCTGTAGCAGTCTTAACCTAAACGGGAGGATGCCTGGCTGACCCCGCCCACTGCCTGCCCTTCTCTCAAGCACAGAGGACTCGCTGATATTCGAATAGAAGCAAACGAAGTGTTGCATTCATACCCAAACTCGTGACCACATCGCCAAGTACCCCACCGTTTGCCTTGAGTAACCAATTTAGAAGGAAGAGAGACATACAAAAATCCAAGTCAGCAACGTCAGATGGGGATAATATGTGTACAGGAGGAATAGAAACAGTAACGCCGTCTCACAGGACTTCTGTGACTACAGTGGACATGCTGGGCACAGTACCTAGGACATAATTATGGGCTGAAGAGCTGGATGTGGTGATCGTAGTGTCCTTGTTATGACACCAAGGGGTCAGAGGCCATCACAGGGATCCTTGAAGAAAATAATTTGCCCACAAAGGAGAAAAAAGGCACTAAAGACCCAGGCCAACTATTTCTTTGAAGATCCCAAGTTCTTTCATGTCAAATCTTGCTTGTCAATTGATTTTTTTTTTGGCTAGTCAATTGACTTTAAAAGCTTAGCTGAAAGATTAGAAACATAATGTAAGTCAGACTGCCTAAAACCTGAACCCGCAGGAGAAGGCAGTGTGATCCCTTTAATAAAACTCTAGTAAATGAATTCAGTTTTTCACTTTCAAAACACTCACCTATCCACCCCTACTCTGTACATTTTTATCTTAACTTTGATCGATTTATAGGTCTGACTTTATGCCCAAATTTTACCCCAAGGAAAAAGAGTAGGGTCTTTCCCTTGGTAACACTACAAGTGCCTGATAGATTTCGCTGTAATTTTTGGCATATTTTACCATAAAATGAGATCATTTGCAGCTTCTTTTGACCTTTATTTGGTCTTTCGCTATGAATAGGAAAGTAGGGTTTAAGACAGACCAAAGACTTTGCAAGAGAAGGCAAACCTTAGGGCTACTATGCTCATGGATCAACAGGAAAAAACAATTGGCAACGCTAGAGAAGAAAAACAACAATTCTCACTGTTACTGGCTGAAAATGGCCTCAAGATAAAACTACTCATACCGACTTACTATCAACAAGAATGGTTCATGAGGAATCCCTGCTAACACAAGCTATTTTTTTAATAGGTCTCAATTTGCCCTTTCAACAGTTAAGAGTTGGTACTCCCGTCCCCAAAGAGTGCTTTCCTTCCAGAATAATCCTCCACGGGGGGGGTGGGGGGGGGGAACTGCCATCTTGAGAATGCACCCTCCTTTTCCACAGGGGAAGAATCCTCCCCGAAACTGTGATTCGCTGTTCTGGAAAGCAAAAAGAAGACAGGCTTTGGAGCAGAAACACGAACTTCACCACTTGAAGTAGCCTCTCAGAGCCTTGGTTGCCTCAGGTATAACATGTGGTGCTACCTGCTCTGCAGACCTTGTGGTAAAGAGAAATGTATAGAAAACCCGGACATGCTCAATAACTAACTTGTCAGTGACAGACGTCCCTCAATGCCACACAGTTGCTCAAGTTACCATTACTCAGAAGTACACTTCAACTCTTTACCGTAGTCAGGCTCACCAAGAAGCACATGAACTTATTCAGCATGTAACTGGACAGTCTGCTGGTTTGGCAGTGGGTTTTGTTGTGTTTCAATTTTTTTGGATTTCTAAAACACTCAGAAGCTTTAGTGTTAAGAGACTTTCCCAAACCCAGGCAGGATGACGTGGGCAGGAAAAGTGGCAGGATGGCAGAGATGGCGGAGCCACCGGGTTCAATTCAGCCTCTTCAAATCCCAAACTTAAGACTTCGCCAAGATGGAGGTGTAGGTGGAAACACTGTGCCTTCTCACACAACTAAGTTTAAAAACAATAAAGTTTTAGCAACAAAAATTGCAGCCAAACCACAGAAAATTGAACTATATGAAAGTCCAACAACAACGACCCATTCAGCCAGACTGGTAAGACGGGTGGAGCCAGCAACCGAGCTGGTTGGGCAAAAAAGATCCCCCGACCAAGGCGCAGCCAAGGGCGGATCCCAGGTGTGGGGTAGCGGACCCAGTGAAGGTGCAAGGTTGCAGGCTGACCACGGGCACACATTCACGTGCAGATAAACCAGTAAAGGACAGACTGCGCAGGCCCCAGCTGCAGGAAGCAGCAGAGGGGACCTCTATTGCCCCGTCTGCCACCCCCCCACATACAGCATCACAAACCAGCAACCTGGGTGGCCCTGCCCTGGTGAACACCTAAGGCTCCCCTCCTCATACTAACAGGCGAAAACAGACCAAAACATGGCTCAAGAAGAACTCAAACCCCTGGAGCCAATAACTCTAAGCGACAAAGAAATAGCCACACTTTCAGATGCACAGTTCAAAATGCTGGTGATCAGGATGCTCACAGAACTGGTTGATTTTAGTCACAAATTAGAGGAACATATGAAGGCTAAACTAATTGAAATGAATGCAAATGCACAGGAAACCAAGAGTGATGGAAATAAAACTGGGACTCAAATCAAGGGAGTGAACCAGAAGGAAGAAAACAAATGACCAAACAGGAAAGAATGAAAAGACAAGAATTCAAAAAAGTGAGGAGAGGCTTAAGAACCTCCAGGACATTTTGAAATGTTCCAACATCCGAATTATAGGGGTACCAGAAGGGGAAGAGGAACAGTCACGAGTGGAAACCTTATTTGAACAAATAATAAAAGAAATTCCCCAATCTGGCAAAGGAAATAGACTTCCAGGAAATCCAGGAAGCTCAGAGAGTCCCAAAGAAGTTGGACCCAAGAAGGAACACACCAAGGCACATCATCATTACATTAGCCAAGATTAAAGGATGAAGGAGAGAATCCTAGAAGCAGCAAGAGATAAGGGGACAGTCACCTACAAAGGAGTTCCCATCAGACTGTCAGATTTCTCAAAAGAGACCTTACAGGCAAGAAGGGGCTGGAAAGAAGTATTCCAAGTCATGAAATCCAAAGACCTACAACCAAGATTGCTCTATCCAGCAAAGCTTTCATGTAGAATGAAAGGGCAGATAAAGTGATTCTCAGATAAGACCAAATTCAAGGAGTTCACCATCACCAAGGACTTATTATATGAAATGTTAAAGGGACTTAGAAAAAGAAGGTAAAAAAGATGAACAGTGAAAGGACAGCAAACTCAGTTATTAACAATCACATCTAAAACAAAAGCAAACTAAGAGGACAGCTAGATCAGGAGTGAACCATAGAAATGAAGATCACATGGAGGGTTAGCAAAAGGGGAGTGGGAGGAGGAGAAAGGGGGAGAAGGTATAGAAAATAAGTAGCATAGACAGTAGGTAGAAAATAGATGGGGGAGGGCAAGAATAGTAGGGGAAATATAGAATCTAAAGAACTTGATACACATGGTCATAAACTAAAGGGGAGGGGAATGGTGGGGGAGGGGGTGTGCAGGGTGGAGGGGAATGAAGGGGGGAATAGAATAACTGTAATAGCATAATCAATAAAATATTTTTTTTAAAAAGCAACCCCCCCCCAAAAAAAAAAACCCAAATCCCAAACCTAAGGGAAGTCTGCGTTTCACCCTGAACTCCTGAATTTAATCAAGCAACACCTCACTAGTCACTCCTGGGGCAGGGGGTAGGAAAAGGCCACCTCATACACAGCTTAGCATTCAGCTTGGGGTACAACCATCCATGACAAGCCAAGGCCCCAGAGTCAGAGGAACATGTCCAGGAGCAGGACCACCAGGGTGGCAAAGCTCTGCACAGAGTAGTGGGTGTGAATAGCAAGCCCAGCATCTCTGTACTAGGGCCTCTCATGGCAAAAAATAAATACATACATACATACCACTCAAACACAGTTCTTTCCCCCAAGAGAACACTAGAGTATAGGTGGGAAAAACAGTGGATCCATTGGGTGGAGGGGAGAGAACCAGATAAGCCCCAGGGGAAGAGGAACCAGGACATCAGTTCCACTTTCAGACCTGTCTAGGTTTAGTATGCTGCAGACAGACAGGCTCATTCAGGAGAGCGATCGGAGCCAGGGGTCTGTCTCGAGAACAACCAGAGCTAAAGAGCTCAACCTAGAACTGGATCGCAGAGAGAGAACTGGTGCTAGAGGCACACACAGGCCCTCTGTGTGAGGGGCAGGACGGAGCCAGGGGAGTGGACCACAGGGAATGCGGCACTCAGCGGGTGGAGGAAGCCTCAAGTGCCAGCACAAGAAGAGATCAGAGGGGAGCAGGGTGGAGGGGGGGGGAGGAAGCCACAGAGTCTTAGGAACCAAGTGGGAATTTTAAGTAAAATGAAACAATCAGAGAGCAACATAACAGAGGTCAAGATGCATGATAAATTCTAGAACAACACTAATTTGGAAATGAGGAGACCTGGCTTCCAAGTCTGAGTCTATTATCTACTTCTCGAATAAACTTAAAACAATTCGCTTTTCCTTCTAACCCTAATTCCCTTGGTCCATGAAAATAAGAGTCAGACATGACAACCTGGGCTTGCTGTCACCTCCAAATTATACCCGGGAGACAGCTCTCTAACACCTTTTGAACTTCCAAAATTACAGCTTAAGAAAGAAAACAATTCCAAAATTACAGCTTAAAGAAGAAAAGTCTCAGGAGAAAGGGCCAACTTGGGAGACAGATGGTGTCAGAGTCAGAAGGCAGGAGTACAAAACCAGAATGCACACAGCACAGGTGTTTAGTAAGAGATTAAGTGTTCTGTCAAAAGACGGGGGTGGGGGGAACCCCACCTTGCCTGTCCAGGTAACTGCTTTCTTCCGATAGGCAGCTATTCCCCACCTTGATCGAGGGAGACCTCAGGCCAAAGTGCTACACCTGTCAGGATGGTGGCTGTATCAGTGCATTACTCTGCCCAAGAATAAAACAACCTTAATACTAATGTAGTCAAGTTACTCTCAGAAGCAACAGCGACATGCAACTGTGACCCATTTTAGCACACAAATCAATCTGGAGACCTGCGCTCTGGGGAGTCTCCAGTTACCTCAAGGCAACTCATCACAAACACGGGCCCTGAAAATCAAAACAGTGTTAGCTCACTAAAACCTCAAAGGGTGCCCCTACCACACCGGGGAGCAAAACACAAAGCGGGGAGCAAAACACAAAGTGGATGCAGAGGCTGTGCGTGCCCCAGTGCCTGTGCAATTGAAAGCAAGGCCCATGCAGTCAAAATGCCGCCCCCCAAGGCCTGTGTTGTTTACAACACAGTAGATATTAAGGAAGCAAAATAATCCCTAACAGAAACCTTTCAAAATCCTAAGAGCAAAACCACTGAGAGTTATGTTTATGATGAAAATTTAACAGGGAAATTTGGATACAGACTCATTTTATGGGAAGTCAGATTATCTTAGGAACTATCATTATCTTAGGAACTACATTATATACTTTCTGGTTCAACCTTGTCAGCCAGTTTGTAATTGAGGAATGCTGTATTTGGGGGTTCCTACTGAACATAAAATAGCTTTCGGCATTTGGAGTCTGTCTTAAAATAAAAACCTCTCAGGAGCAGTAACAGCAGGAAAGAAAACCAAGAGCACTTCCGAAGCTGTCAAGTGGGGGACAAAAGCAGGGGGCAAGCAAAAGGCTGACTAAACCCTGAATGGGGCCATGAGGGCTTCTTGGTTTTACCTCAGACAGAAAGAAGCAAAAATTCTTTCTGTACCCTCCTCCACTCCAACCTGAAGGTGCAACCACTCTCCCACCCCTCACTCCCTACCTTCCCACCCCCCTACCCGGCCACTTTCTGGCAAGTTCTCCTCAGAGTCAGCACAGCTTAGATACTGGCTAGGAAAAGCAAATACGCAGAATAGGGTGGGATTAGCACAGCTCTTCCACAGGGGAGAAAATAATTTGTTTGTTATGTGATCCCATGTTTTACTGCCTCCACCCCTACCTGCTGAAGACAATAGCCTAAACATTCATTCCAGGTCTGGTATGCATTCCTGCCCCAAACTTCCAACCAGACCTACAAATTCACTGATTAATTTTCCTTTTAAACCAACACGGGCGGATTTCAGAAACAGTGATTTCGCTGAGGGACCTGGAGGCAATGAATGAGAAAGTCTGCAGACAGGACCTAGCACATGAACTCTGAAACACCAGCAGAGGGCTGGTTTAGCCACCCCTGCCCTTCCCCGCCAAATTCCCAAACCCCCACCTGTGAGGACTTGGGGACTGACCTGTAAAGGTTGCTAGAGAAGCAGTTGGGGATGAGGAATATTTTAAAGTGTCCATCTTTCCCAAAACTTCCCAGACCACAGTTTAAAAAAGAAAAAGCCATCTAGTTTGTATCCGAGTCTGCATTCTCACGGAGAAACCATTTTGGCAAAGGCTCCAAATATGCTCTTCACTGTTTTACGTTTTAACTGCTTTAGGAATAAGGTACAGAAGTAAAGGTAAATATCCCTTTATGTTGCTAGTGTGTCTGAGGACACTGCTGGGATTCTAAATTTCCCCCACAATCTAAGTCCAGACTCTCTTTCTTGGCGCAAGACTACGTGATGCCCTGAGAGTTCATCCCAGAAGATTCTCCCGGGTAGTACCAAAACCCTTATTAATTCTTCCCGGAAATCTAAGACAGGATTATGAGAACTTTAGAGAAGAGGTGAGATTTAATAAACCCCGTGCTTTGTAAATCTTGAAAACGATGACATAATTTCAAATTTGCCTCGTCTCTGAAGGAAGAAGTTACTGAAACTGCTCTGAAAACGCCAAGTGTTTGGTGCAGAGCCTGGGAGGCGCCTGCCTGCTACATATCTCGCCCAGGCCCTCCCAGGCTCAGCTAATGGGTCTCACACGTCCAGGAATGACAGACACAGCACATTCCTCCTGCTGTCAGCACCGCCACACCAAAGCCCAGGAGACCCACACTGCCTTCCCTGCCACCAGTCCCTCCCACCCAGTGAAGGTTCACTGCGAGCGGCCCTCAGACCACTGTGTTTTCTGTGCAAGGCACACCACCAACAACCCCTCACCTCTCTCACAGACGAACACAGTGTCCTAGAGGTTGAGGGATGACACCAGAAAGCCCTAGGTTTACACCCCGGTTTATCACTTAGCAGTCTCGTGACAGATGTGATCTCCGAGCCTGTGTCACCATCTGCACAGCCTAGGGTGGTGGTGGTGGTGGTGTATGAAAAAGGGACATTTCAAAGACAGAATGGAAACTGGCCCTCAGGTGGTGTCCAATCTTCAGAGATGTTATCTTTGATCTATACAGTGCTTAGGACATTTTAATGGCCTCATTTAACCATTTAACGGAAAGGCTGGGTGGCTTAACCAGGAACAAAAGCCAAAGATCCACAACTCAGGGCTCATACTTCTGCACCATGACACCAGCCCCAGGCTGCTTGCTTTAGAGACACCCCCACTTCCTCTCCGTCTATTCTTTTAAATTACTTCCAGCCCCTGAAGGGATTTCGGTCGGCATCCCACTTTAAGGATTAAAAACAAAATAAACAGCGTGGTGACCCATGAAAATACTAAGATGGCTATTATGTTCGCTGTTGGCAAGTTTGGTGTTTACCAAACTTACTGCTTTTATCATCCTCCTGCACGTTCTGTGCACCACAGCACTGAGGCCCTGGTCCACCATCGCCACCTCATGCATCAGCCCCCCAGCGTCCTGTCCACTGCACAGATGGACACTGCTGCCCTTCCACTCCACCGGGGGACGTGGGTCCGAGCCCAGGCTTTGGAGGGCCAAGAATGTACTCACACACGTAACTGGCAACTGGCAATGTCCCAATTCTAGCTCCCTCAAGCAAGGGGGTATGCACTGCCTGCCGGGCCACTCACGTTCATGTGGAATTGCCGTGACAGAAACAAACTTGATGAGCTCTGCAAAGCTGAGTCAGGAAAGGCGGTGAGCCTGCACACACCTGTCACCTGTCCTGAGAGGGCTCCTCACAGCACAGAGTTCCCCTGAGCTCCAGACATCAAGCTTCTTTCCACAACAACAAAAACCACCCGACCAGGCACCAGCACCTCCACCACGCTGAGACTTCCAAGGTTTGGTCAGCCTGGTTCCAAGCTCCGCATCATTTATTTTTAGGCCTACCCCTGTGCCTAGGCTCGAAGAGGACCTATGCCCAAGGCTACTACAAGCTATCCTCAGCACACACGCTCGCAGGTGGCACCTGAGGAGCGGCGCGTGGTGGACCCGAGGCTGGCAGTCCACTTGGGCCTTCCTGAGGGCCAGCTCCGCCCGGCCAATGGCACAGAGCAGTTTGCTCCGGTGCCAGCAGGGCGGGGCAGGGGGAGAGGAGACCAAGGAGGCACAGCCAGGAGCCCAGCCCGCGGGGGGTGGGGTGGGCCTGCTGTGGTTCCAGGGTCCACCGTCCCTCCCAAGCCCCCCACCGCAGGGCACCGTGCGAAGGGGTGGGACCTGCAGGGCGCCCCGTCGCGGCAAGATGTGGGGCGTTCCCAGCCCCTTGGGCAGCACCGCTCCGCTTACAGGACCCTGGCCTGGGAACCAGGCAACAAAGTCAGGGTCGACCCGACCTGGCCTGACCGCACCCAACACCCACGCGCAGAAAAGTCCCGGGAGGGCCGCCAAACACGACAACCCGGGGTGTGTAGCCTTTCCTTTGGGTTTAAAGGCCGGATTTGCCAGGACCCCGAGGCTCCAAGCGGGCACAGCCTTCCTCACCAGCATGGTGGCCAAATGGGCAACCTCGTTGGTCCCCGACCACTGTCCCGCCGCACCTGTGGCCACAGCTGAGTCAGCACCACCCCTCATCTGAACTGGGGCCCCCGGTCGGGATCCCAGCTGAGGAGAATGTGACAGAGCCGCGGCCCTGTGCACCGGTCTCCTGTGGCCCGGCGCCAGGGCCGGGGTCACCACCCCACCCTACATGTCCCCAATCCCCCGGGTCCCCAGGAGCCACCTCAGAACGCGAAGCCGAGTCGCACGTGCGCAGCCCCCGAGCTGCGCGACACCCACCTGGCCAGCCGGGCTCCTGCGGCAATAGAACGTGTGAAGCCACGTGACCTCTCGGGCTAAAGCAGCAAGCACAGCACGAGGGGACGATCCCTCCGCCTTAAAGGAGCCGCACCGCTGCCGTCGTGGCTTTCGCGAAGATGCCGACCGCCAGGAGTCCCGCCCCACCCGGGCCGCCCGCCCTGCCGCCTGCTCAGTATAAGCAGGAGTCGCGGTGGGGGTGGGGGTGGGGTGGCCGCTGAGAGTCGCGTGAGCTCCGGTGAGGCGCCAGAGGCTTCAGGGCTCATGTGCGACGGCTATAGGAGAAAGGAGGTTTCCCGAGCAAGGGCTTCCTTCCGTGGGCTCAGCTCCCGTCTGGACAGACACTCGAGGCCACTGGGAGTCTGCACCGCAGCTCAGAGGCCCTCTTGGCCGCCCCCAGAGGGCCGCGGCGCCTTTAAACCCAAAGGCCCTGAGTCACGAGGAGACGCCCTGCCCCCCCCCTCCCGCCAGTCACCCCCTCAGCGAGGCCCCACGCCCGCGGGCACGTGACCTGCACCCCGCCCGGGCCCTGCTCACACCGGGGCGGGGGAGGGGGGTCCCGCGGACCGGCTGAGGCTGCGCGCACCGTTAGCTACCACAGCCAGGACTGCGGCCCCGCCCTGGCGGACGGCGGCGGCTCTTACCAGCGGGAACGCCATAGGGCCGGTGCGGTCCTGCGGGACGGACGGACCGGCTGACGGGCGGCGGGCCGGCGCGGCGGAGGACGCGCAGACACGTGCGCACTACTATTGCAGCAAGCCGCGAACAGCGCCACACCCGGGACCCGCTTATAAAGCCCCGCGGAGCCGCTCCCCCGGCTGGATGCGAAACACCTGTGTCGGCCCCGCCCGGGCCCCCGCCTCCGCCCCGCCCCTTCCAGCGCGCGAGGCCGAGGCTCAGCCGCCCCCGGGAGCCCGGCGCCAGGACGGGAGCGGCCACAGCTGCACCCCGTTGGAGGCCAAAGGCCCACACCTGAGCGCGCCACTCACCTAGTGACCCTGGTCAAGTCACTCATCCTGCTGGTCCTCGGTTTACCCCTTGTGAAATAGAGCGAGATTGACGAGCCCTGCGACGCAGCGGCGGCGTTGCTTTTGGTCAGGAAAGCCCTTTTTCCGGTATCCACGCTCCGCTCCTTCCGAGGAACCCTCCAGGGCGAGAGCCAACCCCGGGCGTCCCTGTCCGAGCGAGCCTGCGCCCCGGCTCCAGCAGGCGCGCCCACACTAAGCTGGCTGCTCCCGGCGCTGGCAGCCGGAGGCGGGCGTCCGGGGACTCCGGAAACTTCCAAAGACGCCAGGGGTCCTCTCTGGACCGCAGTTCCCAGGAGAAACCGCTCCGACACTCTTGCGGGACTACGACGGGTAGGTTCACGGAGAAGGGGCCGGGAGGGTGTCACGGTTGAGAGAGAAAACCGGGCCGTTGTCTGGAAAGGCGTCCTGGGGTGGGGAGGCTGGGGCAGGAGCGGACCGAAGCCCCAGGCCAGCGCAGAGGTGGAGGTGACCCTCCAGGCGGGGGACACAGGGTAGAGGCGGAAAGGGGGACTGAACAAGTGGCACCATCCGACCACCGCAGGGGATAAGGCGTGCTGGCATCCCAGGAAGGAGGCCGGGGCCCAGTTTGAGAAGGAAGGGCCTTTATTTTGTAGACAGCCGGGAATGACTAACCATTGTAAACAGGAGAATGGCGGTATCGAGTTCTTTTAAGACGATACTGGAGACTTAGTAGAGGCTGCACAGAAAAACGGGAGAAACAAGGAACTGGAACAAGGAGGAAAGGGACCAGCGTTTGTTGATCATTTCTGAGTGGTTTCTATGTGTTACCTCATCATGCGAACACATTGGCAAAGGACTTACTGCTCCAGACTCCTCCTGGCTATTGGGAAGTGGGGGCTGCAGCCTCCCTGGCAGGCTAGTGAGGCTGGCCTGGATCTCGTGGCTAAGGGGAGGCGGCCGGTAACTAGGTTTCTGCCTGGGGCAGTGGAAGGAAAGGAAGTGAGTGGTGTGCCCAGTGTTTCAGGAGGATTAATGGGAGAAGGTGGCCAGGGTAAGAACCACGACGCTGGAGAAGTCCTCACAAGGACTCAGAGTGACAGAGCTGGCCCTTCTCCATCCACAGAATATCGCTGCGGAGGACTTGCATGGGTTGCTGAGGTCATGGGCAGAGAGGGGGTGGCTGCAGGGGCCGGTGGAGAGGGTCCCTGGCAACCCTAGTCTTCGGGGTCTTCACTCTGCCTTCTCCTTCAGAGCTGCTGAGCCATCCGCCCTTCCTCAAGTGGGCTCATTGCAGCCGCCCAGGAATGCACACCTCTGGTTCAGGTTCGTGGGGTCCTTCCTTCTCCAGGAGCAGCCCATCCCGATGTCTCACCCTGGCCCACGAACAGTGCAGGGCGCTGCTCCAGGAAAGGGGTGCCACACCCAGATGCTAGCAGCAGGGGTGCCAAGTGAGGGTGGGCAAGAGCACCTAGAAGGTATGTCAGAAAGAGCAATGAGCTGATGGGCGCCATGGAGGAATGAAGTCCCAGTGAAATCTTCCTAATTTTAAAGGCGATCACTAACTCAGATTAAGAGCCAAGCCTGACTGGACCAGGGCACCAGGCAGCTCCCTGGCTGTCGACCTGTGATCCTCTCCACCCCTTCCTGTGGATCTGAAACCCGGAACAGGTATCTGGGAGCTCTTTCATGTTTTAAATTCCCAGCCATAAGAAAAGGAAGGTACCTTTCAGGTGATTTAAAACAGAAATTTTTGTTGCTGAAACCCCTTCCCTTGTCCTAAACTTAAACTTCCTATTGAGGTAACAGAATAATAGGTGGCCTTCGCTGAGCTCATACTCTGTGCTTGTCACAGTTTTAAGTGGTTTACTTGTGTGAACCCATTTTCCAGATGAGGAAACTGAAGCCTAAAGAAGTGAAGTAACCAGCCCGAAGATTCCCCACCAGAAGTAGAAGAGCCCAGGCAGGGTTCTGGCTTCAGAGACTGAAGTCCTAACCAGATGACACCCACAGCAACCTTATGTGTTCACTTTGTACTTCCCAAGCCCAGAGCTCACTGTGGACAGTGCAGGGATGGGTGGCCAAGTTCAAACGCAGTCATGGCCTCCTGTGAGTGGGCCCTTGCTCCCCACCCTTATTGGCCAGGCCTACAGAATATACAGGGACAGCAGCACCTCTGACTAGGCGTCCACAATCCACAGGGAAGGCTGTAGAAAGTGGCAGAAGCGGAGGTATTAAATGACTTGGTCAGGTCCCCACAGCTGGTCACTGGCAGAAGTAGCCGGAACAAATGGGCGGCACTATCCATTCTCCCTGTCAACAAACAGCCTTTGAGCCCAGCTATGCCTGGCACCATCCCTGCAGTCAAGCCCCAGATTCACAGTCCAGGTTTTAATGGAACTAGCTGGCCGGACTAAGTCTTCAGTGCCTGTGGTAGGGGGACAGGAGGACCCTGGGGTCTTTCACACACTTGGGTGCTCCATGGTGGGCAGACAGCTCAGAAGACTGGAGATTGCTGGGAGAAATAATTTCCCTGGCTGGACAGGATTAGAAAGCACATCTATTTAGGAGCTTGCGGCTACAAGGGGAAGTGAGCTCTCAGTCTTGGCTCCACTTCTGCCAAGCCCTTGCAGAATGAACCCCATTCTTTGTGTTTCTTGTGTCCTTTACATGAGAGAAAAGAAAGTGGATCAGCCCTACCTTTTGTCACACGTGAACATCGATTTAAAGTGAGTCAAAAATACAAATGTGAAGAGCATTACTTGGACATTTTTTACAAGAAAATATTATTACCTCCAAGTATGAATGAATTTTTTTTCTTTCTTTTTTTTTTAAATTTTATTTAGTAAGTATGAATGAATTTTATAAACATGGCACAATAAGCACAGGCTATAAGTGGAAATTGATAAATTTGACATGGGAATTAAAAATTTTGGCTTATCAGAAGATATTTAAAACTGGAAGACAAGCCATAGACAGGAAAACCAGTGTTTGCAATACGTGATCTACGAAGGTCTAGTTGCCAGAACACATAAGAACTTAAACACCCTGGTTGGCGTATAAGCTCAGTGGATTGAGCGCAGGCCTGTGAACCAAAGGATCGCAGTTCAGTTCTCAGTCAGGGCACATGCCTGGCTTGCAGGCCAGTTTCCAGCAGGGGACGCATGAGAGGCAACCATACATTGATATTTATCTCCTTCCCTTCCCCTCTAAAGATAAATAAATAAAACCTAAAAAAAAAAGAAAAGAACTCTACAAAGAGGGAAAAAAACACCTGTAGAAAAATGGGCAAAAGATAATAAGGGCAGGCAGTTGACAGGAATGGAAACCCAAACAGCCAACAAACACATCATTAGGTGCCTATGCTCAGCACTCAGCGGGGGGCACCTGTGAGACCTCATCAGGGCCCATTTCACCCGTCTCAGGAAAAATGAAGTCTCACTGTGCACTGGCGGGCCACTGGCGGTGAGGGTATACACTGGTTTTTGCCTTTCTTTTCTACTTTTTTTTTTTAGTGAGGAATAACACGTGTATGGCTTTTTTTTTTTTTACCTACCTGTATACCCGAGTAACCACCTCCCATAGCGTCCCATCATGCCTTCTCTGCGTCGTACCCTCTCCTTGAGGTAGCCATTCCTCCTGCTTTCCTCGCAGGTTCATCCTGTGGGCCCAGAGCTTTGTAGATGCACTCGGCTTCTCTCAGTCAATGTGGTGTCTGTGAGATTCATCCATGTTGTCACATGGCCAGGCCTTTTTTATTGGTAAGTAGTATTCCATTATATGGGTATACCATCATTTTCTTCTCTCATCTCCTGTTGACTGGCCTTTGAATTGTTTCCCATTTGGAAATGATTATGAATAAGGATGCTGTGAATGTTTTCATGTTCAGCTCATGGCTGATTCTGGCGAGCAACTAGGAGATATTAACAAGTTGCAGGTGTGTATATGTCATGACCCAGCAGCTCCACTCCTGGGACATGTTACAGCGGCTTTCATGCATGTTAAAAGAGGCATGGGTAAAAATGTCTGTAGCTATGCTACTCATAATTGCAGAAATGAAATAAACTAATCTGAAATGCCTACCAACAGGAGAGTGGGTCAGTAAATTGTGGTATAGTCATACAATGGAATACTATATAGAAATAAAAGTAAAGGACATAAAACCAATCGTATCAACATGGATGGCTCAGAAACAATGGCGTGAAAAAAAGCAGGATCTAGGAGCGTACATACTCTACAGTGCCATTTATATACAATTTTAAAACACAGTCCACTGTTATCATTCAGCC
The DNA here is from genome assembly GCF_021234435.1 of Artibeus jamaicensis. Lineage (NCBI taxonomy): Eukaryota > Metazoa > Chordata > Mammalia > Chiroptera > Phyllostomidae > Artibeus > Artibeus jamaicensis. The sequence continues at coordinate 2,491,836 of NW_026522049.1, read as the reverse complement.
CAATACTATGTATTGGCTAGGAACACATCCGTATGTAATAAAAGTACAAAAAAATGTGTGGTATTAATAAAGAGAAAACTGAGAATAATGATTTCCTTCAGGCGGGGAGGGAAGAGCTTGTGAAATGAGTGGTACAAGGAACACACTGAATTCCTAAGTGCTTTACTAGTTCAACAAGGTGATCCATACACAGGCAGTTGGTGTTTTATTCTTAACCTTGACCTGTGTCATTATGACTTTAAAAAAATGAAGGGATGGCGAAAACTGAGGGAAGTGTTGCTCCAGAACACGTTTGGCCATTGGCTGTGGGGAGGGGATGGTTTGCAGCAGTCACCTATTTCTCCCACTGCAGCTGATTTCAAACTACTAATGTGACGCCAGCTGGCTGGCTTGAAACTCTGGAGACTTCCTGAAAGCGGAACACGCAGCGCTCCCCAGCCAGCACTCACCAGCCACTCGCCCCGAAGCCTTTTCCCACACCCTCAGAGATGGGTCTGGGGCTGGGCTGTGTTTGTATTGCCGTCCATAAGAAATATTTGCCAACTCACACAATTTCTGAGAGTCAGGGATCCCAGAGTGCTGAGCTGGGTGGCTCTGGCCCAGGTCTCCTGAGGTCACAGTCACGCCCTCGGCCCGAGCTACAGTCACTGGGAGCCATGCCTGCAGGCGGAGGACTTGCTTCCCAGCTCCCTTCCTGCCTCCTCCCCCGGACACCCCATAGAGCGGCTGGCTTTCTCTCCAGCAAATGAGAGAGCAAAAGAGAGATGCCCGGATGGAGGGGCAGTGATTTCTGTGACCTAATCTCAGAAATGACCCTTCCACGGGGTCCTGTTGTTCACACCCACCACCCCCACAGGAGGGGGTAGCAGAACACTGGGGTTGAGGCCTAGACCATGGTCACCTTGCCCAAGCCGGGAAGAGGTCCTTTCCTCACATTCTCCCTCAGTCAGAAAACAAGACAATCTGCTTATTTCCACAACCCGCCCCTGGGTTGTTGGAAAGGAGTCCCCAGAAGCCCAGGAGAGCAGCATGTGCCATCGTGTTTACAAGTCCCATGTCCATGCTGGCCTCTGGGGTCCCACTGCCTTTTGGAGTCTGGTGCTGAACCGTTTCAAGGCTCTGTGACCTCTGAGTAGCATAAAACACTGCCCCAAACTAGAAGGAGGCAAGGGACAGGCAAGAGTCACACTATGTTTCCATGGGTTATGCATCCTATGAGAACATGTTGAATTGCACACTTGTGAGCTATACAGTTTTCTGTGTGAATATCATACTTAAAAGTTTTTCTTAGTCTTGGCTGGTATAGCTCAGTGCACTGAGCATGGGCCTGCAAACCAAAGGGTCACAGGTTCGATTCCCAGTCAGGGTGCACGTCTGGGTTGCAGGCCAGGTGGCCAGTAGGGGGCGCACAGGCACGGGAGATGCAACTACACACTGATGTTTCTCGCCTCTCTCCCTCCTTTCCTCTCTCTCCAAAAATAAATATGTATATTTTACATAGCTTTGATTAAATAGTTCTAAAGGTGGGGACGTGTGTGTGTGGGGATTCCAGCCAGGTGAGCACTGTTCTCTGGGCTGTTGCCCCCCTCTGTCCTCCAGGTACCCCAGGGACGCTGTGGGGCGGCTCCCTTTGGGCAGAATCCTGTGGTGCAAGAGGTGAAGCGTGCTAAAGTTGGAGGGTCCTTGGCACCCAATAAGAAGTGACACGTTCAACGGATGTGGGCACTCCCAGCACTGGCCGCCCCGCTCAGCTGCGAGGCCTCAGAGACTAAGCGTCCTCTGCATTACAGGGGCCGTGAGGACAGGGGTTCCCAACAGTTGGGATCAAACACTGCCATCCTAAGCGTGTAATCTTGGTAGCCGGGCCAGCAGGGTGGGGACAGGGCAGCTAAGGGGCCAGACCAGCACCATCAAGTGGATGACCCAGGGAGGTGCACCGGCGTCTCTGGGGACAGTCCGCCATGACCCCGTTCTCCATTCCTCTACCTGGGTGTCACCTTCCAGGCACTATTTGCCATCCTTCTTTTGACCCTGGAAGACAAAACTGACCAGGTTTTGTCAGCACAAGTGCTGTCCAGGAAATGCCAGACAAGGAAGGAGTGACCCAAGGCAGGCCTCCTCCATCCCCTTGTCATGTGGCGCCGTAGCAGAAACGGGGTGACCGAAAGGCCCTGAATGTGCCTGGGAGTCAGGAGCGGTGAGGACCCTGGCTGTCCAGGGCCTGGGCCCCCTGGTGGGTCACCATTTTCCTAGTTTCCTTCGTCCAGTCAGGCCAGGCCTAGTCCCATTACACAGCCAACACTCACCCCTCTGATCTGCAGGCTACGCTGCAAAACAACCTTCAAGCCGCCCAGTACAAAGTGCTGAGTGAGCACAGCCGCTGGATGGGGTTTCAGCTGTGGGCACAGCTGACCTCGCCCCTGGGGTCCCCACAGCTTCCTGGGCATCCCTGGGTGGGTCTGCTCTCCAGTCACTGCGTCTCACAGGTTGCCTTAGCCTGGCCAGACGCTGAAGCCATTTCTCTTCCCCACTTGCTGTCCTGGACTGGGCTCCCGTTCCCAGTCCCTCACCAGGCTCATTGTCTTCCAACCTGCTGAGGCCTGTGGTCAAGTCAGGCTCAGACCACCCTGCGACCTCCTGGGTCCAGTTAATGGCCCACCCCACCCTTGCTGGGGACACTTTCTGCCTTACTCACTCCCACCCCCCTCTCCAAAACCCTCCCTGTGCAGCTGTGTCTTAGGAAATGTCCCCCACCTCCTTCCTCACACAGGGGCAGTGCCGATCCAGAGACAGAAGCGGAGTCCCCCCCGTTCAGTTGCCCTCGGCAGGGGTTCACTTCTACCTCAGAACCTGGGGTGACAACAGGGACCCCAGGGAGACTCTGGGGTCCCTGGGCGCTCAGAGAAGCAGTGGCTCCAGCTGCTGTGTGGTGCCACAGAGCCCAGCAAGTCCCTGGAGCCAGGGGCAGGGTGTCCCCCGGCGCTGCCTTCACACCTGCTCCACCCTGAACACAGCTGCTCAGGGTGCCTCAGCGTCAGGGCTGTGGCTGCGGCAGAGCAGAGATGGGGGTGCATACCGCCAGCTCTCACTGGGGTGTGTTCCTCAGAACCCAGTCCCTCCAGACATCCTGGGGCAGAGCGTTCGGAGGTCCACACCAGGTTGGGTAGCACTGAGCTCCAGCCCCTGGGGGTGGGGGGCGGTCACAATGCGCATTAGCATAGTAAAGGCTCTGAGAGGGCCTTCGGGAAAGAAGCTTACTTAAATCCATGACTCCTAAACTTACGCAGTCACAGACTTCTTTTAAAAGGATGTGTGCCAGCAGACACCTTTGACACCTTTTGGAAACACTGCGCACTCACCAGGAAAGGCGGCAGGGGCCCTGACTCGCTGCCACCCCCAGGAAGCCGTCCCGGGGGTCGAAGGCTGGGTCTCCTACCCCCTTGGTGTTCACGGGTCAGCAGCGGCAGTGGCTGGGACTGTGTTGGAGATGCAGGACCTCGAGCCCCCCCAGGCCTCCTGCTCTGAATGCAGGTCAGTACAACCGGTGAGAGGCCCTGTCCCGCACCTGCCCTCCCCCTTCCCCCTGCAAGACGGCTACTTGGGTCACCTCCCCAGCCAGGTTGGGGCTCTAGGCCCTGTATCCAGATGTAGTTGGCCTATTTAGAACCTCACCCCTTCTTGGAGAATTCCTCACATTATGAGTCCCCCTTCCAAGGGACCAGTGGGTACTGCGGGTGTGGAAGAGGCTCATGGAAAGGACCAGGGCCCTTCATCCCTGCTCAGATGTCCCTTGCACAGAGACGCCTGGTGACTTGGTGATGGTCACCTGGGGCAGGGGGTCCCACCAGTCACCTCTGGGAGTCATGCACGGCCTCCCTGGGAGGTCAGCAGTGGTCGTTCACGAGGGTCAGACACGGAATGCCTTACACGCTCCCCCCAGCCCCTTAAGAGCCTGGAAGAAAGGAGGGGTGAGCCAGCAACTGGGGAGAAGCCGTTTATTGAGAAGGTGCTGCAGAAACAGCTACAGAAAGCGGTGGGGGCTGGGGAGCAGCCGCCATGTCCCTCTGCACGTGGGGTCACTAAGGAGCCCATGGGGAGGCCCGGGAGGGAACCTGTTAATGACCAGAGGGGGAGAGGGGCCCTGAACACCCTCTGGCACGCAGTGTCTCACACCAGAGGGGGGGAGAGTGGGGGCGAGTGGGGCGGGTGCTGACAGCCCAGGCGTCATGGTCACATGGGAAAGCCAGCGGGGGTCAAAGAAGCCAGAGCACCCGAGTCACTGGGTGAGAGCCTGCACCACGTCCTTCACCAGCATGGTGCCGATCACCATCTTCTCGCTGTTGACTGTCAGCTGGGCAGGTCCAGGGGGCCGTGCCACCAGGGTCAGCAGGACCAGGCTCCCGCTGGTCAGTGTCCTCCCCGCAAACCTGAGGCAGGGGGTGGGGGCAGAGGGAAGGGCTTAGCCTCGGGGATGGCCCCCCCCACTCCACACCAGGCCCAGCAGCCCCCATCTTCCTCGCCAGGGGCCCAGTACCTGTACTCGTCAGACGTCCCACAAGGGACACGACCCAGGTTGGCAGTGGCAGTCACTTTCTGCACCACAATGTGGTCACTCCGGCAGGTGTCTGGCAGCGTGAGCTTCTCTGTGATCTCATTCATGCCTGTCAGCTTTCCTGGGGGCAGAGGTCGTGATGAGGACAGAGGCTGCCTCGCCCCAGGCTGCCCGCTGAGCTTTCTCACCAGCCCTCAGGTTGGGCCGGCCTGAGTCCCACCCAGTGGTCCCGGGAAGGGGGACCTCCCAGCCTGCCAGGGGTCCATCCATGTTGCAGACCACAGACTGACTTGGCATCTCCCCACCGTCAGACATCTGGGCCCCAGCCCCTCAGGAGTGTCCAGTCCCTTCTTAGAGGTCTCCTCCAGCCTGGACCCCACACCCTTTGGCCTTCCCTGGCTGGCTCCCCAACCGAGTTCCAGTCCCCTCGAGCTCCTGATCAGGGCTCAGTCCTCAGGGAGGCTGTGGCTGCTGCACTCCCGGCCCAGGGGGCCCATGCAGCCTTCACAGGGCGACCCCTGACTTCACCTGCGGGAATGCCTCCCTGGGCAGACAGACCTCCCCTCCTCTCCACTCCCCTGGCCAAAGCCCTCCTGGAGGACTCCACCTCCCTTCGTCCCTTGGCTGGGCCAGCCTCTGCCCCCTTCTGCAACCCGACTGGCTCTCTGAAGCTGGCTCTGATGGTTCTGGTCCTCCTGGCCTGCAGACCCCTTCCCCCGGGGCCCTGGTTCTCCCCGCACCTACTCCTTTGTTGCTTCTCTTACCCCTGCCCCGAAGAATGCAAGTTTTCCTAGGGGAGGCCCTTGGCTCTCTCACCTTCCCCCACCTCCCCCCTCTCCAGAGTGAGCTCACTGATACAGCGTGACTCCAGCCCAGAAGTGCTTCCTGGGCACAGACCCACCTTTTCCTGAACTTCCAGAACGCACTGCAGAATCGGCTTGCCCAAAGCTGGCCGTGACCTTCCCTCCTCCCTCGCTGGCACCCATTCTCGTCTACCAGAGCAGAGGTTTGGCAAATTGCAGCCAAATCCAGGCATCCATCCCCTGGGGGCCTGAAATGGTGCCTGCAGCGCAGGCCGCATGGCCCACAGAGCCCGTGTACTGGGGTTTACAGCACGTTACAGACAGCGTGTGCTGACCCCGCCCCCCAGTCTAGGCGAGGGGTGCTGCCAGTCTCCACCACCCGAGCCCAAATTCTACAACAGCTTCCAGGCCTCCCTCTCCCCCTTCTCAGGTGAACTGCCTGTGACTTACCTCTTCCCAGTCCCGCCCCCTCACTCCCTTCCTCCCGGCTCTAATCCTCGTTCTCACCATCTCTCAGATCTGCCACAACGGCCTTGTAGCTGGTCACAGAATCTGGTCCAGGGTCACACACCCAGGGAGTGCAGGTTCAGAACCTAAACCAGGGCTCTGGAGCCCCGTCCCCCGTTTGTCCCTGTTTCTCCTGCTTGTCCCTGTTTCTCCTGCCGCGGGAGCCCGGCCTCTGCCTGGTCCCCTCCCCACAGTCACCTCCCAGGGCTCCACTGCTGGGAAAACGGAATCTGCAGGGCTCATTCCTCTAATAGCGGAGCGGGACCCGCCAACCTCTGTGACCCCTGCCAGCTCTGAAAAACTCTAGGACAGAAGCCCAAGGCACCCAGAAGTTAGACCCAACTCTATTTCTGGCTTTGTGCTTACCACTCCCCTGTCCTGGGGACTCCATGCCCCAAACTAAACAGCACCCCCTTTTCTTCCTGAAAACTTTTCTCCAGCCCTCACTGGTGATGTTTCCCCGGCTGGAATGTGGGCCCAGAATTCTCTCGGCCAGCCTGGCGGACACTCCCCAAAGCCTCCCTGACGGTCCCAGCCTCTGCAAAGGTGCCGGCTGCGGGGCCTCCCCGTCTGGAAGGAGCCGAGGGCCCTCCGGCAAGGCTGGGTGCTGGAGCTCACTGGGCCCCCCAGCAGGTTGCTGAGACGCACCCTGTCCACCCTCAGGGGGCACTCACCCTGCTCCTTCTTGAACTCATTCTCACTCATGAACACGGGGGCCATCAGCTCCCCAACCGGTGGCTGGATGGAGACGTAGAACTGTCGGGTTTGGGTGCTGGGGTAGAGGGGAGAAGCCGGGGAGGCAGACCGGTGAGGCCGGCATCCCCCCTGGGCCTCCCACTTTGGGGGCGGGGCTTGCAGGCAGCAGGAGACTGGAGCAAGACCTGAGAGCTGGGGATGGTGTCCAGACCCTTTGCAGCACGATGTTCCTCCCCCAGCACCCCCCTCACTGCCACCTCCCTACCGGTTCCAGGACACTGTGACCCCACCTCCCCCAGCCCATCCTCCCACCCACCACAAGATGGGACACACACCACAGCTGGAAGTTGGCCGCCTGGGTCGAGTCGCAGAAATTAATGCCCATGACAGCAGTGGCAGACTCTCCGGGCGCCAAGGACTCTGCAGAGGTGAGGCGGGAGGGGGAGAGGCACCATCACCTGACAGACCCGAATCCCGGTCCCGGCTCCCCTCTGCTGCCAGACCTGACCCGGCACTCCTAGCTTCCTGGGTCCTGGAGCCCGCTCCTGGTTTTCCACCTAAATCTAAACAACCTTCCCCCCACCCTCCAATGACCACTTGTCAGCGTCGGAACGACCAAGCCTCCAGCGACCCCTGCCCTGATCTGCACTCGCTTGTTGCCTGGTCTGTCCTGCCCCCCAGGGCAGGGGCTGGGCTAGAAGCCCTCTGGGCCCCCAGCGCCCAGCCCCCAGCCTGCCCGGAGCCGCACCGATTTCAGGAAATCCCTGGACGCTGATGCCAGCAGGCAGTTTGGGGGTGCCCACATGCAGGCCCTTGATGGGCGTCTCGGAGCTGTTGGAGAAGTGGATGTGCAGGGACACCATGTGCGGGTCCCCAGGGAAAGGCTGGCGGCTGAAGGTGTAGTCCACGGCCAGGCCCTCGCCTGCCACGCGGTGCAGCAGCTCCTGCCTCCCGACCCCCGACATGGGGCTCAGCAGCTGGGGGGGGGGAGACGAGGGGGAGTGCGGAAATGAGCAACAGGAAGACTGCCCTGGCCAGGTCCCCACCTGGGGGAGGGGTCACCGGGCAACGGGGACCTGGGCGTTCCCCTCCACTGCACCGGACCCCCAGATCCACACCACAGGACACAGCCCCGGCCTGTCCACTCCCCTCACTGTCCCGTCCCCTCACCGAGGGCACCAGCGGGGAGTCCGTGAGGGTCAGGCCCTCCAGGTCTGCAGCCAGGCTGGTGGACACGGCCGCGGGTGGGGACACAGGCTGGATGCTCGGCGGGGCGACTGTGGGGGCAGATGAGGAAGACCGCGGATGGGGAGAGGCCACGTGGGACTGGCCCGAACCGGGCGGGGCTCAAGGAGCAGACTGTTCAGCACCACGGACAGCGGGGCTCTCAGCAACCTGGAGGCTCTCAGCGGTGACCCACCCTTGACCCCAGCCCCACACCTGGTGCCCTCAGGTTGGAGGACAGGTTCCCTCTGCTCCCCGAACCCCTAAGCCCTGAGGAACCCGACCCAGAGCGCCCACAGATCTTCCTAAGTCACTGCCCTGGCTCCCCCCACCATGACCTCTAGGGCCCAGACTCACAGTCCTCTAGGTCCAGCAGGGAGACCTCCTGGGCTGCAGGGGCGCTTTTGCTGCTGGGGGGCTGGAGAGAGAACGGAAGTGGGCGTGGAAGGACGTGCCACCTCGGTGAGCTCTGGCCCGCCCCGCCCCCTCCGCCCCCAAGTCTCTCACCTTCTTCTTCCGCCAGGACGCAGGTTCTGCCTGCTCCTCCTCGGTCTCTGACGACCCCTCCGACTCGGAGGAGCTGCTGCTGGAGTCGCTGCCCTCCTCGGAGGACGAGCCCTCCCCCTGTCCCTTCGTCACCTTCTTCCTCGTCTTCGACTTGCTCTTCTCCCCTTCCTCCTCGCTCTGCTCACTGGGGGCGGGGGTGGGGCACACGGCATTCAGGCTCGACTGGGTGGGCTCCCCCTCCTTGCCTCACAGGAGAGTGGGGACGCCTTGAAAAGTGGGGGTGAGGGTGGGGAGCCTGGCCCCCAAATGCTTCTCCATGCTGCAAACTTCGGAGCCCCAGGAGCCCCAGTGTGGGAGGCCCAGGGGCTCTCCGGAGGCTGGCTCTCAGTCCTTAGTTCCCCAGGGAGACCTCTGGTCCCACCCCTTACCTCTCACTGCTCCTCCCCTTCTCCTCCTCCTCCTCCCGGTCTTCCTCCTCGGACTCGCTGCTGGACTCCCCAGAGCCGCTCTCACTGCTGCTCTTGCTGTCCAACTCGCTCTCGGACTCGGGGTCTGTGGAGGACAGTCTCAGGCTCTCCTGCCTGCGTTCGGGCTCCTGGGTCTGGAGCAGGTGCCCTGGGCTCCCGGAGTCAGGCTCTTGGCACCAAAGCTGCAACCCTTCCCCCCAGCCTGACCCTGGTCCCAGGAGCCACGGGACCACCTGCAATGCAGACGGGGCCATCTGGGCAGAGACCTGCATGTGCACGTGCACACCTGGGACCAGAGCCCTTCAGTGAGCAGATGCATGTGCAGGTACACAGCAGGCGCATGCCCCTCGCGTACACGACCGCGTCTCACACACACATGGCACACTCGTGGGGAGCAGCACAGGGCCCGGCCCTCAATCTTCTCACCACTGTCTGCGGACTCCGTGGGGCCTGACTCCCCCTCAGAGTCTGAGTAGAAGGGCTTCTCCTTCTCCTTCCTCTTCTCCCGGTTGGAGCACTTGGTCCACTCGGGTACCTGGGGATGGGAGTGGGGGAAGGGCTGTTAAATCGTGGTTGGGGAGGGGGCATGGGAGCACAGGCCTTCTCATCCTTCACCCCCACTCTTCTGGGGCCCGACCTGGCCCTGCCCCGGGGCGGGGGGGGGGGGAGCACTGGGAGGGAAGGGACCCTGCCAAACCAAGGGAGACGCAGAGGGGAGGGAAGGCACAGGGGTGCAGCCCGGGGCAGGGGGGATGGGGAGAGAAAACACTGCCCACAAGCAGAGGGCACACGGCACACGGCACACGGAGGTGTGGGGACCTCGGTGTATTCGCCCAACAGGCCCACGTGGGTCTCAATAAGGGAGAGATCTTCTTCCTGTATGTGGGGACCGTGTCAGGAGGGCCGGGCCGGCACGGGGGGCAGGGGGCTCCCCGCGTGTCTGTGCCTCCACCCCTGCTGACCTCCACGTTGCGCACGGATGGGTCCGGGGCTTCCTCTGGCCAGTCCGGGAGCTCCTGGTAGCCCGTGGCCTTGGCATTGAGCAGGTGGGACAGTGAGCCCAGCTGGAAGTGGTCCCGGTCTGGGGACAAGGTGAGAGGTCAAGCAGGGTGGCAGTGAGGTGTTGCCCGGGGAGCTGTTTCCCAGGGGCTGTGGCGATTCTGGCGGGGACGCCCTAGCTGGGTGGATGCAGGAGGTGGGTGTGCCCCTTAGTGGCTCTTCCACCCCAGCCGCACCCTCAGGCCCGTGTGCTGGAAGGAAAGCGTGTCTGGCCTGACCCTTACAGGGCCGAGGGGTGGGTGGGATGGCAGAGGAGGGCCAGAGGGGACTCTGGCCCTACAGGTGCTGCTGGCCACTCTGCCCGGGCCTGCCGGCTGGGGCAGAGGAAGCACAGGGTGGCGCCTCTTCCAGGCAGTGGGGGGGTACATGTGATCCTGCTCACCAGGCCAAGTTGGGGGCTGAGGGGTGAGCAGCCCCCTATGGTCGCGGGAGGACATCAGACCCAGAGGGGCCAGCACAGAGACTTTCAAGGGGGGTCAGTGTTGGTGTTGGGAGAGAAAGGGATGGTTTCCCTTCTTCCCAGATTTTCAAATCCACCCCCCATCCCCCGCCACCTCAGACAGGGGTGCAGGGGAGAGAAAAGCAAAAGATGCCAGGACAACCAAGCTCCGTGAAGGGGGCTCCCTCCTCTGTGGGTTCCTGGGTCCCCAGAGCCAGGTGAGGACCCTCCTCACCCACCCCTCTCAGAGCCTTTGTCCCAGAGGCCAGGCCAAGGGCCTGGCGCTGAGTGTGACCTCCAGGGGTCGCCCAGAGTGCAGGCGACAGCCTCGTCAGGGCCCTCACCGACATGCACCTCTCCCTGGGTGGTGTTTACTCCCTCCTTCCGGGGCCCTCATACTTAGAATCCTGATACAGAGAGCCCGGCAGGGGACAGCCCACCCACTGGAGAGCAGGGACCTGGCCTCGAGGAAGCTGGTGGTGGCTGTGGGTGGGTGGAGAGCAGCCGTGGGTGCTGCGGGGACAGGTACGGGGGACTGGCCTTTCTCTGCCCGCAACGCCCATGGCCCACGGAGACAGAGAGCTCAAGTGGAAGCTCTGGGGCCAGGGTCCTGGCCAATCCCTCCCGATTTCGGCCCCCACCTTTGAAGGACGACTCCAGGACGGGGGCCGGTTTGGGTGCCAGGAAGAGCTTCTTGGCGTGGCGGCTGAGGGCCCCGCCCTGCTCAGAAGGGACTATGAGCTGCCGGGTGAAGCGTGCTCGGTCGCGGATGTCGTAGTTCTGATCGTACTTGGCCAGACTCAGCACGTACTGGGTCAGCAGCTTGGTCTGGGGGACGAGAGGGCGGCAGCAGTGGTCAGGGAGCTGGGGACGGCGGGGGTCTCAGAACCAGAATTCTCTGAGCCAACGCCAACACCCCCACACAGAGCTGCCCTCCCCTCTTAGACCGGCTCCATTCACCCCTGGACCCCAACTTAAAAAAAAAGATTTTATTTATTCATTTTTAGAGGGGAAAGGAAGGAGAAAGAAAGAATCAATGTGTGGTTGCCTCATGCACCCCTCACTGGGGACCTGGCCCACAACCCAGGCAGGTACCCTGACTGGGAATCGAACTGGCGACCCTTTGGTTCATAGGCTGGCACTCAGTCCACTGAGCCACACCAGCTAGGGCCTGGTCCCCAGCTCTTGGCAGCTGCCTTGGGTCCGCAAAAGAGGCCGTCCTTTCAGGCTCTCCTCTTGGCCTTGGACTCCATCACCGTGCTGGGGCCCAGCACTCTGGCTCAGCCCAAGCCTGTCGGACGCCCGACCTGCATGGCTCCGCACCCACACTGCTTCATCTCTCCATCTGCGTTCAGATGGGGTGCCTCTCGCCTGCTCCTGGCTCCCCTCTGAGCATAGGAGGCCCACAGATGTTTGTCCGAAGACGGAACACTTCCCAGGGCACTCACTTGGCCTTCCCCTCTGCGATCTCCTCCTCGGCCAGTCCTGACACCCACAGACCCAGGGCCCGTGGTGTCCACCCGTAAGTACTGCCCTTTCCCGCTCCTGACTATGGTCCCAGCACAGCAGGCCTCCGCCTGCCCGGCCTGCCCCTGGGGCCCACTCCAGCACCCGGATCAAAGGGGCTGCTGGGGAAGCACAACGCCACCGTCAGAAGGCCCCCATGGGAAGCCAAGAGCCCGCCGTCCAGCCCATCAGGTCCCGGGCCCCCAGAGTAACTGCGGACACTGGGGGAACAATGGCTATCGGGACAGACCCGCCACCTGCCCTGAACGGCTCTTTGGAAAGAGGTGCCAGAGGTCACGCCCCCCCGGGGAGGCCCGTGGAGGTGGGGGGGCGCTGTTGCCAGGACCAGACATCGCTGGGAAAGGCATCGCTTGCTCAGTCTTTACCTGCTTGGAGTTGGTCAGGTAGAGCTTGGCTGCCAGGTTGATGACCTGCAGCTTGACAATGTCCTCCTCTGCTGTGAAGGACTTGGCCATCTTTCTGAGGACGTCGGGCGCGATCTTGGGGACGTGCTCACAGTACTCCCCAATGAGCCACAGGATGCTGGCGCGGGCCATGGGCACCTGTGGGCGTGGGAGAGGTGTGAGCGCGGGACGGCCCGGGCGATGGCACCCCTGCCGTCCACGCCGGCCTCCGGGACCATGGGGGTCCTCCAGACCCCCAGGGAGGGAGGGTGGTGGGAGGCAGAGTAAGAGGTGGGCACTTCCTGGGTAGCAGCTCCCCTCTTCCCTGGGGTTCCACTGGCTTCTCCAGGCCCCAAAGCCAGTCGAGACTTAAAACACTGATTTTCTGGACCCACTGAACCCCCGATGCTTCACTGCCCTGTTACTCTTCCTGCACATGCAGGGAGGCCTTGTCTTCAAGCTTCAATGGGGCAGAAAAACACAGGATTTGCCGATGGTCTGCTCTTGGCAAGAGCACCAGAGAGAACATGAGTGGGGAACCCAGGAAGCGGTCACCAAAGGGAAGGCGAATCTTGGGCCACAAGGTCAGGGTGACACTGTCCCATCTTTCCCCTGCTTCCACCGGAAGTCCTTTCAGAGCCAGTGTGGGAGGTGTGTGGGTTGATTTTGTTACTTACAGGGCCTTAAAATCACGGGGAGGATGCCGGGCAGGGAGGGGACACAGGGTGGCGCCCCCACCTGTATGTTATCCGTGAGCTTTGCCAGGTGTTTGATGATCTCTCCGTGCTGAGCTGGCTGCATCTGTAGCAGCTTCTTGATGACGACCACCGACTCCGCCACCACCAGCTCTGGGGGACGGGAAAGGGCACAGGGGGCCCCCCGGGAGTGTCAGTTGGCCACACCCAGGTGGGCAGCCACCCTGCAACTCACCCAGACCCCCGGCCCTGTTCCTCAGCCCCCTGCCCTTCTCCACTGGTCCTCAGAGATGTGGGGGCACTTGGACACTCCTTGAGGCAGACAGACTGATGGACACTTATTGTGCCTGGACAGATAGGGGGTACCCCTGGTTGTGAGCTGGACATGCAGGCAGACACCCAGTGGCCATCAGAGCTGGACACCCAGCCAGGCACTGACCATCGCGGTTGGACAGCAGCTGCACCAGGCCGTTGAGGCAGGTGTCTCGGACCCGGCCGATGTTGGTCGCGCAGCGTCCGATGGCCTGGATGGTGGCTGCCACAAAGTCCTTGTCCATGCTGCGAATGTAGGTCTGCGGGGCACAGCAGAGGGACCCCCCCCATAGGCTCTCGGGTGACTTTCTGGAAAGCGGTCACCCTCATTCAATGACGCATCACCCAGAGACAGCACTCTGGGAGGGGCGCGACACCCTTGCCCGCCGCCCAGGGATCCGGCAGAAGGCACCGGGAGAGGGTCCTGAGGCAGCCGCGTCCCCACATTGGAACCTTCAGTGAGGGTCTGGCCTGCAGGACGCTGCTCCCGCAGTGCACGGGGCGCTGTGGGCAGCTTTCCCGGCCCCTCCAGGGGGCGGGGGTGGGGGGTGGGGGTGGGCCGGCCCTGGTCCGTACCTGGAATTCCCGCAGGACCGTAGGGATGTTCGTCTCATTGGCCAGGTTGGTCAGCACCTCCAGCTGCAGGGGGGCAGAGAGTGGGCTTTACGGGCTTTCTCACCCATGGCTGCAAGCGCACGCCGCCCTCCCCCCCACCCCCTGCAAACACTCCTCAGGGCAGCCCTGCAGCGCCCTCCCACTGGCGAGGAAACTACCAGGTCTTGAAACCCATTCAAAATGGAGAGAACCAGCTCGCCTCTTCCGCGGTGGGATCACCCACAGCCCCAGCAACGGGCAGGCCCCCCCTCCCCCAGTGGCCACCTGGGTACCTGAGTGGGTCTGTGCAGGGGTATGGGGCAGAGCGACCCCGCCACTCTGTCCGTGTCTCACCTTCAGGACCTTGATCTGGGTGGGGTCCGTGGACCTGATGTAGAAGCTCTTCAGGTAGGGCTCGAACATGCCCTGGGAAAGACAGGCACCCAGGGAGTCCCACCAGGCCTGTCCTAGAGTGCCCCCTGCTCCAGACCTGTGCCTAGCACCTCCACGCCGCAGCACTGCGCTCCAGTCTCAAATCTTTCCCCTCCTCCCTCCTAGATCTGACCCCGTCTTTCTTCACCAGACTTTCCTCTGAGTGGCCCTCAGGGTCCTGCATTTGGGGTCTCTGCTCCGTCATACCACACCGCCGAGGCACTCCTACAACCCCCACTGGCCCTTCCTCAGTGCCCCTAGCGCCACAGACGCCACCCCTCGGACCGGGAGCGCAGGCCTTGTGCGCTTGCTCACCCGGCGCTTGATGGACATGGTGGCCACGTTCTGGAGCACCACGTACTGCACCTCACTGCAGAGAGGATGGTCAGAGGTTGTATGGCCCCGCGGCAGGCACAAGGGGCAGCAGGTGGGTGTAAGGAAAGCAGACCAAGTACAGGGAGGAGAGGACGGGGTGGTGGGCAGGTCACCAGCAGGAGGAAGGCGGAGCTGGGGTCAGCATGGTGGGCTGGTGGGCTAGGATGGGGAGGTGGGGACCTAATGGCCCCAGAGTTCAGGAGAAGCAGGGCCAGGGCCGGGTGTGGGCGGGGCCAGGGTCGGGCGTGGGCGGGGCCAGGGGGCACGCACCTGTGGCTGCGCAGCAGGCGCACCAGAGCCTTGGCGATGACGCCCACCTCGGCCTTGGGCGCCAGATGGAAGTAGAGCTGCGCCACCGCCATGACCACCGCGGCGCTGCGGCTCTGCAGCAGCGGCTTCGTGTTGCGCAGCAGCAGCCGGTGGTCAGGGTCCATGACGTAGGGCTTCCTGGCTGGCAGCGCCGAGGTGGTAGCCTCCTCCGACCCCGGGCCCTTGGCCTCGTCCTCCTCGGAGCCGTAGAAGGCTTTCTCGGGGTTCTCCTCCAGCAGGGATTCCTGTTGTGGAGACGGTGGGGCAGTGGGCACCTCCTGCTGGTGACCCTCCAGCCTGCTCTGCAGGCGAGGGCAGGGCCAGGCGGGCGCACTCACGTTCTGGGTGGGGCTCAGGAACTGGGTGCGGGCGTAGCGGGTGAGCATGCTGATGATGACCACCTGGCCCCACTCCTCCACGTCGATGAGTAGGTTACAGAGTTTCCGGTAGTTCTTGTGGATCAGGTCGATGCGCTCTGGGCACACCTCCTCGAAGGCCATCACCACGCTGCCCGCCACCAGCTGCGCACCGGACAGAAGCAAGAGAAGGTCAACGGAAGGGCCTCCCCACTGCCCACCCTGTGCACCTCTGTACCTACCGTGGTCTTGTCGGCCAGAAGCTTCTCAATGACCTCTATGAGCTGGTCCTTCTGGTCAGGATCCAAACTGCGGGAGAAACTGTTCAGAGGGACCCACCACTCCCCAACTCCAGCCTCCCCAGTATCCACCCAAGATGTGCCCACCTCCCTCCCCGCAACCCCATTCATAAAGAGGTGCAGGCCACCACCTCCAGGGCCTGCTCTCTCTCTAGTTCCCAAAACTGTCTTAAAGCACCTGAAGAGTGAAAAACTAGGGCAGCCTACACAACCTAAGACAGGACAGGGCCAGGCGGGGCCAGGTGTGGGCACCGCCCCCCATCCGGCAGGGCGGGGCTGGGCCACCTGTAGAGCTTAGGGATGGCGTGCGCAGCTGTTTTCCGCACGTAGGGCGACATGTCTGAGGCGGCTTCCTTGATGGCCAGCATCATGATGGGTACGATGATGGGCACACGGATGCTGGAGAGGACGCGGAGGGCACTGGCGCGAATCAGCTGGTTGGGGTCCTGGGGGCAGAGGTGGCGGCAGGGCCGTGAGAGGCCACACCTGTGGGACGTGCTGTCCCTGGCCACCACCAGCTCTCGTTCCCCTGACTCTATCCTAACCCTGGGTGAATTGCCCCCGGTCAGTACCTGATGGGGCACTTACTCTTGACCCTGGCTGCAGAAACCTGACACCTGAACAGGCAGGCATGGGGATGGGCTGCTTCACTTTCAGGCAGAGTGGAAAACTTTCAGAACACCCCATGTTCCTGAAAACCCCTTTCCTGCCTTCCTTTGTGTTTATGCCGGAGGTGACTGCCAGCAAAGGCAAGCTGGTCTCCCTTCCCACGAGTCCCTCCTTACATCCCCCTCCCCACGGACCCTCTCCCAAGCTGCTCTTCCGCCTCCTCCCACGAGGTTTCAGAGAGAATGGTGCATAGGCCCCTCCTCCTTGCTCCTGTAGCTTCCTATACACGCGAGAAGTGCATCTCGGGCATGGGGTTGTGACCGAGGCAGCGGCGGATCTCAGAGGACGGTGGACAGTGGCAGGGGTACTGGACGCTCGAGAGACATGCTGCTTCCCTGATTTTCTAAAACGGAGGAAGATCCACAGCATGGCAGGGAACGGTGACGGCGATCCCTGTCAACGTTCCAGAACTGGTTTTTAAACAGATGGCTTAAAAGCAATGATGGAAAAAGCTGGAGTCTGTATTTTCTCAGAGTCACGTCGTATCCCATTCTCCACTAAAACCTACGTGGTTTCCCTTTTTAAAAAACAGAACATTCTTGCTGAAGATTATGATGGATTCGCAGGAAGTTACCCCCGTCAAAGTCTTTTCCTTTCCGGCAGGGCGGCTGGGCTGGTAGGTATGAACACTATGTACGTTGATTTCCACAAGGCTTTGTGGGGGTGATCAGTGGTGCAGGCCTTTTGTTCCAAGAGCAGAATTCACGTTGATTTCATTGGTGTGTCACCACCGCCCTTTGCACTCGAGAGATGTTTTTGCTCTAGAATAAGATCCTTTCTAACCAGCACTGATTTTGCAGGCTGCTCAGGGAAGTTAGGAAGACACATAAACTTGAAGCCTGGGGAAGGTGTGTGGACAGATCAGTGTCAGCCCGGAAATGTAATATCCACAGGGCTGCCTGCGGCTGTGGGGCGAACGGCTTATCAGCATCTTGGAGGCAGACACGCAATCGGGTGGCTAAAAATTAAGATTTAGAAGCGCCCTGTACTCAACCACTAAAAGGTGATGCGGGAGGTTCACAGAGCGTTCCGGGGACCGCCTGCACGGAGACAGGGCGCAGGGAGGCCCAGAGAGCCGGCTTGTCCACTGGAGGTTTGTGTGAGTGGAGGCTGAGCCGCAGCAGTGGGCTGCCGAGAAAGCAAACACAGCCCTGGCCGGGCCTGAGAAAAAGAAGGGGAACCCTGGGCAGAAATGACGGGTATTCATGTGCAGACGGGGGAAAAAAGAAACAGTGAGGACCAACAGAAAGAAAATCAGTTTCAGAGGGACACGTGTATCCTATGCTACCACTTACAAGACAGTATCATGGCATTGTCAGGGGCAGGTAAACAAACAGTAGAAGAATAAGTGCACACACAGCGGCAACACACAGGGGAAGACATGGAGGGGAGCTTTGGCTGTTGGAGGAAGATGGTGTTTTCTGTGTTCGGTGTATAGATCTTCATTATAGCAGTCTTTTCGCCTTTTGTGAGTCTGAGCATTTCTGAAGCATTATCACTATGGGGGGGCTGCAATGCAATATAATAATAAAAAAAACTGTAGTTGTCTTAAAATGGAGTGAGTCGCCTGGGAAGGAGTGAGGTCTCTGTCACCGTGCGCGGCGATTTGGACCAGCGGCCGACATGGAAGCTCTTGAGTCACATCTGTCTTCTCCTTTTTTATAAGTAAAAATCTATTGGAACCGGGCCATGCCGCCTTGTTTACGGCTGCTTTTGCACTGCGTGGACCAGGTTGAGCAGCTGCACGGGGACACCGTGCGGCCGGCAAAGCCTCCGTGGTTCTCCGGCAGGATCTGCAGGTGGCGGGCAGGCGCCTGGTCCACAGAAACCACTGGACTGGGCGGGGCTAAAGGAGCTCTGGTTTCTAAAAGGCTGGGACAGGCCAGACTGGAGACATGACACGTAAATATAAAATGCATGTGTGCAAAAATTCCAGAATGGTTCTTGTAAGATGATTGGACCCTGCTTTGAGTGGAGAGATGGTTTGCCAATCTGAGAGAGGTCCTTTGGTTTTGACTTTAAAAGAACACCCCGGCACAAGGTGCACACGCCAGTGCCCCCGCCCCGCGCCCCACCAGAGAGCCAGACCCAGGACTCGACTCCTCCCAAGGCCCTTCCCTCCGCGAGTCCAGATCCCCCACCTGCCTGAAAGCAGTTCCCCAGGACCAGGGGATCCAGGTCTGTGCACCCGAGACGAGGCTGAGCAGAATGAGAATTTGTTCCAGTTCTGGAGGAATTGCCGACTGGGCTGAACTTACAGAAAGTGGAAGGTCCTGTGCTCACCTCTGAACCCAACCTCTAGTGGGGGCTCATTTGTTTTCAGTAAAACTTTGTCCTCTCTATCCAGTTTTGGGAAAAAAAAAGCTTGCAAAGTCAGCACTCCCTGCAGATGGCCGACTAGGAGAGCCCACCGGGGCCGTGGCTCTGACTGCGGGGCTGAGGGACCAGGTCAGCAGCTCCTGTCACAGAATCGTCTTACAGAGCCCGACCTCTGTCCGCCGGGTGATGAGGGCCAGTAGGGTCCTAGCTGAGGCAGCCAGTAACCTGGCTTCTTGCTCAGAGAGGAGAAGAGACACAGTTTCCAGACACCTGCCTCATCCCTCCTCAGACTCACAGGTGGGGAGGGGTCTCAGAGCCCCGGCCTGCCTCTGGGCCCACGCCTCCCACAGAGCACCAACGAGGCCCTGGCCCCAAGGGGGCACGCCGAGACCACTGACCTTCAGGCCACGCTGGAAGGTGGAGATGGACAGCAGGGCCAGGTCTTGCTGCTCTTCGGCGTAGCGCACCAGGTACACGTAGACCAGCTTCTTCACCTGGGGGAGAGCAGGCTGCCAGCGGGGACCGGCCCTCCCGCCCCAGCAGCCATGGTCCCCAGGGACCAGTCCCTCCCGTAAGGAAGAGCTTCCTCAGAGGGCCCGCCGTCTCTCGGCAGCGCGTCTGGTCCGGAGACTCGTGGACGGGACCAGGGCAGCCGCCAGGGGCTGGACGGTTTGCCCCTCACCCCCGACCAGCTCGGGTCTCCTCCTGGTGGAGGGGGGCGTGCGGGGCCCTCATGGGGCAGCGCTCACCTCTATGTTCTTACAGGCCACGTTCTTCACCACGGCAGGAAACAGGTCCGAGGCGTTCTTTCCCCGGGCGATCATCTGGGCGGTGGGGTCAAGGCCGGGGGAGAAGGGGTAGGGAGAGGGCCAGCACTTAATAGGGGATGGTCCACTGGGGACAAGGGGAGCTGCTGTGTGACCCCGGGCCCCTCCATGGGGAACGTCCCCTCCTCTCCCTGCTCACCGCCACGATCCTCTTCATGGCCTCCAGCTTGAGGGAATCTTTGTTGGTGTCCAGCATCTCCTTCAGGTCGTCATGCCTGGAGGGAGGCACAAGAGGTCAGCTGAGGGCATGGGGTGGGGGTGGGGCTGTCACACAGGACCCCCCCCCCGCCCCCAGAGGGGACGGGAGTCAAGCCCAGATCAGGGGACTTGGGGTCGGGAGAAACAGGGCTCAGACAGTGGCCATTCCCCTGTGTGCGTCTGCATCCTAATCACTTCTTCTCACAAGGTAACGCCCTCTCTGTGACTTAATCGCTTCCTTAAAGGCCCTGTCTGCTAACACAGCCACACTTTTGAGTTCCTAGGGGTTGGGGCTTCAACTCATGAATCTAAGGAGGACGCAAATGCACGACAGCCGCCAAAAGAAAAATGTCTGAGGCATGGTGAGTAAAAGCGGGATGGAAATAAATGCACAGGGCCCATACTCAGCATTCCCTGTCCAGGCTGCTGCGGGTCCCTCCCACCTGCTTGCCCTGGGCAGGCAGCCCTGAGCTGGGGCTCCCTGTTCGGTGGCGGGCCCCGGGGCTGGTGTTCTTGGGCCAGGGGCCCTGGTGCAGCGACCAAGCTGCCCAGCCACACTCAGAGGCGCTGGGGCTGGCGGCCGAAGAGGTGAATAAGCCCCAGGGAGAATGTGTCCATACACAGCTGACCAGCTGTGGGACAAGTGGCCCACTCAACTGTGGCCAAGACAGTTCCAAAATGTGGGGAGCTGTGCAGGGGGCGCCTGTGCACTTGTGAATCTCCCACAAGGCCCCCCTGATAACCTCCTACCCGGCACCCCAACAACCACCGCTTTTGAGCAGGCACGAGAGCCCGGCCTGGACAACTATCAGCGGTGGCAGACGTTCCGATGCGAGCTGAGCAAAGTCAGTCACAGAAGCAAAACTTCCAGAAACAACAGGCTGTGGGAGATTGGGGGTGGCACTGTGAGGAAAGGGAAGTGCGTGGCGAGAGTCACAAAGGGGCTGACGTGACTGCGGCTGAGTGAGTGATGAACGCCGAGCAGAGGAGGACGATGACACCCCACACCCCGTCACAGGGCTGTGCTTTGTGAGTAGCAGGTGGGAGCGATAGAAGGGGGCCGAGACGTTCGTGTTCCGAGTTCCCAAAGTGCCTCCTGAAGGGATTTCTGACGGACAGCGCAGGGGAAAGATGACGCCTCTCAGGACGCAGAGGCCTTGCCAGCAGTCGGATGGAGGCAGAAGGTCCCTGGCTGCAGCCCGGGCGGCCTGAAGCCCCACGCCGGGGGAGGGATGCCCCCCGAAACAGAAGACACCTCTCGTCTCCCATGGCCAAGCGGGGTGCAAAGATGACCACCTGTCCCAGTTACGGGGCGGGGGGCTGATCTCAGGACAACGGGGGCAGACACAGGGCTACAGGCCATTCAGCCGACCTGGGCAACACTGAGCTGGGTGCCACCTTCTCCAATACGCGCATGCACCCCACTGCAGCCCCACGGTCTCCACAGATGCCCCACAGGCTCCTCCACCACACGCCAAAGCACCCCCTGTACCGTGGACACTGCTGCGTGTGCCTCCGGACACACCTGCATCCTCAGACACACATGCACGGCGTGAGCCCCCACACACCCATGACCCCCACGGAGACACAGGATCACAGGCACACACACACACGGCCACTCGCCACAGAAACATACTCTCCACATGCAGAACCTCCGCACCCTTTCGGACGCACACATCCCACACGCGCACCCCCCTCCACGCTCCGCCCGAACCCTCAGATAGACACACACACCCCACACACAGACACCGTTTTGGCCAAATTCAACCCTTCCGGGCTCATTTCCCACAATGGCCACTGTCCTATTTGAGGTTCTTGGTGACACGTCGAGGCTTCTGAGATCACGGACCTCCAGCCTCCGGGGTCCCATGCCCTCCTCTGAGGGGTCAGGTGGGGGTCCTGGCCTGTCACCCCAGGGTGCCTTCCCCGGAGCAGGGAACTGGGTGGTCTGTCTTAACTCCGGGTGCTCTCTCCAAAGCAAAGCGCCTCCCACCCCGGTGTCCTGGCCACACCCGGATGCCACAGGCCCTTGTCAAATGCACACACCCCCAGGCGCTGGGCACCCATAGCTTTCCCACCCACCCAGCCTGGGGCACACATGCCCGGCTCCTGGAGGCTCCAGGCCCAGGGCCAAGGACAAGGGGGTAGGAGGGGGGCAGGAGCCACTGGGTGTACGGCACAGGCAGGACTGAGACCCCCGGGGAGCCCCGGTCCTTCCCCAGCAGCTGCTCCCCAGAGGGAGAGGAAGCAGGAGAGGCCCAGCAACGCCCTGGGTCAGGAAACCTAACTCCAGGGTTCAGATCCCCTTACACCCGCTCCCTGACCTGACCTGGGCCTGGCCTGCGGGACGCCTGCGGGGCTGGCTGGGGCCAGCCAGGGGCTAACACATGGCACTGGAGGCCGGTCCTGCTCATCTCCCCTCACCACACACGTTCCAATTCACACGCCGGGAGAGGCTGGCCAAACCCTATCTGAGTTCTCTCCGGTCCCCAAACCTCCCCTAGAGCCCATTCTGGCCAGAGCCTGGGGGAGGGAAGAGGTCAGGGTGGGACCACCCCCCTCAAACACTACGCGGCCCTCCTCCCTTCCCCTCAGAGTTCTGGGGAGTCATCACTCCTCACGCCCACTCCTGCTCAGTCCCCATACTGTGCCCCCACCTGGCCCTTAAATGCCAGCCCAATCCTCCTCCGAAGAGAGGGGACTGACGGGGTCTGGCCTGAGTGGCAGCTGCCCATCCCTGGTCTTCCCGTCCAGCTGGGTGGGGGACCCTGGGGTTCCCTTGTACCGTAGTGGCTGGCTTGGGCCCTGGCCCTGGCCAGGCTCTGGGCAAGTTTCTTCCAGGAACGCTTCAGGGGCTGTGCCTTCCTCCGGGGCCTGCAGCCACCGCAGCTCCTCAGGCTGCAGGGCCTGGTACCAGGGCGGGGGCCCACCTTCGGGGGCCAGCACGGGGCTGGCAGCCTCCGGGTCGGCCGCGCAGGCGCCTCGGACCCCTTGTCTGGCCACCACCCCCGGGAGCTGCAGGAATCGCTGCATCGGGTACCCAGTCCTGCTTGGGGATGGGGCTGAACCTACGCGAGCTCCAGGAGGACTGGCGCTGTCACCCGACGGCCCGCCCCTGAAACTCCGAAACCGGACCCTGGCGGGGAGGGAGGCTCTGGTTTCCTCTTCAGCGCCCAGAGACAAGGACTCTGGAGGGAGGAGCCCGGCGCGAAGCCAACCCTCAATCTCTGGGCCGGAGACTAGGGGTCAGGGGTCGGGGGCTGATCCAGAGGAGAAGGGTGCCCAGGGCCTCTGCCTCCCCAAGGTGCCCTTCAGAGATGCTGCAGGTCTGACCCGTCCCCCTTCCTCCCTGCCTGGCCTTGGCCCCTGGGCCACCCCCCACCTGTGCTCACACACTCGCCCTGGGCCCTCTGGTATTCATTGTAGTTCAAATCCCCTCCACGCCCTCAAGCTCCTGCCCTCAGCCTTGCCTTAGATGAAACCCCTGGCAGGCCCCAGACATCAGTGCTCTCCTCGCCTCCTGCCCTCCTGCCTCTGGGCAGGGCTGCTGCTCCCACTCAGCTCTGTGAGGCCCCCTGCCCACCGCTCAGGGATCTGCGCCTCCTCCCGCTCCCTTCAGCCTCCCCCACTCTACAGGCCCCTCCCCATCCGCAGTTAAACTTGCTCTAGGCACTCCCATCCTAGTAAGCAAATAAAAATAATTTGCTTCAAGCTAGCTTTCGGTGCCAGCTAGAGTTTAGGGCCGAGGGGTCATGACGTGTGCACCTTACACCCTTCAGCCCCGAACACGTGTGACCGGACAGTTCGATAGAGCTGCTATGGCACAAGGTCAACAATGGTTGAATCTAGGTGAGAAGTGTATGCGGGACTGTACTACTCATTCGACTTTTCTGTGAGTGTAAAATGTCCGCAACGGGACACGGGGGGGGGGGGGCAGGGGACGGGGAGGAATAATCTAGCGCTTCCCCGGACTCTGCCGGCGCTGGTCTCCCAGGCCTGCAGGTGAGGCATGGGGCCAGGCAGAGTGCATCTGCTCTTTGTCAAACCGATGGCCACATGGTTCTTTCCTGGTTGGACGTGACCTCGACAGGCACTGACACTACTAGTCGCTTTCTTCTGGAACTCACGCTTCCTTTTCCTCCTGCTTTTTGGTTTGCTTTCTGTGACCCTGACATAGTTTGCCTCTGCTCTCTGATCGCCCCTGACAGCAGGGTCTTCAGGGCTCCCTCCCGGGGTCAGTCTTCTCTGCCTTCTGTGGCCTTCACTCACACTCACACTCACACTCACACACACACACACACACACACATACACACACACGTCTCCTGGAATCCCAATCCTATCATTCAGCCACCAGCCAACTTGAATGCCCTGAGTTTATCATCCCAGCGTGCCCAAAGCTGGGCTCCACACCGATTTCCACACATCTGCTTCCAAGGGCTTTATCTCCAGTCCCGCCGAGTATCCCCACTGTCTATGCAGCTGCAGTGACAGTAGCCTGCGCACCGTCCTGGTCTCAGGCCAGCCCCTTCCCCTCAACTCTTTCCCAGCGAATTGCCAGGCCTGCAGCTTCTATCCCCTTCCAGAACTCTCCAGCCCTCCACTGCGCCCCTATTTCAGTCCTTCACCATGTCCTCCCCCAACTTCAATCTCCCCACGGGTCTCTCGCTCAGTCCAACACACCTTCCGAAAGGCAAACCTGGCATCGGTTGCCCCCCACAGCCTTGGCATTGCCCCACCCTCGTCCCCCATCACTGCAGCTTCTTTGCGCTGTGGTTCCGGCCACACTGCACCTGCTCCTGGGAAGCCTGTGACCCGGCTCTCCTCGTCTCCCTGGGACGACCCTCCGAGCCCCTCTCCAGGGCCAGGAACCAACTCCCCTCACCCTCCCCGCTGTCCTCACTGCACAGAACCGTCACCAACAGATCCTTCCTCTGTGCTCCTCTCTGGAGCAACTGGAGGACAAGGACTGTCTCCTGTCCACCGCTCTATTCACAGTGCCTAGGACAGGACTCCACACAGTAGGCCCTTAAATACGCTTGTTCCCAGAATTGACAAATAAACGAGGACGAAGGAAAAGGGCAGGGGTGGGAGGGGCAGAGGGAGGTGAAGGAGGGGTCGAACTGCGGCAGCAATGCACCAGATGGGAGCCGGGAATGAGAACAGGGGGACCAGGGGGAGGGAAAACGGATTCGTAGGAGGAGTCAGGCCTGGAGGCTCGGAGCCTACGCCCGAGGGCGACTTCCTCCCCGACCCTGACTGCTCCCCTTGTTCTCTGGGAACCAGTTCGCCAGGTGGGGAAAAGAAGGGAACCCAGTCATCAAAACAGCAGGAAAAATCCCCTAGGGCGGGAGGGTGCATCCTCCCGGAACAGAGGGGGCTGGCCCATCCCCCACAACCTCCGCCCCCTTCCAGGGCCCCAGGCCCTCCCCGGGGTGGGGAGCTGGTGGGGGGACTGGGCCAAAGCAGACAGGGGCCGAGGGTTGGCGGCTGGGGCGGGGCCGGGCGCTGTCCATGGTGCCAGCGCGCGTCTGCGAGGCCGGGCGCGGGCGCAGGCGCACGCCTCGGACTCCTCGGCCCCCGGCCCACCCTTCGCTAGGCAGCCTCACCGCTTGTAGTCGGAGGAGAAGATGCCTCCGCTGGCCGGGTCGTGGCCATACTCGGGCTCCCCGGGACCCGCGGAGCCACCCTTGTCCTCACTGTAGGCGGGGGCCGCCGACATGGGGAGGCGGAGGAAGGGAGCGCGGTGGGCAGGCGAGGTCCGCGGTGCTGCGCGCTGCAGAGGCCGCTGTGTGCAGGGGCGCAGGCGGCGAGCTGAGGTGTCAATCCGGCCGCGCGGAAAGCCGAGGTTCTTAAAGGCACCGGGGCCCAGGCGCAGGGGCGTGTCCACGGGAGCTCGGCCCCGCCCCAACCTCGGGCAAACCCCTCCCTCCCGTGGGGACAGTGCCTGCCCCGAGGGGGATGCACCTTTCGGCCTGCGGGTGCGTGCAGGCTGCTGAACTGATTGGACAGATGCGGAGGGTGCAGGACGTCTCGCCCTTCCGCTCGCCCACCCCCACCGGGCCCGGGGACGGACTCCGGGGCCTGCGCTGGTCCCAGACTCAGTGGAAGGAAAGAGGGGGGCTGGAGACAAGACTGCGCCCGAAGGCTGAGGGTCCTGGACTGAGCCCAGAGACCAAAGATGCTTCCTCTGCCTGCTCTACAGAATCTGGGTTCCTCGGACTCATCCTGGTTTCTCACCAGGAAGCCAGGGGACCTCGCGGAAGTTAAAAATTTAAGGAAGGCCTGGGCAAGAGCCACGAAAAGCCCATTGCGAGCCACGAGCGGAGAGGGGACAATACAGGGGCGGCGAACCCCGACTTCACCTTTGGAAAATAGTTTCATGGCCGCTTCTGAAGGCTCCTGAGCACCCTGGAGGGCCTGAGGTCAGCCTGGTCCACGGTCAGGTCCACGTCCACTGAAGCCCAGGAGGGAAGGAGAGGCTGGGGCAGGGTCGGGCGCGGCCATCCGAAGGCTGCAGCTCGGATCCCGAGGTCCAAGGAATCCCCAAGGGAGGACGACCTGGGCCCGGAAGGGAAGGAGTGCCCGGGCTGGGGAAGGGGTGGCATCAGGTTGGATGGCGGGGGTCTCTCATCGGGTCAGGAGGGTCGAGCGTGGAAAGTGGAGGAGTGCGTGGGGCTGAGTCTTGACCTACAGGCGGGAACCCCCAAGTCTCCCAGGCCAGCACCGGGGCTGACCAGGACTCGAGCAGCGCCTGGAGCTCGAGTGGGCAGGTGGAAGGAGAACCGAGGCGGGACCCGTGAGCGGAGGCTGTGCCCTGGAGCGGGCACGGTGGGTTTCCAGCAGGGCAACCAAGGTGAGTGGGCAGGCCTGGTTTGCTTCCAGGGGCTTTGGCTCCGCCAGAGTAAAGCGGGTCTTGAGTTTGACACCAGTGGGCCGGGTGGGTGTGAGGGCGTGAGTTTGGCGGCACCACACTGGTGAGCCGCAGCTGTTAACAGGCCCAGCGGTGGGTGAGGGCCTGCGTGGGTACCTTGGCGGGGCTCACCAAGCTAGTGGGACTCGGATCTGTTTGCAGGGGATCCGGCTGGGCCCCGGGCCAAGCAGGTACAGCACACAGTGCACACAGTTGCTGCGTGTAGCGTTTTAGGGGGCGGGTCCTCGTCCATGGCTCCACCCACGTGGCGCCCTAGTGCACAAAGGTCTCCACTGCTGCGGCTGCGCAGTAGAGGCCACAGCGACCGAGGGGGTGGGCGCAGCACCACGGGGTGCCGCCCCGGTTTGGATGCAGTGCTTTCGCTGGAGCCAGGAACATGTACGGCTGGTAGCCATCAAGGAGTTTGTCTGCAGGGATCACCAGGTGGGGGCGGGTCACAGCCTGGCCTAGGTCCTGTGACCCCAGTGCTGTGACCTTGCACTCCTACGTCCCAGGGCCCAGAGGTCCTGCGCTCCAGACCCTAGAGACTTAGCGCCCAACCTCGGAGACCTGCGCCCCACTCAGGTCCAGTCTCCGCCCTCTCGTGGCCCACCCACAGGGGGACCGGGGGTGGATGGGCAGCTCTCTTCCCATAGTAGGGCCTCTGTGTCAGCTGGAGACGCTTACCCTGGAACAGGACGGCATCTCCGTGGCTACAGCACACACCCGCGTGTGCCCCGCAGCAGCTCCCGGTGAGGGACATCAGCCGGCCCAGGAAGAAGTCTCCAGGCTGGGGCTCGCTTCCCTGCTATTCCAGCACCGTGAAGCGCTGACCCGGGAGAGCCTCAGGGAGGAAGAGCTCAGTGGTGCTGACGGCCTCCATCAGGGCCTGCAGAGAGAAGGAGACCTGATGACCGGGCCAGCTCCTTCCACTGGGCACCAGGACAGA
The DNA here is from genome assembly GCF_021234435.1 of Artibeus jamaicensis. Taxonomy (NCBI): domain Eukaryota; kingdom Metazoa; phylum Chordata; class Mammalia; order Chiroptera; family Phyllostomidae; genus Artibeus; species Artibeus jamaicensis. Next base: position 2,464,426 of record NW_026522049.1, on the reverse strand, counting down.
GACCTAGCTTGGGGCCAGGCCCAAGGTCGGTGTCTTCACTTCCCCACACCTGCCTCCCTGTGCTGAGGAAGTCCAGTCGCCTGAACACCACGGATAAATCCTGCCAAGACACCCAGAACCCCTCAGTTGCCAGTGAGTGGGACCGCCTCCTCACTCCAATCCCGGCCACTCCATTCTCTCCCCCCCTCCTGTAGGACCCCCTCCCCCCATCTCCCTGAGCCCTGGAGGCAACACCCCAGACAGCCAGCTGGTACCCGTGTGGAGAAGTCCAAGGAGACAGAAACCAAGGTGAGACCCGGAGGCAGGACACCGCTCCCACGCGGGAGCAGGGGAGACCCTGCGACACCCTCCGCAGCACACGGCTGTCCAGCAGCTGCTCACTTGATCCTTCACATAATCCACTTGCTGGGAACAATAGCCCCATTTTCAGGACAAGGAAACTGAGGCTCAGAGGTTGCCGGAGGGTGCACGGCTGGACTCCGTGTCCTGTGACCTTTGTACTAAACATCAGTCACCCTCTCACCTCCTCCTGCTCCACAAGCCAGTGGGGATGCCTTTGGTTCACACCTCTCTGTCTTCACTGGGAACAGGGGCTTTGGGATTGGGGAGGGCGTCCTCACTCCCTGGGGTGGGCCAGGGCTTTGACCTCAGCCAGAAGGTGAGAGAAGGGCCTGCTGGGCGTGGGCTCCCTGGGCCGGCAGAGGCGCTGAGAGGCTTCTGTTGGGAGGCAGTGGGCTGACTCCAGCCGGCTGGGCTGGGGCGGGAAGGACCCACCGAGAAATGAGGAGCAGGGCTGCCCAGGCCCGCGTGGCACAGTGCCCACCTCACTTCTCCTACCCCGACCCTCTCTCTCCCTCTGGCCCCAGGCCAGAGCGTCCTCCACTCACTGCTGGTGGGTCTCATGGTCCCAGACTGAGAGCTGTGGGGGATTCAGGTGACCAGTGCATCCCAGTGCCTGGGACTGTCCAGGTTTCAACAGAGAAAGCCCCACACCCTGGGGACCCAGGGAAACCTGGAGGGTAGGTCATCCTGGGCTCAGGTTGTTGGCTCCCACCTCCCGAGACCTGACTACAGGGAGGGTCTGCTCACATGTGGTCCTTCGGCCGTGCCCTTCTGCAGTCCACCCGGTAGGAAGGGACCTTGGTCCCTGCTCCCCTCTTTCCTGGCACCCACTGAGCCAAGCAGTAGTCAGAGCTGTCGAAGAGGGTGAGCTGTCCTGGCCCCTGTGGGGGGAGAAGGCACCCCACCTGGAGAGAAGACAAGACAAGCTGAGGGCTCACGACTTACCTGGGATGAGGCTCATCTGGGGGCGGGGGACCCAGCTGCTACCACCCGGCTGCTGAGGAGTGACGGTCCAGGCCACCCCCCCAGGCTGTGTCCTCTGCAAAAGGGACCAAGTGAGGGGCTCGCTGCGCAGGTGGCACACCCATGAGCCTGTGCTGCAGGACTGGATGCAGGACTGGCAGACCTAGTCCCGGCTGTGCCGCTCTTCCATACTGGACATCAAATACGCCACTTGTCCCCTCCGGGCCTCAGCGTCATCTGTGAACTGGGGCAGCACAGCAGCACCTCAGGACCACTGGGAGGCACTGAGAGCTCTTTGTGAGCAGGATGAGGGGACACAGGAAAGGCCCATCTGTCTTTGGTTCCCTCCTCAGCCTGCAGAGCTGTGCATCATGGGAAGAAGGGTGGAGAGAAGGCGTGTCTCTCGGCTCAGAGAACAATGGGCCCTCAGAGCGGGCTGCCCCCCTGTGACCCCTGCCCCAGAGCTCGCAGGGGGTCACCCCGCTGGAGGGCCCTGGCTCTCCCTCGGAAAGTTCCCCAGCAGGGCGGAGGGGGTGAGGCACTCTGGCCGCCGTCAGCAGGGCCCCTGGACTTTGAGTCAGGGTCTGGGTGACAAGATGCCCATGCAGGCAGGGATCTAGGTCCCTGTGTGCCGCTCCATCCATAATGACATCTGTTGCCAGAGAGTATGCTACAACTCCACCTAACCCTAACAACGATGTCAAGAAGATACTGTTGTTGTCGTTCCCATTCTACAGGCGGGGAAACTGAGGCCAGGAGAGGTTGCCAATGTTACAAACTGGTAGTGGAGGAACCAGGATACGAGCCCAGGCGGTCTGGCTTCAGGGCCTGTAACCTTAACCACCAAACAGTACTGCCTCTCCCTGCTGCCAGCAACCAGCACCCCCTTCCCTAGGCCCCACCACTGGGAGGTGCTAATTCTGGGTGTCCTTCCTGACCTGGAGGGACCCTTGGCTTTCAGTGAGCCAAGACAGGAAAAGCAGCAGGTCCCAAGGAGCAGGGAGCAGGAGCTCAGGGGAGAGCCATCCCCATCTCTGGGCACCCCCCTGACAACGCTGCCCACCCTGTCTGGGCTCCTTGCCAGAGGCCTGAGCTCTATCTCCTCTCACTCTAACTGTCGCTTTCAGAACAGAATGGTTAGGGTGGCCCTGAGCCTGGGTGTGAGGGTGACAGGCAGTCCCTCTGGGGTCCAGGGCCCCATCCTTCCCCCAGAGGCCCCCGCAGGATCTCAGCTCAGTGGGGTCCCGTCACCGAGCACAGGCCTTGCGGGCTAACCTGGCTGCCCTTGGCTCTGCGGCTGTGGTCTGACCTGCATTTGCAGCCCCGCCCATCCCCTTGCAGTCTGGTCCTGCACAAAGGGTTCCTCTGTGAGAGGCAAGGTTTTGGGGTCAGTGCTTCCTGCCGGCCACCTGCAGCTAGAAAAAGGGCCAGGGCTCCCTGCTGGGCAATGCAGGCCCTTCCCTTGAGCCCCCAGCACACCCTGTTGGCCCTTCCTTCCCTTACAAAGCCCCAGATCACCTCCGCCCCTCAGTTAGGTGGAGCCCAGCAAGAAGCCCTGGGGCGTGTTCTGAGCATGTGTCTAGGCCGGCTGGAGGGCAGCACTGCCTGCTCCTGGCAGCTTTGGGGGCAGGAGGCGGCCAGAGGTTGTCAGGCTGGGGTTTGGGAAGGTAACTGGTACCTTCACCCACCCTCTCTTTGCTCCTCCTGCTGCTCAGCCCCTGCCCCATACCTGCTTGTGGCGGCCCTCTGAATGGGTCCTCCCCCACCCAGGGTACCCGGGTGCCCCATCACCCTGTAAGACCGCCTCACATAGTACAGTGCCACAACTGAATTCTTTATTCAGCCTTAAAAGAGCAAATAGTTCTACATTTAAATTATTTCAGACTATAGGGGAAAATGAAATATTCCCTAATTTAAGGGATTTACTATAATTTTAAATACCAACATGTGATTAACATAGTACCAGAAAACCCCTACAATACCGATCTCACTCATAATGAGATACGCACACTCTAAATAAAGCATCAGTGAACGGCACCTGAGAGTGTATCAAACAATAACACTTTGACCACATGGAGTTATGTGGAGAGGCTATCACTGTTTCAATAGGCACCATGTCAAACCTTCTTTATTAACCTGTGATACAAGTGCTATCTTTAAAACACTGGATTTTCCCACCCTGGAATAGAAACCCACATTTTCTTGTTTTAATGTCTTTCTACAATATTTCATATTTCCCATAAAAGCACTGTACATCTTTGGTTCAGTATCCTTTTTTCTGCCTTTTATTAAGTTGCTGTTTAACTCTTCCCATTCTGCTGTTTCCTTTTATTTTATTTTATTTTATTTTTTATTTTTTGCTGCTGTTTCCTTTTAAATGAAAATAGGTACTGAATGTTTTTCGGAAAACATTTTGTCAGATGAGATGATTACACAGTTTAAAATCTCTGAACCACTAATACAGTGATCATCGCTGGGACCAACGCTTTCCTGTCCCAGCTGGAATGCAGGGCTGAATTTAATTACTTTGTCTCAGAGCTTTGTGAGTTTTGTGTCTAGCTTTTTTCTTGTGCTATTTTTGTTAGATCTTGGTATTAAGGGGAAGTTAGTATTATAAAATAAGTCAGGCAAGCCCTGGCTGGTGTTACTCAATGGATTGAGCGCGGACCTGCAAACCAAAGGGTTACTGGTTTGATTCCTGGTCAGGGCACATGCCTGGGTTGTGGGCCAGGTCCTCAGTGGGGGGCACACGGGAGGCAACCACATATTGATGTTTCTTTCCCTCTCTTTCTCCCTCCCTTCCCCTCTCTAAAAATTAAAAAAAAAGTTGAACGACTCTCTCCTACACCCCATACTACATATAGTACAACTTCTGGGTCAAAAACACTGACAAGTCAAGTTGAAATTGTGGGGCTTGACTGGCAGCTTTCTAGGAAAAAAGGACAGCACGGGCAGAGGCACCAACATTTCTTATAAACTGGAAGAACTAACAGGTAGGTTTGGCTTAAGCCGCGGATAAATCTTTAAGGCACAACTCCACAGCCAAACGCTGATTTACTCCTTGTTTTATACAGAGAATAGCCTCCAAGCTCTTCAGTCTGCATTCGAGGTCTTTCCTGCTTTAAGGGATTTTACATTTCAACCTGTGCTTCCTTGTCTTTGATGTTTGGCTGCCTGGAATGCCATGATGGTATGTCCCGATCCTACCTACCCACCACTGGAATGGTCCAAATACCCACAAAAACCTCTCAGACCCAACTGAACTACGTTTGAATTCACTTGTATTACAGCTATTTATGGTCAGCTGTTGTCTTGCCTACTTTAAAAAATATATAGGTGTTAGAGGGACGGAGAGAAACGTCAATGTGATGTTCCACTTATGGATGCATTCGCTGGTTGATTTTCGTATCTGGCCTGGCAGGGGAATCTGCAACCTTGGTGTAGGGGAGGATGGTCTAACCAACTGAGCTACCTGGCCACGGCTTGCCTACTTCTTAAGCTCTTGACAGCTGTACTGGGTTGGACGGTGTCACCCCCATAATTCACGTCCTTCTCAGAAGCTCAGAATGTGACTGTATCTCATATGAGGGTCGTTGCAGATGTAATCAGTTCAGACCAGATCACACACTGAAGTCAAAGTGGGACCTTGAGCCAAGGGGGCTGGTGTCCTTTTACAAAAAGAGACCGAGACAGAGACAGAGTTAGGGAACATCGCTAAGAGACCTGAGTGAAGGAGCTGCAGGCCAAAGAATGGCAAAGGATGGCTGGACACTACCAGAAACCAGAACGAAGCAAGGAAGGCATTTACCCACTTTCAGAGGAAGCCTGATCCTGCTGCCACCTTCTTTTCGAATTTCTAGCCTCCAGACCTGTGAGAGAACATACATCTGTTGTTTAGGCCACCCGGCTTGTGGTACTGCATGGCGGTAGCCCTAGGAAACTAAATAAAGGCCTATTGCAATGTCTAGTTTGTCTTCCTGGCCCCACAGTGGCGTGGAGGGCTATATAGGTGCCCCGTCCGTTCCAGGATAATTCGGCTTATGAGCGCCCGTTAGGGCAGGATGCGCAGCCAATGCTCATAAGTGGTAGCCCTTCTTACAGCAAGGTGTGGGGCTGCACAGACACGCAAAAGACCGGGAGAATCTAAATGCAACAAGTGACAGGCGGGGCAAAGCCAGAAACCAGAGCAGCAGACGGAAGGTCGCCCAGAGAGAAGGGAGTGTTTTGAGGCGATGGAGCCTCCAGGCCACTCTGCTAGGCCCCGCTGAAAGGGTCCCGGCCCTGTCCCCGCTCCTCACATCCAGCAATAATATAATGACCTCCACTCCGGCTCCCCTGCGTTCGACCTCCGTGAATCTACTGGCGCGACTCAACGAAGGCGCCACTCGCATCATCACTTCCGAGCCGGCGCGCGGCGCCTCGGTGCGTCTTTACGTCATGCCGTGGCGTAAGGCGGGACTTCCTCCCCACGTCCCGGAAACGGAAAAGGGTTCTCTTCCTCTGGAAAGAAACAGGACTGGACTTGGAGATGAGACACCGGAGGGGTGGCTGCGTCTGTTGCGTGGAGTAAGGCCGTTTTCTGGCCATTCGGCGGCGCGGGTGACAGCAGCGTCCTAGTACAAATGCATGTTGGCGGGCTAGATTTCAAAGGATGCGGCGGGAGACCGGAGCTTAGGAGAGGTGTTGGCGTGTCCGTGGGAGAGTCGGCGCAACCAGCGACCTAGGTCTCGTCCTAACTTATTGTGCTCAGCTTTCTCAGTCTTGTTTGAAAAACGAGCAAGGAGCAGTGATGGAGATCGACGTGAAATGGTGAAATAAACGGAGCAAAGCTTAATTTTTTTAATTTAGTAGGTGATTGCTTCTCGGCCTTTTGGGTAAGATCAAGTGTAGTATCTGTTTTTATCAGTTTAATATATGATAGGCCCTCTATATATTAAATGGGTTTTTGGAGCTGGGAGATGGAATAAGAACTTGCTCCGTCCACTCCTATCATCGACCCGGTATAGCATTATTCCGGGAACGGTGCACCCCCCAAAAAAAATTCGTTTGGTGAGTTTCACATCGGTAATATTCTATGACAGGGAAGGGATGTAACGTGAGCGCCTGTACGAACCCAGGTATTCTGTCTCAGCGACTCCTGCTAGAGGAGGCATCAGCATCTGTTGCACTAACTTGGAGACACGCCGTCGGTATACATGCATTAGGTGGGTAAGGAAAAGGAGGTCCAGGAGCTTAGGGATTTATGGCTGGTTTGTAAACCGTAAATTGTACCTAAGACTGTCAGGTAACATACCTTTCGCCAGAGCTCTGTCCTTACTTTTGCATAGTGCTTTTATTTTCCTTCTCTTTCAATCCCTGTCCTTCTCTCCCTTAACCGGATGGGATATGAAAGGAAGCCCAAGGATGGGGATCTTTCTCGTGGTAGAATAGTAGCTAGGACAGTTTTACCAAGAAATAATGTATATACTTAGTAAATCCATCTCTAAAAACTAAGTTCCTCCTGTGTTGAAAAGCACACTGGAGAGACCTGGGTTGGTCCTTTCCTGGAGAATGGATTAGATGCTTGCATCTAATCCAGTCTGTTATGCTTAGGCATCTCCTTAGCTCCTTTCGAAGAAGAGACCCACACAGGCTTTGGGATGAACAAGGGCAACAGCAAGGTTAGAATCCAAGCTTATGCTACAAAAAAAAAGACACTGACTGGCTGGAGTCTTCTTTCCAAACCCTAAACTCTTTATCTTGCATTTTGATTCATTAACCATTTACTGCAGTGAAAAAAGCACACGTAAGAGTTCAGATCTTTTAAAGCTTACGAATAATGCCATCCCCTTCACATTTTAAACATGCTAAGGCAGTGTTTCAAAAACTGGACTTGGTTGTGTTCTGGAGACTAAGAAAAGAGTCCTTGAAGTCAAGCTGGCTCGGCTTTTAGCCTCCTAAATAAAAAGGTAGAGAGAACAGGTCTTGTTTGCAAAATAAACTCAAGACCTACATATCTACCAACAGTAACTGTGTACTTTCCATTGTCTTACTGTAGAGAAAAGCAGTGGTAAATTTACAGATTAGAAAGGGTGGAGGAGAACAGGGTGGAACCCAAGAGAATCATCCTGTACTCACAGACAGGAAGGCGACCAGAAATCGAGGACCTTGTTCAGGAAGGAGGAGGAGAGGACCTTTCCTGCAGTGCAGACCTCCGTGGGTTCAGGAAGTTACTGGGTAACTAAGCTTCCCTGGTAGAGACCCGTGTAGTCTCCTTTATGGAAGGGGGGGGGTCCCAGCACATTGTGGTGAATTGTGCTGGGACCCCCTGACAGTGTGCGAGCCACGTAAAGTTAGGGTTTTAACAAATTTTGGAGGTTGTGAAGTATTAAGAAAAAGGCATCACTGCCCATGCAGTTGCTCTGCTTTTATGATGACCAAGCATGTGCTTCCGAGAAACTTTACTGGCTGTGTACAAGTGGGTGCAGAGCATTGTTCCAGCCAGCAGGCAGTCGTTACTAAATTTACACTTTTCCAAGTGAAGGGCAACCTAGTTATACCAGAATCCAACGTCATTTTATATGCCAAATCTAACCAACTTTTCAATCCCATCTAACAAGGGTAGCTTAAATCCTGAGTACTCTGAATTACTAAACCCATGTTAGTTTACACCAAGATTGTGGTTTTTTCCCACATGTTCTCTCCCCTTTGTTGACGGAAGCCAAAGCTTATGTTAATAACTGCTTGTGAGTTACAAAGTGATGAGGTAAAGCCAAGAAAAGAATGGATTTTGATGTCTTTTTAACTGCCCTGTGTCAGGGATTGTGGCTACAATTGTCTGGCTTTTAAAAATGGGTTTTGTTTTTGTTTTTTTTAACAGATTGCAGGTTGGAGGTGAATCCTGTCCCTTGTTGAAGTTTAGTTTCAGCAGATTATTTGTGATAAGAAATCACAGTATTCACAGAAAACAAAAGTTTGATTGCTTCTGTTCTTGACCTTTCCTTTTGTAGAATATGAGAAACAGTGTAAACAAACATTCTTTATGGTCACTAATGGTGATGCTTGAAATTGGTCCTCAGCCTTGCTTAAATTAACTGGATTTTAAATGTCAAAGCCCCTTCTGCATGTTTTCCTTGGTCAAATAAAATTTTACTAAAACCTCCCGGGTGTCGAGTTTTATCCATTTTTTCCACATGCACTGTCTGCGAAGTACCCTGTAAAGCCTGTGAGCGCCCTGCGTGCACACCTGCCTCATCTGTGAAGCCCTGCTCCCCACTCTGTGGTCTGCAGGGAACAGTTCTTAGTGTACACGTGTGTACATCGTACTGTTTATAATGTGCAGCATCTCTGTGTTCACATGGGCTGAACCTTCCTTGTTCAGGGCAGCAATGCAGGTTGGCAGGGCAGGCGTGCATGTGTGTGCACGCTTGTGTGTACTGAGCTGTAAGATTGTCGAGGTGAGCTGTTAATTCAGGAATCTGAGCTGCTGTTTATGACGGGCGGAGTTTTGCGACAGGAGAGGAGAGGTGTTCACTGTCAGACATAGAGCATGCTGGGATGTCAGACTTGGAGCCTGCTGAGAAGCGTGGCAGTTTAAAAGTGGAAGGTTTTTCAGTTAACACAAAACCTCGAGCGATGAGGGTCTGGTTCAGAGAGGCATCCATGGAGCACCACACTCAACTGCCCCCAGGGAATTGCCTCAGGAATGGAGTCAGTTTACTCTGCACCTTGACTCAAGCTTGAAAATGCTTCGTGTGCAGGGTGCTTGGTGGTGACGGGGAACCTGAATGGAAGCAGGAACACAGCCAGTGGGGCCGGGCAGTGAGGTGGGCTGCCCCAGCGCCTGGGCTGGGGCCACTTCTGCCTCCAGGTACAGCTTTGCACTTTGGTGGATGGATGTTCTCTTACGAAATTGTGTTTGCTATGCCCACTCACATCAGGCATGAAACCTCCCAATCCCGAGAGGCAAGAAGGAACTCTTTATTTTGTTTAAAGGGAAATGAAAGCTCTGGAACACAGCGACTTCTCTCCGGACAAGTAGTGACAAAGTAGCAACCAGACCTAGGTCCTGACTTCAAATCTGGTTCTCTTTACATTATAGGACGTTCCTAGAGTTGGTTACAACTCAGTTACAACTCACTACGTTTTCTGTTTTCCCCACCCATCTCCCCACCAAATATGCACGGGGGGGGGGGGAGGGCCGCATGTGTGTGGGAGACTGTGACAGCAGGAAGTGTGCAGTGCTGGTGCTGGCCCCGCTCCCCCACGCTGCCCTCAGGCTGCAGGGGCCCTCCCGCCCCTCACATGCCTCCCTGCCAGGCTCTCCACCTGCAGGGCTGCTCCTCCTGTGGAGAGCAGAGGCCAAAGAGCAGTGGCTGGATGAGCGAAATACTCGTTTATTCAATAGATACTCGGTGCACCCTTCTGTATGAGCCCTTGGGGACTTAGCGAGGAACAGGACACACTGTCCCTGCCTGTGTGGAACTAGGCAGAGAGGTCATTTGGAAACTAGAACGGGGCAAGTTCCTTCAGGGGAACGAACGTGTGTGGTGGGGGAGACAGCAGCACAGTGCCACTGACTGCTGGGGAGGCAGGAGGAAGAGCACCCAGGGCTTCTTGTCCTCTGGACGACCTGCCCTCTCCAGTCAGTTCTCGGCTGGCTAATGAGACAGCACGAGCATGCTGGGCTGCTGCAGCCACTGACGTGCATCTCTTCCCTGTCCCCTCCCCCAAGCTGTCGGCCTTGGAGTCTGAGCTGTCGCGCATGAACACACAGACCAACACAGTATGACAAGCTGAAGAACCTGAGTGCATTTAGTGTGAGCCCATATCTTGCAGCCAGGCTGGGACACGAGTCACAGCATCACAGAGGTGGCAGTGCATGGGACGAGGCCCAGGCCGGGGGCAGCTGGGGCCAGCTCGCAGTCTGCCAGGCCGCGGCTCGTACTGGAGTGTGCAGGCATGAGTGGCTGATGGGGGCAAGTCAGCAGACAGGGAGCTGGGCAAGGTCTCGTCTAGTAGAAAGTGACGTGCTTTGGCATTGCGATGCCATTGTGTATCTTCAGACACCCCGGCTTTTCCAGAGAAAAGCAGGGGTGCACGAAGTGGTGGAGCTGGCAGGTAAATGTGTACAGGTGCTGAGAAATGTCCACGTTGAAAAAGGACAATTTTGAATTTTCGTAGTCTAACAGAATGCCAATCTTCTTTGGGGCAACTGTTATTCTTATATCTGGAGTCTTCTTGTTGTGTAGGAACTCATACTTATGCCTGAAAATTAAATGTTGACATAAGAAATCTGCAGAAATTCTGTAGACGGGCCATTTGCAGAACATTTTATATAGTTGTATTCAAATACTTCTGTGTGTCATTTTATGAATGACTACCAAAGTGACAGACTCTTTCTGAAACTATTCTCTACAGCTCTTTTCTGAAATTGTCCTAAGAAACGTGTATGTTTAAGCTTTGTTTCTAAGCAACCTCTTAAACTAAGAAACTTATGAACGGTATTATCCAAATTTGTATAGACATAACACGTTTTAAAATTTGGATTCTGAGGCCAAAAATCCTTTGTAACAAAGGGAATTGGAACGGGGGTGTCCTCGCCTGTCCCATGACGGCCCCTGGTGTCATCTGCATACCAGGGCTCAGAGGCACCCGGTGCTCAGACCCTTGAGCGGCAGGGCTCCCTGGGGCCTGTCCTGTGTGCGCTGAGAACCGGCTGAACGCAAACCAGCCACGGGGACTCCCTAGCCTGCCACCTGCAGACACCGGGAGCTGCGTGCTTCAGCGCGCTGCTGCACACGGCGGGGACAGACGGTCCACGTGCCGTCCAGCCCTCCCATCTTCCTCGGCTTCTCTTCACTGAGCAGCCCCCAGAAGCCTCATGGGCCCTTCCCTCTACCTTCCTCCCACCACCCGTGAAGTCTACAACTGGGAGCCAACCGACACGCGTCAGCTAGGACGCCTGACCATCGCCCTCCACTCAAAAACCGTCTGTCCTGTGTGCTGTGCAAGCTGGGACTGCACGAGGTTCTGCCGCCGCCGCGGTGCTCAGCTCACGTGCCACGTTCCTGCCCCCTCTGTCCTCTCCCCCCTCCCCACACACAGACCCCTACTCTCCTTACACTCCCCTGATTTTTCTCTGCCGATAGTCTCAATATCTCAGGGGGAAAGCTGGCCTTCCCACACACAGGGGAGAGTGACCACCAACGTTCAACTGCAAGGGAGGCTCATGGGCACCGAGCGTCGGATGAAAGGTTAATCGGGTCCAGCAGGCCAGGGTGGGTCAGAGGGCCCACAGGACCAGGGTGCTGGGAAAGTGGTGTGGAGAGGCTTTTTTTGCCATTTGTGAGATAAAGGGAGGTTGTAACCATGGCCTTCCAAGTCTGACAATGTCCCTTGTCCCTCGCTTTGTGGGACTGCCCCGTGCAGAGGGCAGTGAACTACCCATGAAGCCTCTGCCCGCATTTGCTCACGAAGATGGAACTGCATTCGTTTCCTAACACTGAAGCCGAGCAAGCGCTCCGCAGTGGGAAAGCGGCCTCTGGGGCCAGGCCGCCTGGGTTAGAGTCCCAGCTCTGAATGCAGGTGGGGCGGGTCCTCACTGCTCTGCGGCTCAGCTTTCCCACTTACAAAAGGGGATGACACGCTTGTGAGAGGTAAACTAGGGAGCGCAGGTAAGGTGTACAACAGTGCTCGGCAGGGAACACCTTCCAGGAGCCTGAGCCGTTTTCATCCGTAGGAGAAGAGCGCAAAGCTGCTCTCGCGCATCGGGGCGGGACCTCCAGGGAGAGGCTGGGAACACGCCCGAAAAATCAGAACGTTTCCTAGCGCACCCAGTTGGCGCCAACGGCTGCTGGCGAGACCCCCCCCATGCTGCTGCTCTTTTGGAAGTGATTGTGGGCTCGGCTGCGCATTACCTTGGTGGCGCCCACGCGTGCCGCATGCACCAGGACCGGCAGTTGGCCCCCAGGTCCTCCTGTTTAGGGACGTCGTCGAAGGCCACGCCCACCGTGTAGTCCGAATGCTCGTCCACCTCCACCTCCCAGTAGTGGCGCCCTCGGACTGGAACGAGGTCCCCCATGGCAGCGACACACCTGGTTGGGGAAGGGAGAAGCACCCGTGAGTGGAGGCGACCCCGCCTGGCTGTGCGGTGAGGGACGCCCACTGCGTCGGTCTGCGGGTGGTCTGTGCGTGGGGCGGCAGGGGAGCGCGCCTCGCCTGCAAAGGGGCGCCTCCCAAGCTCTCGCCTGACTTGGCGCAGGAGACGAGATCATTACATTGTTGGTAACGGAAGAGGAGACAAACCCACAGAAAAGACTCTGGGGGCTTTTTAGTAACAAAACCAAAGGTTTGGATCACTTGTTCATAAACGAAAGGGACTGAGACCTCCCAGAACTCAAGAGTCAAGTGAACCCCAAAGTCTTCCATTCCCACAGCTCCACGTAGCTCCCCATGTCAGATGGGATGCTGCCCGACTCACGAATCGTTGAATAAAGCCAGTAACATCTTCAAAATTTACTCAGTGGAATTCTATTTTTTTAACACAGGCAAGACGTTTCTTGCTTCTTACTGCCCCTGCCCCCGTGCCCCCAACCCTGGGCAGAACGGGCAGAGGCGGGAGAGGATGAGCGTGTTTTCTGCTGCACCATGTATGGTTCCATCTCACGCAGACACATACAGTAGGTGCTTAACACGTGCACTGTAAAAAGGCTGGAGGAAGAGCCGGCGGCCGGCACAGTCTAGGGCCCAGGAGGCAGGCAGAAGTTCTCTGTCTAGGGCCCTTCTGGCCCCCAGAGGGAGCCACTTTTCTTCCTTAGAAGACCATCCTGGCTCTAAAATCAACCTGCCAAGACCAGTTTTTGCCACGACTACGGGGAAAGCTAAGAGCCATTGATGTTCAGTTATAGAAACGAAATTAGCCCTGAAGTTAACCTGGGGCCTTCATTTTCTTCAACACTTGGAGTTTTCTACTTCACTGGTGTGTATCGCCCCTACTGTAAGTCTTCTTTAAGTTTTCAGAAAGAGGCGAGGTGTAAATCAACCAATCGCTTCAATGTCACCAAGTACAAGCTCTAGAAACAGCTCTGCCAGGGGGTCCGACTCCTGGCGTCTCAGGGCCGCACGTTAAATACACCGCGACACCTACCTGGTAAAGCGGGTGCTGCCGGGGGGAGGCTTCCTCACGGGGGCTGTCCTTTCGCTGCGCACCACGGTCAGCCCGTCCTCAGAAACGGTCAGCCAGGGATGGCAGGTGCGCTCGTTCAGGCGGAAGCAGCTGCCTGTCGGGGAGCAAACCCGGGAGGCCGTCAGCGGCCGTCACTCCTCCCTCCGCGTCACCACCACGCAGCGGCGTCCCGACTCAGGCTGACTGAGCTCAGCAGTTTGCACGTCTCATCTCATTCAGTCCTCGCCATTACCCTTGGAGACATGTGCTGTTATTTCCATTTGTGGATAAGGAAACAGAGGCGAGGGTGGCTGAGAAAGCAGCTGGCAAAAGCTCCAAACCCAGAGCCACAGCCGTGCTGGGACAGCAGGGGACGGGCAGAATGTTTCCAGTCATGTCCCTGCTGACTCAAGACTTGGATGTGAAATGTGACAATCTGATGACAGGATGATGGCAAGTGAGAACTGGGGGAGCTGGACTTGAGGATGTGGGCACCCACCAGGGCCAGAGAGGGCCTGGGAGGAGGTGGGTGGCAGGTCTAAGCCGGGCCTGTGGGTGGCGAGGTGCTGGACTGACGGCGGGAATGGGAACAGGAGTCCCAGCAGCGGCTCTCCCTGGAACTTCATAAAGACGCCGCTGCCGGGGGTGGCATCCAGACTATGGGATGAGGTGACTGGGCCCCCAGGGGCAGTGTGGCCAGCCCCCGAGGGGTGTGCAGAAGGACCCTGAATTCTAGCGCTTGCAGGCAAACTGCTGTGTGACTCGGGCCCCAACCCCGCCCCCCACCTGTGAGAGGAGGCCGCAGGGCTCCCACCGCCTCCGAGCCCCTTCCCGGCCTGGCTCCACAGGCCTTCCTGACCATGAACATTTGTTTGTGTTCCAACAGCGTCTTCGCTGCGCTGGCTCTGCCACAGAGTGGCCCCTGTGGGTCCCGGAGAGTGTGTGGCCGGGGGCACAGACCTGTGGTGTGGACCGTGGCGGGCTCACTTCGGGCGCTGGGGCCCCCCATGTTGAGGGCGCGCACGTAGACCGTGTAGCTCTGCCGGGGCTGCAGCTGCACCAGCGACGCGCAGGTGGGGACGCCCACGACAGACCTGGGCAAGGACGCAGGACGCAGTCACCGCGGGCCCCCGCGGCGGGCCGCCCTTCCGACCAGGGCGGGGGACATCGTGTTTCCGACCGCCGTCCACCTCGGACACGACGGTCTCTGTACACTGGCCGCCACTGTTCCCGCCTCGGGCCGTTCCCCCCCCCCCCCCACACACACACACTCCAGCAGGGAGGGTTTCCATCCCCGGACGCGTCCTTCCGGGTGCTCTCCCAGGGGCGCCCCTGCTCCCACTGTCCTGGGGCCTCCGCGTCCTTCCTGCCTGTTCTGTCTCAGTTGACCGCCCAGCTGCAGGACCCTGACCCGTCTCCCACCTCATCCCCATCCCCGCTCCACAGCACGTATTTCTCCTTCAGAGAACATCTCATGCATTTGTTTGTTTTCTCATTTCCTGTCTGTCTTCCCCACCCGACCGGCACCTCCGTGAGGGCACGCGATTTGCCGTCCCCGAGCCCAGCACAGGCCCTGGCGCCACCTGGCCCTCAGTGCGTGTCGCGTGAGTGAGTGGAAGACCTTCAGGCGAGAAAGCAAACCTGAGGATTCCCCACGTATTCACTCATCATCCACCTCCACTGACAGCATCCCTGCTACTTCTCAGGAGAACTAAGCCACCTGAAGTTTAGGTGCCTGTGGGTCGCAAATTCCGACCTGCCCTGCAGGCCCCACACATTCCCTGACCCGTGTCACCGTGTGCTTGGGGGGGGGCTTGTGAGCCCCGAAAATGGCCCCGTGACTCACTCAGTCACGCCTGAGGCTCCCGGCGTCTCTGCCTGGGTCAGCTCCACCGTGTACGAGTCCACCGGGTCCAGGTTCCCAGACTCCCAGCAGATCAGCGCGGCCTCCTCGCAGCTCCGCACCTCTCTGCTCTTTATGACGGGGGGAGAAGGCGCTGGACGCCGGAGAGGGAGAGGAGGGCCCCGCTGTTCACGCCCAGCCGTCTCGGCCAGAGCTCCGACATCACACACAAGCCCCTCTTCCCACAAAAGGCATTCAGAGCACATAAAGCAAACCACGTGCCTCAGACTGAATGTGCATGCCCCCAAGTTTTTGTGTTGAAACCTCGTCCCCAACCGATGGCATCTGGAGTCCTTGGGGGGGTGGGTGACTGGGTCATAGAGTGGGGACGTTCAGCATAGCACAGAACTGAAAATGCTTTGCCCCTCCCCTCCTCGAGGGCGCAGCGGAAAGACGGCTGCCTGGACCCCCGCCCTGCAGATGTGAGAGACACAGGCCGAGGCCCATGCGCTGCCCCATCTACACTGTCCTGTTACAGCAGCTGGGCTGTCCCGGGCGCCAGGGGACGGACGCCTGTCAGGGGTACCGGAGCGGAGGGGGGCTGCCAGGTTCAAACAGTCCTGTGACCGAGTGGTCTTTGACATTTTGACACCAACTATGAGAAAATGTCCCTGCCATATCAGGCACGTGGATTTGGTGTGTTAAATAAAAGAAAAAAAAATACACAGGTCCCTCTGTCCATCAAAATGAAACCCAGACCCCCTGCCCCATGAGGAGGGCCGTGACTCTGGTGCCCTGGCAGGAAGGGCTGGCCGGGGACACGTGGCTGCCGTACCTGTCATGTACACCACATGCTCACTGGCGGGGCTGACGCCGGCCCTGTTCTGAGCTGTGACCCAAAATTCATACTGGGTATTTGGCACGAGATTCCTCACTGAGCAGTATGTTTCTTTGACGGTCATTGTAAACTCTGGGAAAAAAGAAGAATTCAACCCCAAAACTGGCCAGGAGGTTCCTCATTCATCCTGCCCAACCCCAAGTTGCAGATCCCAAGACAGGCCAGGGACTCCTCCCATCCCTGTGCACACGCCTCTGCCATGTGACCGGCTTCGGCCAATGGGACGGCAGCAAACAGGATGCTGCCACCGCCAGGCTGGGGCAGGGCAGGTGCACAGCTGTGCCCAGTGAGCCGGGCCCAGCCGCCTCCTGCAGGATGAGACCCCCGTGGACAGCCGTCCCAGCCGGGCCCCAGCGTGCCTTTCCAGCCCCTCTGCCTTGCTCACCTGCCGGCACCACAACCCCTGGGTAGCTCCCAGATGAGGGAACTGCCCTCCAAGGCGCTGGGTGAGCAGATGCGCCCCCCTATCCTGCCACTTTCCCCACTGAGAGGACCTCTGAGTGGCCTTAGCCATTCTGGAGCGTGACCGTGTCCCCGGCAGAGGCTCACCTGCTGGGTCCTTCCCTGCGGGGCCGTCCCGCACCGGCCGGCAGGACAGCTGGTAGCTCTCCACCGTGTCATCGGAGCACAGGCTCCAACACACGCGGACCGAGGAACCCGAGGCGGAGTTGGGGGCCTGCGGGTTAATCACTGGGGCAGATGGAGCTGGAAAAGGACAAGGGAGGAAGGTGAACACCCTGAATTCTAGCCCCGACAGGTGTGGCTCAGCGGACTGGCACTGTTCAGATTCACAGCGGGGGCACCTGCCTGGGTCGCAGGCCAGGCCCCTGGATGGGAGCGTGCAATCAGGGCTTCTCCCACACATCAGTGTTTCTCTCCCTCTTTCTCCCACCCTTCCCCTCTCTCTAAAAATAAAATCTTTTTTTTTTAAAACAGCTGAATTCTAGTATTATTCCCTGGAGTATGTAATCAGTGATGCTTCTGAGTGCGACCTGGCACCATGCGACATGCTGTACACACAGAACCTCGTTTAATTCTCACCCTGTCCCCATGGGAATTAATCATGTCCATTTTCTAGACCAGGAAACCAAGGCTCAGAGAGGTTAAGTAAGTTGCCTAGGGTCACACAGCTAGGAAGTGGCAAACTCGGGGCTCTCCCCAACTCCATCAATTCCCAAGCTCATCTCTTCACTACCGTGCGGGTTAAGGAAATAAGATTCAGGGTGCCGGTTTGGTGGAAATCAGACAGGAAGGCAGGTGTCTCCGAGGAGGGGCGAACTACGCACACTGACAACTACTCTAAACTCCCCTGATCCAGGCGTTGGCCCCCTGGAGAGGGAGAATGGGCACTGGCCCAGGGGGTTGGCCTCCGTCCCCACCCTTACCGGCCACAAAGACAAAACATGAAGCCAGGGGGACAGAAATTGCCCGCTTCCAGATCGTCACGACTTCTCTGGCCACCCAAGTGTCTCCCTCAAAGCCCAGGGACGCTGGACGTGCCGGGGCGTCGGCACGCAGGGCAGAGGCGCACCTGGGATGGCGTTGATGGAGCCCAGCAGCTGCTCCACGTCGGAGAAGTCCAAGGTCTGGTCCTCCACGGCAGGCTGCGTGGAGATGTCCACGTCTGTCTCCGTTTCCAGGAATTCTCTGAGTCTGTCGGAGTAAAAAGATGCGCTGATGAGAGCGGAGAGCATCTTCCTCAGGGTCTTCGCTGGGCTGGGCCCCTGGCAGTGCACGGAGCGGGCTCTGCTGCCCCCGTGACTGACGCAGGAGGTCACCACTGGGGACGGGTGGGGCTGATGGGTGCACTAGAGGGGAGAGGTGGGAGTGGGTGGGCGTGCGCCGCCCAGCTCCAGACCCACAGCCTCTGACAGGCCCCACCGGGACACAAGGCCAGGCCCAACATGTGCAGACTCCCTGGGGACTCCGCTTTCTGGCCGTGGGGTGGGGCTCGGGGTCTCCCTGCACCTGCTGCCTGGCAGTCACAGAACCCGAAACCAGCTCTGTCTTTTGACAGCTCCTGTGTCTTAACTGTCTTAACACTGAAACTTCAGTGTTCACGCTGCTTCTCAGACACTGTGTTACTGAACTCCCACAAAACCGTCCCTGTTTGTAGACATGAAGGAAGGTCCCAGGCTGGCTGGACGCCCGGTGCCTCGGGGGCCCCGGACTTGGCCTCCCGTCTGACTCTGTGGTGTGTGGTTTCTGCGGTGCTCAGTCTGCGGGCTGGCCCAGCGGGGGGACCCTGGGGACGCTCTCCAGGCCTCAGCTCCTCCTGGAGAGACGAGGGGCTCCTGGAGGAGATCTGACCACCCACCTGCTGGCCAGGCCTCCCCACATGCTCCCTCCAGCCTGAGACCCTGAGACCCGGGCCCAGGGGGTCCGGTGACCCCACACCACGGTCCGGCAGCTGGTGCTGTTCAGGGTCACACACAAACGCCGAAACTGGGAGTCTGTGCCAAGCGGAGCCGTGTCTCCCTGGACACCCAGAGGTGAGGGGACAGAGGAAGACACACGTGAGAACGGAGTATTACCTGTCAGCCATGGCCGTGGCGTCCTGCAGAGGAGGGGAAAAAAGACAGCGTTACACCGATTTTGGAAATGACTTCTGAAAACCATATAACAAGCTAAACATATGAAAAAGCTGGGAAACTGGTAAAAAAGAAAAACACCAGCCACACCCCGCACTCTAACAAAACCACTCGAACGAAGCCGGTGCGGTTTTGTCCACGCGACTTTTCCTCACTCGGGCCACACGAGACCTGTCCACGCTGCGGACGGTCTCCAGCCTTGGTTCTGAAAGATGCTTCACGGTTCACGGCACGGGAGCTGTGTCGTCTCCTAACCAACCCCCTGTCCTTCCCCCGAGGGACATTCCGGGGTCTCCGACCTCTCCCTGCTGTAAGGGACGTGAGAAGGCCGCCTTCACGCACCTCACTCTCCCCACCTACTGGATTCTATCTGGAGAGGCAGTGGGATCACGGGGTGAGGGGCCCCTGGTTGGAAAGGTCTGAGCACTGAGGGCTCCGGAGGGGCCCGCCAGGTGATCTCAGCCTCAGACCCAGGTCCCTCGGCCCCAGCACGGCGGGAAGGAGGCGCTGTGGGGCTCTGGGGGGGCCGGATGGGCTGGGTCGACCTGGAGGCAGCAGACACACAGGAAGCTCCAGAGGCTGAGGCCCCCCTCCCCTGCCCGTCCTGGACACCTCAGCGGCCCCTCTTCCTGTGGGGCCTGGCGAGGAGAGGGGGGGCCCGGCTGGGAGACCGCAATTCCCACAGCCCAGCTGCCGGAGGGCCTGGTGTCAGATTTCACTAGAATTCAAGGAAATCAAGGATTCTTTTTTTTTTTTTTTTGCATGTTTCAGTTTATGAAGTAAGATTTAAAATCTTCCCTGCATGTGGGAGATTGGAGGTGACTGTCGAACCTGGACAGCCTTCTCCCAGAGCTCCCGGAGCCCTTGGGGCACTGCTTTTGCTCAGTTCCAGGAAGTGGAGACGGGGGACAGGTCCCTGGCGACCAGGACAGAGGAGCCGGCCCTGATGCCGCCTGAGCAGCGGTGCAGGGAAGGGGTCAGTTGTGTGTGAACCCGAACCCGCCTGGCCACTGAAGGGTGACAGTCCCCCGTCACGAACACCCGCTGGGATAAAATGGATGCTGACCGTGGAAGCCGACTCCGGCGCCACCAGGCACGGAGGGGCCAGCCGACCTGCCGGGCCCCGTCACCCCAGCGCACCGCTGCCTGCTGCGCCCCGACTGACCTTCAGGAAGTCCACCTTTTCTTCGTGGCAGATCTCCTCCACCGTCTCCATCAGCTCTTTGCAGGTGTCCAGGTTTTCGCCGCAGCTGACCAGCTGCTCATACAAGGCTTCCAGCTTCTCCTTCTTCCTCTCCCCCAGAGCCTGCACTTTCTCTTCGTATTTTTGAGCGAGTGTTTCCAAGATCTCGTTGTAATGGGACTCGAAGTTTTGTTCCTGTCTTCCAAAATTCTCCTGCAAGACAGTGGACCTCAGCCATCCTTCCAGTGCCTGGGGTGTGTCAGCCATGGAGTCACTGGGGCATGAAAATGTCTTCATCCAGAGATGCTTCTGTCCCTCCCCATCACCTTTTGCCTGGACACTGGGGTGGATGTAGGGGTTGCTGGGACCGGGGTCTCCAGCTAGAGCCCCATGGACACTCCTAACAGAGAGCACTGTTCTCTGTCTTCCTCCTCACCCTCAAACCACCTCCGCTTTCGCCATCCTCCCACTGCCATGACAACCAACCCAGTTGATCATCAGTGATGAGTCGGCCTGCACCAGAACCTGGGACCTTAACATGGACATGTTTGCCCTGGGAGAGGCCCACCTGAGCTTTCAATGTCTTGTGACCACACCCCCCCCACACCCTGACGCTTGGACAACATCGTACAAACGCCAGGACCACACAGATTCTCACAGCAGCTACGAGAAAGATGAAGGGAAAGGGGAACCAGGGCTTTGGCCTGGCAGTGCCAACAGGTGAGAGAAGGCAGGAAACAAAGGGTCAGGACAGCTCTCATCCTGGGGCCGAACGGGAGAGACACACTGACGAGAGCATCTCAGCTCCTGGTCCCCAGGACAGCTCTGCGGGTTTGGGTGGCTGCCGTCCTCACCAGACAACAGGGACACTTCCAAAGGAGAGGACCCATCACTCAGGGGTGTTTGCCGAGTGACTACTACGTGTGTCAGACTTGCTCCAATGGGCAGGAGAGAAGGAGAAGCGGGAGCTGAGCCCCCCGGTGCCGAAGGCACAGGAAAGGGCTCTCTGATCTGAGAGGTGAAGACACTCGGACCCGAGAGGGAGCAGGCCATGCCCAGTGCAGGGCGCTCTGTCCCTCCTGCTGGGCTCTTGCCCTCTGACCACTGCCCTGTGCTCCTGAGGGGCGGGCTTGTCCCTGCTCTGTGCCCCCGAGGGGATCAGTGCAGTGGCCCTCCACCCTGCTCAGATTAGGGGCGAAGAAGGTCCAGCTTCAAGGAAAGGGGTCTGGGGCTCAGCTGATTCACACGGGGTGCTTCTGCTGGTCAGTGGAAGGTGGCAGGGACAGAATTAGAGTGCCCACACGAAGGGACGGGGGAAGGGAAGTCCCCAGGTCCGCAGGCCTGGTCTGCTCATCTGGATGGCACCTCAGTGGTGCACTGCAGACCTACTGGGCACACCAGGGGTCTGTGACGTGTATGGGGACCGACGTGAGAAGGTACTCATGAGAAACGGGGGGAAAGGAGCAGTAATCGAGGACGGGATGGGGGTCTCGCAGAGCCTCGCCGAGGGTGGCCCGTGCAAGGAGGAGTCCTGCCTTGTAGTGGGACTGGGGCTAGAAAGACGCAGAAGACACAGCCTCTGCACCGAGAGCTTGTGGCTCCGCAGGAGATGCTGCCAGTGGTCAGTTCCACACGGTACGTGCCCAGTGGGCTGTGGGAGGGCAGCGGGGTGGGGGCAGCAGTGACCCTGATGGGAGAAGCAGCACGTGTCTGACGGGCTCACCTACGCACCCTCACCTCCACAGTGATGAAAACCTCCTCTAAGTGGCTGGCGAAGTTTTCCATCTCGATGATCTGCTTTTCCAACCTGTACATGTTCCTGTGAATTTCATCCTGTCAAACAGAGCATCGCCAGGGGTCAGTGCTGCATTCCTTCACTCGCTCCTGCCCAAGGCGTTTGAGGTTTGGTCCCCGCCTGACCCCTCGAGGCAGATGCGAGGTCAAGGGGAAGGAGAAGGGAGGGAGACCTGCTTACCTTGGCGCTTTCCAGCGCTTTGCTGAGCGGGGTCAGCTCGTGTGCTCTGTGTTCATCCAGGTCCTTGTCCACCTCTCTCAGTGGAGTTTTGCAAGTGGCACAGAAGACCTCGGCGGCCTCCTCCTCGTCCTCCTCCTCTGGGATGACGTAGCACTCGTACTCCTCGCTGGCGCGGCCGTGCGTGTACCGGTAGGCCTCCCGCAGGTCCTGGCACTGGCCCTCCGAGCCCCACCCACCAAAGCCCAGGCCCTCAGCCTCCGCTGCCTCGGCACTGAGTCTCCAGTCTCTCTGCTGCACGGCTGGTTCTCCCCTTGCCGCCACGTGGGAAGAATATTCCGAAACCTCTATCCTGGGTGTGTTCTCATTGACGAACTCGTCCGCTAGTTCATCGTCATCTTCAAGTCCATATAAATGGACGAGTTCATCCACTTCCTCTTCAAAGTCTCTTTCAGGCTTACCTTTCGCTGCCCCTCTCAGCTCACTGGTCATCTCAGCTGGGACGACTTCTCCTCTCATTCGACTGATTTCTGCTGGGTAGGTCTGCAGCCTGTCTCTGGAGTCATACAGATCCATGGGGAAAAGTGGGTGTCCCAGGGGCGCCCCGTGCAGCTCCGGCCTCTCCCCAGCCCCCTCCTGCGTGGTGGCAAGGGAAGCCCTTGGCAGCACCTCTGCACCAGAAGGACCCCTCCTGGGCGGCTAACCGTGGATATCCTGGGTCCTGGAACACAGCAGGGGGAAAAGCTCAGTTCCTGAGTAGGTCGCTGCAGGGGTGGTCACTGGATTGGGATCAACTCATTCACAGTTTTTGCAACAATCTTTTGAGCAGCTCGGTTGTGGTTACACTTCAAACCACCTGCAAAGAAAACTTCGCTTCCTACTGGAGAGTAGTCTATAAGATAAGATAATGTTCTAAGGGTGCTGTTCACAAACAAAAGAAAAGTCTGAAGACCACTGATCCATACACACAAAAAAACCCAACCCTTTTTGTTTAGAGAAGCGGGTTTTTTTTCCCCATTTAACCGCTCAAATCACCAACAGAATCATCGTACCGTGTTCATCAACCCGCACAAGTACTTCACCAACAACACACACCCATGTACAACTAGGAAGGACATGAGCTGCTTACCTCATCCCCTAATAGCTTTAAAAAATAACTTTATTGAAATATAATTTACATGCCAGAAAAGCCATCTGTTTTAAGTGCACAATCCCGTAATTTTTAGTAAATACCCCAAGTTACGCAACCATTATCGCAATCCAGTTCCTAACGCCCCTTTCTAAAAAACTGTGGTAACCAAATGCTTTAAAAACAAAGAAATATGATTAAACTGTTCCAACGTGACACATATGAAATAGATTGTGAGGACAACAAAAAAAGCAAGATTAACTTTTAAGATCCAGGGTAGCGCCTTTTCCCCTTAGCCAGGACTCTTATAACCAAATAGCTTCTAAACAAAATCTTCAGATAGAGGAAAAAGGTCCATTAATAATAAGTTGTCGTTTTGGACACGATGAAACTGAGGCTTAGAGAGACGAAGTGATAAATCACGGTCTGTGAAGAATACTTTAGCTAGACGGCTTCTCTCTGAGCCGCAGGGTATGGTTAAAAATAAAAACGACTTTTGCAAGTGCCGTATGGGAGGTGTGTCTCCGTGCTTTAATTAGAAAAGTCCCCTCCAAAATGTCTTTTAACCTTTTATGGGTCCAAGATGCCTCTGAGAATCCAATGAAAGCTGTGAATTCTCTCCCCGAAAGTGAGCCCAGAGGGGCATGATCTCGCCTATCATCTTAGGAGCTGGGCCATGCACCCCCCGGCCATCCCCCAGCCGCAGCCACAGAACCCTGTGCAAAGAGCTGAGCAGTACCGTTGTGCAACGTGGTTCAGGTCAGCGTCTCAGCACAGTCCAGACCAGACAACTTTCTGCGGGAGGACAGAGCACGCACCGATGAGTGAAAAATGATGAACAGGCTGTTTTTCAGTATTTGAACCAAAGCGCAGAACCACGCTTTGCCAACATGTACATTTAGGGGTCCAGACTGTTTTCGCAAATGGGCCCCTGCATTACTCTCCACCCAGGGCAAGAATCACCCGCACCCCAGGCTTTCACAGCCTGCACCAACCCCACGTGAGGTAAAGTGAATCCCTGCTACAGGACAGCACAAAAAACACTCCCTCTGTTTACTGCAACTCACACTCCTGAAATCTACCATGCTCTCTCTAGGTCTCTAAGGGAAAGGAGTTGCATTAACACCGTGGCATTAAGTTAGCGGGGCTCAATAATACAAGTCTCATTAGAATATCGATAACCAAAAACTTGCCTGCCAATTTAAGGGTCCACGAACTCTTCATTTACCGCCGAGGCCGTGGGTGACTGCTAGAAACCTGCGCCCTGGCTCGGCAGGCTTTTCCTCCTGGTGACCTCTGCGTGCCCGTGGGCCGGCCCTGCCGGTGTTACACCAGGGCTCTGAAGGCGGTGGAAACACGAGCTGGCTCT
This sequence comes from Artibeus jamaicensis, assembly GCF_021234435.1. Taxonomy (NCBI): domain Eukaryota; kingdom Metazoa; phylum Chordata; class Mammalia; order Chiroptera; family Phyllostomidae; genus Artibeus; species Artibeus jamaicensis. The sequence continues at coordinate 2,439,991 of NW_026522049.1, read as the reverse complement.
GGCTGCAAATAGCAACAGGCTTGCTGTGAGTGAAAGCCCAAATATAGCCGTGCCCAGGCCGTCCTGCCACTTCTGCTCAAGTTTCACCCAGAGAGGTCAGATGACGTCCCCTGGGTTGCTTCTTACTATGGGGACTCGAGTCCCAGGTTTCCACCAAGGGTCTCGGATACGTGGCTGTGCGCGTATAGAGGGGCTGGGGCCGGGGGTGGGGCAGCCCCAGCTGGATACAGACCCAGCAGACCCATGATTTTCTGCTCCCTCGTAGGCCACCCCTTCCTCGGGCTGCTGAAGACCTAGACTCCACTCCGTAATTACACATGCAGTTCAACACGACGACTGAAAAGTCATACTGAGTGCGGCCGGCATCACGAGGGCCTCCTCCTGGCCCCGGTGGGGCCTCTCTAGCTGGAAGCCTGCCCCGGGGGAGGGGGAATGAGGTGGCCTCTCTCCCCACACCTCTGCCCTGAGCTGTTGGCATGGGGGCTGGCAGAGGTGCTAAGGTGATAAGACAGCTCCCCTTTGAGCTGGTGTCAGCTGGTGTAGCTGCAGGCTCTCTGGGGCAAGCAGGTGCTTGTTGTTCTCAGTGTCTCCCAGCCTCTCCCTCTCCCTCAGCCTCTGACCTTCTCTGAGTTTCCCATCATGGAGAGCTTTCTCCTAAAGTTCCCGTGACGGGGCTGAGAAACCTGCCCGACCTGAGAAACCTATTCCAGGCCTAACCCCTGGCGGGTCCTGTCCAAGACCTCTCCAGTGAGGCCCCCTCACCCGTGCAGCTGGCTCTCACAGGCAGGACGGAGGGCACTCCTTGCTGGCTCTGGGCTTCCTGCTGGCCCACTTCTGGATCTTGGGAAGCAGACCCCATCCTTGGTCCCAGCAAACTCTGGGATGCAGAGGTCCCAGCGCAGCCGCCTTCCCTGGCTCTCCCAGCGAAACAGCGCATCCTCCAGCTTCAGGCCACCACTGGCCCACCTGCAGGAAAGACAGCAAGCTCTCTGAGGGGTGCCTTCAAAGACCCCTCACCAAGCTTGAAGATAGAGGGGGACTTCCGACCCTTCCCCCAGCCTGACAACAGCACTCTCTCCAGAGAAATCACTCCACTGGTCTCTTGACTCTGATCCTTTTGTATTTACTTTAATTAGCTGAGATCATTAATTAGGTTCTGGACCGGTTTCCTTTACAATTCTGCATGTGGTGATTTGATCTCAGAATTTTAATCTATTGCTTTCCGGGGCCCCCAATCAAAATCTCATTTCTAAAATACCATTACTGCAGGGCATCTATGAGGTAAAAATTTAGAAGCTAAATAAAATGTCAGAAGCAAAAAAAATATTTTAAAACTATTCAAAGATGTCTGTATGAGAATGTTCATCACAGCATTGTCTATACTGGTAGAAAACTGAAATAAATCTATGACTATCATGGGGAATTCATTAAAAAAATTCACCATAGTCAATTCACTGCTGGCAAGTATTAAGTATAATAATACAGATGCCAATTTTTTAAATGTGGAAAGTGGCCACAATATATTTGTAAGTAGAAAGAGTTATGTAAAATATCTTTACAGTATAATCACATATATACGTTTGTATATATATATATGCACACACACATAAAATGAGCACAGGGTTTATTTCTTTTGAATTACTTTGTTTCTTTATAGCTTTGACAGTGTCTATTTTCATAATAACTTTATGTACCTTTTATTAAATTTAAAAAATCTTTTCTGTTGTAAAATAATCTATGGGATTTGGCTTAGAAATAAATAATACAAAAGAATCACAAAGTGAGTGTAAACCAATTGTGTGTCTTGGTAAGATCAATTATTAAGTTTGGTGTGTATTTGCCCATATTTTTTTCCTAAGAATATACAAACTTAGCTCCCTGTCACACAGACAAAACAGACATTTTATAATGAGAAAGTCTGCTAGTTTCAATTTGAAAAAGCAAATCAATTAGAAAAACTGCTGGAAAGGATAAAATAACATAAAACAAATACAGTAAAAAGACATACTATAAAAATATTTTAAGTGTTAAACAGACTGTTAAGAAATTCTACGTAATTAGAGAATTATATGTAAGTCACACTAGCTAAAGTAACATATTAAAAAATAGTCTGAGTCCAGCTGGTGTGGCTCAGCGGGTCGAGGGCCCTCCTGTAGAGTGAAGGGTCACCAGCTCACGTCCCAGTCAAGGCACAAAGTCTCTCTGCCTCTTTTTCCCTCGATTCCCCTCTCTCTAAAAAAATTAATTAAAAGTTAAAAAAATAGTTTGAGGAAAAATAAATCATTTCAGCTAAAAGGTTCTCTCCCCACGAGGACTGGGCAGCAGCGGGAGCAGCAGCGCCAAGTCCAAGGACCACTGTCCCACACAGGCATTGAAAGGGGGCTGGGGACCTCGGGACAGCAGCAACTTTAAACCTACATGCCTTGAGCTCATCTTGGGGGGGGGGGAACCTGCCTTAACCATGGCTTCAGCCTGGTCCCCTTTTGTTTTCGTTGTTTTCACCTTGGGCATGATAGCAAGTGCAAATCTGATTCCAGGCTGTCCTAGTTCAAAACCTTTAAAAGTTACTTCACTGGTTCCTGCATCAAGCCCTCAAAAGCCTTGTGTTGGTGTAGGGCTCCAACCGTGGCTCCCTGGGCACCTCCCCACCCTCTCAGCCCTCTCTCAGCGCACTCACAGGGTGGCGGCTGCCAGGTGCGTACCCTGGGCAGAGGTCAGGGCTGACTCGGGCCGGTCTGTGTTGCTCGAACAGGTCCAGCTCCACCCCACACTTATCCTCACCTGCATTTCCCCATTTCTGAAACAGGTCTTCAGGAGCCGGGTGGTCTTCCTTGGCCGGAGTATCTCTGTATGTATCTTATGATGAGTCTCTTTGCTGGGTACTCGGTTTCCTTATTTCTAAAGTGAAGAGGCAGCACACAGAGTTTGTGTGTTTGAAGACAGAGGTTATCTTTTGGGATGCCTCCTCTGCCCCACCCCCAAACAGACACACAGCAGGCCCTCAATAAGATACTGTTGAATTGAAAACAATAAATGTGTGGCTACTACCCAGTGCCTGGCGCTCGAAAAATAACTCTTACGTTTAATGTACTGTTTGGTCTCTCCAGGAAGTCTGTACCTTCCTTGAGAGCAGAAACCATAAATTCATTGGAGCCCTGACAGAATCAGCTGGGGCCCGGTACCCAAGGGTTCACAAGAACTCGTTCAACCGACAAATACCTTTTCCACATCAGTATGTACAAAGGTAGCAAAGGTGAGGCCAGTATTGAGACTCTCAGGCTCCAGGGGACGTTGCGTCACTGAGCGTCTCCGTGGGCAAACTTCCAGCGAGACCCCTGGCCTTTTCATTGGTCATCGTGGACCGAGCTCGGCCAATCCCGTACGTCACTGGAAGCCTCCCAGCCACCCAGCCAATCCGAAGTGCAGGAGGGGTGGAGATGGGGCGCGGACGCGATGACAGTCCACAGAAAAATGTCGCGGCTGGGACTTGATGGTCCCGTGGCTGGGGCCACGAGAAGGCCGGGCCGCTGACCACCGGCACCATGGAGGACGAGCAGCCTGACAGCCTGGAGGGTTGGGTGCCGGTCCGCGAGGACCTGTTTGCCGAGCCTGAGCGGCACCAGCTGCGCTTTCTTGTGGCCTGGAACGACGCGGAGGGCAAGTTCGCGGTGACCTGTCACGACCGCACAGCGCAGCGGCAGCGGCGGCGCGAGGGGAACCGGCCGGGGTCTCCGCCCAGCTGGGCCGGCCTGCTCTCGGCCGCCGGGCTGCGCGGTGCGCACCGGCAGTTAGCGGCATTGTGGCCGCCGCTGGAGCACTGCTTTCCTCCGCTGCCACCGGAGCTGGAGGCGAGTGGCGGCGCCTGGGGCCTGTGGGAACTGGTGTGGCCGGCGCGCGCGGGCCTCAGTGAGGCAGAACTGCAGGAACTGTGCGCGCGGCTGGAGCGCTACCTGGGCCTGGCAGCGGACGGCTGCGGCGGCGCGGCTGTGCGAGAAGCGCTGCTTCCGGCCGACGGCGGCGCGCCCGACTGCGAGAGTCCACGCGCCTTCAGGGAGCGCGCCCTGCGCGCGCGGTTGGCCGCCGCGGACGAGCGCCTGCGCCAGGTACACCGGCGGGACTCCCGTTAGTGTTCCTGGGCCGTCAGAGGAGGACCAGGGCGAGGGTGGGGGGCTTGCACGAGGTGCAGGCTCCTCCAGGAGCAAGTTCACGGTCTGACGTGGAGAAGAAGGCGCAGGGTCACGGGTGCCCTTCACCTGCCGGGAGCAGTCAGGGGGATGCTGCCGGGGCGCGCGGGAGTCCCAGAGAGAGAGGAAGTGTTAATAAGTTGGAGCGTAGTGTTGGGCTCTGCAGGGACTAGAGCCACCGTTTTGACTCTAAACGAGTCTCTCTGCTGGAGGCTTGGTAGCTCTAGGAACCTGGGGAGCTGAGAGAACCTACATGCTGAAGTATTTGGAGGCACCTCTCTAATGTCCTTTTGAGATTCTAAAAAGCGCAGCATCACAAAACCTTTATCATCGTAAAAGTGAAGAAGAAACATCATCCACAATCTACAACCCAGGGATAACCATTGTTAATATTTGATGAGTCTTTCAGGTCCTTTACTTTTTAAAAAATATTTTATTTATTTATTTTTAGAGAGAAGGGAAGGGAGGGATAAAGAGAGGGCAAGAAACATCAGTATGTGGTTGCCTCTCACGTGGCCCTTACTGGGGACCTGGCTCACAACTCAGGCATGTGCCCCGACTGGGAATCGAACCTGCAACCCCTTTGTTTGTAGCTTGCGCTCAATCCAGTGAGCTCCACCAGCCAGGGCTCAGGTCCTTTTCTATTAAGTAGTTTGTACTCAGTTAAGATACAATTTTGAATTTTGCTTTCCCTCGAATTAAAGTGTAGAACATTAACGTTTCTTAGTTTTGTTTGGTGTGATCTTATAAATACTGTCCATACATGAGCTTTATGTTCTTTCTTGCCTTCCAGATTCTTCAGGGGCGGGAAAGAGCCAACACCATGGTAGCCCTAATGGAGGTTTACCGAGAAGAAGATGAGGCGTACCAGGAATTCGTTATCTTGGCAACCACGTTCTTCCAGTATTTACTGAAGCCGTTTAGAGATATGCGAGAGTTTGCAACTTCATGTAAGCTTGATATTTTGGTATGTTTTCTTTATGTTTTTACTTCATCTGATTTACTGTTTGTCACATATTGTGTCTCGGATCACATTTAAGATTCTATCTGTGTTGGACTGTTAGGGTCACCCTTATGTTTAGAAGAGAGATATACATATATTTTAAAAAGTGACCTAAAAATGGAAACATTTTACATAGATCATCTTAATAGATTCCGATTTCTAGAGATTTTCAAGGATTGAACACATTCTTCGCTGATGACTCGTTTTTGATGTGATGCTTATTTAGCTTATTTTCTGCCTCTAAAAACACATACAGCTTCATCGGAAATAAGATGAAACTTCAGGTAGCGAGGTCCTGGGCTGTAATTCAGTAATTTAAACTTTAGTAGATGCTGTCATCACTCTTATTTTGTTGAGCCCTGAGACACTAGTTAGAATAAACATATTTTTTTCCCTCCATTATGCCCCAGAATATCCCTTTGTCTTCCAGGTGGTCTCCAACTTAGAACCTTCTTCATTCTCCATAAGGAATTGCCGAATTCATGAAACTTAACTCAGTACTAGCAATAAAAGTCATTGAAATAATCCCTGTGAGCAATTTGCTTTCAGTTTCCTAATGGCTGTACATTACCTTTCTTCCTTACTTATGCAATTTCCTGTTCTTTCTAAAGAAATCCTTGGATGAGGACGACCTGGGTCCTAAAAGGATAGTGGCCCTGCAGAAGGAAGCCCAAGAATGGACCAGACAGGCAGAAGCAGCTATAGTCTCTATTCAAGACATTACTGTGAATTATTTTAAAGAAACAGTAAAAGCATTGGCAGGTAACCATTTAAAATGCTACACTAAGACAGATGTAATTTTCATGTTATTCAGAACACATTTGAGTGTCTCTTTAGTACCAGGCGTAGGTCCTGGGGATTCAGTGTAAATAGACACTGTCCAACCTGCTGAGGGGAGATACATCTTAGCTACATTAGGTTCATCTGAATGTGTGGGGAAGTGGCTGTGGCCACAAGCACATGGGGAAAATCAACATGGGGCTCGGGGAGCCTGAGTGAAACATTAGGTTCCATCAGAGTGGTCATTGAGGGCTTCAGAGGAGGGGCAGTTGCCCTGATAACTGAAGGGTAAGTGGAATCTGAGAGAGTAAATGAGCGAGGGAGCAATGTTCCAGGCAGAAGGAATAGCATGACCCTCTGGCTTGAGGGAGCCTGGCAAGCATGGGGAACTTCGAGAACGCCCCAGGGCTGGAACACAGTGCGCTGCGTGGCAGAGCGTGCAGGCGAGACCGCAGGGTGAGACCTTGCGGGGCCTTGTGAGCTGGGTGAAGGGTGTTTGTTCTGTCTTACATCCTTGTCGATGGCAGTTCCAAAGAGGGAAAAACTTACTTTACTGTCGGTCAGCCAGTTTGATCAATCATAGGACATGCATGGGACAGAATACCACACAGCTACTAAGCGTGATTCTCTACTTCTATGAATGGCAAGAGTTCTATGATACAGGAAGTGAAATAAACAAGATAAAAAGTAGATTTACAGTTGTACGTACACAAAACTTTATTCTTGTATTATTATTAATTAATTGTGGTATTATTTTCCATATGAACAGTTGTAATTCTACTTTGTCCCACCCTGTAAATAAGACTAATAATCTTGTGGGTTTTTTTTTTCTGGTCAAACTATCTAACCTGTCTGTCTAGCTAGACACAAAAAGTCTAGAAGTATATGTACTGAAACGTAAGAAGCAATTGCTAGTAGGTGAGATTCATGACTACTTTCCTCTTTTTAAAAACATCACACATCTAAAATGTTATATCAAGGACCATGTGTTATTTGTGTGATAACAGAAAAGTCATTAAAACTAACTTTCTTTTAAAAAGGGTGTCTTGCTGGTAATGTGGGAGGCAATAAAGAGAGAATTAGCCCAGGACACGTTTTTCACTTTTCAGTGAGCTGTACTTAGGCCTTACGTTACTCCTTATAATCCGACAGGGATGCAGAAGCAAATGGAACAGGATGAGAAGAGATTTGGCCAGGCTGCCTGGGCCGCGGCCGCTCCCAGGCTGGAGAGGCTCAAGCTGATGTCAGCTCGAGAGACACTGCAGCTCATGAGGGCCAAAGAGCTGTGCTTAAATCACAGAAGAGCCGAGATCCAGGGAAAGGTGAGCCGAGATCTGGGTGACTTTGCATCAGAAACAGGCTTTGATTTTAGATAGCGTCTTTCCTTCCAGCCCTTGCCGAAGAGCTTCCTGTCCTAGTCCAACCCCAGCTTCGAATAGATGCGAGTTTCCAGACCAGGGCAGATTGGCTATGAAGTTCCCATTTGCTCGAGATGGTTTTGCAATACCGTGTTGTAGGCTTCACGTGGTAACGGCATTGTGCTCAGTGCTGAAGAAGGTGGTACACTGTGAATGCGACCCGGCGCCATGCTCAGCTGAACCTGAGAATCATCAGAGGTTCTTCACCCTCGGATCTCAGTCGCTTGTGCACCTTCCTGCACAGTCACCACCTCAGAGCAGAAAACACCGCAAAGGCCTCAGTGACACTGATTTCCCAACACCTGAATGTGCCCATGTGTTTACAGATAAAAGTATCTGTAAAAATGTTGAATGGGACGTTTTTGTCTCATTAAATGAAATAGTGTTTTTTCTTGGTTTGCTTTTTTATATGTGGTGCTGCATGAAGAATAGAAAATAGCTGAGATGCTTTGAAAGTTTCCTTTTAAGGTGCTAAATGTTTTAACTTGCTCTTATTTTTTTTTCATGAAAACAAGATGGAAGATCTTCCAGAACAAGATAAAAATATAAATGTTGTAGATGAACTAGAAATACAATATTATGAAGTTCAGTTAGAACTATACGACGTTAAATTTGAGATCTTAAAATATGAAGAAATCCTACTTACCACACAGTTGGACTCTGTTAAAAGACTTATAAAAGGTAAAATTTATATTTAAAATATATATAAAAATGTTTAAGTTATACATTCAAGGAAGTACAGACCTTATTATCAATTGCTTCTTGTAAATTGTCTGAAGTATCTACTGAAATTTCCTAGTTTCCCTTAAGTATTTTATTATTCAAAAATATAATCCTTGTTAAACATACAGCAAAATAAAGGAAAACCTTTAATAATTCAGTTCCATCGGGTGGACATGCTTAGCGATAACAATTTGCTGATTAGCTTTGTGGCCTGTTGCATATAGATATCAATTTTTTAATTAAAGCTATATATTCTGTTCGGTACCCTCTTTTTCCTTTAGTACTTCATAACTGTCATCCCACCTCAGTAAGAAACAAAACCTTCACAAAATTTTAATGGCTGCATAGTATTCCATGGACCGGCTGCACCGACTGATTTTCAGCCTTTCACTGTTGTGAACAGCAGCGTAGCGCAGAGGCGTCCTGCAAACGGGTTGGGGCGCGGGGCAGATCCTCTCCTTGGACCGGGTTTCTCAGGGTGAGGTCAGCGAGCGGGTCAAGGGCCACGCCAGATTTACATTTGACAAACGTGTCAAAACAACACAACAGCAATCACTTGATGCGCATTTTCCCTCCCCTCTGATATTTTCACATTTCTAAATTTCCTCCTGCCATACACCACAGCCCTCCAGGGAGGCTGTGCCAAGTGCCACGCCCATCAGCAGATGATGCAAATACCTGCTTCTCCGTATGTTGCCCGTTCTTTTAAATTCTCACCTAAGTGATAGGAAGAAAAGGCATTTTGTAATTTTCATTTCTTCCAGTTACAAGTGACGTTGAACTCACTTTTGTAGGATCACTGGCCATTTTTAAAAACTCAGTGCCTGTGGTCTTTGCGTGTTTCCTTTACATGTTACGGTGTCACTCTGTCATTCGTCAGATGTTGCAAACGAATGCTGCCCGTTGTCTGCTTTTTCCTGCCTTGCAGAAACGTTTGGTTATCACGAAGTCCCATCTCCCCACCTTTCTGTTTCTGTGTTACATCTGGCAAAGGAATCTAGGGTTTTTGCTTTTGGTAGCCTGCCTGGCAAAGTCCTCCTTGTCTCAAAATTGTGTCAATAGTTCACTTATTTCTTTCTTTTAGTATTTTTCTGATTTTTAAGGGAACATGTAGCTCTTTAATCCAGGTGAAGTTTACTTTGACGTGGGGTAGGAATCGAACATCTCTGCCCAAGTCGCGGGCAGCCCCGGTCACTGCTGCTTTGACTCTGCCTGTCTCACATCCAGCATCACTGTATTCACTGTGATCAGTCTGCAGCTGTGACTTTCCTTTATTGGTTTGTGAGTGGTTTCGGGTGCCGCACTCTTCCCGTTGTACCTCGGAGACACGTCTCAGTGCCCCGTCAAGCGTGTCCCTCCCTCACCCCTCTGCTGTGCCACAAGCTTCCTGACTCTTCTCCTTTATTCTTCCAGATGAACTTTAGAATCCTTTTGACAAGTTCAAAACAAACTAACAAATAAACAAAAACAAAGCTCGGAATTTTTATGGGGATTGCACTTAAAATTAGACATTAACTGGGGGAGAATTGTCATCTTTGCAATTCTGAGTCTTCCCATCCAAGAACATGGTATGTTTCTCCCTTTACTTGTGTCTTTTTTACCAGATTAACAATTTTTTTGTATAGATCTGCACATTTCATTTAATCTTAAGAATTCAGAAAACTTCATAACAGTTTCAGGTTGTAAGCATTTTACATAATTAGGGAAAATCTTATTTAAAAAAGTTAATCTGGAAGGATGCATGCCAATTTATTAATGTTTTTCTCTGGGTTGGGATTCCAAAGGTTTGGGAGAGGAAGAAGAAAAATTTCACTTTTTATTTACTGTGCTTCTCTAGGGCTTGAATTTGTTAACAATTAGCATGCATGTATTTTTAAAAAATC